>NW_027437180.1:31407500-32732000 GCF_033239565.1 Halichoeres trimaculatus | reverse complement strand
TGATGGAGGACGTGTTGCCCTTTAGAAAAGAGTTTGTAACATGATGTAAATTTCATTCTCATTTTAAACTTGCTCCAACTTTTACATACGTTTTTGTATCTTGACAATCACTTTACATGCATCATGAAGTTTACTTATCGTGTGCAGTGGATGACATTAAGTGCAATGAATTTGTCGCCATCAGAGAGGGTGTTAATCCTCCCTCTGGTGGTGTCGGCTTGGCAGCTGCTGAGAAGCATGTAGATTGTTAGTGCCAATGTGCCAAAAATGGTGTAGTAGTGACTGTTTCAATAAAAGAAAAAAAGAATAAATAGGAGTGATTTAATCAAGGTGCCAAACTAATCTTAGATGGACCAAGAAAACAGAAAAATAGTATTTGGTAATGCTTAATATTGTTTTTCATTGTTTTTACCTGACAGCATGGTGAGGAAAGTTGGTGTGACGCTGTTTTTGATGATCATATGCTTCCTTTGTTCATACAAAATAAAACAATTTATCCTCAAATCTTCAGTTTTACTCTCTGTTATTATGATATGATATGATTGATCAAATAAGTGTTTGGAGCTAACAAGTGGAAATCAATCCACTGCAATGCTCATAATCCTACTTTTCATAACTTTTACCTCTATTGTTTCCATTCCTCCTCTTTTTCAAAGGACACCTTGTACTCTATTCTCTCAAGAGAACCACTAGTAAGCTGTACATCATTTTTTGAGTAAGATGTAAACAAAAATGACTTAATCAGTTCACATAATATCAAATTATTTTGTCTGACAAGGCTTCTCTGTTCTTTTTTCAAATATTCACGAGTTGATCAGCTGCTAGAAAGAGATGTGTTTAGTTCAGACTGTCCCATGTTTGAATTAAAATCTCTTTTCCAGGATCAAAGAGATAAAATCACTCAGCACAGAAACAATGCCCTGCAATAAAATCTACCCAGTTTTTTTATCGGACAACTCCCAAAGATCACAAGAAGAGGATACATTTCTCAGTTCAGCATTTATTCTGGTCACAGGTAAGGTTTACAGCGCTGGTCCCAAAAGAACAAGCCCCGATATCCGAGAACAATACAATTTTATAACAATCATTGCTACGCCTACCAGAGGTTGAGGTAAACTAAACACCCGAGAGTAATTGGCCAAGAAACATGACTGACACCACTGTCTCAACCCACAGCTGGTGTCAGTTTTCAGAGAGATGTGCTATCAAAGTGTGTGACTGTTGAATCAGAGCATGGAGCTAGGAGACCGGGTGAAAGTTTACACAGGGTCAAAGAGACCTCACAGACACAAGCTGGAGACAGAAGCTAACCTTCTATCTGCCAGATAAACATACATCAACCCTGAACATGGTACATGACCAGATTAAAATGCTAAATTACGTCAATTATTATAAAAATATTTAACAGACCAAAGAACAGAGTTTATAGTAAATGCCATGATGATAAAGAAAACGATACATTCAGATTCTTAAAAGATTCCGTCTATTTTTGTAGCTAGAGACCCCACTTATCTTTTTTAATAACTCAGCAACAATAGAAGAACATAGAATCTTTACACTGGGGAACTATCAAGAAAATTAGGGATGCACTTTATTATCGGCACAATATCGGTATCGGCTGATAAAAGCTTAAAAACACGTTTATCTGTATCGGCAGATATGAAAATTTCTGCTGATATGCACAGCCGATAATGTGCTATTCAGTTAGGATTATTATTATTTTCCATCTGAAAAATAAGCTCCTTAAATAAAATGTAGCACTTCATTTATTTGCACTGCAGAGCTCTGTGTCTGTCACCAGGTTGTTACAGTAGCTCTGAAATAATCAAATGCAACTTTGTTATGTTTAAAAATGCATTGTACATTTAAAGTGATCTAAAGAAATTATTTTTCTGTATTTCAATACTGAATGTCTTGAGTTTGAAAAAATAATACATTTCTTATTTATGGTAAAATCAAATGTTTTTTGTCTTGTTTTATGTGTGTTTCTTTAACAAACAAGACTGTCAAAATTAGAGTAACATACAAATTTCAGTACAGGATAGACTTAGCTTTCTTTACAGTGAAAAAAAACAAACAAACTTGTGATTATCGGTTTCGGCCAAAAGGGGTTTGATATATCGGCATATCGGATATTGGCAAAAACTTTCTTTTTACATCAGAATCAGAATCAAGTTTTGTTGCCAAGTACATTTGCACAAACAAGGAATTTGACTTGGTGTGTTGATGCAGCTTTTAACAAGACACAACACAAAAATATTAAGATAAAAATATACAAATTTTAAAAATAAAATTAAAAAAATGAAGAATATTTATAGAAATGAATGTGTTAATGTAACCCATAAGCAGACAGACAAACAGTCATGTTGCTAATTGTTTAATAGAGAGGGTCAAAGTAAAAAAAAAAAAGATAAAATAAAAATAATCTCTTTCTGGGTTCTCAGTAAGTCAGATGTTGTTTTTTGTCTTTCGGTATATTCATAACTCAACAATAGAATAAAACATTGCAGGAGCAATGCTCCTTAAAGAGGGGGTCTTAAAAATCTGTCCCACTGGTACCTCTGTTGTAACTTTTCATTTTCTCACACTGGTGTTTTAGAAAACCTTTTTCTTGCTTTTTGAATAATTTGTTGAAGCCGCCATCTCTCTGAGGCCCCCTGCTCCACAAACCCCCTTCCCTCTGATTGGCCAGCTCTCTGGAGGCCTGTCAGGGGCAGATCTATAGGCAGACCTTGGTGTTTGAGGCCCACCCCTCCAATGTGCCATCAACCAGTTAACAGATCCTCATCATCATTTCAACAAGTCTTGTGGAGATCTCATGCAATTCTTTAAAAAAACAGAGCATTTTGAGCATTTCAAAGACACATTCAGGGATTTCTGCAACATATAAATTTGGGACATGTAGACGTTTGAAAATCTGCACACTTTTAATCTGAACATCAGTGATTGAACGTTTGTGTTTGTATCAGTTATTCTCCCACAGTCAGACTCTTTAATGAGACCACATTAAGACTTCTCAAACAGAATCAACCAAAACAACATGACGGAGAGCCGAGTGGGAGTGAAACAGAGCAGCCTCAGTGTGGAGGAATGGAGGGAATGACTCGTGTTGCCCACCACTTCCTACTGCTGGGCTCCTTGTCTGCACTCTTTGACTTATTTACTCCCTCAGTGTGTGAGCAGCAGAGACAGAGCTCCAAACAGCAGGTCAGTGTGTCTTTCCTCCAGAGGAACTGCAAAAACCTCTGTTATCTTTCATTATATGGATTTGTTGTGATATACTGTTGTAGAGCAGAGCGGTTATATGGGTTCAAATTACTGCTGGAGTGCCAAGTGGTGTATTGTACGATGCTTTTTCACACTTCACTACTTTCAGGAGGGAAATATTGTTCTTTTTACTGCACTGAATCTGTTGGAATATATGGCTGCTTGTTAAAACAGACACATGGTTATTTAACAGAAGATGTGGCTAAATGTTGATATAAAATGGACTTCACCATTTTCTATCCTGTAATGCATTAATATAAACTGTTTTGGGATGTAATTTATTACTATAAAATCCTTATAAGTGTTATTTCTCTTGAAAAAGTTTACTTTTTAAATTAAAAACCAGTGCCTACTTACTCGTCTTAAGATAGCAGAGTGTATTGCATCTTTTGGATCTTGCTGAACTTCATGTAAATTTCATACACACTGATTTTTGAGAGTGGATACTTTATGCTGTTATCACAAAACTTCAGGATGTAAATATTTACTCCACCACTGTTTTTCCAGCCAAGCTACTTATTTTTGTTTCCTTTATAATTTCTGGACAACCGTAAAAGTAATAAATCTGTCATTCTGCTTCTTTCTTCACAGTGTATGGATGTGAAAATGAGTGTTTTCAACCGTCTGGCACCTCTGATCCCAAAAGCATCCAACAAACAAGTGAAAGAGCAGCCATCAGTGTGTCTGTCGCCCCCTCTTCCCCTGTCGTCTCCTGTCATCAAAAAGAAACCCATTAAGATCCCGTCATTTGACGAGAAAGGACTCATCTCTGAAACACACAGCTCAAAACACACACAGTCTGACAGGTAAATTCAACTTTGACTTCTTGTCTAGCTCTTTTCAGGTAATACAACAAGCTTTTTTTTCCTGAACTTGTTTTTCTCCCTATTTTTAGAACATTTGTTCCTATTTGCTCCTCTAAAACACCCAGTCCACCTTGTTGGAGTAAATCCTGCCACCATTCACAGAGACTCTATGGAGAAAGAGCTTCAACTCTCCCAAGGACCAAACCAAAAACATGTAACCCTCCAACTCTCAATCCAAAGCCCAGTATCTCCATTTCTCCTGCACCAAATTCCTCTCCCACTCTGCATCCAAAGCCAAGAGATTCCCATCATCCCCCAACCTCACATCTGTGTGAACCTTCTCCGTTACTGCACCAGCCTCCACCCAAACCCAGTGTATCACCAACTCTCATTGTCCCCACACCCAGGCTGAGTCCATCTCCAACCTCTCTGTGTGCAGACAGCCGAGGAGGAAAGCAACCTTCTCCTGTTGCTCAAGAGAGACGCGCTCGATCCATCACTATATCAAACAGCAGCAAACTGAGGCCAACAAATGAGGCTAAGCATGACGTTCTGGACCAAGCAGCTCTTCTGGACTTCACTCATCCGGCTTTGAGAAGAGCCTCCTCCATGACAAGTGGAGAAAGACCCGCAGGAATGTCTCAGAATTCCTGCTCGATGCAAGGAAAAGTTTGTGTAACTAAGAGAGAACACACTGCAAGGGATAAAGCAAAACTTCTCTGTGGAAACAAAGATCTCAGTACAATACCAAAACCTAAGTTGAGCATCAAACAGCAGCAGGAGCTTCTGCACAGTGGGGACAAAAGAGCACAGATATTAAAATCAGAGGCTAAGTTTGGTCATAATCAGAGAGAACTGCAGTCGATGTTTGATGGAAAGGTTGCAAACCTTCAGAGGAAATATACAGACTTTACTCACACTCATACACGAGGATTTACCTCTAATGACCGATCAAATGAGGGAATATATTCAGAGAGACAAGTGACTCCACGAATGTCATTCTCAACAGAGCCTCCTCTGAATCAGTCAGCTGTCTCACCCAATATCGAGCTCCGCAGGAGACAATTTGACTCAAACGACAAAACAAAAGCCAATACAACGTTTCTACCGAGCCCGAGTCTCAGAAGACCTCAGGTGGAAACAAAAAATCAGACAGGGAATTCTTCTGAACTCTTTCGGCAAAACATCATACCTCCTCAGAGAAACAGACTCTGGTCCAGTCAAACCTCGCAGATTGATGTGAAGAGCGCAGTTATCCAGTCTGACTGCGTTTCAAAGGATTACCAGGCAGGCACAATCGATCAGAAAACAGAGGCTCAGCAGTGTACACACAGATTAAACCCACTAAAGACATGTCTGGTGGCTCCTCAGTCTCAAGAGGCCTCCAGCCCTGCGTCTGTGGAGAGTACTGCATCAAAACGTGATGCTACATCACCAAATCATCTGTTAGATCACAAACAGCAGAAAAACAGTGATGAAGTGAAGCTTTGTGACACAGGTGTGACTCAAACTGGTGTCCGTGCACCATCAGGACATCCCTCAGAGGAGTGTGATGTGAGCTGGCCCTCCTCTGTAACACAATGCCTGTTCAACACAAACAGTTTTGGCTCCAGTTCAAAGGGATTGTTCGACCACAAAGCGGGCTGGAGACCAAAAGAGACAATAGCAACATCAGTTTCTCCCTCACAACAGAAACTGAGCTGCAACCCAGCAGGCAGAGCTTTTATCATGGAGGAAGCAGAAGATCCTTACTACGTCACCATGTATTACCCAGGTTCAGTGTACGTAGGTGAGTACAGATATCATCCAAACCACTTATAAGTCTTTAACACAACAAATCACTCAAATAGCACGTCCAAAGCAGTGCATCACCTTCTTGTTTTCAGTCTATTTAAGGTAAGAGTTGTATAATTTTGTTTCTTCAAAGGGGGCGGGCACTCAAACGTGGGGGTGGTCACAGAGGATAGCAGAGGGATTTGAGGGCCTGCTCCTTATCAGCAGAGCAACAGACCTGCTGAAGAGAGACGCGACAGCGCTAGTTAGCACACTATCAAAGTCAGTCCCACAGAGACAAACAAACACAACAAAAACATGCAGGAAGAAAGTCAGAGGAAGGATGAAAGCAGAGCAACGCTGAGATAAAGCGTGAGTAACACAGCTGTGGTTCTCTGCCTTTTTAGAAATCCCTGTGAATGTTTTTACTTGAAAATATCACAGCAACACTTGCAAATATTTTGTAATAACTGCTTTTAAACATTAAGAGGTAAAATGAAAGGTAGAGATAAAAAAAACACTACTTATAATGAATAAGGTGGTTAAACTGAAGCTGTTTCATGTGGCCACTTTAAAAATGTAGTGGATACAAACCTCAGGACTCTTTTAATTAAGAAACACTCTTCATCACTTTGCTACAGGCTGAATTGTGTTTGTTCATGACCGCTGTGTTTTCACATTAATGATAATATGAACAGCTTTTAGAGGCTGCATGGGGCCTGCATTTTGCTCTGCAAAACAAACCAAGCCCTGTGGGTACGCTTTCCGGCTTTTTCTGCAGGCTCTCAGTCGGAACACACAGTCATCATTAGACGACAGTTTGCCAAGATATTATTGGGCTCTACCTGTTGATGTGAGAGCTGACAGGTTGGGTATCAAAAGATGTTGGATATTTGTATCACTAAGCATCTAGAAACACTTCAGGGTTTAACTTTTCATAATAGTAGATGATCTCACAGGCCTCACTTCCACTACTTAGATGAATCAAAGTATACTTGCTTAATGCTTTCGGCACATTACATTCAATACTACATATGCTTTCAAACATGTTAAAGAAAAATGAATTTTACAATATTTATGCCTCCGTTACTCAGAATATTTACAGAAAAGCACAGAAATTGAAAGTATAGATTAAGTTTTCATTTTAAATAATAAGGATCTGAGTAAAAAAGATTTAAATGTTGTAATTATTGCACACCCAGATGGTGAAATAGTAAATACCTGCTGAAATTAAACTCATATAATCTGACAATATATGAGTAATCTGCATTTCCTTTTGAAAACTAAAATATAAATAAATATATATATATATATATATATATATATATATATATATATATATATATATATATATATATATATATATATATATATATATATATATATATATATATATATATATATATATATATTAATTTTTTTATTTTTTTTTATTATTTAAAAAAAAAAACAAGGGTAAAAAGTAAGATTGACTATTTTGACATTTGGCTTGAATGAAGTGTATTTTTATTATTATTATTATTTTAGTAGTGCACTTGTACCTGATTTAAGTATTCCTGTTATTTGGATTATCAACCTCATACATTTGTAGTTGAAAAACGACATTTTCTATATAGAAACTTTCTTCTAACAAATATAAAATGTCACCCATACATTTGGAATAAAAAAATTTACTTCAGATCTTTTATTAAGTTATTGCAATTTGCATTGTTTCATTGTAATTTGATTTCATTGTGATATGTTTAGAAGACATAACTCGATAAAGTTTTAAAGAAGAAAGAAGATAAACTCTATAACGATAAAGAATGAGTCACAATGTCATGGTCACTTTGTGAGAAGAGGTAGAAAATATATTATTCCAGCTTCATGGCTTACAGTGTATTTTGGTATGGCATTTAAACCAGCTCCTCCTCAGTGGTTTTCTATGTTACAAAACAAATGTTTTTCCATTTCAGAATAATTCTGCAAATATAATTCAGTTTGTGGTCATAATAATGTTCATTGGCATATGAGTCTGACAGAAAAGTGTACCAAAAAAACTGTCCCCTTGAGGTAGTTACACTGCGCATGCGCACTGCATCTCCCCACTCCCTCTCCTCTTGTCGCCTTGACAACGATAAAGGGGGGGCTCACGGCCAGAGGCAAGGAGAGAAGAGGTACCCGGACAAATCACATGACCGCTCCTGTTCTCATTATCTCTGTGTTTGGGTGAACATCGTTTGTTGTCGGACCCTCTGCAGATAAATAACGGTGTTCTTTCTTTGATTTGCGGCTCGATTGAACAGGAATCGGTAAGTGTGACACACCACATCCTGCTGCCGAGCCGAGCCTTAGACTAAAAGCTAGCAGCTAACATGGAGCTGCCGCTAGCTGTTAACGTCTTTTATATCCAGCATGTCTGGAGAGAAACAATGGGGTCGACCTGCTGGGATGGAGCCAAGCTCTTGTATTGTATTTTTAAAAAGAAATAACACAGCTTACTTAAATGTGGAGCCATATTGTGCCACACCTAACGTTAATTAACAGATCTACACAGAATATAAAGCGGATTTTAGTCCAGAAACATGCATCAGCAGCTAGTGAAGGTTGTAGCTTGTTATTTATGCTGAAAGAAAATCACTGTATAAGTTTATGTGTGAAGAAGGAGCAGAAGGGCACATAAAGGCGAGTGTAGCTCCATGAATACTGAGTGTATTGAATCAAAGTGACAGCCACTGCCTCGGTGACCTGTATGATCTGTGTGTCTGAGACTTAGAGCAAGGCAGCAGGCTGCTCCATGTGTGCTCCCTGCAGGGCTGAGCTTTTCTACATCTTGGCTCAACCTCGTGTCTGCTGCTCTTACCATCTGCCTGTGCTGTTAGCTTCAGTCAAAGGCTCAGTTTCCTGAACAGATGTTTTATTTGACTTTACTGGTGATGTTTGTATATTGAATTGAAAGATGTAGTACCTGTTATTTTGCATGTGTTCGCCATGGTGGGAAATGAGACAGAGGGATGAGGTTCTGAGAAACAACACTAACTGATGTTGCCCATCTAGTACCCCAGCTTCTATGAAACTGAACACCATGAAATCAAAACAACACGAGTACTTTGTTTGTGTCAGTAGTTACCACTGACCAGTTTCTTTGATGCCTACAGCTTTCAAAATCAATAGTACATCTGATGAAGCATCTGTGGTTGTAATTTAAGCTAACTGCATGAAAGGAACTTATCTAAAGTGTTATTAGACATAAATTTATTTTTTGTATGCTCTTGAATATGGATTACTGTTATAACATCTCACTGAAGCATGACCATAATTTCATCCGTCCTGATTACCTATCTAATACCTAACCTTAAGGACAAAATCTTAGGGTATGATTGCTGATCATGCAAACACTGAATTTGATAACAGAATTGATGGAGAAAGTGTGTTTATTGTAGATAAGAGATCAAGCCAACACCCAGTACACATATTAAGGTCAGTGCATGTGCACCACGCTGTAAACCTTACCTCTCTTTCTGAAACCATGTCCCCATAACTAAGCGACAAATAAGACAAGTATCTCAGGACAAAACATGTTGCAAAAGTTAGATGTGGAATTGATTGATGTAATTTATGGGATCCATTCTTCCATTCTTGATGCTGCTGCATCAAGCCAAAGGGTAAAGCAATCTCAGATGGCCCTACTGGCCTACTTTCTAGTCATTTGGCAGAACCTTCTGTTAATGAAAAGTGTTATTTTTATCCTCTGTTTCCTCTAGACATGTCAGACGTAGTTCCCCCAGAAGTGAGACCAAAACCAGCCGTCCCTGCCAAGCCCCCGAATGTGGGAGTTCCTTCCCCTTCCAACCCATTTCCACCACAAGTTCCAGGCATTGGAGGAGGTGTTACTGCTCCTCCTCCGAGCGCGATCCCAGTGCCCATCGGGAGCCATGGCCCCAGGGATGTTAGTAGTCACAGTGTGCTTCATGGTGGGAGTCATGGCGGTGGTCATGGTGGTGGTCATGGTGGGACTCACCCTGCAGCGCAAAATGGAGGTCACGCCCATGGAGGCTCCCACAGCACCAGCGGTGGATCAACTTTATTGGGTTACATTGGAATTGACACGATCATTGAGCAGATGAGGAAGAAGACCATGAAAACTGGCTTTGACTTTAATATCATGGTAGTTGGTAAGTCACAAATCATAAGTTTGTGTTGATTTTTTTTTTATTCATTTATGAGTTCTCTGTCCCTCCTTTTCAGCACTTTTCCTTCCCTCCTTTCTTAGACTTGTTCAGACAGTTTTGCTCTTTCTCATCGCACAGGTCACAGTGGTCTCGGAAAGTCGACTCTGGTGAACACCCTCTTTAAGTCCCAGGTGAGCAGGAAGAGTGCAGGATGGGCCCGTGATGAGAAGATCCCCAAAACTGTTGAGATTAAAGCAGTGTCTCATGGTGAGTGCAGCGACAGAGCTACTGTTCTTTCTTTAGAGACGGACATTTATAGTAGCATTGATTTGACAGAGAGAATGAGCTATCTTTGACCATCATCAAACGAGTCTCTTTAAATAATCTGTGTCAAATTATCTGCAGTCTGGTGGCTCTCCAGTCAGCGGATTTGTTATAATTGAGTCACAGGCCCTTTTGGCAACCTTTGCCCTTCTTAGAGGGACAGTACTTTGTGCTCCTGGCTTCAATCACTTATTAACAATGACTGTGTTTTCTGTCAGAGCTGGTGATTTACTCATAGCTGCAGTTTTCCTAATGGATGCATCGCCCTGCAATGACATCTATTGTTCAGTATTATGTCCTTTTAAACTCACAGACTGTATAAGTATCAGCTCAGGCAGTTATTCTGGACTGAGTCTCTTTTTGTTGTGCAGTCAGTGAGTGCGGTGACATTGTTGCAGCGTAAACGCAAACATCCTAGATGTATGGTTAATGGGCTTTTACTTGTGAAGTACTTTTCTTCTCTTTATAACCACTCACAGCGCTTTTGGCTGACTTACGACAGTCACTTGTCTAATGATGGTTCTAAACAAACTCACAATCCCTACGAGTGAATTAACAATCAAACGATGGGTTGCTGGTTACTTGGTGGCTTGTTGCCACATATGCTTTTGGATGCTGAGATTGCCGTGTTGAAATATAACAGATATATGTGTTTGGTGAGCTGGATAACGAGAGGTCGATATCCTTTTGTTGAGGAGTAGATTGGCGAAAGATGTGACACAAATTTACCAGTTTATATTCAGCTTACTTCTTTGAGTGAGCCTTTAAAAGGTAACTCGTTCAAGCTAAAAGGGTAAGGACAGCACACTTTTATTTGTGCAGCACATTTTATACACAGCCAATTCAAATGCTTTACAGAAGAAAGCACAACCCTTAAAATGTTCCTCTCTCTTTTATGATTTTGAGCTATTTGATCATCTTTACATTGATCCATTTCGGAAAGCCTTCTTCAGTCTTAAGTCAATCTCAAGTCAGCCTTGATTAGACGGATTAGCGAAACGACTTAAGCTTAATCAACGTGAGGATAAGCTCAGGCTTTTCTAGTCAGCTTGGCTTTCTTTGGCTACACTGATGGGAAACCCCTCGGTCTAGACCAGAGATCTCAAACTCGTGCCAAGGAGGGCCAAGAGGCTGCAGGTTTTTTTTCCAACCAAAAACTCCACCAGCTGATGCCACTGATTAGACCCTGCTCTGTGCTTGAAGGTGAGGTAATCAGTGGAATCAGCTGGTGGAGTTTTTGGTTGGAAAGAAAACCTGCAGCCTCTTGGCCCTCCATAGCAGGAGTTTGAGATCCCTGGTCTAGACCATACTCCATTTTCATGACCCACCATCGAGAGGAGTTGCAGAGTTGTCAACCTGGGTTCAGTCCAACCTGCGGCCCCTTTCAGCATGTCACTTCCTGCTGTCCTGTCTTCTCTGATAAAAAAGCTAGAAAAAAGTATAAATTCTTGAATCCTGGAAAAACAAAAAGATGTGCTGAAGAGAAGAATAGCCAAGCAAAAACCTTCATTTTCTCTGCAGTACACCAAAAAACTACAGCACCATCAAAAACCACACCATGGTTTAAAACCACAATGCTGCTACAATCTACCATGCAACCAAAGTACATGCAAAGGGTTGGGGGTACTGATAGGGATGGGTGCCTTTCATGTTTGAAATGATACGGTACCGATGTCCATTACCTGGGAATTGGTATCGATACTCAGTGGTACCAATTTTCGGTACTTTCTTGTGATTATGTGGTAAAAAATATCAATTTGTTTAATAATACAATTTTTTTTATTTTTTCAATTTCATATTTTTATTCTTCAATATATGACCTTGCAATGCTGTGTTCATGACCAGTATGGAAAATTGCCTACACTTCCACTCCCTTACAGTCACAAGGATGCATTTTGGTGCCTAAACATGGTACCTTTTGATTTTACATGAATTAGTACCCAGTATTTTTGACTGAATTTGGTCAGTACTTTTAAAAGTACCTGAATTTTAAAAGTACCCATCCCTAGTTGCTAACACCTACTTCAGCACAAACGCAAATAACACATCTCTTTCACCATTCCTAAATTCCACAATAAAAACCAAACACCTCAAAACAGCCAAAATACCTCCACATATAACAATGACGCAGCCAAACAGCAAAATGTATTGCAAGGCCCAAAGACAACCAAAGCAGTTTTTCAGGGGACATTAGGAAATGTTGAGCTGTGTGTTGTTCTATGCTTTGTGTTGTTTGTCGTCCGGCACGCGTTTACATATGTACAGTTTTTTTTTCTCTGGGCCATATAATGAGTTTCAGTGTTACATAACAGATGACTTACCCATCTTCTTCTATCTGCAGTGATGTGCAGCATTTCATTGTGCCCAATTAACCGTGCTAGAGTTCAGTAATGAGCTGCCTTGCCGTATTTCTGAAACTCCTCTACAGCTGAATCACTGACTTCAACATGAGAAATGTCACTTTCGTTGACAAACATGGTTTAGCTGCTCTGGGAAAAAGCCTGTAACTGTGAGGCTTTGTCATCTGGATGGACTGTTCATGGTATTTGTTCACAGACTTGCTGTTTGAGTGCTACAGAGCCTCTTTTTGTTTTCTGCAGACTGTGCTTTTGAAATGCATCTTTTGTCTGACAAAAGCTCTTTAATTTTGCTAGAAAAAATGTCCACCCTCTCAGAGTGCATACCTATTAACATCAAGCTGGTCTGTGTTTGTCTGTCAGCCACACTTTCATTTTAGTAAGACAATCAAGAGAAGCCACTCAAGCTCCACAGTTAGCAGAGAAAGCATCAAGGCTGTAACATGACAGGCTAGTTTCATAAAGAGATGAGAGAGGATTTAGGCTTTCTTGTGTTTTCTGTTGCCATACAAGCTGGACAGTTGCATAATGGTAAAGACCTCATTTGAAGCCTAAAAGATTTGGTACTGTTATGCCAGACAATCTCCCCACTGAGAGCTGGGTTTCCACAGTAACAGAGACTAACCCCACTGACAACTGACATAAGGAGGAAAACACGGCTCAATTTGTGGTTTGAAAACAATGTTATTGAGCAAGAATCAAGATTGTTTTCCTTTTTACTGAAAGTCTCAGGAAAAATCCCCTTTGCTGGAAGAAACAAAACTGTTAAGTTCTGTCTTTTTTGTGAAAATGCTACATTTTTTAGGAAAAAATAGGAAAAAATCAACTATTAAAAGCCTCACATGAGGATATCTGACTTTGGCACCCCTTCCCCAGTGTTATTATAATGATTTACCATGACAGGCTGCGCTCGGATGTGATGATGCGCCCTCTCCCATATGTGACTTAGATGCTGGCTCATTATGACATGTGGGACTGTGGATGAGACTGAGCTTTTACTCATCTTCAGTCTTTTTACGGCACCAGGGAAATGAAGCCTTGGACAGATGCTACAGGATATTTGACTGTGAAATCATTGTCTGCAGTTGACTGGGACTCGACATTGTTAAGCTCTTACCCATGAGAGACAACACATGTGCATACTCCATGCAGCGAATAAAGACATTATTGTTGTATCACATTTATAATTCTCTCCTTTTTGTGTGATTTCTTACAGTCCTTGAGGAGGGAGGCGTAAAGATGAAACTGACGATTGTTGACACCCCAGGTTTTGGAGACCAGATCAACAACGACAACTGGTAGGTTTTCACTCTCCAGATTTTTTAAGGTTGCACCTGTCGCCTTGCAAAGCTGTATATGCAGTTCAGACGGGCACTTTGCCAATTTTTTAAACTTTTTCCCTGAAGTGTACATTGTCTTCTGTTTTAACAGCTGGGAGCCCATTTCCAAGTACATCAACGAGCAGTATGAGAAATTCTTGAAGGAGGAGGTCAACATCACCCGGAAAAAACGCATCCCTGACACCAGGGTGCACTGTTGTCTGTACTTCATATCCCCCACTGGACACTCGTGAGTAGGCTTGTATTTTAACATGAATACAAATCCTGATACAGGGATGTCAGGATGGGATGGGTGGGGTATTATAATCAAGCTTGAGATGCACCTCCTAATCCTAGTATCCAGTATCAGTCACGACAACAGCATCAGTCTTTGGGCCCATTTCTTCTTAGCAGAGCTGAAATAGCATAAAGAAGAGAACTACAGCGCTAAATTTGGTGACTTACTCGCCACACATTTACACATAAATAATCCCACAAGGTACACTCAGTTTAAACACATTTTTATTACCTTTTAGTTTGCAAAGTCGGAAAAGTCCAAAGCCGCCAAAATATAATCCTCAGTGTCATTTTTATACCAAGGAATAAAGAATATTAAATAAATACCAGCATTGATAATGTGACTTAAAAAGTTGGATTGGTGAGTCCTTCAAGGGGCTGTGAGGAGTTTGAAAGTGATCTTGAAAAAGTCCCCCTTTTAGACAAAGGCCCAAACACAATCCACACCAGAGTCCTGCACTGGGTCGAGTACCCGCAAAAACAGCTGATTTGCGGGTGGTTTTTAAAAACTTTTTTCCCGGGTTCGGATCTGGGTGGAAAAAATAACCTGCGGGTCGGGTCCCGGGTTTTGGTTTGACACATCAAAATTAATATAAAATAATAAATACCATAAAATAAAAACGTGATTTATAAGCTAGTTGTAAGGCTGTGACCTTATAGACTGTAAAAAAACATGGACCTCATGTGGCTGGGCTTAATGAAGCTGCCACGACAACAGCTCAATTTATTCACGACAACAGTGAATTTATTGGAAGAGTTGCTTCATTCAGGTGCGTTGTTTATTCACTGGCATCTGAACTATGGCAATATACCGTTCAATTTTCAGACACTATGACCCAAAATGATTACTTTAAATAAGGTTAAGGGTCGGGCTGCGGGTCGTGTTTCAACAGGTCGGATCAGGTTGTGTTACTAATCGGGTTGATGCGCGGGTTTGCTGTTCGGGTGCGGGTTTGTACGTCCCTGGGTCAGGGCGGGGCGGATCTTGAAAATTGGACCCTTGCAGCACTCTGATCCACACTTTAAATCAAGATTATCAGCACCAATGTGGGTTATTTCGAAATACTTTTCGTAGCTTCTTAGTAGCTTGACTCGAGCAAGACTGGATTGATTTATGGCCCATCCTAGTCTCTATGACAACACCATGCCAGCTGACGAAGTTTAGAAGTGGGAAAAGAAATCTGACAGTTTGCTTGTCGGCACGTTAGCCGACTACTGATGTATGGAACAAACTTACATTTGCTTGTGGTCACTTTTCAAACAATAGTGCTACAGAACTGTACTGATAAACACCTTAAACAAAGAAAACTAGTTCCAAAACAAACACTTGCCTGGTTAAAAGTCACATCTTTACGACAGTGTGTGTGTGAGACTCCAGGCCACAAGGTGGCGAGGCACTCCAATTAAAACAGATCCTCCTGATACCATCTTAAATATCAGCAGAAACCAACTGCACATACTCCTTAAAGTGATCAGAGAAAGTTTCATTTTAAAGCTAGACATTTCTCCTCAGTGAATAAACAGTTGTGATGTCTTGAGGAAATGAGTCCTACACTGAAATGCTAAAAACTGACGTTCCTTAAGAGGCCATTTCAGGCTGGCTGCAAATGCCTCTGAAGTCACGCAGTCAAAAAGGCCCATGTCCCAGTATGGCTGCTATGAAAAAGCTTCAAAACTTTGCTTCAGAAACAAACGGCTGACTTCACTGAGACAAAGTTTCACTGAGTCTTTCACAGCAAATCTCTGTAGAGCGGAGAGAATTGAGACCTGTACACACGCAAGATGTCAAGTTATCTGCAACATTCATTCAGAGTTCATGTCCTTTAACCAACACTTATTTTTAGAAATGTGAAGTCCAAAAAAAAACATGTGTGCTGTTTGTTATTGCAGACCACACACATTTCTCTCTCCTCCGAACAACACACAATTAGCTACTGCTGACAACTGTGAAATTGTTCCCTAATTGAAAATAGGATGCAGTCTTTCATGTATCACAGCTAGTGAAACACGTCGTTCCGAGCCAACGTAATTGAGACCGGCGGGATGTTTTGTGTGCAGACAAACAAGAACTGGGACACCGTCTTTGTTGCTAATAAGCCCACTGTTCAGTGGCAATCACTCTGTAAGTCTGCTGTAATTAATACAGGACTCTGGAAAAGTAATGAGATGTATGAAACATGACAAACAGACCTCTGTGGCTCCTTTTGCTCTTTGTTATCCAGATTATCTGTTAACTGTATCCTACAATCCCTCCAGGAGAATCCAGCCTCCTTAGTCTACCTGCTTACACACCATTAATCTGTGCGCTGTCCTTCAGCTGCTTCTCTGTTTCTCTGTTTGTGTGTCACAGTCTCCGACAGCTGGATGTGGAGTTCATGAAGCGCTTGAGTCACTCAGTCAACATTATTCCTGTCATAGCCAAGGCAGACACTATGACCATCGAGGAGAGACAGGAGTTCAAACAGCGGGTAGGTTTTCACACAGTCTCACTGAAGCTCAGCTGCTCAATTAGCCAGGTCAACATATCAGTGTAAGTACTGTAAGTGTGTAACAGATGTGTGTTATTTCCTGTTTTGTAGGTAAGAAAGGAGCTGGAGTCAGGTGGGATTGAGTTTTACCCACAGAAAGAGTTTGATGAAGACATGGAGGACAAGAGTGACAATGACAAGATAAGAGTAAGTGCTGCTTTTCCTACACCTTCACCTTTCCAAACTTCTCTAATGTCTGATTTCATCTCATAAATCTTGTGCTGATCTCTTCTGTACACTGATCTCCCTGTGTTCAAACATCTGTTTCTGTAGGAGGCCATGCCCTTTGCCGTGGTGGGCAGTGACAAAGAATATCAAGTGAATAGCAAACGAGTTCTTGGGAGGAAGACACCATGGGGGATCATAGAAGGTAAGATACAATTTGCTCACACTTTATCTCCAAATTTGATCAATTCATTGCCTCGGCTCAAGGAATTGACAAAATTTCTGTTACAGTTGAAAATCCCAACCATTGTGAGTTCGCTCAACTGCGGGATTTTCTGATCAGGTAAATATTCCTGCAAATATATCCTAACATAGTAAAAAATCACAAACAACCTTTTATCTTCAAATTTAATCAGGTTTCATCACTGAAGGACACAAAACATCAAACATCCACACTTCAGAGGCAGAAAGTAACTGTGTTCTGATACATTTGAATAAAAGGCTCAACAAAATTAAAATTGGTTGAAACTTTTCTTGAGTCAATTTTTTTTTAAGTGGCTGCATTTCAGCACTTTGTTAAAGCTGAACATGGATGAAGTGGGTCTTTTTTGGAAATCAGTATAACGCTGACTTCCCAGGTCTCTGTACAGTGTTTTTAGTGCTCTAGTATATTTCTATATTCTTTATTAAGATTGTTTTAGGTACTTTATCTAACGTTTAAACTAGAGCCTGACCGATATGGGATTTTTGGGGCTGATGCTGATACCGATACTGGGGGCAAAAAAAAGCTGATATCCAATATATCGGCCGATAACCAATATATCAGCTGATATATAATAAATTCATTGATATACACGTGATATATACTGTATATAATCACAAATCATTATAATACCCATATGATTCAAGACAGAGAAAGAACACTATTAAATTAAAACAAGGAACTTAAATTATAAATCTGTCAACATAAGAACTTTAGTGTAAACCAATGATAAATAAGAACAAGCTGTAAACACAATAATAAATAAATAAGTCAAACTTTAAACACAGCAAGTATAAAAAGAAATAAAAATGTAAACACACAATGAGCAACTTAAACGCTGTATTATAGTCTTACATTAGATAATGGTGGACGTGTGAATTAACAGTAGCATTTATCTCTGTTTATCTCACAAAAAAGCAACATACACAATGTTAAAACATCATTCTATAGTCTTACATTAAATAATCATGGACAGAGGGGGCGGGCACTCGGGCAGTATGCAGCCCAACACACATGAGCAGGAGCCACAGAATCTCCGTGGAGCAAAAATTTTTATAATCGGCTACATTTTGGCCGATGTTGATTAATCGGTGAGAGGCATAATCGGCCCGTTTAATCGGTCGGGCTCTAGTTTAAACTGTTTATATTAAAATCTTTGTCAACATCTTGACTCTGAGAGAGCCCCACACAAGACTTTCTATGTGTCTGGACTGATGGTTGCTGGGTGTAAAAATGGCAAATAAAAACCTTGAATCTTGAAACATGGAATGCTTATCTTCTTACGTGTCCTCTTTGTGTTTGTTCTTCTCAGGTCTCACCTCCAGGATCTGAAAGAGGTCACTCATAATATTCATTATGAAACCTATCGTGCAAAGAGACTGAACGAGAACGGCGGTCTGCACCCTATTTCCTCCAATGACACCCAAGAAAGCAACCTGTAGTTAGATAGTGAGTCAGTCAGGAGACAGAGTTCTGACAGGGTGGGAATGAAATAACCGTGCAATGAAGCTGATTGATGAGTCTACAGAGTATTTTAACTATTGTCACCACAGCATCGCTGCATGCTTGGAAAACTTCAACATCTATAAAACTTGGTGTAATTAAATCATTTTTTCTGAACTCCACCTATTGCCCTCTTCACCTCCCTCCCCACAAACACATATCAACCCCCCAAACATCATATCATTCCCCTTCAATCATTATTTTCATACCTTTGAACACTGAGCTGAAAAGACACTCCAACCAAGAGACTTAGTGCCATTATTAAACTTACAATTTATCTACTGCCAATGCCTTTTCATGTTACATCCTATTGGTAGTTCACGTTTAGAAAGTGCCACGTTATTACTTCAGTTAAAGTGTTGTGTAGCAGCTGAGGTCTGTTTTTAGACATGAGGTGATCTGCTGGAATTGTTAACATGATAATTCCTGTGTTGTAGTGATACATGAGTCAGCAGGTGACTCTCCAAATTACTGTTTATGTGAGCAGCATTTTTTTCATTTGAATAAAAGAGTGGCTTTACTGTCAGGAGGACTTGAGAGTTACTACAAGCTGTTGTAGTTGATCATCTTCATCCTCACCAAAGAAACAAACTGAAAATTCTCTAATATTGCCTCACCCTGTTTATATTTGATGATATATTCAAATCCATAACAGACCTGCATACTAAAAAGGGAAAAACAGCAGCGAGAAATGAAATTCAATTCTGTGAGCAGCAGTGTGTTTGTAATTAAAGGGTCTACAAGATGCATGACTGTGCATACTGCAGAGTCAATGATTCACCGTAGCAGTGCACACAACCTGAACAATTTGGGACGATTCAGCCGTTGTACTTTTCCTCTGAACCAATAGCAGTGGGTACAGAGGGAAAAAGTAGTTTAATGCTCAAGTTTACTTGAATGATGGATGAACTTAATCATAATTTTACAGGTTTCAGATTCAATCAATAACTTTTTTTCTAACAGCCTGCTGCATGTAATTAAACATGTATCAGCAGCATGGACAGCTTCTTTTAAAAATCTAACTCCATATTCAAGCTTTTTCAACTATAGTCTCTGTCTTTAAAGACCACTCACTTTGGCTTTGTTTTTGTTTGGTTGTTTGCTTTTTCCCTTCTTACTGTACCCACTGTCCATTCATGGAATAAGAAATCTAAATCAAAGGACATTTGATCAGTGGTGTGATCCGTGTACTTGTAAGAAGACTGAAAATGTATTTTCTCTGTTTTAAGAATCGTGCCAAGAAAAGTTTTAGTGAAAAAAAGCGAGACTTAATTTTGGTGACTGGTTGTGCAATTTTTTTAAAGGTGAAATAACCCCAGTTGCCACTTGGTGGCAGCACTCTGCTGTTTATCTGCACTAACTGAACAGAAGGTCCCACAGACTGACAGGCTTTACGTCCTCCTCAGACACTCTGATGGCTGTTCACTCAGTGGAAACTTATGTATTCCTCCAGATCAGGTCAATAAGAAATAAAATGCACTCAATTTTCTTTTCCTTAAAAAATGTTTACCACCTATTTTTAGGAATAATAACCTTCATATCTTTCTGCCACGTGCTGACTGCAGTAGAATACAAACTACTAATTTAATTAATGATAAATAACTTTTTTTTCTGTTGAATCATATCTTTCAAAAACAATTGACATGTACAATTTGGCTGTAATGAGAGGTGTGTGTAACTGATAATAGTTGTGTGTGATCTTAGTGCAGTCAAATGTTTCAATCAAGTCCAAACAGTGTTTATCAGTGCATGCTTGTGTTCATATTGCCTGTTTTCTCACAGCCAATCAGATCACACATTACTGCAACTGTTTGAATGTGTGCTGTGTACAGTATATTTCTATATCATGAGGTTGACGAAACTCCTGTAACAAAAGTGACAGAGACAGAACAACACATCTCTCATCAGTCTGAGTCAGTGGAGCCTCACTGTGTAAATTTATATAATAACCACTGTCTTTTTTTCAAGTTGCTGTGACACATTGAGATATGGTTTTCGGTGTTGCATTGAGTTGTTTGTACATTAATGTCCTATTGTAATTTATTCTTTATTTAATAAAAGCACATTCCCATACTCTTGTGTTTTCCTTTGCTAAGACTTGTATCACAAATATGTAAAAATCATCACTCCATACAAAGTCAGAGCAGACTTTTTTTTAAATTAATTTCTTTATTCTTTTTTTCAAGCAGACCAATTTCATATAAAGACTGAAATGATCTTTTCCAGTGGCCACCTGTAACAGCAAAATAAAAAGGCAACATATATGTGTATACATGTACAGACAACCTACATGTTAATCAGTGCCTCGTCCCATATTTGCACATTAAAAAAAACAACTGCAGTTAGTTTTATGGTCGAATTAGGTCTTATATTTTTAGAGGACCCAGTTTTAAGATCTGATCACATGGTGTGACAGTGATTTTGACCAATGACTTGTTTGTCTATTGGAGTTACTAACCTAAGTTCCCATAAATCAAGCAAATAAAAACATAAAAAAATACTGCATCTTTTAAATTGTGCAACATTTTTAAGGAACAAAAATTTGTGGGATAAGCATCAGAGCTAAGTATGTGGGTTGTGCCCATCAAAAATTTGCCAAATCGTCTCTGCCTGTTGCCAGTGACCCTTGCTGCTGACAATCAGGTGCCTGATTGTCAGCACTTGTGAGCATGGGCCCTGCTACATTGGTCCGTAGGTGTCTGGTACGTGTCAGTAATCAGCAGGACACATTTGATTGATCTGGATAGGGCTTATACAATACAGTAACACAAAACCAAGTTGCAGCACTGTTTGGAGTGAGCCCTCACACCATCTCCAGTTTGAAAGCCAAGATTCATATAATGGGAGATGTGAGAGAAAAGCTGCAATCGTTTCCTCACCCTTTCTGCTCTTGGAAACCAAAGGCTGTGTTCTGCAGATTCACAGTCAAGGTTTGCAGAATGATATGGCCAGCAGCTCTCTGCCCAGACAATTCAGAATAGATTGCACCCAGACAATCTCTGGTCTCATCATCTCCACTGGTGTCAGCAACACATGCACTGGAACCTGATCACGTGGAGATACATTGTGTTCAGTCATGGGTCCAGATTTTGTCTATACTGTTAGGGTATGGAGAGGACATTAGGAACACTAGCCTGCTGCACCGATACGGTAACATCTTTTGGTGGAGGTAGAATGATGGTGAAGGGTGGCATCTCACTCGCTAGGGAAACAAAGCTTGTCATCAATGGTGGTGATCTCAATGCGGAGAAAAATCGGTAGATGATATAAGATGATATGCAATTAGTGGCAATCTCATATCTCCACAGTCTGGAACTGAACTCTGTCCTTTAAGGTAAGAACGGTTGCCCCCACAAAGCAGGATTTCTCAGAGGCTGCCTCCAGAATTTGGGAGAGGAAGGATGGCCTACCAGCACTCCTGACCTCAATCCAATTGAACACTTGTGGCATCAACTTGGGTGTGCTCTTCATGCCAGTGTGGAACACTGGTTGAAGAATGAGATACCATCCTACAACAGTGACTGACCAGGCTGGTGACCATCCTGACGAGGGGACGTCAGGCTGTTGTGGCTGTCTATGGCTCTCTCGCACTACTGAGGTTCCCTTTTCATTCATTCATTTTCTATCGCTTGTCCTGTTTGGGGTTGTGGGTGGCTGGAGTCTATCCCAGCTGTCTTCGGGCGAGAAGCGGACCTGGACTGGACCTGGACCATCCTGGACTGGTGGCCAGTCAATCACAGGGCTGACATCATTGACTGTATAAAATATGGACGTAGTCTCCCTGACGTCACCCATCTGTTTCTGAAACAGAAAATGAAGCACATCGGCCATAGCGGCCATATTGGTAGTGGCAAGGGCTTCGCCTACAGCCATAGGGCGCCTGTCGGTCCCATGACCCTGAGCTGTGCCTCTGATTGGGTGAGCTTGCGATCCTAATATCCTCTGAACGGACCAGTTAGAAAAAAATTCACCCCCTCTACAGTGGGTGCGGATAGTAACATTAGCGACTCAGATAGGAGATGTTTTTTGAACCAGGCTGTAAATAGGTTAATTTCTGCTTTGAAAGCAGCTTTTTTTGGCTTGGTGTGAGCGTGACTTCCGGTACTTACGGAGCCAGTCTCAAGCAGACACTTGAGAAAAAGCAGATTTTAGCACTTCCGCATTGTCTCATCTTCTTAGCCTGGAGGTTGCCACTTGGCTGACACACACTGATAGACAACCTTTCACACACTCACTCACACCTATGCGCAATACAGAATTACCAATAAACCTAGTGAGCGTATTTTTGGACTGTGGGAAGGAGAACATGCAAACTCATCACAGAAAGGCCCACCTTGTTGGGGATTTGAATTGGTTACCCTCTTGCTGTGAGGCAGAAGCGCTAACGGTTGCAGCCCAGGCTTCTTTTTGTCAGATGAATAAATTGTTAAATTACAGATATGTCTTGATTCTTCCGACTTAAATCCTCCAATCCATTAATCGACACCAAACAAGAGTAAGTGATAGACAGTAGAAGTTGTTAGTCATTGGCAGGAAGAATTTGGCAAATTTTTCGTGGGTGCAACCTATACACTATGCTTCATACTCGGATGAAATAAGACTTTGTTTTCTGTAAGTTTTTATTCTTACCAGGGAAAGCTTTCAAGTGTTATATAGATTATAAGGGCTGGCCTTATCAGGAAATAATTTTGTTTAAATAAACAGGTATTTAACCCAGACACCAGCTGAGCAGCAAGAAGGGCACAGAGATGGATGTGAAGGGAAGGGGAGATTGTACAGGACAAAATGTTCCCAGGGGCAAAGGCTGATCTGAACCAGGGGCATGTTTTGGGATGGGGTAGACCAGTGGACAAATGACCTTGACACCAAAGCAATCATTATTGTAGGGTGAAATAAAATGCAGAACAAAAAACAAGCAAAAAATGGCTGAGCAGAAGAACAAGACGCCTGCTGTGCTGGGCCATGGGGAAAAAAACTGGTCGTGGCCCTACAAATTGGATTTGGATGGCTTGAAAAGGTGGGCTGCTACAGCTTAGAAGACAGAGGAACAATGGTGGTCAACTCTGCTATAGAGATGTCTCTTCTACTTATGGACTTGGCTCAAAGAAAAGGAGAGCAGATTCCCACAAATAAATAAGCTAAAACTTGATCAGAGCCTCCCTGGATGACAGGCAGGAATATAGTGTCATGGAGTAGACTGTGTTGGGCGCCACCAACTGGGTGGACCTCTCCAATGATACAAACTTTAATGTAATCTAAGGTAAGCCTTGTGAGTCATACGGCTCTTATGGCCAATACAATGAGGAAAGATAACCACGCCTCTGTTGCTGCATGTCTGCAATGTTAAACTTCTGGAAGTGGCATAGCTTTGTTCTGGCTGTTGCCAGGAGCAATGTGTAAGAGACAATACAAGCAGCAAGACAAGAGGCAATGCAAGGACAAAAAATACCATCAGGCTTCTGGGTTGAGTCCTTCGCTGCAGCTGTAGCCCTGCAAGAACAGGGGACTTCTGCGGCTGCTCACCGGGTATAGATGCCAGCTGGGTGTCCAGTTAGAAAGGGTGTCCAGTTAGGCGTTGGTGAGAACACTTTAAAGTGTTACTCCGGGATGAAACAAGTTGGGTCCTATCACAAGGTTTAGGGCAGAAATTACCCCTACAGCAGTGTTTTTGTGCATCAGAAGCCCAGGGCGGACGCACCAAAGACCCCCCCCTGCTCCTCTGCCGGTTTCCTCTGCACTCAGACAGGGCCATATTTTACTTGACCAAAAACACAAATATACGGACTCCCACCAAAAAAATCTGATTTTGGTCTGCATTCACACTTTATTATTATTATTATTATTATTATAGAGAATTTTCAGTCCACGCGCGCGGCGTGCCAGTTGTAAACAAACGCAGGTAGTCTGCCAGGACGAAGAGACACAATGAGAGTCTTATTTAGCAGTGTTTTTGTGTGAAAGTAACGCGCTGAAAATTCTCTAAATAAAGCGTGAATGCAGACCGATATCAGACTTTTTCGGTGAGAGTCCGTTCATGTGTGTTTTTGGTCAAGTAAAAATTGGTCCCGTCTGAGTGCAGAGGTGCGGAGTGCAGAGGACAATACCAATACCACCGATGCCGATACGGATACTGATTTGGGACAATTTTTTAATTTTTATAACTTTTATACCTTCACTGTTCCAATCTTCATCTATTGAAAATCATTGAACAATACCTGTGAAGAAATAAATTCTTTATGTTTTAACTTAACCGATAAAGTGTCCTGAGTTTTAGGTCTTAGAGCAAAAAGTAACAATGGCTGGCTGTCAGACCTTCATAGAGGTATATTAGATCAGTTTCATATGTAAGGATGGGCCGATAACCAATCCCTGATCACCAATCAGCGATCCCAAAAAATTAAGGGAATCTGCACCGATCGATCTGCCCGCTGATTGTGTCTTGCACCTGGTTACTTCCACCAAGGAGGTTATGCTTTTGGGAGTGTTTGTCTGTGAACAACATAACTCAAAAATTAACAAACAGATCTTGATAAAGTTTTCAGGAAATGTTCAAAATGGGATAAGGAAGAAGTGGTTACATTTTGGAGGTGATCCAGATCACCGTCTGGATCCAGGATATTTTTTTCAAGGATTCTTTATCATTGTGAGAAAGGGCAGTTTTCACCATATGTGTATATAACTCCATGATAAATGGTTGGATTGCTTTGCAAAACAATACAAGACAAGGTCACCATAATTTCTGACAGATGTAAAAGTATGATCTAGGTCCTGCCAATATTCTGGATACTAAAATCCAGATTAAGAAATATATATACTGGGTCATCGTAATTGTCAACACTGTCAGAAAAAAAAATTATGGTACAAACCTGCAACTAACACCAAATCGTAGCAGACAGTCTGCTGAAAGGGAGTATAACATTAAAGTCAGACTAAAGTGTTGCATGACAATCACAATATGCTTGGCGGAGGTCTGTGCTCTCTTGTCTAGTTTATACTTGCACTTGCTCTTCTATGTTTTGAGCATCACATTCTTGTGTGTTGGTGCGTCAATGTCACGCTGAAGTACTCTACTCAAACACCAGTTGGCAGAGTGGAGCAATGCTCACCATATCTCCAGCTCCTGTTTCCAACACTTCCTGTGCCTGCTGTGTACAGGACACCATGGTGACTCTATGTGAGAACACTATGTTGGAGCCAGAGCCGCTAAAGTTTGAGTGTAACTTTGTCATACTGCAGTTATTGCAAAGAAGTAAGGAAAAGAGACCTTCAGAAGAGATGGATCGTTCAGCTGCTGAATGTCTATATACGGGGCAACATCAGAAATGTTAATGCAGAAAACTACAAGGTTACCTTTTGGACCAATCACAGGTGGACAGCAGAGCACAGCTGTTCACAACTGGCCAGAAGAGGTGCCTCAATTTGCGTTTCCATTTACCACTCACGTGATTAGATCTTATTTTCCTGCCTTCTAAGCAAATATGCACATAGTGCCTATAGAAAGAGGGAAAACTATGCTAATGTGGAATTTAAGGCACAGATGAGATGAAACTGTAGAAGTGTAGATGACTTTGGAAAAAAAAAGATGAGAAAAAAGGCTTTGGTGACTGATGACAAAAAAGCCTGACCAACAAGAACTGCATTACAGGTGGGAGTCTCTGATTGTGAAGAAAATACAACAACATAACAAAAGATTGGGGTGATGTCAAAAGTGAGGAGCAGAGCAAGAAAGGTGGATGAAAGGACTGATTATATAAAATAATCACATGCCTTTGCCAGGAAGTTTATCGGCTAAAAGTCTGGCATGTCAAGGCAATTCTGAAGCAGCTTGTTTGCCAGCAGAATAATTACTAGCTAGCCAGGGATTCAGACTGGAGGAGAGCAGGCGTTGCAGCAGGCAAGAGGCTAGCAAGCTAGCTGGAAGCTAACAGGCCAGGCTGAAGACTGCAGGAGATTAGCTAATGAGGAATGATGTGTCTCTAGAAACCAGCTGTGTGTTTATAGTTGCATGTGCATCAAAGTGCATTTTAGAATCACACAGGGAAACCAATATTGATTACACAGGTGCAAGAGCAGTGTAAAAGTAAGCCTAGGCCAGAGTGTCTTCTGCTCAAACTAAAGCACTGTGCCAATGTTTGTGTTTAGAGACATCCTGAACACTTCATCAGAGACATACTGTGTGTCAGTGTTTCTTTAAAATCATCTGGTGACTTGGAGCAATCAGAATAATTTTACGCTAAAACAATGGGATGATATATGGCTAAAGTAAAAGCTAAGCTTGTAACCTGACTCTTTGTTAGAAAAAACTTCATTTGGGAGCTTTACGGTAACTCTCTCACACACCCGCACACGCACACACACCCCATCACAATGTAACTCTACACCACCATCCTTTAGCCAATCCTAACATTCTGCCATCTGGTGAGCTACCCCCACTGCAGACAGCAGCATATCATCTGCTGCAGCAGTCTGCCATACCTTCAGGATCTGAACCCTGCCTTAGGGACTTGACATGTGCAAGAAAACTTGTGGCCTAGCTCAAAGTTTTAGTCACTGCCTTTGTGCAGAAGGCTGCAGATTATCAAGTTGTAAATAGACTAGAATCCTTAATGTGGAGCGCATTGCTTGCTTTACATTTAGATAATTTTACAAATTAGCAAGATAACATATTTAGAATCTATACTTTACACATTTATGAACATATCCCTACAACCCTTTGAATGCATTGTTCATATTGTTCGTATTGTGCTTATCACTACGTAGTGCCCAGTTTTTCTTTGTGGCCCTTTACGTTTTTTCCTTTATTAAGGTTATTGTTACTTGCAAATATAACAAGACATCATCTGTGTAAGTGGAAATCCAGTTGACAAGGAATCTGTTTCAGTGCAACTTGAGGACTTGTACTGACTGCTGACACTTTGCTAAAAATCCAGCTGTTTAAATCGGCTTTCATTTGGTGCTTTTAGTGTGGTTGCAAAGACTCCTGTCCCTAAAAGAGGAAGGGGTTAAGGGAAACGCAGCGGTACCCCAAAAAATATGATCATACCAGATTAGGCAAAGACTTTGCTTCATGGAATGTGAGTATTCTTCAATACAATGACGGAAATGTATTTACTGGACTGGCCCTAATGTCATTGCCGTGTCATTTACAGAATGAAAACTCTGAGCCACTAGGGAATCTTGCCCTCATTTGACCACTAATCCTCCATGAATGGTTTCTTAACTTTGTGTAGTAGAGAAGCAGACTGCACAATGAAATTACTTTTTCAAGGGCCAGAAATACATGCTTCCTTCAGGAAATATCATTTTGCCAAGTTGAACAAAAAAGGTACCATTAAGGACTGTCTTTTCATGATCTGGTGCTTCAAATATGATTATCTTGTCAATGTCATTAACCTGAAGTGTGAGCCACGAAAAAAGATGACAGGAGCACATTTGACTAAGTCAAGCAAGTAATTTATTACAATAGGTGTGTTCAGTTTGTAACATCAGCAGTGCATGATTTAGGGGTGTGAACAAAATGTAGTGAGTGTTGCTGAAGAGTGCATAACCGCTCAAGTCTCTGAATAAATAGGGCAAGCTGGACTGGCTTAGGGCAAGCAAGAGAGACAGAGGCCGAGGTAGTGGGAGGCTGGCTCTAATCGAGGACGGAGCACAGGGCTTAGTCGCACTATATCCAAGAGAAAGCAACCAATCAGCAGCCTGCACTTCAAGGAAACACAAATTAGCACAGCCACCAGCGTATAAAGACAAGCTGAGCCCGTCATGTCTTCAAAACAATATTTTAAGAACATGGGGCCAAAAGTTATTCTCACTTCTGTTTGACTTTGTTCAAGGACTGAATGTTCTGATAATGAGGAATTGTAACAAAAGTTACCCTTACTGGTCAGATGGGGGCACTGTATAAATATATACTGTGAGAGATGTTTGGAGGCAGTTGGGAATGTTATGGTGTTGATAAAGAGTAGATTAAGGTTTTTGGTGTGACAAGTATCTGCATTTAATGATCTTGGAAGTTTTTTATCTTCTGAAATGTTATTGAAATAATCTAACGCATTTATGCCCCAGGGAGAATGTAGTTATAGCATTTATTGCAGGGTTTCAAACAGCCACCAGTTAGATTTTTAAATCTGAGCACAAACATTTTCACTGCTACGTTTTGCTGTCAGGGGCATGTGCTTTGTTTTACAGGAGGACTTGAGTGTGAGAGATGCCAATGGTATGCTCTACACATGCCAATTCAGCGGTGATGGAAAGCTGCAACAGTATTTGAATTACAATGTGCGACGTGTGTCTGTGTGTGCTTCTGAGCTGACAAGGTTATCTCTGAGTAATGAGCAAACTGATGTGAACCCTCTCGAGCAGATTCAAGTAACACATTTGAAAGATCACCTTAATTTTCAGCCATTTCTCAGCCAGACGCAAAAATTTACTGACTCTCAAACTAAAATACAAACCGTCAACAAAGTAACTGCTTAGCTTCATAATTCAGAGATCATTTCTTTCGTACCACACCCATGCCTCCAGGTCAAACTTCACACTCTCACCCCCTGTAAATTTCTACATTTGCAGCAGATGTTTAATAGTCAGTATTGGGATTTGGAGATGATTAGTTAAGATCTAATTGTCAAAAAGTGCGCATTAAATGGAGTATTTGAAACATTGAATCTTCAAGGTCGAGCTCTGCCAAAGAGAGCTACACAGACAGTGTTATGTAACATGCTCACTACTTCCCCTAGATGTCAGTAGAACAAGCACGTGGACATTTTCAGTCCTCTTTTTATTTTCCTGTTATGATGCTTCAAATAACTACAAGAATGCAGGATAATTTTGAACTATCTATTTATATTTTATATAGTTTGCATTATTTTCTCAATTAATAAATTCTCCAAATTAAAGGGCTCCTGGTCACATATCAGTGATTTTCAGAATTATAGCCATGACCCTGCAGTATAACATAGCATTTACAAGCTTGTACGATGTTTTCTTAAGCATATTTTAGTATACATAAAAACTCAAACATTTCAAATCTTAATACAAATTACTGCTAATGTGAAAAGCCTGCCCGATACCTCTGTGTTGACTAATGCTATTAAAGGCTACATTTTCAAAGCTTTTCTCAGTAAGGAAAAAACAAAATCAAGACACCTGTTTGTTCTTTGAATGCGTGTTTTTTGTGTTTTAAAATGCTACATGCCTTTGCAGAAAGTTGTCATGTAACATAAACTAGGAATTGTGTGTTGTATTGAAGCATGGTGTTTATCTACTGTTAGCAGACAGAGCTAAGGTCACTGGTGCTTGTTTGTTCTCGTCTTTTCCTGTGGCTGTGCAGCAGCCAGTCACAAGGCTTGACAATCCTACTGAAGAAACAGTTTTTTTTTTGGCTTTCTCTACCATAAAGTCTTCAAAAAGTGTAGATTGTGGTCAAATTTATTATTTTAATCGCTTTAGCTCTCTGTTTTGTGTGACTGTCGAGTTTGTCAAGTTTTATTGCAAACTGTGTTCATGCTTGTTATAAATGCATGAGAGATTTCCAATATTCCCTCTTGTAAAAAATAAAGAATACCTGGGGGTATCTGTGACTGGATTATCATCTTAATCCTGGGTGACAGGTAGACTATACATTTGATGTGGGATTTCTATTCATTGGTAATTTTGTGTAAAAGAGTTGCTAAATTTCTCCTTAGGAACTTCAGCTTGTCATAGTTACACTGTGTCAGGGTTAAAAAAAAAGAAAGGAAAAAGGTTATCAGGCTATATGACAGTCTTTGCTTCGCTTAGACTGTTCCCTTGACGTAACAGCGTTTAACAGGTCATGTGTAGCCCAGCTGAATCAGTCCACACCTTTGGATTACAGGAGACTCGCCTAGCCTTCAGGCTTCTTTCTTTCAGAGTAGCACAGCGGCCCCTGCCTGGTGTGCCAAAGTGTGAGAGAAAAAGGGAGCAAAGCACAGACGCACAGACCATGGGAAGAAGCTATGACAGTGTTCCCACATTCAGTGGAAAGGTGTACTTATTGACAAAAACATTTCAAGCCCAATGATTTAGACAGATCACCATGACTAGCCCTCTGCTGGTCTTCTTGGGAACTACAAGTTTTATACACAACTGAGTCAACAAAATGGCTGACATGTGCTCATGCAGTGTTATGTCAGAGACAGTCTGAAAGAAACTTCAGTCCATTTCAGGAATACTATGTTTTTTAAGTCCTCCAAATAGTGCTAATATTTGTCATTCCTTTCAAGCTGTACTAAAATGCTTATATTTTTGTCAGTTATTTTACAATAAAATTAGGATAACACATTAAGTTCCCTCTCAATGTTAGGGAATCCAAAACATTAAAGATAAGTCACATACAACTCTTCTTGATTTTTTTTTAAACTAATTTACACACAAACAAACCACTGCTTGTAGTTTCTAGACCATTTTTCAGACTGTTCTCCTGACTCCTCCTCCTCCTCGAGGTAACCCCTCTCCCAGCTCCGCGATATCTGTCTGTCGCGGGCAAATCTCAACCCCTCCCTCCCGCCCTCTCCATGCTAATGTTCTGCTCCCCGTTGTCCCTCGTTTCAACCGTTGGCTCTGTGCGGTAGTTCTCACCACACTGCTGTTTGGTCACTCCAAGCAGAGGTGCTCCTGCTCTATTAACCACTCGTGATGGTCATGCCTGGTCAGTCATACCAAGTGTGATACCACGTCCTGGAGCTGTTCATACCTACCTTTAGCTGCTGACCTCAAACCGCAGCCTGTCGAGAGACTTAGGGAAAGCAAACGTTGAAATCGCGACGTTTGGTCAACGCGTTTGAGACCGTCTACAAACCGCCTCCTACCGTGACGTGGGCTCTTGGTGGATTTTTGAGCACGAAAAGAGGAGGAGTCAAACTGTGATCGAAGGAGGAGACCAGTCGGTAGAGCTCGCAAATGCTCTGCCCAATTTTTGTGGCACAGCTCAGTTGTCTTTTTCCCTTCGTTTTATGTTAAAACTGGTGGATTGACACCACATCCCAACCATCAAGGTTGTTCTTCGGAAGGTCCGGAAGAGGTCGCGAGCGGCAGGAGGCGGGGCAGAGGGTCTGCTTCGCAACAACGCCGACAGTAGCGGGAATAACGGTCGACGGCGTGAATAGTCGGTGAGTCCTGGTACTGCAGCTAGCATGCTAGCTTTAACCTGCCATTTCATTTAATGCAAACTATGCATGTAGCTTCACTAAAATCGGCTTTTAATTTAAAACACTGCAATGATGGATAGTTTTGTTCTGTTTTCTATTTTTTTCATTGTAGATTGACTGTTTTTATTTTTTTGTTTTACTTAGCCAAAGCAGCAACCGCTAGAAAGAACAAACTTAATGATCAGACCAGTGTCTGCTACAGACTGACTTTGAAATACTGCAAAGCACATACACAAAAAGAGCAACTTTTTCAGCAACGATAATCATGCTCACTGCCTGATAAAAATATTATTGTATGGTCAAACAAAGACACTTGCTAAAATATTGCACTTTAAACTGTTAGCTGTTACTGTCACCCATAGATGTCATGTTTTTATTTTTAATCAAAGAAGGTTTTTGTTTTTATTTTGCTTTTATCGTCTTTGGTCTAAATTTGGAAACGACAAGTGTGATTCTACAAGCGAATGTAAATTAGCCAAAGATGCTAGCAACTCATTACACGTACAAGCTAAGATCTTTATTTCTACTGGGATGGCTTTCCAACTCATTCTCTCAAACAGTGTTGCAAGTGAATGTGAATGAAATGAATGGTTTTCTGTTCATGACATTTGACCACATTTTAGTGAAGGAACAATTGTGTCTTGGATTTGTTTACCTAGCATGACGACTTTGTTGTTTTGTCCCTAAAGGAAGCATCATGGTACTCAAAGGTCACCTTTAGTGAATGCAAACACTAAAGACAGATTTTTAGTGGAAAGTCCGCACAGAGATCTTACATTATACACAAAGTACATAAGAAGTTGCTGTTTAATGTCCTACACAAGGCTGGAATTATTTTGTGATCATGGATTAAACACTCTTCATTTAAACAAATTTGCAGATGATTTCTTAACTTTTTTGCCCACTAAACATTATTTAGAAAAAATCCAGATAAAGTAAAGATGAATCTCCTACTCTTCCTATTGAACAGCACACCCCTCCTGGTCAAAATGGTACAGCCCAGTAATTTTCCATGCACCATACTGCCCTAGAATGTGGGTGGGGCTTAATGTCAATGACAAGAGCAGTTGAGCAGCTCTTGTCTTTTTCTGTTAAGTGAGTTTGTAAATCAGAACAAAATCTGTGATTTCTTCATTGTAGCAGTGGTGATGAACACAGAGTTGACCAGCTTCATATAGCTGCTCTGCCTCACCAATCTCACAACCATAAGTCATTCACAGTTAAAAGATTTTCACATTCTACAGTGTAAAGAGTGTCAACATTTTCATGTTTTTCTTTCTCAGTCACTTAAATTAGGTTACCTAAAGCAAGATTATTCAGTTCTTCACCTCCTGGGCGCATGGTACAGCCCTGTTTTTTGTTTCACCTCCCCCACTGCACCCAGTGGCTGTGCACACATGGTGCATTTGCAACTCATTACACAAGCTGTTTTTTCCGCTGAAGGGGAAGCAGCCTCAAAAGGCTCCACCTACATTTTCCAAAGCCTTCCTGAATATGTTGAAGGTAGTTTATTTCTGCTGAGCTAATTTTACTTTTTACATAGCTCACATTAAAATAAGTCAATAAAATGTATTTTTGATGGTGTACCATCTGCACACTTTCAGAATGAGCAACAGTTCATAAAATCTAGGAATAGGGATATGCCTGGTTGTTGTCCAAATCAGGAGACCTTTAAATGCCCTTCATGACAAGAAAAATATAGATTAAATATTCTACTTGTGATAACTTCCACATTGGGTCAAAATGGCTTCAATGTCGAATGTAAATCAGACGTAACTTTTAGCTGTTGACACATCAAATAATAGTTTTCTACACAGTTACATCATATTGTAGTTTTAAACTTGCTTTAATTAAGCAACATGAAAAACACAGAATATCAATCCTATCACAGGATGATGTCACCTCTATTACTCAGGATGCTGAAAAGATGATTCTTGCCACATTCTTAGTAAATGACGCCAGAAGTGTTTGAACTTTCTATATATGGTCTGGAATTATATTTTTTAACACCAGCTAAGCTTGATAGAGCTTCACCGAAGAGTTCTCCATTCACATTTTGAAAAACACTAAATTAACAAATTCAGAAACATTTCAGTACATTTTATTGATGTATGGCTGTATTGTGTATGCGTTCTTTGCATTATGTGCATCATGCTTGGTTCTCTCACCTTCACTTGCACATGGCTGTTTCATACTTCAAAGAGAGATATGTCTGCTCTTGTTATGTCTTGTCTGTTATGTTTGTAGAAACATGAAGGGGAGGCTAAGTGCCTTTGATTCCCCTTTGTATTGGGGCAAAATGTGATGGAGAGTGGTCGGTCTGACCGTAACAGTTAACATGTCTCAACAGCACTGTATATAAATGACTATCCTGATGTGTGTTTCAATGTTCGGCGTCTTGCGATCCTGACTCACTAATCTGATCCTTTACCAATTTTGCGATATTTTAGGGTGTTATGCCTAGGTGACGTGAAGGTATAACGTTGTCTAAGAGTCAATTTAAAAAGGCTATACACATTAACACATACAAATATCTGCACCTCACTTTAAAACATTTTAAATTTTACATTTTCACCTATGATTCGGTTGTACCACAGCTAGGCTGCATGAGTACCACCAATTGGGTACCACCAAATTACATCATACACAGATAGCTGCTTCTCCTAAATAATGACAGAAGTCAACGTAAAGGTGAGGAGGACATCAAAATGATGTTCAGCAGAGCTTGCAGGTTTGTTTGGAGCTGGAGTAAGCAGAGTGCACTCGTGTTAATGCACATTGTGAGTAGCTATCAAGCCTCCTGTGATGTCACTGAAGTAAAAAAAGGCAGTAGTTGGCCCTGTGCTAGTGGGACAGTCTTGTTGCGGTAGGATAGCTGAAGTACCATGCAGTAATTGTTGGCGCATAGAGACTGACAAAAAAACATCAGTGAACAGTGAAAACCATTTTGTGTTTACATGCCTGACCCTGCAAAGCTCCAACATTCAGGCATCATGGGAGATGGTGAGACATTAATTATTACTACACCATTATGCTTTAAAATCTCAAAACAGTTCCTCTATGTATTACAATCTGTAAGGGCTATGCGCATGGTGCCCAGAGAATTAATTGCCAGTCAAATAAAATATACATCTTTAGACCATGTTTGGTACCTTTGAAAACTGATGTAAGTGTCATATTTGGCACCGTCTATTAAAATAAGAAGCACACTTTGTTGCTGAGTGTGTGGGTATCAGGAAAACAGTGTCAGGTTAAAAAAATGTTAAATACAGAAGTAATTGTGTGATTAAAAAAATGTCAAAAAATCTTGGTCTTTTTTCAGGCCATTGTGATCTAATCTTAAGATCCCATAATCTTGATAAAGAAGCTCATAAGTTTTCACTGGTTTTCAATTTCTTGTCAACCTCTCTTAGCCTGTAGGAACCGGTTTAAACCAGATTCAGCTGGTTTCTGTGCTGGAAGCTGATGAGAGTTATAGAAACATGATCAGCGTACGGCTTGCAGTATCCTGTTCCTACTACTGTGCAGTGCTAATAGTCAAAAAGATTGACAAAATAGATCATCATAGATCATAATTATAAACATTTATGTCCTTACTTTTATTTAATGTTTACTACAGTTTTCCTGTTAATGTGTGCAGTGCCTCTGGCACTCAAAATTTAGTAGATTATCAATGGTATGTTTTTCACTTTAATAATATCAGAGAGATTAGGGCGGGAATAAATGTCTTAGTGTAAGTGTATGTTCAGGCTTGCACATAAGCAAACCTCCACCCACTCACAGTCTTGTGCATTATCCTTCAATGTGTCTGATCCATTCATCTTGTGTGCAAGTCCAGTGGCTGAATTTGCAGTGCTAAGGTTCCAACTGTGCAATATGGCCCTTCTTATTAATATATACCCCCATTCAGATATGCATGTTGTCATGTTGTCATGTTGTTGAGGAGCCAACGTAATGTCTGTCACATGTCTCCGTGTTCCTGAGGTTGCAAAATTAAAAAGTTGTACCTCAAACAATGCATCTCAATTGTAATGTATATTGTAGGATTATAGCAGCAAATGTTTAAATATGGGCTGACGAATAAAACGTACATTCCTTGGTCTTAGGTGAGGAGCACTTCTGTAAAGTATTACTGAAATTTTCTCTCTAACAATTTGTATTGGTTTTAAAACATGTGTAGTGTGACTGAGGGATGTCCTGATCTGCATTTTTTGGCCCCCCCATTCAAACACGTTTTTTTTAAATATTATTTAACCGATACCGAACCCCTTCTGATTCTTGGGTTTGCAGAGATAAACTTTGTTGAGTGGAAAAATTAGAAGAGTGACACATTTTTGTTTTGTGTTTAAACAATAATGAATACTGAAATGCTATCGCTGAAATGTCTTAAGTGTATATGTTCTATTTAAATTAGTCCAGCCAGTTTTGAAGTTAAAGTCATCTGATCTATCGTATATTAGGGATGGGTATCGATTAGAAATGGTAGCCTTAATTCAGAACTACGCCCTTGTTGATTATTTACATCATGCTGGAGCGGCTGGATCTTGTGCCAATGTCACATGACGTGCCATACCTCAATCACGCTTGTGAGTCAGCTGTAGAATTTCCAAGACAATGGCGGAGAGATCGAAGCAATGGAAAGCTTGGCTTTACTTTACAAAATACAGCACCAACCATGAAAAAGTGCAATTTTTGCAACACTGTGATATAGGGCTGCAGCTATCGAATATTTTAGTATTCGAGTATTCTACTGAAAATTCCCATGGATTAATCGAGTAATCGGATAAAATACATTTTTGATTAGTTAAAGAGTAGTTATTTTTCAAATGAAAAATTTTCTCTTTAAGAAATAGAATTTTCTGACACAGCATGTCAGTAAGAGCACTTGCTTTGGTAGCTCCAAAATTTGTAAACACACTTTAACACATTTTTTGTGCCTTGTACATCTCATCAAATGTTGAGGACCCAAATGGCACCCGTTTCGTAGAATGACCCATTCGTCTCCAAACTCCAGAAAAGAAGCTAGATTTGTTGCTAGTTGCTTAAGATGTGGCTTGAGGGGTCTGAAAACTCTTAATATGGCCTCAGCTCTATTTGAAATACTACTCTTTGATCTTTTTTAAAATTAAACGATTCGAAGCGTAGAAAATTACTCGGGTATTTTTTGTAATCGAGTAACTCGAATCATTCGAGGAATCGTTTCAGCTCTACTGTGATATAAATACCAAAAGTGTTTTATCATATTTATCTATTTTAAACTCAATAATATGTTGTTGACACAGAAAACCTATAAAGCCTTTTTTTAGTACACAGAAAATTTGCCGGCGGAATTGATAAGAGGATGAATTGAATCAACAAGCGGGATCGGTAATGGCATAAGTATCAATAAAGTCATCACTACCAACCCTGTTTAACAAGCCCAGTGGGATACCTCCCCTGAACTTGTGTGCATGCAATACAGCAGATGCACTGAACTCAACTCTCAAGAGGTGGTGCAAGACTACCAATGTAAGTATTAGGCACTAATGCGACTATCTTATGTTTTTCCCCTTCCGTTGAAATTGTTATTATGCCACAAACCGAGTTAAAACTTAAACTGACCTGAATCATCTGAAACAGGAAAGTAAAGGAAACAATGAATCCAGTGTATCCTGTGAGGCTCAGCAAAAACACGGTACAATTGTCTACCGCGTAAGTCATCACATTGTGTTTATATCGCCTAGTATGTTGTTAAGGATGGTGTAGTATGGCTCCAGTGAGGCAGAGTGTGAAGCTAAGTGTCAGAATGGCAGGACAGGCTGTGGAATGGAGAGACAGCATAGACCTGCATCCCACCTTCTTCCAGAGCTTTTCAGACACTCTTTCCGTGGATATTTACCCATTCTTTTAAATCCCAGAAACAGCGTTACAGCCTGTCTTCTGTTGATAATCTACGCAACACGCTGTTCGAGAATGGTTTGGTTATATTGAACGCCTTGATAAAAGATCTTAGTGCATAAAAAGGCGGTAATCCTGCAGTTCTCTTCCCGCTCTCTCGCTACTGAACAGACTATAAAAAAATAGTTTGCTGCAACTTGTAGTTGGCAAGAATTGGTATAATGTAGTTTAGTGCCAGGCAGTATGAGAAATGATTTCTATCAGTATATTTGTTGATACTGAGGCAGTGTCGCAGTTTATAACCATATTTTTCTTATTCAGAACTGTGCACTGAATATAGTTGCAATTTTAGCAACTCTTGCTGATTACGCACACAGTGCAGTTACCCCAGTAGTCTGTGCAGCATAGACTGTCAATCTGTAAGTTTACATGCTGCCTCAGAAATCAAACTATAAGCTTGGCCAGCACAAGATTGGGGAAGAATGCATGTTAACAGGTTAGTCTAGCTGAAATCAAACAGAGCATAGCTCAATTGACACACCTGGATCATGCAGTTGCTATCGGACAATGGTTGGATTCTGCAGTTCTAGGTACGCCTTGGCATTCAGTCGGAAGAGGAAGCAGATGACCATGATTAATAGGGTCATTGCACTCACACAGTATATGGCTCAAACACAACAAAAACAACAACATTGCATGTACTTGCATAAAGCTTTAGAGAGCTACAGCTGCATCTATCTCAGCCATCGTTAGAATTTTGCTTTCTTTTTGAGTGAACCAAAAAAAAAACAGTTTGATGCCTACTGCCTCACTTATTAAAAAGTGCCATCAAGGGATAATATTATCAGTCCGCCTATCGAAGCGGAGTGAGAAATTCTCGGCCAGAGGTCTAATTTTCTTTTCTGCATGTACACGCAGACAGGACCAGATCCCTTGCTGTTGCTTTAGCTATAACCTCAGTCCCACTGCTGCATGCATGTAAATGATAGCCTTCACTCACTGAGCCCAATCCTCTAAAGCATGGGACAGTTGATTTTGTTCTGAACTCTCCTGGGCAAAAAGCTTTACTCTGTGTTCCTGTATGAACAACTTGATCAGGTTTAGCAATGAGCATGTTCTAAGTACCATTTGTTGTCATTCAGTCAGGTTTAGCCCGTGGTAGCATTCAAAAGTGGTTGGTACAGACAGATCCACTGCCAACGACCACTGACTAGCCAACCACCTGCTGTTGGTCATTTGTTGTTTTAACTAAACTAGCCCTGGCCATGGACTCCCCATGACCACCGGTGTGAACCACGGTGCCTGGTACCAAGGTGTTAACATTAGTCGTTTAGGCATTGGGGCAACCATGGCTCAAGCTTGTTTGAAAAACACGTCCCGCAGATTTTCAGCTGTTTTGGGATCTGGTCATTTTGAAGGCCAAGTCAACACCTTGAACTTAAACCCAAGGCACCTTTAGAGGTACACAAGGGCTCAGATGGTGACGCTTATTTGGTTTAGTGTTGTTTCTTGTCAGGACTGCTTGAAAGGTTACTTTAATTTTACAGGATGGATTTTTCTTTACCAATTTGATAGATGTGCCCTCATAACTGCAAAATGGTGTGTTGCCTTGTTGCCTTTTCAATGTTCTGTTCTCCATGAGAAGAGTGGATTCAGCAGCAGGTATGTTGTAGACCCAAGGAGAAGTCAGACATCCCTCGTAAATGTAGTTTGTTGTTATAGTAAAGAGAAATATGATTTGGCATCAACTCGGGGTAATTTATTTTGAAAGTCGATGATGTCGGAACTTTCTGTCTTGCTCAATCTGTTCTGTGCTAATTGATGCCTGGGCATTCTGAACTGGAGACAGTGTGAGTTGGCCATAGACTGTTGAATAAATGGGTGTAGTCTCTGCTACTTCACCTGTCTGTTTTTGAAACAAGGGCTTTGAAGGAAATGGTCAGCAAGCTTTGAGCTTACACACTTACAGCTATAAAATGCCGTGTCACTTTGACTGTGGCAACTTTTATTGCCTTACAGCAATGTACACGAACAACAGTGGTAACAATGGCAAACTACCGTGTTGTTTGTGGTGCTGACTCGCCAACAAACAAAACAGGAGAAGTGTTGCACTGCTTCTGCTGTTTATTAGCCGTTGGCCGGACTTCTACTGGTCTGTGGTGGGCTGTGTCTCTACAGTTACATAGCCAACTTCTGGCATACTACAGCGTTTTCAGTCTCTCAGCCCTTCCATGTAAATGCTGTTTTTTCACTGTGTTTTTTACATTCTCGGGTGAAATGTCATTTAACTGGACCTTGGTCAGGTAAGCTGAAAAAGAGAAACCCCGTGTGTGCTGTCAGTGTCATGCTTATTTCTGCAGTGAAATTAGCTTTCTTTGCTCGGCGTGTACTTTTCCGGTACTTTTGGAACCAGCCTTAAAGGGACATTCTATGAACTGCAGATTTTGTACTTCTGCATTTAGATAGACAGATAAGAACTTTGTTAATCGCTTTGGAAGGTTCCTTCAAGAAATTCAGAATTTCCTCATATTTCTAGACATGAGCCTGCCACTTTAATTGACTTGAGCCCCATTTCCACAAGCGGTTTGGTTCAGTTTGTCTCGGCAAAGCATGCATTTTACAGCGTTTCCACTGACTAATCCCGGGGCAGACCCCAAAATAACTAAGACAAGACTTTCCACTTTTTGGGACCCTTCTGTAGGGGTGCCAGACTAAAACAATCTGATCCCAGAAGATGGAGCTGCAGTCTGTCGATTGGTTGAAAGAATCGTCACTTACTGTGCAACAGCGGCTGCATTTCTCCTCGCAGCACACAGCCTTCTTGCAACAAAACTTGATTGTGCTTTGTAACAAAGAGCCACATGACAATCACAAAGAAGACGAAATGCTGGATGTGACGAAATGCTGGATGTCTACGATATTTGTGCTTTGTTTACTGTGCTGCCTTATTCTTCTTTGTTGGATTTATTAACAGGGTACACTGTATCGCGCTGCTACAGCATCATGCTCTTATTTAACTCATGCATCAATCAGCATCTGGCTTACACGCCGCCTACCACGAGGGGGCACAGTTAGCTGTGGAAATGCAAACAGGACCAGGCTTCACCAAGTCAACCCATACTTTACCGACCCAAAGTAAAATCTCAGATCCAGTGTCGTGTCATCACGACCAGAAAGCATTTTGTTATGATTTGGCTGTCAGTGTTTGATTTTTTTCTTCTAATTTTAGAAGAAACATTACTTAAAATATTATATTATGCAGTTTTTCGTTTGCATAATTTTTTTGTTGAGGGAAACAAAATTTTGTTGTATCGCAGCCCTTCGGGATCATACCAATAAAAGCAACACCTAACTAGGGGGGTAATATTGAACTGGAACAAAAGCGGGAACATCGGAAGCTTTTGAACGAGACACACATTTGGGATGTTTATAAGTTATTTGGTTTCGCTATGGTCTCTTTTTGCCGGACTTCGGCACCTAATAAACAGCAACAACAAAGTATTAATAAACAGTCAACAGTGTTATAAAGAAGGCTAGTTTTGTCCCAGATTTTACCCTTCCGACAAAAACCTGTAAAGGCTCAATTATGGGATGGAAGTGCCAGAATTTCCTGGCGTGAATTGGGTTCCTCCCAATCTGCTACATGGAAAAGTTGGTCTGTTCAGACTAAAACTGATAATTTTAAGCATCTTTGATATTTAACGCTCTAAATTTAAGTACAGTTTGACGCACTTAGGGATGGGTACCTTTCACATTTGGAACAATACAGTAGGTAGCAGCCAGGTACTAGGCAATCGGTACAGATAATCAACGGTACCAATATTCAGTACATTTTTGTGTTTATATGGTAAAAAAGGTATCTGTTTAGTGATAAAATATGATTTTTTTTCTTCTCGATTTAACTTATGTATTCTTTACTATATAATCTTGCAATGCTGTGTTCATATCCAGCATGGGAAATCACCTCCGTCACAAGGATGCATTTAGGTACCTAAACATGGTACCTTTTGATTTTACGTGAATCGGTACCCGGTACTTTTGACAGAATTTCGCCGCTTCCTATAAAAGTACCTAATTCGGTACCCATCCCTAGATGCACTATGAGAAAGGCAGAGCGCACACTTTGGAAATTATCACACTTATCAGCCAATTGGAACCTAGCATACTTGAGTGGGTAGCACAACAAACAACAAACAAATAAGAGATGAGAAACGTTAGTTTACGTACAATAATAGAAAAAGACACTTAATAGAGAAGGTTCAATACCAGATAAAAACATTTAAAAAAGCGTAAATCAAAAGATGTTGATGTCAACAAGGGGACAAAGTAGAAGGAAAATAAAACTATTGTTTTATTAAGTATACGTTGTATTTTGGAAAATTCAAACAGCTTTTGTCTCTGGGAGTGAAACAAAGGTTCTTTTCTGCTGTGACTGCGTTCTGCTGTAGCAGCCATTTTGTGCTGTAAGATTCTCTGCAAGCAATCCATCAAAGCAAAACAAGTGGGGGAGGGGCCAGTGTAGAGTAAGCTAGGCGGCTGATTACTCCAAATCAGTGAGTACGAGTGCTAGCTGTTTTCAGTGACAGTTTCTCATATCATCAGGATTTTACAGATTTTCTGTTCTCATAGCAGACTGCATATGGTGCAGGGAAGAAACCAGCAGCACACAGCATTCAGCTCCTCCTTTTCATGGAAACACTTGTGTACTTAACTTAGGAGAAATGAGACATTTTCATGCTTCATCATTATTTTAACCTTGCTAAAAAAATTCTAACAGCTGAAGAAGAGTGAGTTCCCATTTTAAAGCCACAGTGATCCTATGTGAAAGGAAAGAAGGTATTCATTACAATGTTCCCCAGTTCCACACGGGCGTAACCACTGATCAGTCTAGAGAGCTTGACGTGCTAAGAGAACGTTGTCATTGTCATTCTCTTCTCTAGCTCCCTCGCTTGTTGGTGAAACCACCCCCACCCTGCTGTAATGGTTTAGTCCGTGCATAGCTGTAAAACTCCAGACTGGGGCTGACTGCTGGTGTGGGGGATGGGTGTTGGCGCTCTCTGTGAGGCTTGAGACTTGAGTACTGACTGTGTGCTAGCTAAAGCTGATGCAGTCTGACTTCTTGTGAAGTTACTCCAAAGATGGTGCCAGAGGTTTTTGGTGTTTGAAATAACTAAAAGAGAGAAACTGCATGCAGATATTTTGACTCTGCAGTTGACCAAAATGTTTTTATGACTCTTTCTTCAGGGAACGCTGTGAACTACATTTATTATCACTTGCTGTGTTGTAAAGTCAGCTAATTAATATTTAGCCTTTTTTAAGCTATGAAATTCCTCAAGAGCGCATGGCTAAAGAAGAATCACCATGTGCTTGCTTTATTCAGAAAGAACCTCTTGGTTTTGCCCACCTCCCCCCTCCCTCCCTGTTTTTCTTCCCTTTTTTTCCTTCTATTCAGCTCTTGCTAGTCTCCTCTGTTTGACAAGACCAGAGACAAAAAACAAATCACGCGTTCAGTCTTTCAGCAGTTGCAGGATAAGAATAAGTGCTTATTACTTTTATTATCAAGCATGAAAAACTTCAATTTGACTTAATTTTTGCACATCTGATTTTTTCTCCAATAGCTTTGTCCACATGTCATTTCTCACTTTTACACTCATCTGTATCTCATCTTGACCCAAACGAGAAGAAAGATTTGTCCAGCACGCCCCTTAGAGAAATATGTACAAGAAAAATCAACAAGACATGTCACGAATCAGATGTCGTGTAGAATACCTCAGTCATGGCTTCATCTGGAGTAAGCGGCACAGTGGATATGAATCAGGTAGATGGCACATGATGCATATTTGACGGGCTGTGAATAAGAGTACCATGAACTGCAGTGTTAGCAAATCTACTTGAGCAGCATTTTTAACAGTGATTAAGTTTAAATTGACAAAGGTCAGACAGACTGTAAATCTGGCGTCTACTTGGATAGGTAGATACTGCCCTAGAGCTGTTAAAAACAACCACATACTCATGAGTCTTAATTTTTCTCATCTGGTTTCAAATAATCTTTTATTCCATCTTCTGTTGATTCTGATGTTGGGTTTTTTAGTTTAAATTCCTCTGTCAAAACACTTGTATGCCTCTTACTGCCTGTATGATCACAAGAGAACTGAGTCTCCCTCAACATGATGAGACGCAGGCTGCTCCCTGCCACAACTTGCAGTTTCCCCTCCCCTTGACTAACATGTCCTTGAACTGCGATCAGAAACTGACGCCCTGAAGAGGAACTTTGCGTGAAACAAACTTGTAAACATTTGTTTGCTGGCTGATTAAATGTAGGTATGCATACCCAGAATCACTTCCAATGTGGTTTGGGATCTCAGACCTCAGTGCATACCTACTGTGGCTTGTGTGTGATCACACTTGGACTTGGACTCGCCCCCTTGTGACTACACACTAAGTACACACGGTAGTTTTAGGTTTAGCTTGAGAGTTGAGGACCCTGAGCTACAGACACAGTCTTGAGGTCAAAGAGTTCTCGAAAGGATTCGTTTGGGGAGAAATCTCAGCTGGGACGAGACTGAACCTGGTCTTCATGTCTGTATGCTCTATTAGGCGGAGAGTGTTTAAACCAGACACAACAAAGATAGGACATCATCTTCAAACATATTGTTAAAAAGCTCTCACATTTCTTGCCCGCGTTGCTGAAATGACTGAAAGGTGAAACATATTGAAGTCTATGTAATGGATTGCTATTTCTTAAAGGGGCGTCCAAATTTTTCTCCTCTTTGATATGTGCTTTATTTAGTAGTTTTGTTCAGGAGGAAATTTAGTGACATCTATGTGCAGCAACAAGATAAAACCGTCTGTGAGGAGTGTCTGTGTGGCTGTGCGCTGCAGACCAGGTGGCCATTTTAAGTTTCACTGGATCCAGATCCAGATGCAGGGCAGTGAGGGTGGGGGAGGGGAACGCTGCGCACTGTGCGCACTAATGTTGGAATGCAGCCCTTGCTCTCACTAGCAGAAATCTGTTTGTCTACTTATTTTGAAGTCTCTGCAGAGTTTGGGATCAGATAGATCATTATTTGGAGTGTGGTTGTTTTTAAACACAGACCAACAGCACCCTCTGTGACTGACTGTCAGCTGAGGTTCAGGTTCAATGGCATCTAGCTGGAGCACAGTCGACAAGGAGTGAAAACCTTGTTGACTTTAGAGTCCAGGTTATAGTTAGCGGTTCATCTCTGGAGGTTTAGGGTGATCTGATTCGCTCTGTGAACTCTCCAGCCACAGTGCTCCACAGTGACCACAAGGTGTGAGCTCTCTTCAACCACAGCTACACTAAGCCAGGATTTAGCTCTAAAACTCTAACATGCAGATCTAACATTCAAATGAGGTGGTTGAGAAGTGAGCTTTTGTTCAGTTTTCCCTCAAGATCCTTTAGGGTATGGAGATTTCTGCAGATAGACGGATCTTTTTTCCTTTAGGAGGCGGAGTTTGTTAGAGGATCTGCTCTGGTCTGTGCTCAGCATGCTGCTCGCAGCAGCGCTGGTGGCCATTTTGTGTTTCTGCACAAGAAGAAAGAGGAGCAGAGCAAAAACATTTAGCAAAGTGTCGCTTACCCTCACAACTTGTCATTTTTTATTGAGTCAGGTGAAGGTTTCTGATGAGAAATATCTGTCAATACATGTCAATACAAAATGAGTTTTCACTCTGATACTTCTCCAGTGCAACAAGAATCTGTCATATTTCTAGATTAGTCCAACCAAAATAGTGCTTTAAATCAAATATTTAGCAGAGAATTCACGTTGGAAACTTCTGGAGAGGAAGTTAATCATGATCAGGTGTGTTGTCTTTGTTCCTTTCGAGTGAAGGCACACCCCCGTGACAGAATGGTTTGGTCTGTTTAACAGCAGCTCTCCCTGCTGTGGGGGAGGGTGGGCGGAGAGAGACTGCTCACAGGAAAGCTGTGCTCCACTTTCTGCAGGTCCTAGCTAGCAAGGGACTGTGAGACTAGAAAAGCGACACTTCCTGTTTGACTAATGGAGAGGGATTGAGCAGTTGGATTTTTATTTTTCCCGTTCTTCCCAGATGAAATATAAATCTCACTCACATCAGATGTAGCTAACAATCAAAATTGTTCATGTTTCCAAATCAGTGTTGCTTTTCATAAAATGAGTCTTCTCTCAAGAAGAACATTAACAAGAGTACTCCCATTAAAACACAAAGAGGCATTATGGTAACTTTTTCTTGAAATTCTAAAAAGAAGGTTTATGAATCTAGCGTATAACTGAGCTATGATTGTGGAATTTTATTAAAACTGATTTTAGATTTCATTTAACTATTTTTGCTTTCAAACCCCACCCCCACCTCCTGTGCCTATCACAATGGTTCAGTCCGTGTTTGACTTAGTCTGTTCCAGAGAGTGAGACAGAGGCACTGCTGTGTGTGTGTATGTGTATGTGTGTGTGAGACAGAGAGAGAGTGAGAGAAAGATGGGGGAGGGTGGGTGCAGCTGCCCCCGCACTGAGTGTGCTGTGGGTGTGCAATTCAACGCTGGCTGTGCGCAGCTAGCTAGGCCTACACTTAAGAGTATGTTCTGCCGTTTTGTCATTGAAGATTTTTTTTTTTTTTGGGGAGAGTTCTAGTTAGTTGTCACTTTCAAAAATGACCTTACTCTAAAGCAAAGTAGCTGCCTAAGGAACAGTTGTTGTTTTGATCTTCTCCCTTTTTTTTAATCTATCTTGTAGATTATTTAACCTCAAATACACGACCATTGTTTTGATTTTTGTGTGTATCGGGTTGAGTTTTCCACATTTAAACACGGTTTCTTTGTGTCCTTTGTAACCGGTTCATACTGGCTAAAACTCGCCCTACAACATAGGGACAGTCAGTTCCCAGAGAGAATGATGGACACTCTTTGTTTAATCCATCGGCTTTGAAGTGTCATTGAAAATAAATATTTTACAAAGCCTGATTTATTTTTATTTATTAGTTTAGAAACGGTTCATAGTACTATTTAAAAATGGTTGCCAAATAAATTTATCCTTGCTTTTAATTGACTCCAGGGTCTCTGGTCACATGAATGTCAGACATTACACAGAGGAAAAAAACCCTTTAGATAGACATGCTAAATATATGTTACCTTAAATAACTTTAACCAAGGCAAGTTGACAGCTCATCTGACAGCAAAGTCATTCACTGACATTGTTTAGCCTTTTATTCAGTGAAGGGCTCAGTTAGCCTTTAGCATGATTGGTGCAGGTTGCTGATATGAGATCATGCAACAGCCTGAGTAGAAACCCCTGCAGTCCTCAGTGGGTCAGGCTGTTTAAAGGATTGTAGGCTGGGGCACAGCTTGTCCAGAGCACCATATTGTGTGGATACATTTGAAATGTGTTTAAGGCTCAAACAGAGGCAAGAAGGAGCAACAGTGAGAAGGTGCTCAACTCTCGACCTAAACAGACCAAACATGAAGACTCAGCAGTGCACTAAAGTGGCACTTCTGTTTTCACTTGCCCTTGACCTTTTTTTTTTCAAACATGTAGCTTTCTTAGCCTTGAGTGTTATCATAAAAAAGCCCCCCCCCCCCGTCCTCTATCAAAATGGTTTAGCCCAGGCTTGCTGTAGCTTTCCATAACGTGGACTTTTTGTGCTAGAGTTGGGGGATGGGTGTTGCCAGGCAACAGTATGTGCAGTCTACTTCCCCTCTGCCTGTGCGCTGCTAGCTAGGGTTGATAGTGATGAACAGCACGCTCTTCTCGCAGAGTTTGACTACACATGTGGTTTAAATTTGATTTTAATGGAAAGGTGTCCTGAAGTTAATAGATGTCCCCTGAAAGAAAAACAAACAACAACCTCAGTGTGTGTTTTTCACAGTAAACATCATGGCACCCTGCTGAGCCAGTACTGTTTCAAAGGGTTTAGTAAATATCCATATGAGGCTCATGTAGGTCACATGCTCTTTAAAATACCTCCCCCTGTTGGGAGCGAGATGGACTAGTCCTACAAGTCCCTCCTCCTTTCTTTTATGTTCTCCTGCCGGCCTGTGAGCTGCTCCTGCTCCCACAATCAACAAATACATGGAGGGCCTCAATCCCACACATCCTGCTGAAGGTGGACGTTTCTTTGTTTAGTAAGCATGTTTTACACTTTAAACTTTCATTTCAATCCAACTCAGCTTTTGGTTAGTTGTGGCTGCTTCATTCTCTCTTTAAACTGATGATGCGCTCACATGCTGCTCTAGCAAATCTGCAGATGTTGGATTTGTCTTTTGAAACGATCAGATTATTTTAAGACAGTTCATAAACCTGGGAGTCTGCTGTTAGCTCTGATTGCGTTAACCTTCTAAAACGAGGAGTTATTTAATGAACACACCTTTTTCAAACAGTATACACACACACCTTTTGGCTCAGTAGCAGTGGTTACGAACTTAACATTAACTTGTTGCTGCACATCAAAAATCTCAGGATCGCTCCCCTCATGAAGGAGCTGTTGTCACTGAGTGCTTTATCTGTGGTGGGTCAGTGTGTGCCATGTCCAGGTGAGAACTATGTGACTGAGGTGTGGTGATGTTTGCAGAGGATTTGGGAACTCTGTCATCATCCCCAAATTTGTAGAAGTCTTTATGCAGATCTTAAACAGAAACCTCGGAGCCCGTTAAACAGAGTGTTTTTGATTTTGGTTAAGTGTGATGTTGCCTGCAGAGTCCACTGTCAGTCTGGGTATTTTGTACTGCTGGTTCAGGTTTGGAAAACTGGTTGATGGTCTCTTGTGCAAGAGCCATATTCTAAGCTTCGAACCATTGACTTGGAAGAGCTGGTGCCAGGATAAGAGGAGATGGTACCTTCTTTTCACATAGATCCCATGGGTGCTGCTGTACAGAGACCAATGCAATTTCTCAAATCAGTATTGCTTTGAGTGTTTGATCAGTCGTCTTCTGACTAGATGTTCCTTTAAACTGTGCCCTAAACAAAATCCACCAAGGAGGCTTCAACCTGACTCCTCCTGCCGCAGGCCTGACTTCGTTGTCCTGCTGTCCAATCAAACAGAGGAAGGGAGGAACAAAAAAGAGAAAGATAGATATTAAAAATTGGAGGGATTTGATGAGTTGTTAATCTTACAGTAACTCCTCCACTTTGAAGATGATGAAGCTTTTAAAAAGTTACCTAAGGTACACATTAAACATCGCAATCTGTGCGTGCTCATCTGACTCCAGGGATTCTCTGTGCAGCTCTCCAGGTCAGGGTTAGCCAAGCACTCAGTGACATGACTGCAGCCTCACATGTAGCCAGTTTCTGAGCGACTGACACCAGCCTGAAAAATAGATTTAAGACAGTCAATTTTTTCTTAGTCATATACTTATGATTAAATTTTGTTTTAACAAAGTAACAATTTTTGTAAAAAACAAACAAACAAAAAAAAAAACTGTCTTTTACCTCTGTACAAGAGAAGTAGCTGAGGACCAGGTAAAGCATGCAGTTAAGGTAACTTGAACATGAAAGAAATCTGACATACAAATATTTTGACAACTTTTTTTTTGCTCATTTCACATTTTTAGTTAACATTTTATGTTCTACTTTGAATTCATTTGATGCAAATTCTCACCTTGTCTCAGGTGGATTAAGGAGAACAATTTGAGTACAGTGGTGCTGTAACCTGATCAGTCTGTTAGAGGATCCAGCTCAGCTAGCTACTGAGAGCTCACTGTGGCAGCACACAGAGCTGTCGGCCATTTTGAGTTCTGCACAGAATCCAGGCGCAGTGAATGAGGCCATGGAGTGGGGGAGGGGGACGGGCTATGCGCAGTGGCAATAACATTGGAATGTGAAATGCACTAGTGGTCGTGATTTTAATCCACATCGCTCTTTGTGTGTGCAGATTTTTGAGTGTCATGCTCCTTTAAGGTAAACATGAATGAAAAGTACAGAAAAGCAGGAATTTGTTGGTAGCACAGGAAGTGGGGTAGCTGTGCGCCATTCCTCTGTGTCCTGCTCAGCTTTACAGTGTAAAGTGCACACTCAGTCCAAGTCAGCCTCTGTGTTTCCCGCATATGCAACGGCCTTACTTAGCAAAAAAAACAAATGGCTAAATTTAACAAGGCCTGTCTGACTGCTCCGTCCACTGCAGCCACGCACAACAGCAGTGCAGCAAAAGTAAACCTAAATTATACAGCAGGGTAAAAGTGTAACCAGAGGGTTGCTTTAACCAGATACGATTTGAGAGATAGTTTGAAGAATCTGCTTTAAAGAAACAGATAGAAATGTCTTTGCACAGGTGGAAAGATTTCAAACTTTGGAGTGCACTGCAAAAACTGAAATATTATCAAGTGTTTTTGTCTTATTTTCAGTAGAAAATTCCTTTTTAGACTCAATATGAGCCAAATTCATATGACCAATCCAGAAAAATGTCTTGTTTCAAGTTATTAAAGGACAAAAATGAGGTCTGAATTGCTCGTAAGCAGTAAAAAAAATCTGCCAATGGAACAAGAGAAAAGTTACTCGTATTAAGACATTGTTCTAGTCTCAAGGAAATTTTCAGGCAATTTTTTCTTGTTCCAGATCTTTTACTGGTTACAAGCAATTCAAACCTCATTTTTGTACTCTGATAACTTACAAGACATTTTTCTGGATTGATAAGTTGAAAGTGGCTCATTTCGAGTATAATAAGACAATTTTTACTTAAAAAAAAAGACAAAAACACTTGATAAGATTTTAGTTTTTTGCAGGGTGGTTCATGCTTTTAGAATGAAAACACATGCAAGACAAGCGGTTAACTTGTTAGGCAGTCTTTGTAAGCTGTTAGTTGGTCAGCATTATGTTGGTAAAGTGGTTTGGTGGGAAGCGGTCCTGCTTTTTACACCTCGAGACATTTTGTGGAGGGCCGTATGTTTGTGTGTGCTGGTAAGCACGTCACGACTTTTTCGGGGTTCTCCAAATTTGCAACGTGAATAGCTAACTGTTAACAGCTGTTGTTAAAAGATGTCGGATTTGCAAAAGCGTGGAGCAGTTGGAGCGAAAAATGCTTCGAAAAGCTTTGCAATGAGTGTGGAAACATCAAAAAAAGGATGACGTGAACATGTCTTCAGGCTTCAGGCAGAATACTAACGCTTTTACTCACTGTTTGTGAATAGATAAGAGGTCAACTGTTTAAAACGATCTCAGCTTCTCTTCTCTACTCTACATCCATCAACATATTTGTTCATACTCTTTGAATAAATAAGCAGTGACCCCAAAAATAACCATCTCCTTTTGAAGCCAAGGGCTCTGTCATAGCTCAAGGGATAGACATGGACTGCTTAATGTGGATGAGCTAAATTTATGGTTACACTTTGAATTCCATGGTCTGCTGATTTCACACACATTTGAACTCGCTTTAACATCAACTACTTAACACACGTTCTCTAAATATATCCTTTTTTTTCTTCCAGGTTATTGAAGAATTCTCTGGTAAATCGATGACCAGCAACCAGTCGAGCTGAAGGTGAGTTATTAATAGATGGTTTAGGCTGCACTGTACATCACAGCCCATTTTCTTGTTTGCTAATAAATGTAACATGAGATTTTTACTGCAGCTAAGCACAGCCTCCTGCAGCACACAGCTGTAATCCTTCACCACTTTTCTACCTCCTTTAAAAGTGGCTCATTTTTCACATGTACACATATTGAGTATAAGAAGAGAACTAGCCTCCACACTACTGTGTTTGCAGAATTCAATAGTATGTACGGACAATCCTTCATGTTTTGCTTAGCCCTTTGCTGCTGCCAACACAGCCTCAGTTTGGCCGCTCTGATTCGCTGAGTGCTCAGCCAATTGGAATGTGGGGGGATGGGAGGAGGGTTGGGCTGCTGCTGTTGTTAACTCAAGAGTCTTTCTGTTCCCTGGATCGGGCTTAGGTAAACATGAGATCCATGATTAATCAGAAAACCAGAGAAAAGGGAATTTGTCAAAGCATTTAGGCTTTTCTGCTTGGCATGATTCATGCCCTCCTAGCTCACTGAGAAGTATCCTCACAGCTGCCTCTGCAGGACAAACACAGCCATGTGTGACCAGGATGTAGGAATCTGCTGGATTTGGTTTGATCAGTAAAAAAAGATCTGTAAAGATCCGGCTGTTAAAAGCTGACAAGTCAGGTTTGCAGATCCATGTGAAAGAGGAACCTTCTAGAAAAGAACAAAGAAAGCTACAGGGCTCTACAGTGACCTCCAGTGGTTTCTCTGAAACTCTGCAGCCTTTTTTTAACTGTCAGTGCGTTAACTTGGAGAACACAATGCTTATATTAACTCTTGCAGAAAAGTTTTGTTCTGAGTGCGTATTTGATGCATCTCATCCCCTCATGTCCCTCCACAGGCCGCTATGGAAGTTGTTGTGAACGAGGAAAAGAAGAAGATCTTCCGTGCAAGGAAAACTATGAAGATAAGTGACCGCCAGCAACTAGAGAGTCTCCACAACACTTTGCTAACAGCTGCTCCAGGTTTGTCTGAAAGATCATCTCCACCTCTGATGAACGGCACACACAAAGAGGACGTTCCCAAAGCGGAGGACAAGGAACAAAACAACGTTTCTGGTTCGAACTCTCCCCGCGAAGCATCCCCTTCCTCTCCGGCTTCTCTGAGCTCTCCTGCTCCTTTCCTGTCCCTAAATCTGTCCCCTTCCCCCGCCTCTTCACAAAGTCCCACATCCAAGGATGACGCTCCAACTTCTCCCACATCGCCATTCCACTCTCTAAACTTTGAACTGAAAAAGATGGAGGGAACAGAGGAGGAGGAGGAGGAAGGGGGTGAGAAGAAAAGTTCACCCTCCTCAACAGTGGAGTCCGTTAAAGCACCGTCAACAGAGTCCAAGGAAAATCAGGAGAAAGGCAAAGAAGCCGTCCCAGAGAAGACAAAGCAGAAGGTAAAGCTAAGAAATGTTACACAGCTGTTTCTTTCTGCAGTCCCCTGGATAAAACTAGTTTTGTTCACATTGTAAGGTTAAATGTTAGGATGGGGTCCAACAAAGCTTTTGGTTAATCAGCAATTTATTCTACTCTTTTTCAGGAGGAACACACTACAACAGATGAGCCGGCTGGGACTGAAGGCGCCGATAAAGGTGGGGACTCAAGTTCATCTAAGCCATCTCCGGTGTCTGGCTGTACAGAACCAATGGACACTGATAATCACACTACAGAGACTGATGACTCAGAAACCCCCAAAGTACAAGAGGAAAAACCCTCTTCTTCAAAATCTGCCACTCTTTCTCCGTCTCCCCCAGCTTCATCTTCTGTGGATTCTAAACAAGAAAAGGACATCAAAAATGAGGACATTAAAGAAGAAGAGGAGGATAAAGAAGAGGACAAGAAGAAAGACTCAACGAGTGAAGTAAAGATGGAGGTGGAGTCAGTGAAAGCTGAGCCCAAAAAGGAAAAAAAGGATGTTAGCCAAACTACAAAGCCATCTCGGCCTTCGTCCACTCCACCCTCAAATTCAGGTTTGATTTATTTTGCTCAACTCAAAACTCAAGTTGAAATCAGAAAAAAACAGGAATGCGATGGATATAATGACACAACTCACGACTTGTTGACATTTTGTCCCAGCATTGACTTCGGTAAAAGTTTAGTTGAAGCTTCAGTCTAAATAAAGTGGGTGTGACTGGGTGTGTTTACAGCTTTGCTCACTGATTTTCACCAAAGTTCCACCTGGGTTTTCTTGTTTGAATTTCTTTGCAGTTTTGTCTCGTGTTCAGTCTCAGAATGACTGTGTCTGACCTTTAATTGAAAAGTGCCCGAAAGAACACAACATAACACAGCATGAAGAAAGGCTCACATGGGGTAATAACAACACTTTGTTTTTGTACCTCCTGCAGCGCAAGAAGAGAAGGGCTCCACTTCAGGACTGAAGCGTACTCTGTCAGAGGGTTCTGAGAAAGACGGACCAGCTGTAAAAAGGGAAGGGAAAAGGCCCAAGGTGGAGCGTGAAGAGCTGGAGGCACAACTGGAGCTTAAAATCACTGCAAATGCTGGCAGTCACCACAAACTAGAAAAGGTTTGTATACATCCTGGTTTTCCTGAAATCTGAGCCGAGTAAACAACTCTATTTTTTTAAACTTGACCACAATTTTGTTTTTGCTTCTTACCTAATCTTCTTCCTCAGATTGTGCAACAGCTGGTGGATGAACGGCTGAGGGTCTTAGAGCTGACCATTTTCGACCATAATTTCAAAGAGCTCAAGGACAGGGTAGACAAAATCGACTGTGCCACTAAACATCAAACAGCCATAAACACACTCCAGGTAAACAAATTATAAAATTGATGTTTTTAAAGGCAGCTTTTTGTTAAAAGGCACCAATCTAAAAGCTGCTCTCTGCTAATTTTAGGCCAAGATCGCACGACTGGCAAAGAAATTTGGAGAAGCCAATCAGGCGTCGGAGAACAAGAGGAAAACTGAGGTAAGAATTATGTATCTTTGTGTTGAAGCGCATGCCAGAGACAGATTTTTGAAGAGGTTTTTATCAGAAATGAAAGTATGGTGTCCCACTTTCACAGGCGCTGGCGGCTGCTGCTGCTGCAGCTTCCAAGACTGCAACTGTCACAACGAGCGCTCAGCCTCAACGGTAAGTTTGCCCTTTGACTGTAGAAGTGATTCACAGATTCTCTCCCAATTCTTCAATAGGGGTCACCTTCCTGCAGGTTACATGTTTGGTAGACTTTCTGATTCTTTAGATTTCCAAAATTCTCAGCATTAGGTATTCAAAGAAGCTTGCAGTTTGCACTGTAGCAATTTGTGTGAATACAGTTTGTTCTTTGTATGAACGTGACAATACCGGACTTAAACCAGTAAAACACAAGGAGCCGTTCACTGCGTTGACATTGTCCCAGGTTGCTTTTTGTAATCCAAGATTGAATTAAGACTCATGTCCTGAATCAAACATCCTTTCGTGCTCCAAATCAAACATTTCTGTAAAACGAGAAAACGTGTCCCTCGTCTCTCTGTCCACCAGGATCGTCTATTTTGTACTCTTAACTTTACTCCAAACATCAATGAGAACACGTTTGGAACAAACAGTCTCTTTATCTTGAATCTGCAATGTAACCCAGCATGGGTCCAGGTCCTGAGTCTTGTGACGTTCTACAACCTGAAGCCTGAATATTTCCTCAGGCAGTGTAGAGTGTAGTTAAAACTGCACCTCTCCTCCCAACAGCGAGCTGCGCCGGCAGACAGTAGAGCTGCAGCCTAAGGTGCCCAGAGAGGGATTGGTGCCCTCTGTTGGCGAGGCGTGTGTGCTGACTGTCAAGAGGGAGCAGGAAGCAGAGGAGATGGGGGAGGAAGAAGACATGTCACGGCACATTGCCTTTGCAAATAAACTGGAAGAATACAATGAAGGGAGATGCAGAGCAGACATAAAACTCCGCACGATCTCATCCCACTTGGAGAATGTGCTCTATCAAAACTGCAAGAAAAGCTCAGGGCTTCCTCGGGCTGATCGCTACGCTTCGTACATATTCCGCTACTTAGTGCCATATGACGTCTACTGTGTTTGGGTGGGAAGGGTCAACTATAACGGGATATTGGGCAAGGAGGCTCTACCTACAAACTTGAGAAGAGCAATCAGGACCTGCATTGAGCATCGTTTTCCTGGACTAACGTGTGATTCCTGGAGAGAGATTCGAGACGTGATTAACGAAATACTGCGGGTCAAGAGAAGACCAGATTTTTTCCGAGAATACGACCCGAGAACTGCAATGTTATTTTGAGTCTTTGTTACTGAGGCATACTGGGACAATTGTCATCACTTCACATAAAAATGATTGTTATTTAAGTTTATTTTCATGGGCCTGGATCTCATCAGTGTTCATAAAACCTTTTTTTCATACTGAAAAGAGCATGAAACTGTGTTGCTTGTTCTTAAAAAGCTGTTAAGTTGGCCCCAGACTTTAAACCACTGATTTATTTACTTAAACTGCTTCATTGAAAACTAAATGTATTTCAGTTTGGAGATGTGATTTCACCACCATTGGTCAATAATAAGTGTACAAATTGAGTGGAATAAAAGAAAATGTTAGCACTTAACCTCCATTTAGTTGTCTGCTTGCTGTGGACAAAAAAAGCGCTAAGCATGAGCAATCTTTTTAAACAGGCCAGTCCGGACGTCGATGGATGCAAAGCAGGCTCAAACTGTTTCTTCGCCTAGCACTGGTGAGTAGCGGATGTTGGCTTAGTTGAATCTTTTGGGATTTTTTTCCAGACACGAAAACCATCAGGGGTTCATTTATGTCACAATACAACAACAAAGCCTTCAGTCATAGTGGATTTGTCCTGAACCTCACACACAGATTTTAAATATTTTACATGTGTTCTTCTTTCTGGAAGCGGTACCTTGTTTCACCAGAGCAGAGTGAAAGGTTAAAACAAAAAATGACATGGTGACAGTAAAGGCTGGCACACATTACAGGATTCTTCAAACCTTCACACATCCTCCACTCTAGAGATAGACGGATATGGATTTTTCCAGACCAATACCGATTATATGTAGTCAAGGAGGCTGGTAACCGTTATTTGGAGCTGATATTAATTTGCAGTTAAAGCGCAAACATTGGTGTCAAAATTTTGAACAATACAAATTCCAACACTTAACTTCATTCAAATACCTTTAAGCATGAGTTTATTGAACAGCGCCCAGGCTTAGCAGCATGTTTTATAAAGTTAGATGAAAACTTAAAAAAAATAGCTAAAGTTTTCTACTGAAAATAAAGTTTTCCAAAATTTCAATGTAACTGTAATAACTGTAACAACTGCACTGCTGATTAGATCTTTCCCAAGTCATGGCTCTGCTTGTAACCAATCACATGGTACTGCAGGTGGGACAGTGCTGGGGACTGAGCAGTGACTGCAGACAGTGGGGCGGCTGCATCAGAGCCACAACAACACAGTTTTAAATTTGTTTCTCTAAAGAAAGGCCGATGCTGATATGCCTCAAAATGGCAAATATTGGCCCCGATAATCAGTCCATCCCTAGACCACACACTTGATAACAAAAGATATGTCACACAGGATCTCTCTTTTATGATCTCAAAGTGTGTGATGTGCACTCCGGAGCTCACGACACACTTACCAATTCTTCAGCAGAGCATCAGCTTCTTAATATTGCAAATCTCGCGTAGTAAACTGCGACTTCGGTTTAAACAAACATGACAAACTGGAAAAAGCGATGTTGGTTGTTTTCGGCCTCTTGAATAAAAAAAAAAAACACATAAAAGATGAACGATTATGGAAAAAGTTGTGGAGACAGTGGGGTTATGGGCTGTATGCATAACAGTGCGAGTGGTGGTGAGTAAAGTCGTCACAAGTATTACGGATAGATTTCTAACTTCATCTTCATTCACTTAGCTATTGCCTTGATTGGCTTTGCTCAGGTACACGTGAACGCTCACTCCCCTCAGAGCCATGCTTACACTACAGGATTTCTAGTCACAAATATCAAACATGTTAATTATCAGCGATCTCTCAACCTGAGGCCTTCTGGACCGGACAAAATCACTCTTAACACACCCCACACCACAGGAAAATCACACACAGTGTCATTTGCAGACATCAGACAATGAAGCCTTTGCTGGATTTGATCATAAGGGAGAGAAAAATCAGCCTAATTACCCTGTATGTGTACCCAACTTAACAGGCATGTTAAGATCTGAAGCCATGAACAGGGGAGCATGTTCCGAGCCACAAAATCACTTGGGTATTTACCTTCTAAATTTCCATAAACGGCTGAAATAGTCATCATCCTTGTTTACTTCTGTTTTAGAAATGATGAACAAAGAGATACATTGTTTAATATAAGGGAAAGAGGTATTTATTTCATGGCAAAAGGATAATTAATCTTTGTCTACTCATTGAAAACAATGTTATAAAGCACGTGATTTAATCAGTTTGCGTTGAAGTACGGTAGTCATCTTCAGCCTCTTTCATCCAGGATTAGGTTTGACACTAAACCCACCAAGACTGTTGGATACACCATTTGTGTTTTTCATCTTGCAAATACTTATTCAAAGAAAACCTAGAGGCTTCTCATCCCACAGGTCTCCCTCATACTGGTTTTATATGTTTCCAATGATGATAAGGTTCTGAAATACAACACTCACAATTCCTAAAAACAAAAACCTTCGACCACCACAGAGGACATACAGACCACTGCTGCAAAATGTGCATTTTTGGATGTTTTCCTACAGCTATTGTTTTTTTTATCCATGGGTTTTTTTTCTTCATTGTTTCTTTGTATTTGATCCATATTAATGTGCGGTAACTGTCAATAAGAGATAGACAGAGTAATACAGACAGAAAGATACCACTATAATAATCAACTATGGCGAAAAGACTACAAAACCGGATCTTCTTCAGTAGAGACTTTGGCTGAGATGCAGCAGATGAACGATGGGGATTCTGATGGAAGTGAAATTTCCAGCGTATGGAGTGACGAGGATCAGGGTTCAGATTCTAGCTTCGAAGCCCCACAACACAAACAAAAGAAAATGTTTGTGCCACTAGCCCTATCTGTCTGCAAATCCACTCCAGGTAGGCACTGTAATTTTTTTTGCTCATTTTCTTCATTGTTATCTATATCTTTAAACTTCATATTTTGTGCAACACTGAAATATCTAGAGGCTAAATACAGGTCAGTCTATAAACAGCTAACAGCACAAAAAACCTATAATGTAGCCTGTTGAAATGGCTCAATTAAACTTGATGCCTCTCCAGATGTCACAGTGGACTCTTTAAGAAGAGTTCAGATCTCTGCTTTTGACAGAGCAATAGTAATGCTGGTAATTAATATATTTCTTCCGTGTCAAATGAAAACAATGGACAATAAATCGCTTCCATTTCTTAAAACTAATGCTGATCCTAGCAGTGAATAGATCAGCTAACAAGAGCTTGGCTAAAGCACCTGATGCACTTCTCTGTTTGCAAATAATTCTTTAAAACAAAATTTAACCAAACTTGTGTCAAATTGTGATCTGACAGACGTTTTGTGATGTATCAAGAAATGATCAAATCTTGCAACCTCTGATTATGTATGTTTTCAATTTACATCCTGCAGCTTCAAGCAAATCTGTAAAAGGGAGAGATGGGACAGTTTGGAGAGTCTGCCAGCCTGGAGAACAATCAGCTGAGCAGCACTTCCTAAAAGTGCAACCTGATTTGATGGGACCCACAGCTCATGCTAAGGACAACATTAAAGACGCTGCGAGTGCTTTCTTGTGTCTGCTGGACATGAAGATACTGGAGCACATACGGGACTGCACTGTGGCAGAGGCACACAGTGTTGAAGAGGACAAATCATGGGATCTCTCCATAGCAGAGCTGAAGGCCTTTATTGCCCTGCTGTATGCAAGAGGAGTGTATGGGAAAAACATGGATTTTGAAAGCTTTTGGTCACAGGAATGGGGCCTGCCATTCTTCAGAAGCACGATCCCGAGAGACCGCTTCAGGGAGATCATGCGCTACTTACGTTTTGAAAAGAAACAGGACCAGCACACCCAGCAGTTCAATGACAAATTTGCACCAATGTCCTTTGTGTGGGACAGATTTGTGAACAACAGCATTGCCTGCTACCAACCTGGGTCATGCATCACCGTAGATAAGCAGCCGCCCGGCACAAGTGTACGACCCGGCTGTACCCAGAAAGACAAGCAGAAAACAAATGATATCAAATTCATGATAGCTGCAGATACGGAGACCAAATACTTCCTGAATGGCATCCCATATCTGGGCAGTGACAAAGATCTGGGAGAAGGTGTGGTGATGAATCTAGTGGAGCCATTCCTGGGAAAGGGAAGAAACGTGACCATCAAAAAATGTTTCACATCCCTCAGCCTGGCCAAAAAACTGCAGCAGAAAAACACCAGCCTAGTCGGGGTAATTAACCAACTCAAACCAGAGCTCCCATCTTCAGTCCGACAGAGAGCCAAGCTGTACTCCACCAAGGTGCTGAAGCATGACCAAGCAACTCTCACAGTTTACCAGAGCAGGAAAAGAGAGAGTGTTGTTCTCCTCAGCACCATGCACCCCACTGTCTCCCTATGCTCTGACAGACAGAGGACACCAGAGACAGTCATCTTCCATGATGACACTAAGGTATACTGTATGAAAGGTTTTGTATTACAATGAAAATGATTAATCCAGTAGTTTAAACTTTACTTTGCCTGCTTGTCTACTTTGGTTTATGATTCGACTGCTTCTGTAACTATTGCAGCCCGGATCAAAATCACTTCTCTTTCTTCGTTTATACATGTGTAGAACAGGGCTAAGAAATCTGCTATACTGCTTTGTAATTAGGTACAGCCTTCTTATAATATTATTAGTCTCATTTGCCTTCTTTGTTGATTACAATAACTATTACAGACACTCATTTACATGAATCCCATTGTTACAGGCTGGAGTTGACGCACTGGACCAGATGGCTCATCTATACTCAGTGAAAAACTTAACTCCAAGACGGCTGACTGCTGTGTTTTACAATCTCCTGGACATAGCTGGAGTAAATGCCTACATCCTGTTGAAGGCATGCACCTCTACACCCATTCCCAGAAGAGCCTTCTCGTTGCAGTTAGCAAAGGAGCTTCGGCAGGAACTCATGTCCACCAAGACCAGTGTGCAGATGATAAATTTAGAGCTGGCACAAGAACCAGGCATAAAGAAACACTGCCAGGTCAACAGCCACTGTAGGAAAAATACGACCGTTGTTTCCTGCACTGGATGCCAGAGGCCTATGTGTGGAAAGTGCACCATTAAGGTCGAGCACTTATGCCACATGTGTGCACTATTGTTATAACTGCTCAGTCCAAAGAGCTGATCCTACTTTTTACCATTTGTTGTCTTATGTTTTTAAAGGTAAAGTGTGTAGAAATAAAAATATTTAGCAGTCAGACCTCAGGTTGAAATGCTCACCCTTCATGTCGTTGAAGCCGTTTCTTTGAGAAGAAGAAGTCGGGGGAATGTGTCATACATAAGCTTTTACCAACAGAAATATATTTTAACGTGAATTCTTCAAAGCTCAACAAACTCTTAATTTCTTTATCTTTCAACCAGTGAATTTTGCACAACAGAAACATGCTCTGCTGGTCTTTGTAAGAAGTGACACTCCTAATGCACAAAATGTTTTATGATGTTCCACAGTTATTTTTGTATTTTTTGATATTCAGGAAAGTTGTTTTCCAAGTTGCAGCAACAATCTTTTTCTGTTTTCTCATTCATAAATGTTCAAATGTAAGCACAAGTGTGGGCTTGTGTGTTTGAGAGGGGGATTGGAGAAAGGTTTAATAAAGAATGTTTCACTATCATCTCAGTGTCTCTTTTATTCTGCACTTCCACGCTGGGTGGGTAAAGTCAGAGTGAGAGTATTTAGGATGTTGGAGCTTTTCAAAATCCGACTGTCACATTCTCAACATACCATCTTTTCTCTTCCTCTCCAAATCCAGCTTCCTCAGCTCAACCAGTTCCTGTCGCAGCTCCAGCCCCAACACCCACCTCTACTGCTATGGTCTCACAAGCCCCCATCCTCCAGCTGATCACCTCCACCACTAACGCCGTCTCCACCTTGCCTGCTGGCATCACCACTCAGAGTCCCACAGGCACCTTGCTCCTGAAAACAGCACCAGGGGGCGTGATGGCTACAGGGCAGCCCCTCCTCATTCAGCTGCCTTTATCCATGACTAATGGCCAGGCAGGAACACTGGTCAATATCCCCGTCTCCTCATTGTCTGCAGCTAGCTCCCTCACCAAGGCCAAAACCACCGCCTCCACCGCCACTTTTATAATCAAGCCTGCTTCAGCCGTCACCACAGCACCGGTATCTGCCCCAGCAGCTGCCACTGTCCCAGCACTTCAGTCCTCCACGGGACAGATGTCGACCTCCCAAATCTCTGTCGCTCGTGCTGTGTACCAGGGAGGTGCTGGAGGTATAACCACACCCAACGCAGGAGTATCTGTGACAACAGCCAGGACACCAGCTCAGCCCGTCTCTGTAGCAGGAGCGATGTCTTCAGCCTCTTCACCTGCAACCTCTGGACCAGCAGCGACAGGGTCAACCGCTCCTGGACCTCCTCAGGGGACATCGCTGACATCAAAGACAGGTAGGGTGAACTTTGATAACACATACTCTTCAAGAAGGTGTTAAGAAATGCCACCATATGCTAGGGCTGGACAATTAATTGGATTTTAATCGTGATTACAATTTTGCCATCTGACAATCATCAAAACAATAAAATTGAAGAAAAACAGTTAATATGCCACACAGTGTAGATGTATGCAAGTGCCTGTGCTTCATAGCTCTTCTGTGTTCCATGTGCAGCCACAGCGAGTGTGTGTGACTTATGTGTATCAAAAATACTGTATGTGCCACTTGCTGGTTCTTTAAAGTTGTGTTTAAATCAATACTGAAGTTTTTGAATAAATGAATAATTGTGTATATTAATTGTGATGTCAATATCACTTAAAATAATCGGGATTCTTATTTTTACCATAATCGCCCAGCCCTACCATATGCACTTGGTGGCAATTTTTCAGACATCACATAGACTCAAACTGTGTTTCCACAAAGTCAATGAGTAATGACTCAAGATGTTTGCAGTAATGCTGCAAACATCTTGTGTTGCCTGTTTAGTGTGACATACTGCTTTTTCTCGCCTTGAAGTCCTCTCTACGTTTACATTTCCCTTTAGACAACCAAGCCACAGGATCCACTCCATCCAAAACAGCCACCCCAGGAACTCGACCCAAAGGCTCTGTGATCGACCTCACTGAGGACGATGATGACGTACAAGGTAAGGATTCAAGTTTCAACTCATTTTTTTCCTTCTTCAGAATAATTTGTATTTAAAAACAGCTTTTTGACGTAGTTATGCTGAACTGTTGGTTTTCTCTCTAGTCACAGGGGTGAAGAATGCCACTGCTCCAGCTCCATCTTCTAGCCAGCGTCCTATCCCAGTTATCAGCATCCCTAACAGTAAGTGCTTCACATTGATTTAAAGGCAAAAGAATGAGGAAAATTTACTTTGATAAATGAAAGAAATTCTTTGAGACGTAGCTAGGGATGGGTACCAAATTAGGCACTTTTATAAGTGCCCACTGAATTCTGTCAAAAGTTCTGAGTGCCCATTCATGTTAAACCAAAAGGTACCATGTTCGGGTACCTAAACCCGCGTTTCCACCAAGCAGACCGGTTCGGTTTGTCTTGGTACATTTTGTGGCTCCTTTTCTGGGACCCTTTCGTATGGGTGCCAGCCTGAACCGATCTGCTCTCTGAAGGTGGAGCAACACACTGCAGACCGTTTATTGGTCAAAGGAATCATCACTTACCCCGACAGCGGCTGTATTTCTCCTGGTGGCACACAGACTTCTCTGAAACAAAGCTTGATTGCACTTTGTATCAAAGAGTTACATGCCAATCACAGAGAGGACGAAATGCTGCATGTCTTCCATCTATGCTCTTTATTTACTGTGTCACTTTTCTTCTTCATTGGATGTATTAGCGGGGTAAACTGTGTCGCCCTGCTACTGCGTCACGCCATTGTTTAACAGCTGGGGCTCGCGGCATCCAGCTTACACGCCACCTACCACGAGAGGGCACAGCTTACTGTGGAAATGCAAACGGGATCAGGCTTAACTGTACCAAACCGAGCCAAACCGTACTGAACCGACCCGGACTGCTTGGTGGAAACGCGGCTTAGATGCATCCCTGTGACTGTGAGGAAGTGGAAGAGTAGGCAATTTTCCATGCAGGACAAGAACGCAGCATTGCAAGGTTACATATTGAAGAATAAATATATTCAATTGAAAAACTGTAATACTTCATTATTAAACAAATTGATATTTTTTTACCACATAAACACATAAAAGTACCGAAAATTGGTACCAATTTCTAAGTACCGGGCATCGGAACCATATCGTTTCAAATGTGAAAGGTACCCATCCCTAGATGTAGCTATTGCTGCTTAAATGCATGTTAACAATTTAGATTTGACTATAGAAGAGATATTCGTACCGTTTGATACAAAGTAGCCTTTTAGCTAAAGCTACTTTTACTTCTAGAAAACAAATCATGCTTGCATAAAATGCAAAGTGACAGACTTTAAAATCCCTGAGTTTTCAATGACCATAAGATTTCATTTTTCCGTCTAACTGCTGCTGCCGTCACACAGAGACTGTGGAATATATCGCGACAATGATATATTTTGCGAAAGTGATTATCCGAGCGCTATTGTGTCTTTATTTTTACGTTTTGAGTTTTTTTTTTTTTCGGTGTAACGTTCGATCCAATTTCTCTGTTAATGCGCGGAAAGGAAGAGAATAACAAACAGGCAGAGCCCACACATAGATACGGACGGACAAACGCGCAGGCAGACAATCAAATAACTAAACACAAAGTGAGACATACTTCTGAGACCACATGGGGAGGACTTCTAAAACGATTTTCTTTGGAAGAAGCGTTGGCCAAAATCCAGGAGATGAGCGAGGCCGAGTCTGATGGCGGAGAGATCAACGACAGTGATTTTGACTGGAGCCCAGAGGACGAGAGTTCTGACTCAGAGCCTGGACCACGGCCAAAAAATATCAAACCTGCTACCCGGTCTAAGGCTCTATCAACCCAAGGTAAGAATCTTAAATAAATTAATTATTATCTTTTTTTTTAGATAACTTTTTACAGTTGATGGCAGCACAAGTTATTGGTTATGGTGCAGCCTAAAGTTTGACAGCCTGTGAACTGTGATCTAAAACTAAACCTACTTTATCTTGATGCCTAGTGCAGGCCTCTAACAGTCAAGATATTTATAATTATCCTCACGGATAAGGAATAAAAGCAATAAACTATTCCAACAGAAAAACATGATGACCCACAGGACTCTGACCACACCAAGAATTTATCTACAGGTAGTATAGTTGTCTTAAAAGGCAGAGTCCGCATGTTTATTCTACCAAAAATATAAAGACAAACTTATGCCAAACAAACACAAAACTTGTTCCCCTTTTCCATCAGCTGAATCACCTGATGACATGCCAGCAGCCACTCTGCTGGACACACGGTTTAAAAATAAAGGCAGGCAACATTAATGCACAAACTATCAAAGTTTACCAAAGCTCATGTTTTTCATTGGCATAGATATATAATAATGAAGAAAAAAGCTAAATGGGAACCAACAGTTATAGACCTATGATTTGTTGTCATTCAATGCCCACATTTTTTCCCTCTTTCTTCTATGAAATTGTGCCGCCTCTTATCAGGTATCTGTGCTTTTATTTTGCAGTTCTGAAGAATTGTGAGAAGGCGATAGATGGGACCATGTGGGAGTTCTTCCAGCCTGGTGCAAAATCAACAAGAGCGCAGTCCCAAAAAGTGTTTTCTGAGTCCTCGGGACCCACACCTCATGCAAAGCGCAACATTGAGGATGTCCTAAGCGCATTCTTGTGTTTGGTGGACAGGAAGATGCTGCAACATATAAGAGACTGCACTGTGGCAGAAGCCCGCCGTGTTGAGGAGAAGTGGGATCTCTCTGTGGCTGAACTAATGGCCTTCATTTCCCTGCTGTACGTGAGGGGGATGTACTGCAAAAATCTAAACATGGAGAGCCTGTGGTCTGAAGAATGGGGCTTGTCATTCTTTCGGACTACAATGTCAAGAAACCGCTTTAGAGAGATCATGCGCCATCTGCGCTTTGACAAGAAGAGTGGAAGGCGTGCATGTCTGTCCACGGACAAATTTGCCCTGTTCTCTGATGTGTGGAGTAGCTTTATAGATAATTGCATTGCCTGCTATAAACCTGGGGCCTACATCACGGTGGACAAGCAGCTGGTCCCCACCAAAGCACGGTGCCGCTTTGCACAGTACATGGCTAACAAAAAGGAAAAATTTGGCATTAAATTCTGGGTAGCGGCAGATGTGGACAGTAAATATCTTCTGAACGGGTTCCCTTATCTGGGAAAAGATGAAGCACTGTCGACACGCCAACACTTTGCAGAGAGTGCGGTGCTGAGGCTGCTGGAGCCCTATGTGGGGAAGGGCAGAAATGTCACTACGGATGATTCCTTCACCTCACTTAATTTGGCAAAAACCCTCCAAGAAAACCACACCAGCCTGGTTGGAATCTGCAACAGGAACAGGCGCGAGCTTCCACCCGTGGTGCAGCTGCGGCATGAGGAGCTGTTCTCTACAAAAGTGCTGAAACATGAAGGTGCCACCCTCACAGTGTACCAAGGCAAGCCCAAGAAGAATGTGGCCCTTCTCAGCACCCTGCACCCAACTGTCACCATTGGGAGTGACAAGAAGAGAAGACCAGAGACTGTCAGCTTCTACAACGACACCAGGGTATGCTGGAGGTTTAACAATAACTTAGGTTTTTATTATAGACATCATAATGAATACATTTCTCTTCTGTGCTGAGATGATTTCTCATTTACTTCAGTTTAAATTTTAGTTGTATCTAATTTTCCTTTTTTATTTTTCACTGATGCCACATAGCTTTCATTGTTTTGTTTTTTCTGATGCTGTCACTTTACCAGGAGGATACGTAGCAAGGAAATGTGTAGCAGCAGCTTAGACTTTCTCTATTATTATTATTATTTGTCTTATTAATTTTATTTCTAACACACCCGTCACTTGCTAATGCCTCATAGGTGGGAGTTGACGCCCTAGACCAGATGGCTCGACTCTACACCGTAAAAAGTGCAACTAGAAGATGGCCCGTTGCCGTCTTTTACAACATGCTGGACATGGCTGCAATAAACGCGCACATCCTTTTCAAATCCTGCTGCGACCAAACAATCCCAAGGAGAGCTTTCATTCTGCAGCTGGCTAAAGAACTGCGAGAGGAGCACCTCAAAAGCAAATTGGTGCTGTGGGCGGTGCCAAAGGAGCTGCAGGCACAGACACCAGAAAACAGGAGGCAATGCCAAATTAACACTCAGTGCAAACAAAATAAAACCTTTGTCACCTGCAGGGTTTGCCACAGACCTGTGTGTGGGAAATGTGCTGTCAGGGTTGATACGTTTTGCCCAAAGTGTGCTTTGTAGTTGGCAGCGCTCTCCACGTGCCGATTCGTGAACTGTTTACTTATAGATCGGCCCATTTGTTCAAGTTATTTTCATTGTTGCATTCCTACAGTTTTTGTTTTGCACTGGTTTGTTTTTTAAAGTTGTGTGTTTGCCAGGTCCTGCAACTTTGAGCTGTTGTATCATGTGAGAGTGAGCTCATGAAAAAGGTCTAGAGCTCTGTGTGTGTGTGTGTATGTGTGTGTGTGTGTGTGTGTGTGTGTGTGTGTGTGTGTATGTGTGTGTGTGTGTGTGTGTGTGTGCATGTTTGAAAGAAAGAGAAAGAGTAAAAGAGACTGAAAACTGAGAGAAAGAGTTTATACTGAACCTGTACAAATAAAGATTTTATCTTCCCATCACTTTCTTGTGTCTCTTATTCGGTTTCATTATTTTGCATCAATAAAGTGGAAAGCAGTTCGAGATGGTTTTGCTAGTGTAACTGCATTTCAACAAACCAATTCAACAGGAGGTTGAATTGGTTTGTTGAATGGTGTAGTGAAAAAAAAAGACTACTATTAAAAACACACTATCACAAAACTTTTGAATTCACAAATGATGTTTATGTTTTTATTCCTGCCCAGGTCTCACTGAACTCATCATAACTTAGAGTAATGGCATCTAAGAGAAATGTGAGATTATTTCTTGGCAAACTAATTAAATCCTACATGACAGTCTCATAGACAGCTGTGGCACTGGAAGAGGGTGCCAGAATGTTGGCAGTCTTAAATGATATTAATAAGTAGTGTGATGTTCACCAGTATTGTATTTCTGTGTTTTACAGGTGCAGGAGCGAGGTCCTCTCCACAAGGCACTCAAATCTCTGCCAATCCTCAGTTGACGGTTCACCACCGCCCCCAGCAGGTAAGTTCATAGAAATGCACTTTACATATTTTACACATTGCAAGTTTTTTTTAGCTTAACAACTTGGGGGTTCTCACTTTGATTCACCAGTATGATACTATTGGGAAACATTTTTGGGAGGCTAGCAGTTTCACACTCACTTTCTAATGTAGAAAACAAATTGACTTCTGTAGTTGAAGCTTTTTGGTGTAAGTTTAGACTTAGCTTTTTAAGATCTTTCTCCATAAAATGTTTAGACTTTTCTTCAATGTGAATGATTTCCTACAAATCATCAGAAATCTTCATACACTCAGCTTTTGTGAGAAAAAAAGAGCTCAAACATGTTTTAACCTCTTGTAGGACTCTCCAGTGAAATCCCGCGCCACAACCAGTGCAACACCCCGGACCTCCAACCAGTCCCTGCCTCCTCTCCCCACCGCACCCGCACCACCACGTTTACCCCCGGAAGCTGAGCGGACCTCTCCTCCCCAGCAGCCTCAGCTGAAGCTTGTTCCCAGTCAGACTGGTATCGTGCTGTCCTGGTGCGTGTCAGAAACTGATCAGACCTGTGCCGCTGTGGACAGCTATCACCTCTATGCCTTCCATCAAGACAACTCAAGCAGCAATGCAGCACAGCAGCACTGGAAGAAGATTGGGGAGGTCAATGCCCTCCCTCTTCCTATGGCCTGTACACTGACACAGTTCCAGTCTGGCTCCACGTACTATTTCGCTGTCCGAGCCAAAGACATTTATGGGCGCTTTGGCCCCTTCTGTGAACCTCAGTGCACAAATGTCATCACTTCCAGCTCCAGCTGAAGAGTTAAGGAATGGAAACTTTTTTTTTCTTGTTCATTTTAATGTTCATCAGTTCTCAAATGTTTTCTTGTATTAGGACCTCAAATATTGTGAGTTTGATAATTACATTACTTGTAAATATCTGCAAAACAACTGGACTTCTGACTGATTTGGGAGACTGATGAGTCAGTTGCTTGATTTTGTTTGGTTGTTGTATGTAATGTAATTTTGTGACTCAAACTGTTGTGTACATAGTTGAATGACTTTGCCCCTCGACCAAGTCAGATATTTATGTTGTTGACTTTGACCCGGATGTCTCATGCTTTACTTTAGTATAGATGACAGGTGTAAAATCAGAATTGCACAGAAATGTATCGATGTGTGGTAGAAATTGAATGACAGCTTTTGTAAGTTTTGTCTGGCAACCAGACTTTGACAAATACAATAAAAGGTTTTATTAAAATCTGAGTTCATTTTTTTCACAACCAGTCGACCCACTTATACGTTCCACTAAGATTTTAAGACTGTCTTTACGGTCTTCTGACTTCCTAGTTAAACCAGCTCATTGTATTTTTAGATCTATTGGTTTGAGTTGATCTGATTTGTTATATCCAGAAATCTCACAGTGCTAATCTCTCTGACAGCTGGTCAAATACTGCCTCTGATTGGACCAACTAATGATCTGCTGAATTACAAAAAAACAGCCTGAAAATATGTTTATGCTGGAAAAATCTGTTTTTTTTTTGGCTTGGTGTGGATGTGATTTCTGGTCTTTCTATCCTGTAGAAATGTATTTTGAGCTCCTCTACACGGGCTTCATTTCATTTCTGGAAGCTGGAAGTTGCTGCTTAATGTTAACTCTTCTACCTTCTTGGTTTCCCCAGCCAAAACTTTTAGGGCTCCCTCTGGTGGTCCAGTAGTGCAGATGAAAAAATGAGCCTTGAGAGTATCAAGCTTTCTGTCAAAACATTATGTCCTTACATGCTAATTCAACTGAAAGAGTTAATTTTTTTCAGAGAAATTAAGATTAATTAAAATCATTATTATTATTATTATTATTATTATTATTATTATTAGTAGTAGTAAATATTTAATTATTATTTTGAAAAAAATGTTTTTTTTTTTTTGTTTTTTTAGAAATGCGTACTCTGTTTTCTTCCAGTGAAAAAAAGTGACATTTAATTATTTTTAAGCCATGAGTACTGCTTCAAATCAATGCATGGAAATGCTGTAGGTTGCTTTTCTGGGTGCTTTGGTGCTGCCACCAGTGCAACATCTTCATCTATGGAGGAACTTTGGCTTCACATCTGAAAATAGGAAGAAATTGTCTTAAAACTGAATAACACATTTGATATTTAGAGTTTTGTAAAGAAGAGATTGTGCCCAAGTATGTAAATATGGTGTAACCAGAGCAACAGGTGAATGTGGACACCATGAAACATGCTGAAATTCCTACAAACACTTAGTGGAACTGGTCATTACAAGCTAAAGCCTGGAAACAGCTGACAAAGACCGGAACCTGGAGGTAACCTGCCGCTCTGGATAGTTAAAGTTTGCCTTTAAGGTTGTGATATTCAGAAGCATTTTGAGTGGACCAATTGTATTAAAAGTCTTATATGAAGGATGTGTGTGTTTTAACTATGGGGCTGATATTAATCTAAATCATGTGTACGCTCACATTTTCTGTCAGGTTCACAAACCAAAGTTTATCCAGTGATGTCTCACTAAACTACACCTGGACTGTGCATAGGCTTGTATGAAGCCAAAGCTCTGTACATTCTGTAGAAATTCAACAGCTCTTACAGCTGACTCCCTGCTGCTGACAGATTGCAAAATCATAGATGCAGCCGTCACTCTCAGATTGTTTCCTGCTGGTGAAACTGGCTCAACTTTTTAGACCCGCAGGAAATGAGTCATAATAGCTTTGTGCCTTCGACCCACACATGCTCAGTAAACTCTGCACTTAAAGCCTGATTTCTTGTCCCTGGTGATGTCTGAAAATGTAGCTGTGCATGCAGGTAATGAGGAGCCAAGGGGAAAAATTGCACTCTAAAAAAATGAGGTGGTGTCAAATGAAACTAACAAATTAATTTACTTAAACATTTTCAGCACACAGCTGAGGCCTCAGGCCATAGTCTCAAGAATGGTTCTCGTGTTCTCCTGTTCTGTCATTAAATCAGTACGATGCAGGTTCAGTTAATTATTTCAGCAAAGTATAAGGCAATACTAAAGCTTTTTTAAAGCTGAAATGACCAATCAGTCTTTAAACAAGGATCACCAATCAATCAATCAATCAATCAATCTTTATTTATATAGCGCCAAATCATAACAAATGTTATTTCAAGACACTTTACAAAAACATTTACAGGTCTAGACCCGTAAATGTTAATAAAATTTTATTAGCAGAAACCCAACATCAAGACAAGATAAGGAGTCTTATCTTATCTTAATCCACCATGAGTACAGGACTTTGCAGCATTTAGCAAGTTACAATGGCAAGGAAAAACTTCCCTTTAACGGGCAGAAACCTCGGACAGAACCAGACTCATGTTAGACAGACATCTGTCTCGACTGTGTTGGGGTTAGAGAGAGACAGATAGAGGAGAGAGAGTGGGGGGGGGGGGGGGGGGGGGGGGGGGTAGGGATACACACACACGCACACAGACACACACACAGACACACATACACACACACACACACACACACAGAAAGGGAGAGAGAGAGAAACAGACGCAGTCTGAAGTTTGGCGCTGTGGCGACAGTTAAGGTGAAACCAGCAGGCCAAATCCAAAGCTGTAGTAGCTGGTGTCGGACAGGAGCACAGCAGCAGGCCGTCTTCTTCACCGATCCCCAGGAACCTACAAGACAAACTCAGACCCTCCCAGAGAGGTGTATGGTCAGTAACTATAACAGGACAGTAAGACTAGAAGTTAGACTGACAGAAAAAGAGGGAAACAGGAGCCCTGTGTGTCAGTTCCCCCCCAGTCTAAACCTATAGCAGCATGACTAAGAGCTGGTTCAGATCTGATCCAGCTCTAACTGTAAGCTTTATCAAAAAGGAAAGTTTTAAGTCTACTCTTAAAGGTTGAGACCGTGTCTGCTCCCCGGACCTCAACCGGTAAGTTATTCCAAAGAAGAGGAGCCTGATAACTAAAGGCTCGACCTCCCATACTACTTTTAGAGACCCTAGGTACAACGAGCAGACCAGCATGTTGAGAACGCAAAGACCTAGACGGATTATACGGAACAATTAAGTCTTTAAGATACGATGGCCCGATGCCATTAAGCGCTTTGTAAGTCAAAAGAAGAATTTTAAACTCTATCCTAGATTTTATAGGTAACCAGTGTAGAGACGCTAACACTGGAGAGATGTGCTCTCTCCTCCCAGTCCAAGTCAGTACCCGAGCGGCAGCATTCTGAACCAGCTGAAGAGTCCTAATAGACTTATTAGGACAGCCGGATAGAAGAGAGTTACAGTAGTCCAGCCTAGAAGAAACGAAAGCATGGACCAGTTTCTCAGCGTCGCTCCGAGACAAGATGTGTCTAATTCTCTTGATATTGCGAAGATGAAAAAATGCCGTCCTTGAGACCTGTTGGATGTGAGAGTTAAAGGACAGGTCCTGATCCAAAAGAACTCCCAGGTTCCTGACAGTGGTGCTGGAAGCCAAGCTGATGTCGTCAGAGGCGGCGATGTTGTTCAAGAAAGCTTCTCTGAGATGTTTAGGTCCAAGAACAATGACTTCAGTCTTCTCTGAGTTCAGCAGTAAGAAGTTTCTGCTCATCCAGGACCTTACGTCTTTGAGGCATGCTTCAAGTTTAGATAAGCGGTTGGTTTCTTCAGGCTTCATTGACAAGTAAAGCTGAGTGTCATCTGCATAGCAGTGAAAGTTTATGGAGTGTTTCCTCAATATAGTGCCGAGAGGAAGCATATACAAGATGAAAAGAATCGGTCCGAGCACTGAACCTTGAGGAACTCCATATTGCACCCTGGTGTGAGAAGAAGAGACGTTGTTCACATGAACAAACTGATGTCGATCCGAAAGATACGATCGAAGCCAGGCTAAAGCGGTTCCTGAGATACCAAGAAGACTCTCTAATCTCCTCAGAAGAATGCAATGATCAATAGTGTCGAAAGCGGCACTAAGATCAAGCAAGACAAGCACAGAAAGAAGACCACTGTCCGAAGCCAAAAGTAGATCGTTGGTTACTTTCAGCAGCGCAGTCTCAGTGCTGTGGTGAGCACCACAGGCTGAACTGCCAATGCTGCTTTCACTCACCATTGAGAGGAGCTGTTGACCCATTTTGTGACATGAGTGCATATACACTGATATGAAAAACAACCAAATTCAAAGACTTTTAAAGGTGAAAATAACTTTTTGCATGGAAATTTTAACCTTTTTAATTTTAGAAACTTACAGACATGCTTTAGATGGTTATAAAAATCCATTAAGTTAAAATGTCAAAATATGTTAAAATGTTTTGCAAAACGTAAAAAGTGTTAATTCTTCAAAGAATAACCAAAAGATACAGTTTAATTCATTCTTATATTAAGAATACTGTTACACGCACATGCAGTCTACTGAAGTGCACCTTTTTGAAAAAATAGATAAATACACTGAAAAATAAATTTACAAATTCCCAAGAAAGAAAAACAAACTTCAAGTAAATTCGTAAGATAATTTATGTCTTTATAGGGATATAATAAAGTTTTAAGTTTTTAAGTTTCACCTGTGAAAGTGTCAACTGAGGATTTTATTTTGAAGGAGGGGACAGAAGAGTGTGTGGCCAGAGCCCAAAAAAGTAGGACCGTCTTCATCCCCGTTTTAAAAAAAAACAATATAACAGTTTAGGCATCCCTAAATACCGAACAAAATTTTGACACTGGCTTTTATAATTCTGCATCAGAGGCCAGAGTGAACCGTGTGGAAACGAAAAGTTGGGGTTATCTTGACGTCAGAAAGTAGTGGAAATAACGTGTTTCGTGGTGCGTTCACTGCCCAAGTTAGCTTCGACAAAAACCAAACAAACTGCTTCATATTGGGGGACTGTATAAAGGGAAAATTTGGGGCTAATCCCTTCTCAAAGGCCTCTAAAACATGGTAAGTTACTAGTTAAGTTAGTTAAATTTGCACGTCGTTTTTTTAGGTCACTATTCTCTACTGGTGAAACCGTTAAAAGTAGCTTGCTAGGCTCCCGCTAGTTCGCGCTCTATGAATGATCGGTTGGATTCTGTTTCTGAAACAAACACGCGAATAAAGAAATTAAACAGCAGACAATGGTTTGAAGCCGTCGAGTTAAACCAGGCTCAAGCCATCCGTTTTTTGTAACAGGCCATAGAGGATAACATTTCCCAACTTGACATACCACTACAAACATGCCCAAGAGTGACACAGGTAAAAATTGCAAGCAACATTAGTGCACCCCAAATCTGCTTGATGCTGTCCCGGCTGTATAAAACATCCAAGAAGTACTGGTGAGTTATTCGTCTACTTTTTAATGCTTTACTTATTCTGTTTTTGTGAAACGTTTTCAACATGTGATTTATCTTTTTGCCCATAAAGTTGGGAATAGAAATGTCTTTCTCCTTTAATGAAACACTTGGGATTTGCAAAGGTTAATTGTGGTTTGTTGAGAATGATCAATAGGGCTTTATCCCGAAAGACTGAAGCATGATGACACTATCATTTCATGAGAATGTGATACTTTGGGTCACTGATTCATTTACTTTATCTATTATTATTATTTCTCTGTTGAAGGTTTGATGATTACCTAGCCAAGAGGTCATTTGAAAAATAAAGGTTTATTGATGAGTTATTTTATAATTAGGGGTACATTTCAAGTCCATGGGATATACTTATCAATTTTTCTAAGTATTAATTTCAATGAACAATTTTACAGTGGGTTGTTTGGGTGATATTTCACTTTTGTTTTATATAGAAAGTTAACAGGTCCTTTAATTTATTTGGCAAAAAAATGCAAATTATGGACTGGAATTTTCAGTATATACTTTTTTCGGTACTATTTAATCTTTAAAACATGACAAAGGTGTTTTAAAAACGATTTAGATAATTTTGATAAAATAATACACTTAACATGTGTCTGAGAAATCTGTGTGAACTGTGTAACCCATTGGAAAAAAAACTATAAAACAGCAATGGTTTGCTCCAAAGTCACATGACTTAAATCAATTTATTTCCCTTTTTGGTCGGAACCATGAATAAGGTGTTGCATGTTCTAACTTCAAAATTTCATCAAAATGATTGTCTGTACATGGTGTGCATTAATTGTTCGTCAACTGTCAACATTTTCTGGTGAACTTACTATCAAGTTAAAATGACCTAACTGTAATGAAAATGTGCAGAATTATGAGGTGATGAAGGTCAGGTGGTGGCATGTTGTCAAATGTCAACCATGTTACCCATCACAAAATTTAGTGTTGTAGAGGCCGTTTTTTCTTCATGTCCTGTCAACTGTGTTACCCTGTCAACCATGTGCTGTCAATCATGTTACATGTGATTTTTGTGCCATAATTCTTTCAAATTTTGGCTCAGCTGTGATATAAATGATGAGGGACATTTCTAGGGGGCGTAGTATGACATCGAAATGTTGAATAACTCCAAATTTAGTATGATTCGGAATTATGTTGAAAAAGTACACATCTTTTGTCCATAACACAGTTCACAAAATAACTCACCATTTTTTTAATTACTTAAATATTTAAGTAGGCATATTCAATACCAATTTTTCATAAAGATACCAGTACCAGCACTCCCTCTTGAGTATTCACCGATACTGAGTACCGATATTACTAGTACTTTTGATACACAAAATTTAAATTAACAGTGACATTTTGATCAAAGACAGCACAGTCCCTCTGACATTAAGTCCAAAATAAAACGCAAACAACTCTCTCTGAGTTCATGTTTTTTTTTTTTTTTTTCATCATTAATACTATAAAAAGAATATTAAATGTGCACAATAAAACCAACAACTGCCAGGGTTTAAGTATTTCTTAAAGTAAACTGAGGTGCAAACTAAAACAGTTAAACTGTAAACTCTCCCAGGTTCATTTATGTTGTCTGAACAAGATCTGACACACATTTGCCGGAGTGTCAAACCACAGCAAGTAGTGGCAACTACTTGTGAGGAGGACTTACTCGATGTAAGATTTCCTTGTCTTGAGTATCAGCCGCTGGTATCAGCAGCCTTCATGAGTATCGATACCATAAAGTGATACTCCGGGATGGAACAAGTTGGGTCCTATCACAAGGTTTAGGGCAGAAATTACCCCTACAGCAGTGTTTTTGTGCAGCAGAAGCCCAGGGAGTTCGCACCGAAGACCCCTTCCATGCTCCTCTGCTGGTTTCCTCTGCACTCAGACGGGGCCAATTTTTACTTGACCAAAAACACAAATAAACGGACTCTGATATTGGTCTGCATTCACGCTTTATTTAGAGAATTTTGAGCGCGTTACATTGACACAAAAACATCGCTAAATAAGGCTCTAGTTCTCATCGTGTCGTAAAACGTCGCTACCTTCACTGCAGAGCCACAGCTGGCTATGAGGTGCTCGCCGCTTAGTGTATCAGTCCGCGCCCACGGCATGCCAGATATAAACTAACCCAGGTAGTCTGCCAGGACGAAGAGACACGATGAGAACTAGAGCCTTATTTAGCGGTGTTTTTGTGTGAAAGTCACGCGCTGAAAATTCTCTAAATAAAGCATGAAAGCAGACCGATATCAGACTTTTTAGGTGGGAATCCGTTTATTTGTGTTTTTGGTCAAGTAAAAATTGGCCCCGTCTGAGTGCAGAGGAAACCGGCAGACGAGCAGGGAGGGGGTGTTTGGTGTGTGCACTCTGGGCTTCTGCTGCACAAAAACACTGCTGTAGGGGTAATTTCTGCCCTAAACCTTGTGATAGGACCCAACTTGTTCCATCCCGGAGTATCACTTTAAGCTTGCCAACTAATGAATTTAATACATTTCAGTATATTTTGCAAACAAATAGAATATGACGCAAAAAAGCACATATTTTTCTCACTTTTTCTGTTTACCTGAAATGTACCCCTGACTACAGAATCACTCTGATATAAATTTTCATAACAATATAGTTTTGGTGAAACTACAGATCCAATGCAAAACAAACCTGCTACTTAATGTCAGACAGAATGTATAGTTTGGTATCTGGTGTTAAAAATGTTGAAAAAACTCTCCTACACAAAGGAAAAAGGACATTGTGGCATATCCACTTAACCTCTTCAGATCCAGTGTCCAAATATGTGGACATTACATTTCTGCCTCTCGGACCCATGATCCTTCATTTTTTAAAACTTTGACTTGTTAGACACATTTAGAGACACTGCCCACATCATCTTTTGGTGAAATCACAACATTACACCTATCTAAGTGGAAAAAAATAAACTGACACACTAACAAAAATGATCAAACTTCCCGTACAAAGACTAAGTTTAGTTTTTGTACTTTTGAGGTCTTTCTTAACCCAAATTGCAAGGTGAATTAAAAATTGCACACCAGACAAAAGCTTGGGTATTAAGAGGTTAAAGACTGAAAACAAAAAGATGCTAAGTGACTGATCTCCAAATTTACTGCTCTTCTTTTTATTTCCATCTTTGTTTAAAGAGCACCAGCAGGGGGAGCTGTTGCTTATTTTATTGAAGCAATTTTCTTGACAATTGTTGCAGCAGCTCTTCTTTACTGTAGCATCTTTCTAATTCACAATCCTTTGGAGGGACCCACCTCCACATTTCCCTCTTTCTCTGTTTCTCCCTCTCTCTCTCGTTCCCTCCCCCTCTCCCTCTGCCGCGCTTTCTCTATCTGGAGGAGGAGGAGGAGGAGGAGAGAAAGTGAGCGCAGTTTGAGTTGTGTGCTATGTACGCTGCCAGCCAGAGGTGTGTTTTCGGCTCCGCTCTGAGTATCTCTGGGTAGCAGCACCCCAGCATGCAGCCAGCCTGAGTGCCATGTCTAACAGCTGTGTTGGCAGAGGGTTGCAGCTCATCTGAAGGGACGAGAGCATCCTGCTTTGAGGAGGACAGAAGATAAGAGAAGACTGACCAGTTGCAGGGAGAGGGGGGATATAACTGACAGCCCCCCAGCCCCCTTGCATCACTAAACAGAGCAAAAACGGAAGGCTTTGGAGTATTCAATTTTTTCTTTCGTTTTATATTTTTCTTATTCCTCATCGCGGTGCTGGGAGGTGCTTCATCTTTTCACATAGTCTCTCTTTCTGTCATCTGCCTCCTCATTTATTTCTCCATCTACCTGGTGTATAATTTTCTCTATTTATGAGTGAGGGAAGAGGAAAAGTCGGGTTGGCTTTTCATTTTTGTCCTGTCTTTCCTCCTCTCCACTCTTCCATCCCTCTCACCAACTCATATACCTGTCAGTCCCTCCAAGCTGCTGTCATCACTTCATTCTCCATCATTTCCCACCCTATCGCCTTTTTTTCTGTTTTTTAAAGATGTGAAATGAACTTGGATGAATTTTCTTCAAAGACAACTAAAAACTCCTCATGAATGACTTTTTTCCCCTTTTCCTTCTCTTTTTGGTCCCTCCACACCCATTTTCTTTGCATCACACTCTTGCGGGATTCTTAAATGTTACTCTAGGTAGGTTAACTATCGTTTAGTGTCTGTCTCTCTGTCTGTCTGTGTGTATTTGTGTGTGCTTTACGTATACATAAAACACACATTAACACACACATGCACTCGCACACTAAACTATACCTAGAACTGTGATCCACAGTGAGTCGATATTAGTCTAGTCTCGCACGGTTTTCACACCCTCATGCTCATCTGCTCTTCTCATTAAGTCAACCCATTTTTGAGTGTTGTCTTTGAGAAGTCTTTTTTTTCTGTTCACATGTCATAAACCTCTTTTTTCTGTTCCAGAAAGCTCAATTTGTGTCAGAAAAAGATAGAGAAATTAGGTTGAAAAGAGATTTCTTGGCGTATTTATGAGTAATTTTAATTTGCATTCAAATCGGTAAAGTTAGCTATTTTTTTCTACATTAAATAAAATTTTATTTATGTTCTCAAAGTTTGCTCTAATGGTAATCTCAAGTCTCTGATTTTCCATTTCATGCTTGATTTATGCTCATGTTGGTTCTGCTCATCCATCAGCAGCCATTACTTCTTTAACAGCCCCTCCTCATGCAACCTTCCCAACTCACTAACACACATCCCCAAAGCCCAAACACACTCACACCTGTCACTCTAATATTTTAACATTTAAACTCTTATGCCTCTGTGTGTTTTCAGTTTTCCCTTCCGATTTCGACCATTCTTCATCCCTGAAGCTCCTTCCCTTCATCCTCATCCTCACTCAGGAAAGAGAGACCGATCTGCTGTAGTTAGCTGTTGAACAGTGGATTAAGAGATTAAAGCTCTGCGGTGAATTCGAGGTGCTGTAGACTGTGTGTGCAGGAAGCAGGTAGACAGACTGAAAGACAGAACTTAATACCTCATCCCATCCCTTCCTCTTTTTCTTGCTCTGTCACATTTTCTTCCTTATCTTAACGTCGTGTTTGATGCTTGTCTTCACTTTTCTCAGCCACACCTTTTTGTGAGCACTGCTTTACAGCGTTACCACTGCTCGACGCTAAGTTTTGAGTCTGTGTATCCATGGACATCCGCCTGAAATAGACTTTTCACTCAGCCTTAAGGTGAAACACTACACCCAGTGGCACATAGGCCCACACACAAACCACTTTCTTACCATCTGACAAAGTGGCTTTATCCATCCTTCCTTCTTTCTTGACTGTCCTGAGAGCGGGATGTCACCGTGAAGGAATATGAAGGACCACCCGTTCTGCTCTGTCTTTGCTTTGTGTCTCAACTCTGCTCCTCTGTAAAACATCTCCACTACAGTCTATAAATTATGTGTTACAGAAAAGAGTTAATTAGGTGAGTAGTGAATTGATAAAGCACCCACTTCCTCCTCGCAACTTGAGTGTGTGTGTGCACATGCATGAACCGCGCGTGTGCATGTGCGGTGCCTTTGAATGTCTGCATGGTCTTGATGGAGGCGTATTCTGCATGAACTTTCATCAGCAGGGCCTCTGAAGCGTATTTTTAAATCTTCCTCCCCATTCGCTTGCGCCGTTCAACCTTTTCTTCACCCTGCTGTGACTAATTGATTGCTTTTATCAGGCAATGCCTTTGATCTCTATCCATTGACTCTATATTTGCTTTTCTATCTCTAAGTATTTTGCACATAGCAACTTCTCAGTATGATGATTCTGAGCAAGAGAGATTTCTCATAGCAAGGAGTTTTTCTGAAGTTCAATCTCATCAGCTTACATCAGCTGGCTCTGTCAACGAGTCAAGTGCAGTGTGCAGGTGCATGCTTTAAGATGCATTTATTTCAGTCCTCTCCTTCTTCTTTTTATGCACTTAAGTTGAAATTTGCAAGCCAAATCTGTGCTGCTGCCCTCCTCCCTCCTCCACTCCCACTACATCTCTTGTTTTTTTCCTACTTGATGGAAATGCAACAGATCTGAGAATAAATCAAAGATCTAATGCCACATACACACCATCCACTCTGTAACAGACTCCCCAGCATGACTGTAATGAGAAAACTGCACAACTCTGTTTATCTCAAAATGCATTTTATATTTCTCAGGTCACCCAATGTTTTAAAATATCAGTCTTCAATCACAGTGCAAAAAAAGTAAAAGCAAGATGTTAACCACTTGAAGACAGGAAGTAGATCACCGTCAGAGCCTGTGCTAAAGCTTTGTGAATGTGTCCAGACTCAAAAACAGAAATCCATTAACAGATAATCCTCTATTGGCGTTTAATAAAGATGCAACAACACAGTTAGCCCACGGTCCAATGCGCACCTTGATTTGTAGTCATGGTTTGGCTTTATTTAGCCGAAGCTATCCATGTTTTTCTGAACCCCATTCGCAGGCAATTGCGTTAAATTTTCACGAGCAGCAGGAAGAGAACATGAAAAAATCTCTTTAAGTGTAGACACAAAGGTTTTACCATTATTATGTAAATAAATGAACATTTTTACAAGTTTGGTTAGCGATGCACAGATCTGATCTTGGTATTGGTCCGATACAGACTCAAAAGCCCTGTTTCCACCAAGTGGTTCAGTTCGGTTCGTCTCGGCACGGCACACATTTTGCAGTGTTTCCACTCACGAATCATGGGACAGACCACCAAATAGCTGTGACCAGCCGTTCCACTTTTTGGCACCCTTCCGTAGGGGTGCCAGACTAAACCAATCCGATCACAGAAGGTGGAGCTAAAACACTGCAGTCCGTTGATTGGTCAAAGGAATCGTCACTTATCGTGCAACAGCGGCTGCATTTCTCCTCGCAGCACACAGTCTTCTCTGAAACAAAGCTTGGTTCTTTGTATCAGAGATCAACACGGCAATCACAAAGACGACAAATTGCTTAGTTTACTGTGTCGTGTTCTTCTTCTTTGTTAGATTTATTAGTGGGGTACACTGTATCGTGGCTATCGCCATCCGGCTTACACACCGCCTACCATAAGGGAGCATGGTTGGCTGTGGGAACACAGAGAGGACCAGGCTTAACCGAGCCAACCCGTACCAAACAGTACTGATCTAAACCGGACTGCTTGGTGGAAAGGGGGCTAAGTTAGATCAGATAATGGTGACGAAGAGCCGATCCATTGGGCAGATCTATGTAACTCTATGCTGTGTTTACAACACTGTGCGAGTGTACATCACCAACACTAGTAGACAATGCATTTATGCATATTTACACATTTATAATCCAATACAGTCAGTTTAATTTGTTTATTTAATGTCTGTTTGCAAAGTTAAAAAGCCTGAAGTCCCATCTTCATATCAGGGAACAGAGGATGTTGAATTAATGCCAGTGTTGGATCAGATCTCCATCGTTAGCAGCTGATACCAAAGCCCAGGTATCTGTATTGGTACAGGGACTAGTAACGTCCCTATTCTTTATGTAGGCATTCTTAAACTCCCACATATTCACTGTATTTGTCATCTTCTCTGTCAAATGAGCACTCGTATGACTTTCATACAGCAGATGGGTTTCGGAGTACTTCACCATTCATTTCCAGATCCCACATAGGGAACCATCATGGTTAGGTTACTCTCTGTTGCACCCGAGGTCCAGCTGTCTGTAGTGAGAGCCAGGCTCTGTGCTTTAGCCAATTTGTTTTCTTTTTGGACGATGGTGTTAACTGCTCGGCTATTCTGCTTCCAGATATCGCCGGGTGATGTTAGCTACTCTGTAGATCAGAGTGACTCCCTCGTGTTGCTGCCTGTCCTCGTCACTTTCCATGTTAGAGCGGTGTGTGAAATCTGACGTCAGTATCACCAGCTTCCCCCAACTTGAGCCCGTTGTGATTGGATATTTACTCACTGGGAGGAATTTCCTCATCCCAGCATGTCGACTCACAGCCAAACACACAAACAAGCCAACATGGAGAGAAACACAACACAGAAAAGCTACTAATTCAAAAATTTTACGAGCGTGTATTGGACCGTGGATGTTGTACCAAATGGTTAAATGTCACGTTAAGAATCATTTCATCTCTAGTGTCTTAACATGCTAGATTACTTAACACTATATTTGCACAAATGAGAAATTACAAATGTCTTTTGTGGCCTCATTGCTGTCCTAAAAAATTCTCCATTAGCTCCATTAAGGGTTTCCTGCGTTAACAGAGGAGTGCACGCCGCTGCCCTTAAAGTCTCAAGTAGTTTTTAAACAAGTGCTTTAAAGAGTCAAACAGTCTAAATGATTCAGAACTTCCTCCTTTAGAGTGGTGGGCTGCAGATTCACTCTGAGCACACTGTGGTTTCAACTTAAAGGCTAAAATAGACATGCTCTCCTCGAGAGCTCAGTCAAATGAAGGATTTATGTTTTAAAGAGAAGTTGTTAACAGCTGTTAGAGATTTTTAGATCTTAAGCTGCTGACTAGAAACACACAACAGTATGATTTCACACGCCACTGCACGCTGTGAACGTTGTACTAATCAGGAATAAAAGAAAATACCTGTTTGTGAAATCAAAGAAGCACTTTGACTCTGACACCAAGTGAAAAGGTAGAACACACACTTAGTTTAAAGCCTTCACTTTAGGGAAATTGCTGTTCTTGAACAACTCGCACTGCTTAATGTAATTTGACAACTTGAAACCTTTTGATTTCTCCCAACAAACAAGCCTTTTTCAGTTGTGCTTCCCTGATCTCTATTGTGGAACGATTTCAGCACATTTCTGCATGAGTCAAACTATCTGTTTCATTTGAATGTTACTCTGGAAGGAAGAGATAATTTGACTTTGAAGGAGTCAGAGATAAAGATGGATTTTTGTGAAAGAAAAAAAAAGAATGAATAATTCATTACTCTGCCAGACAGGATTAAAACTGTCCACATGCAGATATCCCCCACTATTTCACTGACGCTTAATTTTGGAGACCTCTGAACCTACTTCCTTGAAATCCTTGTGAAAGCATAAATATTTCCAGAGTCAGAAAAACTTAGCACAAAAAGTAAGGAAATTGTGTTTGGTGGATTTTTAGTGGAAGCTACTGTAAAAAGTCTGTTTATTTCCTTTTTAACTGGAGCCACCTTTGTGAGTAAAGTGCATTTGTGGGATACACAGCAGAGCTGAGTTTGTACCCATGAGAAATTAGCCTTATCCTCTCTGCTAATGCCAAACAGCTTATTCTGCTGTTACATGAATCGTGGGCTCACTCCAAACAATGCTGCTTCTTGGTTTTGGGGAACACCAGCTTGAAGTTGCCCTGTCTCACGGGCCTATCTGGATCTGCATGCTGCTGTAGCAGGTCCAAGCTCACAGGTGCTGCCAATGAGACAGGGGTAACAGAAGCTCATATAAGACTCATGCTACGTTTCAGGCAACCTGTAACTGGTGTTTTTCCTACCTGTAACTTGTGAAAGTGCACTGGAATGGCAGTCGAACTCGTAACTTTCCACTCATCAACTTGTACCAGATCGATGTACTCCGAGCTACGACTTTTGACGTCACATCACTTCCTAAACAATATGGCAGCCTCAAGCCTCTATGGATGCAGTGGTGCTGTGCGTGACACACTTTAAGTTAGAAAAAGTTTACCATTACAATGTTAGTCATCTGCTTATTTTAATGCATCATTAGCCACGTATACATGGACCCAAATATTCTGCTTGCATTCGGTTAATTTGCTCAAACAGAAAAAATTTAACCTTTTATACACCTCATTCTGAAAGAAAAGTGTCAATTGGAACATACATTTAATCAGTTTCACAGGGGTGGAATATTCCTTTCCCCAATCTGATTGGGGTATCATCTTTCCACTCAAATGGAAAGTTGTCAGGGTGTGTTTTTTCAGCGCATGCTCAGATATGACGTAAGACGGCAGCACTGGATGGCTATGGAAAGTTTGTTTTTTATCCAAACTTTGATAGAACTGAACATAATTTCAAGATTGGACGGACGAAAAACTCACACAAAAAAAAATCGTCCTCCATCTTTGATAAATCACGTGATGTTTCCGTTTTTCTGCGCATGCCCCATCAACTATTATGTTTGATTATATCTGTGCATGTAGACCAGAGATTGGAATATTCCTTTCTATGTATACTATTGTTTACAGAAAAGTCATTCAGAAAGACGAAAAACTCCTCATGTAACCGTGGCTACTGGTAGCTGCTTTGGGGTTAGCTAGTTTTTTGTGCATTAATCAATACAAAATATGTTTCAATATAACAACAAATACTGTAGAATATTAAGTATAAGCTTCTGCTTCCTTATGCACCGTTCCCCATCAGTTTACCTAATGAGCAACTTGCAGGCTCTGTTGGTGGTTGAAATGGTTAAGAATTATGCTTATAAAGTCTGACATATTTGTTTACATACCAGAATTCCTTGCACTCAAACCAAAGTCGTAATTTGCCTGGAACGCTTTCAGGTCAGAACTGGGAGATTTCAACTGGGAAATTTCTGAGTCAAGGGTTGCTGGGCACGCAGCATCAATTGCATGAGCAGAATAAGCTGTTTGGCATTGGCAGAGAAGGTTTGGCAAATTATGGGTGCAACCCACAAATTCAGCTCTGCTACTCATCCCACAAGTAGATGTTCCCTATGATGATGAGTCCATTTAAAGGGGAAACTAACAGGCTTTGTAAAGGTATAAGATTGATTGACAAGAAGAATTGTTACAACAAAGAAATAATCTACCAATCACAAATTTCATAATGATGTTTATTTATCATCTGAACAACAAATCGCTCCGTTAGGAAGATACAGATTACTCTGTCTTAAGTGGTTTACTTGATGAGCTGGGAAAACCTTATCAACCAGCTTGATGCTTACTGACTATTGAAAACTGACCATTGTTTACACACATGTACTGGCACATCTGTTAGTAAAAGGACATATCAGGAAGGGAAGGTAGGACTCACAGATAATGGCTGTGTGGCCTCCTGAGACTCAGAAACCACAGTTTGAAAAACATGAATCTCTGTAAGCAGCTCCTCAGAGTGAACTAGCACAATTTTCTGAACAGGCAACAGCTTCCAGCGCATTCAGATTGCAGTGAAAGGGGGCATGTAGACACAGCAGCCTGACAGAGCTAAGCCTTGACCTCTGAGGCAGTCGACTTGTGTGTACACACTGGCACTCAGCCTTCACCAATAACACATCCATCCACAGCCATACTCTGCCATCTGACTTTGTTTTTTCACTTCTTTCTCTGCAGACTGAGGAAGAGGAGAGCGCAGAGCGGGGCCAGCAAACTCATGATCATGACCGGCTAAAGCAAGCCAAAGGGAGGAGTGAGAGAACGCAGAGGAAGAAGAGGAAGACGAAGGCATCAGGGAGGGAAGAAGAGGAGTGTGTACGCACACACAGACGCACACGCTGCTGCTCATCTCCTTATCTCCACGGCAACTGAATTCACACACTTAAAGACTTCTGGTAGGGGACCTCAACGGGTGAGCGTTGGAGGAAGAAGAGGAAAGAAGATAGGATGGAAAAAGACAAATGAGAGATTCTCCTTTCGCAGCCGTCTGTCATCTTTTAATTTCTTTGAGTAATTTAACATGCTTGCTCACTTTTTGAGTTTTTAAACTTTTTAAAAACTTCAAACTCAAGTCACAATCATCGTTCGACCAAGAAAGATCTGCGTCCTCTTTGGCCTCACATCCTAAGCAATCCACAGTCAAACAGTGATTTTGAACATTTTATGACACTTTGAATCGGTTGTCGATCACCGCCCACCTTCACCGTCCTTCAACCTAAATCCACGCTCACCCTCTCTCTGCGGCAAGACCCCACTCTAGTCTTCTTTGTGCGGCTTCATCTGTCAACCATCCTCCATCCGAGGCTATGAGAGGAGGAGTCGAATCCCAGATCACTCCATCATGCCAGTTCTGAAGAGCAGAGAGGAGATCCGGGCTGGCAATGTTCAAGGTAGGCCGATGAAGAAGCGGATGAGTTTTTTGTGTGTGTCTGTGAGAATGGATAAGAGCTGTCCTCTGAAAAACCTTCACGCTGATTATTTCCTGAGAACGAACCTTGGTAAAAGATTTGGTTTCAACACATGCTGCAGATCACAGTCTGATCTCAATCCACCTAAAACTGTTTTGTTACAGTAACACGAAGTAGACTTGCTGACATTTCTGATATTTGCAGCGTAAAATGCCAAAGTGGTATTTTTTTTTCTAATCAAGTTAAAATTACCATGACTGACCGCTGATGAAACTGACTAAGCTGCATATATAGCTGTGACCCACCATCTAACATCAATGTCCATTCATGCCACCCATTGTTAAATCTGCTAACAAAAGTTATGGTGATAAATGTTCATTAGCCACCACTTTTACCTAAAGAAGATGAGCTAAAACAGTTCACTGATGGTAAAAATCTGACAAATGTTTGTTTAGTTTTTGTTTAAAAAACAATGACGTGACCAAAAATGATCAAATCTATGATATCTGTCAAAATGTAAGCAACACATTCCTGTTACAGACGTTGGCGATCTGTCAGACACATTCAGTAAAGCTGTCTGTCCAACACGCGCCTGTCACTGCAGATGCATTTAAGAAATGTCGTAAAAACCGTCATTTCATTGTGTCCATAGCTCTAGTTTTGAAGCTGGAGATTAAAAAAAAGGGCGATAGTGTCCACAGAGAGCGTTTTCTTTGTACTTGACTTGGAGCGAGGATTATTCCTCTTTATCTCTACTTTTATCTGTGTCTAATGACCTTAGTGAACTCGAGAAGTTCAGCAGGGTTACAGTGGCTGGAGAGTCCAGGCTGAATTATTCAACTAAAATATTACACAAGATAAAGTATGTAGAGAGTGAAATATTGCAGATCTAAACACTTAGTACGGCATTAATACCAATCTCTGAACTGCTACATGAACGGTTTTAAAGAGACAAAGTTTTGACCAAAAGTAAATTTAAAATATTTACTTTAATGTTTTGAAGCTTCTTACACTAAAACTAGACTTGAACTATGAAGATCAAAAAGGCTGAAACGTGTACTTAATCATCTTGAGAAGAAAGAACGACAAAGGATAGTCAGAAAAAAGGTATCATATTGCACATATATCTAAAATGTCAAAAGTTTCACATGGTGGACTTAAAGCTTGTATAAAGATCTTGTGCTAGTGTTGACGGAGTATGATTGAGAGATGCATGTAACATGGCACATACCAGATCTATTAATATACGTCTCAGATTAATCCAGTTCAAACGGTTAATGAGATTGTATGTAACGCCAAGAGATCTCAATAGGTACGATGAAAATTTTCCTGATGTATGCCCAAAATGTGCTGAATATAGAGGAACATTGGTTCATTTTTTTGTGGTATTGTAGAAATTTTTTATCAAGGGAATAAGAGGTGAAATTGAAACTATAGTGTCTAAGAAATTTTTATTGAACCCAAAGACTGTTCTTATTTGGCTTATACCCAGAGAAACCTACATACACAAAAACTATAAGAGTGTTTATAGATATAAGCCTGTTAAATGCGAAGAGATGTATTTCTTTATGTTGGGAAAACGTTCATGGGCCTGCAGTAAGTCAGTGGAGTAAACAGATGTTGTCTACCCTCTCACTGGAAAGGATTTCTTTTGTAATGACGGGCAGACAAAATATTTTTGAGGGTGTCTAGGGGTTTTTAATGTTATTTATCAAAGATCATAGGATATTAGTGCGATAGTGTTGAAGGCTGCTTTTATGATTTTGTAATTTTTTCTGTTAAAGCGCACTGTGTTGTGAATATGTGATATATATTATGTCTTTTTTGGAAAAAAGTCTGAAATGTGACTAAAAGTAGCAGATATTTTCAAAATAAATTAAAACGGCAGCCAAAATGAGCATTGATGCTAACTGATAATTTCATGATAATGTGGAAATAATGGATCAAAAGTAATCCACAGATGTTTTATGTTTGATATTAGATAACCCAGCGTTGTGTAATTTGTGATTGCACATCTGCTGCCTCTCGAGATAATAGCTTCAAGGATTTACCTCATAGTTAAATTGGAGGAATCACTGTGCTTGATTTCATCAAGAGTTCACAGGGCTATAAGATTTTCTGACAATGATCTACTTTACGATAATAACTGTCAATGTGCGAAAGAGACATCTGTTAAGAATAGAATAGAATAGAATAGAATAGAATAGAATAGAATAGAATAAAAGAACATATATCGTGCAAAATGATTCAAAATATACATAGAAATAGAGTAATAAAAAAAGTGTCAACTATAAAATAATGTCCATCAGAGACACCATCGTGACCAGAATTCAACATTCACCACCTCTACAGGGCTTGGGAACATGTCACCATTTTTAGAGCTTGTGTTTATTTGTAGAATAGAGTGCAGCTTTTTGCACCAACATGTTTACACAGTCAGTTGTCAGTCAGTGATGTATCCTTATTTATTTTCATTTATTAACAAGAATAAAGATATGCGCAGGATGAGAAGGAACAAAAATGGCAGCGCTCGAGACAAACTGTCCTTTTTTTTGGTCACACATTGTTCCCGTTCTTTGTGAGGGAGGCCGCTGTTGAGATAAGGGATAACAAGGCAGCAGCTTCAATAAGTCCATCAAAAACCACGAGCTGTGCTGCTTCACAAGGGAAACGTGTCGACACAATGGTAACGGTATAAAACAGGAGAGCGGGGAAGCCGGAGCCTATTTTATTGCTGAGCTTGTGCTCCTTGGAGCAGCCGCTCAGGAGTTGGACTGATAAAAAAGCACATTTAAAAGTTGGAGGCTCGTGTAAAGATAATGGGGACTTGTCTGAGAGGCAGTGTGACAAGGCGTACAAGAGTGAAGATAATATAGAGACATCTTTAAACATGAAGTTCATGAGCACAGAATGGTCTTTTAGGCCGAGAGGAAAGTGTTTTTAAACTGTCGCCGATGTGTGGGAACATTTTTGCAACAGAAAATGTGCAAAATCCTGCATTCTGCTTGAGTGGAGTTAGTCCAGATTTCATCTCTCGGTGGCACAGAGGATTAGGCTCTTGGCTGGATTGTTTTCAGCTCTGTGTGAGACTAGTTAATGCTCACCACATTTGCATCCACTGACTCACGACCTGATGAAGCTATCTAATTATGATGCAGCTCCTCGTTGAAGCGTGACTAAGGGGAGGTGTGTGACAGCTAGTTATGTCCCTCCCTCACAACGCTGCAGCTCCAGCACTGACACACACCGACCATATTCTTCCTCTCACACACACATATGCTGCACAGACTCTGCTCTCTGCAGCTCCCTGAGTCCCCCACCCCAGTATTTCAATCAAAACTTCATCTTCTGTCTCAACAGTTGTCGATTGGCTGACACCCCAGGCTTGAAATGGCTGCATGTGAACGGGGATCCTAGGGCAGATTTCTCTTTGGTGAAGAGGCATGTGGAGGGAGCAGGCGTTGGGGTTGAGGCGTGGCAGACGGGGGCAGAGACAACAGACAGATCTCTGATCCAGGCAGGCTGTAAATCCAGAGGGGGCAGTGTATGAAGGAGGGAGCTTTGTCGACAGATGTAGTGCTGAGTGTATAAGGCCGAGGAGAGGAGTGTTTTTGCAGCGCCGTGATGCTGCATGTATTTGAAGAGTGGGTTCGGTAGAGGGGATTACTGGATCAGAGTGTTAGCTCTCCTGTCAGGCGGGCAGTATGGCCCCTGTTTTGATCAGTGGACCATGAACAAAGTGGGGGCTGTGAGGTGCTGTGAATATACAGGCATCAGGATGTTGATGCTGGGACTTGCAGACAGCAGGCTTAGTCACTTTTGGATACGTGCCTCATGTGAGCAGCTTTACAAATGTTGATTGAGTGGTTGATGGATTACAGGTGCTGGGATGCCTGGTGTTTATTGTTTACTCCGAGCCGCACAGAAAGGAAAGGAAAGGAAAGGAGAGGAGAGTATTCACATAATGCCTCAGGAGTACCGCCATCATCTTGCATTTACAGATTTGTCCGAGCAATGATTCTTGCAGCAATATATTTTTTTACTCCGATGCCAATTTTCTAAGCTGAAATTCGATAACTCTAAAGGCTGAAACCTGCTTCTCTGGACTGCACGTAGGTGGAGGGCACAGGGGGCGCTCACTTGGCCCTTACTTTGTAAAAACAACTTGTAAAATTTTATCCACTTTATTTCTGTTTTCTAACCTGCCTCTCAACTGGAGGTGGGTGATTGTATCGGCATCTACGTACATCTGCATGAATCGTTGATGTCAGATTGAAGTGTGTGTCATCTCTTCTATGATGCCCAGAGCAACCATTCCTGCAAAGCTAAAAATGACAGGCATGAGATACATCTTACCTTCTTATAGACTTTAACTTTAAATTGTTGCTAGAATAGATTTAAAGGGATGCTTGCTTTAAAGTATGAGAATGCTGCATATGCTAATCAAGCACTGCTACAGCTACTGTAAAACCATCGACAGTATAAACTTACCTTTGCCCATCTCGATATTTAAAGCTGTAAGATCACTTTCAGTGGTGCCAGCATTTGCTCTGTTTGATCAGGTGACCTGGCTGAAACTGATGTCACACCTACGCAATAGTCAAAACTTTCACTCATGTGTTCATTTAAGGCAGACATTTATAGCTTTGGGGAGTTCAGTGACTCTTGTGGTTGCTGTTCCTCCTCTTCTCAGCTAATCTGGTACAGAACACTGTGGTACAGCTTGTTTTTAACAACAGAGCTGTCAATCATAATGACACATCCACTCTTTTTTAAAGTAAATGATGCATTCAAAGTAGACTTCTCAGAAAAACGAGCACTTTGACATAAATCTGCACCGTATACTTAGCACAAAAAGTAAGGCCATTTGTGTTTGGTGGATTATTTCTTTGTTGCAACAATGCTTCTTTGGAAAGTCTCTTTATTTCTCTTTTAAATAAAGCCACGTTTGTGAGGACCATGAGCAGCAGAGCTGAGTTTGTGGGCTGCGCCCGTGAAATATTTGCTATATCTTCTCTGCCAATACCAAACATATGATTTATTGCTAAAAAGAAGCATTTTGCAACAAAGAAGTACTCAACCATACACAGGTGTCATTACTTTGGCACTATGTTTGTCAGTTCACAAATATCACCAACCCTGATGTTCCCTCTGGATCTGAAAGGCTTTTGAGAAAAAGTGTCGAGCAGATTTTTCTTTCAAGTTAGAATGATCTAGAACAGTTTCTCAGCTGCACTTGCATGAAGGTATCTGTTTGTAGAGAGAAACAATATTTTTCCAATCTCAACGGATGGGAGCTGGAGTGCCATTGCAAAGATGTGCCTCTCAAGAAACAGCATTGACTTCCAGCATTCAAGAAATCCTGCAGCATGATTGGTACAGATGGGTACTTTTTACATTTGAAATGATATGGTACTGATGCGTGGTATACATAGACTGTAAAAAAATGGACGTCATCTTGCTCGACTCGAAGTGAGGTCGCCCTAAAAAATGCTCCCCCAGGTGGATGGCTGCTGTATAGGTCAAAAAAACTAGCTTACCAGTCATACCAGATGGGCTATGGTCAAACTTTAAAAAATTAATACACCTCATATAAATGTTTCTCACGTCCGATTGTTGTGGTGGTGTGAAGATATTATTTGCTTTCCTTGAGTTTAAGTCCTCTTTTTTTCTTAGGTTTCATTTTCATTTGTTATCAGAGGTTAAAAACGAGGCTTTGCGTCACGTTTAACGATGATTAACAGCTGCCGTTCTTGTGTATTTTTTCGGGGATTGTAAATATGTTGGGAGGTAGAGTCAAGAAGTGATTAGACTCTTAAAAGAAAAAAAAGATTATTATTTTTATCAACCGGCTCCACTCAGATTCTCCCAGAATCCCTCACAGTCTCTACTGTGCGGACTCTGGCTGCACAACTGCTGCAATGGCTGGGCCTGTGATGGGATATTTTGGCTTCAAAACCGTACAATAGTAAATGTCGGGGCTATGCTGTCCTCTCTATATACGGTCAATGGTGGTACATGGCAATCAGTATCAGTACCCAACAGTACCACTTTTTGATACTTTTGTGTGTGTTTATGTGGTAATAAATATACACTTGTATGATAATAAAATTTCAAAGTTTTTCAATTTAACATATTATTTCTCAATATGCGAACTTGCAATGTTGTGTTCATGTCTAGCATAAAAAATCACCTACTCCTCCGTTCCCTCACAGTCACAAGGATGCGTTTAGGTACCTATACATGACACCGTTTAATTTTACATGAATTGGTACTCAGTACTACAGACAGAATTTGGTTGGTAGGACCTATAGAAGCACATAGTCAGTTAGACAAAATTTTTACTACAAATAGGAACCAGAACACTAACCTCATCCCAACCCTCTTTAACAAATATAAAAATTTATGTTGAATCTACTAATACAGATTAATCCTTTATCACACAGGTATCATACAGGCCACCTGTATGATTCACCAAAAATATACTCTCCCTGCTCTCTGCAATATTTTTTAAGGGATCATCATATTTTTTTAAGTGGAACAGGCTATTTAAACATTCTAAGTAGAATTTTACTTTAAAATTTGGTAGAAAAGCACTCAGAGAGCGCAGCCCTCCACCAAGCATATTATGATTGTGACACAATACTTTAGTCCTACTTTAATGTTATACTCCCTTTCAGCAGACTGTCTGCTACAATTTGGTGTTAGTTGCAGGTTTGTCCCAAAATTTGTTACCTGGCAGTGTTGAAAATCATGATGACCCAGTACATATTTCATATTACGGGTCTAAGTATTCAGAGTATTGCCAGGATCTGGATCTTACTTTTACATCTGTCAGAAATTATGGTGACCTTGTCTTGTGTTGTTTTGCAAAGCAATCTACACATATGGTGAAAACAGCCCTATCTCACAACGATAATGAATCCTTTAAAAATGTCCTAAATCCAAAATTTAAACACTTCTTCCTTATCCCATTTTGAACATTTCCTGAAAATTTCATCAAGATCTGTTTGTTACTTTTTGAGTTATGTTCACAGAAAACATATCCTCCTTGGCAAAGGTAACTATGAGGTATTTCTTGGTCCAGGTCAAAATGATCCCAAACCATACTGTGAGGGAATAAAACATAAACGGAACTTGTTAAAGGACTCAGATATTATGAGAACAGCTTCCATATATAATTGCCTGTGATTGGAACCTCATTGCGCTTTGATTCCTTTGCTTCTTTCCTTTACCACCCTGCAGTACCCCAGATACTGCCTTAAAGCTTGTCTTTTCTTCTTCAAGGAGTCATTTAAATTTCCTGCTTGCTCAAATGGTTGAGGAGTTAAAGTAGTTTAAAGAGCACTTGTAAAATTGGAGCTCCAGAAACAGCTCATTGGTGCCCTCAGTCATAAGATTTAAGCAAACATACAGATGCTGTCCTTTTCATTCCTAGTTTTACATTTGAAGCCTTGAGATCTCCGGGACATCTTTGAAATACTAACTGATAGAAATATCTTGAAAGAAGATGTACAGTTCAAATTTGAGGCTTGTTGCTGAGACAGAGAGTGGACTTGACTGATGTTAATCTTTGGATTTGTCTGGGAAGTGTTGTAGTGATAAGAAGATGTGGCTTTTAGATTTGTGACTGTTTCAGGAGGCATCAAAGGTTGTTTGTGCTCTCTTGTTCTCATTTATGGCTGAAGACCTGCTGCTAGTCTCCTGAGGGAGTTAGGTGGTGGTAAAACCCATTGATTGTACATAGAGTGGACAGCGTGGTTCTGCCATTTACCATTGTATGATTTTGAAGCTGAAATACCCCCGTCACAGGCGTAGCCATTGGCAGCCATTGTGCTGCCAGAGCCTTCACAGTAGAGGCAATGAGGGACTCAGAGAGAAAAACATATTTATATTTTTTCCTTTAGAGGGTCTAATCTCTTCTTGGCTCTCCTTCCTGACATATTTTACAATCCCTGAAAAAAACAAGAACGACAGCTGTCAATCATTGTCAAACATGATGTAAAGCCTAGTTTTTAACCTCTTATAACTTATGAAAATGAAACGTTTCATAAAAAAGAGAATCTTAACACAATGCAGCCCTATGATATCTTCAAATCACCACAACAACCGGGTGTGAGGAACATTTCTACAAGGTGTATTAATTTTTTAAAAGTTTGACCACAGCCCATCTCGAATGACTGGGGAGATGGATTTTTTTGACCTATACTGCAGCCAGCCACCAGGGGGAGCAGTTATTGTCACAGAACACTGTTAAAGGAAGTGTCAGGAAATATCCAACAAGTGCCATAAATTCTCCATTAGAAAGAAGAGATGTGATTCAAACCCCGTCTCTCGAAGCTTTTTTCCTGTATCAAGTGGAAAAACCTTGTTCACCTTAATATTAATGATAACAGAGTATTCTACACATACACAGGAGCGTGTCTTGAGGGTATCTTTAATCTATGATGTAAAATTTATTTTGCCCCATTCAGTCACACTATGGCAGAGAGGAATTAGCATTTTACAAAGTCAGCAACAAGTCACACCTGAATACATGATTTTTGCATTAATTTTAGAGTGCTCTTCTTTCTTTGGTTTGGTAATGTGGTTACTTAGCTCACAGAGTCTCTGTTTCACCTTGGCAAAGAGGAGATCCTGGTTTACAGGGGAAACAAAGCAGGCTGTAGGTCAGATGGTTGCAGTTTGAACATTAAATGTCCCTCAGGTTGAAAAGGTGGTTACTAAAACAGGCTTTATTTATTAAACTGGAAGCAGGGTGTTAATGCCATCCCATTGCTGGAGACAGAAACTGAAGATGCATCTTCTACCTCTCCTCTTCTAAACCTAGTCATGTGTGACTGTGAGAGACGGAGGAAGAGCTAAGAATAGAGAAAAGGGGGCTCAGCGCTGTGACGCCGCCTCTACTCAAACTGCTCAGCTGCTCTGTTTCTGAAGTCAGCAGGCGCTCAAACAGTTTCCTCTGATATGTGTTTGTGCAGGCTCAGCTCAGACTGAACACAGTACAAACTGGAGCTGTTGCTCCATAAGAGATTTTTTTTCTCCACTGCGGTATTAGATCTGCATTTCACCCTGAATGTGTTCACTAATAACATGATCAGAATGTCTGAGCTGCCACATCCAGATATTTAATCAGAACCTGTCACTTTTTATAAGCTGCCAGAGAGAGGCTGTTTGAAGCTGCTCCATTGACAGAGAATTTGATTTAATATACTTTTTCAGACGGATGGAAGCATCTGATTGAAAAACAGACGAGCTGAGGGAGGGGCCGAGGTGCGGAGATGAGAGGAACTGATGCAGGGTTTGATATCTGTGAGAGATAGAGTGACATTTGATGATCATGTCATCTGAAAGGTGCCTGAGAAACAAACATAAAGACTCCAGGAAACATGTCAGGCAGATGGTTTTTCTGAGAGGGTATTAAAGATGGTGGTTATATTTCCAGTGCAGGAGAAGAGGATGATGAAAGAAAGAAGAGGAACAAATCTATTTGATTGGATCAGGGGGTAATAGGTCTGTCATCACCCTCACAGAATTGGAAATCTTGCTAAATACAGATTTTATTAGTGACTAACAGCTGTAAAGCATATTCTCACTGTAAATAGACCGTCATTGCTTCTAATTATATATCATCTCTAAGGAAACACTTCAAACTCAAGTGCTGCGGTCTAATCTAGCTGCACTGCTTGGCACGGCTGTGTTTTTTAATATTTGCTTACTAGTAGCAGGTGGTGTCTGTTTGACATCTTCACTGATTTTGTTTGCTAACCTGCCCCCATCATCCTGCCTCCGTCAGACCTCCAGTAAAACGGCACTATCAATTAATCAGCGCTGACTTCAGGCCAGGGATGAATTTGAAGAGCAGACATCTGCAATTTGAAGCTACAACATGACTACACACACTGAGGTGGGAAGAGCTGCCGTAGTCAGATATTTATGTGTTTTTCTTGCAAAGCAGAGAAACAGGTGATCAGAGAAACGAAGGCGACGCCGAGAGGTAGAGCAAGCCTCTGAGGGGGGTATATTGGAAGGCGAGGAAAGAGAAAAGAGGACACGTAATTATGTGTCTGGGACTCTGCTGCAACATTTAGGCCCAAGTGGAGGGGAGTGTGTGGGCTGATATTACTGAGATTGTGTAGGACTGGATCTGTGTGATTGCATCTTGAAATAAATATTTTAGGTCCATGTGGGATGAAGAGCTGGGATGATAAGAAAATAAATTTGAAACCAACTTTATGAGGGTTTAAGTCATTTTTCAAACAGAAATACTTATAACACCTTCTGCTATTAAACATTTATAGATTTGAAGACAGTATCAGCATACAACAAGAAAATTAAAATGTCACACCTGATATTAGAAAGCTCTGCTGGAGCACTGAAAGTAGAAGAATCTTTATCAGTTGTTTACTTGGCATTACCTGAATTGATGACACGAACCAAATGGGGAAAAACTGTGAGGTTAATATAAGGTACATGGGCAAAATCGATTTGAACACCAACAACTAAGCCTTAAATTTTTCTTTTTGTGTTAACAGTTTCGATCCTTTAAAGCACCTGTGAGGACTTCGTAAGGGATATTAAAAAGAACCACTGTAAAATGTTTGCCTATTCATAATCCGCAATTTAAACCAAGGTTATCGGTGACAAAATTTGTTATTTCTAAATGATAATTCTCATTATCTGTGGTCAGGTCAGGTTTCCCAGGAGAACACAAATCCATGGACCAAAAGTCCCTATCTTCAATATCCCTTTAGGGATTAATAAGTATTCTATTCTATTCTATTCTATTCTATTCTATTCTATTCTATTCTATTCTGTTCTGTTCAAGTATTTAATTTATAGGGACAATGTACATTAATTGACATTTTAGTAAATATGCTAGAGTAAGCCAAAAGGCTAGTTGCTGTGAATGCAGCAATGCATTCACAGTATATGTTCTTCTGTGACAAAAAAATTTATTAGGGGCTCGGGCTTCGAACGAGCCCCTCTCCTGCATAGCAAGCTATGCAGGAGAGGGGCTCGTGGCGAAGCCACGAGCCCCTAATGCTCTCCCGTTTCGCCTTTTTTCTTCATCATCTTCCGGCCAAAATTTTGGCTCGCTACTCCTCCAAGGGCTTTGAGAAAACCCCCACAAATTATACATCAAAATGTGCGGCTCGGCCGGGAATGGTGTGCTATTATTTTTTTCAGCAATTCGCCAAATTTTGGCCGACTTATTGGCCAAAAACGGCGAAAAATCCCTCATAGAGAATGAATGGGGAACCTAGGAATCTCTCCCTCTCGCTGCCCAAAATTTCCACTAACTTTGAGATGCTAAGGCTATGGCATACTTCCACTTACATGCATCATTTTTGCTTTAAAATGTTCACTGATCTTTCAGCTCTATGAGTATGACTTTACTTTTTTGATATCTATTACAGTTTTTGAGATTTTACTGTGGAAGCAACATAAACTTTTTGGTTTTTGCCCTGAAACCTCAGCTCCTCCAGTGCGGAATGTCTGAAAGTAGAGTGAGAGAGACGGCTGATGACAGGTTGCAGCATTCTCCAATGAATTGTCATAACTTCCAAAATCTTCACAGCAGATAAATAAAAACTACATTTTGAAGTTCCCTGACATCTCCTACTTCTTACAAAGGGAGTATTTTACCCCAAAAATGTACTGTTTTGCCAAAAAACGCCTCAGTGTGAGTGAAACCGTCACATCCCTGTAATCTGAAGTAATGTTAAAATCTGACCTATATTTCTCATCAACTTGATTCCTAACTACTTTTATAAATCACCCTCCTGCGGTCTATTCTAATCCTACCAGCTTGTAAAGCATATCATCTTGTTCATCAGAGTCTCCAGATTCTCACAATGTTTTTGTTTTTCTTCTAGCCCTTAGGGTTTCAGCGTAAATGCAGTTTGTTCGGACCTATGTCTAGCCCAAAAATCCAGCTTAAGATCAGTGGATACAAAGGAGTTCCAAAGTGTAACTGCCACTTCACACTCATTATGACATCATGATGATCACCATGGTAACCACACAGCTGTGGGTAATCACTGATTAGGTCTTTGAGGGACAGGGAAACACATGTGTTTCTTTATTATGCCTAAACAGCCAACCCAAACTTTCTTCTACACACATACACACGTACAGCCAACCCATACACACACACACACACACACACGTGCGCGTGCGCACAAACACACACACACACACACACACACACACACACACACACACACACACACACACACACAGCCAACCCATACATACCGACGTGCACACACACACACACACACACACCCACCCACACACACACACACACACACACACACACACACACACACACACACACACACACACACACACACACACACACACACACACACACATAAACCCCCATCTCTTCTCTCTCAATTCTCTCTGTCTCTTTCTCTCTTACTGTCTCCCTCCCTCTCCCTCACGCACACACAGGTGCATGATTTTGAAGATATCATTTGGCTGCCTTGTATTCAAGTCTTTTTTTTCTCTTCTGAACAGTTACATTTCCATTAGTTATGAGAGGTTAAAAACAAGGTATTTTGTCACATCTAATGATAATTGACAGCTGCCGTCCTTGTGTATTTTTTTTTCTGGGATTGTAAAATATGTCAGGGCGTAGAGTCAAGAAGTGATTAGACATGCAAAAGAAAAATAAAATTATTAGTTTTGTTGCCAAGCCCCACTCAGATTCTCCCAGAATCCCTCACAGTCTGTACTGCGCAGACTCTGGCTGCACAACTGCTTCCAATGGCTGCGCCTTTGACGGAGGTGTTTTGGCTTGCAGTCTTTGTTTGTAATGTATTGCTTTGGAACTGGAATAGTAAAGATATGAAAGTGTGCACACACACACACACACACACACACACACACACACACACACACACACACACACACACACACACACACACACACACACACATGAACCCCCTGTTCCTTTCAATACTCTCTTTCTCTCTCTCACCCTTGCTCTTTCTCTCCCTCTCTCTCCCTCTCTCCCTCTTATCTCTTTACAGTTCTCCCTCTCTCCCTCACACACACACACACACACATGAACCCCTTTTCCTTTCAATACTCCCTCTCTCCCTCACCCTCTCTTTCTCTCCCTCTTTCTGTCCCTCTCTCTCTCTTTTCTCTTTACAGTTCTCCCTCTCTCCCTCACACACACACACACACACACACACACACACACACACACACACACACACACACACACACACACACAGACAGACACACACACACACACACACACACACACACACATGAACCCCTTTTCATTTCAATACTCCCTCTCTCCCTCACCCTCTCTTTCTCTCCTTATCTCTCCCTCTCTCTCTTTTCTCTTTACAGTTCTCCCTCTCTCCCTCACACACACACATACACACACACACACACACACACACACACACACACACACACACACACACACACACAAGTACTTTAACAAGTTCTCAAGAGCTTATCTGTGGTTAAGGCTCTGCAACCAGCCACTCTCCCATGTCTCGTGACATGTAGGTGTATATTTGTGACATAATGTTTTGGGGCTAGAACAGTAAAGATATGAAAGTGTGCGCGCGAAGTGCGCTTCATTGTGCATGAGGTTATTTGATACCTGTTGAATCAGAAATAAGAAATGTTAAGGAGTGTTTTGCTATGTCAGTCCGAAACAAGATCTGGTGACATCTGTGTTTCTGAACATTTACAAGATACTAAAGTGTGCGCGCGAAGCGCGCTTCATTGTGCATGGGATAATTTGACACCTGTTCAATCAGAAGTCAGTACAAAACAAGGTCTGGTCACATTGGTGTTTCTAAACTATTTAGTGAATGCAAAAAGCCCGGCCGCCGCCCGAGCCCCTCTCACGATTTCCGTGGAAATTGTCTAGTTGCTGTGAATGCAGCAATGCATTCACAGTATATGTTCTTCTGTGACAAAAAAATTTATTGCTGTGAATGCAGCAATGCATTCACAGTATATGTTCTTCTGTGACAAAAAAATTTATTCTTCTTCTTCTTCTTCTTCTTCTTCTTCTTCTTCTTCTTCATTCTTCCGCCCGCTTTTTTGGACCGCTAAAACTCAGGCAAACTTCAACCGATTTTCACCGTTCAAACTTCAAAACGTGTGTTTCAGTTGGGACAAGGGGGCTATGACTCTTCAGACACTTTTCACAAATACTTTTCCAGATATTTCAGAATTTGTGCGTTTTTTGGTCTCATAGAGATGAATGAGGAATTTTCAAAATTTTCTCCTTTCAGGACATTTTTTCAGCCTGCTTCAAACGCTCCTCATTTAGTCATACATTCAGCTACAAACTCCATTCAAACTTTAAAATATTAAGCTACCTTTTGGCTTCATTCAGTGGGTTTCAAATGTTTCCTAGCATTCATAGTTTCTTCACAATGACCCTTCAAAGGTCATGATGCAGTTCAGCTCTTCGAGCCGTTTTAACATTGGTGTGTATTGGACGGAATGTTTCGGCTTAGAGCAGGGAGAGGGTGAAACCAAACCTGAAAAATTTCTGGGTAAACTGCTCTTTTGGTCACAATTTTCACTCCACATAGGAACATTATATATCAAAATGGAGAGAGGCTTGTCCTGCTTCTGACAAAGTGGTTTTTAAAGCAAAAGGATGGAGCACTTTTTCACAAAATGGCCAACTGTCATGAGAAGTTCAAAAAAATCCCCATATACCTCCATGTTAATTCCTGAGGGGTTTTCTCAGATATCAGTAAATTTTCCCTCATCTATCTATCGCTCTCGTGGGTTCGTTTCTTGACCTTCATGCATGAAATTTAGACGGACAGCTTCCTCTGGGTCTCAGGATTCCTACGGTGTGTTCATTTTTATTCTAGCCCTCATGGTTTTGGCAAGGTGACAGGAGATTCGGACTCTTGCTTTGCCACAAAATCTTCATAAGATTACAGTAACAAGGGCAAAGTTGTGCACCTGCACCTGCTGCCTTTAACGAGCTGGTCACCGTGGTAACCTTTGATCTCATGCAGCTGTTTATAGTAACTCATCAAAACATCCAGGAACAAAGACAAGCATGTGTCTGTTAATTTATCATTGATCACCAATGTAAAATCTGGCTTAAGATAAGCCTCAGCAGACAGGTTGACATGATTGAACACACACACACACACACACACACACACACACACACACACACACACACACACACACACACACACACACACACACAAGTACTTTAACAAGTTCTCAAGAGCTTATCTGTGGTTAAGGCTCTGCAACCAGCCACTCTCCCATGTCTCGTGACATGTAGGTGTATATTTGTGACATAATGTTTTGGGGCTAGAACAGTAAAGATATGAAAGTGTGCGCGCGAAGTGCGCTTCATTGTGCATGAGGTTATTTGATACCTGTTGAATCAGAAATAAGAAATGTTAAGGAGTGTTTTGCTATGTCAGTCCGAAACAAGATCTGGTGACATCTGTGTTTCTGAACATTTACAAGATACTAAAGTGTGCGCGCGAAGCGCGCTTCATTGTGCATGGGATAATTTGACACCTGTTCAATCAGAAGTCAGTACAAAACAAGGTCTGGTCACATTGGTGTTTCTAAACTATTTAGTGAATGCAAAAAGCCCGGCCGCCGCCCGAGCCCCTCTCACGATTTCCGTGGAAATTGTCTAGTTGCTGTGAATGCAGCAATGCATTCACAGTATATGTTCTTCTGTGACAAAAAAATTTATTGCTGTGAATGCAGCAATGCATTCACAGTATATGTTCTTCTGTGACAAAAAAATTTATTCTTCTTCTTCTTCTTCTTCTTCTTCTTCTTCTTCTTCTTCATTCTTCCGCCCGCTTTTTTGGACCGCTAAAACTCAGGCAAACTTCAACCGATTTTCACCGTTCAAACTTCAAAACGTGTGTTTCAGTTGGGACAAGGGGGCTATGACTCTTCAGACACTTTTCACAAATACTTTTCCAGATATTTCAGAATTTGTGCGTTTTTTGGTCTCATAGAGATGAATGAGGAATTTTCAAAATTTTCTCCTTTCAGGACATTTTTTCAGCCTGCTTCAAACGCTCCTCATTTAGTCATACATTCAGCTACAAACTCCATTCAAACTTTAAAATATTAAGCTACCTTTTGGCTTCATTCAGTGGGTTTCAAATGTTTCCTAGCATTCATAGTTTCTTCACAATGACCCTTCAAAGGTCATGATGCAGTTCAGCTCTTCGAGCCGTTTTAACATTGGTGTGTATTGGACGGAATGTTTCGGCTTAGAGCAGGGAGAGGGTGAAACCAAACCTGAAAAATTTCTGGGTAAACTGCTCTTTTGGTCACAATTTTCACTCCACATAGGAACATTATATATCAAAATGGAGAGAGGCTTGTCCTGCTTCTGACAAAGTGGTTTTTAAAGCAAAAGGATGGAGCACTTTTTCACAAAATGGCCAACTGTCATGAGAAGTTCAAAAAAATCCCCATATACCTCCATGTTAATTCCTGAGGGGTTTTCTCAGATATCAGTAAATTTTCCCTCATCTATCTATCGCTCTCGTGGGTTCGTTTCTTGACCTTCATGCATGAAATTTAGACGGACAGCTTCCTCTGGGTCTCAGGATTCCTACGGTGTGTTCATTTTTATTCTAGCCCTCATGGTTTTGGCAAGGTGACAGGAGATTCGGACTCTTGCTTTGCCACAAAATCTTCATAAGATTACAGTAACAAGGGCAAAGTTGTGCACCTGCACCTGCTGCCTTTAACGAGCTGGTCACCGTGGTAACCTTTGATCTCATGCAGCTGTTTATAGTAACTCATCAAAACATCCAGGAACAAAGACAAGCATGTGTCTGTTAATTTATCATTGATCACCAATGTAAAATCTGGCTTAAGATAAGCCTCAGCAGACAGGTTGACATGATTGAACACACACACACACACACACACACACACACACACACACAAACACACACACACACACACACACACACACACACACACACACACACACACACACACACACACACACACACAGGGCAGAAAGTATCACACTTTAACAGCATTTGACTTCCATTTCCCTGAGTCAGCTCCTTATTTTCCTAGATTTTTTTCTTTAAATTTAAATTCCTTCCTTTAATTCCTGAATTGGTTCAGCCATTCAAACTTTTAAATCCAATTTTAGATTGCACTGATTCATGCTTCATCATCATTCTTTTTGTCAGAATTTCAAGCACCTTTACACCCTGATTTCAAAGGGAATGTGTTGGGAATCAACAGACTCCACCAGCTCTCTGATGGCAGTTGGTAAACAATGATCACCATGGCAACATCTGGCTTCAGATGGGCCTCAGCCTACAGGCTTACATGGTTAAAAAACTCACACATAGGACACACAGGATTACATTTTAACAGGGTTTAAGATAGCCGACTTACTTTTCCCCTCAGTCAGGTCATTATTTCCATCAATGTTCTTTAAAATTTGATACATTCCTTTAATTTTTGAATAGACGCAACCATTTGAACTTTAAATTCCTTCATCCATTCCATTTATTCGACCATTTATTTCCTTTCATCCAAGAGTTCATGGCAGGCTAATTCAGCATTCTGCATTAGCATTTCAGTGCAAGCTTTCCAGGAGTTCTTAAAACAATTTTCAGACATATCCTCATTCATTCATGTTCAGCATTCTGCATTAGCAGTTGAGCGCAAGCTTTTACAGGAGTTTTTAAAACAATTTTCAGACATATCCTCAGTCATTCATGATCAGCATTCTACATCAGCAGTTGAGCACAAGCTTTTCAAGACTTCATTCAACCATTTTAAGACAAATCTTCAGTCATTCATGTTCAGCATTCTGCATTAGCATTTCAGCGCGAGTTATCTAAGACTTCATTCAGCCATTTTCAGACATATCTTCAGTCATTCATGTTCAGCATTCTGCATTAGCAGTTCAGTGCAAGCTGCTTCAGCATTCTGCATTCACAGCGCAATTTCTTCAGAAATTGCTTTTCTAGTTCTTCTTCTTCTTCTTCTTCTTCTTCTTCATTCTTCCGCCCGCTTTTTTGGACCGCTAAAACTCAGGCAAACTTCAACCGATTTTCACCGTTCAAACTTCAAAACGTGTGTTTCAGTTGGGACAAGGGGGCTATGACTCTTCAGACACTTTTCACAAATACTTTTCGAGATATTTCAGAATTTGTGCGTTTTTTGGTCTCATAGAGATGAATGAGGAATTTTCAAAATTTTCTCCTTTCAGGACATTTTTTCAGCCTGCTTCAAACGCTCCTCATTCAGTCATACATTCAGCTACAAACTCCATTCAAACTTTAAAATATTAAGCTACCTTTTGGCTTCATTCAGTTGGTTTCAAATGTTTCCTAGCATTCATAGTTTCTTCACAATGACCCTTCAAAGGTCATGATGCATTTCAGCTCTTCGAGCCGTTTTAACATTGGTGTGTATTGGACGGAATGTTTCGGCTTAGAGCAGGGAGAGGGTGAAACCAAACCTGAAAAATTTCTGGGTAAACTGCTCTTTTGGTCACAATGTTCGCTCCACATAGGCATTTTATATATCAAAATGGAGGAGGGCTTGTCCTGCTTCTGACAAAGTGGTTTTTAAAGCAAAAGGATGGAGCACTTTTTCACAAAATGGCCAACTGTCATGAGAAGTTCAAAAAAATCCCCATATACCTCCATGTTAATTCCTGAGGGGTTTTCTCAGATATCAGTAAATTTTCCCTCATCTATCTATCGCTCTCGTGGGTTTGTTTCTTGACCTTCATGCATGAAATTTAGACGGACAGCTTCCTCTGGGTCTCAGGATTCCTACGGTGTGTTCATTTTTATTCTAGCCCTCACGGTTTTGGCAAGGTGACAGGAGATTCGGACTCTTGCTTTGCCACAAAATCTTCATAAGATTACAGTAACAAGGGCAAAGTTGTGCACCTGCACCTGCTGCCCTTGACGAGCTGGTCACCGTGGAAACCTTTGATCTCATGCAGCTGTTTATAGTAACTCATCAAAACATCCAGGAACAAAGACAAGCATGTGTCTGTTAATTTATCATTGATCACCAATATAAAATCTGGCTTCAGATAAGCCTCAGCAGACAGGTTGACATGATTGAACACACACACACACACACACACACACACACACACACACACACACACACACACACACACACACACACACACACACACACAAACACACACACACACACACACACACACACACACACACACACACACACACACACACACACACACACACAGGGCAGAAAGTATCACACTTTAACAGCATTTGACTTCCATTTCCCTGAGTCAGCTCCTTATTTTCCCAGATTTTTTCCTTTAAATTTAAATTCCTTCCCTTAATTCCTGAATTGATTCAGCCAGTCAAACTTTTAAATCCAATTTTGGATCACACTGATTCATGCTTCATGATCATTCTTTTTGTCAGAATTGCAAGCACCTTTACACCCTGATTTCAAAAGGGGTGTTGGGAATCAACAGACTCCACCAGCTCTCTGATGGCAGTTGGTAAACAATGATCACCATGGCAACATCTGGCTTCAGATGGGCCTGAGCCTACAGGCTTACATGGTTAAAAAACTAACACATAGGACACACAGGATTACATTTTAACAGGGTTTAAGATAGCAGACTTACATTTTCCCTCAGTCAGGTCATTATTTCTATAAATGTTCTTTAAAATTTAATTCATTCCTTTAATTTTTGAATAGACGCAACCATTTCAACTTTAAATTCATTCATCCATTCCATTTATTTGTCCATTTATTTCCTTTCATCCAAGAGTTCATGGCAGGCTAATTCAGCATTCTGCATTAGCAGTTGAGCGCAAGCTTTTACAGGACTTCTTTAAACAATTTTCAGACATATCCTCAGTCATTCTTGATCAGCATTCTGCATCAGCAGTTGAGCACAAGCTTTTAAAGACTTCATTCAACCATTTTAAGACAAATCTTCAGTCATTCATGTTCAGCGTTCTGCATTAGCATTTCAGTGCAAGCCTTGCATGACTTCATTCAACCATTTTCAGACACATCTTCAGTCATTCATGTTCAGCGTTCTGCATTAGCATTTCAGCGCGAGTTATTTAAGACTTTGTTCAGCCATTTTCAGACATATCTTCAGTCATCCATGTTCAGCATTCTGCATTAGCAGTTCAGCGCAAGCTGCTTCAGCATTCTGCATTCACAGCGCAATTTCTTCAGAAATTGCTTTTCTAGTTCTTCTTCTTCTTCTTCTTCTTCTTCTTCATTCTTCCGCCCGCTTTTTTGGACCGCTAAAACTCAGGCAAACTTCAACCGATTTTCACCGTTCAAACTTCAAAATGTGTGTTTCAGTTGGGACAAGGGGGCTATGACTCTTCAGACACTTTTCACAAATACTTTCCGAGATATTTCAGAATTTGTGCGTTTTTTGGTCTCATAGAGATGAATGAGGAATTTTCAAAATTTTCTCCTTTCAGGACATTTTTTCAGCCTGCTTCAAACGCTCCTCATTCAGTCATACATTCAGCTACAAACTCCATTCAAACTTTAAAATATTAAGCTACCTTTTGGCTTCATTCAGTTGGTTTCAAATGTTTCCTAGCATTCATAGTTTCTTCACAATGACCCTTCAAAGGTCATGATGCATTTCAGCTCTTCGAGCCGTTTTAACATTGGTGTGTATTGGACGGAATGTTTCGGCTTAGAGCAGGGAGAGGGTGAAACCAAACCTGAAAAATTTCTGGGTAAACTGCTCTTTTGGTCACAATGTTCGCTCCACATAGGCATTTTATATATCAAAATGGAGGAGGGCTTGTCCTGCTTCTGACAAAGTGGTTTTTAAAGCAAAAGGATGGAGCACTTTTTCACAAAATGGCCAACTGTCATGAGAAGTTCAAAAAAATCCCCATATACCTCCATGTTAATTCCTGAGGGGTTTTCTCAGAGATCAGTAAATTTTCCCTCATCTATCTATCGCTCTCGTGGGTTCGTTTCTTGACCTTCATGCATGAAATTAAGATCGACAGCTTCCTCTGGGTCTCAGGATTCCTACGGTGTGTTCATTTTTATTCTAGCCCTCACGGTTTTGGCAAGGTGACAGGAGATTCGGACTCTTGCTTTGCCACAAAATCTTCATAAGATTACAGTAACAAGGGCAAAGTTGTGCACCTGCACCTGCTGCCCTTGACGAGCTGGTCACCGTGGAAACCTTTGATCTCATGCAGCTGTTTATAGTAACTCATCAAAACATCCAGGAACAAAGACAAGCATGTGTCTGTTAATTTATCATTGATCACCAATATAAAATCTGGCTTCAGATAAGCCTCAGCAGACAGGTTGACATGATTGAACACACACACACATACACACACACACACACACACACACACACACACACACACACACACACACACACACACACACACACACACACAGGGCAGAAAGTATCACACTTTAACAGCATTTGACTTCCATTTCCCTGAGTCAGCTCCTTATTTTCCTAGATTTTTTCCTTTAAATTTAAATTCCTTCCCTTAATTCCTGAATTGATTCAGCCATTCAAACTTTTAAATCCAATTTTGGATCACACTGATTCATGCTTCATGGTCATTCTTTTTGTCAGAATTGCAAGCACCTTTACACCCTGATTTCAAAGGGAATGTGTTGGGAATCAACAGACTCCACCAGCTCTCTGATGGCAGTTGGTAAACAATGATCACCCTGGCAACATCTGGCTTCAGATGGGCCTCAGCCTACAGGCTTACATGGTTAAAAAACTCACACACAGGACATACAGGATTACATTTTAACAGGGTTTAAGATAGCCGACTTACATTTACCCTCAGTCAGGTCATTATTTCCATCAATGTTCTTTAAAATTTGATTCATTCCTTTAATTTTTGAATAGACGCAACCATTTCCACTTTAAATTCATTCATCCATCCAATTTATTGTCCATTTATTTCCTCTCATCCAAGAGTTCATGGCAGGCTAATTCAGCATTCTGCATTAGGAGTTGAGCGCAAGCATTTACAGGACTTCTTTAAACAATTTTCAGACATATCCTCAGTCATTCATGATCAGCATTCTGCATCAGCAGCTGAGCACAAGCTTTTCAAGACTTCATTCAACCATTTTAAGACAAATCTTCAGTCATTCATGATCAGCATTCTGCATCAGCAGCTGAGCACAAGCTTTTCAAGACTTCATTCAACCATTTTCAGACACATCTTCAGTCATTCATGTTCAGCTTCTGCTGTAGCATTTCAGTGCAAGTTATTTAAGACTTCATTCAGCCATTTTAAGACATATCTTCAGTCATCCATGTTCAGCATTCTGCATTAGCAGTTCAGCGCAAGCTGCTTCAGCATTCTGCATTCACAGCGCAATTTCTTCAGAAATTGCTTTTCTAGTTTTTATCTGTAAGGCTGTAAGGCAAGGCAAGTTTATTGATATAGCACATTTCAGTCAGGCAATTCAAAGTGCTTTACAGACAGAACAACAAAAAAAAAAAGTTAAAGTTAAAATTAGGGCTGGGCAACGATTAAAACTTTTAATTGTAATTAATCGCATGATTTCCCTGATTAATCATAATGAATTGCATTGTAAATTCAAAATCTAATAATGAATTCAAAAGCAGTGTATAGTGCACTTTTATTGGAATGTTCTGCCATAAGAAAGAAAGTGCCATAACATTTGTCATGCAAACACTAAATCAGTACTTGTTATACAGTAATAGTTAAATCACATATTTAGTGCAAATCAAATTTACAAAATTAAAGCTTATTGCCACTGTCAGGGCATTAAAGTGATACTCCAGGATGGAACAAGTTGGGTCCTATCACAAGGTTTAGGGCAGAAATTACCCCTACAGCAGTGTTTTTGTGCAGCAGAAGCCCAGGGCGCTCTCACCAAACACCCCCTCCCTGCTCCTCTGCCGGTTTCCTCTGCACTCAGACGGGTCCATATTTTACTTGACCAAAAACACATATAAACAGACTCCCACCGAAAAAATCTGATATCGGTCTGCATTCACGCTTTATTCAGAGAATTTTCAGCGTATTACTTTCACACAAAAACACCGCTAAATAAGGCTCTAGTTCTCATCGTGTCTCTTCGTCCTGGCAGACTACCTGTTTGTTTATATCTGGCACGCCATGCACGCGGACTGATACACTAAGCGGCGAGCGCCTTTAAGTTCCGTGGTGTTGCCCATCTTCTCCATGCTTGTTTTGGTTACTCATCGTGTTTTTCCGCCAATTTCACTTCCGGTTCCACCACGGTCAGCAACAGACATTTACAAAATAAAAGCACGTGAGCAACATGCACTAATGTGCAATAAAATATTCAACGGCATTAATAGATTGACGGGTTAACGCAAAAATAACGCGTTAACTTGCCCAGCACTAGTTAAAATAGATTTTAAAACAGATTTTGAGGTTGCAGTGCGGAGTTGCAAAAATGTGCAATTTTATTTTTTTTTTTAAGAAAAATTATTCAAATGAAATGTTAAAATGCTCCAATAATTGTCTGGCCAGATGTTAAAGTAGGCAACCTAAAAAGCACAAGATAAAATAAAACAGAGCAGAATAAAATGAATTCAGAGTCAGCCATTAGAAAAAAATCACACCCTAATGTCAAACATATCTAGGATCTGAAGGAGCGAGAAAAAAAGGAAGGAAAAAATACATAAGAGTTAATAACCATAGATATGAGACACATGCAGTACAAAAAAGAAACACAAAGTAAAAAGCCATGCAAGTTAGACACAAGGCACACTGAGGTATTGTTAACAGAGGACACTGGACAGATCTATACCAAAGCATATGATTAACAAAATAAAGTATGCACAAGTGAGTTGAGCAGCTTTAGATAGGGCAAAATAAAATTATGCAGTTCATATGCAACTAGTATAGTAAAGGAAAGAAAAACAAAAAACAAAACAAAAAGACTGTAACATAGCACAGGAGTGCCATATGCAGTCGTTCTATTCTATTCTATTCTATTCTATTCTATTCTATTCTATTCTATTCTATTCTATTCTATTCTATTCAACTCAGTTCTATTCTATTTTAAACAAGGGCACAATACAAGAAGAAGGCTGGACAGAAGAGTGATGGAGCCACTTTTTTAAGCTAGTGGGTGAAGGTGCTCATGGGAAACTTAGTTTTTTCCTGAAAAAAAAAACAAAACAAAACTACAAATTGTGGCCAAATGTGTTTTAATGAACGTCCAACTGATATTCCTCAGCGCCTTTAAAGCCATGTACATTTTTAAGTGTAGAGAGGATAAACTCAGTATATATTTAGAACAGGCTTCATTGATTATTTAAGAAGAACCAAACCAAAGAGTTAAACATCTCTTTATAAATGTGTGGTTGTGTAAGGGCTCCTTAAAACTCAGACTTACAGCCATGTTTTATAATGAATCATTTCTCATGGAGAGCCTTTTAATCTAAAAAAAAAATGTGTGATTAAGCTGGAACTGAACCAAAACCATGGAGAATTTCATGAGACCTTCTCGAGCAGAAAGTAGAGAGTGGAGGATGTTATCAGTCACGTCATCAGGAGAAAATCTTAAGAAGGTTTTTTTTTGCAATTTGAAACATGCGTTAGATAAATTCAGAAGCAAGTGATCCAGTTACACTTAAATAACAGTAGATAATGACATACTGCACCAATAATCTTATGTAGATTTGAAGAATGAGATGTTGGTGAAGGGATTTTGGTTGACGATCAGACAGACTCAACGAGTTTAATGCTGTCGTCATTTTATCCCAGTCGCAGATTCAACTTTTGGTCTGCCTAAAACTGATGAAGAAGTGAAACTGAGACCTGGTAGTCAACCAATTATGTCCCTAATTATGCAAATCTACAGAACTCATTGTTGTGTTATCTTAAAACAAAATGAGGAGTAAAATAAATTAAACTGCTGCATGAAGAAATTAGCTATTCAGACCAAACTTGTCCTTGATGTTCTTGTTCAAAACCACACTGTGTTAAAGTGGCAAAGAAATAAAAAAAGAAAGGTGTGGTAGTTGTTAATAATGCAGAGCCAGTCACATTTCATGTCACACCTCGTAAACAAAGGAGCAGATTATTATGATTCTTCTGGTGTTCAAAACGTGGAAAGAACAGAACGGATAGCTGAGCTCTATAAATAAATCTCACCTTGATTGTGCTCCAGGTTGTACCGTTTCAAGTTGGTTTTATACGAGGACACTTTAAAACCAGCTCACTAAGTCTGAGACTCGTGCCCTCACATTGTCCACTTGGTGACCTGCAGATATAGAGGTATGTGAGGTGACTGATATGTCACAGGAACATTTAGCCTTATCTGAAGCGATCTCCAGCTGTTGAATGCTCCCTTTAACAGCAGTGAAGCTGTGGATACAAATTGGCTCTGACGGCAGATTGGAAACGCCGGTGTCATTATCAGCTTTTCAGAAGGAAGCCACAGAAAATAGATTCTGTGCCGTGGCTGGAGAAAGGTCTGCTCAGATAAAAACAGGTTGAGGTATTTATGTCTTTTAGAAAAGAGGAAACCAGGCTAGAATCTCGTTGTGCTGGGATTTGACTCTTGTGACATATTGCTCGACATGCTCTGTTCAGAAATGAAACATGTTGGTCTAGCCCCCTCTGAGGCTGTGTGGACCCCTGTGCTGCTGCCAAGAGGGACACGTCACTTTGCTGCTAAATTAAGTCCGGAGCAGCAGACACGACCTTGGAGGAATAAATGGCTTCATTGAGGTAATGAAGACTTCAGGGGATAGATGGATCTCGCCTCAATGCTGATTTTTTTCCCTTCCCTCATGCTGTGTGTATGTGTGCGCTCTGCGTCCCGGTCAGTTTATTTGCCTCTGATGAAGAGGCCATATAGTGTTATTTAGAGAGCTGTGGCAGCCTCAATAAGACAGCGGAGATCTGTAGAGCATCTCATTATAAGTGCAATTAGCAGCCAGAGAGTCTTGACCAGACTAAAGTGCACTTAATGAAACACCCAAGACCCTCTTCAATAAAGTAGTGATTTTTTTTTCTTTAGATATTTTTTCCCTTTCCCTTTCTCTGCAAAGTGGCAGACAAATCAATAAAGAATACAGTATTAGGAGATAAAAAGCAAAGAAAAAATACATTACATGCCATCATGATGCACAGTGTTCTTTTCTTTTGAATGCTTCATGCTTTATTTCCCTCCAACTTTAAAACACATTCAGCTCTTTTCCCACAGAATCTCATATTCAGCTCGATACTAAATCAAATCCTTGAAGCCTCCAAAAAAAAAAAAATCCACACAGTTTTAGAAATATCAATAAATCCTGCAATAAATCCTGCAAACACACAAAAAACATCAGCAACTTGAACACAAAGTTATCTGTGCACCCCAAGTCTTAAAAAAACTGTTAAATCACATTAATGAGCCCCGGTGCTGAAGTAGGTGACTTGTATCTAAAACAGGCTCTGTGGTGTTTTCTGTATCAGTCTCAAAATAACTGTCCTGCACTTCTTTCAAAGGCTGCCAAATGTGTGTTAATCCACAGCTGAAAATAGTCCCCCATCGAAACGCTCTATTTACTCATGTTGCTAAAACTTCAGGGCCCAGCTGCTTTAGGATTTTACCCAGCACTTGTACGTACGAGCCGTTTTTAAACTCTTTAGTAGGAACAAATGGACTCGCTGACGAAAGCCACTAAAAGTTGGAAAGTACTAAGAGAAGCAGGCAGGCTGTGTTCAGACTGACTTTAGCCCTGTGTGATAGAAAGAAGCCCTCTTAATCATCTGAATGAGGAGTGTTCAGGGACGCAGCTCAGTGCCAACATGCAGGACTCAGACCAAACAAATCTGTTAAAATGGACTGTAAGGCAACAACGTCCTGAGACGGGTAACATCACTGTGTGGATACGCTTTTTATTTTCTTAGGGCTCTGTAAGGACTTTAAAAGTGATCTTAAAATAGCCTCATTTTCTATATTAGCCTGATCATAATCCACAATTTAAAATGAGAAGAGTGTTTTTCTAAATGCTATTTCTCAGTATGAAATGAATAGTGAGGTTACCTTTGTTCTGCCTGAGGCCTATAGCACGAAGTGCGGTCAACTTATCCGGTTATCCAGGATTGAGTAACCGTAACAATGGCAATCAGGATAATTGATAGAACGGCGCAAGTTATCAACACGGTAACTCAACCCAGGATTGTCTCATCAAGAGCCGTGAACGCGCATGTAAAAGAGGAGGGCTCAGAGGTAGCTGAGCTGTGCGCCTCTGTCTACCGGGTTTGGGAGAAAAGGGCAGGCCGTTGTTTCGGAGAAGCCGATTGGCCAGTGGGAGGGGCTTTTTATAGGATCAGATTCAACCTCCAACTTATCCTGCTCCTATAAAAAGCCCCTCCCACTGGCAGGATAGCCGTTCAGAGTAGGTCACCATGGTGATCTACTTCGATAAAAAAGGAACCGGCTTCGGGCTATCGGTAATCAAGAGTTAACCCTGAAGTTATCTCGCCAAGACACTTCTGGTTGTTTAGTGCTTCTGGACACTAAACAAACTGGGTTTACAAAGTTTGACTGTAGCCAGTTTTCAAACAATAGTCCTACTGGCTCCTGGCTGGAGAGTGGTGGTGGACGAGTGGTGGACGGGATGTCGTCATCTAATTTCTTATGGACTTTTTTTGCACTTTCTATACTCTTTCTTACTTTTGTTTTCTTAAATGCTGCGGTGACTCCTGAATTTCCCCTCGGGGATAAATAAAGTATTTTCTATTCTATTCTATTCTATTCTATTCTACTAACTACTAATAAATGCATTACCTTGTCACTTTTACACCTCATAAAAATTTGTTTCAAATAAAAAAGTAGTGTTAACAAAAATCTGAACTGAGGTCCATTCTTTTGATTCCAAAACAAATGCACATTGGCATGAGTCGCGTCCTTGATTCTTACCAAAGGTGTCACTGCAATCAACGGCAAACAGACAGTCCTTACTGCACCTTTTAGTTGTAGAATCAAACCTCTTAAAATCGTCTTGAGTAGAAGTGTGAAAAAATATTGATATAGCTATATACATTTTAGTACTTTGACCTTTGATAAAATATCAATATTTCAACTCTTAGTATTCATATTTTTATTAAAAGAAAGATTCATACTTTAGATAAGTTGGAAGAACAATATATGTTTAGCACCTCCACTGCAGTAGATGGTGCCTTAGAGCTACTCCGCTGTTTCTTGCCCATAAACTGTATAATAAATATTATCTCAAAGTACATTAAAATACTTTATTCCAATAATGTTTTCCCCCTTTTTGGGGTCAGTTAATTCTAAAATCATTTTAAGTTAAATTTTTGAATTTTATTAGACTGATAAAATAATAATCAGTCATATTTTGCGCAATATTAGACTTTTTATGAGTAACATTGGTTACACCAAGGGACATTTATCAGTTTCACCAGCATCCAGCATCTTTTACCCAATTATTTTTGTGCAACATTAGTTTTATGTCACAGTAGTTTTAAGTGACAAACTCGACACACTTTATGTTTTCAAGTTAAGTATATGTATAAAACAGTGCATCTAACTTTCATTATTTCACCCACAATAAAATAGAAAAGTTGTTTTGAATAAAAAAACTGTGTAGAATATCGCAACAAATCACAATATTGTGATATCCTGATGTGTATCGTATCGTGAGGCTCACGCCAATACGCGGCCCCATTGTTGAGTGCTTCAGCTCATCTGAGCCTTTGAACTTATGGATGTCTGATTCAGATCTGTCTTTAGGGCTCACGTTCCCTGTGTTATTTACCTGAAAACACATCGCCCCTCTGTGGCTTCCTTTGTGTTTAACAACACTATTCTGTTTTTGTCTAGTGCCTACCAGCATTTGTTGACAGCAATAACTGTAGTATCTATGACAAAACAACACCAGCCTTATCTTTGGATGTGATAGCACTTGATGCCATAACAGGTTTTAATGCTGGTACTATATCTGTGATTCACTTGTGACTGTGGCACTTCGTACTGCAGAATCGGTACGTTTCACACCAGACATTGAACTCAGAGTGACACTTGACTCAGTGAAAGTGAATTGAATGATTACAGGAGATGTAAATAGATCTTTTGTTGGCTCCCACTTTCTCTACAGGAGAGCTATTATAGCTGCACGACGTCTGATTACCTGACTGAACCCGGCCGTGTCATTCAGCTCTGACTGACACTTCACAACGATGATTCAGAAAACTACACCAGCTTGATTAGAAGCTGCTTTCAGTAGAGCGGTGGTCACACTGTGATGTTCTGGTTCTGTGTTAAATAAGACTTTCAACACAGCCCTGAGATGAAGTCTTCGCCCTGCAACAGACTCAAATCTTTTGCTATTTCTGCAGATTAAACAGAATACTTGTGTATCTGTTAATTTGATGTCAAATTAAATGAATTCCTCACCAAAATGGGAACACACAAAGAATTTTTAATAGAGAACATCAGGGTGTAGAAAAACCACTTCAGATACAATTAAGAACAAAATCTAAAACTGAGGAAAAAATTACAAGAACTCACATTTGGGACCAGTGGATGGTAATCAGGTTGGAAGTGGAGCTTCAAAATGCAAAAAGAAGAAACAGGAGAGACAAAAAAAATTAAGATTAGGTGATTTATTGAAAACTGCATTTGAACTCGGACTGTTCATCAGAGGATCAAAAGTTCAAGGCCATAACCACCTCAAAAGCCCTCAAACAGAACGGTGGAAGCCATAAATTTCTCGTCAAGATACAAAGCTTTTTTCCTCCTTTCAATGTTCCATGTTTGGTCTTTCTTGGAAAAGCCAACAAGACACGTTGGGAGGAGATATTTTTTTGTTACTTAAGTACTTTCTCAGTTGCTGTCTTATGGTTATTTGGCTGCACTCAGCAGCAGTAACAACCTTGATTTGGGTCAAGAATCAGCCTCTGACTTCCTGACCTTTGGCTCAGTGCAGGTGAATTTTTTCGGGACCACCGCTTGACTTTTTTTGTCCCAAACCCTCAGGATCTTTTAAAAAAATCAAAATGACTGTTACTGTGTCAAACTGCGGCAGCAACAGTTCATTGTGAGAGGTCGTACTTGAACTGCCACGTTCAAAGACCCAAAGCTTTTTTTTGCCTTTGCCATCAGGAGATCATGACAGTGTAAATACATGAAACAGAGATTTTTGTTCAGGTTTTGATTTTTTTTAAGGCTCTAGTCTTAAACTTTTAGTCAGCTGATTAACAGCCTGTTTGAGTTTAAATACACGTTTCAATTAATGACCATCTCTCCATGTTTTGTCTCTTGCTCCTGTTTCTTTGGTTTGCATTTCAAAGCTTTTAGGGTTGAAAAATTTTGGGAATTTTCCAAATTAGAAACTTTCCATCAGAATTTTCCAAAATTAACAGGAATTAATGGAAATTTGCGAGAATTTTCAGAGGAGTTTTAAGAAATTTTTATCAACTGCGTTTACCAGATCATTGACACGTATAAATATTAAACATTTTGATTGTTATAAGGATGCATGTAAAAATTTCTAATATAATACTTTTAAATGACATTAATAAAGAATTTTCAGGGAATTTGGGGGAATTTTTCCTGAGTCTAAGTGTAATGAATATAGGCATAAATATTTGTCATTGCTTGCCCTAAAAAATTATACACATTTCAATAAGCATTTACCGTACCTAACTTAAATGTGTCCATTACTTAAAGTAAAACCATTAAATACGTTTACATCAGTCCTATAATCAAAACTTACCTCGACAGGACTTCTAGACTCTGAACCCCGAAACATGGTCTCAATGGAAACGCTATAGGCTAGTGTAGTAGTTACTGATAATTAGGGATGGGTACCTTTCACATTTGAAACAATACGGTACCAATCCCCGGTACCTGGCAATCAGTACCGGTACTCAACGGTACCAATTTTTGGCACTTTTTTGTGTTGATGTGGTGAAAAACATCAATTTGTGTAATAATTTGTCACCCATCCCTATTGATAATGATCAAATGTGCTTGAAAATGTTTGCACATATGATTCATGGTACAGAGCTGAATTTGCATTTAATCATGTTGTTTCAACCAAGATCATTTTTGAAAACCTCACTTAAGTTGAAAAAAAGGGAAAATTTCAAAATTTTCTGGGAATTTTTAGAAAATTAATTTGAGGTGATGGCAACAAAACCCTGCAAATTTCCAATATTCCCAAGCTAAAAAATCCAATGAAATTCTCAGGGAACTTTCCTGAAATTTGCAAAAAATTTGCAGGAAATTTTCCACCCTCTACAATCTTAGAAGCTATACTTACAGCCGGCTTCCTATCCACTTTGGTCGAATGCAAAATCTCGTTATTTTTTCCCTAGTCCTAAGATTTCCCCCAAAGTTAATTAAAAACTAAAGAACATTTCTGAGAAATGCATGATACATTGTAGTTTTGTCAGTAAAATACATTTTCACCTGCTGCAGACTTTTCAATGACAGAAAGTGTTTTCTGCTTTATAAAGTCTTATTGTGCGTATGAGGGAAAGCCAATGTGACGTTAAAATGTATTGAAACACATCAGGGTTGTTGTTAATAAATCATGCCCGGTGCAGTGGATGTTTCAGCGGTGATGACAAAAGTACCACTCTTACCTATAACCGACCACCCACCGTATGTAAATGTGCTCCTTAATAGATATGCCTGTCAGCTTATGTTGCCCACAATGCCTTTCAAACGCTATGCACCGCAGCACACCACCTAGAGTCTCCGGGGATATAGTAGAGCCTGATAATGATGGCCTACGTGTGATTTAAATAGCCTGGCAGCTTCAGTTTTAACGTCTCGGGCTGCTGCAGAATATACACACAGCGTCTGTAACACCCCGCAGCACTCGGGGAAAAACAGCTGACCATTAAAAACAGCACACAATTATAACTGCCGGGGCGAGCTGATCAAGACGTACAGTTCACGGCCTGATTGATCGCGTGGAATCTTTATTGGCAGTTTTTGAGTCCAGGGGTGTGAGCGTGTGCAGTTGAGTGTCTAAAGTAGCTCTGGTTATTCTATGGGTGGTTTGTGCCATTTGACAGACTGCTCTGATCAATGCTCTTTGTAAATGTTAAGTCTGATATGACGGATGCCTCCGTCTTATTGGCATGATGGAGCTCGTTTTATGGGTGTGGTGGTTCATGTGTGGGTGTGATGAGGGCACACTTGTGTTTCACACTGTAGAAACATTAGCTCTGTATGCATCAAGTGGGCTCAGCTGGTGTTTGACCTGAACAACACGTCACTTCATGTGCACACGTTCAAACCATGGTCTTATTGTTCATGCACAAGTGTGTTTATGTTAACATTGTGTGAAATGTTATTCAGGTTAGGGGTAAATTACAGGATTGGATGCACACAGAAGTGTTTGTAAAAGCACTTGTCTGAGCTCCACATGAGCCGTGCATGTAATTGTAATGGCTGCTTAAGTGCCACAATCAGCATAGAGGAGCACATGAAGTCATGTGTCATACTGTAGATGTTGACGCAGTGTCAGGATGATTTACTTTACTCTCAGTGTGGGATTCACACTCAACACTTTATTTAAATGTCATAAAACAGGGAGCTGTGATGACAGTAGAGATGTTGTATGGAGTCAGATTGATCCAGGTGTTGTAGCAGCACCTGTGCTCGCTCCAACCATAGCCTGTGCTGTGTGTGTGTGTTCGTTTTCTTGTGGCTCTTCTTGAGATTCATTTTTAATGTGAGCTACGCTAAAAGGTGGAGGAGTGAATCATTTCTTTCTGCAGCAGAGCATTAACTTACCTCGTGTGTGTATGTGTGTGTGTGTTCAGGCTCCTTGCTGTTTATTTCATGTTACAAGCTGTTTTATTTTTGTTCCAGAGAGCCGGCACAGCAATATGCACCGCTTAGATAAAAGTAAATTGTGCACTTTAAGGAGAGGGCACACGCTGCACATAGTGGATGCATTAGCGCGAGTTAGCGCGTATCTTACTGTCCATCATAGTGTTATGCAGAGGCTTATTTGGACTGTTACTATGGAAACAGAGCACTGTCGCCATACAGAAACCCATACCCGAGTGGGTCTCCCGTCTCTTTCTCTCTGTGCTCCTTCGTTCACTGTCACACCTCTTATTTCAAAGATATTCTTCCAATAGCCCCCCTGCTGTTCAGCCTCTCAGCAGATTCATCAGCAGAGTTTCCGTCCTTTCATTTTCCTTCCTGTCGATCCTGAGCCTTGCTTTACATTTAGCGGAAAGTTTTCCCTTTTTTCTGCAGGTTCCTCCTCTTTACTCTTGACTCGTCTTTTATCATCCTGAGCTAATCATGTCTTCTTTTCATCTCTCTTTCTTCAGCCGCGTTGTGCATGCACACCTCCTTCCCTCTCCCTCCCTCCCTCCTCGTGGTTTCTTCTTGCTGTTCCTTACACCACCTCCATCTCTTTTGTGTATGTCTCTATTTATTCTCTCTCTCACCCCACTCTTCTCTCTCCTCTTCTTTTCTCTCTGCTGCCTTCCTCCCACTCATTTCCTCCTCCTCCTCCTTCTCTCTCCGTCTCTTTCTCTTTCTTCCTCTCTCTTGGCTCCACTGTGGCGCCCCCGCGGAGATTTCAGCTCTTTTACAATTAGCATGTGCACCTGCAATTAATCCTGACAAACTTCTGCTAATTAGACCCTTTAGACAAACCTTCATGTGGAGATCGCATCGACTCCTCGACTTTAAATCTCTGTCCAGTGTCTTCTTTTGGAGTTGCTCTTTTGCTGACTACACTACTGTCAGATTTCACTTCTCCTCACAACTTCTCAATTTTTTCCTTTCGTTTTATCTTTGAACTTTTTGAAGTTGACTGGATCAGCTCCACAACCCACGAGGTGCCATGCTGTGATAAAAACAAGATTAGTTAAGGTGTTGGGCAAGCAAAGAAGAGGATCAGATCTTTTCCTCTGCCTTTTATTTATCCTTTCCTAAAATGCTTAAAAGCCTGTGAGGGCTTTGTAAAAGATATTAAAACAGTTTCACCTGGACATTTGCATATTCACAATCCATGATTTTAAGTAAGATTACCAGAGCCAAAATCTGTCATTTCTAAATGCTTCTTCTCAGCTATATCTGAGTTAGGGATGGGAGTAAAGTTGATGTATCAAAGTTTCTGGATTTTTTGTTTAATGATTTTAAATACGATTTTTGTTCAAAAATCTGTTTTTCTTTTCAAAGTTATATCCTTTGTTTTAGTCTTTGTTTATAAGCTGGGTTAGAAAAAAGTTGAGATGTCAGAGCCCCTAAGTAAATCCTAAAAACTGACTCACATGTGATAAGGGATGGGTACCTTTCACATTTGAAATGATGCAGTGCCGATGTCCAGTACTGAAAATTGGTACCGGTACTCAACGGTACCAATTTTCGGTACTGTTTTGTGTTCATGTGATAAAAAATAAAAATTTGTGTCGTAATAAAATATATTTCTTTAAATATAACAAATTTATTCTTCAATATATAACCTTGCAATGCTGTGTTCATGTCAGTGTAAAATCACCTACTCCTTCACTCCCTCACAGTCACAAGGATGTTTTAAGCTACCTAAATATAGTACCTTTTGATTTTGCGTGAATTGGTACCTGGTACTTTTGACAGAATTTAGTTGGTATTTATAAAAGTACCTACTTTGGTGCCCATCCCTACATGTGATGTACATTTTTGGGGGATAATATGTCTTCTGATGTAGTCTTTAGACATCATCATCATCATTTAACTTTTTCACATGGTCTGGTGTTAAAGCAATATCAAAGAATCACACTTTTAAGTGAATCAGCACCCCAAAAATCCTAAAAGAATCAAATCGTGAGAGATCTTTCCTGTTTCCTGAAGAAAGGGATGTCTTAGATTAATTTGGCAGTAATGTTGGACACTGGAGCTGGACAGGCAGAAAGAAAAAGGACAGAAGCTGAAGAAAGCTACACGGAAGAGTGATAGAGCACGGGATACAACATGGGTTAATCTGTTTGTGATTAAGTACACTCAAACCCACATGCAGCAATTATTCTGCAGTGGTCTGTTAAAACTTGAGATTCTATCAATAAAATGAAGAGTGAGGTTACATTAGCTCTGCTTGGTGAGGTTGGAGTTGGTGGATGAGCACTGGTGGAACATAACATTGCACTAACGTTACACGATATTAGAGCCCGGAATGTAACAACTGGTCAATAATGTAACAAAAGTGCTGAACCTAAAATGTATAATAAAAAATATAATGAAACCAATTACACTTTAAACTAAATTTACAAAGTTTGATTACTGTTACATGTCGAGAGCTCTTTGTAATAAACACATTACCTCATTGCTTTGCATCCTGGGAAAAAGTTGTCTTGAATAAAGGAAAGTAGGTTTGAAAAAATCTGCTCTGCTTTGGCAAGACATGTCTTTACAACAGTTGGTGGTGGTGGTGCTCATGGGAAACGGAGTCCAGGAACTCACTATGGAATACAAATAATCCAACCAACACCTGTAATTTAAAATATGAACATGAACCTTTGTCTATACCTGTGCAGAAAATACTCTAAAATGTGTTCTCCCAAAACACAAAAACACACACGCACAAACACACACGCACACACATGCACATACACACTGAGTCAGGCACCATAATTTTCACATCAGGCTCTGACTAATTGTGTTTTTCCCAGCTTGTCACCTCCTTCTGCTTATATTTTTCACTGGGCCTCTTTCATTCTGTCTCCCACTTCACCTTCTCTCCCCTGCCTCCACCGTCTCTCCTCTTTACTCCGCTGCCCTTTATACGGCTGCTAATAGAGGAGCAGTAAATAATAGCAATAACAGTAAATAATAGGTCTGCAGCTGACTTCAAAGAGCAGCAAAGGGATCACATCGGGTTGAAAGGAGCAACTGAAAGGAAACTGATTAGAAGGGTAAAAGGGAGAAAGGCATGACACTGGAGAGGGAAAGAAAGAGGGATGAGACAGACAGAGAGAAAGAGGAAGAGGGGGAAAAGAGAGACTCAGTGGAGCCCGGTGTGAGAGTCTAATGGTCACTTAGCCTGGCAGCAAGTCTGTGAAGCTGTGAGGCTGTCAATCTGTCAAAATACACCCAGTGCTGTCTTGACTCTCCCCACACACACTCATACACACACACTCACACACAGCTGAGCTCACTCTCCCTTTCCTGCTCTGATGTGTGCCACAAGGTTCCTCAGAGGGAGTCACAGCACAGTTTATTGGCTGCTGCGTTGCCACTTAATGCACTACAAGATGTCCTGATCTCTACCAGAGTACGCTTTGATTCATGGATATCTGGGTCACTTAGTCAAACAGCTTTAGGACGTAATCAAGTTTCATTTATCATAGGATTTCTGAAATGTAACTAACATTTCTCTCCTTAAACATTTTACACTTGAGGGGACAAAGTTTTGCTGTTTTTCTGTTTCTTTGTGTCCAACATATTTTTTATAACCCTACAATTTCACACAGCAAAAAACTGAAATCTTTTGAAATGATTTTGTCTTATTTTTAGTTGAAAATGTGTTTTTAGATTAAATATGAGCCACACTCACCTGACTAGTCCAGAAAAATGTCCTGTTTCACAATATTTAAGACTAAAATTAAGTCTAAATTACTTGTAAAAGTAAAAAAAAAATCTGCCAATGGAACAAGTGAAAAGTTAATTTTATTTATTTATTATTCCAGTTTCAAGCAAATTTTCCAGCAAATTTTTCTTTTTTAATTGGTGATTTTTGTTTTACTTCTTAAAAACAGTTCAGACCTCATTTTTGTCTTTAAAGGGTAAGTTCGGTTTATACAGCTTTTACATTGTTTATAGAATGAAGTAGAACAAAATACTCACCTGATCCAAGCAGTGCTTCGGGAGATATTTAGATCCAAAATCGTGCAGCGGATGGCCGTATAATGGGATCCATCAGGGCATAGACAGCACCACTCCTAAAACTGCATCAATCGTCCAAAAACTTGTGTTTTTCACCAATATTCCATCATTGTCCGCTTCGGGTTAGTCCTCTGCTGCAGTCTGTGTCACCCCAGACAGCGCTGTGTGGCTGTACTGACCTCTGAACTAACTAAGACTTTGTTTACGATTGCCCCTCCGCGCGTCGTCATGTAGCCTGCCGTCTTCCCCTGAAACAATGAGCCGCACTGCGCATGTGCGGAGGGGCAATCGTAAACAAAGTCTTCGTCAGTTCAGAGGTCATTACAGCCACACAACGCTGTCTGGAGTGACACAGACTGCAGCAGAGGACTAACCCGGAGCGGACCATGATGGAATATTGGTAAAAAAACTTGAGTTTTTGGACGATTAATGCAGTTTTAAGAGCTGCACTGTTTATGCCTCAATGGATCCCATTATACGGACGTCCGCTGCATGATTTTGGATCTAAATATCTCTGAAGCACTGCTTGGATCAGGAAAGCCTTCTGGGTGAGTATTTTGTTCTACTTCAATCTATAAACAATGTAAAAGCTGTATAAACCGAACTTATCCTTTAAATAACTTGAATCAAGACATTTTTCTGGGCTAGTAAGTTGAATGTGGCTCATATCAAGTGTAATAAGACAATTTTTACTTAAAATAAGACAAAAACTCTTGACAAGATTTCATTTTTTGCAGTGCAAAGCTTAAGAATTCAAAGTTAGCTACATCATTTTCTCTGTTTCTCCATTCCTCCCACCAGGAACTGCATCTACACTCCTCCACAATGCTTGTCAGCCTCTACCCGTCTCCCTCCTGTCTTCAGGACAAGCGCTACGTCTTCCCCTCCTTCTCTCCCCACCACCATCGCCCTCCACCACCCCCTCCTCCGCCAGACCAAGCCTCTCACCATCTCCACTCTCAGCCCTGGATGACCCGGCCTTTCCTCTCCTGGTCTTTCTCTCTGCTCCTCATCTCCATACTCCTCCTACCTGTCTGCGAGTGCCGCAGAGGTGGAGGGCCAGGGACAGGTCCTGGAGGTTCCCAAGGAGGACAAGGTGGCCAGAGGGGAGGTGGCAACCAACGGGGCGTCGTCATCCCTCCTCAGTACTCCCCTGGCTTACCAGCTCTTCCTCCAATCAGTCCCAAACTGATCAACTCCCTCAGCATTGCCGTCATCCTGGTGGGCAACTCTAGTGAAGTATCATTAGGGGTCGGACTTGAGAAAGAGGACTTCCTCCACATCCCTTACCCCCCAAAAGTGGAGGTGGTCACCATGAATGAGACTGACCCTAAAAGCATCATCAACAGGATCTGCACACAAATGACCAGGAACTCTTTGCAAGGTGTTGTGTTCGGTGACGACACGGACCAGGAGGCCATCGCTCAGATCCTGGACTTCATCTCTGCACAGACACACATCCCCATCCTGGGCATCAGAGGGGGATCCTCCATGGTCATGGCTGCCAAGGTAAGAAAGACTTCTGTTTCCGTTCTTTTTCCTTTCATAATTTTGTTAGGAAACAACACTGATATATTCATGTGTATCATTAACTTCTCACATCCTCTTGACAGCAGTTTTATTGTTATCCCCTGGTATTAATCCTGTGTCACAGTACTCGGTTTTTACTCGTAAAAGTTAAGAATAAAGCACAGATGAGTCTTTGAACTCAATTTAATCTCTAGCTTTAAAAATCAAAACAAAAAAATGAATCAACTGCAACAGTTTCATTGTTCATTGTCATTTCCCTTCTTCCTGTTGACAATGTGGCAAAAACGTTAGTTTCTGATCACATCTTTAAAGGATTTACTCTAAAAGGGCATCTTTTTAGATTTGTTGTTAACGGCTGACAAGTGGATGACACATCTGTAAGCAGCAGAGAAAAGAAGACAGAAACAATATAGAATGTATTTTATAAAAACAAAGAAGACAGAGGCAAACCTGAGGGATTTTCTTAGCTATATAAACAAATCATTTAAATCATCTTTTAATCTGCACTTAGAGTCAACTTGGGAAGTCCCTAAGCAACCATTTTCTTTGTTTCAACAGAAATTAAAAATCTGAGTGACTGTTTTTTAAGTAAGAAAAATCTAAGCAAACAGTCAAATATTAACACAACTTATTCAACATGAACACACATGGGATCATGGATGAACAGCGTTTTTCTCAGTGTGGCTAATGTTAGCAAACCAAAACCCCACCAGCCTTTGGTGCTCTGTGCAGGTCAGCTTGTCTGTGCTTGTTCTGGGTATCTTTAGTTTGGTTAACCAGGCAAAGCTGACATATAACTATAACTCTGTTTTCTTAAAGAAAGTACTACGCTACTGTGTTATCAGTCATATGTGCCTATTTACATCCAGATAGTCGAGCATTTTAGCAATCTGCCCAAAATTCTGGACCTACAACAATGAAGAAAACAGACTTATTTAATCGCCAAGTTTTGGTGCTGACTAGCCAGGGTGATGATGTTTGATAGTTTAGTCCATCAGATGTACACATCCCAAGTGCCAACTGTTTGGGGTCTGTAACGCCACATTATGTAATAATATAATAAATTTCCACTTCATTTTGTAATAACTAGGGATGGGAACTAAATTAGGTACTTTCTTAGGTACCAACTGAATTCAATTAAAAGTACTGGGTACCGAGTTGCACAAAATTTAAAGGGACCATGTTAATTTACCTAAATGCATCATTGTGATTGTGAGGGAGTGGAAGAGTAGGTGATTTTCCATAGTGGACATGAACACAGCATTGCAAAATTATGTATTGGAGAATAAATATGTTAAATTAAAGAAATTTAAGATTTTATTGTGAAACAAATTTATATTTTTCACCTCATAAACACAAAAAAGTACCAAGAATTGGTACCATTGAGTACCGATTGCCAGGTACCGGGCATTGGTACCATATTGTTTCAAATGTGAAAGGTACTGATCCCTACCAATCACGCTGCATTTTGAATTGAATTGAATTGATTTTTATTTCAGTCATGTCAGCACACTTATACAATATCACACTGTCAATAGATGATCACATTGTAGATGTCATAATGGGAAGACGGGAGAAGCAGAGCTTATCTAGTCCCCTCCCCATTTCCTCAATATTTAGTCTTCTCTTTTTCACATATCATTTTGTGATAATCTGCCGCTTTTTGTAATAAAATTCTTACAAATTGGATCACTTACTAAAAAATGCAGATTCCCACATATAATGATTAAGAACTTATTACATATTGCGTTCAAGAATTGTATTACAAAATGCGCCGTTATTACATAATAAAGTGAAAATGTATAACATTATTACACACTGGGGTTGTTATTACATAATGTGGCGTTACAGGTTCCTTTTCTCATCTTCTCAGAATTCTTTTTTGCTTAATCACCAGCTCAGTTTGTTTTTTTCCTTACCTTCAAGCACAAGGTATTAGAGATAGACCGATATGGATTTTTTGGGGCGGATACCGATATTTAAAGCCGATATTCATTTAAATATTGGCGTAAAAAATTTTGAACAATCCAAACTCCAACACTTAACTGCAATCAAATGCCTTCAATCATATGTTCATTAAACAGCTCCCAGGCTTAGCAGCATGTTTTTTTAAAGTTAAACGAAAACTTTAAGAAAATAGATAGCTAAAGTTTTCTACTGTAAATTAAGTTTTCCAAAATTTCAATGTAACTACAATAAAACTGGACAGAATTGAGTTTGTACTGCTTTTTACAGGCATGTAATGCTGTTGAATTAATTTTCTGTTTGGGTTTACATAACTGATTTTAAATAACCATTTAGGGCCTCCATAGTGTAGACAGGGAGAAATTCTGTGCAGAGAAGCATCAGGGCCAAAACAACACAGTTTTGAATTTCAATTATCTGCCCCGATAAATGGCCCGGCTGATAATCGGTCTATCTCTACAAGGTATGTACACGTAATGTGATGTACATATTTATAGATGGAAGATGATGTAAGTTAGCACAATAGTCCAGTCTAAGTTCTTTAGTTTGGTTATTTTGGCTCATATAAGATGCTTAAAGCTAAACACAAAACAGGAGTGTTGTTTCTGCGCCCTCTGCTCTTTCCTGCTTTTCATTCTGCTGCAGCCTCTGTGCTGATTAAGTTTCATCTTGTCTTAATTGACCTCCTCTGTGAGCCTGACGTCACTCGAGTCTCTGATTGTGAGTCGACTCGTCTGTAGAGGAACTCACAGTGTGAACCAGAACAGAGCACCAACAGTGAAAAAACACCCATGTCTGTGGGATCGGAACGAGAGATTTGGCACACACGAGGATGAAGAGAAGAATCTATGATCCAAAAATGGAACAAAAGCTTTGAAATATATCCTCAAATCATGTGGAGTTAATAGGCTTAGTAGCATTTAAGTCCCTCACAGGGGGGAGATAGAATCTATACGACGCTGAGGTTTTGTTTTTGGAGCTTTTGATACAGATTTCCTCCTGGAGAAAATGAGACTGCTTCCACTTTGTACTGTATGGTATAGCCTATATGGATAATTCTGGTACTTATGAAGTTCAAAATATGTTTTTGGGATAAAAATACTTCTGGAGTGGATGATACAGGCTGTAGACGCAAAAGACTTAGTATTCTGAAAGTCTTAATTAATGCTCATGCTTGCAGATTACTTTCAGACCCGTTAATATATCAGCACACTGATCATCTCCTGCTCGCTCTGTTTCTCACAGTTGATATTTTAATCACTGATTTTAGATGCAACATGAGCTTAGTGCTTCTTCTTTTTCAACTAATCATGTGCTGCTTAGAAGATCTTTGGTCGTTGTTTTTCCCCTCATACTGTGCAGGACTTTACTCCACAGATGGTGCAAATAGATAGTTTTTATACAAACGGAGACAGTACTGGTCTACTGAAATATTGATGAGAGGAATTTTCCTGCAATAATAGCTTTGAAAATCATGTCATGTCTGTGAGTTTACTTTGTCTTCATAATATTGTACTTTTAAAAAACAACTAGACAATGAAGCGGGCGCCCTGCTTTAAACATATATCCTATGTGGCTCCTTGGCTTGATAAATTGAAATAATCCAAGATCTGCCTTCATTTTATTTTTCATGTTGGAACCCAAGACAAACTTGATACCACACAGTAGAGGCTTGATTTTGCTTGTTTTTTAAATTTTTTGAAAAAGACAGTGATACATCTCAAGTGCTGGAGTTAAAGAGGAGGTATTGTGCTTTTTTTTAAAGCTTTGTACTCTCCCTCTGGTGCCCCCTTAGCAGATTTACATGATTGACAGCTCAAAAAATTATCCCTATTATTCTCACACTGATGTTTTACAAAACCCTTATTTCAGCCTCTGTTGGAGACACTTCTTTAAAGCTGCTGTCTCTTTAAGGCTCTCTCCTCCACATACTCCATTCCTTCTGATTGGCCTCCTGGAGACCTGTCAGGTGCAGAGCTATGAGACAATCTTAATGTTGACCCAGTTAGGTGGTCCTTATGCAATGACCTTATCACTTCATCAAGTTTTGTGAAGATCTCGGGCTGTTTTGAGAAAAGACTTTTTTGATATTTTTACAGATTCAAGGATTTCGACAGCAAATATATACGTAGTGATTTAGAAATCTACATCCAGCATTTTCACTTTATATTCATGTTAATATATTAATACCCCCTCTTTAAATGGTTTACAGTAATTGGCTTAATGTTCGGATGCTTTTTTGGATGCGTAATCTAAAAAAAAGCCTCAGGCACAGACACCTTGCACACTGAATCCGATGCGTTTATTTTTGTATATATTGCGAAAATTAGCAGTACGAGAAAAGTGGACTCATTTAGCAACTGATCTTGAGCAGCAGCTGTCAGTATGAGGTATGCGCGCATGTACACACGCAGGCACAGGCATGGTGACACACTGTCACACACATATTCAGAAGTCTTCAATCAGCATCCAAACATCACCCAAATCTGTAGAGAAAATATGCCAGAAAATGTAACCTACAGCGTCTCTGAGTCAAACCACTAGGGCTGGGACAATATGCTATTCTCGTGATTCAACTCCATTACGATTTTTGGGGTGGTGATTCTACTTAAATTACGATTTTTGCAATTTGTAGTTTGCTTTTTTATCACCAGACCATGTGATAAAGATAAATGATGATGATAATGTCCGCAGACTGTATTAGGAGCCATATTTTCCCACAAAATGCACATCACGAGTCAGAGAAAAAATAATTTCACCCTCTGCTGGAGAAAAGTGGTATTTTTTTTCGATCTAGTTTATAAACAAAGATTGAAATAAGGAATTCGAATTTGAAAAAAAAAAAATTGACAAAGAATCTCGATTTTGATATTGTCACACTAAAAACTCTTAATTAGGGATGGGCCAGGTACCAATGCCTGGTACCTGGCAGCTGGTACCGGAACTCAACAGTATCAATTTCCAGTACGTTTATTTGTGTTTATATGGTAATAAATATGAATTTGTTTCATAATAAAATATAAAAATTTCAATTTAACAAATTTATTCTTCAGTAAATAACATTGCAATGCTGTGTTCATGTCCAGCATGGCAAATTGCCTTCTCTTCCACTCCTTCACGGTCACAAGGATACATTTAGGTACCTAAACATGGTACCTTTGGGTTGGATGTTAACCTGTACCCAGTACTTTTTACAGAATTTGGTCAGTACCTTTAAAAGTACCAAATTCGGTACCCAGCCCTTATCCCAGTATTTCAATTTTTCGATTTTTGGTCCCACCCCTACAAACTACCAAGGAAACGAGCTTGATGGATGCAAATACACGCAAAATATCCTGTACTGTAAAAAAATTATGATGGACGAAAGTTTCAGTGTGATTGGCAAACGTTATTGACATAACATGGGATCAAATTTCTTTTGCCACGTGCATCAATTTTGGACGAAAAAACAGACTCAGTGTCCAAAGACCTTAGGTGTAAAGCATATGTAGATGCACCCATTCTAATAATGTGTTTAGTGACAATACAGCCTCTAAATTTTCATGTGAGATAAATGACACAAGTTGCAGTGATTCTGTTGGATAAGAAGAGATGTTTCTGAACCTTAAACTGTTTAAATCATGGAAGCAGATTTACTGGCTTATCTGTGGCAGCACCAAAGTTTGTATCAGCTTTATCTCACAACGTGACAGAAACGTAAGATGAACCAACTTGAACTTGGGGGGTAAAGATGATAAATGGGAGAAAACAACAATTTAATGACGATAAAGAAGAAAAAAACAAGATACTAAACAAGTCAGGAAGAGAAAGAGGAGGGTTGAAGGTTATGAAATAACACAACGTGCGTGTGGGTGTAAGGAGGAAAGGATTCCGCTCAACATACAATTACCACATTTTACTGCTGACAGAGAGACAAAAGACACAAACTGAAAGTGACAACAGAAAGAAAAGCAAGCTGAAAGCCGTGCTGAGGGAATACGGCACATGAGAGAGGAAACCAGAGGAAAGGGGGGAGAGGAGGGTACCTGCGTTACACAACATCTGATGTTCAACAGTTTTTGAGGAAACCTCTGTTCTCCTCATCTGTTCTCAGTGAGTGTGAGCGCTCCTGCTCCTTGTACTGTATTCAACTGTTACACATTTCCTCCGTCAGTCACACACACACACACACACACACACACAATTACACTCTGAACGAGTGGTTTCAGTGTGGTGGACACTGTTGTCATAGCAACCACTTGCTTATACATTTCCCTCTACATACTGAATAAAAAACCAGGGGCAGAGCGAGAGAGAAAGGAAGTGATTATTCCTGAGTCTGACGAAAGAAGTGCAAGACGTAACGAGGGATAATGCTCCTGCCATGGAGGGGTGGGTGGGGTTGAATTTTTGAGGAGCTGAATAGATAGATTGAAGCGTGAAATCAGAGATAGGAACACGGGGGAAGAGATCAAAAATAGACTGATGAGACTTGAGAGGGAAAGATGAAAGTGTGAATTGCATTTATCTCTTTTTTTTGAAGAGCTTTTGTAGCTGTTTCTATGCGCTCTTTAATGTTTTATTTATAGCTTAACAGTCATACGACAACTGATCCTTGCACACAGAAACAGACCTACTGTAGAAAGAGGAGCTGACATTAAATGAATCCTGGAGAAGTATGAGTCTCTTCCTGTATAAATAGTTTTTATAGGAAAAAAACATGATGTTTGACAGCTAAATTACATCAGATTTGTGTTTGGTTCATCTCTGGTGCTGACAGATCTGATAGGTGTATTTACTCCCACTGGCTTCGCTCTGTTGCGTCCCTGTTCCTTTTCAGGTCTGACAATCTGGACCCCTTTGAAGCAGATATGCAAGACTTTGTTTTTGCCTGCATCAGTCAGGACAGAGAAGATTGAGCAGGGCAGGGAGTCAAGACCTGAAACAGAACCAAAACATCCAATTGATATTCAAGAGTAAAAAGAACAAGCATTTTATTTATATCAAGAGATCTTAATCTATATTACACAGTGATCTGTCCATACATTTCATATACCAAAATATCATCTGGGCCAGCGCCTTTAAAAGACTCATTAGCAATTATTACGTATTCCTCATTTTGTGTTTCATTTTCTATATGTGCAATACAATGAAAAAATAAATCACCAAATCACAACACGTATCCCAAGACTATTTCAAAATTTATTCTTAACAAAGATCCCACAAGACAAGAAAAGGGTCTCAACTTAATCCACGAGAAGAGCACTTAGCAGTTTTAAGCAAGTCAAGGTCTTTGTTCACTGAGTCCATTTTTTTCTGTCTGAAATTGACGCCCGTTACAAAAGAAATTAGATCCCAAATTATGTTAATAATGTTTGCACGTTCACACCGAAACTTTCGTCCATCATTATTGTATTCGGAACTGGTTTGATTTTTTGAGTTTGTTTGCATCCGTGCATCTCATTTCCTGGGTAGTTTGACTATTTGGAGTGTTTGTAGGCCACTTGCAAAATCACAGTCTCACATTTTCTGACCTATGTTCTCTACCAGGGTTCCCGCGGATCCTTGAAAAGTCTTAAAAGGCATTGAATTCATAACTCCAAAAATAAGGCCTGAATTGGCATTAAAAAGTCTTAAATCCAAATTTCAAAGTCTTAAAAAACTGAACACATTGGTAAGATTTATGTTTGTTTGAAGAAAAAAAATAAGTAACATTTATCTATTTTTCTAAATAATTTCCTGATTACTCTCGTGGTAACATCGCGTAATCACAATAGCAGAACTATCAAAACGGTGATGTGGTTGCACCAGGAACTTTTAAAGCAGATGCATGTCTTGGTTCTACCTAGGGTGCCTGGAGATAGAAAAAAATGAGGAAAAATTGGCAAAAAAAATATCCAAAAGTGGCGTAGGAAAATTGATAATGGCAGCAAAATTGAGAATTAAATTTGACATTAAATTTCAAAACCCATGTAAAAATTCCAAAAATGGTTGTGACAGTGGCCAAAAACGATGAATGGTGGCAAAATAGGCATAAATTTGTAAAAATGGGGTTTAAAAAAGGTAAAAAGTGATGTTTTATGTGAAATAAACATTGGGGTAAAATTGCCTCTAACCCAGGTAATTCATGTGGTGCTTTTGTTTGTTAGTTTTGTTTGTTTCAATTGTGGTTCGTTGTCGACTTGTTTTTAAATTTGATTTCCAACGTCATTAAAAAGTCTTAAAAAGTCTTAAATTTAACTTGCCTTGAGCTGTAGGAACCCTGTCTACACAACTTAGGTGATGTTTAGATGATGAATGAAGACTAGGGCTGAACAATTAATCCATTTGAAACTGACATCGCAATGTTATATAATACAATTTTCAAAATATAGGAACTTGTATGTATTCTTCCTTAAAACCAGCCAAAGTCAATCTGCAGGTTCTTCTGTCAAAAACCCTGTTAGCTACAGAGATTGATAGAGTAGAATGATTGTGGCTGGCAGAGCCATACCCCTTGTTTACTTTATGTGTATGGTTTGTTACTTTTACTGACAACTGGAGGTCAGTAAAATTTCACAGTTTCTTTTAGTTTTTCAATTAAAAAGTCCAGGAAAGACTTGTTTAAATTTTAACAGTATTGTTTGTCGTGTTGGTCATAGTGTCGAATGATTTATAGCTTGTGTTTAGTGAACAACGCAGAAGATACACACCCTCTCAAAAATCGCATGCTAAATCGCAATCACAATATTGGTCCAAAAAGATCACAATTAGTTTTCCAAAATTGTTCAGCCCTAATGAAGACCTGTGAATACATGTGTGCGGGTGTGTCTGTGTGCCTGTGCTTGTGTGTGTGTGCAGACGCGCCCATACCCTAAACATACTGACGGCCACTGCTCAGGATCAGTTGCTTGATGATTCTATTTTACTTGTCGCAATCAACACAAAAAAAACGCATCTCATTCAGTGCCCAAGGTGTCTGTGTGTGACATTTTTTCCGCTTGAAGGTCCAAAAATGGCATCCGAAAAAAAAAAGGACTTGGCATGCAAAGACCTTTACAGTAGCAAGTATAACAGCTTTTAACAGGAAGAAACTAACACTAACATAAAGATGGCGTGGATGAGGGGAGCCAGAAGTCTTGCTTCTTGTTGTATTGTGCGATCATAGCTCACATATTGGTAGTTGAGGAGGCACAGAGCCAAACTGCAGCAGAGTAGGGATCAGGGCTGGGACGATATATTCTCGCAATTCAATTCTATTACGATTTCTTGGGTGCTGTTTCCATTTAAAGTACAATTCTCCGATATTTAAGATTTTTACGATTTTCTATTTCTTTTTTTAACACCAGACCATGTGAAAAATTTAAATGACGATGATAATGTCTTCAGACTATATCAGGAGCCATGTTTTCCCATAAAATGCACATCACGAGTCAGAGAGAAATATTTCACCCTCTGCTGGAGAGAAGTGGTAACTTTTTTCCAATCCATTTATAAGCAAAGACTGAAATGAAGAATTTTAATCTGAAAATAAAATGACAAAACATCCCGATTTTGATATTGTCAAACAAACAAAAAATCCTGATGTATCGATTTTCGATTTTTTTCTCCCACCTCGAGTTGGGATGGACCAAACATGGATCTGTTGGAAGTCCAACATCAGAGTCTTTTAATGTTGCTGGTTGTCTGTTAGCCTCCTTTGCTTTTAAGCTACACACATTTGAATTGTGGACTCCTGTTGTGACAAACCTCTTCAGGAAATTCTCTAATTGATGAAATTCGGTGTTTAGGTTAATCATTTATGATTTTGATGATCTAGTCAGTTCTTTTATATGTTGTTTCCCTTCGGCACACCACAGGCAAAGCACAACTACTTCTCCCTGCTATGACTGTGACCATGAAGAAAACACAGTGACACCACAGCTCTTTTGAATAGCTTGTGTTGCTTTAACAAATTTGCAGAAAGCTCAATTGACGATTGTAATTAAATGTAAAGGTGCATCTAATGGGCCCCTAACTGCAGGTAGGTTGTGCCCGGTGCTAATCTTGATGTTAATTATGGAAATGAAAAGAAGAAGAGTGTGCTCTTAGCATGCTTCACATAGCATCCTTTTCAATAGCGTGAGCTGCTGCCATTATTCGGTCAATAAAATGTGTATTCAGTCCCAGGAATCACCTCAACCATGAGGCTTTACAAAGGGGCAAAATTTTTCCTAAACATGTGGTTCATTGTGATATAGACTTGTGTCAAATAGATACACACAAACACATCCACACAGACGTGACCAAATGCATAAACCCTCGAGGCTTGTGTCTGAGATAAGAAATACCTGACTGGCTCTGGGAAGAGTGACAGATATCTGTGCTGAGTGGAGCGTGACGCTCGTAGAGTGGCAGGAAGTCATTTTGACTGTGTACACGTTTGTGTAAGCAAGTGTGAGGAAATAAAAACAGGTGAGGTTATTTTCTGGTTTTCTTCAGGCATCAATTTCTTAACAGTTCACAGTTATTTATAATCTATCATCCTCCTGGAGTCCTTCACTCGAGGCTTTTGCATAGGACAACCCACATACCTTGTCACTGCACAATCTGACTTCCTTTATCAAAAACAGTGAGCACCTGTGTCCGATTTATAGTATTTGATCTTAAAACCAAATCACTCCACACGCTTCACCGTCCCAGGAGAAAAGATGCTGCCAAAGAAACCGGCCTTGCAGCACTCCAGGCTTTACTTGTCTTTCCAGTACCCCCGTTATAATGAATCAGTGACAGATGCAGGTAGAGCGTAATGCTCCGAACAATTTGCAAACTTCCATTTAGCCATTAATTTGTTCCATGCCATGTGTCGGTATTGGCATAATGGGACGAGAGAGTTGGATCTGGCCGACAGTCAGCTTCGGCTCCGGAGACTAATGAGGTCTTCCAAATCTATTGTTGAGACTTAAGCTGTGTGTGTTTGTTCTGTTGTGCATATGTGTGTGTGAGTGTGTGTGGAAGCATAATGCATGCTGGTGTTGGATGATAATGGCCTCTTTGCCTGTGTTTGGGAAGATTACAGCTGTTGTTTTTAGTCCAAACAAGGTACCTAGAGGCACACAGCATCCCAGCACCATTCCTCAAAAACAATGCAGTCTCTTAAAAGTGGATTTTTTTTCTGTACACAGGAATTTATTGTTGCATTTAACACTTTCAAGTTGTTTTTGTTTAACAATGCAGGAGAGTTAGGGCTCGTGATTGTGAAATAGCATTGATAGGCTTTCCATCAGTGTCAGGTGGTCAGAGGTAAAACCCTGCGATGAATGAGGCAACGCTGCAGGTCTTTTGTGGTGTGTTTTAACCAGTTGACAAAAGAAAAGAAAAATGGTGCGTAAGACGAACAAATGCTCTGGAAAGACGCCTTTTTTTACAGCCCCGTCTATCAGTGAAAGCTGATTCACTGCTTGATTGATTACCACAATTACACACCCTCTGTATCTGCAAATAGGAATCCTATTGTACACAAACACACACACACACACACACACACACACACACACACACACACACACACACACACACACACACACACACACACACACACACACACACACACACACACACGGTCTACAAGGCCTCCTTATGAGACAAACGTAATTAGGAAAGTTAATTATTTTTGTGGACCTGTTCGGCTTTTCAGACCTACAATATTTGATATGAGAAAGAGCAGCTGGTAGCTATACGGTGATTCGTAGGTCGTGATAATCTGTTGCAGCTGACACGACTGTTTGAGCCAAGGGTGCTCTCTGTTTTCTCATCCAATTCTTTTCACTCCCATTTCTGGCTTTATGAGCCCCCTCTTTTCATCCTGCTTGTGCGATGTATCCCATTATTCTTCCTGGTTGTACATGGGGGGATAATAGACTGCCTCTGTAATGCTCTGCTTTGCAATTAGGACCAATCCCGAAAGACAAGAGAATTAAGGAAGAATCTACAACAATAATCTTGCAGGTACGGTAAAAAAATGACCTTTTGTTGCAAATAAATAACACTCTACTCTTGTTGTTATTACATTGTCTGACTTCTTTTTGGAGCTGCTCTTATTAGAGCTTTAAAAACACTACATCCGGTCTCACCTACTCCGTCTCTGAGGCAGACTGCGTTTGATTGATGTTTCCATTTTCCTGGCTTTGCAGAGCACTTAACCCTTTAAGAGCTCATCAAATGGAGCCTGAGAAAGTGAGAAAATCGGCAACAAAGAAAAATATCTTCCTTTGTGGGTTATTCTGGTGTTCTCTGACAGCTTAATTAAGGTAAAGCATGAGGACACAAATGTGCATTTCTCAATCTGAAACTTTAAGGGATCAAGCTTATCCGTGCTGTCATGACACTTCGACAGTGACTGAAGGACTGAGTTTATGACGTCTGTGTTTTCACAGGCTGTTAAACTACCACCTTAGTGTTTTAAGAGTTTTTCAAAACAGTTCAATCATAACTTATCTGCTTTCCTCATAATATCTGCTCTAGGCCACTTCAGACTGAAAGCGTGTTGGTGTTTGACAGCGACAGCTCATACCGTCATGACATTCACACAGGGGAAGTGTTGGCTGCATAAGCTGCTGCTGTCGAGTTTTTTTTGCAAGTTCTGCTAAAGTGTCAGAAGTCATCAGGATTGGTTCTTTACAGGAAAGAGTGTAGATCTCTTATAGATTATTATTATTCATACACGTAAAATGAAACATACATATTAATCACTCTTCATTTTACAGGCTGTTTGCTTACTCATACAGGAGTGGTTTCTGGGGTTAAGCTTTTAGGAAAGGATCAAATTTACATAAGAAATAGGTCCTTAATTTACATTTAAAATACCACTAGCTGTGTGCACAGACACAGACACACTTTCAGAGAGGGAGAGGAGGGAGGAAAATATACTGCAGTATTTCTCCAGTAATAAATCCATGTTCTTGAAAGCTGCATGAATTACGACTGACGTTATATTTCCATTAAAAATGGATGCTTAATGAACACACAGGCACTAGCTAAGCAGGGACAGGTTCAGCAGGTGTGGCACAGAAAGAAACATTTCCTGTAGTCTGGTTTTATTAGTTTATTAACACAGTTTAACTGCAGCCAAGTTGATGTTTGACAACTTGTTTTGAGCAAAAGTTCAGCTGAGCCATTCTGCAGTTGTCAAGCATCCAGCCTGAAGTTCCTGTCGAGCATGATTCATGTTTCTGAAGTTATTCTTGCATCAGTAGTTTTTAAACTTGTTGCATTGGGATCCTTTGAGATACACGCAAACACAAACCAACGAACAGGAGAAGAATGACATTTGTTTTTGTTGAGCATGTTTACTGTTTGTTATGTGGAGCTGGTGATCTCAGGTCATTTCACTGAGATGACGACATTTGTTAGCACTAAACAAGAAGTAAAATCAGATTTAATGTTTGATACATATAAGAGCTGTGTCCTTCTTTAGGAGTAACTTGCCTTTGAACAATGAAGGATGTGTCCAGTTCATCCTTTGTAACCCGGGAAATGTTGGACACATTGTCGGCTTCATTTTACGGGGTCTTTGGTTTATTTTGGGCAGACTCAAAGAGGGATTGACTTCATTTTTATTTTTTTTTTTTGTTTTAATATGTGACCAATGCCCCATAAATTGATTTGCTCTCCTGTTGGTTACTGTAAAGCCGCGTTTCCACCAACCAGACCGGTTCGGTTCGTCTCGGTACAGCACGCATTTTGTGGCGTTTTCACTGACTTATCCTGTGACAGATCCCCAAAAACCAAGACAAGCTGGCCTACTTTTTTGGGACACTTCCAAACTGAACCGATCAGCTCTCGGAAGGTGGCGCAACACACTGCAGACCGACGAAATGCTGCATGTCTTCATCTATGCTCTTTGTTTACTGTGTTGCATTTTTCTTCTTCGTTGGATTTATTAGCGGGGCACACTGTGCCACGCTGCTACAGCGTCGCGCTATTGTTCAACAATAGGCTTTCGGCCTCCAGCTTACAAGCCGCCTACCACGAAAGGGCACAGTTTGCTGTTGAAATGCAAACGGGATTAGGCTTAACTGTGCCAAACTGAGCCAAACTGTACTGAACCGACCCGGACTGCTTGGTGGAAACGCAGCTTAAGAGCCTTTAAATGTAATATTTGCTGGTTTACTTTTGGCCTCCTTTGCTTTTAAGCTACACACATTTCTCCTGTTGTGACTTACCTCTTCTGGAAATTCTCTATTTGATGATATTCTATATTTTTGGCTGGACACATGTTAATCGTGACTGCCCAAAAATATATACTGTAAATATGTTTAGAACTTCAAATGAATCCAATCCTCACCCCACAACACTCCCACCCGACAAAAAATGAATAGATAAAAAAAAAAAAATCATCTGGACCTTTGGACGGTAGCTGCTAATCTTGGCCTGAATGGTTAAAGTAATACTCTGGAAGTAGGGGTTTTCAGGGGACGTTTAACCACCCTGGAACTACATTTAGAGCCTGGTTCCTGTTATCAAAACACATAGCTCCCCAAAAGGTCCCTGAATCTGGGTGAAGGTTCCAGCTGTCGAAAAGGACTTTTTGTCTCAAGGAACCAGCTTTACATGAGACCAGACTGCAAAAAGACCAGATACTGATACTTGTTTTTTTGCTGATATCGGATCGATATCCGACTGGGACACCTCTATGTGGAAGTAAATGTACAGTATGGATTTTGTGATAACATAAATCAAGATCAGATTGTTAAAATAAAAAAAAATATGTTCATGTTTTTATTCGGCCAAGCCCCAATAGAAGATCTGCTCCTCTTGAGTGACTGTAGAAATACACAGCACAAAAGTACAGTTCTAAAACCAATAGCAAGTCTTCTGGCCTCAAACAAGCTGTATGCAAGACCTGGGATGCAAATTCTGTTGCCACATAGTATGTCTGCCGCCTCTGATAACTGTGTTTGAAAAGTCCCCACAAACTGCACATAGCCCACAAACCAGCGCGGTGCGCAGGTCTGAGCAAACACTGGCAGGAAGTTGGGACCTTGATCAGGGGAAGGACACCAGAAACCAGTTACAAGTGACTCATTTTAGACAGTTTTGAATGTCTCCCTCTGTCTGTCTGTCTCTGAAATCTGTGATTCAACGTTGATGTAAAAGACTTTCCCGTCCATCCTCCTCATACCTTTGATGTTATCATCCTCCATCTCGGGCTTTTTGCCTTTCTGTGACCGTTTTCTCTGGAACATCATAAAACCATGTTTTAATGTAGTCCCACCCTCAACAGCTCATGAATTCAATGTACACCCACACATTTAGCTTTTCTTCTTTCCTCATTCTTTACTTTTTCTCTTTTAAACTTTAAAATTTTAATTGTGCCCTTCAAATGGGCTGCAAACCCTCTCCTCTCACTTTTCCTCTTTTCTCTCCCCTCAACTTTCTCTCCATATAATGAGTTCTTTTTATCAGCGGCTGTGCAGTGCGTGGACAGGATGAGTAATTTTGGAGATCACAGGAGACTTCTCTGCATTGCACTTGGTTACAACAGGTTGGCAGAAGCTTTGGGAGACGCTGCTGCTGCCTTACCCTCGCCAGCAGTAAATATCTGGCCTTTTGACACTCCAGCATATGAGGCATAATTACCCAGCAAGTCACAAAAACTCAAGGGAAAGATGCAATTTTAATCAAATCACATGCGATTAACATTTATGACAGGGGGAAACAATAGTTTGTGAAATTGATTTCAGATTTATCACCTGCTGATGTCAGTGACACAAGTTTAATGGATTAATCATAGAGACTCTTCCAATGCTGAAAACAAAGAAGAGGAGTCTGTTTTTCTTAAGACTGCCCTAGCTTGCATTACATTTTGTTACTGTTTTATCTGTTGAATAAGGTCTGCAAGTTTGAACCAAGCAGCAACCTCTGGTCTAAAAACATGAAGCCCATTCAGAAGTGTTAAAAAAGCAGTTTGTCAAGGTTCTGTTTGTGGGGAGGATTCAGAAATACTAGAAACCACAAACAACCAAGCCAGAAAGACTGATTTCTACAACAAGAATAATTATGTTGACATCCTGGTTTAAAAAATGGATTGAGTCTGACTTTCTCATTTCTCTATCATTATTTTCAAAGTCATTGAACCCTGTAGCTGTAACAAAGTGGCTTATGGCCTCTACTTTGCTTCTTTGTTTCATCTTAACTCAAATAAAGCTAGGCTGAGTTCAGCTTTTCAACATGACACCCTTTGACAAAAGGCTTCTTAACTCCATGTCAGAAAGAATTGAGTGATGTCACAGACACCATGTCCATATATTACAGTCTATCATTTGAACACATGATCTGTATGCAATTGCTTTTCAAATTGAGTTTCGAAATGTTAGGAAGCAGTAACTTCCAGTTTGGAAAGCACTTACATACAGATTATGTGTTTAAATAATATATTGTAATATATGGACATGGTGTCTGTGACGTCACTCATTTGTTTCTGATATGGAGTTAAGAAGCCTTTTGTCAAAGGGTGTCATGTTGTAAAGTTGAACTCAGCCTAGCTTTATTGGTTTTCTGCCCCCAGTTGAATGTAGACACTAGAGCGGTCAAAATTGACACAATAATGAATTAAATCAAATTTCTCTTAACATCACTAACTTATTTGACGCGAGATTAACACATATGCATTCTGTGTTTGACCCTCAGTAGGTTGGCAAATCAGGAATCGTTACAGCGCTAACGTTACATTGTGGTCGACAAGCAGAAATGAGTTAAGACAGTTTTGAATGGAACATTTAGCTCCAAAGCAATGGACAAGAACAAAGTTATCTGCATTTAGTACCACTGGAGTACGTCAAGTCTCAAATATCACTTACTGGCCAAGCATACAGGGGCTATGGGGACACACATGGTGTAAGATCTTTTTTTTTTTTTTTAAGTGTGAAGTCTTCAGGGAATTACCTTTTTTTACTGGCCAGAAGTACTTGTTGGACAATGTGTCTGTTGTTGTGATGCATGAGTTTATCAGTTTGTCTTGAGCTGCCTAAAAGAGCAGGCTGTTTAGTTTAAATACTTGAAAATTATCCCTTTAAGAGACACTTGGAAAAGATTTTTTAAAAATTGCAATCAATTTGAGATTAATCGCAATTTAACTACGGACAATCATACGATTAATCGTGATTAATTGTGATTAAATATTTCAATCAATTGACAGCCCTAGTAAAAATTGAGGATGGGGATTGCCAAGTGGCTCCAGAGAGGATGCCATACTATACAATATGATACAGGATGTATACCCAGGATGACAGTAATGTCACAATTTAGCGATTCTGCAATACTTGATACTATTCCAGAGAGTTTTTTTCTTAATTCCACAATGTGTGATTATTGAAAAATGCAGAATAAAATCGACCCAAAAAGGCAAACAGGAGGATTAAATGAACAGAGCTTCAAAATAAGTCTAAAACAAATCACATTTCTTGATAAAAAGAGGATAATTCAAAAACAACTTCACATGCAAATACTTCAAAATAAAAATAATAATTCATTTTAGTTATAGGCGTCTTTCAAGGCACATATGGACACTGTACAAAACAAACTTAAAACACTTGAACAATAGTTTATGGAATATAAAAGTTTAAGAGAACTTGATTTAAAAAAGATAGGGTGGATGACAGTCTTAGAGGGTAAACTAGGTGAAGGGGAAAGGTAGATCTGAGGGTGAGGCTACATTTGTTTACGAGGAGGATCAGTGAGGTATGGAGGGCTTTGAAGGTGAGCAGCAGGGTTTTATAATTGATGAGATGGGTGCTTGGAAGACAATACAGTTGTTACAGATCAGGGGGGAGGTGTCAGAAAAAAAGGGGTCCTGGTGATAATCCAGGCTACTTTGCAGTCATTTCCAATTTGTGTAATCCTGTGAACAGTTTCTGGCTGACCTTTAAAAGACAAAAAACTTGTTTTTGTGTTAGCCTGTTTGACTTCAACCAGAACGACTACACTCATATTCATCTCGTCTTTTTCAGACAGTCAGTTCTTAGATAAATTCACTAATTATAAATTCTTTCCTTTTCTCTTTTTCCTCACCTAAAAACAAAACTTTTTTCATTCAAACAGATAAAACTCTGCTTTAAATCATAAATCCACATTTAACATTCAAGAACACAATAACAAACATTTGATTCCTACCTATATATACACTTAAACGTGAAAATGTTTTGATATTAAATAAAATCAACATTTAAAAAAAACAACAGAAATAATGGCACTTCTGCCCAAAGGAATGCATCCGATTGTTCCTAAAATGTGCAGGAGTCTACGTGATGTTGTGACCTGTGAAGACTGGGTCTGCAGACTGGAAGGCATCCACCACCTTTCTTTGTATCTCAGCACACAGAGCTTTCTCTTTCTTCATTCTTTCTGCTTTTGAAAGTGACTGATACATATCTCAACATCTTTCTCTGCTGTGCTGGAGTCTTCCTTTTTTCTTTTTCTTTTGTGCTGCTGTCAGCTTCTTTTTCTTCAGCCATTGTACTTCAGTTCATGTTACTGACATTCATGTCATCAGCAACACTGCAAGGAATCATAAAGTACTGACGTAGTGTGTTAAATTGGCAGGGTAATCCAGATAAAGCGCCATATGTTGGAATATAGATATCAATATTTGACAGCGGTTAATCAATAACTTTTTCACATAAGTCAAAGTCCTCATCATGCTGCGTAAGCCCTCTCCTTTATATTGGTTTCTACAACCTGTGTATTAAAATGTCAGCATGTCTTTGTCTTATAGAAAAGAATAGAATAGAATAGAAAAGAAAATACTTTATTTATCCCTGGGTGTACAGGAGGGATAGATAGAAGTATAGAAATATGTAGATATATAGAAAGTGCAAAAAGGTCCATAAGGAAATAGATAATGACATCTTGTCCATCATTCTCCAGTCAGCCAGCCTCCACCTCCACAGGGTCCAGGACTGAGCTTCTTCAGCAGTCTGTTCAGTCTCTGTCTCCTGGATCCTGTCTGCTCACAGCAGGTGAAGTTCTTCCAATGTGGCGTTGGTGTCTGATGTTGGCTCCATTACCCATGTCTGTGAAAAGCATGATGCTACTCTGCCCTCTGGTATTCCCTCTGTTGCTGGGTTAGCACAGCTAGCTTGTCCATCTTATTGAACGTACATCTGACGTTCCCAATAACGATGGATGGAAGGACAGGTCAATGTCGTCACTTCTTACCTCACACCTGAGAACCAGCACGTTGTCCTCACCTTCTTCTCCTGACCTTATGGGAAAACATCTGGCCTTGCACCAATTAGCACTGACATGCTACAGGCTGCTAACAGCTGATCTGAAATGTAAAAATGCGGCCATGGTTACATGCAGGAGCAAAAATAGAAAAAATGCCACTGAAGACAAAACCAGTTTGGTGTCCACGACCAACAAATGAGCCATACAAAGTAATGACCCACTCCAAATGCAAAGATTACGAAAAAGAGACGAAAAAATTAAAGGAAACAGACAAGGAAGAGAGAGCTGCCACAACAGGTGTGACTTTGTGTCTATGATGCTGAATACAACACCCCAATTGGTAACCTGTCTTTCTGCTCTTAAGTTTTGTTGTTGTTGTTGTTGTTGTTGTTGTTGTTGTTGTTGTTGTTGTTAAAGCATTTAATTACCTCTGTGCAATACACCTTATTTATGTCGGTATGTGTGCAATAAGCCATAACTTGTGTCATTATTTATATACCATACTTTGCTTGGAAGAATTTTAACACTTTATATCGATGCATATTTAAATTTTTTTGACACTTATTCTAATATTTTGTCCTTTTCCTATATTTTGACACATTTCTTGAATGTAGCTGTAAACTAAAAAGCAGTTCCCTCCAGGGGAGCAATAAAGTATTTCTGATTCTGATTTTATAGACACCACAGAGAGAAGCTGGTGTGAGGCAGAAAGCTTTTACAAAGCCTCACATGTAGTTGTGGAATGAAAACTAAAAAGATGAAAGATGTTCAAACACTGTGAGGGAAATCTGAGGAGGGCACTGGATTCAGCTCTTAATTTGGTACAGTGTGGAAAATCAGAAAATAGCAGATGCTTGTTATTGAGGAAAGAAATAGCAATCAGCATATTTTCTGGTTTGTTTTAAAGCATGTGTTTTGATCTCTGACGGGTAGAAAATTTGTTCCTTCCGTTTTTAAAGCAGGCATTGATCAGTTGGAGTGATTGACAGTTGTGTTCTGTGTTTTTCTGAGTATGTGCCAACCGCAGCAGCTGTCTGTGTTTAAAATCAGACCATCAAGTGTTTGCCGCTGGGACTGAACATATTAATTCTGACAGATGTGTCAATCGCAATAGCATAGAGCTTTAAGGTGTCAAATATGAAAACTGTTGTCCAGGGATGATAGTCTCTGTGTTGTTTATGTCACCAAGCGGCAGAATGCTGAAGCCCCGTACTCACACATTCACACCAGTAAAATTACTCTTTGTTTTCCTCTTCGTAGCACTCTGCTCAAACACACTGGATTTGTCAGTTTCCAAAGCCCAATCCTCAGGGCAGAGCTGTTGCCTCAAAAAGTTCCACATGGCCCTCCTACAAATTTCTACCATTCAGTATCATTAGTGGTTGAAGCTGGAGAGAAAGTCTCACTGTGCTGCAGCAGCACATATTAGAGGCAGCCTGGGTGCAGTCGCCCATGACTCTGAGCTTCATCATGTAGTTTTTTCTAATGTTTGGGGAATACAGAGTGTAAAAGCAGTCAGTGGGAGATAAAAGATAAGAGCCGGGGCACAAAAATAACTGTCGCATAAAGTGTTGGTTTTCATGGTTTTGCATCAGGCTGAAGAAGGGCTCTTAAAAACAGAGAGAGCTGGCTGACTGGCTGGTATTTAATCCCTAACAGGCAGAAAGGTTGTTCTGATTGCATGGAGCTGGAGAGGACAGTCATTTACATTCATCAGTGAGACTCTGTTTGTTGGGACTGAGATAAGGGAGGAAAGAGGGGGGGACTGAATGTGTTTGCCAAAGCTGAGTTTAGTTATTTTATCAGCACAGCCCCAGTGCACCTCAAAATGTTTTTTTTTCATGTCTGTACATACATCCACATTCCCAATTAACTTCCGTTCCTCTCATATAGAGGTGTGAAAAAACATAATAACGGCAGTATATCGAGATACTTTGACCTGTGATAAAATATCTATATTTCAACTCTTAATATTGATATTTTTGTTAGGATAAAAATTCATAATTTAGTTGAGTTGAAAGTACAATACATCTTCCACACCTCCACTGCAGTAGACGGCGCTGAGGAGCTACTCTGCTGTATGTTGCCTATAAACTGTAAAATAAATATAATCTCAAAGTGTTTTCAAAATATATTATTCCTTAACTTAATGATGCGAGTTTTGATGCTGTAAACATCAAATGTTGTCTCTCTATGCTTAGGTCAGTTAGTTTAAAATCATTTGAAGTTGAATTTCTATAGTGTAGTAGACTGATAAAGTAATAATCAAAGCCATATAGTGACATTTATCAGTTTCACTAACTGCCCCACATCTTTCACCCAATTTTTTCTGCAACATTAGTTTAATGTCACAGCATTTAAGTGACAAACTTGAAGCACTTTATGTTTTCAAGTTAAGTGTATTTATGAAACACTGTATCTGACTTTCAGTATTTCAAACACACCAAAATAGAAAAGTTGTTTTTAATTGTTAACTGTGTAGAATATCACAAAATATTAAAATATTATGATATCGTGATAGTATCGTATCATGGCCCATGGGCTAGGGCCAGTGGTCTGGCAGTTTAAAGGTTGTGGGTCCTACATGTCAAAGTGTTCTCAGGTATGACAGTTAACCTCAAACTGTTCCAGGTGGCTTCGTCAGCGCTGTGTAAACAGGAATAATTCATATTGATGGGTGCTTTACATAACAGCCTCTGCCATCAGGCGTACAGTCCATTTATTATTTACTTTGTGTTTGCACATATAGTAGACGCTCTTTCTCCCCCTAAATTAGTGTTTCCAGCTCTTCTTTTGAAAATCCATTATTGGAGCCACTGTTTTAAAATTACCTCACTCCTAAAATGCCATATCCATACAACAGTTTGTTGTTAATTACCACTTTTCAGAAGCAATAGTAGAAACACATCCGCGTACATGTTATACAAAATGATCTTTCCCTACTACTCCCAAAAACTTAGCTAATAAGTTTCTGTTTTTTATGTGTAAATTAATCAGGTTTACCTTGATACTTTACATCTACACAATGGATGATCTTAGTTCACCTGAAGAGATAAAGTGTAAGTGCATTAGGAAAAAAGACACTGGCTAGCCAATAAAACTGTACATTAAGGGTGGGAGAAAAAACAAAAACCGATATGTATCAGGATTTTGTATTTGACAATATCAAAATCAGGATTCTTTGTCAAAATTAGATTTTTTTGAAATTCAAACTCTTCATTTCAGTCTTTTTTATAAACTGGATTGGAAAAAAGTTACCACTTTTCTCCAGCAGAGGGTGATTTTTTTTTCTATGATTCACATGATATGCATTTTATGTGAAAATATGATACCTAACATAGTCTGTAGACATTATCATCATCATTTAACTTTTTCACATGGTCTGGTATTAAAAAAGCAAACTAAAATTGTTTATAGATATTGAAGAATTGCAATTTAAATGGAATCAGCACCCCAAAAATCATAATCAAATTGTGAGAATAGCGTATTGTCCTTGCCCTACTGTACATACCATTCATTTTTTTCTGTTTTGGTTTGTCTGAGTTTTTTTTTTAATAATACAAATGGCAATATGCAAAAAGTATGAGATGTGCCATTACAGTGTTTAATATTTTTTTACTAACATGAAATGCAGTACGTTTCTTTACCCTGTCACCAAGTTGGTCCCATTCTCATTGGAAATGTCTCTCCAATAAGGCTCTGGTTAAGTTTGGCAGCGTCACAGATTTTCAGTTTTCACAGCACATAAATTAACATTACATAGGCAAATATTAAAGAGAGAATATTGGATATAACTCACAGTCTTTAGGTCTATCTGCTGCTTTTCATGTTTTTCATAAACAGTTCATTTTCCCCTAATAATGGGAGGGGAGCTACTAACTAGCTTTAGTTTCCTTTAATTGAATTCTGTTTGTTAAAAGAAGTACAGTTGCAGTTCAATGAGGCGCCTGCATTGTGTGTATTGCAAATTCCGATAACAACAACATAATGACTTCTTGGACAGTCCAGCCTTAGTTTTGTTTTATATTTCATTGGAATTATCTGAGTAGCCAACGGTTTTCTTTTTTTTTTTAACTTTGAAAGTGTTTTGCAGAGACGCCTTGTTGCTCGGGCTTCCTGCTGTGGTTCATAACGACATCTATCGACTTTGTGTGTTCACTCTTAGCTTTATTTGTTTCTTTTCTCTCCGATGGGCAAATGTACAACATGTTTTCCTTCCTCTTGTCACACCATCTTGGCGCCAGAGAACTGAGTCGCCACACTGTTGCTGAAGCAGCTAAACAATGACAATGACGGAGTTCTTAAATGACTTCAGCACATCCTCGTATACTTATTATCAGTGGTGCTCAACCCCGGGGCTGTTAGCTATTTTTAGTAGAATGGGATTTAAATGCAAATGAAGGAAACTCTGGAATACTGTTATTGTCAGCCACTGCAGTGTTACTGTGACAGTAAGCCTTCATGAGCGCCAGTTTAAAGGTGAAGATGAAGAAATCAGATTTTTGTTGTCATCTGTTTGGCTGCTTTTGAGAGTGCTGCAGTAGTGAAGAGTCGGGTTAACCCATCATTAATGGTAGCTGAGGCTGGTTATCCTGGTGTGAAGCCATGAGGTGATGTGACACTGCAGCTGTTAGCCCCTGCAGCTGAAGCCCCGTGTTATCTCACTCAGTCCTGTTTATCTGACACACCGGTTTGGAGTGCCAGACTTCAGATGTTCAGTGGCACTGTATCGGAGCTGCCTCTGTCTTTCATTTTCTATGTTTTTGTTCAAGTTTCTGTGGATTCCTCATCATCTATCTATATCCCACATCTTCTTAACTCAGCTCTTCTCTCTAATCTTCCTCCCTCTCCTTTTTTCCTTCTCTGTTCTGCATCAAAGTAAGCCAGCTTTCTCCAGCAAGCACCAAAGCTTACATTCACCAGCTAAGAAAGGAGAAGGGCTTGACATGCTATGGGAAAATGTATTCGTAAAAGTGGAATAATTTATGTGCGATTCTTCCTAGAGCAGTGATGGATTATATACGAGTTATATTTCATTTTGTCAGCCATTACAGTGGGCAGTGCTTCCATTTTTTTTCTCTTCTTGCAGTCAATGTAAGAGTCAAATAGTTGCCATGCAAAGCCAAACCTACTTTCTAAGGTTGGTGTGGGATTTGTGGAGGTTTTAACTTGAAGCACTGCACTGACCAATCTACTGTTAGTCATATAGCTTTATATATCTGCAGTGAAGCTCATCATTTCACTTCAGTGATAAGAGTTTTCTTAGAGTTCAGACAGAGCGGAAATGGAAAACCTAACTAAGCTCAAAAATACAGAAATTTGTCTTCAGTAGATTTTTTCAATGCTAGCTGTTCGACATTGGCAGAGAAGATTTGGCAAATTTTGATTCCACAAATACATGTTCCTAACAAATGTGTTACCATTTTAAAGGGCAATAAACAGACTTTCCAATGGGATTGAGATTTATTACAGAGAAGCATTGTCACAACAAAGAAACTTGCTGCAAATAATCTCCTTGTTTTAGACAAGTTGCAGGCCTTTGACATTCAGAATAATTTATTTAACGACCTTCACTGTTACTTTTCACACTTTCAAACCATCTGGGAAAGTCTCTTGCATTTTTGTTGTACAGTTGACAACACTAACTTTTTTGTTTGACGCTTCTGTTTTTGGTCTGCTGAACTCGTTTCTTTGACAAGATGATTCTTAAGACGCTCGTTTAATTTGGTTGTAAATACCTTCAAACTACGTAGCCTTTGTAGTCAGTGTCCTTTGTGCTATATGAGCTACTAAAATGGTTTCTAAACATAGCACGAATGTAAGGAAGTTCGGTAGATTATTTCTTTGAGGTAGCAACACTTTCTAGCTATAATTCTTATACTGTTGAAAACCCTGTTAAGTTCTCTTTTAAATGGAGCCACATTTTAAATAACATACATTTTGTAGGATGAGCAGCAAAGCTGAGTATCTTCTAATTAGGAATGCCAAACAGCTTGTTCTGCTCTTACTATTGACTCTTTTTAGGCTTCTTGTTCCCACAGGTGCTGAAAATCAGTTTACTGATCTTCACCTTCATTGGTTGCACCTGTGAACATGGGCCCTTGTAGAGCTATACCTTGTAATAGAACCAGAAGCAGGTGCTGTGTCTCAAATCATACATAAGTACACTCACATGAAGTACACTGCATACACTCTGCACTTACAATCTTTCAGGGTAGTGCTGTCCCAAATTGAACACTGCGGCTTCACATTTACCGGAAATTGGGATCGCATTCAGCAGTTCACAGGTGTTCTTCTGCTTTTTATTGATTACATCCATCAAGCATCGACTAGACTGTTCCCGCCCCTGCGGGAAGTGTCCTGAGTTCCATGCTCAACTTTTTGACTGTTCTGAGAAAACTGCGACTTGGGAAAGAAAGTGTACAGCATGTTTCCTGTCAGTGTGAACACACTTTGATTCATTTATTCATTTTCAGAATCGGAATCAGAATCAGAATGACCTTTATTCGCTAAGTATCTTCAAGAGTACAAAGAATTTGACTCCAGTTTAAATTGCACTCTCTCAGTACAATTGTTGTGAATAGAAAGACACTAAGAGAAACACTAAATATTAAAAAAGTAGAAAAAATAGAGCTTATGTTTCAGGAAAAATAATAATAATTACAATATTAAATAATATTTATATACACTTATTCTGTTTCTGTATTCTGTGGGTGACTGTAGCCTTTCCCAGCTGTTTCAGGGCGAGAAGCGGACTGGTCACCAGTCAATCCCAGGTGAACGCACTTATGCATTTAAAGTAGTCACTGTAAGTGCATATAGAGTTGGGTACCTTTCACAGTTGAAACGATACGGTACCAATTCCCGGTACCTGGCAATTGGTATCGGTACTCAACAGTACCAATTTTCGGTACTTTTGTGTGTTAAAGTGGTAATAAATATCAATTTATTTAATGATAAAATCTAAATTCTTTTCAATTTAACGTATTTATTCCTCAGTATATAACCTTGCAGCTCTGTGTTCATGTCCAGCATGGAAAATCACCTGTTCTTCCACTCTCTCACAGTCACAAAGATACATTTAGGCATCTAAACATGGTACCTTTTGATTTTACGTGAATTGGTGAACCGGTTCTTTTGACAGAAATTGGTGGGTAGCTATAAAACTACCTAACTCGGTACCCATATCTAAGTGCACAAGCATGTCATTTGAGACACAACAGTGGATTTCTGTGTTGTTGTGAGGCACAGGATGAAGCAAAAAGGTTAAAGAAAAAAAAACTCAGAGGTCAGCAGTCAGTTCCAAGTGGGATGGTTATTTTTTTAATCAAAAAGTCATGAGGAAACCTTTAACACAGCTCTACAGTGGTAGAATCAGACTCACACTTTTGTCTAATCTGTACTCATGTGATAGAGCAACTTCAAGCTGACTGAATTAGCCCTGGATAACTCTGAATAGGGTTAAATTTTTCTAAACAACATTTATTTGATTGATGTTCTGAGAGGAGAATAGAGCAGACCATCGATCTAATAAAATAAAACATTTGAAGACATCACAATAGACTTTTGTGGCATTTTTGGACAAACAAATCAATTATTCATCTGCAAAACAACCCTCAGAATAATCTATAATGAAAATAATTGAAATTTGCTGCCTGCATGTTATTGTGTCTACGAGGATGAGTGTAGTGTTTACTCAGGGACGTTTTGTTCTGCTGAAGCAGTGACATGAATCTGGATCTGTTGTTCTGAAGAGACCTCATTATGTTGAAACATGAGCGGTGGGCATGGGAGAGGAGCGTCCACACATGACTCGCACATGTAGTTCATCATAATGACTCCTGTCCTCCTCCCTTCCCCCAACGCTGTACATACAGCAAGTAGAGTTTATATACAGTCCACTTCTGTCAGCTCAGGTTAGCTTTTGTTAGATGTGTATGTGTGCGTGTGTTTACAGTTGGGTGGTCCATGCCTGCAGACTGTCACCTTGAATGAGATAATATATGAAGATTCTTTCCCCTGCAGCCTCGTCTGAAGGAAGCTATTTGAGAGGAGAGGTCAAACAAAAACAACTACAGTGAAACGAAGGCAGTGTGTCACTTGACTTTCCTCACAGAGCCGTTTAAATGGACCTCAGGTGTGCCAGCAGAGAAAATTCACTCATGTGCCTCTCCTCTCATATGAGTAACTGCACGTTTGTTGTCAGTGCGTAAGAATCGATATGTTTCTATATTTGTTTGCACAAAGTCAGCCGGGTGTGAGTCGGTATTTTTTCACACTGATGGCATCTTTAGCAAGAGCGTTTCTATGGAAACGTAGTTACCAGGGTAACGCTGCACGTCTCTTTGAATTAGAAATGTCTTCCTCCATCCCTCACTCCTCCCTTCCCTGTGCGTCTCTCCTTTCACTTTCTGCTTCCTGTTCCTCCTCTCCCTGACTTCCCTGACTTTGACAGGCCAGCTGCTGTCAGTCACAAAGTCTTGTGCTGACGTGAAACACATATGGAGGGAACAGAGGGGGAGCTGGGTTGGCATCTGTGCTCTCCAAAAAATAAACGAGGATAGAGGGCGTCCTGTTTTTTTTATTATTTATAAAGAGGGTAAGCAACGTATTGAAAAAGAGAGGAAATGCTGAATGACATTCAGGGGATAATGATGAGGATGCTGGGAGAATAAAGGAGGGAAGGAGCAAGGGTTACAAAGACAGATGCTGCTGATGCAACAGGAGGGAAGAGGTGATTTTTTTTTTCAGTCTTTCTAATTCTGCTGTGAAACCATGCTGCCACACTTATCCAGCCTATCTGATTCAACAGCTTGTGCGATAAGGGGCGTAGAGAGGGAGATACATGCATGCATAGATAGAGGTTTAGAAAAAGAGGGGTGGAAGAGTGCAGCAGATTGAGACAAAAGAGAATAGAGTTATTTGGCTGTGATGTATAAATGAGAGTGTGGAGAAATCACCCTCGGTCCCCAGGTGCTGATGAATGCCTACAAGACGAGGAGGAATGAGAGCAATGCTCCGAGGGAAATAGAGGCGAGGAAGAGCTACAGAAAGGAAAAAAGAGCGAAGACGTGCTGAAGAAAGCGCGTTATGACAAGGTTTTGAACTACATGTCTCTCATTGCACACTGCGCTTGACTCCAGCCTGCACTCTCACCCTGAGTGCTTGTTAGAGAGGAAACGGAATTGAAAAGGCGACACTGTATGGATGTTCGGGAGATAGAAAGAAGAGGAAGAAGAGAGGGCAAATGTGCTTTTTGACACTGTTAACGGCTGACATCAAGCTCTTACACCTGTAGATCCGACTGAGCGTAGATTAATGCTTTGCAGTCTGCAGCTGAGAGCAGTGTCCTTACTTCACTTCACTGTGCTATACATGAGATATACTGCTCTCAGAGCTTCATGCAGCCAGACAGCACCTTCTGCTGCACTATTAAAAAAAGTCAAACATAGAGGTAAGAGAGTGAAATGAAAAACACGAACAAATGTGCACTTGAAGATATTCAACTGCAGCCTTGAAATTACCAACACTCGTATAAACTTAGATATCCTTAAATATGTGTGACAAATCTTGTGTCTGAACGCAATCAGAGAAACGCAACATGCTGGAACATGAAGTTTTCATTTTATCATGAGGTTTTTGCGAACTTGAGTATTTATTTTTGTAAGTAACATTTCCCTTTTGCAATCCAGGCAGGGGCAGACAGACATGACGTCACACACATAATATGAATGGGCTCTGATTGTACATTTCTGGGTCTCATAGCATCAAAATTATAACCTTCTGCTTCTCCTGCTTTTTTTTTCCAAGTGTGAGTAAGCCATGGTACACGTATCCTCATTGAAGGTGCCATTTATTCTACAATTTTGCCTTGTATTCTGTTTGTGCTTTGAGAAACTGAGCTATAATCATTTCTTCTGTTTTTATGGATTAGTTTTCATCACACGCCAGCGTTCTCCCAGGAGTCCTGATCTGCTCTGGTTTTAATTTCTTATTTGTGCTCTGTGCTGTTAAAGAAATCAACACTTCCTTCTTGCTTTGTTGACAAAAGCTGTATCATACTTACTACTTTGTTTCCACTCACACACTAATCTAAGTGTCTTGTTCCGGCGCTGGCGAGTTTTATGTCTGACTCCCCAAGCAAAGGGTGTCCAAAGAGGGCCATGTTTAACTTTGTGATAATATCCAAGGACAAATGACTCTTAACGACATATTCATTGAACAGAAAGTTACATATGAATGCTGAATGTCATCATTATCCACTCATGAATTCAAACCTCACCTGTCCTGCTGGTGTCTCTTGATACCAGATGATAAGTGGTCAGTTTTCTGCAGTGTTACATGCTTTAGTGTAGGGTAGGTAAAGGAAGGGTCTGCAGGATTTTTTCCTTTACTTCTTAGTAAACAGCATTCAAACTGGTCTCTGAATGTGAGGACATGAACACACTCACCAACCGGGAGAGACGTGAGAGCTGTGCACCTGACTTGGCATATTAGCACAAGCTAATCACAGGTACTTGACACATACCGACTTGTGTCACTCGCCAAGCTTTACCCTTGTTTAAGAAAAAGCTTTATCAGTTTGGTATGTTGTTTCACTTTGGTTGAGTTTCTCTTGCTCCATGCTACGTCCACCGTCATAGCCGCTCAGGGATAGCTTCACTCACTCGCTAATCAATATGCAAAGTCAGTTGCACACTAGGCCACTGTGATTGGCTGAGGTTACAACACTTATTTTCTGCCCAGAAACATCCTGACACAACCAAAACTTCAACATACAGGCAGAGGAGAGGGTTCAAGGCAGACACAGACACTGACACATATGTAAAGAGACCCGTAGAAGACAATTTAGAAGGATTGTTCCTGTGAAAGATGACGTTTTATTTTTATAAGGAGCATCCTGTGGACCCAACTTTTACCATCAATAAACTTTGATTTTTATCAAGAAAAATGTTCTTAATTAGGGGCGTTGTGGAGAAATTATATCTTTTTTTTTTTTTTTTTAAATGGCAGGATCAAGATCTGGATTTTATAAGAGCTGCTTGTCATAATCTGACTGTTTTGAGCTTTTTCATCTCATACTTTTGTTATTCTGAATAATATTCATGCACCATTTTTTTGACTTTAGTGCACCATATCATAACTGTAATCTAGTCTTGTGTTCTCTAATGTGGTTTTAAGACTCTTAAAAAATGTGAAGCACATTTTCACATCACAATGAATTCATTTATTTAAAGATGTCAGCTGCAAGAGTTGTTGAGTTTCTGCAGAATGTACGAAGCTTTAGCTTTATACAAGTAGCTTATTCACAGTCCAAATGTAGTTGAGTGAGACATTGATAGATGTACTTTGGTCTTGTTTGTGCACTTCACAGAAAATGTAATTCACATAATTTAGAACATAATTTAATTTAGTGCTATAATTAGTAAACATTGGAGCTGAGAGCTGTAGGACAATGACATGTATTTCATCTCTACTTACTTTTTCTGTATTTCTCCGCACTGTTAGAGCAGCTGCAACAATATGTAGTACCAAGGCCACAACAATACAGTGGAAATAATTGTCACTTTAAATTAAGGCAGGATCCTTTGTATATCTGCAGATTTATCTGCATGCATGACGCATTTCATGTTACCTGGAGGCAAGATAACATCATCAATCACAGGTCATAGAGTTTGATGGGTCATCAAACACACTGTAACTCTGTCTGCAGGCAAAGGGACTCATTCACTTGCTCTTTCTGAGGTATCAGCTCCCTCAGGTTACTTACTCTAACATCATTAACGGCAGATAATGTTCTTTTGAGAATCCATCCTTCTTTGGTTGGTTTAAGCGAGGTGTATTAAGATCTCGGCACATTAAACCTAATGAGCTTACATTCATTCAGTCAGTCCTCCTAACAACCATGCCACTGCGCTGACTGGATTATCTACATCTTGAATTGAATTGATGATAGATTGTAGTTTTTCTATCACTTATTTTCTACGACAATTTTAAGGTAGTAATTACTAATTAACATTCAGAGCTAAGCTTTTTAAAAATATAATCTGTGCAATCGGCGTCCTGCTGTGCATTTAGAGATGCTTTGGCAGTGCTGTGTGTCAGCGTGCTGAGCCTCATCAGTCGGTGAGATTGAAATTTAACTCCTGAACCAACAAGTCTGGGAGCAAAACAGAAGAAAAGAAAAGATGTAGAAAAGGTAAACACAAGTGGAGCAAAATGGAAAACATCTGGAAAAAGAACAACATGATCCAGACAGTTGCTTAAAAAACATAAAGGCATCAAACTGCTTTGCACCACCGTCACTAACACGGACAGATGTTTTAAAGGCGTGATGATGGTGCTGAAACAGTCTTGGCCGTTGATGGCGTCTCTGTATCTTGGTGTGTCTACCACAGTAAGACTTAACCCCTAGCTTCTCATTTTCTACCCTTGATGCCTCAATCTGAACTGTTCTTTCTATCTTTTCTGCTGCTCCAGGAATGATCCTCTCAGGGTAAAGGTCAGTGAGGAAGAGGCTGTTGATCAAGGTGGATTTTCTGAGTCTAGATTCCACCTACAACCATCAATGTGAACTCATATCCTCTCTTTACTGACTTGCAATGAACCTGGTTTGGCAGATAAGCAAATCAAACATACCCCTGAGTCTCAGGATTGTTGGACTGTCCTTGTTTCAACAGGGAATAAATGGTAGTTTGAAATACAAATCAATGTTAGCTGCAGGATTTCAGTTTTTCTTTTTTCACCTAACCTGAGACAAATGAACAGGGGAAAAAACAAGAGGCAAAAATCCTCTAAATGAATCAGTCACAACTTGTCAGCTGGTTAAAATTAAACCATTAAAATAAGAATAAATCACCTGCTGCTCAGCAATAGACAGTCAGCTTCATGACATAGTTAGGGCTTGGCTCCAAGCGGGGTTAAACAGTGCTTTTCTCTCATCTGCAATGATACAAACAATTAGATTTTAAACTGTGATGTGACTAAGCTGTCATATTCTTCACTAAGTCTTTCACTGAGTTCCTGAAATTAGAAAAAGAATGAAAAATTACAAAACTGAATAGAGGGGGATCAGATTTTTGTTTTTAAATTAGAATAAAATCAAGGAATAATCCCACCTAAGGAATATTACGCATCTAATGATTATCAATAATCAGCTGCGCACTCGAGGATAACACACTTGAAAAGCACGGTACGTGTTCAGCTACATTTAAACATTTTATTTAACCTCTGGAAAAAAAAATCATACAACGTTTGGAGATGAATCATACTTTAAAATTACCTTGGGACTCTTACTCTGTGCTTTATTTTTCAGTAAATGTAACTAAACTCAGAGTTTTCTGGTTTATTTATGCTGCAGGAGGACACACGCTCACCAGTACGGTAGCTAGCAGTTTTTTTTCCACCACATCACAAACCGGATGTGACGTCTCATGGGATGCTGACATATGTGCAGAACGACAAACTCAGAGCTCAGAAAAAAAATAAAAATAAACACAGCTTCAGGTAGTTTAGCTCACTAAATGACCTCTAGCATCAGTAACTATTATCTTGTAAGTGTTCGCACTTGAGGCCTGGTTGTGTTTGCTTTTCTTCCACAGTAGTTATTCAAATCAAACGCGTCTGGCTGATGCCCTGTCACCTCCTTAACCTTCAATGACAGAGTGACCACTACAGCTAAGACTGATAACACCACAGATGGCTCTGCTCCATTACTTGTCCTTTAAATCACAGATGTACTAACACAGTTTGTGCAGCCACAATGTGCAAGTTAAAGGAGCAGTACACGTTTGTTGTTTCAAGTCTGTGGTGACAAGGAGTACGCTCAGTTTGTGAAAACAGCTGTGTGTTGTCTCCTGCTGCTCCGGGGAGCTGTCTAATGAAATCATCATGATGAGGTTTTCAGGGTTAGCTCAGCTTGGGTTCAGAGTCCATAAACTATAACTTAGGAGCCTGATTCACAGTTTTAGGCTTGGACACAATATGGATAAACTCGTAAACGCACATTTTTCTGGACCTCTCAACCACACAAACATGGTGATTTCACCCACATAAACTGAGATTTTTTAAAATGGATAAAAAAATTGAAGAAATAAAAAAATATCCGGTTGAGCGGATCCGAGTAGGGGAGTCAAACAGAGCTAGTGTTGACGCAATGACGTCAAGCACCAACAAACAAGTCACTGTGGCAACAATCGACAACAACAAGAACGATGGCCGACATTTACCTTTTTGCCCTCATTACAGCTCTACAGCTGAACGTAATGTTTTTGTCTTTTTTTTTGCCATCTCCTTACTCCGTCGACTGCTTCTTCTTCCTGTTTTTGACTGGGCATGCTCATAACGTTCTTCTTCTTTGGTTTTCACATTTTGCTAACCTGCCACTTGTCGGTCAGGCATAGCATTGCAGGCTTCAGAGGCGATCGTTTCCAGCTTTGCCTTTTCGTATGGATAGAGATATTTCTGTGGTGTGGACAGAATTTTTTTTTTAAATGAGAAGAAAAAATATCCATATACGTGTGGTCCAGGCCTTAGATCAGTAGGACTAAAGAGGTGCAAGAACCTCACGATACAATTACACATCACGATACCTGGGTCACTATGCAATAGTATCACCATATCACAATATTGTGATATTCTACACAGTTAGCTATTTGATTGTAAACAACTTTTCTGTTTTATTGTGTTTGAAATAATGAAAGTCAGGTGCAGTGTTTCATACAAACACTTAACTTGAAAACATAAAGTGTGTCCGGTTTATCACTTACACTACTGTGACATTAAACTAATGTTGCAAAGAAAACATCAGGTGAAAGACGTGGTCAATTGGTGAAACTGATCAATGTCACTTGGTGTAACCAATGTTACACATAAAAAAATCTAATATTGTGCAAAACATGACTATAATTATTATTTTATCAGTCTACTGCACTGTAAAAATGAAACTTCTTTGTCAAATTTCAGAATCAAACTCTGTATTTCAGTCTGTATTTATAAACTGAATTTGAAGAAATTTATCACTTCTCTCTGGCAGAGGGTGAAATGTTTCTGGCTGATTCTAGTGATGTGCATTTTATGCGAATTATAGCTCCTGATATAGTCTGTAGACATTATCATCATCATTTAACTTTTTCACATGGTCTTGTGTTTAAAAAGCAAACTAAAAACCGCAAAAATCATAAACACAGAGGAATTGCAATTTAAATTGAATCGCCCCACCAAAGATCGTAATAGAATCAAATCGTGGGACAGAATTTCGTCCCAGCCCTAATCAAAACCACCATCATCAAGTTTAGGAATAAAATATTTTGAACAGACTTTGAGATTTTATTTATTAAACAGTTTATGGGCAACATACAGCAGAGTAGCTCTTGGGCGCCATCTACCGGAGTAGAGGTGTGGAAGAGGTATTGTTCTTCCAACTCACCTAAAATATTTTTTTTTAGTTTAACAAAAATTTTAATATTAAGGGTTGAGATATCGACATTTATCATAGGTGTATCTTGATATATAGCCGTATTGATGTTTTTTGACATCTTTGACATCATTCTTCCACACAGGAGCAGTATGTTATTTTAAAGGGGACATATCATGCTGATCCCTGATTTAATACTTACATATAATATAATAAACTTGAAAACAAGACCTTTCACCCCCGGATTTTTCAAAAAATGAGATATTGTAATTTTTCTGATATCCTAGAACGAGATTTGATGCCTCTGAAAATAGGTCATTGACATTTGGCCACGAGATTTTGACCTTCGTGACGACAGGAGGATCCTTTCTTTTTATTGGAGTAATCTGATAAAGCAGCTCCTACTCTGTGATATCAGTTAGTCACACAACAGCCACCGAGGGATAAACCCACCAAGAGCCGAGTATAAACGTATGAACTATATGTTACAGTACCGGTTTGACTCACCACACTGAAGCGTCCTGAGATGATCTGTGTCGAGGTGGATTTTCTTCCTCCTGAGCTGCAGAACCGTCTGGGTCTGACTCTGGGTCCAATACAAAAGGACGTATCCTACACTCTGCCATTTTATTAGTGCTATCAATGCCTTACGGTGAAGTTTTGGCAAACAGCAAACTCGCTCGGTCTGCTCCATTCAATGTGGCGATTTTGTAAATACTGCCATGCTGCAAAAACCGCCCCCTGGTTCTACTCCCTCCACCCCTCTGATAGAACTGACCAATCAGAGCACAAAGGGCTGTGACATTGCGAGGTTACTGGAGGTCATTCTCGAAACGGAGCGTTTCAACGAGATCTTAGGAATGGCCTAAACTGAGGATATTGAGAACGCTATTGTGGGGAAATGAAGGAACTAAATGACTTGTACTGAGGGCAGAAATGCTTTACAGGCATCCTAGTCTGGCATAGTGAAAAGGAGAAACAAGCATGATATGTCCCCTTTAATCATGTTACATAAAGTTGTTGGTAAAAATGTTTATAAAAAAGAGAGAACTTAAGACTGAAGAGGGGCTTTGAATGCAAGCTTGGGTAGAAAAAAACATTCTGCAGGAAACTCTCTCATACACACAAACTTGTTCTGATGCCAGGTCATGTGGCAGCCCAGGTCAGGTATAATTGGGTCTCAGGCTCGTCTTGATTGGTTGGATCTGTCCCAATCAGCGCGCAGAGCTGCTATGTGTCAGTGATTAATTACCTGCGTTCTCTGCTCTGCTAATGAGCTTAATCAACTCCTCGTGACGGAGCTTTCCATTTACTTTTCAGGCCATAGGTGATGCAAAATAGACTCTTGCTCTCTGCTCGCTGCCTCAGGTTGTCGTCTCACTGGGTTTCTGTTCTGACAAATCTTTACGTGTCAGATTTTAATGCTGTGACTTTTTGTGTGAGTCTACCAGTTGCTCTGTGGACTTCATTTCATCCGTTATTTCTCATCTTCATCTCTGCTGCTCTGTTAGGACAGAGCTTTGGGCTAGACTGACACTTTGTGAGTGCTGCTGCAGCATCAGATGTAACCGTGGGAGATGGAATCAGACAATTAATTGTATTTTCTTCATGGTGCAGACTGTGGCGATTGAAAAGAGTGCTGGAGCAAGGGGGGGTTTGCTTGGCACTGTAAGCCTGTGGGTGTTTGTGTGTGTTTGTATGAGAATGCGTTTGTAACACAAAGAGATTAATTTGTCCTGATTAGACATCAAGTTGATAATTATGTTTCAGTAGCTGGTGGTGAGCACTTGAAGGCAAGATGGAGTCATTTTGAGAAGATAACAGAAACTCACTTGTGTTTCAATGGACTCTTATGTAAGTGGGTTTTTCACACCAGGCTTACAACTTGAAAACAGAGCAAATTAAATACTTCAGAATCAAGACAATGCTCCTGTGCAGCATTTAAAATGCAAGGTTGTACAGTTACTGCAAAACTAAAACAAAACAAAACAAAAATTATTAATACTACAATGTTTGACATCAGAATGAAGTCATGCCGAGATTTTTTTTTTAAGCCTCATTTCTGCAACAGTTTAAGCAAACAAAACCACAGGTGTCCTTTTCAAGCACTTCATTCCAAAAAGTGAATAAAAACTAATCGTCTGAATTAAACAAAGCGAAGAGATGTTTTTGAGTAATAGTCTGAGCTTCATGCCAGAGTAGAAACTTTCACAACAGACTTTTATTCCCTGAGTGACAGCTGAACGCAGCTGCCTCGACGGCTGTGGGCTGCCACTGCTCACTTCGCCAAGGATGAGACACGTGGTCTGCTGCCTTGCTCTTTTTACTGCATGTGATGGTTGTAGCTTGTTTTCTCTCTGTGTGTAGGGTAATGGATGATGTAATTGTTGCCCAGTGTAACGTCAACTTGTTAAACCGTGATAAAGTTGACTCATGTGGACAGCATGTTAACATGTGGCTCAGCTGTAAACTGTCAGACTGTTTGAAACAGAGACTGCGATAATACTGCTGAAAAACGAATCACAAGACATGAAACTGACTTTGAGACTTACTACAAGGTTGGTTAATGTGGTAAGTGTGTACATGGTTTAACACTGCTTTAACGACAGAGTCATGTGACTGTTTTTTCTACTCTCTGTCATACCGTCTGCCTCAGTGGATGGCAGAACACCAGCTTGAAGTTGCTCTATACAGATCAGTCAAACCGGGCACAACTCTCAGACTCAGCTCTGCTTCCTGTCGAGTGTGGCTCCATTTAAATTGGAAATAAACAGACGTTACAGCAGCATAAGATTTATTGCCAAGAAGCATTGTTACAACAAAGAAATAATCTTCCAAACACAAATCAGCTTAATTTTTGTGTGATGTTTAGTTGAAATTAGAGAGAGATCAGAGAGATCAGTGGGTGAGTCATCTCTGGAGCAATAATAGTCTTTGTATAATTCAATTAATTCATTTAAAATTAATGAAATTCAAAATGATTTTTTCTCTGTGCTGTAATCTTCATATTTCTGATTTCCAAGAATGAAGCCAACATACAGATGGTTTTAAGCCCACAAAGGTTCAGGGCTCTGGTTTACTGGTTTCCCATGCAATATGAAAAACCTGGTGGAGTTGACCAATTTTTTCCCCACAAAGGGAAACACCTAAAAAATGGAAAGTGAATGTTTTGTAGTCCTGTGAAATAATATAAAGTGGACATATCATCAACAACCCACCTTTTTTGCTTCTTCATAAAATGCCATTGAGTGAAAGTAAACATGACGTGTACAGGTTATGTTAAAACACAGGTGAGAAGCAGTCCAAGATTGAGGTTTAGAAGGTTGAGGGTAAATAAAACACCCTAGTGAATGAGACATTAGATCTCTCAATGATCCAGAATGCAGCAGCATTAGGGATGGGTACCGAATTAGGTACTTTTTTAGGTACCGACCGAAATATGTCAAAGTACCGGGTATCGATACGTGTAGAGTCAAAAGGTACCATGTTTAGGTACTTGAATGCATCCTTGTGACTGTGAGGGAGTGGAAGAGTAGGCATTTTTCCATGCTGGACATGAACACAGCATTGCAAGGTTATATATTAAAGAATAAATATGTTGAATTAAAAAAAATATATATTTGATTGTTAAACAAATTGATATTTTTTACCACATAACCACAAAAAAGTACCGAAAATTGGTACCGTTGAGTACCGGTACCGGTTGCTAGGTACCGGGCATCGGTATCGGTACCGTATCGTTTCAAATGTGTAAGGTACCCATCCCTAAGCAGCATCTCTGGTCTTTATCCAGCCCAAAACAGCACATGTCATCCCGTTGTTAATCTCGCTTTACTGGCTTCCAGTGGCAGCTTGAATAAAATTTAAAGCTCTTCTTCTGGCTTGCAAAACATTGACAAGAACAGCTCCTGCCTACTTGGTGTCCTTCATCCAGGTCTAAGCTCCTTCTTGCCGGCTACGCTCTGCTTGTGAAAGACGCCTGGTGCTCCCAACCCAGCGTGGCTCCAAATCTCTAGCCAGACTCTTCTCCTCTGTTGTGCCCAAATGGTGGATTGAATTACCTAACTCTATCTGATCGGCAGAGTCCCTTTCTACTTTTAAGAGATGCCTGGATACTCATCTTTTCAGGGAACACTTAATCACTTAAGCTGACCCTTCTCCTCTTTGTCCTCAGGGGTAGAATGAGTCAGGAGTAGGGGTGCAGCGATCACAATTTTCTGGCTGATCACAGATCTATAAAAAGCCTGACCTGCCGATACTTATTTGGGCCGATACCAATTTTTATTTTTTATAACTGACAGCATGTACCTTCAATGTTCCAATCTTATTTTGTTAAAAGTCATTGAACAAAACCTGTGAAACATTAAAATCTTCATGTTTTCACTTAAACAACCAATAAAGTATCCTGAGTTTTAGGTCTCAGAGCAAAAAGCAACAGTGGTTGGCTGTCAGACCTTCTCAGGGGTATATAAGATCAGTTTCATATGTAAGGATGGGCCGATCACTGATCACCGATGCCCCAAAATTAAGGAAATCGACACTGATTAATCGGCTGGCCTATTCTTTGGTGCATGTCTAGTCAGAAGGTCTAAGTTCCAGATCTTAGTGAATTTTTAGCACTAATTACTGAATGATGTTGAAGATTGAAGTATATTGTTGCAGCAATTAATTTTGGTTAGTTGGCTGGATTGGTAGATTCCCAACCTGATAGTGTCATGATTTGATCAAATCTCTCAATGATCTTGCTGAATTTCGTTTGACTTCCTGAACAAACTGTTCAGAGCAGCCTGCTGTCTCATCAGAGTATTACTCTAAAACACGTTTACCTCACATTCAGATTGACATCCAAGATTTTAACTTGCTGTTAGTTTTTAAATATGAAGAAAGCATAGGCTCACCTTTTTCAATTGTCAGGAAAGAAACAAAAAACAGGTTCATCGATATGGGTAGAACATAGTTATATATGTATAGTGTTGCTGTATGACGGATTTAAGAGGCAGAGTTTTTTTTTCTTTTTCTTCGAGCAGCAGCGCCTTTCAGCAGAAAGCCGAGCCTCATAAAAGTGAGTGTACTATAAGTAGCAGGAGCATCATTTGCATGATTTGATTTGTGCTTTACTCACCAGGTGGGAAGGAAGCGAGTAAGCTGCTTCAGTCACTGCTGTGAAAATCAACCCATAATTTTCCACACCATTGTTGTAAATGTAGGTAGTACTCTCACGGCTATTTCATGCAGTTCGGACCTCATGGCTGTGATGAAAGACTGATCTGTAGAAACGGCTAAAATGTGCAGTATGGTCCTGGCACTAAAAACAAGGAAACAAATCTGTTACATAGAGATCTTTCTGTAGCTGTAAAATTCTTTTTCTCTGGTTTTTAACTTTTATAAGCTTATTTTCAAACTATTTCCCCATCCAGAGGTGTATGCTAATATTTGTGAACAGGTGAGTTTGTGTTTTTCTTCTTAGCCTGTCTTATGAATCATCGTGTTGTGTGCCCTCACTTCTGTCCTACAGAGAGGTGCAACTTGTGTTCAGGGATGTTTGGTTGCATCAGTGTTTTGTTTTCTCATGAGGGTTTATGCCAAGTGGCTTCTGGAGGTATCCAAACAGCTGGGAAGCAAACACTCACTGTTCTACGTTACAAAGACATTTCTGCTTTGGAGCACTTAGTGGTGAAGGTCATTTCATTCTGCGCTGCTGATTTTGAGCAGAGAAACAGAAGTTGTATTTCAGTAAGAAATAAATCTCTCGTAAAGGCTCTAACAAAAGAAAATTCAAACTGCAGCATCAAAGATAAAAAGAAAATTGTAATGTTGAATGTCCTGATCCTGGTGAGAGAAAAAATCTGAAGTAAATGTGTTTACTCTGGGTTATAAAAAGTATTATTTTGAGGTTGTTTATGAGCACACAGTACTGAATTAGCCTGAAATAATCATTAAAACCAGACCATTTTAATAAGTAATTTAGTTCAAAAACAATTCTCAGTGGAAATGTGGGATATTTTTTTTATTTTTTTATTTCTTTATTTATCATGGCTGTCACTTAAAGGCGTTACTCAGATTAATTAATTACACCACAAATAAATGCGGTGAAAAATTAACACAAGATTAACTCGTTGGCTGCCAGCTATTTCCAAAGCATCTTGAAAGATCTTTAAAGACCCAAATGATATTGTTTTCTATCTATCTATTCTTTTATGTCTTTCTTCCTGTTTTTGATCCTAAAAACAGACAAAAATTTTTTGTTTGTTTTCGTTACTCTTGGGCGCTCCATCCTATGATTCTCTCCATGATCTCTGACGTCTTTTCTCACGATCCCGCCGCTCTTTCTCTCTGAACTTCCACGACACATCCTCAGTTGGAGCGTGAGCTGCCTGAAATTTTCTGACTTGCAGCATGTCGCTATATCTCTGTCATCTCACATCTTCTCCTCATATCCATGCTGAGCTCTTATCCAAAGAGCACACTGCTCTCACCCACAGTAGTTGACAAGAATGATTTTGATTGACAAGCTCCGCCAGACCCTGCCTTCCCCCCGCTGAACATAACTTTTAATAGCATAAATATACTGTTTACGCAATTAATGGTTACAATCGAATTGACGTCTATAGCTGTTAATGGCAGTGAACATGGTTTTTTTAATTTTGGCCAGTTGAAAAAACATGGATTTACAAATCTTCTCTTCTGTCCTAGAATTCACATTCTTTTCAAATATGAATTTTGGGATTGAGAAGATATGAGATTAAAATGCGATTAATTTGATTAATTCATTACAAATTGTAATTAATTAGATTTTTTTTTTTTTTTATCGCGTGGCAGCACTATTTTTTTTTTTTTTTTAATATTTTCTGTTCATCACCAGATTTAGTGTTCTCAAAAACGACCTTGTATCTGAACCTTTCAGTAGAGAAATCAGTGCCATCAGAATGTTCTAGCTGGCTGCTGTAGGACTGAATCATATTTCAGCTCCTCTGAAATCCGTTTTTCAACAAAAATAGCAACAGAGTAATTCAATCAGAGCGTTATGGGAAGTTTAATATGAAGTGTACGGAATGAGGCCAAGAAAAAGACGTGGAAACGGGGTCATTGATAATTAAACAGGCGAATTTGAGATTAATTAACACACACTGTGTGTTGTTTGATGAGGAATACGATGATGAAGCACTTTGGGCTCAGCCTGAAGACGATTGACAGCTGCAGGGACGGCGCTCAGGCTGTGAGGAGGACAGATAGACAGTGAGGAAGATGAAAGGTGGAGGAAGACGTGAGTGATGAAGTGGAAAAAGTCAAGTGTTGGAGGGAACGATGTGTACGCTGCCAGTTCAGAGTGTGTGTTTGTGGGCTCCTGTCTGTGAGTTCTGAGGGTTTGAATGTTTTCTCAAGCGAAGCTCTCTCTATATCTCTCAGCCTTAACAGACCCCCACCCCCTCCTGTCCTCACTTTCTCTCCTTCTTCTGTCCTCCTCTCTTTCATCTCTCTGTCTCTCTCCTCCCTCCAATCCTCTCTCCCACCAGGGCTTGTTGAGCAGTGGGCTGATATGTCGCTCTTCCTCTGCAAATCTAATTGGAGACAGGCTTTCATTGGCATGACATGGAGATGAGTTGCCAAATCCTTTCAGCCCTCCTGCTCGAGGCTCGCTCCCCTCAGCTCTCCTACGGCACAGCACGCTGATGCCGCAGCCCCAGAAACAGGCTCTGCACCGGCTTCTGCACAGGGCTCCACCGAATCATCCCTGACAATCTGAGCTAAATCAAACCTGCTAATGCTCCCTGTCTTAATGGGTTTAAATCATGTAAGCAGCCTCTGACACTTCACTGGCAGACGTGCTTCTTTTAAACCGACCCTGTCAGGATCTGCTTTGGTAAAAACGCACAGAAAACTTATATTTACATAGTCTAGAGTGTGCATCACCACCCTGTGTATCTCCGTTACCCGCCAGGCTTTCAGTGAGTTCACTCAGAGTGTGTAGTCACAGTCTGATCTGGAGGTTGTTCTCGTGTAAGGCAGCTCTACAGTACCTGAGGGAGCAGGAGTCAGACACAGAGGTTTGTGTTACTAAGCCGACTCTCTGGTGCCATATCTGCACAAAGGTTGAATATAGCCTCCCAAAGTGATTCACTCCTCTAACAGGTCTTTTTTGGGAGGCTAATTCACACAGCAAGCCGCTGCAGATTCAGTGCAACTACACCTGGACTATTTTAAGATTCCTGTGCTGAGGCTGAAACCACAAAGCAGCGTTTGATGTGACTCAGGATGGGAGGGAAACAGTGGGAAGATGCAAGAGGGGAAGTGATTGGGGATACAAAGACACAAAGAGCAGTGACGTTAATTTGTTAAGTGGTCACGACCTGTCGAGGAGGAAACAAAGGAGGTTTGAGAGTTCATCTGTTGAATATAAAACTCTTTATACCTGAATCTCGAATTAATGTCTTGTTCTCCTTTATATAAGAGCTGAAGATTAGTCTAACCAAAAGGAAAAATAAGTAAAAAGCCCAAACTCCTTCCTCCACAGTGATTTTTTATTGCGGTTTAGTCGCAAACTGTACATGATTGTATAAGGAAAAACAAGTCTTAATTTAGATCATGTTTAGTGAGACAACTCATTCGCTGACATCTTTCTTTCCTTTGCATTGATCGCTGAAAGATCAACTGCTCCTCAGCATGCATCATCCCAAACTCCAACCTAAGATGCCAAGATGCAGTTGCTATTGTTTCCTGTGCACAAAATGTTGTGGAACTGTAAACTGGAAATTTGACATGCACCAAATTGCGATGCCAGATAGCATTTAGGCAGAGCTGAAGAACCCAGGCTTCACAGAGCGTGTCTCCCCCACAGGTTCTCAGCCAGGTGTTTACTTTTTGCCCGGGGCAATCACCTTTTTCTTATTTACACTGCCTAAGAGGGTTTTATCATCATGTGCTGCATGCTGCCATTATGAGTCAGCCTAAAGTCTAAGTCATAATACACTAAACAACCCAAAAAAAGACAAATGAACAAAAAAAGGCCAAAATTGCTCAACTCATACAACTCTTTGACTCCATTGCAGTAGCTCCTTGTAGCTTATAAAAATATAATTGAAATAAAGAATGTTTATTTTTCTTACAGAGGGTATGGATGAATAAAGACGCTGACACTAAATAAAGTCTTGCAGTTACATTTTTTAACTAAATATGCATCACATCTTGCAGTAAAGCTTGCCACCACTCTGCTTCACCTCCTACAACACGAACAGCCCACCAGCTTTACATGCACTCATGCCTAACCTCAAGTTTACACCCCTGGCAAGATAACTAAATCTACAAAAAGACAAATCTGGCAGAAAACACAGATTATTATAATTCTCTGTGAATGAATTTGATTAATTTCCAAGGTGCAGGCTTAATATACAAGCTTGATATGTGGCAAAACATTAGCAAACAACAAAACAACAATGAGTTGAGTAATATGTCATCAAATTCAAGTGTTCTTTCAAAAATAAATTATCATCTTTCTTTTTTTTTATCAATTAAAAAAAAAATCAAAATTTTTGCGTTTTTTAATTTTTTTAATTTTTGCAAATTTATTCAGAATAAAAAAACATGTACAATTCATGTCCAATTTCATAAATAAAAAAATCTGCTAGCTTAGATAATTATTCACTTGATTTTACCCATGTATGCACTCTAAAGTCTTCCTTGTCAATAAAGTAAATTTGTAAAGTAGATTTGTGGCTCCAGAATGACTTGTATCCAGGTGAGCTTAGGCAAAAATGGTTGCAGACCCCCGTACTAGATAATCTACAGTCACTGATACCATTTTCATTGTGGTTTAAGACTAAATTTTTGTTTCTGCACAAATGTGATGCACAGAAATGAGAAGCCCAGAATCAGCACAAGGGAACATGTGTGGCTTTTTAATACCTCTAAGTGGCATCTGATGGCATTCTTTCCAAAACTGCAGGGGGGCGTTGTGTCAAACTAAGGTAGAAGAAGTTTGCATTTGTTTACATTGTAGAAAACTTTTGTTTTTAATCAATTCCTCTTATCTGCCGAGTGTGGCTGCAATTTCACACCAGCAGTTGTTCATCACATGGTCATCACGGTGATCTCTGAGTGATGAATCATATAAACGCCAGCATTACTTTCGGAGCTTTTTGTCTGTGAGTCTCCGTCCAGCAGTCAGGAATTTGTGTCAATATTTTTGCAAAAATGCATGAGATTTGAAATTTTACACAGTTTTGGGGGGCACTTTGTGACCCTTATTGGTGTTTTGTAGCCCCTGCTTTAAGAACCACAGGTTAGGATATTTTAAAAAATGTAAATACTTGTAACAGCTGACATTGCGGACAGTTCCTCCTGTAGAGTCTATTACAAAACAATGGAGTGTTTGTTCAAAGGGTTCCATCTCCTTTTGAGCAATTTTTTTAATCTTAAAAAGCCTGTAATAAATTTTTAACCACTTTTGAAACAGATGCCCCTGTGTGAAATACAAAATCAAACCAGGCCATCAGCAACAAGATCGACTTTTGCTTAGGAGTAACTTGCACTCCTTATAATCTCTGTCAGAAGTATCACAAGGTTATTTTGAATCAGTCAATACTCTTATCTTTGTTAGACGTGAAATAAAGATGAAAAACGGTGTCAGAACAAGTCTTAAGGTGCAGATTAGTGAACACAGTTATAAGTTTGATTTGATCAAGCTGAACCTTCAGAGTCATGATTGAATAGATGTTTTTGTTTTACCATTAGATGTTTTTGTCAGAGATGTCGATGTTTGCTCACATTTTGTTTCTTTCTTAACTCGTTCTTTATGTAACAGGCACAGAAACATGCTCACACCCGTCAACCTGCGGTCTCTCCAGTCATTTTTCACACTGAGAAACAAAGTCTGACAACACAAATAACAAACTGTAACCCACCTCAAAGAAAGTAATGTGCACCCTATAAAAAAGAGATGTGAAAATATAGCTTTGAAATCAGGTGAAAGCCTCTATCCTGGACTCACGGTGAAGCCGTGCATGATGAGAAATGACAGGCAGGGAAACAAGTAGGCACGAATGCGGGCAGCTCGCGTAATGACACATGCAGACCGCGGCCTGCAGGACACTTCACACCTCTGTTACATGAACTAATAGAGCTGGAGGACATAATGTAAAAACGGAGAACAAAGAAGAAACAGATACAGTGAGGGTGTAAGGAAAAAAAAAGCAACAGTAATACCCTGTGAATAAAGGAGAGAAATTAAGCCGCGCTGATTTGGATATAAAAGAAAAAGTAGAATGGGACGATGATTAGCTGTAATCTGAGAAGGAGTATATGAGCAGTGACCTCACCATCCGTCTGAATGGTAGGTTTTGGTCTCACAAGTGATTGAACCTTTTAGAGGACGCTTTTAAGACAGAAAAGAATCAAAGGGAGCAATAACAAGATGAAGAAAGACTTTAGGGGTTAGAGGAGAAATGGATACTCAGTGAGTAAGTGAGTGAGAAAAATAGAAAAAAGCTTTAAAGTATACTTAGTTTTGGTTTAAGCTTCAGGGAACCTGATGCTTTGTAATGTATTTACTTTGCTTTGTTGCTGCTTTTGCCTAAAATGCTAAATTTCCTTTTTTTATCACGAAGGAACATGCTTTTATTTTTTTCAAAAGCTAATTTTAATATGTTATAAAGATTTAATCTCCTGATGAATCATTTTTCACAGCCCGTTAGCTGTGTGTGAAGGAGGGTTATTGGTAAATCAAGGAGGTAGCGTTGAAAAATGATCCAAAAACACGTCTCTGCAAGACATCAGAAGTCTGTACGTGCTTTCAGTCACAACGGGAGTGTATTTACATTGAACAGGACAGGCTGCATTTATCAACGCTAGCAGAGTTTGGATGTGAGTGTATCTCTTTATGCGAGAGCGTGTTTCACACCAGTATGTGTGTAGACCTTTCTCACAATAAGTAGGAAGTGAGAAGAGATCAAGGAGAGACATACTTTTAACTGATTGTGGATCAGTGTACTCTCAGATGAATAGAGAAACAGAATGTCCAATGCTTTCGCTTTTTATCTGCACACAGAACAGACTGGTGGGGATTTCATAACATGGCTCGAACTAGTCAAGCAGCTGCCTGAAGCCTTCACTAAAACCAACACTGAGAGTCTTAAGAAATTTAGCTTTAAGTGCTTTTGGGATCTTCTGAGTCTGTTGAGAAGTTGAGTGTTGAGTTGACAGCTCCAGCAGTCAGGGTGTGTGAGGATGGCACTCTGGACCTGTTGACGTAGGTTCATTGTGTAGGTGCAGCATGTTCTCTCAAATGCTCCCTTGTCTTTGCTTTCACCTCAACTGTTTGCAGAAGCACAACCTGTTGATTGTAATGTGAGACATTCACCACATCACATAAGCTGTGTCTCATGACTGAACAGATAAATGTGTAACCAGCACAGGCATGTTGAAGTAACAGCTGGCGGTGCTAGCTTTGCTAATGTTAGCCTCAGGGAGATTGGTCCCATGTTTCAACTGAGATCACTTTTGAGAGTTTGATATTTTTTTGTGAAATTCATACCAGGGCTGTCACTTTAACATGTTAATTAGATTAAGTAATAACACTGCAAATTAATGTGTTTTTAAAATTAACGTAAGATTAACTCATCAGCAATTTTCAGAGCATCTTGAACGATTTTTCAAGACCCCAATAGCATTGTTTTCTATGACTTTGTAAACACCAAAACTACCTCAGAAGCGTGGACTCTTTTCATTTATGTCTCTCTTCCTGTTTTGATCCAAGAAACAGACAAAACGTACTTTTTTTGATCACGTTCATCCCAGGCGCTCCTATGATCCTATCCTATCCTATATCCTATGATCCTCTCCATGATCTCTGTCGTCTTTTCTCATGATCACGCAGCTCTTTCTCGCTGAACTACCGCGACACATCCTTAGTTTGAGCATGAGCTCCCTGAACTTTTCTGACTTGCAGCGTCTCACTATGCCTCTGTCATCTCACATCTTCTCCTCATATCCATGCTGATCTCTCATCCAAAGAGCGCACAGCTGTCTCCCACAGTAGTTTACGAGCATGATTTTGATTGACAAGCTTCTCTAGACAGTTGCAATCAAATTGACGACTATTATTATTACTGATGACTATTGATGACTATTACTATTACATTTATAGACATCAATGGCATCAAACACGGATATTTTAATATCGGCCATTTGAAAAAAATGTGGATTCATAAATCTTCTCTTCTCTGTGTATTCATTTTATTAGTCATGCACTACAATTTCGATATGTCCTAGAAGTCAAATTCTTTATTTGGGGACCTGAAGCAGATATGGATAAAAATGTGATTAATTAGATTAATTAATTACAAATCCTGTAATTAATTACATTATTTTCTTAATCACCTGACAGCACTAATTCATACACATTTACAAGGCTGAACAACAGTGGGATATATTTAGAGTTCAGTGCCTTGCTCATGGACAGTTAGGCATGTGACTTCAAGAGCAGGGATTAAACCTCCAACCTCCCATTTAAAAGAAAGACACCTGTTTACGGTTGACTGTTTTCAACATGTCAGTTTTATTGATACCATCATGGAGTCCTGTCTAAAGAACAGCCACCTCCAGCTCTGATTACCCATACATGCTTAACCTGCATTTACCATCAACAGAACAGCAAAACAACATGATCCAACATATCAAGCCTTGGAAATTTTATAAACTTTTCATTACTTAATTAATGCAAACATTTACTAAGAAAAAAAGCATGGATGTTTATGTGATGCACTGAGACGGAGAGAAATGAGAGAAATACAGTCATTTACCAGTGTTTCCAGACATGTAGGGTTATTAAGCTGTCTGATCATTTCACTGCATGTTTGATTTGTTGTTATAATGCATTTGTCATACCCTGTGATATCCTATGAGAGGCAGAGAAAAGCTGTCCATCTTCATTAAAGTTTTATTTCCATATAAAAAGCCAGCACAAGCAGAGCAGATCCTCAGCGTTTCTTCTGTGACTCAGTGTGGGGAAAATTTCTCCAAATTAGAAAACAGATTGACTCTGTTTGAATGAAAACACTCCCAAGATTTTTTTTACTCCCGTTCATTTTAGCACAACCTTGGTATGTTAGCTCTGTGAAATTCAAGGGTTTTTATTCTTGATAATCTACCAGTTACCTGACCTGTGAGACTCTTGACAGTTTAAGATTTATCTGCGCAGACAGAGAAATTAGAGAGCTCAGCTCATTGGTTTTCATTACCTTTGTTTTCACCGTCAGTAAAGGTTAAAAATATCAGACTCCCTCCCCCTCCTCCTTTACTTCCACCGCTGTCATTCCCTCCGCCATCACTTGACACTGCACTGTTATTACCTCATTACAGTGAAAAGTAGGTAACAGATCATTCATGTCCCCGGAGGAAGGGGGAAGTTGTGCTTTGATGTTGAGTGGAGGTAGTACACCTCAGTACTCAGGGAGTGCTCAGCTTCCTGCATGCTGACGTTTATAATCGATTGCACATGCAGCAGATAGTTATTAACACACACATGCAAAAATACAGCAATGCATTTAGGCGTAGGTTGATCTCGAGGGCAGATGTGGACGATCACCAGAGGGGGAATTAAATCTGAGCCGTTTATTTCAAATTCAAAAATTTAAGGCTGCTGGGCTTAATAATTAATTACTCATTTAAAAGATCCACTGTACTACAAAAGAATGAGTTAATAACACTTTCTGTCAACTGGCACTTACATCTGGACTAAACTATGTCAACTGCTTCATCTATTGGTAGTAACTATCATTTAAGGAGACATTTATGGTACTCAGAGGATGAACCCTGACAGCTCCGTTATTTGACTGACTTTTCTAAAAGCTTCACAATCAGGTTTACAATTGAGACACAGATTCAAGTGTCCCAAAAAATACTTGATGAACTGCTTGAATAGAAAAGAATAGAATACAATACAATACAATAGAAATAGAAAAATATATTTATCCACAAGGGGAAATTCAGGAGGAGTCACAGCAGCAATCAAGAAAACAAAAGTAAGAAAGTGTATAGAAAGTGCAAAAAGGTCCATAAGAAAATAGATGATAACAGCTTGTCCATCATTCTCCAGTTCAGCCAGCCTCCACCTCCACAGGGTCCAGGACTGAGCTTCTTCAGTCATGCTCCATCTCTTATCTCCTGGATCCTGTCTGCTCACAGCAGGTGAAGCTCTTCCAATGTTGCGTTTGTTTCTGGTGTTAGCTCCATTAGCCATGTCTGTGAATAGCATGATGCTACTCTGCCTTCTTGTATTCCCTCTGTTGCAGGGTTAGCATGGCTAGCTTGTCTATCTTATTAAAGATAGATCTTACGTTCCCAAGAATGATGGATGGAAGGACAGGTCAATGTCATCACTTCTTAGCTCACACCTGAGGACAAACACGTTTTCCTCACTTCTTCCCTCACCTTAGGGGAAAACATCAGGCCTTGCACCAGTTAGCATTAACATGCTACAGCCTGCTAACAGCTGATTTCACATATAAACAATGCGGCCATGGTTACATGTAGGATCTCCAGACAAACACAGGAGAAAAAGTAGTAAATATATCACTGAAGACATAATCAGTTTGTTGTCCATGACCAACAAATGAGCCATACAAAGTAAGGAACTACTCCAAATGCAAAGATGACGAAAAAATTACAAAAAAAAGACAAGAAAAGGCAACAACAGGGCGGTGCCTAACAATTTTACAATAATTAAAATAATTCTAACAATAATTTTACTTTTTTTAAAATATTTTTTAGATTTTATAGATATTACACAAACCTATGAATAACTCTGAAACTTCAAATCTCAATAACGCATGGGTCAAAAAAGGGATCACTGAGTGTATGGTGTGTAACCAATGAAGGAATCAGCTATGAAGACTAAAACTAATTTTTGAACCAGACTGTCAACATATTTATTCTTGCTCTAAATTTTGGCATTTTAACATTGGTATCAGTGGGACTTCCTTGGCTTTTGCAGCAGGCCTCAAGTGGACACTCAAGAAACTGCAGATTTGTACTTTTAATGTGTCTCATATTCCAACACTGGGGGCTACCACCTGAAAGCACAAAACACTCCACAATAATAGCAACTTTTACTTTGGTTTTGAATTAACAGTTTTTGTTCATTTTAAATGTCAAAGTACAAACCAGATCATTTTAGCTGGTGTGTTTGTTATTAAGATCAAAGAGCTGCTGTGCCTGTTTGAGGACTCGCACTGCTGTGAGTGTGGCTTAGCTTCCACTTTTGCTAACCACTTCCCCAGTGTCTGTCTCTAAGCATCCTGCAGCTTTATTTAATGTATGAAAAAGATAATGTCATTGTCATGTCATTTAATTCTCTTTCTGATTCACTAAAAGTTTAATGAAACCTGTAATTTAAATATCTGCATGTTTCTATGGCTGTGTGTAATAAACTATTCAGATTAAAGTGTATCAGCATTGCCCACCACCTCCAGCCATCTCAGTCCCCTTTCCTCATTTCACTTCATTCTATACGCAATGAGGGTCCTGACATGATGCTGTTCTTATTACAGCCCCTCTTCTATGTCCCCGCCAGTCACTATCATTCCTAAATAATCCGTCTTGACTTCTATGTCCTGTTGCGTTACTTGAAAGTTTAACATGGTTGACTGACCTTGACCAATCTATGGCCTCAGACATCAGGCATATTGCCCCAAGACTTCTTCTACTTCTATATTTGTCTCATCTTCATCTCTCCTTGGAGAAAAGAAATGAAGGTTAAGCGTGTCTTCATATACAGTCCCTTGTATTTAATACACTTGAACCAGGTGGTGGTTACTTGTTATTCTCTGGGAAACGTACCAAATGCACTTGTTTTTTCCAAGGTTAACTTTTTAATACGTGCCACAGAAGAATACCTCTGATTAAAACATTACAAATACACGAGAAAGATTATAGAGCCTCACACTGTAGCATATTACTCAGCATAGAGGGAACACAAACAAACAAACTGAGAATGCACACACGGAGCTGTAAACAGGTTTATATTTGCTCCTGAGCCGTTCAATAGCTGGACACGCTCCATAATCAGCCCTGGCCATTCTTCCAGTTCTCTCTCATGCTGTATGACTCATGACCTTGTTTGCTGATTGGCTACGTGTCTCTGGTTTCCAGGACGACAACTCCATGTTTTTCCAGTTTGGTCCGTCCATCGAGCAGCAGGCCTCCGTCATGTTGAACATTATGGAGGAGTATGACTGGTACATCTTCTCTATCGTCACCTCGTATTACCCAGGATATCAAGACTTTGTCACCAAGGTAAACAAACAAAGACACTTTGATAAATGCAAAGTTCAGTTAAAGGTATTGTGTTGTACATGAGAGTATGCCTGTGCCACAAAGACAAATCCACTACCTTCATGCAGGATTATTTTCTGCAAAGACAAATATATTCCTTTGACACCAGCAGCAGCAGGATGCTTATTATTACTGATTAAACTAATGGCAGAAGACATTTTCAGCCATGTATTCAAATTAGAGATCCACTTTCGCTCTGGGTCCCAGGCACATTAGATGTTATTACTTTTATCTTTTGGGGACTCATTACAGAAAGTCAGAACACTTCTGTGTTTCTATTTTGTTTTAAGATGCCTCTCATTTCCTGCTTTTTATTTGTTTCATCTTTACTCAGCTTTGACTGTTTCTACTGATGATGCTAATAGGACAAAGCACTTCCTGTCCATCTGTTTTTAAGTCATGACTTCAAAGCTTGGTTGAGTTTAATATAAGTGGGAAGCAGGTTCCACTTGATTGTTTCAACTGAAAAAAGCAGATTGGCTGAAAATGTCTTTGACTGTGAGGTTTCAGTCGCCTCCTTATCTCAAGGGCTTGGAACAGACTCTTAAAGGGGGATTGTGTGAGATCCTGGGCTACTTTGAACATCAAACATATCTTAAAAGAATTAAACGTAACTGAGAGCCAGCTAATTATAGTTCTTAATATTATTGCGAAAATGGCAGTGTCTTTCTTTTCGATAAAATTAAAGAAAGAATCTAATTTAAAATACTTATATAAATCATTTAAAGTGGCTGTGAGGAAGTCTCCCTTCTAGAAACATGTCTGATCGTCACCCACACTTTAAAATGAGATTATCAGCGCCAATAATGCTGGTTACAGGTTATCTTAAATTGTTACTTTTTAGCTTCCAGTTCAGGTCGTCCAGGACCGGATTAATCTACAACCAACTAGGTCTCTATGACAACACCACGCCAGCTGACAAAGTTTAGTAGTGAGAGAATATAAAGCAAAGAGATCTGTGTTTTTCTCTGCTAAAAAACATTTCTATGATTAATTTTGTAGTGATGGTGGACACAGGAGCCTAACTGTCGGACAAAAAAAGGACAGAAGAGTAGAAGAAAGCTAAACAGGAGAGTGATACAGTCTGAGCTAAAGGCTAATTAGCCTTAAGCTCGGACTGTATCACTCTATAACACAGGGGCTAAGCTTTTTGTCTGGCTGTCTGTTCAAACTTGAGAGTCTATCAATAAAATGCAGAGTGAGTTTACGTTAGCTCTGCTTGGTAGGTGACTGACAGGACATAGTAAACCAGGATTAACTAATGTTACACGTTACAGACACGTCTTGGAGTGATGGACTGCCAGATGTGCTAAATTTAAACAGCTACTAAACTACTTACAAACTAAAAGTGTTTACTTGTTGTTAGCCTACAAATAAGACAGAGCACCGGGCTAACTTATAACCAGCTGCTACAACGTTTGCTTGATGTCACGTTTCAAACTGTAGTGCCACGTAACTGTACTAACAAGTACCTTACCTCAGCGCGTTGTATCCAGTAAAAAGTTGTCTTCAACAAAGAAAATCTGTTTCAATCTGATCTCCATTTAGTTCTAAAACAAACACACCCCTCGCTACAAGTAATTGTGCAATTGTGCATTCAAAACAGATCCTCCTCATAGCATCTTTAATTGAGGCCTTAGATGTAGATCTTTAGTGTCTGAGGTGATATTGACTCATGTGAATTGTAAAATATCCAATATGAGGAGTTTTTTAAGTACAGTCTCATCTGCATAGCTAATCGTCATTGAAAATAATGATTAAAAACAAAGTCTGAAAAAGTTGTTTTTTAGAGGAACTTTTCTGGTTTATGTTGTATAAACCCAATATAAGGAAAGGATTTGTCCTTGAAGTACATCTGATAAAAGTAAGATCATACTATATTAGGATTTTAATGCCAACGCTGACAGCACCACTTATCTAAAGAGACATGATGGACAGAACAAAGAAGCACAAATGAGAAACAGCTGACTAAGAGTTTTGATGCCTTTTTTGAGAAAATGGTCAACAGTTCAGCAGAGACATTAAACAACTGTCCATCAACTGAAAAATCTGCTGCTTGCTGCAATAATGTAACAAAGATATCCAGTGCATGTGCTTAAAATGCATGAATACATTACTAAAAACTGATCAAAGGTAAACTCGTTTGCAGGCTTGTTATCCTTCCGAGAGGCTGCAAGTTGTCTTGGTTTTATAGTTTTTTTAGACAATATTTTTTTTCTTTTACAGACATCATAATGTACATCATTTAAAAATGGCAATTTAATTTTACTTTTAGTTAATGTTTTTTTTACTCTATTAATTTAAAGAATTCCTTATAAAATTAGATAATGTCATTAAAAAGTGTTTTTCTTTAAATAAGTCTTGAAAGGGGGGCTGGGGCATAACAAGCATCATAAATCTGATCCATTGTATATAGCATCTAAAATGTACATACAAGGCTAATTGGTGTTGTTACAAGATATGCTATGCCTAAAATATTGCTTCTGCCTTTTTTAGCCTGAATTACTCCTGTGACTCTGATTTTCTCAAGAATTTTCTATTAAACTGTGAAAAGCCTTTTTTTCTTTCCTGATGTCATCTACACAAAAGGGATTTGTAATAGAAAGAAATCACTCACTGCTGCACTTAATCTGTGAACCTTGACTGGCTCTGCTTGTAAAAAGTGAAACAAAAATGAAACAGGCTCTATTTTCCTGCGAGTTTTCTCTGTGTGCAGATATAGCCTGAAGATTTGGGAAAAAGATTACCTAATCTTGCTCTTTTGCATCTGAAAAAAAAATCAGCTCCCAGTAGATGTGTTAAGAAAGAACAGTTTTGCTATCTGGGAGCTGGAGGAGGAGACATCGCAGTTTCTTTTGTTCCAGCATCTCTCCTTAACAACTCCCCTGTAAGTGTGCAGCCTACACTTTTTAAAAAAATCACATCTCCCTCTTCTTTCCCATCAAGGTCCGCAGCACCATCGAGAACAGCTTTGTGGGCTGGGAGCTTGAAGAAGTCATCACATTGGACATGTCAGAGGATGATGGAGACCTCAAGATCCAGAACCAGATGAAGAAACTGCAGAGTCCAGTTATTCTGCTGTACTGCACAAAGGAAGAGGCCTACACCATCTTTGAGGTGGCACATTCTGTGGGTCTCACAGGTTACGGATACACCTGGATCGTCCCCTCTCTGGTGGCTGGAGATGCAGACCATATTCCCTCTGTCTTCCCTACAGGTACACCCATTCCCCAGGGTCCGGGTTTACAAAGGCAAAATGAGACTGAATAACTCACACCTCAGACTTCTGAACTCATCCATTTTGAAGCAGAATCAAAAGACCGGTTTACTTTGCTTTACTTTATTTCAGACCCTTAGGCCCATATAATTGTATTAAGGAAAAACAAGTTCATATATTGCCAGCATTAAAACACAAAGAGACATTTGTACCAATGTTTCCCGTAACAGGATGTAAACCTCGTGTCGCTCGTTGTGAGCTGAGTAAGTGACATTATTATTTCATTGTCTGAATCAATCAATCGACCAATGAATTTGTTCATGAAGTTTCAAAGATCAGCATAAAATGTGGGCATGTTGTTATAAACAAACATGTAACTTGCACTCGTCCATTGAGTTAATTTAAGAAATATTTTAAAAGCATCATGATAAGCTACCTGTAACTTTTTTATTTTTGCTTTACTGTAGTTGTACCTTGAATGCGCAGTGTACAGTAGACTACAGTAGGCTCTTCAAAGCTAAAATGTATGCACAAGCTAATATGTTAGCATGTACATTTCAGACGTGTACAGAAAATGTTAAAATTGAATCATCATCATTGCACAGATCACTTTTAGTTTGCGAATATCCTCAATTTAAAGGCCCTGTAAAGACTTAATATGTGATCTTGAAATAGTCTAACCTTTATTTATTTGAATTATTTGATTTAAAAATGAGATTATCAGCACCAAAATCTGTTATTTCTAAATGCTATTTTTTAGTGTGCAGGTCAGGTCAAACACAAATCCCTTTACAGCATGTAGAACAAGAATGTGGATGTGTCCTTTTTTCTCAGCTGAAAAGTATTTCTTGGATTTTTTTTTTGTTGGACAATCGAGCTTGACTGTAAAAAAAAAAAAGAATAGAATAGAATAGAATAGAATAGAACTTTATTGTCATTGTAACAAGTATAACAAAATTGAAGTCACAGCAGCAATCAAGAAAACAAAAGTAAGAAAGTGTATAGAAAGTACGAAAAGGTCCATAAGAAAATAGATGATGACAGCTTGTCCATCATTCTCCAGTTCAGCCAGCCTCCACCTCCACAGGGTCCAGGACAGGAGAAAAACACGGGAGAAAAAGTAGTTAAAATATCGCTGAGGTCACAAAAAGTTTGGTGTCCATGACCAACAAATGAGCCATACAAAGTAATGATCCGCTCCAAATACAAAGATTATGAAAAAAAGACGAAAAAAAAATGACAAGCTGCTGCAAAAGGCAGCCATAGTCAACAGGGCGACGCCGAGCAACATCAAAAAACAAGGACAGACAAGAACGTTAAACAGGAGAGTGACAGAGCATGGGATAAAGACTAAAATGGCTAAACTATTTTTAATAATGTTCATTCCAACCCTCATGCAGCAGTTATTTTGCAGAGGTCTGTTCAAACTTTAGAGTTTATCAAAATGAAGAGTGAGGTTACGTTAGCTCTGCTTGGTGAGGTTGGAGTTGGTAGATGAGCACTGGTAGCACATAACCAGGATTCACTAACATTACATGTTACTGACTGCTCACCTTCTGGACACTTCAGTAAACTACTGAGTTTACAAAGTTTGAATGTTGTCACATTTCAAACAGCAGTGCTACGCAACGAGTTACAAAGTAACTACATCTCATAAAACATTATTTGTTAATTTGCATCCTGTAAAAAGTTGTCTTGTAAAAAAGAAGGTAGTCTTAAAAAGAAGATCTGCTCCCCAAACAAATGCACGCCTTGGTAAGACACACATCTCTATGACAGTGGGTGATGGTGCCTTACTACTCAGGGGAAGTGAAATCTTTACTGTGAAAAAAACACTTCTGATTCCAGCCAAAGGTGTCACTGCAGTCAATGCCAGAAAAATAGTCCTCACAGCAACGTACACAATATTGTATTACCGTGGCAAAGCCAATTAGCTAGTCCCGATGACGCAAGACTTAGTTCTTGGGCCGACATTGTCAACAAAGGTCAGGATAGATGACTTATATTCATGAAAACCACTTATTTCTACAAAGAGATTCTAAATATGATACAGACAAGAATTGGCTTCATGCTGGTCTTTCATTTGTAGCCTAATGAGCTTTTTCAAATGGCATTTCTGTTAGTGCTGACGGTATGCAGAAAAACAAAGCTAATAGAGATTAGGAGAGAGGACCACATAGGCTGGAAAGCAGTCCTGATATCATCAGCCTTCTTGTGGTATCAGTTCGGATTGTTGTCAATCTGTATTGAGAGTTATTTGCATGGAAGTGCTGTTTACAATTCATAACTCGACTTAGAGGAAAAGAAATCCTTGACCTAAGAGTTTCTCATTGATTACTTTACTTAGTGTCAGATTGATAGGGGATGTGGTCAAAGGTTGACACACTGTAAATAATAAATGATGCTTTTAACAGGTCAGCAGGTTTCACTCCGTCTTCGATGTTGACTGGTTAGCAGCAAACAGAGGAAAGGGGTGGATAACATGTTAGACCTAAAGACGCCGACTAGTTGAGTATGTGACAGATCTGCTTCACAGTCAGAGAGTTTGAATCTAGACTTCATAAGCTCAGAGTTTGAAAATCATGAAGAGCTAAGACCAGGTTTCAAACATCAGGTGATGATTGTCAAGTTCATTATGAGACTTTTATTTTTTTAATCATTATACCGACAAACAAGACTAAAGACCTCTCTGTTCCTGCCACCTCTCTTTCTTATATCTTGTCCTCTTTCCTCTCTTTGTGCTCTTCTTCAGTCGCTACTCAAGCAGTGATAGTCCTGAGACCTCTGCATGCTGTTGCAGGGTGAACTATCTTATTCCTTTTAGAAGCTAATTTACATAAAACCACTTTGAATGATTTAATGGCTTGATCTGAAGTGAGAAGTCCTGAAGCAGGGCCACCTTTACACAGCATTATAATTTATTTCTTCTAATAAGTAGAAGCACTGTTGCTGTTGGTATCTTTTTGCACCCAAGTGCTTTTTAAACCCTCCTTTAACATCTAACCTAAGGCTCATGAAATATAAAATATATATTCCTGAGTCTTCCAGAGATGTCTTGGTTTCTTCGCAGTACTTGTAATTTTCTCTCAGAACCGTCTCCCAATAGTTTATGGATTTGTAGGCGTCCCTCCAGCCAGTCGGGGGCAAACACTCAGTCAACGTGTATTTTAGAGCTGGAGCAATCGACTAGCTTTGATTACCCATTCTAATGATTCTCTCCTCCGGTGAGACTCACTGATTAGAAATAACAGAAAGAAAATCATTATCAGCAGGTATCCTTAGTTTGAAGAATCTTTCTACTTAAACTCAGAGTGCCAGAGGAGTTTATTAGTCCGTTATTTCATCACAGTGTAAAAAAACATGATCTTTCACTACATATAATCCACCCCTTTAGGTATCATTTAAAAACCTGTGCAATCAAACTGTTTTGCTTTAGTGTTTTATTACTGAAACTCTGAACTCTGTGTGATGTGTTTCATTGCAAAGGTTTCAGAAAACTTTGAGCTGTAATGTGGGCACAAGTGACAGATGGGCATGTTTGCATATGCAAATTATCTGCTGGTGTATTTGCGGTACATTGTGCCAGTCAGTGCTGTGTGCATACTGATTCCTGCTAACCTCGGTGAGGAAGTTTGTTGTTTGTTTGGGAGATCATTTTGTCATATATATATATAAGATTTTAAGTCAGCTTATTGTGGAATAACCCTGAATAAAGTGGACTTCAACGCTCCACTTTTAAGTTTCAATAGCCGTCTGAGATATAGCCTCTCTGGAGTCCATCATTAAGAAAATTCTCGGTGGTGTTTTGAAAATATCTCTCCAGGGAATCAGGTCAGGCTTGAAAGAGGCCACTTTGTCATTTTGCAGAGATTTCAAGCATTTTAAAACAGGGTAATTTGGAGCATTTACTTCCATAAGAAGGCTTCCTGAAAGTGCTGCTTTACCTTTATAAGAAGACTGATGGTGCAGTTTCTAAAAGTGAAAAGCACCTCCTAAACAAGCTGCTGAAAATGACCTGAAAGCACAGCTGTTTATGAGTGTGAGAAATGGAGGCTGACATTTGATAGCCAGCAGTTCTTAATGCCTGAAAATTTGAGGGCAACAAAATGAGCAGAGCGCTCATAAAGCAGTTTTATCATGTTTTCAACCCTATGAGTATTTATTTTTAAAACAGCAAAGTAAATAGCTCCACAGTTGCAACTTAAATATCGTAGGTGTTGATTGCACTCATAATTTTGTGTTAAACATCTTTCCAGCCTTTTCCTGAAATGTTTTCATTTCAGAGAATGTTTTCCCCCTTCGGATATTTTTCATTGCACTCTGCCTCTCCCTATTCCTGTCTTTGCTCTCCTCCTCACATCTACCGCCCCTCTGCTCGTCCTTTTCACCATTTCTTTTCACTCTTTTCTTTCCGCTTTGAAAAATACAGCCCTTCCTCTCACCTCACACTATCTCTCTTTTCTCTCTTTCCTAGGGCTTATCTCGGTGTCATATGACGAATGGGACTATAACATTGAGGCCAGGGTACGTGATGCAGTGGCTGTCATTGCCACGGCAACCTCCACCATGATGCTGGACCGAGGGCCACACACCCTGCAGAAGTCGAGTTGCCTTGGGACACCTGACAAAAAGGGCTCCAACACCGGTCATTCCAAGGAAATACTGAAGTGAGTCATTGCTGGATGGATACATGGCCGAGGCGATTAAAGCAGAGGGGTTTTCTGCTCTCACAACATATATTTATTTAATGTGTATAAAACTAACACAGTTTGTGTTTTATTTTTTGTAAAAATTGACTTATTTCACTTAAAGGGGCTGTGAGAAGGCTCCCTACTAAATATATGCCTGATTGTAATCCACACTTTTAAAAGAGATTATCAGCACTGATATTAAAGGTTACAGGTTACTCCCGATCGGGTCAAGCAGGACCAGACTAATTTACAGCACATCTAGTTCTCTATGACAACACCACGCTGCCTGAAGACAAGAGAAGAGATATCTGTGTTTTTCTCTTCTGAAAATGATTTCTGTGATTAATTTTGTAGTGATGGTGGACACAGGAGCCTAACTGTCAGACAGAAAAAGGACAGAAGAGCAGAAGAAAACTAAACAGGAGAGTGATACAGCATGAGCTGAAGGCTAACACAGGAGCTTAACTGTTTGTGATAATGTCCATTCCAACCCACAGTCAGCAGTTATTCTGCAGTGGTCTGTTTGAACTTGAGAGTCTATCAATAAAATGAAGAGTGAGGTTACGTTAGCTCTGATTGGTAGATGACTGGCAGGACACAGCTAACCATGATTCATTAATGTAACTCATTTCGGACATGTCTTCGAGCAAAGAGCTGCCAGCTGCGCTAAATATAAACGGCTACTAAACTACTCACAAATTGATGGTGTTCACTTATTGTCACGCTAGCCTACAGATAAGTAGGGGCAATGGGCTGCCGATAGCGCTACATGTAGCCAGCTGCTACGTTTGCTTGATGTCATGTTTCAGACCGTAGCACTACGTAACTGTACTGATAAATACCTTACCTTGGCACGTCGTATCCAGTAAAAAGTTGTCTTAAACAAAGAAAATTTGTTTTGATCAGATCTCCATTTAATTCCAAAACAAACACACACCTCACTAAAAGGTGACGAGGCAGTCCAATTAAAACAGATCCTCCCCACAGCATTTTTAATATGAGCACTATTTACCGGACAAGTCCTTAAAATGCCTTATTTTAATATATTGAGACAAACATGAATTCTGAATTGCTTGTCAAGAGTTAACAAATCTGTAAATGGAGTAACAAAAATATCTGGTTTGGTTTCCTGTAATAATACATAATTCTCTCAAGCCATTTTTCTTAACCGGTATGCATTTTACTTTTGTATTATTACTGAGGATTTAGTTTTGTCTGACAATCTTTAAAAAAGATATTTTCCGAACTTGCCTGGTAGATGTGTCTCATATTAAATCTAAAAACACAATTTTAACAAAAAAAAAAAAGACTGAAACATTTGCTTAGACTTCAGTTGAGAAGTTTGTGCAGTTGAGAGTTTTCCTGCTGTAGTGAAACATGAAAGGCCTGTCAAGCTCTGGATTGCTGATGCAACTCCTGTTGAGCTCATGAAGCTACACATGAAGATTTTGGGGCCTTTCTGTCCCACTGTGTGTTTTTGTGCTGTTCTCTGATGTTGAAAATAGTCAAAACCTTTGAACACTGCAGCAAAGGCTAATGTAACTTCTCACTCTCTGACAAATCAAAACTGAGAAGAGGTGAGACATATGGTATCTAACATCGGTGTACGAGGTCAGAGCAGCCCAAAAAGTTGAGTGGGTCACCTGACGAGCAAGGATTACACGGAACTCCTGACACTTACAGGGCCTGTGTCGGCGCCAGCGGTTACCATTACGAGAGAAGGAAAACTGTCCTTCAGCACTCCTGCTTCTCTTAGTGACAACAGACTCTACTCTATGGTCTGTGTGCTTCATATTTGCTGTCATTCAGTTTTAAATCATGCCTTACTGTAGCAGCAGGAGCAGCTAGAGACCAGGAAAAACAGGCATGTTAGCACCTAGAAATGCTAGCACTGAGTGTTCATTATGTTTGAGAGGATAAAAGATTTCATTCAGAATATTTGTGTCATGCTACCCATTGTCCTTCAGCGTCTTCATTCACAATTTATAGTTATTAGAAAAACAACAAGCGCTGTTTTCCACTCCAGCTCTGATTTTTGGAAGCTTCCACATCAGCCACATCAGTTGTGATGGATTCTGTTGATAGTGTGATGTGTTTTCTTAAGTCCTCAGTTATTCCTCATCCTTAAACTTGGAAAAGTGAAGCTGACTGTTTGAAAACATGATAAATAACACACTAATCTAACAGGGGATTGCTTGCCCAGGTAGATCTTTTCGATGCCAAGCATTGAAACCATTCATGGATTAGATTGGAAACACAACATTTATTCTTGGTAGTACACCAGCACTACGAGGACAAACCACTGACAGCTCAGTGTGGAAACAATAATGTTGTGCTGTCCCTTCACTGTGATGATATTTGCTAAGGATGATTAAAAAAAGTAAGAGTTTTTATTCGAGTGGACTAGGGCTGCACGATTATCGCAATCGCAATCGCAATGTCAGCACATGCAATTCAGATTTTTCTCCATGATAACCAAGCAAGTCTGTAGACTCATCATGACACAACTTTTTTTATTAAATAGCAAGCACAATCGCAATCGCAATATTGTCCACCTAATCACAAATCACACCTTTTCCCCAAATCGTGCAGCACTAGAGTGGCCACATTATTGTTAACATAATATAGTGTACATTTGCTCAGTAAAACAGGGGCTTTGCAGGTCAAAGTACTGGGTGAGACACCAGTTTCCTTTCAAAAAAAAAAAGTTCATCTTTACAGCACACATGCTTTGTTTAATGAGACATAGCTTAAAGCAAAAAAAAGGCTGCTTTTGATTAAATATTGCTTTGAGTTGAATCCCAGTGAAAACAAACTTCCCTTGTGAAAAAGTATTTCAGATAAAAAAGCAATGAGCCGAGTTCACGTCGAGCTTTTAAACTCCATTTGGTACCAAAGTGAGTCAAGGTTTATACACAAAGCACAAATATGAGCTGAATAAGAGCAGATTAAATATTTTTTTGACTCATGTGAGTTACTGTCAAATGAACCAGCTGCTAAAACAACAGTAAAATTTTAAATATTTTGGTTTATTTAGTACCTTTAAGCATGGATGAAAATATCACAATAAGATAACAAAGGTGCAAGAAAGTAAACAAATTCCCTGAGGTGAACCAGAATTTGTTTAATTATTGAATGAAAACATGAAACACACAAAATGACTCTCAGACTTAAAACAACACAGTGTCTTATCTTTAGCTTAACCCACAGCGATCATTAACTGAAAACATCCTTTGAGTCTGTCGCTGACCCTGCTTGCTTCGCCTTTTTTCAGCCAATAACACAACAAGCTCAAGTGTTCACATTCAATAATTAATCCCCATTTAACTTCATAGGGCATGCTTATACTGCTGGAATTGATCAGAGATTCCTCGGCTAATTGAATGCTCGGGGACAAGAGGATTAACGAAAGAAGGAGCCAAGAACAAGAGAGCACACAGGAACACACACACATGTGCTGTTAAAGCATGACACTGAACCGCTCTGTAGGGATTAAGCTAATGAAAGCAGAAAATTACTGATGTCACTCTTTATGAAATGTAATTTAAGAGTACAAAACTACACATCTACTGTTCCTTCATCGCTTTACCCCAAAATATTTGACATTTCTCACCTCTACTCCTGTCAGGAGGTTAATGTATCACAGTGAATGCTGGTCTTGCACTGGACACACGTTTCTGTTTGTAATGTCAGGAGCACTCGAGACGTCTAGGATTCCACCAACAACAGGACTGTGATAACAATAACAACACAGCCATGAATATTTCAGTCCCCACCGGGCACCATCAGACACGGGGTTAGCTCTCAATCATCCTTCAGGCACACACCTGGGATGCTTCTCCGCTCTGTGTGTGTGGAGAGATGTGTAAGTGTGTTTTTCAAGCAGCCATTCAATTTTTCTCCATTTGACTGAGCCGAGGTGGAGAATTTGGATTGCCTGGATTTTTGGTTGTGACCTTAGAGGGAAAGACAACCTAGCACACATAATTCCACGTATTCCATTCTCACACCCCAGAGACAGAAGTAATAATAAGGCCATATGGCTCTGCATGGTCCTATATAGCTCCAGGGCCTCGGTGGGCTGCATGCATGCAGGGTGAGCATGCCATCCTGTCAGCGCTGATGGACGGAGATGGGAGGCCCCTGTGAGTCACGCTCTCAAATTTGTTTAGGGGCTGCTTGACCTTATGGGACACACACGAAGACAATCCCACTCATAAAAATGTAGAATCAACACAACCTTACACTACAAGCTCTGACACATTCCAGCACAGATATGTAAACACGCACACATGCAGAGCTCCAGAGGAAATGCATTGTTTCCTTTCAGACAGTGAAAGCAGCATCGCAGGATAATGAGAAATATGCTCCAAGTGGTTTAGGATGAGGCACTAAGGGGCTTGTTTGTGTGTGTGTGTGTGTGTGTGTGTGTGTGTGTGTGGGGTCTTGAAGGATGTTTCTAACTGCATATGTATGTTTACATTCAAAACCCTCCGCAGTGTCCCCATGCTGCAGTGCTTTGCTCCTTCAGTCGACGTGATGTAAGAGCTGATGAGTATTATCTGGCGAGTTTCGCTTCATGTGATCTGACGAGACATTTGTCTTCCTTTCTGCGGGCTTCCCGTAGACCTCTGAAGAAGAGCATCTTTTCTCCGGGCAGTTTGACCCTCATGCGTGCAGAACGAGCTTGTTCCTCTCATCTGAGTTCACCTTTTAAAATATTTTTTCTCGGAGCAGAAGAGCAGTATTATTGCATTTCTTAATGGACACAATAAAAATGACTGTCTTATAAATCCTGGCGCTGTTTATTAGAAGGCAAGCGAGCTATTACATTGTGCTGCTGGGCATCTGTGGTACAAATGACTTTCCTTTCAAAGGCTGCTGTTTGGAATAGAAGTGGGTCAGAAATTCACACATCTCCATCCAATGAGTGTCGTGTCACTCTGTTTCTATTTCTTTTTATTTTGTGAACCTCTTTTACACCAAGGTCTGTTCTGGAGCATGTGAATAGCTCACTTTTTGTGGCTGAATATTATATCTTATTTAAACCTCTCCATCCTTTTCGTTAACTCTGTGATGCTTCTCAAGCCACCCAATCTCATTGAAAAGCACTTTCAGTTAAATTAAATTCAATTTTTTAATAAAAAGTTGAGCAGCAAAGGTTCCGACCCATCCTCCATGCTACTCCTCTCAGTTTTTCTGAAGAATTTTCATGTTAATGCAGATACTGGGTGAAATTCATCCTGAATTTAGTCCTGGGATGTCATCTATAAGAGTAAATGTGCACTATGGGATTTGCGAAAAATTATTTGATTCATACATCTCTAGGCATGCACACTTTTGCACAATGTTCCCTTCATACATCACAAAATGCATGGGAATATGTGTATGTGGTTCAGCCTTGTATTCCACCCATTTCACCATAGATGGTCAAATATTTATATGCAGCATTTAGACATTCTCCAGAGGCGTCAGTGCGTCCAGCATTCTTCATTATGCAATATTTCTACTTGTTCTTTTATTAAAGGTCCCATGTAATGCTCCTTTTCTGCAGTTTAATATGGATCATTGATGTCTTCATGAAATGGTAGTAACATGTTTTAGTCCAAAAAGCCAATAAATCAAGCACAGCAGCATTGTTTCCAGGCTCTCAATGCCCCTCTGTTCAAAACGGTCTGATTTAGTGGGCGTGGCCTTCATATGTAAATGAGACACAGCTGACACTGATATGTAACCATGACTACCGAGTTCCGTGTGCACAATGTTTAGAAAACAGCGAAGCTTGTTTACCGTAACATTACAGGCTAAAACAACAGGCTAACCGCAGCTAAAGTTAGCATCCTGAACCTCACACAGGGACAGGGGGGACACAGGAAAAGCTCTTACATCTGCTCCACAGCACACAGCATTTAAAATACTCACATTTCCAGGGTCTGAGGTTTGTTAGTGGATGGTTGTTAATGGGCCTGGATTCAGGACCAGTTTATTCACTAGCCTTCTGTTGTACTGTCCAAAGTTGGAAAAGTCGGCCGTGAAGTGACTAGCACATACATGCACAGTTTTACTGAGTGTAGTTGGCACATTTCCTTGATAAAGGAACTCTAGGCACTTAGTCTTGTCTTCTTCTGAGATGGGAAGCTTGTGCATGATGGAACTATGTGGCTGTTTACAGCCAAAAACAGAGCAGTGATGGCAGTGATGGCTGCTGTAGCAGCAGCAGGGAGGGGGTTCGGGGGTATCTGCTCTGGTGGACCAATCAGGTCAGACTTGCTCCTGATTGGTCAAAAAAAGGAATCGCTGAAGTTGGCAAATCCCCAAAATCCAAACAGCTCGTTTTAGGTCAGAATTTTACATTAACAAGCACTACTAAGTTCAGGTTTTGTCGTTAAATATCACATTTTGTGGGCTGGGAGAAAAGCCAAAGACCCACAAGTTTCACTAAAAGACTTAATAAAGTGATTTTTGCATAATATGGGACCTTTGCCATCTTCACAGTGTGCTAACGAAAGTCAGTGATCTCCCCTCTCTTTGATATTATTTGACAGAAGTTTGATCCATGAGTTTTAATGTGTTGGTTATATCACGGGCAGCTTGGCCTACACTGTGACTGATTATGATGATATGTTGGCTGATAACTGCGTGAGACCTGGCTGTGACCCTTACACAATAACAAATTATCTTTTCAGACTTCTCATTAACAAAGAAAAGAAGAGCAGGTGATGAAGGTGTGCGGCAGTCTTTATTAAAAATATAATTAAACTTGGTGACGTGACTGTGCTTGGTAACTGAACATTAAGAAACCTGCCACATTGTACTTTGCTGGTGCTCTGAGTCTTCCTAAGTGACTTTGTTTGTTCTGTACTTAAAAGAAATGTGAATTAATGGCAGACCTTTTAAACAGCCTCAACCTTTCCTGTTTCATTACCGATTTTAGCGAGGAAAGGTTTAAATGCAGTAGAAATACTTAAAACGGTTTTAACTTGTTGACTCCTCACTGCATGTTCAGTTTTTCACTACAAGTTGATTACATGCTTCACTATTTTTTACTTTTCAACATAACTTTAGTTTTTAGACTTCATGGGTGTGGAGCAGCAGTTCCCAAATTTTTCAGGACTGCACCCTCTTTTACCTCCCGGCTCAGCTGACGCACCCCCAATGCCCGAAACATAAAAAAGAAAAGGCGTAGTCTTTATAACCACATATACGGTATCAAGTTTAATAATATAGGCTACTTTTAACACAAAACAGAATGAACAATAATGGCCTTGATATCTCTCACATTAGAAACAGGGAGGAAAATAACAGTAAGTAACAATATAATAATGACATTAATGATATTTGAAAGTCAAGTATGGTTGTGGAGCGATGAATACCAGTCACTTCTATGTGACAAAAATTCAACATTTAAATATTTTAACTGTTTACCCTCATTAAAAAGTGTTAAAATTATTTATTTAAATATTTATGTATTTATTTGTTGACAGAATATCAATAAATATTGGTGCTCAGCTGCCTTTACACTTTCGTTGCGCACCTCCTAGCAGCAGCTTGCCCACTGCACTTTCAGGATCCCTGGTGTAGAGCAATGTTTCTCAAAGTGGGGCACCAGGACCCCGTGAACCATAGCTTGGGAATATTTTAAAACAATTGTAAAAGTGTGCTATATTGTTGAAAAAGCATACCAACAAACTGGGATCCCGTATACATTAAAATTAGCTATTTTTTTCCCAGTACTCTCATTCATGAGATTAATTCTCATGTGATCATGACAGTCTTTCAGTTTATAGTTCACGACCCTAGAGAAAAACCTCAAAACGCATGGCATGCACAGACTTTTAAGGGCAGGGGTGAAAAGAAGAAAAAAGTGCACATAAAACATGTGTTTTTGTCGCCCAAGAGAGCATTTTGTCATGTTTTAACAACCCAAAAGGGCAGTTAAGAGTGTTTTACCAGGAGGGCACTTTGGCACACGTTTTGGCTCCTGAGAGGGCACTTCAGCGCAAGTTTTTCAATAGTTGGGCCCTCTTCTGTGCACACCACTGCCTCAAGTTTGAGTTTTAATGTCAGAGTCAACATTTTCTCAAAGTTTACAAAATGATTTACTTGAAAGGAAAAATTTAGCTTAATTCTATAGTTGCAAAATACATTATTAAATAGTATTTGTATAATGCTGATCAATATTACGATAATGAGGGGGTCCCTGGAAAAATGTCTCACCAGAAAGGCGTCTAAACCTCAGTCTAAACAAGTTTGTGAATCCCTGGTGGAGAGGATGTGTAATGACACTTTTTTCACATTAAAAAAGGATTAGTAATGTGGAAAAGATTTTTAATAGGTGTCAAGTCAGGACTTCAGGTAGTCCAGTTTAACACCTGGACCCTTCTACTACAGAGCAATGATGTTGCGATACATAAAAACGTAGTTTGGCATTTCCTTGCAAAGAAAAAGAAAAGGACCTCTCTGACTTTTGGACTCTCCTCTTTGACTCCTCCCTCTTTGGAGTGGAGGACAATTTCCAAAAAGAGTTTCAAAGTTGAATTTGTCAGACCACAAGCCTCTTTACCTGTCTTCACCAATCATGCCTACTTATGGTTTCCTCTTTGCATTGTTCAGTTTTAACCTGCTCTTGTGGATGCATCAATAGATTGCACTAAAGTTGATGGCTTTTGGACGTTAATTTGAGCCCATGCGTTGATTACCACTGCTGAGTCTGTTTTACGGCAGTGCCACCTGTGGACATGATATCCGTGACCATTCAAGTATCAGTAATCAGCTTTGTCCCTTTGGTACAATTTCTCTGATTCTCTGAATCTTTGATTGATGTTGTGTCATGTAGTTGATGAAATGTCCAAGTTCTGAGGAACATTATTCTATAGTTGCTGGACTATTTCTGTCAGAGTGGTGAATCTCTTTCCATCTTTAATTCTAAGAGTCTCAGCCTCTCCGTGGGCCTCTTTCATACTAAGTCATGTTACTAATCTGTCACAAATTAATTTAATTGGTTAGAAGGTGTGAAGGAAAGTGCAATGTAAAAAAAATATTGTGAAGCTTCCATGACATTGTGTTAAAAAAAGGTTTCTGGAGAAGCTGAATATCATCTAATGAATTTTGAAGAGTGTTAAAAAAGCTGAATTCATTTTCTTTATCTTGAGAAGGGAAATCTCAATAATTAGTTCTGAGGACACAGAGTCCTGGTGTTCAGGAAAAGTCCACATCAGGTATGATTATATTTGATTATATTTGAGGTTTGCAGACAGTGGAAGGTCAGTGTCCTCGCCTGTTGAGCCCCTATTCACATTTATGAGGACGCAGTCTCCCCCTGATACACTGCTCCCTCTCTGCACTCTCCACAGGTAGCTGTCTGATGTCTCCTGCTCAGCGGGGGGCCCTGGTGGGCTTAGATCACATGGAGCTCCTGTAGACTCTCTTATTAAAGGGAGAAGCTCAAAGATATTCATAGCGTTACATCTTTTCATACTCGTAGGCCACTTCACGCTGCGTCTGAATCTAAGCTGTCAGCTGAGCCAGCAGCGGTTAATGAGTCAACAAATAAGCAATAAATAAATACTTAGTCGCTAAAAATTGGACGTGGTTTTCAAGTTTATACAATTTTGTTGGAAAATCAAGTAAAAGTTAATATTCATCGTGTGTTCAAGATGTTGTCATTGGCCACTTTTTGGCACTTGAGATTGGCAGGGAAACTCAGATTTGATCAAACTTGCTGGCAGAAAATCAGATACGGACCACACAGAAAGTTTAAATGTGAAGTATGAAGTCACTAAAACTTCTCATGAACATGAAAAAAAAAAAAAGACATGAGAGAAGTCCAAGAGGGCCTCTTATGCAAATCCTTAATGTCCATCTTTTCAGCTCACTTTATTTTATTAATCCCATTGAAGGAAATTGTGTTTTCCCCTATACCTCTGTATAAAGCAAACTTAAATCCCTTTGCTTTTAATGTAAACATATATTTATATTAAAAAAAGAGAAAGATAATCGCATCTCATGAACCTGTCGAGATTAAACTGTAGGTGATATATTTACTTTTAGTATTTTAGGTTTCTTACCTTTACCTTCCACTGCAAAAACTTGAATCCAAGCAAGTGTTAATCTTGTTCTTAGTAAAAAAGTGTCATATTAGATTTAACATGAGCAACATTAACTGACATGCTCTTATATCAAGATATCAAGGGACAAAAATGTTGCTTGTAGATGTTGCCAGTGGTGTAGGAAAAAAGCATTAAAATCATTTATGATGTTTCTTGGAGAAAAAAAAATTACAACAAGAATGTAACCAAGAAAATCACTCTTACCCCTCTTGCAGATTTTTTTTCTTACTCTAAGCAAACAATTCAGGAATATTTTTTGTCAGTTATATCTTGAAACAAGACATTTTTAACCAGCCAGGTGAATTTGTAATAAGACAATTGCTCCTCAAAATAAGTTACTTTTGTGGATTTCAGTTTTTGCAGTGTCTGTCTAGAGTTTTACGAAATGATAATTAGGGTCCAAGTTTGAGGGATCACTATTGTAATTGGTCAGTTTCTTTCGTCTTTTTATTATTATTCCGTTCGCCACTAAATCACTTATTATACCCCCTGAACCTGCTCAAGAAATCACCAAAATTGGCACACACCTTACATTCACCATACATTTTTAAATGATACCAAACTTGACCCCCAACTCCCTATAATTTGCTCTGTGGCGCCCCCTAGGCACACTAAAACGCCTCTAGTTAGCTTAAAATTAGAAAAACATTGATTTGTCTAAACAATTCAAATTTCACTCTTTAAACAAAACATCAAATAATGTCTGTTTTAAAACTCTTTCTGATGAGATTTTTTAATGTTTCTGATGCTGTAGTTGATCTCCCGAGTGTTATGGCTCCCCCTTCAGTTCTGGAAGACCAGTGGTCATTTATAAAACCAACACCAGAATGGTAATGCTCTCTAATAAATGAGATTTAGGGAAGTTTGTATAAGCTGTGAGACTTGTGATCCGCTGTTTGGCTTAATTGCATTTTGTGAACCCTGAAGGCCTGGGCTTAAATGCAGCAGACATTAATTAACATGTAAATTCCTGCTCTTCAGCTTAAAGTGAAAGGTTTTGCTGTTTGGTTGAATTTGTTCCTAAGTGAACCCTGAATCAGGCTCAGCTCTGACGTCACGTGTACTCAGCCTCACCATATTGATCATATCCTATAGAGTTGCACGTATTCCTCGTTTTCCTCCGGCTTCCTTCCTACAGCTCTTCTAATGTGTAGTACACATTTCATCTGGATCGGGTAACTCTTCAGAGGCAGGTCCTCTGCAGTCATCCCAGATTATGAGTCATCCACCCAAACCTGATACAGTATATGTGTGTGTGTGTATGTGTATGTGTGTGAGAATAAGCGTGCACCACAGACTTCCTCTCACAGCAGGGATATATATTTTAGCATCCCTGCATTGCAGTGACAGAGAATTTGTGACCCTGTTCAGCCTCTCTCAGAGTTAGAAGACAGTCGGATCACATGGCTCTGAATACGTTTGAAGAGATTTAAGGGGGAAAAAGAGGGATTGTGTCCATGCCATTGATGATTCAGTGTCTCTGTAACTAAAAAAATGAATTCCCCACACAGCCAGTGATTAGTCGGGGAACAGTTGGTGAGCAAGGCGCACACAAGCGCTGCATATGGCTGTGATGAAGCCGCATGAGGCTGTGTGAGTCGCTCATCCTGGAGGTTTTTTTTTCCTCTTTCAGCAGAGTCAGAGGAGGATTCTGACATGAGGGGGGATCAAACAGCACATAAAAGCTACATCCACAGAACAGGCACGCAGATGATAAACAGAGCTGTAAACTCCCAGCATGCATCAGTCTCGGTAAAGGTGCGGTAGAGGGGTGACGAGTGATTGGTCGAACTGCTCAGAGGTGAGACATTGATCTGAGGGGAAGCGGGTAAACACTCAGGTTGAGACGGGAACGACACACTGCTTTGTCCGTCTCTCTTTCTCTCTTTTAACCAGCCTCTCTGGGGTGAGATTACTGTTCCCATGGCAACGCAGCTGATTGCATGAAAATTGCTGTGGTCGTGGGTGCCATGGCAACACATTACGTGACATTACACCCATCGTTCAGAGCCGCCCAGCGTCCCTATGTCGAGGCGTTTTTTTTTTGTTTTTTTTTTTGCGTACATGAAGAAATGTCGCGCTCACACAGGCTGCTGCTCACATGGGGCGCCAGGGCGGCAACAAGTTGGACCTCCTGAGCCTCCACCCACACCGCCTCCATGTTCGGGTTCCCTTTTCAGGATGAGATTATGTTTAGGAGGCTAATCCTATGTTACACAGGAATTACAGCACTGCTAGCCCGCTAGTGTGCAGCACAAGACATTTCATGGAGGCTTGAGTCATATTATTGACTTACTCAAAGCATGCAGCCTACTTAGGTCTGAGTGTGTGTTACTGTGTGTGTGTGAGGAGGGATATAAATACACTTGAACACATTACAGATAGAGGCACTGAATGTACTAGTAGGAGGTACTTGTGATAAAATCTTGGGTGAGTTTCATGCCTCATCTGTTGTCTGATTTATTGCTCTTCTTCACACTCTTGGCTTGTTTAGAGATGATGCTGGGGAAGATGTGTCTTTGGCGAACCTGCACACTCGCATATATGGACCCCCAAACACACACACACACACACACATGCGTGGCCCCTCACTCTTCGCATTCAGACGAGATATTTATTTCTCTGGTGGATTGTTTCAGAGGCTGAGCGTCTCCATGGTGATGGCAGCCCACAGTTCAGGACAGGGAAGAGCGAGGGAAGGAGGCGGCAGAAAGAAAGAGAGATGATTCCAGCTTATCTGCCACTGCTGTACACTTGTTGACACATATATGCTGATATGTTTCCACACAGGCGGTTAATACATTCTGCACTCCCTCCTCTCTTTTCCAGGCTTCACTCCTGGTTTGTTATTTATCTCTTCCCAACCAGCCTCTTCTTACTGCTCCTTTATTTTTCTCAGTCAATCTGCGGCTTATTTATGTTTTCTTGTGCCTCATGCTTCTCCTTTATTTATGATAATTAAGCAGCCTATGCATTATGGAGCCAGGCACTCTTTGTTTTTCCTCTGAACCTCCCTGTGAGCAAAGAGGAGCTTTTAATCTGCGACAGTCTCATCTCTTTCATTTGTAGTTAAATGTTTTCTGCATCCTGCTTTCTTCTTGCCATCAAACGTATCACTCATCGTACATGCCGTTTCAACACTCACCTTGTCTGGCACCTACCCAATGGCAGTGCTCACAGAGGTTAAAAATAACAGCGTAAAAATAAAACATGTTGTTGCTGATGTGTTGTTTGCTGAAGCAGGTGACAGAGAGGGATCTGTGTTCATTAAACCTGTGTAATATCTGGCTCAAAACCCCTCACAGGACCGCCAACATGCAGTGTTATCATGAAGGAAGCTGTGTGAAGTGATCATGCTTTCTCTATCGTGTCATACATACAAAATTAGTTTTATACATCTTCATGTAGTGGTGGACAGTAACAGAGTAAATTAACTTGAATACTGTTTTTAAAGGCCCTCTGAGAATTTTACAAGTGATTTCTAAACAGTTTTACTTTTATAGATTTACTGGTTCAGAATCCACACTTTAAAATGAGATTATTAGCCCTAGATTGGTTATTTCTAAATGATGTTTCTTGTTCATCTTCTTTATGTTGATTTGTGGAGGGGGTGTTATGCTTTTCCACATTTTTCGCATGGATATAAATCAACAATGCTGGCCCCCAAAAAAGTGGCCCCCAAAATAAAGGTCACACACTCTAATATTTCGTTGGACTGCCTGTAGCTTCAATTACAGCACACATTCGCTGTGGAATTGTTTCCAAGCTTCTACAATATCATAAGATTTATTTCCATCCAGTGTTGCATTAATTTTTAAGATCTTTGGTTGATGATGGTAGAGTCTGACCGCTGCACAAACCCTTCTCCAGCACATCCCAAAGATTCTCAATGGGGTTAAGGTTTGGACTCTGTGGAGGCCAATCCATGTGTGAAAATGATGTCTCATGCTCCCTGAACCACTCTTTCACAAATTGAGCTTGATGAATCCTGTCATTGTCATCTTGGAATATGGCCGTGCCATCAGGGAAGAAAAAATCCATTAATGGACTAACCTGGTCACTCAGTATATTCAGGTAGTCGGCTGACCTCATTCTTTGAGCACAGGCTGTTGCTGAACCTAGACCTGACCAACTGCAGCAATCCCAGATCATGGCACTGCCCCCACAGGCTCAAACAGGAGGCACTAGGCATGATGGGTGATGACTTCATCTGCCTCTCTTCTTACTTTGATGGCCCATCACTCTGGAACAGGGTCAATCTGGACTCATCAGACCACATTACCTTCTTCCATTGCTCTATTGAAGCCTTGTTTTCCAGTTAGCCTCACTGATTGCTGACTGACAGCAGTCAGACTCTGTCATCACCAATGAAAGATCTTAGTGAAAGATTAATGCAACACTGGATAGTGTAATAAAATCTACTTAGTTTAGTCGAACAACTCCCAAAGATCACAAGAAGAGGATCCATTTCTCAGTTCAGCATTTATTCTGATCACAGGTAAGGTTTACAGCGCTGGTCCCGAAGGAATGAACCCTGATACCTGGGAGCAATACAATTTTATAATCATTGCTACGCCCATACAGAGGTTGAGTTAAACTTAACACCCAAGAGTAATTGGCCAAAAAGAAGACTGACACCACTGTCTCAACCCACACCTGGTGTCAGTTTTTTAGAGAGATGTGCTATCAAAGTGTGTGACTGTTAAATCAGAGCATGGAGCTAGGAGACTGGGTGAAAGTTTACACAAGGTCGGAGAGACCTCAGACACAAGCTGGAGACAGAAGCTAACCTTCTATCTGCCAGATAAACATACATCAACCCTGAACACAGCATATGACTAGATCAAAATGCTAAATTGTGTCAGTTTTTACAAAAATATATAACAATGGAAATAAACCTTGTGACATTGCAGAAGCTTATTGAAACAATGCCACAGTGAATGCATTGTGTACTCAAAGCTAAAGGTGGTCCAACAAAATATTAGAGTGTGTGAGGTTTTTTTTTTAGTGGTAACTTTTCGGGGGGTCAGGCAGTGTATTTATACGTTTTAAAGACCCCTAAGTTTTCTGTAAACTTCTTGAAATGCTCCGTCCCCTAAAGACCATGAGATCCTAACAAGATCTTCATGAGACTTGCTAAAGTGATGATGTCATCCCAAGGATCTCCCAACTGTTTTTTGACTTGTTGGATCGATGGGCCTCAAACACCAAGGTCTGCCAATAGCTCTGCCCCAACAGGCCTGCAGAGAGCTGGCCAATCAGAAGGAAGGGGGTTTAAGAAGCAGGGTGCCTTAAAGAAACAGCAGCTAAAATGAAGTGTTTCAGACAGAGGGCTTTCAAAACACCAGTTTGAGAAAAATCAGGGTTTTTTTGAGCTGTAGAGGGACAGTGTAAAGCCTTTAAAAGAGCACAATACCCCCTTTAAGTAATAAAGTCATGTACTTTTTTTATTGCTATCTACATGTGTCGATAGTCACTAAGTGTTGGATCTTTTGTTTTACTGTAAATGCAGAAGTTTCATCATTATGTCAGGATGTAACATGATGTAAGCTCATTAGCAATAAAAAGAGAATACATTTGATAGACACTGAAATTGTAGAAATTAAACACTCTGGATTTCACATGGAGTGCTCCACAACAGAGGCTTGAATTCAAACCCACATTTTCTGTAAGTACATCATCTGTCTCCTGACCACAGACCTCATCATCAATATCTTCTTTCAAATGAAAGCAAATCTCTAAAAATGTACAGAAATACAAGAAACAAGGGAACTGAGGGAAAGGAATGTGTGAAAGTACATTTTAAACCTCTGAGTGTCAGACATTAAACATGGCAATCAAACGATATTATTTCTAAAACCTTGACACATTTCATGGAAAAAAACATGACTAGAATTCCACAGCCAAGTATTTGAAATGAAAATATGACAGCAGTGAGTCATTATGAGCAGCAGCCAGGGCACGCTTTGTGATTGAAATGTTTTAGCTCAATATTTGAATGTTGAAGGCATTTGAGGAGAGAAAATGGAGTGAGCTTTCTCCTTACATCCTTTGTGCTGCTGTAAACAGGAGAATTAAAGACACACCAGCATCTTAAACTGTACAGTGAAAGCACCACAGGACTCTTCCTTTTTCTATTTTTTATCATCAACCTTAATATTGCTCAATTTTTTTCTCTTTAAGTGCAAGTTGCTGCTTTGATAAACCATTTTGGAGAAATCTGCAGCTGTACAAAGAGCTTTGAAGCTTGTCTTCTGTTTGATTCAATTCTATGAATCCCCAGCTTGACTGTTTTGGTCCGGTCACTGCTTTTATTCACTTTCTTTGAAGCAGCTACAAAAGCTGCTCAGAAATAAACAGATGATAGGCACAGAAAGCCGCTAGCTTGTGAACACAGGGGTTCATTTAAGAGCAGAATGATCTCATATTTTCATCAGGAGTTGTTGTTGAGCTGAGATACAAACAGAAGATGGGAAACTGAACTTAAAATGCGCATGTGTGTCGCCCAGATGCCCAAATCTGTGGCTGCTCGTGAACACATAGCGACAATAACATGGATAATGGGTCAACTTTAGGGTTAAAGCGGTTTGTAGTTTTGCGATTTTAAAGATAATCTCATCTTTAAAGTACTGTAGTCAGCGTCCTCTGTTGCTTTAGTTTGCATAGACAAACACATTTCATTTTATTCCTTTTTTTGTGTCCCTCAGCTTTCAGTGATTTCAAATAGTTGAACTTTGGCAACCAACCAGTCAAAAACAACCTCAATATTAACAATGGCAAAGATGAAGCTGTGCACCGTGTTTCTCACACTCAGACCCTTATTTCCAAGGGTACAGGTTCCACATCTAGAGCCGCTACATGCCAGGACATGTTCCTTTTTTTGTCTTCACATTTTCTTGGTGAAATTTCACTGAATGGAAGCAAAGATTCAGAATACAAAGCTTTTCAAAACAGACAAAACAGCTGCTGCCAAGGGGGCCTGAGGTGCCTTGAAACAACTTGAACCTCTCACAACAAGAATCAGAACAGGAATTAGACACACTTTATTTATCCCAATGGAAAATTTTGTTAATGCTGTTGCCTTATTACACATATTTTACACAATATATAAGAATATTATTGTAGTGTTGTGATAGCACAAGTAAAACTAGAAAAGCGGTCAGAGAGCGCAGACCTCCACCAAGCATACTGTCACCAACACTTAAGTCCTACTTTAATGTTATACTTCCTTTCAGCAGACTGTCTGCTACAATTTGGTGTTAGTTGCAGGTTTGTACGATAATTTGTTTCCTGACAGGGTTGAAAATGATGATGACCCAGTACATATTTCATATTCTGGATCCAAGTATCCAGAATATTGCCAGGATCTGGATCCTACTTTTACATCTGTCAGAATTTATGGTGACCTTGTCTTGTATTGTTTTGCAAAGCAATCCGACCATTTATCTTAGAGTTATATACACATATGGTGAAAATGGTCCTATCTCACAATGATAAAGAAACCTTTGAAAAAATCCTAGATCCAGACGGTGATCCGGATCACCTCCAAAATTGAATCACTTCTTCCTTATCTCATTTTAAACATTTTCTGATAATTTCATCCAGCTCCGTTGATTAGTTTTTGAGTTATGTTGTTCACAAACAGACAAACTCTCCCAGAAACATAACCTCTTTGGTGGAGGTAATAACTAATAAAAATAATATAACTATTTTTTACTCTATAACTTTTAAGCTGTGTAAAAAAAAGTACTGAGAATTAAGTAGTATTTTATTATCATTATAGTTAACCATCGTCTTTACAACAATCTCGGGTGTGCTGCAAAAAGCTTTTAGATTACATATGTTTATCTCACTGTTTGTCGGCTGGACCTACTATTAAGAAATGTTTAGAAAATCTAAGTTTTGCAGGAAAAATTTTGTATTTTTGGTTGAAACTTGACTTTTTTTGCAGGTATGTCATGAATGTGACATTTGAAGGCCGAAACCTGTCGTTCAGCGAAGAGGGTCACCAGATGTTCCCCAAACTAGTCATTATTCTCCTGGACAAGGATCGACAGTGGGACAGGGTAAATATCTCCTCTTCTCTTTCCTCCTCGTATTCGTTTCCCCCTTTGCCATGTATTTCTCTCCTCCCTCTGTAATGGCTGTCACTTTGTCATTCTGAGAGTCCTCCTGCCGCTCAAAGCACCTGTTACTGTAGCCTTTATATCATTCAACCCTCCTCCTACTCACTCACTCAGGTCGGCAAGTGGGAGAGAGGCTCTTTGACGATGAGGTACCATGTGTGGCCTCGCTTTGATCTGTACTCGGCAGCCAAGGAGCACGAGGACCACCTGTCCATCGTGACTCTGGAGGAGGCGCCGTTTGTCATCGTGGAGGACGTGGACCCGCTCAGTGGGACTTGTATGAGGAACACGGTGCCGTGCCGCAAACAGCTGAAGCTCAGGTGAGAGTTCAGAGGCTGATTTAGAGAAAAGGGATAAAATTTGACTGTTTTTGTACAACAGAGTTCTTATCATTATTGTATTAATTTTATAAAGCAGTTGACAATATTTAAAAAAAGGTGTTGAAATGAATATTTTTTCTTTATTGATTAAGGGTGTAGAGGCGTTAATTTATACATTAAATGCCTTTTATGTTGAATTTAAACCCTTGATCTTCTCCAGAAGACTGTGGACCATGTGGACCATGGTCTCGGTTTCTCTCACTGTTATTTTTCTGGGCTTCTCTACCCTTCACCTTCATACCACAAGGGTCACCTTCACCTTCACCCTGCTCCAGATCTGATAATGAAATTTTTTCACTGGCATCATTTATGATCAATGGCCTACCTGAACTCTCCTGGGGGTGTCCTACATCTTATGGCTCAGTGCTCTTTTTTATTGATCCATCCTTTAGCTCATGTTTTCATCCATTCCTTCATTCCCAGTTTTCTCTTTCCCGTCATCACTCCCTTCAGAGACACCGTCTTACTCTGTGTCTCATAAATTGAATTTTTTTTTTTTTTACCATACATATTTCGTTCGTAATCATTTCAATGTTTTTTTTTTTCCATTCTGCCCTTAGAAATTTCGTTTAATAATTTAATATCTTTTTTTTTTCTAACCAGTAACCAGAAACACACAGTCTCAGACAGAGGTGTCAAGTAACTAAGTAAAAGTACTTCATTGAATTACCTAAATAAAAATTTGGGGTATCTTTACTTTACTTGGGTGATTATTTTTTAACCAACTTTTTACTTCTACTCCTTACATTTTCAGGCAGATAGCTGTACTTTCTACTCCACACACCAAAAAAATTAAAAATGATCTTAAAATTGCTGAAATTGCGCCTTCTGGAAAGAGTGAATTTGTTTGTGGATGAAAGAAATTTATAAACATGAAACCATTCCAACACCCTATTGGTTTGTACCCTGTCCATCACACCTGCACATGACCATGGCAGAGACTCAGAAGGGGGGGGGTTGAACTATATAAACCATATAAACTATAGGTTCCTATGGCATGGCTTAAGCTTTTGACCCTAATGGGATTCCCCCCAACCCGACCCCTTTAAGTTACTTTAAGTAGTTTTAACACCAGTACTTTTCCACTTTTACTTTAGTAAAAAGCTTGTGTTGATACTGAAGCCGCGTTTCCACCAAGCAGACTGGTTCGGTTCGTCTCGGTGCGGCGCGCATTTTGTGGTGTTTCCACTGACTTATACCGGGACAGATCCCTAAAAACCGAGACGAGCCGGCCTACTTTTTTGGGAACCTTCTGTATGGGTGCCAGACTAAACCGATCCGCTCTCAGAAGGTGGAACAACAACACTGCAGACCGTTGATTGGTCAAAAGAATCGTCACTTACCCCGACAGCGGCTGCATTTCTCCTGGCGGCACACAAAACTTCTCTGAAACAAAACTTGATTGTACTTTGTATCAAAGAGCTACATGCCAATCACAGAGAGGACGAAATGTCTTCCATCTGTGCTCTTTGTTTACTGTGTCGCATTTTTCTTCTTTGTTGGATGTAATAGCGGGGTAAGCTGCTACGGCGTCGCGCTATTGTTTAACAGCTGCGGCTTCCAGCATCCGGCTTACACGCCACCTACCACGAGAGGGCACAGTTTGCTGTGGAAACACAAACGGGATCAGGCTGAACTGTACCAAATCGTCCCAAATCGTACTGAACCGAACCGGACTGCTTGGTGGAAACGCGGCTTTACACCTTTACTAAAGTCTTTTAAACCCTAGTATCTATACTTCTACTTGAGTAATGAATGTGAATACTTTTGACACCTCTGGTCTCTGATTGTTTATGGTTTAGTGCAGTGGTCCCCAAACTATGGCCCGGGGGGGTGGATACGGCCTGCCTCCACATTTTGCCCGGCCCCCTAAACAATACCAGAGGCGCGTTATGATTTTTGACCACGTGATTGAGACTTACTCATGCATAGAGCGTAACTTTCTATTCCATCCTTCTGCAGTTTGTGCCCTATCTGAAACCCCTCCCTTAAAAAAAAAAATCCTGTTATACAACCATACTGGTAGTGAAATGTATTGTACTGGTAGGTGTTGTATCACTTAGTTCTGTGTCTTAGCCTGCTTTCTGGTTTTCACAGTGAAGTTAATGAGAAGGAGCTGCGAACAGTGGTGTCTACAAGAAAGTTAATATTTCATGGTCTTTTTTTCTGAGACAAACCTGAAAAGGGTTATTTAGTTATTTATTTCATGAATAGTGTTATATATTTCATTAATATTTTTATTATGTATATTCTGATTTTTTTTTTCTTGTCAAGATCCCAGAAATAATCATTAATATTTGGTTAACATATATTAATATGAGTGGCTTTCTGGGAAACAATAGATATTAACGTTTGGAAACCTCTGTGATCGTCACACTTTTTTTACATACTGACCCTGGCCCCCTGTTAGAGAAGGGAAAATGTTTGGGGACCCCTGGTTTAGTGTCTCTTCCTCACCCTCCTCTCCCTCTCTGTTCCACCTCACAGCAATCAAACAGGTGATTCAGGTATTTACATCAAGCGCTGCTGCAAAGGCTTCTGTATAGATATCTTGAAGAAGATCGCAAAGACTGTTAAATTCACATACGACCTGTACCTGGTCACCAACGGCAAACACGGCAAGAAGGTCAACGGGACGTGGAACGGCATGGTAGGAGAGGTGAGGACTCACTCTTTGTTGTTATTGCACTTATTTATTGCTGTAGTCCTTGGTGCTGAAGTTTCAAAGTTAAAGCAGATGAAGTTTCATCTTTGCATTGGCAGTAAACAGATTCAGAATACCCATAATTCACGTTTGATCGATGTCAGACAGACTTGCTGGCTGAAGCTTTATTGAGCCTGCAGAGTGTGTAAATATAGCTGTGTGCTCAGAAGAAATGTGTTTCGTGTTTTTCCACCAAAACCACTTTTGACCAGCGCCATCTTCACTCTTACAGCGGGTCTATTTTTTAATTGGCACCTTTTACCTTCAACTTTGTGGGTGTTGTGTCGCTTCAATTGAGCTTAGGAAGGCTCCATAAATACCAACTGATTAATAAAGAAGCCAAAGTAAATTTAGTATTTCTTTTTTCATCCTATTCCTGTGAGGAAGCATTAAAATTAAATAAGTTTAATAAATTGGTTATACAACACGCTATTTATATATATATATATATATATATATTTCCTAGATCAGTGAATGTGGGTTGATTGTTTCCTCTTTTTACTCATTGCTAATAAGCGTTGCATAATTTGTTTTTCTGCACAAAACAAACAGAAAAATAAGTTTGAAATTCAGTTCATGTAAATATGTTTTGCAATATCACCACCACAGCCAGGGGAATTGTTCAGAGCCCGTTAGTTTTTATGAAATGGCTGACTTAGTTATCTGATTAAGATTTCATTATCTTTTCTATCTTTATTTACTTCTGTGAGTTTTCTCTGTCTTTGTCAGCCATTATGCACCTGTACCCTCTACTCGGCCTGAGGGGGAGCGCTGCTCGTGTCTGTAAAACCTCAGTGAGAGATTTTGAATAAGAGACGGAGACAAAAACAAGTGCTTTAAGAGAGATAAAGTAATTTCAAGAGAGGAGGAAAAAAACACCCTGAGGGAAAGACCCACTTCTCTCCTGCACTGGTTTCACATTAGACATTCAGCACAATGCAGCCTTTACAAATCGATGTGATGTCCAATCTAATTGATTATGGAGAAGAGCGAGCAGCATCATTATCTTAGGAACAAAGGAGATGTGCCCAGTGATAGTAAAGTAGAGACTTTAAAGTGTCTGTTCTTAAATTCCTGAAGTAAAAACCAGCATCGAGTCAGAGCAATGCAAATGTACACAGCATTTATGCATGGATGCATTAGTCTTTAAATGCTTAAGTAAGCAGATAATGATTTAATTTGAAAGGAGAAAAACAGAACAACAGATGCAGAAAACAGAGAGAGTGAGAGGAAAAGAGAGGGACTTAATAAGAAAGTGTGAGGAGCAGAGAAAATAGAATAGCGTGTAGGATTTCTGCTCATACATATTCTTTAATAACACAGTTTAATTTCTTCATTAGTATCCATGGCCAGAGGTTAGCTCAAAGCTGAATGTGGTGAGAGGTAAGACAGGTTTGTGAAGAGTTTAATCTAAAGAGAGGTGTTTGTTTAGTAATTTTAGTGCCAGAAAAGCTCCTTGTGCATGTCCATCTTCTGCGTCTTCCTCCTGTACGACTGACTGTCTCTGTTCGACCTGCAGGTTGTGTTAAAGAATGCACACATGGCAGTGGGTTCACTCACCATCAATGAAGAAAGGTCAGAGGTTGTCGACTTCTCCGTGCCCTTCATAGAGACAGGGATCAGTGTCATGGTCTCCCGTAGCAATGGGACCGTCTCCCCATCTGCCTTTCTAGGTAAGGAGAGACGCACCTTGTGTTTCCGGAAGGTTCACAACTCAACCCAGAACGCTTGTACACACTCACACAAATACATCCATCACATAAGTCACTAAAAGATTGCAACATTTTTCTATTTTATTTTGTGTGCTGTTGGATAAAATATTAGACTACCTGTAGTCCATCCACTTAAGCTGCTTTTCCTAAACCCTGTGGGCGCAAGGTGGGGTTATCCTCTGAACAGGAAGTTGGTAGGACAGCTTGTTAACACAGACAACCAATTGATGTTTCCACACAAGCTGAATCTTATTGAGTATTTTTGTCTCATTCTAAGTAAAAATGGTCTTGTTATATTTGATACGAGCCAGATTCACCTGGTGAGTCCAGAAAATGTCTTGTTTCAAGTTATGTAAAGACAAAAAAAGAGGTCTAAATGGATTGTAACAAGTAAAAAAAAATCTGCCAATGGAACAAGAAAAATGTGCTCAAAAATTTGCTTGAAACCAGAGTAATGTCTCAATACAAGTAACTTTTCTCTTGTTCCATCAGCAGATTTATTTTACTTGTTACAAGCAATTCAGACCTCATTTTGTCTTTAAATAACTTGAAATAAGACATTTTTCTGGACTGGTCAGACGAATGTGGCTCATACTAAGTCTAAAAAGACATTTTCTACTGAAAATAAGAAAAAACACTTGATAAGATTTCTGTTTTTTGCAGTGTATGTTTTAGGACTGTTGCACATGGAGAAGATTCAAACCTCACATAGAAAGACACCTGTTGGGTCAGGGGATCAAACAAGGAACCTTATTGCTGTGAAAAAAAAAGACTTCAACCACTTCACTCCTGTGAAATGAAATATGTTTCATAAGTACAGTTGCTGATGGGATAAAAGGTAGTTTTAGTAATACTACCTTTTGGTTACTGAAGATAATTTATAAAGATTAATGAAAATAGTTGCCATAATGGGAATGCAAACTTAAACCACACTGCAAAAACTGAAATATGAGCATGTGTTACAGCTTATTTTAGGGTGAAGATTGCCTTTGTTTCTTTGTTTTTTAACCCATTAGCAGAATTTTTTAAGGAATTCTGGTGTCATTTTTTCCCTAGATGACTTGAAATAAGACATTTTTCTGGACTTTTCCCATGATGTGACTCTGTGACTCTAATAAGATAATTGGTGCTAAAATAAGAAATTAATACTTTCTTTGACCAGTTAAGCAGTGAAGCTGAGGCTGGCCTCCATTTTCAATGCTAAAAGCTACAAGCAAAGAAATGCACAACATGTTATAGAAATGGACAGTCAAACACAGGGCTTACTGAGCACGTCCCTGCTTTTGTAGACAGCCTCAAGTGGACACTCATGGAACTGCATTTTTTTACCTTTTACACAAGTTTCATTCTTCTACACGAAGCTCACTCTCTTTAACAGTTCAACCGTGCAGCTGAAAACAGACACATTTCATCATAACATGATGAAATACCTCCAAACTGAAATGCATGCTCACACACTCCAACTGTATCTTGTCATCATGTTGTTTTGAAGATGGGGGTCTGAAAACACCTCACTGTGGCTGCTCCAAATATGAACTCCCTACGATATTTCAAGAGGATTCGAAAAATGCCCATGGAGTTTTTTAACTGCATATTAGATGACTTATCCTTGTCAGTGTGCTGTCAGCTTCAAAATAAATAGACTACCGCTCCCCCTCGCTGCTTCCAAATGCCACCACACTGTGAGACTCAACTGTTAAACACTTTGAGTTTGAACTCACTGCTGCAGAGGTACGCAGTAATGGTGGACTGCACGCTGCTTTTTATTTTAGATGGATTCCTGCACACAGATGAGGGATGTTAACACAAAAAAGGCAAATGTGACGACAGCAAATCACATGAAACTAACTTTTCCTTAAAGAAATATAACACCTGACTGTCTCTGTGGCCTCCTGAGGCTTACAGCTGCAGAGTAGTATTCATCAGGTGACGTTGTTGTTGTTTTTTTCCTGTGACTACACTGAAATCGTGTTTGTCAGAAAATATTCTGTGTGTGAAAATCGCTGAGTGAAAAATGTGCCCATTTGTATGAGTACATCTGTCCATTCACACCTACCTACCTCCCTTTCTGTTTCTCTTCTGTGAAGTGCTTGTTAGCGCTCGCACAAACTCAAACACGGCCCATCAGTGTGAACCAGCGAGCACACCGTGCAGAAAAACAAATAATCATCTCGATACTAAGGGGTGATATTTTCTAAATATTCTTAATTTGGTTTAATGAATTTCTCCCCACATCGCCTCTTTCCTCTGCCTCCTCACACTGATGCTACCCCCACTCACGCTCTCCCACCTTGTCCTCCCACTCTCCCCCTCCCCCTCTCTGTGTTGCAGAGCCCTTCAGCGCCGATGTCTGGGTGATGATGTTTGTGATGCTGCTGATTGTGTCGGCTGTGGCTGTGTTTGTGTTTGAGTACTTTAGCCCAGTGGGTTACAATCGCTGTTTGGCAGACGGGCGAGGTGAGAGCACACACACACACACACACACTACACAACATACACACACACACACACACACACATCAGATGAGACTGTATGAGTTGATGCTCCATTTAGAGGCAAAGAGATGTAATAAATGAGTATTTGGTGACCTTTAATACACTTTTCAAACGATCCCCCTTTGTGTAAGATCATTTTGACAACCCCCTTTGAATGAGAGCGATAGCAGCTCTGGGACTCCATCATTGAGTACTTATCTACATCTACAGTCACTTAAGCTCTTTGACTAATGAAAAGGATCATTGACTTGAAGCAGATCACTGATCTGAAGTATTCTTAGCGTTGCTGCGAGAAGGAACGCTCCTCTGTCCTTGTATTACAATACAGTTTTTTTTCTTTGCTTTTCTCATCCTCAAACATTACGCAACCCAGACACATCACCACATCAAGGGCAGTAAAACAGGTGAACGCACTGAAGTAGATGTATTACCTTAATTCAAAAATATGTGTCAGGTTTAATGGTGTCAGACGGTATGGGACAACGTTACACTGTTGAGTCACATTATGTGCCAGCGGGCCATTCAAATCACTTTACACATCAAGATCAATGGCTCAGATTCAATCTATTTTTTCTCCTCCAGGTTGTTTTCAGCCGGCTCTGTTTGACTCCCAGGATTGCATTAGCTTGACACAAAAGCAGCCATTCAGAATAAAGTCTAAAGCACTGTTGCTGTTCACCGTCTCTTCATCAAAAGGGTAGATGAGATGTTAAGTTGTCATACAAACAGCGGACGAGTATTTGTTGCTTAGTTGCCTGGTTATCTCAGAGTGTTGTCTTTAACTGCTGCTCCAGCTGTAGCATAATTGTAGCCCACTGTGCACCCGTCTACTCCCCTCCACCCTCTCTTTCTGTGTCTCTGATGTCACGCAGCTATAGTAGGTAGTGTTTCCATCCCACTAGCTTGTCATAGTAATGTAAGGGGGGTGGTGCAGAGTTAGTCGGTAACAGCAGGTTGTCATGATGGAGGCCTGAGGAATGCATAGTGTGCAGCACAACCTGCGATCATCTTCAATCTGGGGTTTAGCAGTAACTCCTGTGTTTGTAGCTGCCATTTATCAAGTGTCTCCTGTGCTGCTTTTTATGAGCAACAAAACCAGTCGTACCTGCAATGAGTAACAACAGAAAACAGAGTGATAAATCATAAAACATACCACAGAGCACAGAATACAACATCGAAACAGTGACGACAAATTACTCATGATGTATGAAACCTTTGGCATCTTCTCCTCCCTGTCACTTTCTCTTTACCCCTCTTCCTCCCCCAACAGAGCCCGGCGGTCCCTCCTTCACCATCGGTAAGGCCATCTGGCTGCTTTGGGGTCTGGTTTTCAACAACTCTGTCCCCGTGCAGAATCCCAAAGGTACCACTAGTAAGATCATGGTGTCAGTTTGGGCCTTCTTCGCTGTCATCTTCCTGGCCTCCTACACTGCCAACTTGGCTGCCTTCATGATCCAGGAGGAGTATGTGGACCAGGTGTCAGGCCTGTCAGACAAAAAGGTGTGAATTTAAGACACTGTGAGGGGGTTATCAGGGGGAGAGCATAAAGTATGTAATGTGGGTAGCTGTAAAAACTGAACCAGAATCTCCACCGAGGTCATGGTCTCAATAATGGTCTTCATGTCATGATGACAAAGTTTACTTAAAGGCGCTGAGGATTTTTTGAATGATTTAGAAATCATCTCACTTTTGTTTATTTTCCTGTTCATAATCCACAATTTGAATCGAGATTATCATAATCAGTTATTTCTAAATAACATTTTGTCGATCAGGGATGCTATAGTGTCAGTGGTTGGTTCAGATTATCCTGAGTGAACGCAAATCCATTAACAGCCTGTACACTGAGAGTCTTTTTGTTGACACTATGCCAGCTGGCAAAGTTTAGCAGTGAGAAGCGAGACCTGTCCTTTTTCTCCTGAAGAAAATGGTTTCTTGGATTTATTATGTTGTAATGATGGACTCTGGGGCTGCACTGACAAAAAAAAGGAAGTCAGAGCAGAAGAGAGCTAAACAGAAGGAGAAGGATAGAACATGGGATAAAACATGGGTTCAGCTGTTTGTGATAATGTCTATTCCAACCCACATGCAGCAGTTATTCCACAGTGGTCTGTTCAAACTTTAGAGTCCTTCAGTAAAATGAAGAGCCAGGTCATGTTTGCTCTGCTTGGTGAGGTTGGAGTTGGTAGGTGAGCAACGGTAGGACATAACCAGGAATCGCCACACAGAACAAACGCTCCCTGGCAGGGGTCATATCCTTACAACAGCAGGTGAAAGTACTCATGGAAAACCAGGGCCCGTATGCACGTTCAGTTATTAAACAAACGGGATTGTTAGTCCTAACGCCCAGTTATGGAATGGCCTGTTTGGCAACAGCGTTAGCCGTTTGTAGAACTGCAAATAATTGTCCAACTAACTAATTACACCATGAAAGCAACAAAGGTGCAGATTACGTCATAATTCAGGGGAGCCTCCTAGAAAACCCCATCAAACAAATTCAAACTGCTCATGTCAACCACTCATAAACAGTAATATACCTGGCGAGCAGTAACGGTGCGACCGATAGAAGCTCAAGAAAAGCATTTTTTGCCAGAGAAATGGAGATGTTATTACAAGGATACACATGGTCAAACAGCTTTAATCCCTGAGTCAATCAGGTAAAAAGAGACAGAGAAAGTCTGGCGATCTTGAACAGAGTAAATGGGTGTGGTGTTTTCGAGCAGTAGAAAACCTCAATAATAAAATCAGCGATTTGAAAGCTGCTATGCAAAACAAGCACCCCACCAATGCCCCAGTACCTCGATGAATAACTTTTAAAGCAGTTTATGAAATCCAACATTTCACCACACACATCTTGGAAGGACCCAGACGCATTAAAGCAAAAAGTGACTCAAACTTGTAAAACTGACGGCAGCGAGCCTTGGCAGTTTGAGACTTCGATTGTCTCCCTTATCTCATCTAACCTTGCAGAGCAGACGGACCTGCCTGATTCAGTTTCTGAACTCCTGCAGGTCCATCTTGCCAGGCTCCAATGACCAACGATTTCACTCGGCTAAATTCTGACCGGCCCAATCAGGGAAGAGAGGCGGGAGCTCTGGGAGCAGACGTGACGTCAGCAGACTTTCGTACTTGTCAGCGTTCCTTTGATTCTTAAGTTAATTTTTTAAAACGGAAGCTGTCGTCTAACGCCTTTTTCACAGCTGTTTCTCGTGATTCAGTAGTTGTTCATTTATTGTTTCTTGGAAGCATCGGCTTACATAAGCTACGTCATACCGTGGCTTGATGTGGATTGGTCCGTGGTGAGTGTGTTAATCAGAACGGTCGTCCAATCACCAGCTGCTGATTTTTTTTAAAGTCCCGCCTCTGAAAACAAATCGGAAGAGCTGCTACCCAGATGGACTTGTGAAATAATTCAGTGGCGGATATATGAAACTGTCTGGTGTGTCAGGTTATATCTCATCTGTTCACTGAAAAAATGTTGTGTCTCCCAAATTAATTTTTTTTTGCTGTATGGCCACACATCGCCACCTTTCTAAAGGATTGTCCGCTGTATTTGCATATTTTGACTCAAACGGTAAAGCATTGCGCAATGTCTACCTTTAAACTGCTGAAAAGGCGCTGTAATCCTGCTGTTAGTGCCTGTAATGGTAGGGTACCCTTCCATTAAATCTAATGTTAATTTGGCTCATGCATACCAGGAATCAACTTTTTTTCGCCGTGAGTACAAACGGTCCATTTTCCCGCTAATTGCTTTTCATGTTTTCGGGCCCAAGTCTTTATCCCTTAAAAAGCTAAAAAAAAGTTTTCTAACAGTTTTTATCTCATCAAACCAAAAGTCCAAAACCTTGAACCTCTAAAAGTTAAAAAATACTTAACAAAGAAATCTGCAAAGAATCAGGTTTGAGAGCATTTAACTGGCAAATCTCCTGATTGTTGATGGAACTTTTTCCAAGGATAAAAAGTCACCAGCACTGATACGGATCAACTCAGCGTGCCGGTTTAATTTTAAATTAACTTGTTTTGAAGGCAACAGTCAACCCATTGATTAAACATAAAGATGAAAAGTTGAAAATACTTGCTTATTGTTTGATCAATTTTAATTATTTTGTGATGTTGTTTAGCTTCTACTATGTCGTTATTTGCTTCTCTTTATGTGATAGTACAATGAAATTGCTAACTAAGCCTTGAGAAATGTTGACGTGTGTCTTCGTGCTGCTTGGTGGATGGTTTGAACCTCTGTATGTTGAGCACAACCTTGAGCATTTAGCCTTTTTTATACTTCCAAAAGCACAGTCCCAGGCTCCTGCTCAACAGTGCATTAAAGACTATTTGTTGCAGCTCAGTGCTTTTTTCATGCTAACGAGCACTTCTCTGTCATTTTTCCTCTGTGTGGTTTCTTTTCCGGATAAACCCCCTCCACAGTTCCAGAAGCCTAATGAGTTCTCGCCGCCATTTCGGTTCGGCACGGTGCCCAATGGGAGTACAGAGCGCAACATCCGCAACAACTACAGGGACATGCACGCTTACATGACGAGCTTCCACCAGAAGAACGTGGATGAAGCTCTGTACAGTCTGAAGAACGGGTGAGGAAGAGAGAGATGGGAGAGGAGGGATGGAGAAACAGAAGTGGGAGGAAGTGGGGAGGGAGGGAGCAGAAAAAGAGCTCAGCAGGGAGAAAAAGAGCCAGGATGGAGCTGTGAGGTCCTGTTCTGATGCAATATGGAGCAAAAGATGATCAAGGTAAAAGCAGAGAGAGACGGAGAGACAGAGGGAGAGGGAGCGTTCTGGGCAATGTGGGTGGGCAGCCAGTGGGTCTGTGTATCTGCCTGCTGCTGGCACCCAGAAATAGCAGCATGGCCTGTGGTTGCTGTGAGAGCTCGCTAATATTCACTCTCTCTGCCTCTAAAAGCAAGTTAATAACTTCCTTTCCTCTGCACTTTCTCCCTCTGCCTGTCCTCTGAAGTTTCCATCAAGCGCTGACAAAGAATTAAGAATGCAAAGCAGCCAAGTACCTCTGGTGTTTGTGGGGAGTTTGAGCTGGAAGAGGCCTGTGGAGCCCGGAGGCAACTGTTTGATGGTCATTTGTCACCAAGCTGGAGACTGTCATGTCAATTGACCTTTCAGATCATTCATGTGAAGAGAATAGAAAAGAATATGGAGTGTCCCTGGGACATTATTCAGCCGTGACGGCCATGTGTGTCCGAGCCTGACACACAGGTTGTCCCAGGGTCAGTTTAGTCATTATGCCTGAACACTTGTTATACCTGAGCCCTGAGACAGCTGGGCATCCCTACTGTTGAAGGCCACAATATGTATGAAGCTTTAGGAGCTAGAAAGATCATTAATGGATTTTTTTTTTTATTTCAGAGTTGAATTTGCTGTAGCAAGAGGGAAAAGTGCATAAATGTTTCACAGCTCTCTCCTTGCAGGGTTACAATTTATTATCTGTGACTTTTATTCAGTTGTGCAGTTTAAAAGAAAAAAGGTAATGGAAACAAATATGTTTTTAATGGTGTCTAAACTTAGCTGTTTGGCATTGGCAGAGACTATTTGGCAAATTTTTCATTGCCTATTAACTCAGCTCCACTGCTCGTCCCACAAATGAATGTTCCTTGCACATGTGACACCATTTAAAAGGGAAATAAAGGGAAATAACAAGGCTTTCCAATAGTGTCAGATTTTTTTCGATCAGCATTTTTATAACAAAGAAAAAAATCTGCAAATTGTGCATTTTTTAGTCATTTGGAAAGGAATTTAAAAACAGACAAACCAAGTAGCCAAAATGTAAGAAAACCCTCAAAACATTCAGAATTATTCACATTTTTGTTACGAAAACTTAAAACAAGAACTCAGAAAAGCCCTGACTATTTTGATTGAGTGGTTATATATCAAGAGATCCACACACAGCCTACACACAACTTAATTGCCCTTTGACAGATATGTCAATTTATGTTATTTGATTTTTCAGCATTTTTCTTTCTTTTTTCTAACCTCTTAACCTTCCCTCCAAAATGCCCAGAACACCTGCAAAAGTAAAACCCAAATTAAATTAGATGCTGTTCTTGGTCTCTGTGTAAAAGTAACCTAAGTAGTCAAACTTATTGTAACTGTAATTACTTTGTAGCTACTGAAGTAAGAACACACAGGATTCAATTTTTTTCCTGTTATTCCTGTTATTTTGATTTATTTATTAATTTATTTATTTATTTATTTTCACGTAACGGCACATGAAAGGATGAAGGCATGAAAAAACTTAAACACCGTGTCATGCCTGGGGATATTATTGTCTATGAAGAGACCATAGATTGATCCAGTTGTTCAAATGAGGTGTCATTCAAAACAATACAATGTTGACACAGTAATACTGAGATTTAAATTAGCTCACCGATTGTATAAGGCTCTGTATTCAAATTTAAGTCAAAAAGCCTGTGGGCTGGCCATGACCTGATAAAGGTTTAAACACTGTACTGCTTTAATGTCAGCATACTGTCACACTGCACCACGCAAGGTGCCATTTATTGTCTGTGCTTGTTTACATCTGGGTAGTAGAGCATTACAACATTATAGCATAATAGCACTAGTCATTCACTGGAGCTACATCCCTGGCTAGTAGCAGGTGGCCAGACTACAACACAACATATAACCGACAGTTTGGATATGCAATAAAAAAATATTGATACCTTTTTTTAACCAGATCAATATTTGTGCTGCTGACTATCAAGGTAACAAGGGGACAACATTTGGTTGTTTAATGAACTTAAGACACACTTTCCTCATAGAAAGACTCTCATATCTCTTAGTGAAAGGGTTTGCCTTGTTTATGCCAGCAGAACTTTTTAATCTATCTCAAGCTAATGAAGAGTGAAAATTCAGTCCCTCTGGGTATCGCTTTATATTAAGGTCCTGTAATAAGCATTAATAAGACCTTTGTAAGTACTTATAAGATGCTTATTGACATTATTATTTGTTTATAAGACTATATAACTGCTTAATAAGTGTTTAATAAGGTCATTGTAAGGGTTAGGCCCCACAGGTTAGGTTTAGGCATGGGGCCCTGAATGGTTAGGTTTATGGGAAGGGCTGGGGTAGGGCTCATGAGAGATAAAAGCAGAAGACAAAAAACAAAGAGGGTTAGGGTTGGGGTTAGGTTCCATATAGCTTATAGATTAAGTTGTCTTGTAGTAACTATTACAATGACCTCATTAAACACTTATTAAGCAATTATATAGTCTATAAACAAATAATGTTAATACACATCTTATAAGTACTTACAAATGTCTTATTAATGCTTATTACAGGACCTTAATATAAAGCGTTATCGTCACTCTGTATAAACTAGTCTTGATACATGGAACAAAAAATATTTTTCTAGCAAGCTTCAAGGCCGATAAAAGAAAATAGGACAAGTGTCAAAGTTGTGGAGCATTACAGATCAGCTTTACCTTTTTGGTTTTAGAAGTCCCAAGTATCATAAAATCTCCACTTAGTATGAACTACAGGGTGTTAAAGTCAGTTACTGAGTGACTGTGTGTGGGATTTTTGGCACATTCATCAGTCTGAACTTAAGTTTAGGACAAATAAGTTTCCATTGCTGTTACATTGTAAACAAGTTTCTCTCACATTTTTTCCTTTTGGTGCTCTGCAGCAAACTGGATGCTTTTATCTATGACGCTGCGGTGCTGAACTACATGGCGGGTCGAGATGAGGGCTGTAAGCTGGTCACCATCGGGAGTGGTAAGGTGTTCGCTTCCACTGGGTATGGAATTGCCATCCAAAAAGACACGGGCTGGAAACGAGCTGTGGATCTGGCCATCCTCATGCTGTTTGGAGATGGTAAGTCATCAGTATTTGGATTATAGTTATTGTGTTTCTTTATTGTCTATTTTGTTGACATTTCCTTAATGCAGTTATAATATAGTCTATTAAAACATATCAATATTAGAGGACATTAGAAGACATAAAAGTAGCATATTACTCATGTAATTCTGGAGAAAATGCTTTAAACAGTGTCCTATTTTTTGTGTTTCAATATCCTTAAAGCGATTAGCCCTTTAAATAGAGCCCTAAAACAATATAACTAGAACACCCATTTAGATTCAGCATATTTAGGATAATTTAATTCCCCACAGTCTTTAGTCAGCATTACAGATCAAATGAAGAATTATCGGTTGAAGTTTGACCTGGCCATTGTTGCATGATTGTAAACAAGAAGTCATAAAAGGAGCTGTGGACGAGCCATGAAGGTGAAGGTGGTCAGTGCTCGTTACGATGACAACCCACAAACCTGCTGCTGGATCCCGCTGCTCGATGAGGCTGTCAGCAGCAGGACGAGGCCTCCAGAGCCAGGTTGGCACAGTTCAGTCCTTCATCAACAGCGAGCAACCAGCAGGCTTGGGAGGCTGCAGCTGCTGCAGTTGCAAGAAGTGAAAGCTTGAGTGTGGATGAAGTTTGTTTGGAAACTCTGGAGGTTAGGGCTGTTATGATGGTTGAGCTTCGGGGATGTGAATCTTCTTATTGTTTGACTGGTTGTGATTGACATGTCTCCTCAGAGTCAAGGGGAATTTAAAAACAGAGTCCTTGGTGTGGCAGTCTGGGATTGTGGATTTATATATAAGAAGGGAACTCTAAGATGTGTTTTTTAAATTTTTAGGCTCAGTCTACACCTCTGTTTGAGTATTTTTTCTGCAACAGAGATGTTCTATGTTAAAACACTTCCTCGTGTTTTTTATCTCCCTTTCATCATCTTTGCCTTGAAATAACCACAAATAACACTGGGGAACAATAAAAAAAAAATCCTTTGAGTTAGATTTTTATGCTGATTTAAACTAAACTTGGCATGCTGATTCCAAAATTGCAGTCAGTTTCTTTTTTTTTTAGCACGTCAAGTTTTTCCTCCACAGCTTACCCTCCAGATAAGCAAAATTCCGCTGATTAGCTGTAGTAGGACTTGACAGCTGATTACGATTGGACTCATCTACAGCTACGCTGGAACTTGAGGTGTGTGCAACTCCCAATAGGTCAGTACTATCAATATCTGCAAACAGAAAGCTAGCATAGTAGGAATTAAGAGGATTTGTGCTGGCTAACCTCTTAACCTTGTAACCATAGGCAAACATCTGTAATTTCTATTTTGTTTTATGCTGTTTTTTAGCTTTCAAAGCTTGTAACTATTCCATCGTAGTGTCTTATTTACATAGGTATATATTTCCTTAGTTCCAAATCATGTCTCCTGTAGCTCCTCCAGTAGCTATATCTTTTGTAAAAACACAATAGTGTTAAAGAATATTGATGTCATGCCTGTTTCTTTTCATATTTTATTTAAGCTATGGTCTTTGATCTGAAACCCAGTTTGGCTGATGAGACACATTTGAAAAATGCAGCCTCACTCACCCCTCACCTCTGTGTTCCAAGATCCCACCCCCCAGCTTGTATGGCCCTTATTCGCCTCCTAACAACCCCCTCCGACAGAGCAAGAAGCCAGCCAGCAGAAATTGTAACAAACATGACAGTCATCCCGCTTGTAGCACACGGTGGTAGCTTTTTCAATTGGACCGGTGCAATCAAAACCATAAATTAGACGGCATAGCAGGTCTGGTGTTGCCGTTGCCAGCTGATCAGAGCAAAACCGACTGTCGGCGGGGCTTTACCTTTCTCTGCGTGTCTTCACCAGCTCAGTTTACAATACTAAAGTTGCTAAACTCTATTGACAGAGCCGACCCGTTCCGACCAGCAACGTTCAGTCATCAGCCAGTACAGGCACAGACTAACCAGAGTTATTCAGCTGACATCTCCCACTGTAATGAAAAAAGTAGTTACCTGTTCAACAGAAATTTGTCTGTCTCTGCGTCAGTTTTCAGTCCCAAATCCCTCTGCAGCTTTTTACACCGGTCGTACATTTCTCCAATATTCAGTCTCCGCTGTGGAGGGTAACAGTAACAGCTTCCTGGTTTCGGTCTTCTCCAGCTCCATGACGCCTCAGTAGCTGAACAGCTAGCTGACGTGAGAGGAGTAGTGGGGAAAGACGAGGCGGGACCATGGGTGGGACGGTGCGGAGCAGGGGAGACAGGGGATTGGATGGACTCAAGCACAAACCTGAAATAAGGGGGACGGCGGTTCGGATTGGTCAATTATTATGCTGTTTTACAGCAATGTACTGAATGGAATTTTTTGTTCTTTTTGCTTCTTATACTGCGTAGAACGGACCATCGGATCAAAACGGCTTCATAAACGGTGTTAATAATAATAACAAAGCTTCCAAATCATAGACCATAGCTTTAATGTCAGTGTTTGAAGACTTTTAGAAAACAAGCACATATCTGTTCAGTTAAGTATTTTTTATATTTTTTTAAGAAAACAGGGACCTATAGTTCAAAAACTTGACGTGCTAGGGAAAACTAAGATCAGTTTTGGATTCCACACCCAAAAATTAGTTAAAAACAGCTGTCAGACCTAACTCAACAAAAATTGTGTTCCCCAGTGAAATTCACTTAAAAAATTCAAGGAGTGGTAGTTTACAAGATATGCTGGAAGAAGCAGATATAGAGGCTGAAATTTAAACTCTTTCCCAGCTTCAACAGCTGTTTAGTGCTCTGAACAGGGAGTAAAAGTGGACTACAGCAAGGGTTTATAAGCAGCATGTGTGTTTGTAAAAGTTGTTGACAAACACACATGGGCACGATATCTCTGATGACACAAGCTCCTTATTATGGGAATATTCAAATTAAAAAGCAAAGAGGTTTTTTAAACATCTCTTTTTCAAGTGCAGGTCACACACAGATTCACATCAAACAGCAGCACACAAGTAGGAAGCCCAGAACACCAACAGGAGGAAGAAATTTTAGAAGATTTAAAGATTAATACACCCATCAGGGGAAAGTTGAATCCGGGGTAAGTTGAAGAAATCGTGGTGCTGCTGTATGTGCCACAGAGCAGTGCTCTCCATTTGTAGGTCAGTTTTGTTTTGAGCCCCAGCTGCTCCTACGAGTTTTGGGTAGTGACCGAGAGAAGCGGGCTGGACGCCTGGCGTCACTCTGGGAAGATGACGAGTGCAGTGATCCATGAGGGCCTCTGCACTGAGCTGCTGCCGCTCCGTCATGATGAGCTGATCGAGCCAGTTGAGGTGGTTTGTGTTCATTGTTAGGATGCCCATTTGGCACCTCTGTCTGGACGGGTTGGCTTAAAATGACACTTCTCTAATTTGGAGGACACAGATGATGATGAAGCAGGACAGACCACAGGGACGTTTACCATCTGTTTGAGCAGCTAATGAGACATTACACCTTTAGTTACAGACACGGAAATCAACTCAAAACTCTGGGGTGCTGTTCTTTTAGATGACATTTCAACGCTGCAACTGAGCTGATGTTCTGCAGGAGATGAAGTTGGCCTATTTTTAACACTGCTCAGAGATTTAGATAAACATTTAAACACTACAACACCAACAACTAAAGGAAACCATAAATCTGTTCAAATAAAAAAATTACAACCAGTTCTGCTGTCAAACATCATTTCTTATTAAACATATGAACTCAGATTATCCTTTGACACTTTCTGAGTCACATGATCAACACTTCTGTGAGCACATCATTTACTTTAGGTCACTGCAGAAGGGGTTTGACAGCCTTATATTGACTCAGGAATCTTTGAACCGTGAAGCATGAAATATCTAAGCATCAGGTATGAAAATGACTCTGAGTTTTTGAAATTAACTCTAATAGTTGTGGAGTAAAATAATACAAACATAGCTTCATCTATTTTAACTACGGTTAGATTTTGCTGTAGCAGTATGCAACAAATGGTTGCAATCTCGGAGGTATGTCTCCATTTCAACCAACAGATCTGCAGCAACAGGATGTCGGGTTAGGTGAAAGACACTGTGAGAGCTTTATAAATTTTCTTGATGACCTCACTTTCATATATGTGATTTTTCATCATCTACATCACCTGAGCACTAACGCCTCCCTTTGTTAGTGGTTATTTGACATTTTAATCCCAGTATTTCCCAGCCTGTTAGGTAAGATTGTCCCACTTCTAAAGCCGTGTTTCCACCAAGCAGACCGTTTTCGGCATATCTTGTTATGGCCCGCATTTTGTGGTGTTTCCACTGACAGATCCCCAAATAACCAAGACATGCCGTCCCACTTTTTGGGACCCTTTGGTATGGGTGCCAGACTGAACCGATCCGCTCTCTGAAGGTGGAGCTACAACACTGCAGACCGTTGATTGGTCTAAAGAATCATTACTTACCGTGCAACAGTGGCTGCATTTCTCCTGGCGGCACACAGACTTCTCCAAAACAAAACTTGATTGCACTTTGTATAAAGAGTTATATGCTAACCACAGAGAGAATGAAATGCTGCATGTCTTCCATCAATGATCTTTGTTTACTGCGTCATATTTTTCTTCTTCGTTGGATTTATTAGCGGGGTACACTATGTCGTGCTGCTACGGCGTCACGCTGTTATTTAACAGCCGCAGCTTTCGGCATCTGGCTTACACGCTGCCTACCACGAGAGGGCACAGTTTGCTGTGGAAACGCAAACAGAATCAGGCTTAACTGAACCAAATCGTTCCAAACCATACTGAACCAAACAAGACTGCTTGGTGAAAACGCAGTTTAACACTGGAGTCCCTCAAGGCTTTGTGTCAGGCCCACTTCTTTTTTCTCACTTTGCCTTTGTCTACACACTGTTACATTTTTACAATACCTTTACAAAGTTAGCAGATAACACAACTGTGATTGACCTGATAGGCAACACTGTCAAGTTGGCCTCCTTGGAACCTGGCAGGTTTCTGGGTTTCCACATCTCAGAGGATCTCTTTTTTCTGAGGCCGCTTCAGGAGGCACATCAGTGCCCTCAGAGACTGGTGAACTTCTGCTACTGTATCATCAAAACTGTTCTGGTTGGGTGGTGAACACCTCTCAACTGAGTCTGTCCAATGCAAGCAGTATCTGCGACAGCACGGTCAGGGTCAGCTCTCATCCCAAACCCATCTGGAGGCGCTATAGACCTCCTCATTTGAAGACCAGCAGGCTCAGAAACAACTTCTGCCCTCCTGCTGTCACCTTGTTAAACTCTTGCTGAACTCTGCACAACAGAGATAAATGTTGTTCAACCTTTAGGCGATGTAACAGCAACTGTCTCATTGGTGGTTGATGGACTGCATCAAACAGCGCCCTTTAAAACTTCCAGTCAGTCTTACGGTGCTTTACAGTTAAATTCACTTCAATCACACACATGTGCATTCATTCACTTATTCACTACACACAAAGGGTGATCTATTCATCTCGATAGAGTCTGATTCTTGTTCACACACTCACTGATGGCAACGCCGGCGGGAGCAATTTAGGTTCAGTATTTTGCCCAAGGACACTGACAACCAGACTGAAGGAGCGAGGGATTGAACTGCTGATCCAGCACTTAGTGGACAACATGCTCTACCTCATAAGTCCTAAGCTCTCCCTTCATAACAAAAAGACCTGAAAGACTGCAGCTCTACAGTGAACCCCCTTTTTTAGCTCGCTCAGAGGCAAATCAAGCGCCTGGGTCTTTTCTATTCTTGAAATTGTAGATTGAATTAATTGATAAAAATAAAACAAAAAGTCCTAAAGCAAAGTAATAGTTTATAGAAGTTTAACGACTTTTTTGTAGCACGTTTAGTTTTAACCTTGAGGTTGCATTTCATCAAGGATGTGACAGAAACAAGTTTCATGAACATTGTTAAGCGTATATTTGGCTGACAGGATAATGAAATTTCCTTTTCCTGCTCACAGAAATGGAAAGAATCTCCAAAAACAGTCACTCCTTGTGTTAAATCGTATCTCGTTCTTCTCTTTATTCACTGCAGAATAAGTGTTTCTGCTTTAGAAGAAGGAACGGAGGTCTTTGGGGAACAGGGACTTGGAATACGGGATATTTTGAATGCTTAATCTGCTTTTGTTTTGGCAGCACTTCAACATTTTGTGTCTGAGGGAAAGCTTCATCTTAAAGAAACTCTCGTTCCTGAAGTCAGTCCTTTCCTGGGGAACACATCTACAGTCACACTCCACCTCCAGAGACTGTATGTGCTCCATACTGCTCACCACCTGCCAGAACATATACCAGGCAGCAGGCTAACACACATAAACACAGACACACACTCATACACACACAGCCTTCGATGTGATCACTTTCAATCCCTGTGTGAGTGACGGATGCTGCGGTCAGCACAGACAGAACATTCACCTTGGATCAGATCTGCAGGAGATAAATCGACTCAGACTTCCACATGTTTGCATGTTTGTGTGTCTGCAACATGTCCGTGTGTGTTTGCGACTGTGTGCAGACTTGAGTGTGTGTTCCCTTGAGATCAGATGATACGTCTGCACAAATTTACCCAATCGGCGTAACGTCTTATTGTTCTGTCGACTCAGTACAAGAGGCCAACGCATCAGACGTTCCCTCTCAGTACTTCCACTGTCAGCACACATACTTTACTCCAGGTGAGACGATCAGACTCATCCATGTTTGCACATATCTGTCACTTCCTGTTAAGGGTCCAGATGTGAATATGATGTAAGTCGTATGTGCAGAGAGAGCATCAGCCTTCTTCTAAGAAACCCAGTGGCTTTACTTCTGAACAGATGCAAGGTCGTGAGAAATATGGGAAAAATTTAGAAAATAAAGAACAGAGCGGTGGGAAAGATGATAAATGAGAGCAGAAGGCGGAGTACGAAGCAGAAAATAATTATTATGATATAGATTTCAATTACAGTCTGCTTATTGATCCAGTTCCAGTGTTTCTATTTGGGTCATGCTGTTGAGCTAAAACTGAGTGCATACACAGATTGAAAATCTGTGTCGAGGAGATCATCTTGTTCTGCTCAAATTTAAAGTTTGTGAATAAAAATCAATCATGTCATCATTGAACTGGCTGTCACTGCTGCTCGAAAGATACATTTCCAGAAAGTGTTTGCTGTGCCTGCCTTTGCTTCTTTTTTTTAGGAACTTTTTTTAATAGAAGATTTTGGGAGTTTGTTCTGTTCTAAATTTAGGCTGAATCCAATTAATAAGCTGGTTCAGCAACAAGGCTTGGGGCAGGTCGTTGAACCCAGAGTCTTCAGCTGAAATGTTGATTATATTTCTTTACAGGTGATGGAGATTGGTCTACTTTAGAGAGCAAGACTAACTATTTTCAACATTTATGCTAAGCTATACTGGTGTACATATACCAAGGATGAATTTGCCCACTGTTCTACCAGCCACAAACTGAAGCACTGCTAGCTGGCTGGCTGGGACGCAATTTCTATGTGTTTTTTTTTGACCAGAAGGTCCAAAAACTTTTAGTTTTAGTCTCCTGGTAAACTATTACCAAGAAGGCTCGAAGACCCAGGTGGATTATGGAAATCTGGCCTGCAACTCATGGGTAAAAAAAGAAAGAAAAAAAAGTAATTGCAATAAACCGCCACTCCAGGAGAGGGCAATAAGTCAACGGCCATTCAGCAAAATTGACTCCATTGAAGGAGACAGAAAATACATCATGGAGGAAACTGGTTTTGATCGGCTTTATTGCTCTGCAGATGGATTTGTTGAACTGGCATTTGAAAGAAGAAGAAGGGCGCTAGTGGCAAAGCCGTCGCTGGTCAAAGAAGTTTCAAAAAGCCTAAAGTGCAAAAATCAACGTTTGTTCTGGCTCAAAAATTGAGCCTGTTTATTAATGAATTTCACAGGGATGCATGCTTATCAAATGGTTTGTGATTATCATTTAATACTGATCTGATGAGGTTATTTTGACACATCTATATACAACAATAAAACTGAACTTTTTCTGTATACCTGAGGACTTCCTCCGTGTTTTCACAGCTGTTAACTGGATATCCACCAACACATTTAAGTGAACGCCTCCAGATTGCAAGGCCACTCTTTAAACGTTAACGCTGGGAGCTGACAGAGACATTCACACTATCAGGCTCAAAGAAGACCATTGTTTGGGACAGGGGTGGCCAACCTGCGGCTTGTGAGTCACATGTGGCTCTTTGCCTTTTGGTGTGCGGCTCCTCGATCCATTTGTAAAACTGATATATTGATGCCAACATTGGGAGCAGTACTGATCAATACTTGGGTGATGAGATTGATACTTAAGTTTCAGTTTCTTTTCTCTACATGTGCTCCTCTCAATTGTTTGTAACCTTGTAGATAGATAGATAGATGGATAGATGGATAGATAGATAGATAGATAGATAGATAGATAGATAGATAGATAGATAGATAGATAGATAGATAGATAGATAGATAGATAGATAGATAGATAGATGGATGGATGGATGGATGGAAATTTGTCTCTTCTGCAGTAAAAACAGAAGTTTGTCTTTGACAGGGCTCCAAATACAAATTTAAACACACTTACAAACACAATTGATCTCTCTTTGAAAATTAGAAATGTATATATTGTTATACTATGTCATTTTGTTTATGTGTAAGAGGAAGTGCGTTTGTAAGACCACGATTTTTGGAGGGGGGTTTTGTGGCTTTTTGCAGTACCACAGTAATTTTTGTGGCTCTTGGTCCCTAACTCGTTGGAAACCCCTGGTTTAGGAGATACCAGGAGAACCACGTCATCACAGCTGTGTGTGATCTTACTGTGGGCAAAAAGTGAAATAAAAACACAGTGGATGCTCTACTAATCAGAAACATGCAGCTTTTAGGCCTCACCCCATAAAGTTCCTACTAACCCTCAGGCATGGCCATTCCCAGGGGTGAATTTAGAAACCCAGTACTAAATTTGACCCTGGTTCCCCCAGTTGAAAAGCATGTTTTGGTAAAACTAGTTCAAAGCTGTCCAAAGCAAACACACAACCACTTTAACACACAATAGAGTGGAGCAACAGTCGTGAAAATAATGTGCCTCTTGATCTCACACAGAAACATATTATCAGTTCAGATCAAACAAATCTCCCTGGACACATCCTCCGCTCTAAGCAGCTGCCCCTCCTCATCCTTAGTGTCAGACATTTTAGGGCGGAAACACTTGTCACATGACTGCGTGCACTTCCTCCCCGAGGACTGTAAAGTCCCAGCCGGCGGTTTGTTTCTGCCAGACGAGGAAGGGATAGCCTTGCATAAGCAGTCTTTAATGAGGATCAAGCTCTGGGGGGTGTCCACTCAAAATAATGTGAAGTGGCAGATTTTGCACGTACATGAGACCTGAGCTGTTTTTGGCATCAGCTCACCATCCCCAAAAAAGTGTCCTCTCTTCTCACTCACAGTGACATCCTCAAACTCCTGAGGGGGAACTTAGCCCCAGTCACACATACAGTAACAACCATACAGTCACCTGTGTGTGTTTCCTCCCTGCAGGTGAGATGGAGGAGCTGGAGGCCCTGTGGCTCACCGGCATCTGCCACAACGAAAAGAACGAGGTGATGAGCAGTCAGCTGGACGTGGACAACATGGCGGGTGTCTTCTACATGCTCGGAGCCGCCATGGTTCTGTCATTACTCACCTTCATCTGTGAACACTTGTTCTACTGGCAGCTGCGCTTCTGTTTCATGGGCGTGTGCTCCGGGAAGCCCGGGTTCACCTTCTCCATCAGCAGAGTGAGTGTTCTACTTTAGGTCAGACCTCGATAATCCCAACAGAGAGATCACAGGAGAGGTGGTTTTAAATCCACTGAGTATGCTGGTGTTGTATCTAGTTAGTCAGTGTGGATTCACCTGATTCACCTGTGGCTTTTTCAGCACAAAACCCAAGTCAACAGAAACCCACACTGCAAGTCAGAGAAGCACAAGAGAGCAGTAATGAAATTTAAAAATCGTGCAGACATTGGACCTTAAGCTTCTCAGTCCAAAAACTGATTTTTACCTCACTTCTTTTTCAAAATGTCTACTCCTGGGACACGTTGGCATGGGCAGAGATGGAGTCACCTTCATCCATCAAGACACAGAACTAGTCGCTTTAAGCCTATATCATTCAGCAAGTGATGGTGAAATTGAAATCTGGGATAATTTTAGCTCTTACATTCAGATGATAACATTTGATCAATAAATCTGCTTTAAAGCCAACAAGCCAGAAACAACTAAGGCCCAATACTCTTTAACATAACAGAGTCTACCTCCGGAAATGTTTTTTGTCTTGTACTTTTTTAATTCAAGTTTTTGGGGTTCAAAAGAAGAAAAGCAGAATCAAACCAATCTGTCCAAACTTTTTAGCTCATAATTCCTGGCTAAAGTTTAATTTTTATAAAGTTACAGAACCAACTGTTAGACACAGTAGAGCTTAGAGTTTTTTTCTGTTGTTTGTTTACTTTTGCTGTATCAATGGTTTGTGTATTATTTCCGGTGCAAGGTATCTTTCAGATTTCTTTATTCATAGAGAGCAGGAGGGCGGATAGTACAGGATGCAAGGAGAGAGTAGGGAGTGACATGCAGGAAGGTGCCGCAGGTTAGATTCAAAAACAGCCCAACACAAGCTAGCCTCATGGGGCACGTATCTTAGACTGCTAGGTTATAATTGTGCCCAGGAACTGTAATTTTTAGTGTATCCATATCTGCTTTATTTCTTAAAACCAGAGGTTTCCGCTTGTTTCCCAATTAGTAAGTAACAAAAGAAGCCATAAGGTAATCATTAATTGACATTTCCACCCATTAAGGGCAATGAAATCGAAACTTAAATGTGTGCCTGTTTAAAGAGGTTGTGAGGAGTTGGAAAGTAAAAAAGTCTACTTTCTAGATTTATGCCTGATTGTAATCCACATTTTAAAATGAGGCTAAGGCTAATTAGCCTTTAGCTCAACACAGGGGCCGAGCTGTTTGTGATAATGTTCATTCCAACCCACAGTCAGCAGTTATTCTGCAGTGGTCTGTTCAAACTTGAGAGTCTATCAGTAAAATGAAGAGTGAGGTTACATTTGCTCTGATTGGTAGATGACTGGCAGGACATAGCTAACCAAGATTTACCAACATTTCACATTACAGACATGTCTTAGAGCATTGGACTGCCAGCTGAGTTAAATATAAACGGCTACTAAACTACATACAAACTGACAGTGTTTACTTGTTGTCACGTTAGCCTACTGATACGACGGAGCACATGGCTGCAGATAATGCTACACATAGCTAGCTACTACAGCGTTTGCTTGATGTCATGTTTCAAACCGTAGCCCCATGTAACTGTACTGATAAATACCTTACCTTAGCACGTTGTATCTAGTAAAAAGGTGATTCGAACAAAAAAACAATTGTTTCGATCTGATCTCCATTTAATTCCAAAACAAATGTAAGAGGCAGTCCAATTACAACAGATCCTCCTCACAACATCTTTAAGGGTTATCATAAGGTCAAGCCTGAAGCAATCACATTAAGCACAAATGCTACAAGAGATCATTTCTGTCAGATTTATACAACCAGCCTCAGCATGACACACAGTACATGTCAGCCTGCAGCCTGTAACAAAGCCCCTTGTTCATCAGCTCCATGTTGAAGCAATAAAAGCAGCTCACTATCCTGCACATCCTCCACCTGATGACCCAAAGCTGTGTTTGTGGATGTCTTACCACTCGTCTTGACGCAGGTTTCGACTCTGTACAAATGGGTCACTTAGCAAGGTGTCTCTCTGCTATTGAAGAGGATCATTTTGGTCCATAAAAACAATCACTTGAGGTGTTATTCATTTGCATAATGTTACCTTTTAAGAAAGGAAGGGGGCTTTGTTGAATGCAAATTGTCTCAATTATTTTCTGCCTGTGAAAAGGGCACGAGTGTTTATGTGTCTGGTGTTAAGGCAGAAGGTGTTTCTAATTGTGATATAATTTTGTTTACACCTACTTAGACTAATCTGAAAGCATTGAATACAGATGCGCCTTGAGCACTTCAGAAACACTTGTTTTCTTCTTCTCCAGTTTTTGTTGAATTGGCAGCAGTCTTGCTCTCTTTTTAGCTTCAAAAGTCAGAATGCAAAATATAAGCATCCCTTTTTACATGGCAGCTTTAAGATCCTCCCTAAGCTCTAATGTGCTTGAGGCTGGTCTTACTTGTTGCATTATAGCATAAATTTAAAGTGCAAGAATGCTTTAAAAGTGGCTTCTTTTGCTCAAGTAGCTCCTTTCTGAGATGCCTTTTTTCATACCTGGCTCAAGTCTTTTTGTCTGACTTTAACTGAGGCTGAGGTTGTGTGCCCCAACCACTCTACAATTAAATACAAATCAGATTTAAACTCAAATATAAGGACTGACAAATGATGAACCTGTAGAGGTTATATCAAATACAAAAGAAGAAAAAGATCATTCATGATAAAGAGAAAAAGTGTTTGCAGCGTAAAGGCAGAGGAAAGGGAGTAGAAGCAGCGCCGCTCCAGTAACCTCTGTTCTATTAACTAACAGCAGCTCCAGAAGCCAAAGATAAGAGAGGTAAAGATAGACAATCCCAATGAAGCGACTGCCGCTCACCTGAGCACCCGGAAACGGAGATAAACCAGACGCAAAAAGCAAGTGTAGGAGTCAAAGGAACTGACGATTGAGATTCATAAATGAAGCTCCGTGACGAAGACACAGACAGAAACTGTTTCTGACAAGACGCCTTCAAGGAAAGTCGGCCAGAGAGCTGGCTCTTGGGTAGTGTGTCCTCAACCTTTCTGATTTGGCTGTCGCTTCAACCACAGACTCCCTCAGCCCCCTTTTCAAACACGCTTCTTTGACTGAACTCACACAGGCTTTCCTCTGCCTTCACTAACTAACCATAACAGCCCACACAGACTGATGGATTATAACATTTTAAATGGAGGAGTTTTAATGCAAAGCAAGTGATTCATTTCCTTAAAAGCATTTCTTTATTTGAAATAAAAAGGATAATGATCAACCCTGAAAAGAGAAGCCAGTGTCATTTGAATGACATGGATTAAACTCATTAAATAGAGGTCAGAGGCACAAGCCGAGGCCGGCCCTGGTGTCATCAATCAAAGCTTTGATCAGCATGTTTGGCTCTCTGTGTGAGGTGGAGTGTTAAGCAGCAGCAGTAAGACTCCATGATGTTCCCCTGAGAAAGTCATTTGTGAGCTCAGCCTCTATTACTGTCTAATCGTGTGTAAACAAGAGGGTGGTCAAAGTGAACAGGGCGAAACATTAACCTCTCTGCTTCTGTCTGTGTCTGTCTGCCTTTCTCTCTCTGTCTGTCCGTCGGTTCGTCTGTTTATGTGTCGGCTGTTTGGCTTCCTCTCTCCAACAATTACTCCTCTGGTTCCTGATTCTTACCAATGCCTTACAATTTAATGTTGTTTTTTTTCTCACTTTTATACTTTACCTCCCTCACTTCTTTTCTTTCTTCCTCCTACGGCCTGTCTCACCCTCGCTTTCTCTCTCCACCTCCCTTCTCTTGTCATTTTTACACTCCAGGGTATCTACAGCTGCATCCATGGGGTACAGATCGAGGAGAACAAGTCCACCATAGACTCACCCTCGTCCACCATGAAGAAAAACATGAACAACACCCACTCCAACATCCTGCGGTTGCTCCGCACTGCCAAGGACATGACCGCCGTCCCAGGTATTAATGGTTCACCTCACGCCGCTTTGGAGTACAGTCACAGCGGACGCGACTCCGCTATCTATGATATCCAGGAGCACCGGCGCAGCCTGGTGGGTCACCCAGCAGACTGCAAGTCGGCTCCGCCCTACCTGCCTGAGGACAACATGTTCAGTGACTACATCAACGAGGTGGAGAGGACTTTTGGCAACTTGCCCCTGAAGGACAACAACCTGTACCAGGACCATTACCTGCACCACCACCCGGCCTCGGCTCTGGGTATGTCCGGCCCCCCGCCCAATAGGCCGCGTAGCTTAGGCAGCGCTAGCTCACTGGAGGGGGGCATGTTCGATTGCGACAGTATAGGGGGAGGGGTAGCTCCTATCTTCACCACCCAGCCCCGCCCCTCCATGACTCACAGGAACACCAGTAAATTTGACTTGATCGCTGGCCACGCCCCTGCCGAGTCCAACCAGGGTGGGTTCAAGGGAAGCAACGTGTACGGCAGGTTTTCTTTCAAAGGAGGTGCATCCAGCACGGGGCTCATCGGGGGGCACGACAGGTACTGTGGTGGGGGTGGGGGAGGCTCAGGGGGCGATGACGGGAACATCCGCTCCGATGTTTCGGATATCTCCACGCACACTGTCACCTACGGCAACCTGGAGGGCAACAACAAGCGGCGTAAGCAGTACAGGGACAGCCTGAAAAAGAGGCCCGCCTCGGCCAAGGTCAGACGGGAGCATGACGAGATAGAGCTGAGTGGCTTCAGGAGGAGACCCCACCACCACACCGTCCACCACCACTTCCCCCACGGGTCCCTGGCACACCGCACGGTCTCACCTCCCCTGGAGCGGAAGAGGGGAGGCGGAGGGGGTAATTCTTCACCTTATTTATTCCGCAAAGACAAAGAGAACCTGAGGGATTTCTATGCGGACCAGTTCTGCTCCAAGGAGGGCAAGGCCATGTGGGAGCAAGAGGGGGGAAGTGGCGGAAGTGGTGTAGGCGGTGGTAGCGGTGGTGGTATCTGTAAGAGCTTAGTTCCTGTTGAAGACTTCCTCAAAGGTAAAAGCATGAAGCCCGAGTGTAAAGGTGGGCTGGGGTCAGTGTCAGCGGGGCAGCAGGCTCACACCTGCTGGGAGAAAGGGGTTTCTGGGATAGGAGGAGGGGGCATAGCCGGGGGTGACTGGGAGTGTCGTAACTGCCACAGTGTATGTCACCACAGTGGAGGAGGAGGCACGTGCTCAGCGAGCGCAGTTGGGGGAACAACTAGTCGCCCCAGCTCTGCTACCAGTAAGCGCTGTGACTCGTGTAAGATCCAACCAAGCAACCTTTACAACATCAGTGAGGATAACAACATGGTGTTCGCTGCAGGGAAGAGCAGTGTAGGACCAAGCCAACCACAGACTCAGGTTCAGCGCAGGAAGCTAGGGCCAGGAGGGAGAGTGTTACGAAGGCAACACTCGTACGACACGTTTGTTGACCTGCAGAGAGAGGGATCAGGCCGCATGGGAGGGGTTGGCGGGGGTGCAGGGGGGCAGTTTCCCCAGCCCCGAAGTGTGAGTTTGAAAGACAAAGACCGCTTCATGGAGGGCCCGAGTCCTTACGCCCACATGTTTGAGAGGTATTCAGGGGACAGGGAGTCTCCCATGTTCGCAGGAATAGGTGGAGACAGGGCCAAAGGGGGCTCTTCCTTCAGTCTGGGGGGTTTGCATCAGCGGTCGGTGGGGGAGAGAGACTTTAGGGACAGAGACAGAGCTATGATGGGAGGTGGGGGCTGTGGTGGTGGTGGTGGTGGTGGCAGCAGAGGGGCCGGGACTTACTCCTTGTCTAAATCTCTCTACCCAGATAAGGTGAACCAGAACCCATTCATCCCAACCTTCGGGGACGACCAGTGTCTATTACATGGCGCCAAACCATACTACATCAAAAAGCCACAGACGCAGCAACAGCAGCAGCAGCAGCAACTTCTCAACAACAGCCGAGGAGGAGGGGACTTCCGCGGCTCCATGGGAGCTGCTTCCTATTTACCAGCGTCGGCCACGGCTGGGGTGATGTCTAATGTGGCCCCCAGGTTCCCCAAAGAGCTGTGTCTGGGCGGGGTGGGGAACCACCACGGGTCCAGCAAGATGCTATCCGGGGGCAGGGACACATTAGGTTTGGGGCAGGGACAGAGACCTTTCAACGGTGCCAGCAATGGACACGTTTATGAAAAGCTCTCCAGCATTGAGTCAGACGTCTGAGGGTGAAGACGGAGGAAGAACGAGGGTGAAAGAGAAGAGGAGTGGGTGAAGAAGAGAGGGTGATGGAGAAGGAAAAAGAAGAAACATCACAGTCTGATCTGTTCTCTGTGTACACAGAACAAGCAGACACAACACTGTGTGTCTGTGTTCTCACTCCACTAAATGGAACAAATTTGGACGATGCAGAGGCCACTGCAGGCTAAGCTGTGGTGAAGTCCGGCGGGAGACGAGATTTTAATGAGAAGAGAGGATTCTGGTGCTGCTCTGACGCTCAGAGAGGGAAAGGGGGGGCCGGGGGTGGGTGGGGAAGGGGGTTGGAGGGGATGGAGTGAAATGAAATCCCCTATCTCTGCTCTCTTCACACGCTGGTTGTCTTTCCCCCCTCCTACAGATCTTTAACACCAAAACAAACATTTTGTTCAGCAACGGAAATACAATCATGATTGAGAAATCAACACTTCTGTTGAAGTAACAGGGTAACTAATAATAATTGTATTGATAATGTTAATAATATTATTGAATATTATTCCAGTGTTTAATGATGATTGGTTGGATTGTTTTAAATTTGGTTCATTTAAATAGTTCGTGTTACATATTTGTATGATGTTAATTCTTTCTTAGCTTACCCATATTACAGGAGACTGCCAGATCAGTTGTTAGTACAGATCTTCTTATTTTTGGGTTCCTGTAATTTGGACTCTTCTTTGCTATTAATTCTTCATGTTTGAGTTTTTATACTTTTCTTACATTTGAGTGCTGTGAAGTGTATGTGAAAGGCATGACTCGCTGAGTACATTTCTGTGTACAAGGAAATTTGCATAGGTGGTGTTTTTTTTCACCTGCAAAAAGAAAAATCATCATACTGATTTGCTGTTTCCTCTTTGCTTTTTTTTTTTTCTTTGCTCGACTGCACCAAATGGTTCTCACACTTAGAGCTGGATGTGCCTTAAAGGATGAATACTGATTTTCTAAACACATGGTCTGCTCTAGATCAGCCTGCAAACAATTAGACCAATGATAAAGGAGGAAGAGGACACCTGACAAAGTCTCATTTAAGGGTTAAGTTTCAGTAGCATATCAGCGTTTAGGGGTTTTCAACCAATGTTTTACCTTTAAATAAAACAGAAGTTGCTGCAGTAGAGAAAGCTAAATCTCTCAGTCCCCCTGAAATATTAAAAAAAGAAGAAAAAAAAAGTGGATCTTAAGGGTTAAAACCGCAGTGCCATGATTGAACACATTCCCCAAAACATGGAGCATGACGGAGCATTTAAGGAACCCGGTGCAAAAATAACAAGAATGTCATTGTGCTAATAACTCCTCAATTTAATAAGCGTCATTTCTCCCACCATTTAGTTTTGCCTGACATTTAACCCGAGAACCAACTATCCATTAAATAAATCCCATTTAATGTCTGCTTGTTGCTCTCACTGCTTTTTATTGGGCCAGAGTCAATTGGCTGTGACAGTTTGTGAGTTCAGGACAGAGACATAATGGACTCTCAGACTGAGGCCTCTCACTGAAATGAGCAGCCTGGCATGTTAATTATTTCATGATTACAGCCATAAGCCCTGTCTGCTGTATTAAACGGTCACATTTAATGACGGGAAGAGTCCAAGTGTTGAAAATCTCCACTCTGTGAGTGAAAGGACCACAGCCATACGAGTAAAACGTCCCAGATAATGTCAGGATTTAGCTTTTGTTTTAGATAGCAAACAGTGTTAGCATTAGCATCTTCAGAATATGTTTGTACTCAGTGTACAGCGGTCTGTGATTTAAAGAAACAGACTCAAAGTTTTGGAAACTTGTTTTCTTATCAAGGTTTAGGTGATGAATTAGATTCCACTTTAAATTACAAACATGCACTTCTAGCTAGCAGTCAGCTATCCTAGCTTGGCAAAAAAAATAAACATGGCTACATAATTAGCATAAAGTGATGTTAAAATCACCTTAAATTGTATCGCTCATGTGCCATTTTTTGACATGAAGTTGACATTGCTAAATGAGGTAATTTACAAAAGTCACACACAGTGTTCCAGAAAAGGTGTATTGTGTCAGCTAACAAGCTTTGGAGGTGCTGGTAGACATTTTTCTTTTGGCAGAGCCAGCCTCATTCACACCTGGTTTTCATCTTGAATATGGGTGAGCTAGCTTCCAAGTCTGCGCTAACTGATTGTTCGGAGTACATTATTGATCTTCTCTTCTGCCTCTACAAGACATTTTTTAAGGGTAACAGTTTTTAGTATGCACTGTTGCTTGAATTCTCCCTCAGCAACCCTGGTTTCATAAAAAGAGGTTTTGATGAAGAAAAAGAGTCCCTTCAATCCTGTCAAGGTGCTATGTGGATTATTTCCTCTGCAGACGCTTAGAGAAACAAAAATAAGAGCGGAAAGTGGGAAGACGGAAACACTGCCCTAAATGCATCGGCCCATTTTAAAACAAGCGTAGCTTTCAGAGTCACATCGCTGATCCAACACTTTACAAAGACTAACGCATAAGTGACATTTTGTCAACCCTCTCTAGCTTTACACATTTGAGACGACTCCTCTCCTTGGTTCTAATAGTTATTGCTCCTTAACTTGACCTTTAATTCTTTTGCCAAACCCAGTTTAAAAACCTAAGCACAATCTGACTGAATGGGTTCAGTATTTAGTTTGTTGTACATCCCAGTCAAAGCTTTACATGACTTTCCTTCTCTTGGTTGACAAGTCAGTATGTATGATACTAGGAGGTCTCTGGTGTTTGTGAGGACTTGCATGTAAACACTTTTTCTTTATTTCTGTTTTTGATATTAACTTTTAGCCCAGAAGGAAATGGGCGTCTTAGAACAATACTTGGAGTTTTAACATTTTCATTGGTACTGATGATCCATGTAGTACTATGGGTGTGTGTGAGAGCGTGTGTGTGTGTGTGTGAGAGAGAGAGAGTGTGCTGAGAAGGCACAACCTACAGTCCAAACTCTGGTTGAGAAAACACGGCTGAATTAGAGGGAAAAGTTTTCCAGGATAGGAAACAGTTTTTATCATAATGCTTTACAAAGACTAATTTACTTGATAGTTTTTGTGAATGATTTTTAAAAAGTTTAATACATTCATCGTCACTGAAGACGCCTTCTTTTTTGAACTACTTTTCCTTATTTCTCCCCTTGGATATCTTTGTCCTTTCTTTTTTCTGTTCTTGTATGTGCCTGATTACATACGCTTGATTACCTCTGTGTGTGCTCATGGAAGAGAGGCAGAGTGTGTGTGTGTGTGAGAGAGATAACTCTTTATTGTATGTGTATTATAAAACTGTATGTAAATACTTTACCTCACACTCATGGACTTTTGATAAAAACCTGTAAAAAAAACAGAGAATCCACAGAGAATAGATCTATTTGGAATAAATCTTTGATTCATAGAGGTCCCCGTGCAAAGTTGCTTTTATAAAGACTTCAGGCCAGGATGTGTGCAATCATTTAGTGATTCAAGCTGCGGTTCGTTTGACGTTTTTAGTTGGATCTGGTCAAAGACCAGCAGAGTAGGTTGTTTTCTCAAAGCAAAAATTGTAAAGCACCATCATTCATCTGTACACAGAAAGCACAACAGATAATCTATCTGCATTTTTACAAACAAGTCTTGTTCCTTTTGTTCCTCTTTGGCTCATCTTCTGTTTTTGTGTTTTTGCCACAGAGGATCCACAACAACGCCGCCCCCTAGCTGTACAGATTGTGAAAAATGTACATACGACATTAAAATCCAGTTCACCCTCGCATTTTTTGTATGGAGAGAAATTACTTGTGTGAAGAGAGTATTTCAAATTTGATTGAATATTTAGTAATTTTGAAAATGAGATTAAACACAGTCAATGTGAATATAAGTGCTGAGAAATATTATTCTTCTGTCTCTTTGGAATAAAAGTGTTGAGTATTAATAAAAAATAAGAAATCTCAAACTTTTTGTCTTGTTCCTTTAACTTCCCTCCAGATTCCTCCGTTTACAGGTTGTGGAAAACAACAGGATGTGTTTCACATGTTGTTTGTGTTGAGTACACGTTGTAATAAACCATCTTCATATGTGATGACTGTATGTTAGATAATAACTGCAGCTGAGCATCTTCTTCTCTTTTCTCTTTCTTGTTTCTGTCACCATGTGATGTCAGCAGCATGTTGGGCTAGCAGTCCAAAAGGAAAATAAATGAAAGAAGCGTGATGATAAAAGGTGGTGGGGCGAAGAATACTGAGGAGAGAAAAAAGTGATGTAAACTGAGCCGAGCAGAGAAGATCAAAGTCGTCGTCCTCCTGGAAAAAAGCCCTCACTCCTCTTCTCTCCTCTTCTCTCCTCCTCTCTCCTTAGAGCGTCTCTTTTACTCTGACAGCCTCGTCCAGCAACAGGAGTTATTTAAAGAAACCTGCAGGTTAGAAAATGTACAGATGCCTTCTTGTGGGTGTAATGTGGTGGGAGAATTTGAACATCTGCAGTCGGCTGACACAGAACGAGGTGAGGCGCCAGAAGTAATCTCCTAATCCATTTGATCTCCTCCTTAAAAATCTAATGTTTACTATTTCCTCGCCTTCATCCATCCTGCTCACTTGTTCACTAACTCAACAACCTTTGTATGCATCGCAACACATGTAACTACTTCTTGACAATTAACTGTTACCTAGCAACTGGCTCTTTTTTCAGAGATGGGGCGGGCGGGTGACGAGGGGTGAGGAAGAGAGAAAGTGAGGGATGGGTGGGAAGAGGAAGAGGGAGATTTATACAGTATTATCACCACGTTTTAACTGGATTGGATGCAACAATGCACTGACAATAAAACACCAAAATAGGAGAGCACAGCCTGAGCTTGACGCCCACACATGGCAGAGAGGAGAAGAAGAAGAAGAGGAGGAAGGAGAGGAGGGCGGGGGGCTGATGTACAGATAACAGTGTGATTTTAAAGAGGGGGATTATGAGGACAGATATAAGGATAGATACGATAGAGGTGTGCAGATGCAGGTGAGTAAAGTGATATTAAGATGACATGAAGATGCCGCTGCTGCAGAGGAGGAACTGGTTGCTGTAGAAACACTTTGCAAAGTTTAATGAAAGAAAAAAAACTTTGGTTAACTTTGCCTACAACACACACTCCACGCAATCACCATAGGCAAACAAACAGTGCAATTATGTTAGCAGATAATAGGCCCCCCCTGCTGGGTCCACTATTCCTGACTTCAGATGGGTGAAAACAGAAAGATCAGGTCTGCGTGAATCAGAGGTGGTGTTACATGCGAGTACAGCAGCAGGAGAGCACTGACACCATGTGGCAGGAACAAGACATCCTCCTGTTACTGGATTTGTTGCACAGGTGGATGGGAATTTATGGAGTGGATTATCTTCAGCGCTATCCTGTCAGATTATTTTTTCACAGAGCTAGAGGCAGGGATCACAGAGACACAACATGATGACGACAGATGCTGGTGGAGAGCTCGCTGTTGATTTGTACCATACATCTAACACAGTTGGTCTCGACATCATAAGCCTTGGAGTAGGATTGTCCTTTTTGATGTCTCGCTGTTTTCACTCCATCAAGAAAAGAAGAGATTCTGACTGAAAGGAGAGTTTTTCTTCAGACTGCAGGGATAGAGGCTGAGATAGCTCTGCTCTTTTAGAGTGGCTCTAGCCTGAGAAATACTTCCCACAATGCAACTAAACTGTGTCCTGAATGGACCTTCTCTGACAGGCAAATGGCCCTTTGCCGCAGCTTGTGTTGCAGCCTTACTTTAGATGAAGTACGCTAACCTCAGTTCCACTCTGGGCTATATGATGATGAAATATCATGCTACATTTTTAACTGTCTATGCTTTTTGGGCTGAATTCATCAAACATCTTTGATCATCAAACTAAGTGTCCAAACTTTTCAATTCTAAGAAAATTGCCTATCTTACTGATATATTCTTTAACCATGAAAGTAACTATTTCTTTTTATGATTTCTGAAAAGAATCTGTCACAAATGGTGTCAAACATACTTCTTCCATCATTACAGACTCAGAAACAAATTCTCACCTCTCCCTCAGTCGTCCCTTGACACCAGATGATAAGTGGTTGTATTGCACAACAAAGAAATGACTGTCACCAAAGATTAGCCAATCAGGTGTTATTTAAAGTAAGACAAAGAAAGGGTGATATCGGTGAAAGTTTATTCTAGGTATTCAAAGTTTAATCAAAGGTATGCTGACCTATCTGTTGACTCATATATAAAATCATACAATCAAGAGTCTATATATTCAATTGTTCTTTATAAAAACGATTTTAAACATGTTAAAAATATATTTTTACATTCATGTAAAGATTATAAAAAAGCAGATCCTTCACTTGTATCACAAACTTCCCTCCTCTCCTCCCTCAGTGTGTCAGTCTCTCCCTTCCCATCACCCTCCCCCCGTCGGACTGCAGCACCCTCACCCGTCTCCTCCTCACTACCCGACTCCCCCTTGGAGGACTGTACCTGGCCAGACTTGTTAACTCCCCTCTCAGGCCCAGAGGAGCCTGGCTGGCCCCTGCCCCCTCCTGCTCTCCCCCTTTCCCCTCCTCCAGGTAGCCGTGGTGACGAAGGAACGGTTCCAGGGTTGCTAGGCGATGAGAGAGCTCAGTGATGCGCCTGCGCAGGAGGGACACTTCTCGGAACAGGTCGTTGAGGGACTCGGACAGAGGGCGCACCCTGCAGGACACGCAGAGGAGGCTCAGGTCTAGATACTTTATCACTTAAGCTTAAATGTGTCTCATTACATTTCTTATTATGATTTGCATTTCACCCTTTTATACTGTAACAACTCTGTTATCCACTCTTGGGAGATAAAAAATAAATACTTTATAAAACAAGAAAGATAAACACTTTCTAAAAGTAATGAATGAATGATGAATGATCCTTTTATTTCTCACAGCGTTAGCCTTCTTATTGCTAATGTAGAGAAGCTTGTAACATCACATCCAACTAGCCAAGTACTGAAAATCTTATCTTTGCTCCTAAGGAGGTCAATTAGAAGAAATGATGAGAAAGGGACAAAACAGTTAACAAACAGGGCAGTCTTGGAGTACAGACTGAACAAATTACAAAAAGTTATATCAATATAAGTGATCAAGGTCCTTCTAGATATTTTTGAGTAGGTCTAGTCCTTAAAATGTTTATAAAAAGGTCTAAGTATTTTTATTTGTCTTTATCTTTTTTTTTCTAACACTATCTACACACTTTCAATCTTGCATTCTCCTTTGTGTCCAGCAGGGGGGTAATCCACTATTTACAAAAATAGGAGAAAAATATTAATCATGGGTTAGTTCTTTATATAAAAGAAAAAAAACATACTCAATCCACACAAAGCTGAAATTTGTTTAAAAATTTTCAAATAATTAAGGGGGAAAAAAGTCAAGATTTTTGTGGTTGAACTCCTTGTGTGGCTCAACCTGACTGTAGCATTTCCATAGCTAAAATGCTTGCGAAGCAAAGAAAAAGTTGGAGCTACAGTGACTTAAAAAAGTCTTTCTTCAACATTTTGTTGTGGTATAAAGAGTACACCACCTCAAAGTGTTTTCGGTTAATTTTACATTGACATTTTCAGAGCCTCGCCACACAGGTTTTAGGATGAGCGGCTAATTTTGGTAACCTCTCTCCTTAGATTTACCCTCCACCTATCCCATTAAAGACATGTCAGGCAGCAATAAGCGTCATAAACGCAGTTGTTCCCTTACAGCATATTGGAAAATATCATGTCATATATTAGGTAATATATTCCCATAGATGAGATTAAGTATTTATATTTTCCAATATATTGCAATGTATGGAAAGCGGCAATCATTTGTATGTTTTGCAATATATTGCAATATATTTCATGAATGTGTAATATATTGTATATGTGCCCTCAATATATTATGCCATGTATATCAAATATATAATATATTGGAAAATGTATTGGGAAAATAATATATTACAACACATTTCAAAAAATATATTGGTACATATATTTTTCTTTCGTAAGGGTTTGGACATGTACTTAAGACTGTAATCTTTAGGGAGGACTATTTTAGGGCTTAGACTGCTTTAACAGGAAGAATGTGAGTGTGTACCTGGAGTAGTCGGGCAGCAGAGTGCTGGGCTGTGAGTGCAGTAAAGTCTTGATCTCGTTAAAGATGCGTTTCCCCCAGGCGTCTAAAACCCGGGTCACACTGCGCACCGAGGCCACATTCACACTGTCAGCTGAAAACAAAACATAAAAACATCTGTTTTCAATTAACTCAATGAGCTCATTGATACTATTAGTTACTCAAAAACAGGCTCAGGACTTGCACTGTTGCCTCATCTCCGCAGAGTCTTTAAACCCTGTGCAGTTCATTGAGCTCACTCACAAGATATCTAAAAAATTCAGAACCTTAAAATGGTTGAGTCACTCTGTGATTTACAAGCCTCATATCTCTGAGACGTGGGAGATCAAACGGATCGTGATTTACCGCCCTCTCTGTAGTTCCAGTACCCATAATCCAGCTCGTTCTCTTCACTGGCTGAATGGGCCCCTGTTGCTACAGCAACAACCATCAGCACCATCCACAGATAAGGAGGAGCCATGACGAGAAGACAGCCAGTCCCCTGTAAAAATACCACAGGAGAAGGAGTAGGAGAGGGGGGAAACACACATTTAGGAGCTTAAAACAAAGATTTGTGTTGTTGTTGTTTTTATAAAGAGAAAAACAAAAGCAGCAGAGTGTGTGAGAAGATTAAGAGAGAGTGCATGTGTGCTTCATGTGCAGCAGCTGCAGGAGCAGAACTGATCCCACCTGAGTTTAAGAGTTCAGGAGTTTGCCGTACAAAAGATGAAAGTCTTCAACTTTTCTCAAAATGTCAATTTTTTTATTTTACTGAGACACTTTTAATTCTTATTTTTTCAACTGAATACATTCAGCAAAACATGTCAAACTAATCAGGTCATTCAAAGCTTCTCTTCTCAGAAAACAAACAAATAAACTAATTAAATAGTACTGCAATGCTGTACTTTTACTTTAAAAACTTTTTGACCCTATATTGTTGTTTTATTTCCCTTCTTATACAAAATGCCTTGAGTTCATATGGCACTGAACATGCTCATAAAGTACCTACACACACAAACTTTGACTTTCAGCCCATTTAACTGCATATATTTACATTCATCAGATTTAAGACGAAATCTTCAACAAGTAAACAAATATTTTACCAAAAGAAAGCCTGAACCTCACATGACTGCCTCTAATTTATGAAAACTAAAACTTTGTTTTTAAAAGCCAGAGTCAAACTCTGCTTGAGACCTGCAGTTGATATTTAACTTGCTAAGTAATTATAAAAATATGAAAATAATAATAATAATAATATATATATATATATATATATATATATATATATATATATATATATATATATATATATATATATATATATATATATATATATATATATATATATATATATATATATATATATATATATATTTTATTTATTTATTCTTAACAAAAATAATGTAATTCTATAGAAAATATCAGTTTTCAATCATTTCCCCCAACATAAATATTATCATTAAAATGAACTAATGTATATAAGGTAATGGAGAAATATAGAGTAAAACAATCTTGGTGAAGAATACTTTTACTTTTGAACTCATTTGCCACAACTTCACCAGAGGAATTCTTCTTCTTTTTTATTAGTTTTAGTTTAGTTTTTTTTTCTTACAAGTAAAGTTTGTGTTTCACTTCCACAACATGCACTATGTGGTTATGTTCCTTCAGCTGCTTTTATTTTAAGCTCACAACAACAATTTCATGAAAGAGTATGATTACCATGAATGCAGACTAAGAAGTTTTTTTCAGTAGAGGAAAAAGTCTGTTTACATGTTTTCCTAATAATTTGTCTGTTGTGCAAACATAATGACATGTCCTTTCTGCCAAACAACATCCATTTTGTAAGGTTTGTTTTTGTGTTTCTGTGACCCCTGTGACTTCAGCTTTGAAACAAGAGAAGAGGTGAAAGCCTGCAAGCCAGACAATCATACAGCAAAGGAAAACAAAATCAGGATTGCATCCACATGTCAAAGACTGCGACTCATACTGGACCTTAATAAGGTGGTGAGTCATTGTTGAGGCATTACAATTGTTTTCATGAAACATGGATTTGGAGGTGGATCAAGGAAACAGTGAAAACTGGCTGTGTAGATAATTTTTTACAGCTTTCACATCTGGCCAAACACATCAGCAACACTGAGAGTGTCTCACATGACGCTGTGATGTGTTTGTGCTGGAAAAAAATATGTTTCTGACTTTGCAAACTAACAGAGTGCTGGCAGAAAAACATATGCTGGAGACAAATGAGCCGATACTCACAACGTGAAGTGATGATGATGCTCAGCAGGGAGTCCTCCGGTCGAGACTGAACACCAGACGCCTCTTCTTCCCTCGCTTTCCCGCTCTGTCTCTGCACAGGTATCCTCCCACTCTCTGTCCTTCTATCTTTACTCTCTACCAGTCTATCTACCTATCTGTTCATCCATCCATCCATCGATCTCATGCTCTCTCCTGGAGAGGAGTGCGGCAGGTCCAGAGCTGAGCCTCTGTCTCAGAAACTCAGCTTATTTGTGGGGAGCTGAAGTAACTTTATAGCCCAACAAACACCCAGCTTTAATTCACTCTCCCTCCCTCTTTCTCCCTCTTTACACACCCCCCTCATACAGCTGTTGCCAGATGTGTCCTCTTCTTTCACCCTTTCGTTCCCCCTGTCTGGAGCAGACAGGTCTATGTTTGAGGGGCTAAACTCTTACTCTGCAGCAGGAATTTGGCTCTCTGAGAAAAGGTAGTTTTTCCCAACCTCCCACTGCCCACTGGTTTTACACCAGTGGTTCTTAACTGGTCAAGCTTCAGGATCAACCACTGTCTTTAATAACCAGCTGGGACCCAACACAAGGAACATTTTCAGCTTCTTAAAGTTGTTTTGAAATGAGATGGTGCAGTTTGAACCCTTGGTTTAATTTCTCCAAACCACAGCCAGTGGCCCCTGCTTTGGCCCCTAATATCATCAGTAGCTGTAAAAAATAAAAATAAAAATGGAAAAGTCCCATCTCCCTTGTAGGCTGCAGCAAAATTCCCTCCTTCCTTATCAGCACCAGCGAGGTTCCTTTTTCTGGCACGTTGCAGCAGAAATTCTCCATTTCTGCACGGCTGTAGGAAAAGTCCCCTGCCTCTTGTTTTCTATTACCTCCCCAATGGAGGTTATGTTTTTGGGAGAGTTTGTCTGTGAACACCACAACTCAAAAAGTGACAAACAGATCTTGATGAAATTTTCAGGAAATCTCCAAAATGGGACAAAGAAGAAGTGATTAAATTTTGGAGGTGATTTGGATCACCGTCTGGATCCAGGATTCTTTATCAATGTGAGATAGGGCCATTTTTCACCATATGTGTATATAACTACACGATAAATGGTCAGATTGCTTTGAAAAACAGCACAAGACAAGGTCACCATAATTTCTGACAGATGTAAAAGTACGATCCCGATCCTGCCAATATTCTAGATACTAAGATCTAGAATATAAAATATTTACTGGGTCATCATAATTTTCAACACTGTCAGGTAACAAATTATCGTACAAACCTGTAACTAACACTAAATTGTAGCAGACAGTCTGCTGAAAGGGAGTATAACATTAAAGTAGGACTAAAGTGTTGGTGACAATCACAATATGCTTAGTGGAAGTTTGTGCTCTCCAAGGTTATAATAGTTAACTAAAACTAAACTAAAACTAAAACTAAATTCTAAAACTGTATCTTGTGTTCACAAAACTAACTGAAACTAACCAAAATATTGACAAAATGTCCTTAGTTATAGTTTCTGACAATGTTAATAGCCTTTAGGATTTCAATCAATCAGACACATTTTCCTAACCAATTTCACAACAGTTTAAGGCAGTTGCCAGCGCCGTACAGCACCGTCATACGGAAGTACTGGGACAGGTTTGTTTACTGCACTGACTGGCTGTGCGCTGTGCTGCAATGAAACATAGTCGAGCAATGAATCAGAACATCTGTAATAGTTTAATTGCATGTGAGTCTGCCTTTATTGTTACAGAGTCCAAGTTTTCAATTATTAAAGCTCATGTTATATTATTTTATATGATATATGTTTATATTTTTTATATTAGTTTTATATTATTTTCTTGTGTTTAAGGCAGCAGCCAACAGTTCAGTATCAGCATTGACTGAGCAGTGAACACTATGTTGAACTGGAAAATAAACAGTATGACAAAATAGTTACTCTGACCTTTTTGAATCCTGCACCTGGTTAATAAGGTATGAAAAACTAAAACTAAACTGAAACTTAACTTAAACTAAACTAAAACTAAGCCTTGTTGCAAAAAATCAAAACTAAATAAAAACTAGAATGTCCGCTCTAAAACTAATTAAAACTAAACTGTAATGGAAATAAATGCCTTTTCCTGCTTGGCTGCAACAAGTGTCCCTCTCTGTCTTTCTTTCCTGTCCGATATGTCCTATGCACAGATGCTACAATCATCCAGGTTTAGATCTGAGCTCTCTTTACCAGTTTCCTATTCTACCTACATTCCATTTTCTGGATAATGACAATGAAAGCCCCTGCAAAATAATCCTCTAATTTTTCAACAGATCTTTTCTTCAGGAACGCTGACAAAAGTCCCCTTTCCATCCTTGCTGCAGCAAATATTCCCTGTTCCAACTGAGTTCCAGCAAAAGTCCCAGCATGTGACACTGCTCCTGCCTTTGATTCATCAGCTCTACGGTCAAATTTCCCAATTCTGAATCCCTGTTAATCATACTCATGTGTCATGATTTTTTTTCTTTTTTTGCTCAAACTGCTCTCGTGCTCGTCCTCCAACCAATCCAGTTGACCCTTTCATCATCTTTCTTCTATTCCAGCCTTTCTTCTGAATATACTTTCCCTGAATGTTCCTTTTCTTCCACATCTGTATCCTGCGTTTGGGTCCAATTAGACACAGAACAAAACTTCTTATCTATTAATATTAAGTAAATGTTCAAGAAAGAGGAGTAGACATATGGGTCCTGTAACTGAGATGTTATGGTAAAGCTGAAGCTTTATTCAATTATAACATATTTGAGTTGTTTTCTAAACCAGTTGTCTCAGCCAATAAAGTTTGATGAATTAATTTTGTCTTTTATGTAGATTAAAAGGCAGATAAGGAGTTTGCAGCTGGGATATGAAGTGCTATGAGTTATTCTTTCTTAAATAGCATCCAGATGTTATTCCAACTTACTCACTCGGTCTGTTTTCATGCTGTGGCTGATATGAGGTCAGAGTTGGCCACCAGCTCTGCCAGAGAGAAAATGGTGAAAAAGTCAAGTGTATATGCAGAGAGGAGGAAGGAAGAGGAAAAACAGACAGACTAATGGGGTTAAACGATAAGAAGCGCCGCTCGTCTCTCCTGGAAGCCTCAGAGAGCGATTCCACAGAGAGTTACTGCTGCGAAGAAGTCACTGTATACGGTCCACAGCTGGTTCAGATTAACAACAGGCAATTTGTCACCTTCAGCCAGATTCCAGCTACACACACACACACACACACACACACACACACACACACACACACACACACACACACACACACACACAAGCACACACACACACACACACAGAGAAAGAGAGAAAACTCTTTCCCTCCCTAAGTAAGTCTTCCCCATTTGTTGAAAACCACATGACAAAGTGTGCACTCGTGGCTCACACTTTCATTTCTCTAACAGTCTCACTGTGGAGAAAAGCCAACACTGCCCCTAACCTTACCTCTTCAGGCTGATGTAAGAAAATAACGCAACTCAGAAACAACTCTGACACAACTCAGAGCTAATAAAGGGCTGAATTTGTTCACTTATACCTGAATTTACCTTCTCAGTGTGAAAAACTTTCTTTATCTTAATTTTACATACACAAAATAGAATCGTGAATGTGTTAATCAGTAGTCCTCAACACTTTAAACTGTCCTAAATGTGTCAGTTTCCAGAAAAAAAGTTAAAATGAGGAAGTGTCTTCACAAGGAACAGGAAACTTGTAGTTAATGTAGCAAGAAACTGAGAAATTGAGCAGATCGACCTCAACAAAGAGACGGATAACAGCTCCCCAGATCATCTTCAAATACAACATGGGACTTTATAAATTCTTGCATCTTTTGACAAACTTGACCTGTGTATTTCACTCTTTTTTCCCATCTGTGTGCTCAGGACAGGACGCACCAAGTAAGCAGACTTAAGTGAACTTTGACCAAACAGTTTGGACGACAATGTTTAGATGCCTGATCAAACAAGTGTATCAACAGCGCTTTTTTGTGCATTAGTTAATTAGATCAGATTATTTTGTTTCTCTGAGCACCAGTTATGATAAATCAGATGATTTGGCTTAAAAGATCTCTTGTGGTAAAAAACTGATATGTGATTGTTTGTTCTTGCTGCTCTGATGTGGAGTATTTTTTATCCTCTCACAGTGATTCACCTGGAGAGCACAGTCTTTGTGGCTTTCAGGGGTGAACATCTCAACATTCAAGCTCAGCTGAAGATTCCAGCAAACCAGAGTCAAGGCATATTGAAGTGCTTTGACCCTCCAGGCAAACAGATTTTCAGCTGCGACATTCGGGCCACAGGGCCACAGCTTGAGGTCATGCACCAGGAACTGAACTTAAAAAACCTGACGATCCCTGGAGAGTACTACTGCCAGTACAGCACAGCCAAGGTGTACTGGTTCATTCAGCTCAGAGGTTGGTAACAAATTAAGCTAATCAAGTTGTTTTCTCTGTGAAATGCTGCATCTCTTCCCACGTCCCTTTATGACCATTACTCACTTCAATGCTGCGAGCTGATGTCATGACACTCGGAGAGAAGTGACCTCATGTTGTAGAGCAGTGATCCCAGCCTTTTTGCTGCACCTCAGCAAAAACATACACAATCATGTGTTTCAATAAGCAAATGTAGCGCTTTGGATTAAAAATAGAGCCAATGCTGTGAGTTCATTTTTTTACCCACAAACTCTGAAACGTTAAACTGGCATATTTCATCCTCATAGTCTGTAAGGCAGATGCTAATTTGCAACACTCACCTCTTGAGAGAATTGTGAGTCACAACATTAGAATTCCAAGTTTAAAAAGACAAGAAAAATAATTAAAAAAAAAAAAAAAAAAAAATTCCATGTACAGAAACAAGGAAGCAGGCTTAAGGCTATGGTTGACCTTTGACTGATATGTTGCAACTTGGGTCAGGTCTCCTATCAATCATGTCAGTTAGGGACTTTACCCTCTTGTCCAGATATATGTGCAACGTATAAAACCCACAAAAATGATAATAATAATAATAATAATAATAATAATAATAATAATAATAATAATAATAATAATAATAATTGTTACAAATAATAATAATAATAATAATAATAATAATAATAATAATAATAATAATAATTTTATTTGTATAGCACTTCTAAAAACAGAAGTTTAGAAAGTGCTTTGTCAACAGTCAGGACATAAAAACAAGGTACGCACAAAGAATTTAAAGCAAAAGGCTTAGTCCGACAGTCTTAGAAATACTGCAGTTTCATATGACATATGAACACAGAAATTACAAGAACCATGCAATATAAAATGAGACCATGAAGACCAAAATAGAAGCAGAAAACATCAATCATCAAAAAAGAAAAAGAAAAAGCAATAAAAATTGGTTGACAGCAGAAAATAGGACAGCAAGTTTAAAAAATACAATATTAAGAGTATTAATAGAAAAACAAAATAATAAAATAGAAAAAAAAAAACATTATAAAAGCAATGATAAAATAATGACCAAGAGATAAAACAATAAGAAAGCTTACAGAACAGTAAAGCTGGAGTAAGATAGAAAAAAAAGAGAGAAAAAACATAAATGACAAGATAAAAGACAAGGACAAAATGACAGAAAGACAGCATTACATAAAAGCCAGTTGTAAAAAGGGAGTTTTTAATAGTGACTAAAAAAGGCGACTGACTCTGCAAGCCTAATGTCCTTTTCCAAAGTCTAGGAGCTCTGATGGAGAAAGCTTGATCACCTTTGGTTTTGAGCCTCAGAAAGCCTTCACCAGAGGATCTGAGGCTGCAAGATGGCTCATATGGTGTCAATAGCTCTAAAATATAGCCAGGAGCAAGTCTCAAGAGTTCAATAAATTTCTTAAAGATAAAATCCAACAGATAAACTCTGCCACAAAACGAAGCAAAGTTGATAGAGTGCTCATTTTAACCCTGAAAATTTTGCTGCTGAACCATGTGAAGTGTTTTTAAGCTGACAGGATTTTTATTTGACAGATGAGGAATTCTCCAGCCATCCAGATCTGATGCATTCCTGCACAGACTGACACTGAACTGAATGTGTGTTTTCCAGATGAAGGCTACATTGAACTCACATCCTGGGATCCCACAGAATGCATAGTGGCCACCTTCACTGCTTTGCTGCTGGTTTTCAGCGTGGGCGGCTCTGTCTATGTCTTCAGAGGAAATTGGGTAAGATGTGAACTGCCGTGAAATGGCAGATTTGAGTGTGAGAAAAAAAAAGCTTTGTTTCACATTTCAAAGGAAGATGATAAGGTTGTGTTTTGAAGCTCTAGATGCACAATCTTTTTCTACATGTACCAAATTTAACTGACCAACACAAAAAGCATTGCTAAATTTAAACTTAGTAAGTTCCAAATCTGAAATAGTTTCAGCTCACAAATTCCCTGAATGACTTTTAGGGGACAACCCATGGGTACAAAAGTCTGATGTTAACATATCCTCCAAATTTCCAAGAGCAAAGAACTATCTTTTTCCTAGTAGTGCCACCAACACTTACTATGGCTCTAGTTTTAGTTCCTGTTGCTGTTTGAGTAATTTAATGTAATTTTTCATTTTAGAAAGAACACATCACTAACTGTGGAGACCTCAGCAGAAAACTTGAACAGAATACAGAAGAAAGAGAGGAGCAGGAAAACAATGTGGATTATGTCAGCGATCCATCAACTTCTTTCTATGCAGTGAGCACCATTCTACTTATCAGTATCTAATCAATCAGTCAGTCATTTTGTTGTTTCTTGAACTCTAACACAATTCTTTCAGAGTCTAGATCATCGACCGAGGTCCATTTATGATGTTCTGGACCATTCAGCTGCCAAAGGAGAGCCAGAACAACGTAAAGCTAAAACAAAGAAAAAGGAACTCAAAGAAAGGGTTGGTTTAAACTTTAATGCTTGGTTACATTTTCTGTTATCAGCTGAAAAAGATGCAGTTATTGACCTGTCTTCTGCTTCCTCTGCAGATGGAGCAAACAACACAAAACCAGCATGAAGGTGTATTTGAGTCTGTCTATGAGAATTTTTGAATCGTGAATATAATTATTTCAGTAGGTGAAGTATTTATTTCAGACACAGGGATTTTAATTTTGCTCTTTTATGTCTTTTTTGCTGATGACTTTGGTAGAAAAAAATAATGCTATGCAGACAAAAGGCCGTAAGACATCATTGTAGTAGAATAAACTTCAGTTCTTGTTTTACTGAATCTGTGATAAATTAATATATTGTTTTGGTATAATGTTCTCTAAAGCAAGGAATGTGTTCCCATGGTATTAATCTGTAGAGTAAAGCTAGTAGAAATGTTGAAATTTGGTAGTGTGTACAATAAAAAAATAAAAATAATATTTTCCTCTAACAGTTCTGTGATCTACATTTGTGCTCATAGTTTTACATACCATTGAGCCATAGGAAATATTGGCCATTTTGGGGAAAATATGACAGGGGGAAATATGAATATCAAAGCTTTTATTTAATTTGTACTGTTGGGTATTCAAACATATAAGCACAGCTGAATGAACTAAATAACGTTGTAAATCAACTGATGATTAAAACACAGGAATAAATGAATTTCTCCATCTCTGGTTGTATAAGTGGAAATAAAACAGTAATATAAACCTCTTCTACTCTGCTTTGGTTTTGTTTAAATTACCAAAAATGACTGACGTGATGATGCTGATGCTTTTCTTGCACCATAAACCCCGCCCATTTTTCATTCGTCGACCAATGACAGCTCGAGATTTCGAGCTTCTGTCAGTCTTACTTCCGGGTTGGTGTGTTGTGTTTTCTGCGTTGATCATGGCTGCAGAGGGAGATTTTCTGGCGAGATATCGCGCCGTGTCAAATAAACTGAAAAAGTAAGGATCACCTTGACAGTTTCCTTTATACAGAAAGACGAACATTATTTACATTAAGCATCAATGCCTATAGTTTAGCAGCCATCCATCGGTGAGAGGCTAGGGAAGCTAACTGCTAGCTGTGCCCCACTGCTTTAAATCTGGGTGACAAATGAATTAATTCATGTTTTAGCGACTCTTTGTTAGCATTTTCATTGGCTCTAGGTCGACATAGAGGTGGAAATTTTGTTCGTTATGATAAAAGGGAGTAGTAGATGTGTGTGTGTTGACAGTTAAAGCCAAAGCAACATTAATGCTAATTGAACACACCATGACATCAGACCCAGGTGTTTCGGACTTTTCGCATCATTCAGAAATATAAAACATTGTGTTTCTCCGCAGACGTTTTCTACGAAAGCCAAATGTAGCCGAGGCGAGTGAGCAGTTTGGTAAGTGACGATCATGTGCAGGAAATAACTCAAACGTCAGTCCTCCTTATTGTGCTCCTCCTTTAGCTAAATGCAACATTAGTGCAGATTTTTCACATTCAGTTTTCTGAAACACTGCCAGGATAATTTGTCCTGGATTGGTTGCATTAGGAAAAAAAAACTTACATTATTCAAAAATGATTGGTAGTTTTTGCGACTGGTTCAGTAAAGGAAAAAAGCAATGTCTATATTTTCTGATATATATTTTTTTTTACTTCAATTAAAATCCTATTCCAAAAAACTGCCCTTTCCCCAGCAATACTTGAGCCACCTAATCTGCAGTTTTGTCATGGAATTTAGATAAAAAACCCAGTTTATGTCAAGTTTAAATTGCTATCCTTCTCATTGGTTAGTTCAGGTTATAAATAGTTATAAATAAAGTTACAAGTTATAAATAAAGTTATAAATTGATTACAAGAATTAATGAGTTATTTCTAACGAATTTACCTGTCACACTTAAATAGGACAATTTAAAAAAAAAAAAAAAAAAGGTACTCACCTTTAAGGCCTCTACCCAAAGCAAGTGACATCATTGGGTTAGATATTACTGACACTGATCAAGGGTGAGCTTTGAGGAAATGTGTTTTTAATTCAAAGATAAAAAAATGCTAAGGTGTCAAATTATGCTATTCGTACAGTTTAAAATTCCTTACATATGCTTCGTTATTCCGATTTAAAAAATTTCAAGATATTTCCAGTGAAAATGTATATTTCTGGTAGAATGACCTTTCTGCCTTCACCTTCGTTTCAGGTCAGCTAGCCAAGGAGCTGAGGCAGCAGGACTGTCTACAGTATGCTGCCTTCTGTAATCTAGCAATGGCTCGGTAAGTCGACACCTGTGTCAGTTACTTAAATTCATTGTGGTCCTATTATTTAAATTTGGTTGAGCTAATATCCCTAAATGCATTTTTCATTGGATGTTCAGCAGTCACGTGCAATGTCTATGTTTTCATAAAGTTGTTCCCATATAATGCACTGAAAGTCCCAACTTTACATCATTAAAGAGAGGATAAGAACATTGCTGTTTGATGAGAAAGCTTTCAGTAAATGTTAGATTCTACAAAAACAAAATTTAGAATTCGATAAGATCTTTATCCCAAACCAAATATGAAAAAGTAAACTTGTTCTACACAAAATTGAAACTTTGCATTACAGTTTACTGCAAGGAGCAAAATAATTCCTCAATGATGTCTCACAACATCATCAATATAACATGTCTTAAAACATTCACCTGTTACCCTAAAATCATATTAGATGTATTCCACGAGGGTAATGTTAACCATGATTTGACATCAGGCTCTTGATATCTCGTAAGCAGGGAGATTTCTTATACTTGCTGCTTGGTTTTCAACTCACCAAATACTAGTTTGTTTCTAAAGTGTTACATTTGAGGATTTAGTAACCAGTTAGTCAAATGACTTTAGAAACAGAAAGGTGAGTAAAATATTTTCTTTTTTTAAATTAATTAGAGATAAAGCAGCTCACAGTGACTCTAGTGTTAGTAATTATCTCAGAGGGAGTCAGTATCACTCATGGTAATGATGAGATGTTTACTGTCAGTGTACACCTGTTGTTGTTACACATCCTTCATATCTTGTCTGCAGGTGTGAGCAGACTCTGTTTAACGCTCCTGGAGAGGCGCTGGCGTTAACTGATGCTGCTCGCCTCTTCCTCTCATCAGAGAAGGAGAACAGGGAGCTGCAAGCTCCTGGGTTTGATGAGCACCTTCAGGCTGCACTAAACTGCTACAGCTTTGCTATCAAGGTAAACTGTGAATCTTTGTCAGTGACAGTTTAAGTGTTTAAAACAACAGATGTGCTCTTAAACTGCCTGGAGAATGAAAGAAAAGGTAGTTTGTGTGTTGGCAGTGTAGTTTGTGGTAGACATTAAGGTAATATGGATGTGTCTTACAGGTGTATATCGAGATGAACCAGCCTGTGATGGCAGCCAGCTTGTGCCTGGAACTTGGCAATGCCCTCAAGGTAAGAGTTAAGACACGAACCTGCACCTTTTTTTGATTACTTAGCATGTTGACCTAAACCTCTTTCTGTGGAATCAACAGGAGATGAACAGACCAGGAGAAGCTATTGTTCATTATCAACGGGCTGCAGAGCTACAGACACAGACTCCAATAGAAGCTCTGCTCTCCATGGGAGAAATGGCCACGTGTAAAATTCTCACCCGTGAGTCCCGTCTTCTCATGAAAACTTGTTTCTCCGCACATGTGCATGATCCTCTGCAGCCTCGACTCACCTTTTTTGCTTTCACAGGTGACTACGATGGTGCTCTGTCAGTGTTCACAGAGATGCAGCTGATGTGTCAGGAGAGAGGACTGCAGCTTCCAGGCACCAGCACACCTGTTGGTTAGTCTCTGTGTTCACTCACAGACTCTGTTTGCTTTCTACAATCTGGTGTGTGAATAGAGCCCGAAGAAAGGAAGCCAGAATGTTGTTATCCTCAGAAAAGGCAGTGTCTCATATCTTCCTCAGCATTTAAATGTGGTTGTACTGATTGAATTATATTTTTCTGATAAAGGTGCATTTTTGGACATTGTTGCAAAATGTGAGATCTCCAGGGTGCTACTGCTGATGTTACTTGAGGTAAGCGCTTTTGTTTTTTATTCAAAGACAAGTTATGGCAGGAAAACCCCCTCTGTCTCTAAGTATTCTTGATGAAAAAGAGATTTAAAGCCACCTGAGACACAATTTTATCGGGCTTAATTATGAAGCTGGTCTCACAGTTACTTGGTTTCTGAAGAGGCAAGTAACATACTTGTGTGAAACATTTGACAGGTTAACAGCAGATGGAAGATTTCTTTTGCTATAAAACATTCATGCATGCACGGGGCAAGATCAGCTAATTTTGAATAGAAAATTGTCTTACAAAAGCTATAGACTATAAGACTATAAAATAAATATATATTCTTTTTGTTTGAGACAAAAAGTTCTGCATTTTTCCCTCCTCAAAGTGAATGTTTTATAACTTTGAGTTTCGCACCATTTTATTGATATTTGTGATAAAACAATGTTTCCTGTGCAAAGTATTTTTTTACCACACATACTTAGCAACAACTTCCAATTTTCCACTGCAGAACAACAAAGGTCAGCGTGCCACAAAGCACAGCAGTTGCATTAAAAGAAGGAAACTCCTCCACACCAGCAGTCCTGCAGAAAATATTGCGTTCCAGTTGCCAGGAGTATTGATATTTCAGCTGCACTTTAACGGTCTATTCTCCCTGATTTCCTGCACAGCCTCCACCTCAGAAGTTGTTACCTGAACATGCCCAGACCCTGGAGAGATATGCATGGGAGTCTTTTGACCCTCACAGCCAAGGTGCAGCATCTTAAAGTGAAGCTTTCATAAAAGGAAACTTGAACATGATTCATATTTTTTTACTGCTCATACCGATGAATCTGTTTGAAGTCGTGTTAACTTGGCTCTTGTCCTCTCCTTCAGTGACCTTCCTGCCTGAGAATGTTTTCCTGCTGTTGCAGTCAGTCGTGGTGAGTCTCATCACACACATAGTTGGCAGCTCACAGGATTTCCTGATCCTTCCTGCCTTGTACAGGAAGTGATGGTCCTCATGGCCTTCACATAACATTGATTAAAGACTTGGAGTCCATCCTTCTTTTTAGTAGTTTAAGTTCCCTTATCGCTGTATTAAATGGTGCCAGGGCTCTGTATAGTTTATTCACGATTTGAGATATTCTACATAACAGAAAAGTCAATAAAGCAGCTTGTTTGGGAAGATAAAGCTCAAGTTAGAAGAAAAATAAACATTCACAAGACTCTAAAAAAACGTCAAAGTCATCTGAATCCTCCGTTATGATTTTATGTGCGTGCATTTTATAACAGCAAATCTGTTTTGCAGATGGCGTGTCAGGAGAAAGACACAGAGTCCCTCAAGTCTCTCCAGACTGAGCTATGGTGAGCATTCAAATATGTGAATTTCCATCATGTGTTTGAGATTGGGCAGATTTTTCACCGTGTCTCTATCCCAACTTTCCGTGTTGATTGTGTTTTTGTTTTTCTTCCCCTTCAGGCCCTTGCTGACTGCAGAGCAGAACCATCTTCTCCATCTGGTGGTCCAGGAGCGCATTACACCGTCTGGACAAGGCATTTAGTTCAGTCCAGTTTTTACTGACTTCCTCTGGGAACGATGCTTTATGTAACAGAATGTTCTCGTTTCTGACTGGGTCTGTTGTAAGGCCTGAAGACGTGTTGTTTTCAAAACCTCAGTGTTGTAGTTTGCACTCAGAAAGACAAAAAAGTGCAAAAAGAGAAATGAGTGAGAAGATCTGTGAAACTGTACATCACCTTTAATTAATCTCAGGATGTTAATTTGATCCTAAATGTACACTCTGATGTTTTAATTTAGCTTCTGTTGTCTTTTTCTTTTTAAGTAAACCTGACCAATCCATGTCTATTTATTACTGTACTGTGACTGCTATGGATACGGCAGTTTTAGACACAATGGCTTTGTGATATAGTTTGTTTTATTAATAAATGATATGGCTTAAATTCCAATGTAATTACAAACAAACCTTCTATTGCATAGTTGTGATATTTGGTGATATGTAACACCATGGTCCTCCATCCCTGGTTCACTTAGGCTCACTTGTACAAACAGCTTGTACTTTTCTTATGATAGCAGCCAACTACAGACACAAAATCAAATATGGCTAAAAAAAAAAAAAACACTCAGTACAAAATGTTACAAAAATATCATGGTTACAGTATACAAAGAATAAAAAGGATACACAAGACTTCAGATGTAAAATAATGATACATGATTAAAACTACTTAAACTTAAAATAACGGCTTGTCTTTTCTGATTGTTCAAGTCCTGCAACAGGAGCTGTACTTTCACAGAAACAGCATTTTCTTAATCCTGTGATAACTGTCAGCCACAAACAAAACAAAATATGATCATAACTATTTAACCTGTAGTGAAAGGAGCAAGATGTCTCCTTCCTCGTGGTCAGCTTAGTTCAGACTTTCAAGGGGAAGTTTGACATTTAAGACAAATTTCCTGTTTTCTTTTTTTAGCTAGGTTTTGATAAAAGTTATAAAAGCACTGTAATTTATGTGCTGTAACTTTCAACAGCAAGTTAGCTTATTAAGCCTCACCATTAAAAAGAGACAGGAAACAGGTAAGCTAGCTTAAGCAGGAAACAACATTTACCAAACACACATCATTTTTTCTAAACCAATGAAACATTATGTAAAGACGCTCAGAATCCATCATCTGAGATTTATAAAATGTAAACAATAAAGTGTTGAAATATTGAGGCTTAGAGATCTAACTTAAAGTCTTTGTTGTGTTTGTGTCCAGCAAAGCTAAATGTTGCCCTGTTTCCTGTCTCCATTAAGGTCTAAAAAAGTAAGTTTCTTACAACAAATTATTACTTTACAGTACTCTGTAAAAGTTGGAACAATTGATAATAATTTTATGGTCAAAATGCTTTCAGAGATGACATGATGCACTCTTGATTAAAAACTCATCTGAGGAAAACTATCCAACATGTCATGTAAAGTGATTCTGGGCTATAAACAAAGGCTCCTGTTCGCAATCAAACATCACCCAACATGCTTTCCTAGCTGCAAATGTGGATCAACAATCCTCTGTTAACCAAATTTGAAATAAAAATCCTAATGTTTAACCCCCCACCCCCTCCCCATACAAAGAGGGAACATGATCCCAGCCCTGCCCTCGCTCCTGCGCTCCTCTCACTCGCTTTTCTTCCGCAGCACGAGGTAGGTGATGGCTAGGAGGAAGGTGAGGACAAAAGAGATCCAGGCCAGTACGTAGGAGTGTCCGTATCCTCCCTCTGTGTCTTCAGTGTGAAGCTGAGCCGTGTAGATTGACGCTGCTATCATTATACACAGGCCTGCAGGGGAGAGGGGGGTAAAGATTTCATGATCAGTTAGAGGAGGCAGTTGAAAGATTTGTTTTCTATCATAAGATCAGGCATCTGTATGCACCGGTCTTACTACAATGAATGAAAACACAGCTTCACCCTGCAAATTTAATACGAAGAGGCCTCTTCTTGTTTGTGTTTACATCCTGTAATCTGCACTTTCTATATACATTTACTGGCTGCAGAAGATAATCCATGTCTGAGCTGCTCATTTTTATTTATTTTGAGTGATCATAAGTAATAAAACATGGGGTGCCAGGCTACAAAGTGACTCAACCCTTCAGTTTTAGCTGATATTCAAATGAGTAAAACCACTTATAATATCATATTAATGCTGGTCAACAATTATTCTCTAGGCTCAAATATTTGCAGATTATTTGATCCATAAAAAATATCAGTAAGTTTTACCAGAAATGCAGGAATCATAATAGCCCAAGCCTTTGGAAGATAAATATCAACTGTTTTCTAGATGCACAAGTCAATCTGTAAGTCGTAAATGAGATAGATGCTAAAGTCAGAAAAAAAGTGTTTCCTAGTTGTCCACTTGTTGATACCCTTTGTCAAATGAGTGTGTTGTTCTTGTAGTGTGAATGAATACGTTGTTATTGTTCCGTTTTTGTATCTAAAATGTCTTTTCCTTTTCTCTACAAGCCTCAATAACACAAAAGCTAATAAAAATATTTGACCAAAAAAGTGTTTCCAACATCATCATATCTTCAAATATCCTCAAGCTCCATTTACTTTCAAGACAAGTCAAACACAACTTCAATGCGAAAACCTTACTGAAAACTTCAACAGTATTTTTTTTAAATAGTCAAAAAATGTCAACTCTTAATTTAATTACAAAAACTACCAAGAAATAGTTTTCAGGCCCCTGTTTACATTAACTTTACATGATAGAGAACTGAGCTCTTCTGGTTTTTGTTTTGCTTTACTTACAGTTTGACAAAATAACTTCCATGCTCTAAGAAACTACCAGTGCGTTTGACACTTACACAATTTTTGAATTGAAAAAACATCAAGTAAATAAGAATAAAAGAATTAATGATTGATGATTAATGACAGATAAATCCAAGGTAAATTTTAGGGATAGACCGATTATTGGCCGGCCGATTATCGGGGCCGATATTTGGCATTTTGGGGCATATCGGCATCTGCCTTTTTTAAAATCCGACGGCTGATATGAAACCCATACAAAACTGTGTTGTTTTGGCTCTGATGCTTCTCTGCACAGAATTTCTCCCTGTCCACGCTATGGAAGTCCTAGATAGTCAAAAAAAATCAACTACATTACATGCCTGTAAAAGGCAGCACAAACTCAATTCTGTCCAGTTTTATTGCAGTTACATCAAAAATTTTGAAAACTTTATTTACTGTAGAAAACTTAAGTCATTTACTTTTTTAAGTTTTCATTTAACTTTATAAAATATGCTGCTAAGCTTGTGAGCTTTTTCACAAACATATGCTTTAAGGACTTTGATTGTAGTAAGGTGTTGGAGTTTGTATTGTTCAAAATTTTTTACACCAATATTTTCACTTTGACTGCAAATGAATATGGGCTTCAAATATTGGTTATCGGACTCCTTGCCTACTAATAATCGGTATCGGCCCCAAAAAATCCATATCGGCCTATCTCTAGTAAATTTGTGTTGTTATAGTTATCTTCCTTCATTTCTACCCCTGTCATAAAACTACAAACTGCCTCTCATGTTCCAACCAATGGTTTTGTTAAAGCCTCATCTAATAATATAACAGCTAAAAAAAGTCAGACAATCAAACACTCGTTTACACTTCCACATCTGTGAGTAAAGACAGACAAAAGTTTTCAGAGGATCAAAGATCCTGTCAGCAAAACTCCACTCAACAGGTCAACCAGCTGATTTCGTGTTAGGAGAAACTGGCTGAACTTAAACCTGGGTGGTACCTGGGAGAAAATCACTGACCCCCTGGTTGTGCACCCACGTTCATTGTAACAGTAACCTGCAGACACGCTGTGCATGCTGCCTCCAAAGATGTTGGGTCAAACGTCATGTTAGGGACATAAACAGAGGTCAGACATGCAGACAGAGACACCACTGAAAATCAGACATTTAGGCTCAGTCCCTCCCCATAGAATAATTCTGATACTAGGAAACTGCAGCTGAAAAACCCTGAGGTCTCATGCAGCGTAGAAATGCCAGCTGTTAGTAGAAAGCACATAAATCAGTGTTTCTTGTAGCTGCAGGTCAGGATTCTTGACTGCAGGTTACTTACAGCCGATTAGCTGTAAAACTCCAGTGAAGGTGAACCTCTGGCCTTTGGGCAGGGTGAACAGCTGGGCCACAAACACAAACAGAGCCAGGATGGAGAAAACACAGGCCAGCACCGAGGTCGCCTGAACCGCCTGTAGATAGTCTGCTGCAGTGGGACAAGACAGACACACAATCAGCCATTAACCACTGAGAGAAGTCTTCACAATGGAAGTTTTTTCTCCTTTTTAAGTCTGTGATCAGTTTTGAATATTTTTGTAGCTTTGTAAGAGTTGTCAGACAGATGAAGCCGACATTACAAGCATTACTGTGACAACATTCCCATTCATTCAAACATCCACCATGCTTACCCGCTTGGTAGTCTTTGAGATTGGTGTAATGCCAGGCTGAGCCTTTCAGCTCCCACCTGCCCCACAGGTCAGTGGACACTATGTCAGTCATCCACCAAGCCTGAAGAAAACCCAGAAAACAGATCAACAAGAGGTTGCATGTGAAAGAATGTGCAAATGGGAGCTTCTTAATTTAGAGCATGCCTCAACATATTTTGGCAGAGGGTGTCGGATAAAGATTTTTTAATAATCTGTGTAGAGAAAGTCTGTTTACATGAACACTCTGAGTAGGTGTGGCTTCAAGTGATTATATTACACTGGTTGTGTTTTGGTGGAAACAAAAGAGAAGATCAACTCACATTATCTATGGTAGCCACCAGCAGCAGGATGATGTTGGTAATGTGCAGAACAACGATTCCAGCCAGCACTAACATGATGGCCTTCTGTACTCTGATAACAGGGGAGAGGCGGAAGGATGCACATCATTATTTATTTTCCAGGAACAGACGTATTGTAATCTACGCATGTGCATGAGGAGTCATCCATTCATACACACACACACACACATGAACACACAGCCAGTTATCCAAATGAATACTTTTTCAAAAACAAAGAGAAAACACTTAGACTGAGGGGAAACGTGATACAAGTCCAAACCTGCCCAGCAAGTCCCACAGACGGACACAAAGTTTGAAATAACACTCTATCTGAAATATTCACTTCTCTGCTCACTTTTCACGCGATTTCACATCTTAAAACTCAACAGTTAGAGAGAAAAACAGTACAATCTTTCTTAATTTGAGAGCTGAAATGATTTATCATTCATTCTTAACGTCCAGCAACACATTTCCTTCCTATTTATGATAAAACTTCAAGAGCCTTCAAGCGTTTCCGTCGACAAGAAAGGCGCATTTGTTTGGTCGGTGTTAGGGCATTCCCAAATGGGTGCCGCTCCGTTACACACACAGGCCCTGTACTATGGTCAACAACTTTGAAAAGAGCGCGAGAACACCGCTGTACAACGACGACTAAACACACCTCTTCAATCTTAAAACCATAACCACCCTGTAAACACGGTCCACATCTCAGCTCTTAACCTTCTTTAAACAGAGTAGCGCGTCTTGTAAAAAAAACTCGTTCGCCTTTTTGCGCTTACGCTCACATCCGCACACTTCTAAAAAAGAAGAAAAAAAAAAAGCTCAAGGCTGAACTTTCCCTGATTCCACACAAGAAATTCCACACACAAGCATCTCAATCAAACAATACGTCTTAAATGATTAAACAGCGTGGATAAACTTTACCTGAATGCGCTTTGACGCACGGCCTGGGAGTTATTTGGAAATGTGCAACACGGTAGACCCACCCAACTTTGAATTCACAGCACACACATCACTCTGTTTTCCCTCTCTCTCTATTCCCTCTCTTTCCTCTCACAAAGCCCCACCCAGAAAGTTAACTTTTTTTTTTTATTTTTACCCTCAATGAAACGTCCAGACCAGCCAAAGGGTTTCAGGTTGCATCCTTCAACTCCAAACGGTGCGTAAAGACGAGGGAAAACTTCAATTAACAACAAATAAACTATAAACTGTCTCAACCAACCAGGCTGCGTCAAATGAAGCTCTTTCCATTCCCCAAATTCCTTCACAAGAAACATTTCTCTAATTCATTTTGTCACCCCTGGGTCCCATCCAAACTGGACACAGCGGCTACAGCTGTGTGTGTTTTTCAGTGAACAGGAAATTATGTGGGGACAGCAAATATCTTGCATAGCAGTGCTAATGTGTCATCTTCTTCTGCCCTCAGACACATTTGCTGGTTCATTATGCACAGATAATGACTTCAACAAAGATGGGACATTAAGAGGCAACCCAAACAGCAGTGAAGTGACACCCAGAGCACCGTCATCTTTCAAAAAGCAGTTACACTCAGATGGAAAAACATTTTCAGACATGTAAAGAGGGAAACAAGAACAGGACCTGGTGGTAATGCAGTTTTGATTTGTAGAAGACAGAAATTAAACTCGAGTTAATCAATAAGAAAGCCTCCATTAGATTATTTCTCTCCTTTTCTGACTCTGCTTTCACTGTTCTTTCTTGAGCTCATTGTTTGAAGAGCTGTTATTCAGTCAAAATCCTGCAACGCAACAAAAAAGACAAAGACTTTGATGTGTTCTTCTGGTGTTCAAAAAAAGGAAAAGAAAAGAAAAGAAAATGGTTTAAAACGGAAATGAAAATGTGGGCACACTCTGATTTGTAAAACAGATGTTATTTTGAGCAAACAAGTTTTAAATCTCACACACAACCATGATCCATTCAATTGTTTTTCAACTTTATAGAAAATTTTATGAAGATTGGGCAAATACTTCATATTAGGTATAAAACATACAATGGTAACAGGGACTTATGTTGCATCATATGATATGAGGTACAGATTTTGAGGAGGATATGTGTTTTTATAATGTTTAACAGGACTCTAACATAAGCTCTATTTGGTATTTAAATGCAGCATCTCCAGTGGGTTTAATGACACACACTGCAGCCTGGGCTTCCACTGGAAATGCCATTTACATAATGTGTGCAAGGACCTTTTTCTGCCATTTAAACTCATTATTGGGCAGTTGGACATTCTGATTTCACTTTGGCTCTCTAGCCTTGGTTAAATGGGAACAAAAACAGGAGGACTCAACAGAAAAACTCACTCATGTATTATAACAAGTGGACACCAAAAGCTGGACGGACCACGTTCACATATTGGTGCTCCATATAAACACAAAGTGAGATATTTGAAATAGATACTGACAGGTATCAGACAGGTATTACTTCTGGGTTGAGTCATATGACACCATGTTATTAGGGGATGACTTGGCAGACAGTGCTTATCCACTCAAGCCTTTTATCACCTGTCTCAGATGAAGCATTTTATAAGCCTCCTTATTTCTGCAAAGCTGCATTATACAGAGGTGGAATGAAACCAAGAGTACAAACCAGATAAAGCTCTTAGTTAGAAAACTTTCACTCTAACACTTGCTGCTGGTTCTACATTAAATTGGCTTGCTAGGCGCTGCCCTGTTGGCTATGGCTGTCTTTTGCAGCAGCTCTCTCTTCTTTGTCCGTTTCTTGTAATTTTTTCATCTCTTTCCTGTAATCTTTGTATTTGGAGTGGATCATTTGTTGGTCATGGACACCAAACTTTTTGTGGCTTCAGTGATATTTTTTACTACTTTTTCTCCTGTGTTTGTCTGGAGATCCTACATGTAACCATGGCTGCATTGTTTACATGTGAACTCAGCTGTTAGCAGCCTGCAGCATGTCAATGCTAACTGGTGTAAGGCCTGATGTCTTCCCACAAGGTGAGGAGAAGGAGGTGAGGACGACGTGCTGGTTCTCAGGTGTGAGCTAAGAAGTGACAACATGGACCTGTCCTTCCAGCCATCGTTATTGGGAACGTAAGATCTATCTCCAATAAGATGGACGAGCTAGCTGTGCTAACCCAGTAACAGAGGGAATACCAGAGGGCAGAGTAGCATCATTTTATTCACAGACATGGCTAACAGAGCTAACATCAGACACCAACGCCACATTGGAAGAACTTCACCTGCTGTGAGCAGACAGGATCCAGGAGACAGAGACTGAACAGACTGAAGAAGCTCAGTCTTGGACCCTGTGGAGGTGGAAGCTGGCTGACTGGACAATGATGGACAAGCTGTCATCATCTATTTTCTTATGAACCTTTTTGCACTTTCTCACTTTCTTACTTTTGTTTTCTTGATTGCTGCTGTGACTTCAATTTCGTTGTACTTGTTACAATGACAATAAAGTTCTATTCTATTCTATTGTAACTACTCCCCTGTATTTTTCTATTTATGACACATGTGTGTCGTAGTTTGTCAAAAGTAAAAGAGACATTTGTCATTTATTGAACTACTCTAAATTCAGATAAGTGAAGCTTAGACTGTCTGTAAAATTACCAAGAAACCTGAACCTGATTTTGTAAGATTTTATTTATTTCTCATGCAGCGGTTCATTTCAAAGCTGTACTTTCTGCTCTCCATCACCATGACGACACTTCATCCTTATGCAATATTTTATAAGCAAACCAAGAAAAGCAAACAACAGATTGATGGAGAAAATGACAGATTAATCTTTCATGATTCTAATCAGCATTCCAAATTATTTCCACTTTAGTCAAATCTCAACTTTTCTTTGCTTCTTGAGTTCTAAAAAATCTATCTCATATCATAACCTCTCAGCTCAATAAACTAAGCTTCTTTCCAAAGCAAGACCCTAACTGAAACCTGTGCTTAATAAAAGGCCCGAATACTTCCATCATGAGAAAAAGCAGGAAATACAAGCAGTAAAAAATGTTCACTTTCGTCTAATAGGCCTGAGATAATCCCCTCCTGTCTTATCTCCCCTCAGGCTGTGGTCTCTCACTGCAGACCACATACACCAGGGAAGTCTGAACACTACAATGGCTGCTTTATCCTCCAGGAGGTGGGATGAGGAGAGATACCATAATTGCCTCCTTTGCTTTTTTTGCCAACCACTCCCTCATTTGTTGATAGAGCAGATTCACTCAGTGTGGCCAGGAAACACATCAGAACAAGGATTTATACCAATACTTTCCCCACTCGGGTCATCTGTGGCCGGTACAATAACATAAGTAAAGTGAAAAACCCAGTTTACATAGCTAACTGCAGAGAGCAGAGAAGGTACAGTATGTACAGCTACTGTGATTTAAGTTCAACAGGAAGTGAGATGTATTTCTTCTGTGGTTGGGCTTGGATCAACACTGAGGGCCGCATACTCATACGGTTATTTGTGCAGCATCATCAGTGGATGAAACAATCTTTGGAAGTGATGCTATTAACAGACTCAAGGCAACCTCTGAAAACCAAGAATGTCTTAAAATAACACTTGGTGCAGCGCTGAAGGTATTTCCAGAATCCTCTCAGACTATGTTAATCTGTTTTTAGATTTAGAAGTAATTCCAGCCACCATCTTTGTTTGGGTTTGTATGATGCTTAAGGCAAGAAAAATCTTTTATGCTTTCTCATTAAACATTTGCATAGCAAACTTCCAAAGTGATTTGAGTCCAACAAAGTTTGAAGGCTGACTCACAGTCTGGCATTTCTGTTCCTCTGTTGTTTGACTGCTGCTTTTCTTTGTGTGGTACCACCTGTAGATCAGAGAAACAGTGCAAAGACTGATTATCTCGTTATCCACATGAAATAAAATTAACAGAGTGTCAAAAACTTTTGAAGCTGTAAATACACAAGAAGAGCTCAATTATTTCATACTAGTACAAAACATTCACAACAAATTCCTTCATGACCTACACTGCCATAGTTAGAAACTGAATATCCAAGATAATCTTTGAAACAGCAGTATTTATGCTGTTTCAAGGATTACAGATGAAGCTTTGTCTTTTGACTTAAACAGAATAGAACAAGGACCAAACTAATGGTTTGTTTATAGGTGTTGTGCTGTGGACTCAATGTCATCAATTTCCCATAATTTCCCTGTCACACAGCTTTTTGCAGCGCTGACTGATGGTGGTGCTGAGAGACCCAGAAGAGTAAGTCTTGGTTTTTATTATGGTGCAGCTGAGATTAAACTTTTTGGAGAGCTGTATTTTTGTCCAAAGGTGTAGGAGCAAATATGAGGAGGTATTTTCTCTGGCAGTGAGTCTGAAGAGAAGTTAAGGCTGAAACCATCTGACCCTTGTTGGTTCGTCATATCCTTACAGTTAGCGGTGAGTGGGCGCTTCCTTAGCAGAGCTGGTTCTCCTTGTACGTCACTTCTGAGTCACTGGAGTTTTCTATTCTCATCACTACATGTGGGCCTGTGCAGAAAGTTGCTACTGTAAGAAAAAGAAAAACATTTTTAGGAGAACTGCCAACATTTCTGCAAAACAAGTTCAATCTTTCAACCAAGCAACACCTGAGGAGAGGCTGAATCTACCAGTGATACACAAAAACTCCAGATAACCGAAATCACATTCCTGTTGACCTCAGCTGTACTTTGTGATTAGTACAATTTATCTCATGTGTGAATACTTAGATGCTGGATCAACCATACATCTTTGCAGAAAATGCCCTGTTGGTCCCACATGGCCACGCTTCAACTCTGTTGGGTTTGCCTCTTCATTTTCCTGACTTGCCAAACTTTACAGGCAGGAATGAAGTAATTGAGATTCCACTTAATTTTTAAGCCCTCTCATTGCCTCTGGATACTCCTGATCCAAAAGCTTTTTTAAATCTGTTGCACCACAAAAACTAACTTCTCCACATCCTCCTCACATTTCTCCCACTCTACCAGACTCAATCCTACAGGAAAACCACTTGCCTTTCATTCACACAAAGTTCTCTGGAAATACCACTTTTAACCTATTTCTAACCCATCCAAATCATAATCATGGAGGTTGGTCCTGAACTTGTTAAACCCAACAACATCTTTTGTTTTTATTTACACAAGGAAAATTGATTGTCTTACTTAAAAAAAAAAAAGATATGTGATAGCCTGGTTGATCATTGCAACCACGACAGGGTTAGTAATAGGGCTGAAAGGTTTTGGAAAATTATCTAATAGCATTTTTTTTTTTACCAAACTGCTATTGTGACTTAGCATGTGATTTTTTGGGGGGACGTTTATCTTCTGCATTATTATTAAACACAAGCAATAAATCATACTGTAGTATGACCAACACGGCACAGGATACTTAACATATAAACAATTCTGTCCTGTAGGCCAGTCCAACATGTTATAATCAAATGATTTGGATTGATGCATCAATTTATAGGAATAACATGTCTTTATTTAACTATTACAATCACATGAGAATATTGACTGGCTGATTTAACTTTAACGTGATATATAATTATCATTAATTACCTTAAATACAATCAGAGAAAGATACAAAGCACTGCAGAACAGGCCTGGTATGAACAATAATATAAATAATAAATGAATCCCTCTCTAAATAAAGTGCAGAAATGTGAATGAGACCAAATCTCTGGCTCAACCACTGAAATATGTCAAAATATGGAATGCACTTTTTTATATATATATAAAATGAAAAATAAACACTGAGTGAACATGAATATTAAATGTATAAAAATCTCACTGATCTCTCATCAGTAACAAAGCACAAAATAAAGTGCAAAACTATAAATAAAAATAGTTTTGGCTCAACCAGTGAAAAATGGAAATGTGGAGGGATTGCACTTTTTAAATGCACTATAAAACTTTTATTTTTAAATTGCAGCCTTTGCGATTTGAAAATTGCATTGTGTTACACTGCAATGTCTTAAATTGGTTGGTAACTGAATCTTTGAAGGTGGCACATTGAAACTGTTGGAAATTAGCACCACACAACTAAACATCAAAGCAGCCTCCTCCTGCCTACGCAGCTTAAAAGATAAGATAGTCAGGAATTAAAAGTTATCTTATCTAGGAATGGAAGTATTGATTCTGCTTTAGTGACTTTGGAATAATGTCTTTGTGTTTACTTCCAAGATGTCATGATAAAAAAAAAGACAGTGCTCATGGACAGCAGGTGTTAAGACGTGGCCTAGAGATAAATAGATTTACAATATCATTCTACCAATATTAACAGCACTAAATAATACACAAACTGTATAAATAACGCTGCCAAACAAAAATGGCAGTCTAAGAAGTTATAGTTAATAATAGATGACTTATTGAATGAATAGTTTTGGTTGCAGTCTGTGAATTTGCAGCGTTTTAATTGGTCCATTCTTGATTACCCTTAATTAACCACCATCATGTTCAGGTGACGCCTCTGAGCGCGCGTGAGCAAACTGCATCAACAAACCAGTGATGTCTTGCAAACAGAAAAGTTGTGAAGTGACTTTGTATTTAGTGGCTGTAACTATTTATCTCTACGCATTACAAGTGACGTGTTCCCCAGGTTTAGGACAGCAGGAGGATTTGTGGAGTAACCGAGAAGAGTCAACCGCCACCGCGTGGGAAAGGACTGAAAATCACCCCGAAGTCAACCAGCAGGGTTGGCGCTTGGTTGAAGAAAAAGTCAAGAGTCCGGGTGTACACAAATTCACTGAGCCAAGTAACAAGGAACTGCTATATGAATACACCGACTTACCTGAAGACCCAGTCCCGCATTTCAGCTTTGACACACCGGATGAAAGTGTCAATTTCGTCCCTAACGGCTCCTCCTGGACAACTGGAGAAGTCAAGCCGCAACCAAGGTCTCCCCCATCGAGCTCTAGAGACAGATATCAAGCAGATTTTACAGGTAAGAGCCACATCCGGGAACTTCGTGAGAATATTTATTTACCTCAAGTGGTGTCACTTCAATTTGCGTGTGTTTTGGGGTGATTTGCTCACCAGATATCATTGAAACAACTGTCAACCAAAAGTACCTAGCATAACAATCCCCCAGTTACGTTGATCGCTCTTGAGTTGCATTGTGGGTAATAATGGCCAAGCCTCGAATAAAGGCCCTGTGAGGACTTCATAAATGATCTTGGAACATTTTAACATTTGCCTATTTGAAATCCACTATTTAAAATGACACTCTTTGCACCAAAATTGGTTATTCCTAAATGCTATTTCTTAGTATCCGTGGCTAATCCATTAATGGCAAGGTCCCTATGACAACATTATGCAGTTACGCTCATGACAGTTTCTCTGTTTTTATTGTGCATTGCGCTTCATCTGTTTTCTATCTCTCAAACATCAGAAGATAAAACAACCCAGTTTTCTTGATGAACATGCTTTCTGTTGTTTAGGTTTTAATGGGGTCCAGGGGAAGGTTGTGGGTCCATCACTTGACTCCAGTCCATATTTCAGCGAGTGGCGGGCCATGAAGCCTGTGGTGCAGTGTGATGAAAGTGTCATGACTGTCACAGCCTCAGGAGAAGGAGTCTCAAACCTGTTAGTTGATAGAGGTAAGGAATATGATTCTGCTTATGTTGTTTTTATGTTGACAATGAGCCTCACTAATGTGTCAGGTTTTACTTACCTGTAGCCTTAAAGGGGACATATCATGCTGATCCGTGATTTAATACTCACATATAATAAATTTGAAAACAAGACCTTTCACCCCCTGAATGTTCAAAAAATGAGATATTGTATTTTTTCTGATATCCTAGTACGAGATTTAATGCCTTATGAAAATAGGTAATTGCCATTTGGCCATGAGATTTCAACCTTTGTGACGACACGAGGATCCTTTCTTTTTATTGGAGTTATCTGATAAAGCAGCTCCTCCTCTGTGATGTCAGTTAGTCACACAACCGCCACAGAGGGATACACCCACCAAGAGCCGAGTATAAACGTATAAACTGTACATGTTACAGTACCGGTTCGACTCACCACACTGAAGCGTCCTGAGATGATCTGTGTTGAGGTGGATTTTCTTCCTCCTGAGCTGCAGAACCGTCCGGGTCTGACTCGGGTTCCGATACAAAAGGACATATCCTACACTCTGCCATTTTATTAGTGCTATCAATGCCTTACGGTGAAGTTTTGGCAAACAGCAAACTTGCTCGGTCTGTTCCATTCAATGTGGCAATTTTGTAAATACTGCCATGCTGCAAAAACCGCCCCCTGGCTCTACCCCCTCCGCCCCTCTGATAGAACTGACCAATCAGAGCACAAAGGGCTGTGACGTTGCAAGGTTACTGGAGGTCATTTTCGAAACGGAGCGTTTCAGCGAGATCTTCAGAATGGCCTAAACTGAGGATATTGAGAACGCTATTGTGGGGCAATGAAGGAACTAAATGACTTGTACTGAGGGCAGAAATGCTTTACAGGCATCCTAGTCTGGCATAGTGAAAAGGAAAAACAAGCATGATATGTCCCCTTTAAAGAAAATTGTCTATTACCCATTTTTAGAAGCTGTAATCATAAACTGCATAAATACAGAAGCTAACCCTTTTTTCCCAGGATTAAAATAAGCTGTTGAATTTGATATCTTAACAGAAGGAGCCTCCCCTATTTCCCCATTCCACTTACCTCCATACTGTGGTTACTCAGTGAGGACAACATGGAGTGATCTGGAGATGATGATGCCTTATGACGCGTGTTACATCACACAGGAGGTACCAGCCTCTGCATCATAACCCCACATGTGGTAATGTAGTTCTGTTTTCACCCTCTCCTGATTCATCTCTCTGTTTGTAGAACGGCAGTTATGTGTTGCCTCTGCTGTGGGGGGGCAGCCCACTGAAGCTCTCATGCCCAGTGCAGATGTCCACTCCTGCCTCCTCTTCCTCCCACTCTCCACCTGCAGTCCTCTGCTCCACATATGGCATGGCTGTGCAGATACTGTGGCAGGAGCCAGATATACCCATGATGGGAGTTATCGGTATGTTGCTGACCACAAGCAGCTTTGTGCCTTTAATGGGCAGGAATAGACATGCATCACTAAAGCCTAGCCGAGAGTCAAACCAGTAGCTGATCTTTTGAGGAATACATACTTTACATATATTGTTCAATTTCCATATTTGCAAGTTTTATTTCTTACAAGCTTTTATGTCTAAGCCTTTACCTCCACACTGCTCAGTTCAGATTTATCCCCTGTGTCTATTTGTATACTTTATTTTTGTTGACAAGCATAGAAAGACAGTGCAGCAAAGCAGTATGGCAGAAAACTTTTCTGCTCTTAAGTTTAGTGAAAAACTCATTCTTTTCATATTTTCATGATTAGACACAATATCTCCCCAGGCAGTCTGTGTCGGAGAATTGGGTTGCAACCATTTTCATGTCACAGCCTTTTTGCTGGCTGCTAATAAAATCTTTAATGAGTATTTATCCTGCCTTGGCAGGTGGACAGCAGTGTAACCCTGATGAATCGTTGATAATGAGCAGTCAATCCCAGCACCAAAAATATTTTGTGCCGTCTTAATTATTTGACCTTAAAGCAACTGAATTTTAAGATTTATTCCTCAGGTCTGGTGTATTTTATTTTGTTTGTTTTTGGCTGTTCATATTCTGTTTCTTAGTTTTCTGTGAGAGCTGGTTGCAGTCCTTAACTGACCTATATGTGAATAAAAACAAAAAAAGTTACATGCGTTTACCTGAGTGAACTTGACAGCCTCTAAAGTAAGCATGGTTTATAGTTTCATGTTGAAATTGGGTTCAGCTGTACAGTTTTTCTGTGCAGTTTGCACTCTTATACAGTAGATTTCTTTTCAGGATGCCCTGAAATAAAAGCCACCCTAATAAAAGCCTATTGGAGCCCCTTGAAAATAAAACAACATGTTTTGTTTTATTTGCTGTTATCGTAATAGAGTGTTGATTCTCTCCATGTTTTATTTTAAAATGTTCCTTAAGCTTCATGTAATGTTTCTCTTGGTACTTACAGCTCTGTGTGTGATCATGAAGTGTGTGAATGTGACTGATTGTAAAGCATGTGCTTCTCAGTGAATGGAGGCTGGGGTCCATTTGTATCCGATGAGTGTGCACACCTCGTCCAATCACATCCTGGGCGGCTTATCTACTTCATCTACTACAGTGCTCCTTGTATCATGAGTGGGGTAAGTTCCTTTTTTTCTTTTTAATTCAACTTTTATTCACATTTTAATCTGCTGACTTTCATGAATAATAATATTATGTGATGTCATTTTTCAGGATGGTGCTCATCTCCAGCTGGTATTAAACAACCAGGGATACATCCTCTCCTGTCCCATCAGTCATCATATTCCTCCCCCATCCCCCCCTGCAGCTCCTGGTCACCCACAGTCCCCCTACATCCCAGATCCTGTCATTCCAGCACCCACACTCCCCCCTCCGCCTCCCCCACAACCTCCAACGCAGGAGCAATTTGCTCAGCATCCTGTATACCCCCACCACCCTTATCCAGGATTCAATTACCAACAACTTCCCCAAGCCTACCCTCCTGGCCCACAACCACCCAGCCCCCCACGACCCACTTCTGACAGTCCACCTGGGTCACAGCAGAAATCCAAGCAGTCCACACATCCCTCTGAGGCCAGAAAGCTGCCCCGCTCTCCTGGAGAGATCCATGAGAATCCTTCTCATCCCCAGCAGGAAACTAAAATATCAGATCTTGGCACAGTCCAGGATGACTCCTCTCATCAAGTTCCACAATTTTCTTATTACCCGTATCAGTACCCATCTTTTGGGTATTACCCCTATGTGCCTTACTTTTACCCAGCTGTGACACCAGCTCCAGCCCCTCAAGTTAAAACAACAACAACAACAACTACACCTACCACAGTCCCCCCAGCTACGCAGCCACCCCAAGCCCAAGTGCATCCATACTACCCTCCGTATTACCCTCAGATACCTTACTACCCACAAGTCCCCCCAAGCCCACCATCTCCTCCCCCCTCTCCACCAAAACAACCTCAGGGTCCATCACAGCACCCAGATGGATCTGTGTATCAACCAGCTTCTTTTGGCTCTCACTATCATTACAAACATTACCTCCACCCAAAACCTGGTGTTAAGGCTCAACCAACTCCAACTCCAGCTCCTTCACCGCCTCCAGCCACCGTGACTATGGTTCCTCAACATCCTCACAGTCCCAGCATCCTGCTCCCTGGCAAAGAGAAATCTCAAACTGTTCCCCAAGAACCAGAAACTCCACTGACATCGTGTCCCTCTCACAGTCACACCATATGCCACTACTACTACCCCCTCCCCTATTATCCCTATTTCCATGCTCCTTATCCACAATTCTACCATCCATCTTACCCGCTTGTGCCACAGCATCCTCATACTCCTCCACCACCGACCACTGAGGAGCCTTCTACAACTACAACCGCTCCAACCACCACAAGTACCACGACCAGGCCCAGTCCTCAGAGCCCCCATCTTCAGTGTCAGCTGGGGAGGATGGTTATTTTTCTGCCTTTTGCTCACCCAGACTCCATCCAGATCAGAGGTCAGTGTTGATTTGGACACAAGGGCTCTGAGGGTTTGGTAGTGAAGTCAGATTTATGTGCTGAATATTTTCATGAGGCTTTATGTAACTTTAATTTTTGCAGAAGCAGTCCTCCGAGGATGACAGGGGGTAACTTTGATCCCCTGCTTTTTTGTTTTTAACCTTTACAAGGAAATTTTTGATTTATAAAAAACACTATTATTCAAAATCAAATACTTTTAAAAACCTAAAAAGTTTGTTTTACTCATTGTAGGTAATTACACTGTGTTTATTTCTGCACCAGTTTTTGTCACTGCTTCAGAGCATCTTACAGACACCTTGTTTGGTCTTTTTTTAAATCATAATTATATACCATTCAAAAATAACACTTCTTATTGCTACATATGTTGAATGCACATTACTTTGTTTATTACAGAAGCCAGAATGAAGACCTGGCTGTCCCTCTCCAGCGTACCTCCACAGTGTGGGTATGCGTTGCAGGTGGTTGAGGGCTCTGGGGTTTATCTTTACTCTCCTCTGCCTGCCTGCCACAGTCAGCCTCGGGTGAGATCCTTTGATATGCTTTATGCTATTCCTTCACTTGAATCATGTCTCTTTTTTCAAGCATGGGAATCTTCTCTCCAGTGCAGTCTAAAGCTATCTGACAATAAGATGAACTTGTTTTAACATTAAAAAAGTATTCCAGCTGCCACATGTAGCAGGGTGTCCCCAGTGTCTTAAAAAGTATTAAAAAGTCTTAATCGTAATGTTATGAGGTATTAAATTTTATTGGTATTCAAGCTTTGACTCCAAACGTATCCATGAATATTTATTTTCCTCCTTGCGTCTGTTACAAACTAACCTGACCAGACAGTCAGTTCCATATATCCGCCACGGAAATAGTCCATCTGGTTCGAAAATGTTTTCAGGGTCTGAACCTTCAAAAATAACCACACCTGGTGATTGGACGATCATTCTGCTCGTCACACTCATCACAGTCCAGCGTGAGGATCTAGAAAAAGCTTTAGCATCTCAGAAAAATATTTCTCTCTAGATCATCAGAGCTTCTCAAGCCTCCTGAGAAAATTTCTCTGACTTCTCTGACTGGGATCTTGGATTCTTATGATTTAGAGAAAGCTTCCCCTCAGTTGTTTTGGAACAAATTTTCTTCGTTCAAATCACCTTTTTACTGGATTCAACGCGATGAGATAAGGTATTTATCAATACAGTTGCGTAGTACTGTTGTTTGAGACGTGACAACAAGCAAAGTTGTAATTTTGTGAGGCTTGGGCTGTATGTAGCGCTAGCAGCCCAACATATCCGTAGGCTAATGTGACAACAAACTCAGTTTGTACAATAGTTTAGTAGCCGTTTGTATGTAACGTTGATAGAAAGCAAATAACACAATCTCAAGCACATGTCCTAAATTTTGACAATGATGAAATAAAGTTCTTGTTTTTTTCTGCAAGTTTGCCTTGAATAACAGCTGTTACTTTTTTTGTGGGAATGGGAATGTCAATTAACCTGCCTTTAGTTTCATTTATTCTTTCAAGCTTTATTCCTTCTCAGCTTACCTAATTTATGTTAAAATGCAAACTACAACTGTCAAGATCGGTTGCTAACAACAGCTTAAAGTCACGATATGGTCTTAAGACTTTTTGAAAGGTTTTTAAAAAGTCTTAAAAAGGTATTGAATTTCAGGATTTCAGCATATACCCTGTGTAGGTTTGAAAAGTAAGATAGAGGAAACATTATTACCTCCCTTCAATAAGAGTCATGAACAGCCCATGAAAGGTGCATTAAATGTCAATACAAACTGGCTTTTGGTTGCACATCCACAAAATTCAGTTGTTGGACGGTGTTGGGGGCAAAAAAGAATTTTATCAAGTTTAATATGTTTCATTCTATTTTGAAATGTTGACGACATTGTGCCTGTTCTTTTTGTAGATGAAATGATTACATTTCTTTCTCACGGTGAAACATACTAAGCTGCAAAACTCTCTTGGATTTGCTGATGTGGGGGGTTGAACCAGCTGGATTGTGCCTGTAGCGATTTATGACACCACTCTTGCTTGTATATAAAACACAGACCAGCAGTTTTTCCCAGTCAGCAGCTCATTTTTACGATTAATCCCATATGGACTGTATGCAGCATTTACCCTGCATGCATCTGTGCTGGGTGGAGTTTTTTTTAGCTCTGTGCAACCAAACTGTAAAGAACACAGTTTTTTGAGCGTACCAAGCTCAACTTGTAGACTATTTTTGAATATGATAGCTGAAAACTCTGTGCGGTGGTTTGTACTGACTTATTGATCTCTTTCTCTTCAGACTCCCACGACCACTTCCTTACCGCTGATGTATTGGGACCTTTCTTTGGCACAGTATAGGACTCTAGACCTGCAGTGTCCTTATCAAACTGTCCCTGAAACTCCTGCACCAGCTACTCCATCACCACCCCCCAAACTACCTGACACCACCAAGAGCAAAATTTACCTGCCCGTTGTTCCAAAGCCTGAGGTGTTCTGTAACTCCCACCAGATGAATGTGGTGCTTCCTTCTGGTCCCATCTCTGAAATTGTGGTGAAAGGTGTGTGTGTATGTGTGTGTGTGTGTGGAGGGGTGAGTGCTTGTATATGAGCGTGTAGATGTTTCATGTGCATATGGTTGCCATCATCTCATCACAAGTTGAATTTTAACATGGTTCAGAGGGCCACTGTGGGGGGAAGGAGAAGCTAGGCCTGGTATTTCATTCTTAACCTCTCACTGTATGTCTCTACTTTTGTTTTTTTGCTACGACTGACTCTCATTGGTTATGGGTAATCATATTTACTCTGTATGCTTCTGTGAATGATCTGCTCTAATTTCTTTCTCACATACCCATGAGTAACACTTTAACTTTGATTCACCAGCTTTAATTTTGTTGGTAACATTTTCTGAATGACTTCTTTTTAATTATATTGAATAACATGAACTTTTACAGACACCAAAGGGAACAAGATGAAGCTCCAAGAAGCCCCCAAGCAGTGTGGGTACTCTGCCAAAAAAAACAAAGATGGTAAAATCCGCATTAGTCTCCAGTTACAGTCACGCTGCTACATGAGTGTGCAGGCAAGTATCGACTCGGATTTCACACCGAGTGTACGACCTTTTGGTTTAATTGACCATTTTCTGTGCCTGTTAATTCCTACAAACACATTTCTTTTGAAAGGATAAAATGTACATCATCACAGTCTACTACATGACAGTAAATGGGAGGCGGGAGGCTCAGTTCTCCTGTCCAGTTATCACCCGATCATCTGGACAAGGTAGATGGATTTCATGTTTACACCTGTGAGAGATTTACTTTGCCAAAGGCTGTTTTCTCTGAGCCATTCATGGTTATTTTAGCTGTGGGGCTGACATTTGTCGTGCTGTCCCTCAGAGTGCAACCTTCCAAGTGAACAGCGTCTTCCCTGCGGACACGGCTCTGTATCCAGGCCTCAGTGCCTCTCCATGGGCTGCTGCTTCAACAAGCACTCCCCTGCTTGCTACTACCCCATGGATGGTGAGCTGAAGCTTGGGTCCCCTCTGACATTTTTGTGCTACTTAGCTGCGTACAATTAAAGTGCTCTGGGTTTGGAAATGTACGCGCTTCCGCTGCTGGAAGTGTGAAGTGGCACATTCAGGGCTTTTGTCGCACACTGGCAGTGACACAGAGTGTGAAAAGGGTATAAGATACCTTGGGTCTCATTATCAATTGCCTCCTGAGACTTGTGACCTTTTTATTTGTCTGACATTCACATAACCGTGCTCGTGAATCCATGTATGTTTGTGTGCATTTGTTTCCTCTTCCAGAGTGCACTATTGACCGTCACTTTGTCTTCTCTGTGCCCGCCTCCCTCACCGAGCCCCCTCTGTCTCCTGCCCAGCTTGTTGCTGCTGGTAACTCCAGCTGCACACCTCAGAGAGTGACTTCTGACTATGCTTTGTTTAAGATCCCGATGGATGGCTGTGGGACACGCAGAGTGGTAATGAATATAAATGTTTACAAAATTGTAAAACTGAGAAATGCTTGTCTGCTTTGGAGAATGATAGTTTTCCTCCTGTGTCACAGTAGAGCTTTATTTTTCCACTTCCTGTTGTTTTGGTGAACTAAATATCATGTTTGTTTCTTCAGATGGTGGGAAAAACCATGATTTACTTGGTGGAAGTCGTCAACAAGGTTCAGACCATCAGCCTCAACTATGGCACTATAACAAGGGACTCTCCAGTCAGGTTGGAGTAGCATCAGTTTATTTGGTTGGAGCAAAATTCTCACTCATGCATTGCACTCCTAAACATTTACCAGGGTTACTTTGGTAGGCTCCATGCGAGAACACAGATCTTTCAATCCTCTTTTGGCAGATTATTCCCTGCACATTTGTGGTGAACATGGCTGGTGAAGGGGCTTTAGAGTTCTCCTGATGAAGATGAACAGAATCTGTTTACAGAGAAAAAACTATCTGAGCCTCTCCTGTGCAATGATTTACAGAGATTTAACCTATCTGTACGATGTTACCAAAATCTGTGAATAGTAGAAAAATGCTTTTTGACACCAAAGCAAACATAGCACAGAAAGTAAGGTAGTTGTTTTTGGTAGATTATTTCTCTGTTGTAACAATGCTTCTCAGCCAAAAATCTCTTTGAAAAGCTTGTTTATTTCCATTTTAAGTGGTGCCACATTTGTAACGAACGTGTTTATGGAATGAGGAGTATGTGCCCACAAAAAAAAATTGCCTAATCTCATTAACAATACCAATCAGCTTATTCAGCCATTAACCAAAAGTGCCTTACTTTTTGTGCTTAGATAAAACAGTATGCATGCTTGATAGACTCATAGTAATAACTATCCACTGTTTCATTTTCCAGATTTTTTTCAAAGTCTTAAAAGACATTGAATTCATGAATCTAAGAACAAGGGCTCAGATGGTCTTAAAATGTCTTAAATTAAACTTTAAAAGTCTTAGAAAATTTTAAAACATGTTATTATGATTGTTAATAGTCCCAAATCTTAAAATTAAAAATAAATAAATGTTATCAAAGTAATTTACTAAGTAACTTTTGTGGTAACATCACGCAATCACGATAGCAGAACCAACACACACTGATGTGGTTGCAGCTGGGGCTCTATTGTCTCCAACCCTATGTAATTGGTGTGGTGTTTTTTTCATTTGTTTAATGTGAAGTTGGGCTTAAAATTAATTTCAAATTGCATTAAAAAGCCTTTAGTTTAACTTGCTTTAAGTTGAAGGAATCCTGTTTTGCATCTATAAGCTTTGTATCGATGCCTGCATAACAGCCTGTAAGCAACGCAATTTTACCCTCTAAGCAAAGGACTTCATATACTAAAGCCCAACCCATATGGTTACTCTGATCTGGACTTTCTGTTCAATAGATGAAGATTTAACAAAATGCTTCCCTTCTATACCTGCTATTTTTTCTTTGCTTTAATAGTCAAACACCAAATAGAGGCCAAAAAAGAGCTCAGCAGAAACAGAGCATACTGTGTATATATATTTATAATGTTTCTTGTACTGCGCTCAGGTTGTTGGTGGAGTGCAGATATGTGCCAAATACTGTTCTTAGTGTGAGCTACTTGGTCAAAACTCCCACACTTGGACCTGAAATTCAGACCCAGGGGATGTTTGGAGTCCAGCTCAGGATTGCTAAAGGTAAGTTGCTAGTGTGTACCACTATATATGCTTTAGACAAAACAGGAAACATCATATTGTGCTGTTGAGTCTTGCATTAATGCTTTTTGTAATGGGTGAAATCATTAGCTAAATGATAAATGTAATTGTCATCATGTGTACATGCAACATACAAATACAAAAATACAACCCAGCTTATCATTGCAGATGCCATGTACAGCAGCTATCACCCTCAGTACCACCAGCCCCTGCAGATGCTTCTGGGGAAACCCCTCTACTTGGAAGTGCGGCTGCTGAACAACCCGGATCCAAATTTAGTGCTGCTGGTTCACTTCTGTGTGGCCTATCCCCGCTCTGGCAAAGCAGTGTGGTTGCTGCTGTACAACGGGTAGGTCTAAGTGTTTCCAATGTTAGGGAAACAAAAACAAAAACATAAATTGAACTCAGATGAGGAAGATGTTAGAGCAGAGTGAACACAAGTTGGATAACTTGTGAAAACCAAGTTTGTGTTTTTTCTGTGAAGAAACAACAGAAAATGAGAGAAAGTATTTTTGACATCTAATTGTATTTAACTCAGTAATTCTGTGTTCAACCCCCAGGTGTCCCAACCCCTTGGACCCAGCTCCAAAGCAGGCTGTTCTGTTTGATCCTCCACCTCCCTCTCCTCAGGCTCAGACCAGACGCTTCACCATAAGCACTTTCCAGTTCCTCCCTGATGGTGAGTTCAAGGACCCAGACGAGGAGGTAAGCATAAGTGAAAAAAATCATTCTTAAATTCTAAAAACTATGAATTTTTATAATTTAAAAAACCTTATCATCAAAGGTTATTGATTTTGTTTACATTTGGAGAAGCTTTTGGTCAGAGGTTACGTGACAGAAATTGTACGCCACTATTTGTTGATTCAGTTTTGCATAAAAACTAAGAAGAAGGGGAAACTTCAAGCTTGTTCATCCACAGCCAACAGAGGACTTATGACTTTTTGTGTTATGTGGATGAAAATTGAGTGAAAGAGTGAGGTTGCTGAGGTTAGCTGGGCGCTGTTGGCTCAAGCTTCATTTTAATTGGATGAAAATATGAGTCTGATGACTCCTCTAAACAAAATTTTGCCTGAAAAACAAATTAGCATCTTCCTCAAAATTCCTACAATATTTTTGCATGTCTACAGCTGTGTATGTTTTGACAACAATATTATTTTGATGTGCGTCTATCTGCCTACAGTGGATGTGAATTTGCTATCTAGGTGGAATTATAACAAAGTAGAAGTACTCTGTCTTGATTTGTTGAAGCATATGCCTTTTCTCAGTGGAAAAACACACAAGCCTTTTTTTACTCATTGACAAAGTCTTTGGAAAACTAAAACAGTGACAGCTGTATCTGAATCTCTGATGTCAGCATTTATAACACAATGATGTGGAAAGGCTGTTTTGCAGGCTGCATATTCTGGCCAATTCTTGATTTGTAAGAGCTGTTTGTTGCAGCTGTTTGCATGCTTTCATACTAGACACTGTATCTTGCTTCCTCCCAGATCTACTTTATGTGTTCCACTGAAGTCTGCTCACCCAAGAATGGGCCTTGTGTTGAGGGTTGCTTTGGCCAGTGACGGTATGAAAAACTCACATTCCCATCCACACCCTTTTTAAAAATCAGGACAATCACATGAACACACCCATGAATAAGTCCCATTACAACACTCCTGACAGAAAACAGCCTGAGAGCCAGCAGTGGCTGCAGTGCCTCATGACAGCAGGACCATGGTTTAGTAATGAGGAGTTTTGAATTATTTATTGAGACTGATCCATTTCCTGTTTTTCAGTTACAACACGGCAGAGGCTTCTCGTTTGTGGGGAGATTATCTGGTAAGCAGTGCTGAAGTGTTAAGCTCAAGATCAAGCAAGTTACATTTCTATACTGACATCATCTTTTGCTTTCAGGCCTCTGAATTCACCCTTTACACCAGCAATAAAAGTTCTTCAAGACGCTGTGTGTGTGTGTGTGTTTTTGTTCCTAAACTGGCAGCCACAGGGTTTTACAGCGGGAAGTGGCACGCCATCAAAATGTGGGAGGCAGCATTGTTTACATGAACATTTGGCTCTAGTGGACTGAGCATCTTAGACTAAGTCGAGCTTTCAGACTGCGTAGGTTTACAGCAATACAAGTGCGGACGTAACAGCGGGAAATAAGGAGGTTTTCCATAAAACCAACGATCCATGGGAGAGGGAAGTGAGGTATAACACATCAGTGTTATCATTGCACACCAAATGGAGCTTTCGGTAATATTCCCACCCAACCTTGATGTAACAGACAGACTCAGTGCCCCTAAACCACCAGGCTTGTGTGTCTCTGTTAACCCTTACTGTACAAGAGTAAGGCATAGCTTTTGGGAAACTGTGAGGTATTTGAATTAAACACAAATTAATATGAAAAATGCAGTGTTACACCACATAAACAAATGATGTAAGGATTTTTCTTTCAGACAAAGTCACATTTTCTTGAATTCAAATTAAATTCATTAGATTTATGTAAAACGGTTTACAGCATGTGGTGAGCCTAGGCCTTTCAGCTGCTTTGGGTAACATTTACATATTTATGCCAATTGAATTAAAGATATCAATACAACTTATTTAGTGACAACCAAGCCTTAAGACTAGATTGAACAAAAATATGCTAACCAGCATCTCTGAAGCTGATGCAATAGGAAGACTTGGTGACTTAAAACAATTCTACTTTGTCATTTTTTTCCTTGTTTCAAGTGTTTTATACTAAGCTAGGCTGGTCCTCAGCAAGATAGAGCATTTAATGAGAGTATCATGCAAAAGAATATATTACTGAATGTTATTTTAAGTCAAAAGCACAAGGTTAATGTACTTATAAGCTGTCATGGGGCAAAGAATTAAAGCTTGTTATTGGACAGTTCAACCTTATAAACATCTACAAGTTGTATTTTTAAAGTGAACATGTACAAAGCACTTTATAGAGTTCCTTTTTTTTCTTTAAAACCACAAATTAGGCACTAACAATAATACCAAATCTCTGATCAAATCTCGTTACCTGAAGTCTGTCTGACTCCTGACAAAGCCATTGTTTTGCAATAGCTTTTTTTTTTTTTTTTTTGCTGGAAACTACTATTATTTCAAACATTTATGCTTTTGAAAGCCAAGAATTTGGGGTGGCATTCTACTTATATACAGGACCAAGAAACAAAAGTCAATCTTGATTTTATTTTTCCCCCCAAGCTTTCTCTGAGTGACATCCAGTAGTTTTTAGTCCCAGAGCAAGCCCAAGGTATATGGTAGTGAGTTTCTCTCCCAGCTCCTTGTTTCTCCAGTTAAACTCTTGCCAGAATTAGTTGATTTCCACATCTTATCATTTAAGTTCTCCCACTGTTCTTTTAACATTGCAGAGTTAACTTTGCCTCCACACTTTTCTTTTATGTAGGATGTGTTTGCCTTACTCAGTTCTGGGAGGCCTTTTCAGAGGCCAGATTCACACTCGTACTACAGTAGACCTGGATCCTGCTTTCTCCACCATTTCTTCAGTGAGTATCTGAATAGCACGAATCAGAATAAAATCCCTGCTAATGTGTCCACACTGTTTTTTTACATCTTTTAGTAAAATTTTTAGTGATTATACTGTCTGTTTATAATTATTAATATTTTTTAAAAACAATCTTTTTCTCATACTATAATTTATTGGAGCAAATTAGCTTTGAAGTATAACATCTCATGGTAGCCTTTGACCACTGGGTGTCATCCAAGCAATAAAAATGTCAGAAGAACATAAGGTACTCCATGCTGCATGACTCACAGCTGGGCTCGTGTGTGTGTGTTTGTGTGCGTGTGAAGACCTTGGCCTGTATGCTGGTTGTGTAATGAGTTAGGAATGAAATCTTGGTGACTTGGACACCATGATAAGCCCACCGTGTGCTGCTCTACCATTTAAACTATTTATGTTTATGTAAATATTTCGAAATAGTTTTCCATTAGGGCGAAAAACGAAAACAAGCACTTAAGGGTGATAGTTCTGAGAGGAGGGTTGTATCTCTGAGCCCCCTCCTCACTCTCTCTCACACACACACGCACACACACACACACTCTCTCCCCTCAGTGAAATGTATGGAGGCACTGCGGCATACTGCGTGTGTCTGCAGGCTGCATGGCTGCCTGGCTCAGCGTTCAAACGGAGAGCGGAAGATAGGAGGAGGGGAATGACTACACCAAGAGAGTAGGAGGAGGGAGGGAGGGAGGCAAGGGAGGACAATTTCCTTTCTGTAACACACGCTACAAGATCACACCGGGAAAACGGAGAGAGGAAAGGAAATAATAGGCGACAGAAAGACAGAGAGGGAGAGAGGGAGAGGGAAACACCGCAGCCTCTCTTTCCATCTGCTGCTTGTTTTTCTAAAGGGGGGAGAAGTCGTCTTTTCTTTTAAGGGAGACTTGCGGACTAACATGGGGGGAAGAGAGAGCTCCTGACGAGGATTGACTTTCAGTGAACCTCTGCTCTGTGGTCAATAGGCAGAAAAAAGGCGACAGGGAAGACATGTTGAGGGGCTTTTCGTCTTAAGGTTGCGGTAGGATGTTCATGTTGCGCTCTTAAAGAAGAAGATTTGAAAACGAGGGCAAATGGAAATTGGGCGATAGGTAGGTAGGACGCGCTCAGGAGCCATTGTTTTGAACGGTGTTTATTTAATTGGTTTGTTATGAAGTGAAAAACGTAGGCCTCTTAAGCAGCCCTACAGTGAAGAGATACACGGTCAACAGCAAGCATAGCCGATAATTAGCTTGCTTATGATTAAGAGGGCATGTTTTTATCAAGCGGCTGTGTTTTTTAATAAGGGTAAATAAGCGGAGGCCTTTGGTAGCCGTTATTTTTACAAACAAAACGCAGTGTTTTGATGCATTTTCTCACGCAGATTTACCAACTCTTGAGGGGGGTCTTGCGAAAGGCCTGATAGTACAGTAAAGGTAGATTCAGCTGCATTGATATACCGTCCACAGGCTGGCTTAGCAGTCTTATACCCACCACCAGTTTAGCTTAAAACGAGCAACAAAAGACGGTTTTAAATGTTAATGTCGACCGACGTCGCATCCATCATGCTGCCTGTGTCCCGGGGTCTCATGGACCGGGATAGAGAGCTGGACACCCTGGCCGGCGTGCATCCCAACGCGGGCGGCGCTCCTGCGGTTGTCCGGGGCATGAAGCGTGGAGACCCGGAGCCTGATGCTCAGACAGCGGCTGCTCTGGTGGACTCGGCCGGGGCGGAGTGCAAGCGCCCCCGGATCGACGGCTCAGGGGGCATCGGTGAAGTTGGACAGGTGAGGGTTTTCATCTTTTGTCCACATGCATCAAATAATTAAGCATGCTGCAATGAGGGAGCCTCTTTTTGTGCACTATTTCAACATTTAAACACATTTATCTTCCTTTTTTATTTTGTTTTGGTTGACTCTCTAAGGCTGCCATTTGTCTCAGTAACAGCTGCAGATACAGTGGAGTAGTAGCTGCAGCATAAAGGCCCCCCAGTGACCCACCATAACACCTTCTCCTGACTGGCCATGACCAGAACTGCAGGAAATACCAGCACACAACACAGCTGGAGTAAAAACCTCTGCATGCTGAGAATTTCACTAGTAATGAATGTAATCCACAATGTGCAGAGCTCTTTTTAATAGCTGCATATCCACTGTGGCTGCTACACTGCAGATAAACATTAAATCATGGTTCAAGGGGGTATTAATGTATGCTCTGTGCTTGCTGTGTTGTTGAACTTTACTCTGATATCTTAGTACTTCACTTGCTATCTGTAATGTTCAGACACAGTCCAATCAGATTGTAATACTTGTAAAGACACTTGACTCGACCTACTGTGTAAGAAACATTAGCCATGTGTCATAGTGCTGAGGGAAACATTTGTCATTGGAGGTGGGCTAACATGCAACAAAGGCCTCCAGTTTTATTGGAGGAGAGCTTTAAAAGTAAACAACCAGACCCCCTGCTTTTTCCAACATTTGGCCCCCAGCATTTTGTGATTTGGTCATCAGACGTGAAACGACCCTTTTAACCCCTTTTCTCTCCATGTCAGCTAAATCAATTTGCTGATTTTTTACCTGTCAGTGCTTCAAAATTCGTGCAGTGTTCCTTCAAAGAGCATCACTGTGGTATAGGAGAATGCTCTGGACACCATTATGCCATAATATGTAGTGTGAAGCACTCCACTGGGAGACAGAAGACTATTTCCTCGCCATTGAGAGCGCCAGTAATGGAGGTGAAGTGGCCTGTTTGCTCCTGTTTGGAAAACTAAATGGCCGGCTTTACATCGCCTTGCTGTCCGCAAGTGCTGACAGACAGGCTTAGGAACGTAATGCACTTACAAAAACAGATGTGAGTGGAAGAGTGTTTGTGTAGGGTAGAAAAGAGAAGCACAGATCAATAGCTTCAGCCCCTAAAATGTATTGAACGTGAGCTGGCTGGACAGTCCGGAAATGAGAGTGGGAGAGATGCCCCCACCCCCCCTCGCTTTCTCTTGGTGCAGGAACAGATTTGCCCTATCACTGGCAGTAAAGAGGCTTTGTTTCCAGCTAATGGGATCACATCTCATACTGGAGGGGGCATTATAACCACACTGATCCTGAGATCCTTATCTAAGGCAAAGGATTTATACAGTACACATGCACATACATCCTCATCCACTATTATGATACAAATACAGATAATGAGGCAACGTGTTTTTAGCCAAGGCTGTAGGTGTTTTCCCTGATGAGTAAATTTGGTGATCATTGAAAGAATAACCAGCATCTATTTTAATAGCTGTCAACAGTGAGAATAATTTTAACTTAAAATGCCTCCAAACATTCAAACAAATTATCACATCTGACCTTAAAGCTACAGTATGCAATTTATTTTTAAAGGAGTTAGGGGGAAGTTAGGAGTTATTGCTTGATGCTTCCATTTAACATGCTTAAGCCAAAAAAGACCATCAGAGACTGATTTTATTCCATGATACAATTAAATACTTTTTTTTTTTTTTACAAAATAGTTAACATTTTCTTTCAAAAAAAGATCACATTGATTGATACATTTTACTGTTTTAAATAGGGATGCCCTGTTTTTGGTGATCTGGTAATAAATATTAATTTGTTTAAAAAAAAAAAATCTTTTTCGATTTAACATATCCATTCCTCAATGTTTAACCTTGCAATGCTGTGTTCATGTCCAGCATGGAAAATTGCCTACTCTTCCGCTCCCTCACAGTCACAATGATGCATTTAGGTGCCGAAACATGGTACTATTTGATTTTACGTGAATTGGTACTTGATACTACAGACAGAATAGGGTTGGTACCTATAAATCATTACCCATCCCTAGTTTTAAGATCTACTGAGCATATTCCATGCGGGAGCACTTAAGAAAATAGTGGTACCTTTTTGTCCACAGGGGGTACCAAAATCAACACAATCTTGAAGCCTCCCACAGGAGCTTTAAAGAGCTGAAATACACATTTTTTTAGGCAAAGTTTTTTAGAGAGGGTTACTTTCAAGTTAATCTTTATCAAAAACAGTTTTTAGTTTTCAATAAGTTTGTTTTGCACGGCTCTAGAAGCTAAACTGGGTTTCATTTTAATACTATTTTTTCCACCACCTATTTCTTGGGAGCAAAAACAAGCGACTTTTAAACCTCAGAGTATGTTTAAACCTCTCTGATGAATTTATGGCTCCAGGAAACGGTGGCACCATTAATACTTTTGAAGTAAATGGGGTTGAGTGACATTCAATTTTCCTATTTTAAATCTGAGCTCTTGGCTTTCAAAGACACGGCTATTTAAAAAAGCACAAAAGCACTTCTGTAGAGTTAACCTCCAGAGGAGGGTGAAAGATGGAAAAAATAACTGCAGACAGTGCCGCAGCTCTCATAACGTACTTTTTGTCTGCCTTCCTCTGTCATTGATTGGAAAAAAAAAAACATTTACAGCCGGCATCGCGGCAGGAGTTGAACTCTGACCCTGAGCTGCAGCAGACACAAAGGGGTGTGGTTGTGGCAAAGAGCAATCCATTTACACTTCAGCTGCCCAATAATGAGATCTTTTCCATTTGGCCATTGACACATCTGTTTTTCTGATTAGGGTGTGATGTCATCACTGAGCTTGGGTGGAGGAGCTCAAGTGTCAAGTCAGATGTTCAAATTTAAGCAGAGCAGCAGAGCATGTAGGAATCAGAGCACTACATGATTGAGTGCTCAACTAACAAGGGCAAATAAAGCTCAGTGAGTGCATTCAGCAGAGTTCAAACGTTCACTCCTCCTCAGAGAAATTAGCTGCTGACCTCCTGGGGCGGACACGCTGCACATCCAATAGTATGGATTTAATATGAATATGAAGTCACGCAGCTGACTGGGCATTCCCAATTAAACATTTTCAGTCCGATTCGAGAGGGGAAGTCCTGCTTGTTCGTGATGGCAAGGTTTCATAACAATGCCCTCCATCTCCAGCCCTGATTTTGGGATATGTTGAGAGGAAGTTGTCAGCTTCGATATCAATCCTCACGCTGCTGAGCGGCCCATGTATTGTTGTCACTGTGTGTAGGATCGGGGTCTCTCTCTCGCTAACCCAATCAGGTCTTGCCTGAGGTGACAGCGCCGAGGACAAATGACTTGACTCGGACGTTAATGTAGGTGGATCACCCCTCTGTGCTTCCATCTCAGCCCCAGCACTGAAATAGAATGAAAACGTCAGCAAGAGAAATGTACTCCTGTGGCCTCTGGTGAATATTTGTTTAGTTTTTGTGGCTCCTGTTTTTTCTGTGATAAATTGCGGGCAGGTTTCTGTTTACAGAGAGAGAAGCCTGTTCATTTCTCTGATGTGCTCATGCTGTAGTTATGCTCACGGATTGAGCAGCTACATGGTTTGTTTCTCCTCTGGTGTTATCTTGGTTGTCTTTATAAACACATTTAATTACTCAAATTATCAAATCCTGTTTTATGGCTCTATGATCATTTGAGTTGAATCAAAATTTGAGCTTTGACAATCATCAGCCTTTAATTAGAGCATAAAGAAACAAGAAAAATATAGCATAATTAAATTTCAGGTTTATACTGGGAAGCATTTAATAAGGGATGTGTGTCTTCAATAATATAAGAGTGGAAATTGTAAAACAGTCAATGTTATATCAAAATTAATAGATCAGTAAAAGTGCATCAAAAATCTCAAATACTGTAAATAAATATTTTTAAAGCTCCTGTGAGGAGTTTCTTAACTGTTATAAAAAAGGCAGAAATTAATATTGCTGCCTTTTCATGAGCTACGAATGTAAACAAGACTATCAGTGTAATGATAAGACATATATTTGTTGTTATTTTTAATCCTTTAAACTGTTGCTGCAAGGTAGACAACAGGCAAGGGGATCGAAGCCTTTCTACAGCAAAAATTTCAATGTATGATACATTTTACTGTTGAAAGAAAAGAGGATAAAATATTATCTTTGAAAGGACTACTTGGGCAAGGATAGAATATGCAAAGAGGATTAAAATGCCACTTTGTCCACAGGGGGCGCCATAAACAAAACAAACTAAAAGTTTCTCAAAGTAGCTTTAACTATTAAAAAAAAAGTTTGAAAAATGTATCAAACAGTTACACTTTTTGTTAAAGACGATGACTGAAGTATCCTTTTACAGAAGCTTTTATTGAAAATTGGGACATTTTCACTCATTCCTGAGACAGCTGAAATAAAAAAAATGTGTTATGGAAGTTGCAGCCTGCAGATTAGGCAGTTGTTGTTAACACTGTTGTGAAGAGAAGCATGTTAAAATATGCTCACAATTATTCTGTTTGATTTGGTGTTGTCAGAGCTTTGTACTCATTAAATTTATGAAAGCACCTCCTTGATGAAGACCCCTTTTCATAACCATGTTGAATAAAACCCTGCTAAAATGTCAAAAATGAACAGCCGCCAAGATTTTCTACCAAAAACTGGCACCAGCATTGATCCCTGGAGTCCAGTATCAGGCTCTAGTTTCATTTAAATTATGTTGCAACAAAATTATGTCGAGGTAATTATGATGAGCAATTTAGTACTGCAGTAAATAATTAAATGCAAATGCTGATCTTGTGGATCGGATGCGGAATAAACCGGGATATTAAAATGACAGTTTTATCTTGAGATGTAGATCAGCACATTGGACATCAGTTTGATTATGCTGCATGTGATTGGCTGGCTGATACGGCTTTATGATTGATTGTCGGGATGGCGCCAGAACTGTCGAGGCAGCTTCCAAAATCCACTCTAACTGCAGCCAACATCCCCCTGAAAAAGCGTGTGTAGGTTTACTGCGGAAAGTCTGAGGGATGTGAAGTACATAGAGGGAAAATAAACTGGAGATCATCTGGCCGAGGGCTTGGAGGCTTAGCACATAAGTGCTCTGTGGATGAAATGAATTCACATCCTCCTGAGTGCTGTGCAGCGAGGTACGATGACTCTCCGAGCGCTGAAATGTAGTCTCTGCTCTACTCCTCCTCAACAGAGCGGCAGTCTCGAGGCACGATAGGAATAGACTCAAATCTTGTGACTAAATTAGACATCACACACACTCGGAAAACAATCACACACACACTACACCACCTGCAGTTTATGCAGGAGTAGCAGGGTTTGGGAGGATTACTGTTGTCTTGAAAAAGCTGAGGAAACTTTGAGATAACTCAGCTCCTCATTCTATCATTTTTTATTCAAATTTCCTTTTTCTGGGGAGTCCCTCCTTTAGTTGTCCCCCCTCCTCTCCCCTCTACACCATCTGTTGACTTCTAGTCATTTTGTGACTCCTCCTGATTGCCCACTGAGCTTTCCCCCGCAGTGTCCTCTCCTGTTTTGTGCACCCCATCTTCCAGGAAAAGAGTCATCACCACCCCCAAGGGAAAATCCACTGCGCTTCATTTGTTACTAACAAAATAAAAGCCCTCAAAACTGTCAGATTGGGCTCACTTCTCAAATAGCGTTTGTTTCTATGGAGCGGCCTCTGTGCAGCTCTCTCCCTGTTTCTCATTCCTCGGTTCCTTAAGGAAATTAAGCACATGACTCTGCTCATGTATGAGTCATTGTCTTTCCCCCTCCATCTTTTTTCCCTTTTTTTTCTTTCTCCATGCAGTCCATTTCCTGTTGTATTTCTGGCTCTAGTTTCTCTCCCAGTCTACTGCAGTGATATCAATTCCAGATGTGTTTTAACAAAGCCTCCCCCTCGCTCTGAAACAACACACAGCCCTTTAAATCTTTCTCCTTTTTTACTTTCGTCCCAGTCTTCTTCTGCTCTGTCCCTCCACTGTGTTGAGTTTAGAGTTCAGCCCCACTTTAAAACACAGTTTATACTTAATTCATGTTATTCAAGCCTCTAAGAGGCGATACATTATTCAGAGCTTCTACCTCCAAAGCCAGTTCACTAAGTACCTTTTTGGCTCTGCGATAAAATCGCTGCATCCCTGGATTCAGAAGATGCTTCCTCCTCCTCCTCCATCTGAAACATAGTGTTCAGTTTTGGTAAAACAGCAGCATGAGGTCCAGAGTTACATGGCTACGGTATTAATCAGGCGAACTCAAGCTGTGAAGCGCAGCGTGCAAAGTGTTCCCCTTGGGGACAGAGCAGATGAGGGACATTGGTTCCACATGAAAGGGAGAGATGGAGGGGAGGACAGAAAGGGGAGGGAGGAGGGGAGTAGTTTTCTAATCTGGTGATATGAAGCCAGAGAACAGCGTTTCTGTTTCCCCTCTTCAAAGCGTGTTTTAATTACTGTGAAAATCTCCCTTTTAATGGACTGCATTAGCATAAAAGCTGGGACACAGTTTGTAACTCATAACACTTTATCAGGGAGTAGAGATTTGTGTTTAATATTTAGTCCCAAACAAAATGAGTTCCCTTTTTTCGCTGCCTTGTTTGGCTGTAATCAGTCTGCAGATGTTTGATGTATCCCGCGTTGCTTTGCACAGCGAGAACTTTGTGAGTAATGTGTGGCAGATTTCATCAGGGCTCATGTTGCTGTTTCACACCAGCAGCTTCACTCTCGCTGACACTCCTGACCTATTTATGATTTAAGAGTGGTGGGTGACACTTGCTTCTTTTCAGGCCTCGTCTTTCATCCCTCCGCTCCTTGCATGATCTCACTCGCCCCCGTTATCACGTCTTAACCAGCAGACAAAAGATCCGCTGCCTGTGGAAAAAAAAAAAATCCTCTTCTTGGAGGAGATAGCAGGAGGAGTGTGTCACCGCCAGAGGAGTTAATTTGATTAGGAGTCAGAAACACCCGAAGATCTGTTACGTCAAATATAGAGAGATCACAGTGAATGAATTAAAGAGTGATAAAAATTACATCAAGAGACTTGTCGACGTCTTGTTCTGCTTTGTAGATTATTGATCGTGCATTCAAAAATCTGCTCTCCTCTTTTTCAGAACAACGAACCTTTGACCCTCGGCTATCACGGCTATCCTTCTCACAGTCAGGTAAGGACACACTTTCATCTGAAATATTTTTCATAATCACCTTCCTCAGTTTTCTCATAGCATAAAGCTCAGTGAGTGTCTGTGAACCACAAGGTGGGGTTGGAGATAATCATTTATTAGTCATGCCTCCATATCCTTGTTGCCTTCTTCTACTTATGTTTCCTTTTGTAAAAAATCAGTGTTTATTAATGTGTTGCTAAATTTAACAAGTTTTTACTGCTTTGCAAAACACACCAGTTTTTTGTCCTCACGCAAACACACACCCGTGCATGTGTGTAAGACTACAATCTGTTTACCCTTGTTTGTATTTGCACGCTGATTGTGTTATTAGACTGCTCAGTTTATGTGGTTAATCCTTAGATCATCCTCCCTTCATCCACTCATCCTCTCATGCTCTACCCATAATCCCCTCATCCCTAGCTCTCCGTGATGCCCAGCAACCCTTGCTTACTTATCTGCACTGTATCTGTCTTAAGCCTCCACTTGTACACTCCTAATTGCCTCGGTTTGTGATATTTTTTTCTCCTCGGATGCGTTTTGTTCTGTTTAGCGCATACAGCAGAAGCCTGGAAGCCAATTAGTCCGTTTTCATTTCACTGTAAGATGATACAGCTTTGAAGCGTTTCCTTCCTAATGATAATGTTCGAGGAATGAATCACAGAGGTTAGCGTGTGAGAGATCCCTCGTTAGGATGTAAAGAAGTTAGTCGAGCAGCACTTGAGGGACTGAGAAGTGTGAACTGGCCTCTGACCAGGAGGAGGGAAAAAAAAGGCAGAGAGGAAGAAAACAATGCTGGGCAGCGGAGACTCCCACAACACTGAGGTGCTAAACTGTCAGCAGCGGTGTGAGAATGATGTGATCAAAGGCTCCTAAAGGAAGAGCCTGGAGAGCAGCAGAGCTGACGTGTGAAGACAGACACGAGCCCCATGCAGACATGGGATATGATCCTACGATGTGCATTGTCCTGAGGGAAAACGCTGTCTTAATCATTTCACTCTATAGTCTTACTCTGCAGGCTTCATTAGTCTGATTAAGTCACGATGTTTCGGCTTTTCTGGAGTTCAGGGGATCCAAACTTTTAATCCTGTGACCCCCTGCTGTGGGAATACACTCTTAAGCCAATCCAAAAACAGATGAAACTCACCAAAAAAAGACCAAAGGCACTTTATTAAGCTGACTGGTAGAAAATCAGACTACATATGTTTCCATATTGCTGTTTGCTAAATTTATCTGCAGTCAGTGATACGTTTATTATCCTGGATCATCACCTCAGGGGTTTTCATCAAAGAATAGATCAAAATACTTCATTGCGTTGCTTAATATAAAATTAAGCCTCCACTTTTGCTTGTCTTTCTACAATAACTGATAAGACTTAAAGCACTTTTTAATCTTAGAAGGCATTTTGTGATCTCCCAGGGGGTCTCAAATCCCACTCTGGGAACCACTGATCTACTACTTCAACAGTTTAAAGACATTGTTAGAATACAGGACGCCTGCCACAGCTTCTCTCACAGTTTCTTTTTTAGTATTTATTAAAACAAATACATTTTTTCTTCTATGAAATCCTCTAATTTAGCTCCTGTTTGGTCATGTGTTGTATTGGTCTTTTTGCTGAAAGCCTTATGCGATTGGACGTTTATGGACATGGTGTCTCCAAGTGGTTTCATTACATGTTTTTGTTCTGCATATTTTTGACCTGGACTCTAGTGTTCAAAATAAAGAAATTGATTATTTAATTTAGGGATGTCCAGATATTCCTTTTTTACTTCCGATACGATACCGATACTGCAGCAATGAATATTGGCCAATATCCGATACGATATCAGCATTAAACATGCATACTTTTATTTCTTATTTTGTAGTATTTCTGTCATGTTAGAAAAGGCTTGATTAAGTGATATCATTGAAACAAAGAACCGTAATCAGCAACAGTAGGTATGAGGATAAACTGACCCATTTATTATTAACCAATGGGTAACAGAAACTGCTTATATCGGAGGTTTTAGATGCATTCCGATACGATATCGATACTTGTTTTTTGCTGATATCGGACCAATATCCGATATCAATATCAGACTGGGACACCTCTAATTTAATTAATTTAAAGAGACAGTGCATTTTTTCAATATGTTTATTGTATTTTTATAGTTAATACAGTAAATAAATAAAATATAGCACTCAAAGACAGTGTGTATTAATTAGGGATGTTCCGATCCGATCCTGTGATCGGAATCCAGGCTGATCACGTCATTCTTTAACAATCAGAGATTGGGAGAAGGGGAATCAGAAAAAGCCTGGGACCTTAGTTCTTGTTTTTAATAAAATGTGTATAATAGCACATTATCATTCATTTCAGAATAGAGATTTATTTGTCATTACAACAACTACAACGGAATTGCTACCTTATTGTCACACACATACAAGGTAATCTTGTGTTGCACCACTGAGAAGCTTTATTTTTATTTTGTTGCTCCAATGCTGCACTAAGTGGAGGAAAAAAAGCTATATCCTTGTTGGAAAGAATGATACCTTCATTTAAATAGAATAAAAAAAACTCAAAGGACAACTTGATATGAGTTTTTTTCTTTTCTTTTTTCTTGATGTATTGCTGAAAGATCAGATCGGGAAATATGGGGATCGGCAGATACTCAAAATAAAAAAATCAGAATCAGATCGGGAGCAAAAAAACGTGATCAGGACATCCCTAATATTAATGAACATTTCATTCTGATAGGTTCATAATAATAGAAGATTAATAAATACAGACACAAATGAGAAAATGAAAACTTATTTCATAAATACTGATGTGACATGGACCTTCTGAATGAAAGATTTTTTGTATTTTATTTTTCTCCCTGCATGAGAAATGAGAATTATTCACTTCAGGAATTCAAAGGCCAACTTGGAGGCATATCGAATTTCTCTGAGCATTTTGAACCAGCAGTATTTTCTATTTTTGGCTCAATTTTTAATTTTAATATTAGGTGGCTCTAACTGACAGTAGTTGGTGTAGCGTCATTGTTGCCCGTGAAACCCGTCTTTCCCGTGCAACGTTTAAATTGCTAACCCATGCACAAGGGAGTCACAGATGCATGCATTTATTGGCTGTCGTGCTGAAGATGAGAGCTGCGTGAGCTCAATGTAACCATGAAGGAACACAATGTTGGCTTTCTGCTTTCATCATTTATGAAATAATGTGACATTCAGAAAGTTTTGTCGCTATTTTAGGGAGTAAGAGTGGGAAAAAGCGACCAGATTCTCTGCTATGTTTGGTGTTTAGTTTCTGATTTTTCTGCCTATAGTTGGTTTCTGAGCAGGTGTGTTAATGTAGGATTATTTAGAGCCTTTTTCCATAAAAATGAGTTTTTAAACTAGTGGAAACGAGCATGTGAGGGGCGAGTGGAGTCTTGCTGTGGGCTCCAAAACCAAAACAAGAGCTGGAAGACGCTAAAACTCTCTGTGCTTAAATTTGGCAGCACATTTATGTAACAAGGTGCACAAGTCTGAGAGAGAGAGAAGGACTGTGTTCACTTTCTCTCCCAGTGGTGCCAGCAGCCCCAGTTAACTCACCTACATGGAGAAAGAGAGCAGAAGAAGAAGAAACAGAGAGAAAAAGAGGAGAGGGAGGGACTGCGACATGAGAGGAAAGCAGAGTGGGAGGGGAAAGTTTGCAGGTGTGACAGTAAAAGAGAAAGAGAAGAGAAGGGGGGAGGCGTCAGGCTATCTGGGTGAGAGAGGAGGAGAGCAAGAGGAGGAGGAGGACTGAAGAAGAAACAGAAGAGATGAGCAGGCAAGGGCACAGCAGCACATCAGAAGGCTGGGGCTAGAGGGAGAGGAGGGAGCGAGTGGGAGAAGAGGAAAGAAAAGCGTGAGTGGGAGACAGAAAGAGGGAGAGAAAAGGAGAGGGGGAAGAAAAGAAAGCAGGCGAAGGAGAGTGACAGGGACAGAGGCCAGCACAGGAGGAGGAGGAGGAGGAGGAGGAGGAAGAGGAGGTGGTGGAGGTGGGGAGGGGGTTGGCATGGCAGACAGAGCGAGCAGAGCGGGGGCAGAGAGAGGGAGATTTTGAATCTGTGAGACAGACAAGGGAGACGGAGCTGGTGAGGTGACACAGGCTGGGAGAGAGGGAGCCAACGCGAGGCAGCGTGAGAAGAGGAAAGGAGATAGAGAGAGGAGAGAGGAGAGGAGAGGAGAGGAGAGAGGAGCAGCGACAGTTTGAGTTGTTGCACAGAATACGATGATGGGACTGTACTATCCTTCCGTGTTGTCGGTGAGTGTTTATCTTTTCATATCTTTTCATATCCTCCTCTGTGTACGTCCTGACGCCTCGCTGAGGATCAGGCTCACTGTACATGAAAACAGGCGTCAGAGTTGGAGCAGGACTGTCATCGAGCATGAAATGTTAATTAACTACGAACAGATGAGGACTCTACTTGACCCCCTTTACTAGAGTGGTCCAGTCAGGGCATTTCAGACTCTTGTCAGGACTCTGTTTGCTACGCGGGGATGCAAACAGTCAAAAAACAAGCGTAGTAGGCGTAGATGACAGCGCGATAAAGGCTTGGAGATTGTATTGCAACAATTATGCTGGGTTGTGTTGAAACGCATGAGCAGCGCTGTATTATTGTACGCCGTTGTTGTTGTGGCATCTGTTCTCCTGCCCAGAGCGAAAAAGCGCACGCAATCTGAACATCAAGAGCTGCAACTGCCAGAAACTCTGCTCTGCCATGTATTATGTATGCTCAGAAGAGCCCATGTGAACATACAGTACGACATGTGAAGTCTGTGGGACTGCGTGTAGCTGCCTCTGCTGTGAAGTCTTGAGAGATTTCTGAGGCGAAATAGTGGAAACAGTGAAGGATTAGGGGGAGGAGAGGTAAGTAAGAAGTCTTTCTTCTTTATTGCCTCTGCAGCTGTCTCTGTACATCGCTCCAGCCTGTGAGCGAAAGGGACAGGTGTCCCCGGAACAGTTGTCTCTGTCTTTTTTTTTTTTATTGTCGTCCTCTCTCTGTCTTTCTCCTCCTCCCTTCTGCATCTCTTCTATTCAGCTAACAACACCTCCTCACTGTAATTTCTGTGTCACACATTTCCCAAACACACACACACAAGCTCAAGCACACAGTGGGCTGTAAAGTTAGTGCATGAAGTGTCACGTTCATATCATTTCATTTGGTGTGAGTCAGGCTGAGTGTGTGTGTGTGTGTGTTTTTTCCTGTCTTTGCTTGCGTGTGCTTCTCTTTCAGCTGTACCTTGGATTCCTGCTCTCTTTACTGTTTGACCTCTTTTCTCCCTCCTCTCTCTTGCTCTCCCTGGGGCCCTGGCAGCTGTTATCTCAATGTTTTCCTCCAAGAGCCCCTAGAAGAGGGGGATGGGGTTCAAAAAAGAGGAAGAGAATGGGATCAGGAGAATAGAAAATTGATTTTTAAGGTGGTGGGACACCCTCTGGCAGTTAGCGGGGAAGCCTGTGGGCGAGAAGGCTGAATCCATGCTGAGATGGACAAATGAGAGACGCAGAGAGACACAGAGATATGACAATATTGTAGGTCAACTGGAGAGAGCTAGTTTGCTCTGTGACGCAATTTCAGTTGAGAGAGCTGACTTTGCACTTACATTTGTGTGTGTGCATGTGTGTGTGGCGGCTCAGCGTCGCCTTCTGACAGGAGGAATTCATTTTCCCTGTTCTGGAGCCACTGTGTGCTAATATTTTTATCCCTTTGCTTCAAGAGAGCTTGAGCAGCATATCAGGTGCAAAAGACTGAAATATTTTCTCAAGCCCCACCTAGGTGTGTGCCCTAAGGCGAGGGAGAGACACCTACCTGCTGCAAAACTACACACACACACTCCCACACTCACAAATACACACACTGCCACGCTTGCATAAAACTGCAGAAATGGGCCGAGAGGTTTCACCGCCCTCCTCCACCTCCCACCTTTTCCCAAATCTTGTTATTGATTCTTCGCAGGGTTAACAATGCCGGTCATAAAATGATCCCAATGAGCTGTGTTGCCGTGGCAACTTGCATGAGTCATTCATTTTGTGCAGATTGCTCGATGGTTTTAGGCGCGAGGAACCCGTCCACGGAGAGCCATGTGAGGTATTCACCTTTTACTCTCAGAGAGGGAGAGTTATGAAATGACCCAGAGTCCAGGCTGCATTCACAGCTCTGCCTCTTTAGCTGCTATTTGCATCTCTGATGAGTCACTGTGAGGCATCTGCGCGGCCTTTTTTAAAGAACCTGCCTTTGAAATAGATCGGGGTTGCCCTCACTGACTCCGTGCATGGTGCAGTTGACTGTGGCAACACGGTGCGGTGCTGCAGCTGGTTTGTGTACATTTCTGAAAGCACATGCCGGACAGTGTGTTTGTATTATTACCTGAGCTCCAAACAAGAGCAACCCGCTCATGGTCAAAGCTCCTGTATCCAGGGGAGGTGTGTCCATGCTGGGTAAACACATATCTCTATGCTAGTTTGTGTGTTCACCTGCATATGTGTTTGTCCTGCGTGCCGTGTGTATTTAATGAGGAATAAAGCTGGACAATAATGTCATCATGCTTTTGTTTTGGAGTGTTTACTTTTCATAAAAATGCTGCAGAGCGGGGGACCATTGTCAGCGAGAGGAGAGATGACACGGAAAGCCTGCGTTCATGGTGATATCTCTGCACGCATGCATGTTAAAGAGGAGTCTCCCAGATTCACCGTGCGAGGAAGAGGAACCTTACGTGAGACCCTACAAGGAGAAGGATGGGGGTGTACTGGGAGGGGTCTGTTTGACGAACAGACACGTTACCCTATAAGGAGATGGAGAAGAGTCAGGGAGGAGGTGCGAGGGCATCGCTGATATCCTGTTGCTATGAAGCAAATGGGCTTGATTGACATGCGTGGGGGCGGGACGTGTGCGAGGGTCCCGTCTGGATTTTATGAAGCGTAAAGAAGCAAAGCAGTCAGCAGAGAGTGGGAGGAAAGGGAGAACAGCAGCAAGAGGAGCAGAGACAAACAGCAAGAGGGGGAGGAGGAAGAGTGATTGAGAAGAAGGAGGAGGAGGTGTAGGAGGAGGGGTTGACGTGGGATGGAATAATTTAACAAGAGGGTGTCTCCTGGCTCATCAGTATGCCACAGACACGGCGTGAACGCTTCTCCAGCTGTTTTCAGCTCGGGTAACATCAGCACAAAGTCAAAAGCCAATAATCAGAGCTGGAAACATCTTCTCCAGTCAGTGCGGCTGCTGCTCACCGCACAAATCACATTTTCCATCAGCAAGTTTGTTGAATTAGGCTACAGACTAATGGCTCAAGGCCCAATAAAGTAAGATACTGAAATGTCATTATTCATGTGAAATGACCCAGTGTTGCCCTAGTTAGCTCTTAGCCATGCTCCTCTCTTCCTCTCCTCCTCTCCTCTCCTCTTCCTCATCCCCTCCTGTAGCGTAGTGAGACTGCCGCAGACGAGCACATTTTATAACATGCCTCCTCAGACACACTTGCTGCTGCTAACTGACCCGAAAGAAAGCAGCTACAGCTACTGCTCTGAGTCACTGGCTCTGCCTGGCCAACGCACACACTTACACAACCCCTTAATGCCTAACGCCTTAACGCCAGGGGAGCGGAAGCACAAACACACACGCTGACATGCACACAAACAAAATGTACACAGACCTAAGTGCTGGCCCAAAAATGCTGCGTACAGTTTGTCCACAGGGCAGCTCTTTTGATGAAATTGACCAAAAATTGCCCCCTCCCTTTGTCTCGGCGTCCCTTCTCTTCTCTTGCAATCTTTTTGCATTTATTCAGTATTCAGTGTGTGCTTTTACCGCGATGAAAAGCACAAAGGCCGCTCGCAGCTACCGAGAGGCCCATAACTTAACGGTTTGAGAGAGAAAGGGGGGAAAGCAGCACGAAGGCATACACTATTTTTATAGATACCAGGCTATCAGGTAGAGAGAGTGCTGTTGAGATGAAGCTAAAGTAGATCTCCTCTGAAAAGGCCAATCGACGAACACAAATACAAGGTTGTTTTTGGCTCGAATTCCCGTTTCTATTTTGGTCTGGCAGAAGGAGCAGCAACAGCCGGGGTTGTCCGTTCTCCTGCTAGGCTGTAGTCTGTTGCTGAGCATGAGCCTCAACAATGAGGGGGAGGTTATGACTGATAGAGATACAATCTGATCAGGGCTATAGACTGGGGAAGTAATAACCAGCCTCGCGGCCAAGATATCAAAACCTCCAGTCCGGAGTGTGCTGTATTAAAATCCAAGTCACTATCATTTTGTCTGAGTTGCATCACAACTTGTCAAGTCCAAGTCTGACTCATCTCTGGTTGAGTGAGTTGTGTCATGAGTCATCAATGTTGGGACTCGAGTGTGACAACAGTAGAGCCGAACACTGTAAATGCAGAGAGGGAAGGAGAAGGGTAGTTTTCCCAACAAAGTTAACCAAAACTGTTTTTTATCCTTCCACTTCTTCTGTTGTTTTGTTAGCTTCTCTACAGCAGCTGTTGAGGTCACAGGGTGAAGTGTACCCCAGACATTTTGAGGTGCCTGTAGCACAAATAATGCACATAACGGCCTCAGCTTATAAACACGGCTAATGACTCCACAATCGCAGGCTTTCCACCCTGACTTTGAGTCTGAACTTAAACTCTAAAGCCTTCTTAAGAGATCAGAAACACATTTCACAAAGTGTTTTTCTTTAAGCATGGAAGCACTTTGAGCTAAATGCTAATGCCAGCTTGCCAACATGATATAGCTATAATGCTAATATGAAGCAGATACATTGTTTAGCCTGTTATTATTCCAACATTTGCTAATAAGCAGTTGACACAAAACACAGGCACTGGAGCTGAACGGTCAAAAAGTAAAAGGACATCAGAGCTGTAGAAAGCTAAACAGGAGATTGATAGACTACGGGCTAAAACAAGAGTTAAGCTGTTTGTGATAATGTTCATTCCCACCCACATGCTTGTTGTCATGTTTTAAACAATAATGTTGCGTAAGTACAAATGAATACATTACCTCGGCACTTTGCATTCTGGGAAAAGTTGTCTCGAACAAAAAAAAAAAGTAGTGTTAAAAACATGATTTGCTCTACCAAAACAAATGCTTGCCTTGTCAAGAGTCACATCCTCATGTGAAAACGCTAAAACGCTGTGAGAACACAGTGAAAAAAATCTGCATTTTCACGGAAACGCAGAGGGACTGAAAACGCTGTAGTAAGCATGCCAGGCCTGTCTTGTCCAGAAGCCGCTTTTTGGAGATCTCCACCAAAGTAGAGTTATGCCGGTTATCTGGTGTATTGGGGAGTACTAAGTTAAAAAGTGGAGCAACAGATACACATTTTGTATAGAGACGGTCAGCAGATTCAGCAGATTGAGCAGCACAAGCACAACTCGGTAGTTCGCGACGATCGTAACAATGGTACTGTTGTCCTGTCCTATGCACGTGCGAGGTGGATTGTGACAGCTTTTCCACTCAAAACACCAGCTCACTGTTTACACGGCAATGGTGTCAGCAGCGTTTCAGAAAAATCCCACTCTGGAGGCCGCTTTCAAAAGTTTGCGTTTTAGGTCGGCTGAAACGCAAGAAAATTTTTGCATTTTCACCCTCAAATCATTGCGGCCCCTAAAAATAATGCATAAATGAGGTAACAGCTCTCAAGCTTTAATTAATGCTAACTTTGTCATGTAGCACTTAAAAAGATGGGTTCACACTAGGGACGTCCCAATACAGGTTTTTGGCTAATGATCAGATTTTTTCATGATTTTTTTTGCCGAGACTGATCCAATACCAATACCTTTCTTTGATAATTCCTGTACTCCGTTGGCTGTTTCCGCTGTAAATTACAAATCATATTTGTTGTATTAAAGTGAGCCCTGTTGGTACCTCATCCAGGAACACTCACTTTACAAATGTTGCAAGACACTGTTTTACTATCGTTGCTTTCCAAAGAGAAGTAGTCCAACACAGCGGACATGTTTGCAACGTGAAAACTGGATCACGAAATCTAATATAATCTGATCCTCAAAAAATAGCCATATCGGGCACGGATACTGATCAGTGTATCGGATTGGGACATCGATAAACAAGAAAAAGCACTGGAAGAACCTAAACTTCATAAGAATCTATAAAACCCCAGGAAATAAGAATCCAACACTTTGACATGAGAAGTGCATACACTCTGAAGATGGAGCCATAAAGTCCTTTAAGAAAAATTAAAGCCCCATGTACAATTTTCTTGCCGTTCGAACACAAGGAAAGGTGTCACTGTGGCTAAAAGCTTGAAATTGGGCTAATATGTAGACAGAAATATTACACTGTTGTATATTGTTTCCTATCCACTTTCTCCATCTCATCACCTGAGCCAACCTGGCTGATCAACTTTCCTGCCCAGTGTGAGAGTGGCTCCAGTTTCTTCATCCAGGTTAGCTGCTACCTGGAGACCCAGAATCACTCGTTTCAACCTCGACAAATGAAGTTAAAAGAAAAGACCCGACTGATGCAAGCCTGAGCTGTCCTGCTGTTCGGAGCCTGATCCAGACTGACTAATTTCACTGTTTCTGCTCTCATTTTCTGTCTCTCTGAATATAATGTATTCAGGATGTCTCAGCAGAGGGTTTCAGCTCATGTTCACATTATTACAATCTGTGATGTAACAGTGTGTTTTTTTCTTTCTTTTTCACAAGGAGAACGCTCTGCACAATTTTCTGTTCTTGTTTGGAGCTTTTGTTCATGAATTAGAGCAGCAGATTACAACTCATACACAGAAATGAAAGAGAGCGGATGGGGGAGTCATTTTTAGTCGCATGTTTATGTAAATGCTGGAATTGTATTATTAAAGCCCTTGAATGGTGTAAGGAAGATAAGTCTGCAAATGATTATCAAAGGTATCAAAGGGGTTGTGCTGCTGCGTGAAGCAGGAAGTCAAGGATGTGAAGGATGTTATCTCTTAGGGAGATCTTAATGTGGATGCTTGTGGACAACATTGGAAGAGGTTCATACAGCTGCGGGGTTTCGAGGAGTGGACACAGCTGCTGTTTGAAAAGTTGCACTTGGACTCAGTGGTCAGTAATCTGCGGCTGTACTGCTCAAGTGCTGGGCTTTGAAGGGGAGCACGGTTTCTGTTCATGCCAGGGGAGAGTTGAGGAAGCATTTCAGGGACATTGGTTTGAGTATAGGGAAGACAGTTTGGTAGAAGGCTCACAGCAGTAGAGATTAATCATAAACAGGTATTTATGGTGAGATGTCAGGGCGAGGAGGGAGTGTGACGACAGGATTGCAGGTTGTGATTACCCTGCAGAGATTACCACAGTTCCTCAGCCATAAAAGGTAGGCTTCAAAGCTTGAACTATCTCATGCAGCTTCGTTTGCTTTTATACCAGCAAGAAAACAATCAGTAGACCCAAGATAAAGACACAAAACTGTTTTTTTGAACAAACTTGAGCTGCTGATATTTAAAGGAGAAGTAAAGAATTAATATAAACTTCTATAAGTGATACATTTGTTGCTGATGTATCAATTTAAGCTAAAGGGTTGGCTTTAAATAAGAAAATGAATAAAGTTTGCAGGTTTCAGTAACATGATATTTATGGGACATTGACAGCTGACTTGCACAGAACCTAAACAGGCTGCATTTACTCTCAGTCTTACACTTTTGGCAGGATAGTAAAGCACCAAGTGTGAAAAGAGAGACAAATATTTAGACAATTTGTTCAACCTGACAAAAGTGATCAAAAGATAAGGATAGAAAGAAGCCACGTAAAAAGCTTTGGAGTGAGATATTAGATATAATACAGGAGAAAACTATGCAGTAGTGGTGTACTGTACCTGTATAATTAACAGGACAAAGCTGGCCTATCACCGTGTACTCAGCTCGGCTCTGCAGCGGCTCTCATGTCACTATATCAATGTGATCTGTGTTGACCGCGTGCAACCTCTGGTTTGTCACTGAGGCGAGGGGCCAGCTACCGTGTCACAGGTGTGACACTGAGAAAGGTCAAGAGCTGGGAGACAGATGGCATGCACACACACACACACACATACAGGCACACGCACACACATACAGGCACACGCACACGCACCCTCCCACACACTTTTTACACTCCCAAAGGGACAGAGATCTATTGTGCAACTCAGATGGGCATTGCTGCAGCCTGACACACACACACACACACACACACACACACACACACACCACTCGCACTAAGTCAATGTAGCCAAGCAGATGTCTTGCCAGCACTGCGTCTCTTCAGCAGTGATATCAATTTCAAGTATTAAAAAGTAAAATAAAATGACGGCCTAAATTAATCAATGGGTATTAATTGCTCCTGATTTGAATAGTTCAACAACAGGTTATTAAAGATGATATGTTAAAATTAGAACACTGTTATGTATTTGAGGGGAAGGCAAACAAAGACATGAGCTGGACATTTTAAAAGAAGAGCCACTTTTGTCTTATTTTGTTTGTATAACCATCTAATTGAATATGTTGAATGCAGAATATTTTGGGTTTTTTTTAAATTTCAGTGAACCTGTACTTATATTTTTTCAGTTTTCTAGAGCTTTATTTTTTAATTAATCTGATTTTAAAAAGTGTCATCAGACCTGTTTTTAGAGAACAGCAGACTTTGTAATGGCAAAGAATAAAACCAATGCCTTACAATAACTTACATACAGGGGCAAAACAAGCCTGTTATCTGGTCGAAATTTTTTTGTTATGGGGCACTTTCCTCCTTTAAAAGGCTTCAATGAACTTTAAGTACTTTTATTCTTTTTATGTTTTTACGTGTTCCTCTTCCTACTATGCCTTGCTGCACTTTGAGATTTCTTGGAAATTAAAAGTGCATTACAAAAAAATAAAAAATATAATAATAATAATAATAATAATAATAATAATAATAATAATAATAATAATAATAATAATAATAATAATTTATTATTATTATTATTATTATTATTATTTTTATTATTGTTATTATTATTATAAATCATAATAATAACAATAATGGTTGCAAGCAAATCCAGCGTTTGGCACTTATCTCACATTGCACTCCTTACTCTCATCCTATTTTCACTTAACAAGCTTAAAATATTTATTAGACCTGCACCCAGTGTAATGTGTTTTCCATCACTGCCTAATTTAACAGTAAATTGCTGATGGCTAAAATATTGTTTATGTTTCTGTAATGATAGATCCACCAGTATGTGCAAGCTCTTCAATCATAATTATAGCTTAAATGCTAAAATGGAATTATTAGGGTATTATTATTAATAATTTTATCGCTGAATTATAGTTATTTCTCTCATTCCTGAGCAGAAAAAAATAGTGGTTGCATGCTATTCTTGATTTCTGACTTCTCTGAAATTTTTGAGAATAATTTTATTCCCAAATTTGTGAATTTAAATGTGAAATCAGTTTGAAATTCCTCACTTTGGTTCAAAACTGTGAAGCTTGCTGAGAGAGAAAGTCTGAATTAAAGCTAGGTGGTTTTTACGACTGGTGGTCTGACAAATTTGTGAAGCGCTTCTGCTTCTTAGCATGTTTAGCATTTAGCTTACAGCTGCTTGTAGACCTGGTGTAAATATGTTATGATTCTGTTGATTAACCAAACTTCAGGCTTTTGTCTGTGGTGGACTTTTGAATTGATTGGCCATGCTGTGTGGTTATAAAAAGATCAGAGAGAAAGACGGTGTTGGTGGGTTTATCTCTGACAGCGATGGATCAGAGTCAGGCCATGCCTCTCCCATCAGTCATCACCTTTTATCGTCCATCCCCCCTTCTCTCCCTGTCGTCCCTGCTGTCTTCCTCTGCTCTCTAACCATTACCATTTAGGGTATCCATGCCCCACTGCCAGCAGCCAGGAATGTGTGAGTGTGTGTGTGTGTTTGTGTTTCTCTGTGTGTGTTTGTGAGTTCCTGGTTTGTCCTCCTACGCACTCTAATGTTGGTGTAACGTTTGGTTATTTTCATGAGGTAATAATGTGTGCTAAAACTTGGGCCGGCTTCCCTGCTAACAGTTGGTCTTTGTGTGAGCGTTGAGGTGTGTGGGTGTTGGTTGTGTCAAAGGTGATTTGTATGCAGAGGCGTTTGTGAGTGTATGTGCAGGCGTTAGACACTCACCATTGTACAACACTGTGAGCATGGAGGCATCTGACCCTCAATAATAGATGTGGCTGCAGTGAATATTTAATGGGCTGGGGGTGTAGATACAAGCACCCATATACACGCACACACACACACGAGGAGGTGGTAATATAATATCTATGCGTGTATGACTTTTAGACTGGAGCTCTTGGGAAAGTGGTCTCCGTGTTGTCGGGTGATGCTCTCAGTAAAAGATACTGTGGAAGTTCGCCATCTGTCTCCTTTACTCTCCCTCCCTCCTCACTCTTCTTCTCTCTTTCTTCCACCAACAGGGCTCTCAGGATAGTGCTGGCGGTCAGGAGGGACTTGTTCCACCACCTTTCTCTGCGTTCCCTCCACCTCCACCGCCGCCCCCCCAGAACGGCTTGGCCCTGGATTACGGGGGCAGCTTGTACGCAGCGGGGGCCGTCCAGGGCCCAGTGGAAGCCGGCGGAGCAGCGAACAGCGCCGCCAACGCTGCCAACAGTCTCAGTGCTCAAGTGAGTGCCAGAGTCGTCCTCTGCGTGCAGCCCACATCAGGTCTTTGTTTCGGGAGGGCACGAGTGTGGAGGAATGTGGTTAGATCAAAATGTAGTAAGACACTTGGAATAAGCATCTCCATACTGGTACTCTACATCCCAGAAACAGCCTGCTGACTGACGCCGAATACAGATCTGACACTTATTGATTTCCCAAAATAACAACATGAAGCTCTTCAAACTCATTCAGATCTTTCACAGTTTTCATTTTCTGTCAGAGGAAATTTGAACTTGGAGTTACACATTTAATATTAAAGAGAAAATCTTTGCATTTAACAAATACTATTAAAATGCATTCATACATTTCAACTCAGGATCCTTTTGGGGTTTTCATCTCTTCTCCACCAAGGTTAGATATTCATCGGTTAGAGATAGCTAAGGCCTATCTGTGGAGTTACACTAGTGGAAAAAAAGAGGAGGGGTTGTAAACAACATGAATGAAGTTCTTATCTATAAAAATACACCAAGTCACTGTGAAGATATCAGAATTTAGGAAACCATTCTTGCCTTGCATTAGACTTCAAGTGAACAGTATTGCTTCAATTACTCAAGACTACAGGTCGCTAGAAACGGAAAACTGTCCTCTAAACATTTGAAAGTTACCCTCATATTTTCAACCACAATAGTTACACATGTATGCTCTACTTCTACATCTCTACATCTTTGTACCATCATTACAAACTTATGAAATCAAACCTCACCTGTCCCTTAATTCTGTCTTGATACCAGATGATAAGCGGTCAGTTTTCTGCAGTGTTATGTGACCCTTAAGCATCGGCATACTCTGCTTCTTCTAAATGATCTCCATTAGGGGGTGATATATGGGAAATATGTATGGATTATTTTATGGCAGGATCAGGATCTGGGTCTTTATCAGGATTGTTTCCCAGGACGTTTTTGAGATATTTTATCTGTAAACAATAGTTTTAGCCCCAAATATTTCTTATCCTGCATTCTGAACAATTTTTCTGCACCATTTCATAATTTGAGTCCAGTCTTGTTTATTAAATTCTAGATGTTCATGATTCGTTTGATTAACACATTCATTCAAAGACGTTGACTGTAAAAGCTTTTTAATTTCTGCAGTATTCAGAGCTTTAGCTTCATACAAGGAGCCTGTGCACAGTCAAAATGTAGTTTAATGAGACCTTGGCAGCTGCACTTTGTTTTGGTGTTGCTCTTAACAGGAAATGTAAATGTACACATGATTCACGTTTCATTTCATTGCCATCCTTAATACATTGTTAGATGAAAGCTGGGGGCTGGATAAACATGGACCTTAGGTATGACTTTGGTTTAGAAAGTAGTGGTTGTAAAAATGTAACTCAAGTATAAATACTTCAGAAAGTCAACTGAGGTCTTAGTGACTGAATATATCTGCAGCTCTTTAAGCTAACCTTAAGCTAGCAGTAAGGACATCTCAGCGCTGATGATAAGAGTCTTATATCCCCCGTCTCTCTCTCTCTCCTGTCTGTCCGTCTCAGCAGACAGATGGATCCTCCCAGATTGACGGTCAGTCAGGTGTCGGCTCAGGAGGAGGAGGAGGTGGAGGATCTGTTGGCGATGACTCAGACGGCAAGGGGACCCCAAAACGCCTCCACGTGTCCAACATCCCCTTCCGCTTCAGAGATCCTGATCTACGGCAGATGTTTGGGGTACGTAGAGCAGAGTATTATCCTCTTTTCACTGCTCACACCACAAAAAACATCAGTGTTGTTAATCTATGGATTAAAACAGAAAAGATGTGAGAAAGTCATGTCTCTATTAATGTAAGTACATTTCCTTAGGCTTGTTATTTTCTGTCACCCATGAGGGATTAAAAATAGAATCAGTTTCCCTCCTGTTTGAATAAAAACTTAAAATTAGAATGTAATTTTGTAGAAAGGTTACTGGAAAATGTTTTAAAGATCTGGCCTTGTGCCTGGCTTTTTGATAAGTGGGAGAATTATTGGTGCAGAGAAAAGAGCAGAAGCAAGATCTGGTGTAAGGAAAGACTAGCAGAGCTGGCCTGGTGCCAGTCTGTCATGGTTGAGCAGTGCTGACACCCTGTGGCAAGATGCAGCACGTGACTTAACATGCTTTTCTCATTTTTTTCTTCATTTTCTTTTTCTTCTCCAGCAATTCGGCAAAATCCTTGATGTTGAGATCATCTTCAACGAGAGGGGGTCCAAGGTAAGAGGTTTGAAACAAAACGGTTGTTTGAATAAAAAAGGAAGCTTTGCCTTTCAGGCTATTTTCAACCACCCCCACCCCCTCCTTTTTTTCCTTTTCCATCTTCCTCTCTCTTCTGCTCACAGGGCTTTGGTTTTGTAACATTTGAGACGAGTGCGGATGCAGAGAGGGCCCGGGAGAAGCTTCACGGTACACTGGTGGAGGGACGTAAAATCGAGGTATAACTCACCATCCTTGCCCCTTTTATTATTTTTTAGAACCAGTGACTGTTTTCTCCTCTGTTTCCCCTCCATGTCCGACTATGAGAATGAGTTTGTTCTGGTCATTTCTGCCCCAGAGGTTTCCGGATGGCTGTATGTGTTTTAACCCTAACCCCTCTGGCTTCACTATAGCATGGTGCAGTGGTGCCACGCACACAAACGTCTCTCTGACAGCACCTCCTGTCGATGTTTATGCTGTTGTTGATGTTGATGTTGTGGGCTGTTCATTGCACCTCGATCTTAAAGCCGTGTGGTTTGCAAAGCATGCTGGGTGGACTGGCTACACAACAGGCATGGCCGATGAGATGTCACTACGACACGGTTGCAATTGATATCCGCTTCTGTCACAGCATGTAGGATCTTTATTTTTGTTTCCTGCACCTTTTCCATCATCACTTCTTCCATGACCATGATGAGTGGCCACTTTGGGTTTATGGTTGAGTGTGGGAGTGTGAGGGCGGTTATTTTTTCTCTGAAAAAAATAGTGCTTGCTTGTCTGTGAGAGGTATGTTGCATGGATGGATCATCGGGTCAGATGTCATCTTGAGGTTTTCTGTTAATAAGCGGTGGGAGCCTCTGGGTGGCACTTTTTTATGTTTGGTGTGTTCGGAGTCTGATGCATGTTTGGGGACATTTTTTAAAGGCCAGTTTTGTTTTTTATTTTGGAATGAGACTGCAGTGAAGAAGTGTGGTGTCATTTCCGATCGTTTAAAAAAAAAAGGCTGATTGTTTAATTTCAGATGTGCGAGATGGGTGGTAAAAATAAAAAAAAGGAAATGTTTTGTTTACACACACACCTGCATCCACCACTCCTGAAAAAGAACACCAGATCTCATGGAAGTGCATTTTGTGGTGACATCATTTATTATTTTTTTGATTTCTCAGCATGAGCTCGGATTTCAGCTGCAAATGGCCTCGAGAGATCAATCACACCACGCTTTCGCCATTTGCTCTGGCTCTTGGTTTTCGAATCACGCACTTTTGTTTTGTTTGTTTTTTACTTGCTACTAAAGCTCCTCTGCATGGTCTCGATTGTGCTGCACTATTCTCTGTCTGTGTGTGTGTATGAGAGAGTATGAGTGTGTTTGTGAGTGGGTGTTGAATTAGAAATATGGAGGGCGGAGAGAGAATGAACATGGGATGAGAATGCAATAGCTAGCTGTCGTTCCCTCTCTCCTCCTTTTTCATTGGTTACTTTTTGGTTCTTCATCTGTTTCACTCTTTTTCAAGCCAGTCTGTCTCTGTCTCTCGCTCTTTCCCCCAGTTTGTGTGTCCTCATATGCAACTGCATCCCCGCTGTCTCCCCATTTCTCTGTCCATCCCCCTGTCCTGTGACATAGCTAGGAACAATGAGATTAAGTTTGATTTGAGGGATTATTTTGAGTTAATCTGGGCAATAATAACAGAAAGCTTCCTCCCCAAACTCCTGACATTTTCTGTTTCCATTTGTTTCCTTCTTTATCAACCTGTGTGTGTAGCGGTTTTTAGAGGCTAGATTGTGGTCAATGGCTGATACCTGTAGATGACTGTTGACACGTGACCTGTGACATCACTTCCTCTCTGCCTCAGGGTGGGGGTTTGCTTTTCATTACCCCGTTTTGTTTACGTTTTTTTGTTTTGTTTTGTTTTCTCTTTTGGTTCATCATTTCTTTCTTACATATATTTTCTCTATTTCCCTGATGATTTTTGTATGTTGTTGTTGTTGTCAGTCTCCACGGTAACTGCTCGCGTGTCCTCACGCCGTTTCCCTGGCAACGGTAAGTTGTGTACACATGGCATCATCTTTGAATGACCCCTCCCCCCACCCCATCCGTCAAAAAAAAAAAAAATTCAAAATAAAATGCACCCAACACCCAAATGAAGAACTCCTTTACTGGAGGGAGCTTGATTGATTAATTGATTGATTGACAGAACCTGATTGGGTAATCCTGTGATTGATTGGGGAGGTGGTGAATGAAACGATTACGAGATTAGCCAGTGATCGCATGGCATTATAAAGGCCACTTGTATAACTGAATGTACTGCATCTATCTGCAAGTGCAACAACTATGACTACCACTTCTTATGCATTCATTCCAATCACCTCTCTAACTGCATTCAGCATTTAATTCAGAGCTGTATCCTGCATGGTTTACTCTCTCTCTCGTCATCTGTATGACGCCATAATAGTACTTTGTCATCTCTCTGTGTCATGTGTCAGCCAATAGCTGCATTTCTGCACCTTAGTGGGACAGCATGCTAAAGCATGAGTGCTCTGTTAGCTTTACTGGAGAGAGGATAATGGTTGTGTGTACATTATGGAGTACTTGATTATCACTCTCTGTATCACTTCGTAGACTGCAGACAGTTGTAGAGGTATGGCTGTTTGGACGTTCTATTCAAACTAAAGATGTGTGTCTCAAAACTTATTCTGCTACATGGCTAGCATATTAGCATTTTAGCCTTTTTTTAAAAAGAGGAAAAAACAGCTGTCATGAAATAATCTCTAGACCCCCAGCAAAGCAAACTTTAAAATCTGGCAGCTTTACTTTACAGAGGTGTTCTTGTTTTATTTTTTGACCAGTTTGGTTCTGGATGGTGTGTGTTGGTTGTCGTGTGCTTCGAGGTCTCTCTGGTGTGCGACACTGATCTGGAATGCCTGGCAGTGTTTCACAACCATGGTTTGATTTGATTTATTTTGAGGAATGATATTTGCATCCCCCATCCTCTCTGTCTTTAGACTTCTGTCACTATCCTTTTTTTTTTTTTTTTTTACTTTCCTCCATTCAACGTTCTTCCATTGTTGCTCACGTATGGTTAGATCCAATGCAGGCAAACGGTCAGATGTAAACTGTATGTGTGTGTCGCATCTTGTCGTTTCTGTTTGCTCATTAGAAGATCTGCACATGTGGATGGATTGTTCACTCTCTCTGCCTCTCTCCTCCTCCTCCTCGTCATGTCTGTGTTTTTCTGTGTCTTTTCATGTGGACTGGCTCCCCCTTCCTGCATCCCTCTATATTTCTGTCTTCTCTCTGTCTTCCCCGTTCCCTCCCTGTCCTCCTTTATCTGTATGACGTGTAATTGATTGGGAGGGCTGCCAAACTTTTTTGATTGGTTTCTTGCTGCATCTGATGCTTGCTGATTGGCTAGTTTTTGCTCACTGCTGGTGATGTGATGCGCTCTCGATTGGCTGCGTGTAATTTGTGTATGACCTCTTTGATTGATGTTTTTTGCATTGTGTTCAACTGATGAATCTGCCGCTTAATTCACCTTCTTTTCCCTCCTTTTTTTAAAGGTAGCAGTTTAATGGTCTTGGATTTCTGTTTGAATGCTTTTGTTCTGAAATATTTTGTTGTTTTCTTTGTTCTGTGTGCCGATGGTTGCATTGTTTGTGTGCAAAACTGCCTGATTACTCACCAGGATCCTTGTTTTCAGTGTCTTCCTCCTTCAAAAGAAGTGCATGCATTTTAAACCATTGCTGCTCATCTACAGAATTAACCTCCGTCATAAGTAAAAGAAAATATTTAAAATACAACAACACCTGAACTTCCAGCACAAGTTTTTATTTAATCAAAAAATTCAAAATCCCTGAAAGAGTAACTGTTTGATTGGATCATTAGGACTCATTCATTTATAAAACTGAATTGCTTGAGTACCTCACCATTTGTTTCTGGTGTCCAGGTCAACAATGCAACAGCCAGAGTGATGACAAACAAGAAGATGACCACCCCGTACTCTAACGGAGAGGGCCTCGCCACTCTGCCATACGGTAACAACCTCAGAACTCTTCAAACAGATTTCTCCTTTTTAAATTATGACCCCATTAATGGGGATTTAATGATCAGATCCTGGTGTTGGGATTGGTCGGATATAAATCTAAAGAGTAAGAGCAAATAGCTGTGACAAAGGGCTGACAAAGGGGAGATCTATTCATCCAAGTTCTATGGTCTACTGTGTTTACGTCAAAAATGTGCATGAATTACGTAATCAATATCTGCGTCTGTATTTGAGCCAGGCAGAGCTAAAATACCATCAAAAAATAGGTACAGAAGCTCAGCAGATTGAAGGTGTTTCACATGTGTTGCATCAACAGCTCTGACAAGTGCTTGAAATATGTTAAAGTCTGATTAATGTAATTGTCATGATTTAGACAGTACTTTAAGAACTGTTTTTCATTTTATTAAAAACAAAAAATCTGTCTATGGATATATATATATGTATATTATTTTTCTTATTTATGATTTTTAAAATTTTTATAAGCATTTTTTTCTTATTTAATAACTATTATTACTTACTTTTATTATTATTTCTTTACTTATTCTTGTTTATGTATCTATTAATTTTTCCCTTGGCCCTCTTCACAATTTATTTTAGATGTTTACCAAAAGGATATTTAGCTGAAGGTCTAGACTCTGGAGGCAGCACATGATAGACTCCTAAATTGACAAAGAGGGAAAAATATAAATTATTATTTTTAAAAATTGCTCATAAGATGTATTAAATAAGTGATTTAATGATACTGTATTCTAATCAAAAGAGAATTTAAAAATTAATTAATTAATCAAATAAAATAAAATAATAAAAAAAGGAATATGTGAAAGTTTAATTTCTCACTTATCCACCCCTGAGGTTTACAATTAAACTGTAATTTCTGTTAGAGTTTGAGATTAGCACTCCACACTTTAAAAAAAATGTATGATCCCATTAAATAATACTAATACAGTCAGTTAAGATATGTTAACAGAATTTGGTTTACAAATTTCGCAAAACTTGAAGTTGCTAGAACACAATTTTTAATCTCATCCTCCTATAAAGAAACAAAGAATGTTATATTAAGCTGTCATCAGACTGTAAACATGTGTAAAACGTGTCTAATCAATTGTCAGAGTTTAAGAGTTAGAATTAGGATTGACTTCCAGACTTTCTAATTTTAAAATAATTTCTGTTTTTTTCTTTAGTAGCTTATACACAAGCTCTTTGAAAACAGCATATGAAACCAGAGAGGGGAATTCAGCTGTCATTTCACATCAGTCCACATGATGGGAGCAGAAATGCTGGAAGCAATTTTTCCCTTTTTGGTTTTAATTCTTGGTGTTTGAAAAGTCATCCACTTCTTAGATCTGGTTAATTTACAGTAATATTTTGTCTGCCAAGATGAGGGCTGATAAAGTAAAATGTTGAGTAAATTTTACTCTTCAAAAGTAATTAGACTTGGATGAAGATGTAGGTGTTTTGATTTTGATTGTGTATCAAAATGTGTTAGTTTTACAAAACTACATCTAGAATCAATTTTCTTAAACCCGATTCATTTTACTCATCATATCTGAGAAAATGGAGAATAAGCTTCAGCTGTATGATTTCTATCTTTTTGAATCATTATTCTTTTTACCAAAGGTCTTGTTCAACAACTGAATTAAATGTTTTAATTAAAAATGCTGTGTGCTGAAGGTCTATATTTAATCCTACTGAGTCATCAGGAGACAGGCTCTTTGATGGAGAACAATGAATCCTTATCATTTATCTATTTCTCAAGGATGATGAGGAGAAAAGCAGAGATGTATAAATAAAAGTAAAAGTCATGATATGAGTTTTTTCTTAGCTCTTTGTGAACATTTTTTATTTCTTTGACTGTAGCTGGTTGGAAGTTGAGTCCGATGGTTGGAGCCATGTACAGCCCTGAACTCTATACAGGTATGAGCCATACGTTAAATAAGACAGACTTTGTAAGATTAGAAATGATGAAGTGTTTACAGTACTGAAGAAACTTCCCCCTCTCTCTCTCTCTCAGTGCCAGGGTTTCCGTACCCGGCTGCCGCAGCAGCTGCCTCAACAGCCGCCACCTTTCGAGGTGCTCATCTTCGGGGTCGTGCCCGGCCCGTCTACAGCGCGGTCAGGGCAGCTGTGCCACAGCCTGCCATCCCCACCTACCCTGGGTAAACACACAAACACCTCCATTGATAATAAATGACAGCTCTGTCGATGGTTACAGCTAGTGCATGTTTTCACATAGCTAAAGTATAACTCCATAATTGTGCATGTTGTGTCTTTAATATGTTGAAATTGAAGTATTGACAGTTTGCTGAGTGGAAATACCATTTCCTTGTACTTAAGTGAGTTAAAATGAAATGAAGTGCCTAAGTGGCTGCAGTGAAAATAGGATTTTTCTGAAGTTGGTGCTTTGTATACAAAGAGGTGGTATTTTGCCTTGCATGTTGCACGGTGTGTAATAATCTCACCCTTCTTTCTCTTCTCTTTTTCACAATCTGTTCGGCACCATCTTCTCACATCTTTCCCCTCATTGTCACTCTTCTCTGTTGTTTCCTGCAATGCCCACATGGTGGCGCATCACACCATTACTTTGTTTGCTTTTGTTTTTACTTCCCACCATCGCTCCTCTGGACTCCTCCTCCACCTCCTTCTTTCTTCCATCCTTCCCCCCTTCATGTCTCTCTCTCAGTGTGATGGCCTATCAGGATGGCTTTTACGGTGCAGCTGATCTTTATGTAAGTATACCGTCTCTCTTTCTCTGTCACTGTCTCACTGCTCACCACGTTTTCCCCTCTCCTGCCTGTGGGTTGACAAGTGTGAAACAGCACAGACCAAACCCACAGAGACGTCTACTTTTGGGTGCTTCCATTTGTCACACCTGGATAATATTTAACTGTCATTAAAGTAAACACTTTTTGGTGACAGATTCAGCACTGTGTGAATACAAACATCTCATATAACGTTTTTTTTTTTTTTATTCACATAAATTTAAAGACAAGAGCACACTCACACTTAGTTCCTCCATGAGTAGACTCCTTTTGGGTTCGTCTCTGTGACTTTAAGAGTTGGTTTGTACCAATGTGATTTTGAGCGTGTGTCTATGTGTGTAAGTGTGTTCGTGTGTGCATGTGTGACCAGGTTGACAATAGCTGTTTCTGTTCTCTCTGTAGACTAGTGTTTCAGGACATTAGTGGCAGATTGCCCCAGGTAGGGTTTACACACTCTGTTTGAGAGCCAGTGTGCATCCTCCTCGTCTCCAATGATTGCGTGCTGCTAGACATTATTGACCATCTGAGATTGAAATGCCTTCTCTGTCTTCTTCTACTAACTCACTGGATTCTGACATGGGTGGAGTTGCGGAAGGGGGCGAAAACAATTTGGTTATGATTAATAAATGAAAAAAAAAAAAAAGATACTAAATCCAACTTCAACACAAAGAATCCAGAGGAAAGATAGATACACAGTCTTGAGTTTAGAAAGCCAAGAGACAAACTTTTACTTTTAGCAAAACCAGCATTTGTGATGAAGTCTGTTAGTCTGTTAAAGGACACATGCACTTCAAGTATTTTTTTGTATCATTTTAAAAATATAATTTGATTCTCTCCTATTTTGACATTAGTCCGTTCATTAAAATCCAGCAGCAATTCCAAGATGTTCAACAAGATGCTTTGAGGGGCTGTGAGGAGTTTGAAAGGGATCTTGATAAAGTCTCCTTTCTAGATATATGCCTGATCGTAATCCGCACTTTAAAATGAGATTATCAGCGCCGATATTGCTGGTTACAGGTTATTTGAAATTGCTACTTCATAGTTTCCAGTTCAGGTGAAGGACTGAATTGATCTATGGCACGTCTAGGTCTCTATGACAACACCACACTGGCTGACGAAGTTTAGTAGTGAGAAGAGATAAAACACAGAAATTTGTGTTTTCCTCTGCTGAAAACTGTTTCGGTGATTTTTTTTGTAGTGATGGTAGGCACTGGAGTCTAACTGTCAAACAGAAAAGGACAGGGGAGCAGAAGAAAGCAAAACAAGAGAGTGATACAGCCCAAGCTAAAGGCTAATTAGCCTTTAGCTTGGGCTAAATCACTCCATAACACAGAGGCTAAACTGTTTGGGATAATGTTCATTCCAACCTACAGTCAACAGTTATTCTGCAGTGGTCTGTTCAAACTCAAGAGTCTATCAATAAAATGAAGAGTAAGGTTAGGATTGGTCAACAGCTACTAAACTACTTAAAAACAGACAGTGGTTGTGTCCGAAATCACTCACTCATTCCCTACTCACTACTCACTATATAGTCCACTGTATCAGCTAAATTAAAACCACATTTCGGACACAACTCACTCATTGGCAAGCCGCTGACAGTGACGTATTTACTCTCGCGTCGCTCACAGACGGCTGGGGATTTACAGTTATATCTTTTCTTAAAAACTGCAAAACAGTATTTATTTTAGTGATACCTAATATTACAGTAAGCTTATTTTCTGCAACAGCCAAATATAAAAGAAAAATTCATTACACGTTATTTTTAAATAATTAAACCATATATTTGCCCGGAACTTATGCTGTCTTTAATAATTACAAGGTCCCGTGAATGCATCACCCGCGATGAACGGTTTAACGGCTAACGTCCGTGTTGTTTGTTTCTCAGCTCAAAGTTGTGAGACGGGCTCGTCCGAAAGTTAAACAGGGAGCTAAGTGTTATTCTCTGACAGTTTTTAATGTTGTTTCATGCTATTAGTAATCATTAAACATGTAATCAGCAATTTCTTCTGCTTGAACCGAAATGCATGATGGCATATATAGCTCATATAGTGCGCATCGCTAATACACTACTTTTCAAAATGCATTGTGGAATACATTGAGTGGACTATGTAGTGAATGACCATGCTCACTCAGATTTCGGACAGCACTACAAAATGGCGTATTCACGATACAGTGAATAGGGAGTGATTTCAGACACAGCCAGTGTTCACTTGTTGTCACGTTAGCCTACAGATACGTCGGAGCACCCGGCTATCTTATAACCGGCTGCTCCAACGTTTGTTTGATGTCACGTTTCAAACCGTAGCGCCACGTAACTGTACTGATAAGTACCTTACCTCAGCGTGTTGTATCCAGTAAAAAGTTGCCCTGAACAAAGAAAATGTATTTTGATCCGATCTCTATTTAGTTCCAAAACAAACCCACGCTCCCTAAAAGTAATTTACATCAGTGTGCAGGGACTCCGGGCCACAAGGTGGCGAGGGAGTGCAATTAAAATAGATCCTCCTCATAGCATCTTTAAAAACAAATTATCAGATGAAATATTTAAAAATCTTAGAGAGTATAAATCAGAAACTTGCATAATGGTGGCATAAAGTAGATGTTAGCAAATTATAGGCTTGATATTTTGTATCTTTTCCGTTATTCTTTGGGAAACTTTGCCTAAAACATTCTTACCTCAAAAATCATGTCTGTTAAAGAGGAATTGTAACAGCAGCAGGAGAGACTTTGTGTAGTTTACATCAGCAGTTCATTCAGACCCCTTCCAGGAATCTCCCTATCTGTTTCACCTGTGGCATGCTAACTGAATCAATGTCGGCATGCAGACATACTTACAAGGCTGACTCCTTCCCCAGTCCCCCCTTTACCTCCCTCCTCTCTCTGTTCCATCGTCTTTTCCGCTCTGTTCTTTTCTTCTAAAGCTGATGTTGTCAAACTTTCCTCTTTGTAAATCACGTCACGGTGTTGCCTGGCACTTGCTCTTTTTCTTCCCTTTCCTCTGCCTTTTTCTTCTGTCTTTTTTCTGTCTCCTCTCTTCTTGCTCTTTAGTCATCCTTTCCTTTTCCTCTTCCTTCCCCCCTCTCCCCCACCTCTCCGGTCCAGCCCTCCTTCCATAGCAGCCACTGTGTGGTCCTGAATGCGGGGACTTGGTCGTGACTGATCCTTTAGGGTAGAATGCAGCGGTGTGTGTTTTGTTCTTTCTTAGGGATGTTTGGCCTAATAAACTGGACGGTCTAAGTTCGGGAAAGCATGCTGTGTCTGTCAGTGATTGGTCGCTGGCCATATGAGCGTGGTGTGTGTATGTGTGCGTGTGTGTGCGTGCTCTTTTAATCCAACTGGCTGACTGTCTTCTTACACCTGTAGTTATTGTGTCTGTTCATCAGCTGTTCATCCAAACATGAAATAATGACACAATCATCCAGCCACCCCTTCCCCTTTCTTTAACTGTGTGTGTTTTTGGGAGGGGGACAGGGGTGGGGCACAGTTATGGGTATGAAATCTCTCTCCCTCCATGTCCAACACATAGTGACAAAGATGATGTGCTTTAAAGTTGTCCACAGTGAGAGATGTTTGATATGTTAGTCATGGAGGGAGAGACGCCCACAGAGCCTGAGCTACATCCTTGTGAATGCTGTACTGCACCAGATTAGCCAGTTGTGCTGACTGTCTGCTTGTTAATCTTTCGCTCTCTCTGAGCAGTTTTCCTCACAGTGTAACCCCTTTAGATTCACCTCTAGTCTGTTAGTGTGCAGAGCAAATACAGCAAACTCTTAACAGGGCTTTAAACTTGTTTCTGTTTCTTTTTCACCTCTCCCTCTATCAAATCTTTCCCCTTCATCACACCCCTCCCCTCCTTCCCTCCTGCCTCATCACAGGGTGGATACGCCGCGTATCGTTACGCCCAGCCGGCTGCGGTAGCGACTCCTGCAGCAGCGGCTGCTGCAGCAGCAGCATACAGTGACAGGTGAGTGTGTTGTTCATTTCATCCTTAAATACAACACAACCCAGGTAGACCAAGGTGACACATTTCTCTCCAATTGTTCTACTGATGATTAATAACTGGTTTACAGACGCAACAGAAATTTGGACATTCAGTAGGATGTTCAAGTCCAAACCCAACAAATCTGGCCCAAATGTGAATTTCAGAAGTCAAAGCTGTGTAATACATAAAAAATAAACAAATAGAAAAATTATATCAGTTTTTTCACATACTGTTTTTTTCCTCATCCATTATTAAAATGTTTATTATTAGTATAATTAATATTAGTATTAGTATTATGAACATTAGATTTATTTATTCATGTATTTATTTTTATTAAACTGTTACTTATCTAGGCTCCCTTATTCTTTACTCTTGTTTGTTGTACACACTTGTATAGATAAATTGCCCCCCTTAAGTATCTTGAGATAAGTTAAGTTTTGAAACCACTCTGTAATATAGAGCAAGAATAGAATAGAAAAAGAATAGAACTTTATGTGGGGATGCTTTGAAATGACTATTTCTAAGTCTTTTAAACTGATACTTGATTTCTAATTCACTAAGTTGTCGACAAGTAAGAAAAGGGTCAAATTGATCCTAATATAATCAAAACTCATATCACAGATTCTGTTGGTTGACAATGACAAATTGGGGGCTAACATTAGCAGAGCTAGCCCCACCAGCCTGGTTACACACTGCTTGGTCAAATGGGAAAGCCAGCTTGATCTTTCACAGTGAACACACAAGCTCTTCTTCAAACTACTGTCTATGGCACTACAAGTCACAGCACCTTCCTTCATCCAAGCTTGTTTACATCGGGGTAGTAAAGCATTAAAACATCAAGGCAGTGATCGTTACTTCTAACCCCAGCTAGTGGCAGGTGGCTGTGTGACAGCTTAACTTGCTTGTCAACGAAGTTTCATTGTTTACTTGACTGAACTTGAACATCTTGAGTTCCATTAACTTTGCTCTGTTATAGTGAGTGGGAAAACTCTGTTTGCTCAGGGCTCACATGCCAACTTAAAACCTTAGCAGAAGGACAATAAGACAAAAAAGATCAAATAAACAAGAACCTAAAGTAGATTTCAGTACAAACACCTTGCTCCATAAAAACTTCTTTTTTTTTTTCAGAAAATGAGTGATATTAAATTTCTGTTGTTTTTTTGTTCTATGACAGCTATGGACGAGTTTACACAGCAGACCCTTATCATGCTGCACTCGCCCCGGCTGCGTATGGTGTCGGAGCAATGGTGAGTACCTTCAAATACTTAATGATGCAATGTTTCATGTTATATTGTGATTTTTTTAATTGGAAAGAGAGAGAACAAAGTTCTAGTTCAGCTCTCCTTTTTAAAATTAATTCTATGGGTTTTTTTTACTTATAAAAACAATATTCAAGCCGTTGTTTAAAGATAAAAGCATTCACATTTTTTAGACACCGATAATGATTTATTAAATGCAGTCAGTATTCCCAACTTTAAGACTGCAACCATTGTTTTTATCACATCAATTTCTAATTTAATGATGAAAAACTTATTTTGGATTATTTAGCATTAAAATTATATACTGGTCTACATGTTAGAGAGTTTGAAGACACTCTTTGTGCTCAAATCTGTCAAATAATAAATGTTTTTTGTTTTTCCACAGGCCACGCTGTACAGGGGAGGCTACAGTAGATTTGCCCCTTACTAAAGACACTATATTCCCCAGGAGCTCCTCTCTTCCATTGAATTACTCTGAAAGAGCTCCCTCTGTTGTCGTGGAGGTGGACTGCACCCACTTTTCAAGTGTGGAGTCAACCACATCAAAGATATTTCAGATCCCGCCCCTGAGCAGTCCCACGTTTTCTTATATACGCTACTACAGAAATAGAGGAATGCCGTATTAAAGACTGACAGATGGCCTTAAAGTTGAAAAAAATAAGGAAAAAAAAGGCTAAATGGCCACCTTCCCTATTGCACGGCTGTATTATAGTCCCCCTCTTCTTATTCCCTCAGCATTCAGCAGCACAAGACTCAAAATGGAGCCCAGATGTTCTTCCAAAGGCTGTGTTTGGATAACTGGCATTTAAAGAGCTGTCAACCATGTTTGAGAAAGAGCTGTGTGGCCTGCACACTCTGAAGGAAAGAAAGAGAGGGAACAGAGCAATCAAAGCCTCCACCAAACGTCACATGTCGCAGAAAGACGCAGGACGGTGCACCTGACAACATTTGATGACGAGTCACTACAAATGATTAAAAACACCCTGAGATGGATTTTGTAATTCCTCCACGGAGCGTGGGCGGATGGCAAAGATGGAGGAAGCCTGTCTGTGGGGTGTTCTGACAGAGGGAGACTGAACATGGCGGCTCGGAGAGATGACGTGACGGTTTATAACGCTACAGAAATCACCTGTGAAAGCTGAAGGAGGGAGGTTTATTAGAGTTGTTCCTTACCTCAAGTTTTCTTAGTATGTGGAAATGGTGAACCTTTAAACTTAAAGTTGTTATGATATGCAAAGAATTAGTTTAGAGAAAAAAGTTACCAAATTATTATTATCATTATTGTTATTCTCATTATTATTATTATTACAAATCCATTATTTTGCTAGACTCAGCAGCCACTGCTTTCATGTAGATTGAACAGTGAACCTGAAATCAGAAAAAGGAGCGTCTGCATTACAAAATTTTCCACCTTTTGACAAAATGGCACGACTGTAGTTTCTTGTGATCTTTCCCAAGCAAAGGATTCTTTGTGCTGTGTCAACACTACAAAAAGTTCAACACTACACCTTCAACATTTTCACCTTCTTGACATATTATTTGGCTGTAGATCAAACCAAATGCTCCACCCACAACCCTGAGGCACAAGTACTCGTTGATCCCTTAGCGTAGACATTTATTTGGTTTTCCCCTCAGGCTCCATCTTTTTTAGAGCAGCGTCCAACATTGAAAGAGTCTTCCTAAAAACATACTTAAGTTGGTGATTGTTTTTGAGATGCTGCCAGCAGCTATTACTGAGCAAGAGAGAGATTCTGTCCTTGAGTTAATAGAAAATATTTAAATGCAAAACACCTTACTATTGTGCATATTTCTATACCGTTGTATTCTATATTTCCATATTGTGGCTTTTTTTGGCTTTTGTTTTTGTTCCAAAGATTTGTAGAAAGCACATTTTTTGCCGTATGTATAAATATACTATCTTTGTTATTGATGTTATCATAATCTTTGATAATCCTATTGCTGTCTTTACATACCTTTCTTCATTTTCCATTCGTCTTTTTTATATCTGAATCCTGTGAACTTCCATCAGTATGGTGAAAGTTCTTTTTCTCTATAATATATATTTTTTGCTTTGATCTTGAGCCGATGGCATACCTTGATGACAAACTAAAGGTGTGTGTGTGTAACACTACCAAACTTTCAACCCTTTAGTCGATCATTAAGTCAGTTTGTTTTTTCTTTGTTTTGGTATCCGTTACAAAGACAAATGATTATCTTCTTTTAAAATACACAATAATTGTGTCTATGTTTTGCAGGTAACCATGACATTCAGAATAGATAAACAGGTCTGAAGCACTTCGGTCAAACCAAATGTGCTTTCTTGTTTCAGATTTTTAATTTATTTTTCTCCTGTCATTTCAAAGCTTTGTCTGATTTGTCACTCCGAGTTTTGTTTTGTTTTGTTTTTTTTGAAGAAAGTCAAAAAGTGTTATCTCTCGTACAGAAAATAATGTTCCAACATGGGAAACATTACATCTCAGTGGGTTAGGACCATGTGTTCAACGGGGCAGTTATGTGTTTGTTTTTTATCCAAGATAATTTCAAAGCTACAGTTGTGTTTTTCATTTCTCACTTTTTGGAAAACATGCAGGTCAGAAAGACTTATTTTTATTAATATTATTATCATTAAATGTGCTGCTGATGAATTTTGAATCTTATGGCATCCTACATTTCTCTTTAAATGTCTGAAAGTTACCATTGAATGTGCTCTGGACAAAAAACAAAAACAAAAAAAACACTGAGGAAGAAAAAAGAAATCTAGCCAAAGATGCTAACTTGTTGTCCCCAGCACGTTCTGGTTTCCAACTTGAGAAATGCTACACAAAATACACAAAGATGGACTTACAAAGCCACCGAAGGCATGGACAAACCAGCATGAGCGATACTTGTCAAGTTATTGAAAAAAAAAAAAACAATTTGCATGAATCTTATGTCTTTTATAGTTTGACTCCTCAGCTGCAGAGCCCAGTTGCGTTGCTCTTTACCACTACACTCTGGAGAATGACAGGCAGCTAGCAGTTTGATGCTAGCTAACACAACAAAGAGCACAGTGCTGTTTGGCAAAAAGACCTGCTGGCAAAGAAATGACTGCCGCATGAAAACATGCGGCAGCTTTATTTTACTGATGTGGTCTTCTTGCCTTTGTATTATAGTAAACTATGTGGCCATTCTTCATAGTTGCTACGGTTTATCAACAACCAATCCTCTGTCATGTCTCTACACCCTTTGACTGCCATTATGTTTTTGTTATTGAATGTCCATATAAAATGTTTTATATAAAATGTTTTGTTGTGATTGAGCTTTCAGGTTGTCTTCTTTTTGCATTGAATTCATTAATTAAAATAAACAGAGTACTACTTTGTAGACACAGACATCACCAGTAGGTTAGTGTTAACTACCAGGTTTATCAAAATGCACAGTGGGTTGATTTAACTCGAGTATTGGGTGGAAAAACAGACACAAACCTCACAAAAATAAATCTGTTAATTAAATGGAGTTCTTCAAACTTAAGCAAACAATTGGCTTATTAACAAATGCTGCTTATCCGGCTATATAGTTCAGTGTGTGTGCTTCAACCTGATTGAGACTAAAGCTACAGGACAGGGGTAAAAAGAAAAGGTAGGTAATGACAAAAACTTTGAAAAACTGTTAAAATGAAAAAAACTTTTTACATTGCTCTTTTTATGCTAGGGGTCCACGTGCATTATAGTGGCTACATGGGTTTCGGTGTTAAGCAACATGCTAATTATAGCATGCTAACATGCTCACCAAAAATTAAACAAATAATTTAAAAAAATCTATCTCGAGGATAGCTAACCAAAATGACGCACACACAGACGTTGCTGGTGTTTCAGTGTAAAGTGTGACCTTGTTAACTGGTGACTCTCGGCCGTTAATCCCAGCTGCCGTCGGCTGAAAATCACCAGTTAGCATGGTCACTATTAACAGCGAAACACCTGTTGCGCTGTAACAGTCGAAACTTGACAGAAGTTGCCTCTATTGCGTAGTATTGTTTTTGACAGCTGTCCACAAAAAAACATACATTTTGATGCTAACAGGTTGAACTTTGTGTTTAAAAAACGCTAACTCGTCTGAATGAATGGAGCTAAATGCTGCTCCTGCGGTCGAGATGCGTGCACGTCTTTATGATGACGTAGACTGATAATCCCTCTAAATTCTATATAATTAGCTATTTTGGATATAAGTGGTAGATTAGTGTTTTGAACTCATGCTTAATTTAGTGTCACAATAAAAGTAGTTTTGCCTAAGCACTTCCTGCGTCATCATCCGTCGACCTGTTCAGGTTCTGGGGCTGTTTCCCAAAGCCCAGGTACCTTGCCTTGCCTTGGTCTGATGTGGGCGTGAGCAGGCACCCACATCATCAGTTGCTGCCCAAGTGCTGTTCCAATGTTCATGTCCTCCGGAGGCATATGTCCTCCATTTGGTTAGCATGTGGCTAATTGACCATTGCAGGATACACCTGTGTATCCTTCACTGCCTTGCCATGGCTATAAATACCGTACATGCAACGCGTGAATCTACAAAAAAGGGAAAAAATGGAAGGAAAAGACGCACCAGGGACAGACGCTCCAGCAGAAGTGCGTGGTAAATTGCAATTTAAATGTAAGTAACAAAATATACCTCTGAAAATAACAACTTATACCATGTCCACCACTTAACTCTTTTGTGTGTCACTCACGTGACTATAATTACTGAGAAGCTGCACCTTCAGAGTGTCAATGATGTGACAATAAAAAAGCAAAAAGCGTACAAAAGTGGTATTTGTAGCCGCTTCAGCTCCTCCCATGTTTGTATAAACTTTCCAAGCACTGTCCACAGTGCAACACAAGTTATGTGAGACAATGTAACTCCAATTACATATACATTTGTGACAGGAATCTGATGGTAAAAAATATGCCTTTGTAGACTGTTGCATTAGCATCTTCTTTTGAGCAGAGGCAGGACACCTGCCTTGGATTGGAAGGAAGTGGCTTCGGGTTACTGCCTTCAAAGGCAAGGCAAGGCAAGGTACCTGGGCTTTGGGAAACAGCCTGGGTCTCAGGTGGCTGGAGCTTTTCTCGGCTGTCTTTGGGCAAGAGGCAGGGACCCCCTTGGTTTGTTTGCCTGTCAAACACAGGGCTGACCTCTCACAAGTCCACACACACTAATGGGCAATTCAGAATCACATGGTTACCCGATGAGCATGTTATTGGACTGTTGGAGGACGCCAGAGTGCCTGGAGAGAATATTAGCATGCACAGGAAAACATGCAAACTCTGCACAGAAAACCCTGCTCTTGCCCAAACCGGGGTTTCACCTTGGGACCATCTTGCTGGACAGCAGCGCTAACCACTGCACCCTAGTGCAGCTCACTTCTGTTCCCATGCAAGGTTAAGTATCAGCTATGAGGGGTTAAAGTCAGATAAGTGTTTTGAGTGTTGTGCTAATGTTAGCATGCTAACAGGCTCACATTTAAAGCAGTTTTATTAAAAACACTTTAAAAATTACATTTTGCTCATGTTTTCCAGGCCAAATACTACAAATAATCTAAATGTAGTTCCTCAGTTGAGTCAGTAGAAGTTAGCATTTTAGCATGCTAATGGGCTCACGGTTAAAATGTGTTTTCTTGAAGTTCTTTTAGTGATACCATCCCTGCTAGCTGTGCTATGCATCTTACAAACATTATCCAGGAACAGATTTTGAAGTATTTTCTTTCATGTATATGAGTTAGGTTAGTGTATTGAGCATCATACTTGAGTTAGCATGCTAACATGCTCACGGTTAGAGACAACATGTTGTATAGCATGTTAAATCTTAATGCAGTGTTAGTATGCTTACATTTACCAAAGTGATCTTGACTAACTCAGTCATATTGTTCATTGTAGATCCATCCCAACAATACTGTTTGAATAAAGACAACAACTTTTATTTTGGGGAAAATATTTATTGGTAGGTTCTAAACTTGCTCTCGTTTTCCTACAGGTAGTTTGCACATATTTACTTCCAGAGTTCATAAAAATAAAAATATATTTATATATTTATATACCATAAACAGCTGTACATTAAAAAGAAATAGCTCCAAAGAGAGGAAAGGGCATGGAGTGGAAAAGGCAGGAGAGAGGGTTTGGTGGTGCCATACTGCAAAAACAGCAGCTCAAATCTTCAAACAGATTCAGGCCTGTCCACTGTCTCTCAGGAATGCACAAGCCAAGTGTGAAAAAAGGGGAGGGGTGGAAAATGAGGATTATTGCTTACAGCATGGAAACCTCAATGAAGCGAATATGAATTAATACTTTCAATTTATAGTGTAACTTAATGAGGCTTTATTTGCCTTGTGATCTTTTTTAGCTTTAAGTCTCATTATTTGTGCAATGTTACCCAAAGCCCATTTGGGCCTAACACAACAAACATAAGGTCATGTTTTTTTGGGAAGAGTAGGACAAGAGAGGGAAATAAAACAGGGAAATCAGTCCTGGGAGGTATATTGGTTGTGTTAAAGATATGGTAGGGATTCTACACGATTCCATATTTCGCCAGGTCGCTGAGCTCCATGTCGCCAAAGGCCTCCCATGGGCAGATCACTGTGATGTCTGTGCCAAGACCCTCCATGCCGGGGATGTCGTCTCCGAATCTAGAAAAGAGAAATAGAGGCTTGTCTTAACTTTCTGCGCATACTCTGTGCATTATCTGTTTGACTTTTCACCACTGTTGACTTGATGTTTTCTCACCCCTTCTGGCCGGGTTTGGGGGCTTTGCTCTTGAAGGTACGAGCAGCCCTCTGCTTGAACTTGGGAGGGGCCTTCTTGTCGGCGGGAGTTGCAACGGCTGCGTCTGCCATCTCTTAGTCTCTGAGAAAACAAAACAATTATCAGTCAATTAGATAATCTGCACATTTAAGACCCTTCTCCCCCTCCCCCTCCCCCTCCCCCCTGCTTGGGTGATATAACATCTTTAAGTCAGGTCAAATTATAGCGTAAAGCTATCATCTAGCTTCTGTAGAGCCTGTTACACAAACAGCTTTGCCTATTTTTACACCTCGGGTTTAAAGATTACTTCAGGCCACTTTGAGCATCTTGAGTCCATGATCTAGCTAAGTTCACCTAATTCCACCTAGAGTCTGCAGGGAACAGCACGCTGCATGTTGAGATTAATATACCATGACTGTAAGAACATGTTGACCTGAACATTTAAAATCTGCCCTAATCTGACCTCACTCTGGTCTTAGAGATATTTTTTTAGGAGAGTACAGTAATACCCTGGACTTTACTGGAATGCTCTCTGACTTTCTGTTTTCATCTTTGAACATGCAAACAAACCGTACTGATGGGGTCCAAACCAAACCCTAGCTAACATTTCACACCTTGGTAGATTTTTGTACCTCCTGACAAAGACAAATATGAAAACACTAATCAAATATATGTGGCTGATAGAATTTATGTGCAGATATAAAAAAAATACATGTGGGTAATGTTATCTCTGAAAAAGGCTAATACTGATGATAGCTCCTCCTCCTTCAAAAACATGCAAATATAATCAGAATGAGCTTCTAAAGTGCTTTAACACTTAATTGATTCAGGAAGTTTCATCAGAGTTTGGTTTCACCTGAAATGGCAGCCAAGATATTTGCCAACCAATGGAGATCTAGCATTAAGTTAAAGGCTACAAAAGAAGCAATGAGCAAATCATGTGACTGACGCTGACATCAAGTCAGCTGAGTTAACTCAATTTTAGTTTGCTTTCACTTCTTGCTTTCTCTCAGAAGGTCACAGGAGGTCTGATCTGTCATTTTCTTTAATGCATGCACATTCATCCTGCAGGATACTCAAGACTGAGTCACTAGCAAAGATTTAATCCTGCAGTTCACTAAACAATCAGTTTCCTAAATGATGGCAGCAATTAAAAATCATTTCTACACTTTAACAACAAATCTGACATGAAATAAAATCAAACTTCATGTTTGAAGCCCTGGACTCTTGAAGTGACTTTTGGTTTCTCAAGCAAACATGTTTCTGACAAGTAAATTAAAAAGGAACCAAAGATTAGTGTCTAGATACAATCCGAAAAATAAGTCAAGAAAATTCCAGATATGATACTTGAGACAGCACTAGTTTACATAAAGGAGTGTTGAGAAGTCAAATTCACTCCAATAGCAATGCAAAAACAAGTTGCAAACTGAACAAATGACACCATAGAAGAAGAAAATATCAGCAGCCACTTAAAATGTTTACTTGAAAGGTTTATCTCTGAATAGTTAAACAAACACAGCAGATCCTCAAACTGTTAACCTTTTTGGTTAAAGGTTCTGATCCATGACCCGTACGCCACGAGTCCACTCTCCCTGTCTGCACGTTTCTGTCCTAACCCTACGCTCTAACCTTAATCCTTTCTGCGCTGTTGAAAGATGGCCAGAGCTGGCAGCGAAGCAAAGTCCAGAGTTTCTTCTTACCTGTTTTAGTCGCCTGGTCGGCTGCTGGTAGATCTCTCTTTGGTCAGTTTCTGATTCTGTTGGCTCTCCTCTGACTTTCTTATATACTCCGCCTTAAATCCACCTGACGTGCTTCTTCATAACTTGACTTGTTTTTACCACGCCCTCCAATAAGCTGCTCTTTGAGATTAGTGGGGGGCTCAGAAGAGGACCCTATGTCATGACATGTGTTGACAGTCTTACATAAGGAAACATAAATACTAAATGGATCGACTGAAGAATATGATGTGGTCCTTACCCTTCTAACATTTTCGAAATAAATGAATACTAAAATTTTTATTCTACGATATCTGGATTAAATACAAAGTGTTTTACAAACAGTAAAATCAGCTCCCTAATGGTTTGTCCATACAGGTCATTCTTAATCCTGAAAACAGTAATTAAACAGAAAACAGCTCAAGGTTTATCTGGAGCATTCACTTGGGAATCAACATATTTCTCTGTTTAAGAAACTGCTGGAAAAACCTGTACAGAACCACAGACTTCAGCGAGCTTTTTGTGGAAAAAAAAAAAAAAAAAAAAAAGAACAAGGATAATTTTTCTTGTAAGAAATGTGTATCTATAATTCACAGCCCTCAGAAACTCTGGTTCTGTCACTTTAAAAGATATCATTCGTAATTAATAATGGAATTGATTTTGCAGTCTCATGTTCACCCTCTGTGACCTAAGTCCATGCCATGAGGCTGAAGATTAAAGGCTGAATAGATAAGCGTTCTTTCTTTGCCACTGAGCGATTCATCACCTGCATGCAGCTCAGGGCGTCACTGCTCTTACATCACATGCTCCACATCCTCGTGAGGGCTAAGTTAGGGCACATGTTTTGTGTACAAACAAGCTGTAACAAGCTAGCCAGTCTTAATTTTGTCACTGTCATACATTCTGGAGCTCTTGAAGCGTCACTCAAGTGTCATAAATTCAGCTGAGTCAAGTCGTTCAGGTCAAAGATGTGTTCAGTAATAGCACACACAACACTTTTTATAACTTTGGGTTTAACCCTCTGCTCTTTGAGGAAAAGCTAACCACTTAAAAGGGTTACAAACTTAACACCTTAAAAAGAAGCCTAATACATGTTTGAATAAGTTTAGTAGAGATACAAACTCAAACTGTTTTTCCAAATGCAACAAAGTGGACATTATTATTTTTTTAATGAATAATAAATCTTTTTGCAGAATGAGAAACAACAGAAAGATATTTGAAGAGTGGATGTTTACAGTAGTTCTTTAGGAACTCAGAAAATTAACTGTCTTCACACAAATGTCCAGATTGTTGTAAATTGTGTGTTTATAGTGAAGTCAGATACCAAGATTATTGTGAAAGGTCTGAATGAACTGGATATTAACGATAACAATACATGCAGGATCAACTTTGGGTGAGATAAAACATTTGTGACATCAACACTCAATGCTTCAGTGAGTTACTGGTTGATGATGAAACAGATTGATGAGTGACCACTATGGATGAAAGAAAGAAAGAAAGAAAGAAAGAAAGAAAGAAAGAAAGAAAGAAAGAAAGAAAGAAAGAAAGAAAGAAAGAAAGAAAGAAAAAGAACAAAAAGCAAAAACACTTAATATTCCTAAAAAATATTGTGTCTTAAAATCATAAATCGTAAACTGTGTAGCAGGTGGTTACTACAAGAGAGACTTTACAAGAAGTCTGCATGTTTCATCAGATTACCTTTGTAGTCCAATAAATGGCCTAGAGTAAACAGGTTGATGGAAAAGCACCATAAAGAAAAACAAAAGTGAGAAACTTTGGAAAATAGTTGTTACTCAATTAATTTTCATCATCACTACTTTTTCTGTTCCCACATTTCTCTGTTATTTCTCTTTTATTTTATCGTTTTTGTGAAGCAGTTTGTAACCCTGTTTTGAAAAAAAGTGTATAATAATAATATTTTTTATTATTATAACTATTATTATTATTATTATTATTATTATTATTATTATTATTAGTATTATTATTATTATTATTATTATTACATGGTTCTTGTATTGTATTGTATTGGGTTCATATGGGTCGAAGCTTGTGTTCCATGCTTGAAGTTTGTGTTTGTTTTTATGCTGTAGCTGCCAAAGCACTTCGTAAACTTCTGATTTTAAAAAGTGCCACAAAATAAAGTCATTATCATTGTTATTATTATTTTTGTTGTTATTATTATTCATTCTAAACACCATTAAGATACAAAAAAGTTATTGTTTTTTCAACTATTCATTTGAAGAAAATGAGTAAACAGCATAAAGTGTAATCATACTACCTATACCCAACTTCCAAATGACTAAGTCATTACACCATGAAGTATTTTTTTGAGTTATGATGACACTTCTGGGAAAGTGTCACTTAAACTCTGTGAGGATGATGATTTGCAAACAAACTTTTTTTTATTAAGATGTGATGATGGGTTTTACAGTGTAGGTAGCAGTACGTTCTAAAACAGGGATCTGAAACTTGTGCCATGGAGGGCCAAGAGGCTACAGGTTTTCTTTCCAACCCATAACTCCACCAGCTGATTTCACTGATTAGTCCCTGCTCTTTGCTTGAAGGTGAAGTAATCAGTGAAATCAGCTGGTGGAGTTTTTGGTAGGAAAGAAAACCTGCAGCCTCTCGGCCCTCCATGGCACGAATCTGAGATCCTTGGTCTAAAAGAATGGATCAGAAATGCTAACTAAGTCAGTGTGGACGCTGATAGAGAAACAATGTGTCTGTGAACACTGAAGCTTCCTCTGGATCATTGATGTCGACTCCAGCTGCTACGACTATTACAGTCTTACTATCATCATCACTGCTACAACACCAGTGTAACACTTTATAATAACCATCATCTTTAAAGGATAAATAGAAAGTTAATTAAACATTAGTCAATAGTTATTTACTGGTTAATAGATATTTACAAACATTTTTTGTTAATCATGGCCAAATGTTTTACAAACCTTTAAGATGGTTTATAAAACATTTATAAACATTACAGAGACTCATGGACCAGATATTTGTTCATGGTTAGTAAATATTTCATGAAGCGTTTATTAACATTATTTAGATAGTTATTACTGGTGATTGATTGACTATTTGAGTGACTGTAAAGTTGCAGCTGATGCTCAAATAGTTATTGACCCTTTATAGATGATGGTTATTACAAAGTTTTACATCAATGTTGACGTATGAGCTCTGTCCATCTCTCCCTCTTTCTACACCTTCCCTATTCAGCCCCCCGACCCCAACAAAGTTGAGGTGGATGTCTGTCCGACAGGAGTCTAATTCTGTTCAAGGTTTTCTGTCTGTTAAAAGAAGTTTGTTCTTTCCTCTCAAACTTTCTAAAAATTACAAATGTCCCTACTCCTGGCGGGTTGAGAAGAGATCAGATACTTGTCTCATCTTCATGTTGGGTTTCTCTGTCAGTAATATATAGGAAGAAGGCACAGCAGAGGTTGTACTTCCTCAGACAGCTCAGGAAGTTCAACCTGCCCCAGGACCTGCTCATCATCTTCTACACCTCCATCATTCAGTCTGTCCTGTGCTCCTCCATCTCGGTTTGGTTTTCCTCAGCCTCCAAACACGACAGGCACAGACTGCAACGAACTGTCAGGGCTGCAGAAAAAATCATCGGAGCCAGCCTGCCCTCCATCCAGGACTTGTACAGGTCCAGGACCAGGAAGCGGGCTGGCAACATCTCTGCAGACCCGGACACAAACTGTTTAAACTGCTTCCCTCTGGTCGGCGTTACAGAGCTCTGTGCGTCAAGACGTCCAGACACAGGAACAGTTTCTTCCCCCAGGCCGTCACTCTGATGAACTTAACTGTTAACTTGCCATAAACAACATATATACCTCATGTACAGCCACAGTCTCTCTGTTCTGTTTCTATTGCACAACCATCTTCCATTCCCTGTTGCAAATTGCACATTTTTTTATGACATTTATTCAGTGCACTATTTCCCTAACTTAAATTGTGTATATATTTTTTATTTACTCTGTGCAGAGTTCTTTATTTAATATTGTAATAATTATTATTCTTTTTCTACTACTTAAACTCTATTTTTCTACTCTTGTTAAGTCTATCCACGTTTGTACTGAGAGAGAGCAGTTTAAACCGGAGTCAAGTTCCTTGTATTCTTGAAAATACTTGGCCAATAAAGATGATTCTGATTCTGATTCTGATTCTGATCACATTAGTGGTTTTACACTTGCTGTTTTTTCCGGAAAGCGTCCTGAGATAACATTTGTTGTGATGTAGCTCTATACAGATAAAGATTGATTGATTGGTTGGCTGATTAATGCAACAGAGTGCCTTAAAATGTGATTTTAAAGCACAGTAAGGAGACAAGAAATGTGGGGAGTAGAGATTGAGAGACAACATGCAACAAAGGGTTATGATCTGGAGGCGTACCAGCAGTCACTGTGACAAGACTACGGCCTCAGAGCAAAGGTCACGCCAGCCCAACTGGCAGCCGAGCTGTAGCGTGATTCTGACTTCAGATCAACTACTGATTGTAACTACATCTCATTTTACTCATTGTCTTTTCACACACCTCTTCTAGATTCATCTGTAGAAACTTAGGGCCCTCTGTCTTTGTTTTTGTGTAAGCAACGAGAGAACAATAGGAAAAGATGCGCTTACCATCAAACCATCACTTCACATTCACTGATTTCTCAGATACAGAAAATAAATGACACAAGTGACAAGAGTTTAATAAACGGGCTGATGGAGTGTGTAAGTTCCCACATTTCCTGACAAAGACAAAGGTGTTCATTGTTTTTATTCTTAGCTTCAACTTGATATTCCTATCTGCTCCTGACCCCGGCCAAAAGCGAACACCTCTATTTTCACTTCCACTGCAACAGGTTACAGACACGTCTACTTTGTATTTGTACCCGCTAGCCTTTGATCTCCTCTATTTGTGGCTGAGCTGGTACAGAAGGGCAAGCCAAGTTGGCACAAGAAAGATCCAGAGAGTGAACATCTGAGAAGATTAACAGCTCGGAGGAGTTTAAAAGGGGGACAGCCTGCCGGGAGGAGAGAAACCACAAACGAGAGGAGTGATAGAGACTCATCAGGCGGCATCAGGAAACACCTGAGAAAAGGTGAGAGGAAACTTCATTTTCTTAGCAGAGATGCAGATAGAGCTAAGTTTTACTGCTTAGACAATGTAACACTGTAGTCGTCTTTTCTTCAGTATTTTTGGGCTGAAATGAGACTTGAGACTGTTCCTGGTTGGACTTTACACAGAGTCAGGACAGCGTCTGCTGAAGCAGTCATTGGCTCTTTTTCCTACATGGATTTAAACAAGATTTTTGAGGATTATTTGCACATTTATAACTGATGCTAAATACCTTAACAGCTCTTTATCGAGTGTGCAAGCTGATGGTGGGGCTCACTGGTCCATGTAGCCAAGAGATCTGTCTTTTTTTGTGTAGCACTTTATAACTACAGAATAAGATTGTGTATATCAATACTAAGAAATGTAAAAGTTAAGAGCCCAGATTGAGAATGTTTATGCATCTGTGTGGAAATCAAGATGTTATTGTACACTGACATGTAGAAAAGAGCAACAGAGTCTAATCATTTTTCTTTCTTTCTCTTTCAGCAACTAATCGAAATGGCCGACGTTGCAACTCCCGCTGACAAGAAGGCACCACCAAAGTTCAAGCAGAGAGCCATGCGCACCTTCAAGAGCAAGGCGCCCAAACCGGGCCAGAAAGGGTGAGATGGAAAAAGATTACACAACAAAGTTGACGCAAGTCCATGTTCCGTGAGGTCAACATTCACTCCTTGTTTCCTGTTTGTCTCATCTCCTGTTTTCGCTCCCTACTCTCAGATTCGGTGACGACATCCCCGGCATGGAGGGTCTCGGCACAGACATCACAGTGATCTGCCCGTGGGAAGCTTTTGGGGACATGGAACTCAGCGACCTGGCGAAATATGGAATAGTGTAACCCTCCTCATTTTGTTTCCTTGTTACCTTGTTTCCTTTGCCTTTTACCACCATCATCCCTCATGTTTCCACCTAAAGACTCAACAGCCGAAGATGCTGTTCTTGTGCACTAGAGAGGAGGCAGCTTTTGATGATTTAGAGGTTTCGGCTGAAAATGTTCCCCAGCACTCGCGCTTATCTCACGCACTTTACTTACCCTTCCTAACGAGTCCCCAATTTTACCTTTTCTACTTTTCTTTCTCTCTTTTTTTGTCACTTAGATCTATTTTCTAATGACTGCTTCAAGTAAGGAGTGATTCTGTAAACTTCCCTCAAGGGAGAAAAATAAATGTGTGATTTGAAAGATGAGATTGGACTCGATGTGTTTCCACCTCTTCTCCTCAAAGCTGCCGACCTGACATACACAGATATCTATTTTTGTGTGTTAGTGATATCAAATCTATATTTTTATCACACTGTCTCGAACCGAATAGAGGAATGACTCTATAAACTCAATAAATGGTCATATTTTCCATACAGAGCATCTGTTGTTGTGTCCTTATTGTTCATTGGTCAAACTTTTCACGTTCAGGTCTCAGAAACTCAGGGAAAAGAACAACACATAAAAAAACACCTCGTTGGCTTTCTGCTCTCTAAATCCAGACATGTGCATAAAAACTCACTTATTTCATCACTGACACTTCTAAAGCAGACTTTTTTTATAAAAATAAACTCAGCTTCAAGGACACTACGGGGGTATTTAAAGCAGTCGCTGTAATGGCAACTAAGGCTGCCTGGTGCAAAGTCTGTTGGTTTTTATGTTTCTCAAAGTAAAGAGAAAGATTTAACACAGACCAACAGCTTGAATGTCAACACAAACACTGGAACAAAAGGTCAGGAAAAGATAAATGTCAAACATCACAACAGGGTCCCAACAATCACATTTCAGAGAGGTAAGACTCAGTTTGCTCTGAGATGGACTGAACTCACAGAATCAAGTGTTCAGCTGATAAAAGTCATCATCATGCGATCATTAAAGAGCAGAATGTGGCTCAGTGGTAGCGATGGTTATAAGTCAAATGGAAGGTTAGTTGGCTACATGCCGAGGCATCTTAAGGTAAGACTCTTAACCCCAAACTGTCCCCGGTGGCTGTGCCAATGTGTGAATTGGATTAGAAAATACTGATTTAACTTTACACAGCAGCCTCTTCCATCAGGACATGACTGTGGTGTGAATGGGTCATCGTGTAAAAGTGTTTTGAGGGGTCAGGATACTTGTAAAGTGTGACATAAACACTGTCTAGTTACCATTTTGACTATTTAGCTAAAGAGAAGGGACCACAAACACAGACTGAACACAATGGAAACAGGTTTCAGGTTGTGGCTGAAGGTGTTGTCCTCCGGCACACTATACTGTATGAAAAATAAAAGTTTGTCCAGTCAGATGCACAGCTCAGCTTACGGGACTTTCAGGCGCCCTACAGCTGTTAGAAAAAAAGCATAATGCCCACATCATATCCAATATTGCTTTGTGCTAGGCGTCACTCTGTTGGCTATGGCTGCCTTTTGCATCAGCTCTCTCTTCTTTGCCCGTTTCTTGTAATTTTTTTGTCTCTTTTTCGTCATCTTTGTATTTGGAGTGGATCATTACTTTGTACGGCTCATTTGTTGGTCATGGACACCAAACTTTTTGTGGCTTCAGTGATATTTTTACTACTTTTTCTCCTGTGTTGGTCTGGAGATCCTACATGCTGCATTGTTTACATGTGAACTCAGCTGTTAGCAGCCTGTAGCATGTCAATGCTAACTGGTGTAAGGCCTGATATTTCCCCACAAGGTGAGGAGAAGGAGGTGAGGATGAAGTGCTGGTTCTCAGGTGTGAGCTAAGAAGTGACCACATCAACCTGTCTGTCCATCCATCGTTATTGGGAACGTAAGATCTATCTCCAATAATGATAGACGAGCTAGCTGTACTAACCCAGCAACTGAACGAGTACGAGAGGGCAGAGTAGCATCATGCTAGTCACGGACATGGCTAACAGAGCTGACATCAGACACCAACACCACATTGGAAGAGCTTCACCTGCTGTGAGCAGACAGGATCCAGGAGACAGACTGAACAGACTGCTGAAGAAACTCAGTCCTGGACCCTGTGGAGGTGGAGGCTGTTTGACTGGACAATGATGGACAAGCTGTCATCATCTATTTTCTTATGGACCTTTTTGCACTTTCTATACACTTTCTTACTTATGTTTTCTTGATTGCTGCTGTGACTTCAATTTCATTGTACTTGTTACAATGACAATAAAGTTCTGTTCTATACGGCCCCCGCCAACGATCCGCTTCATTACTCTGCACCAGGAACAGACAGGTGACGTAGTGGAGACCACATCTATATGTTATACAGCCCTTCCTTTCATTACTAGTATGTTTTTATACATCAGGTGTGGCCACATCATGTGAAGATAGGTTTCTGGCGGATTTAGATTTAAGCCAAATGTTAACACCAGATAAAGGATAAACCTGCTACTGATAAGGACATCACGGTGTAACTCAGTCACTATGAGGTCATGAATCACCTCAGGCTGTGGCCAGTGAATGAAACTTTACCTTTAATGGTTTTATTATTTTCCTGCCTGGACACAGACTTTGTTTTGAGCTACTTAACAACATTAATGTAAGATCATTAGGCCTTTCTTGCTTTAACAGTGTAACAGTTTGTCAGTGCTCCTCTTGAGTCACATTAAAATGAGATTATCTGTCGGAGCCGACAGCAGTGGTCAGGATTATTCAGCTGCAGGTCACTCTCTGGCTGAGAGCTGCAGAAGCTGGTTAATAAAGGAGGAGGAGGAGGCAGCTCTTAGAGGCAAAATGTCTGTGACATGAGCATGTGAAACAATAAGAGAAGTTTCAGCTTAGAGCAAGTCTTATCAGCTTTGTATTCAGATCTGTAAAGACTCATGGTCATCAGGATCAATGTAAAGCTGTTTCTGGCATTAGCTACTACATGTTTTTTTTCCCTTGTTGTAGTTTTTAACTTATTTAAGAACACTCACTTTGATTTTACTCTTCCAGAAGTTTTTGAAACATCCACATACAAGCAAGTGATTTTTGTCAACTGTGTCTTTCTGAATCGAAAAGAAATGAAAACGAGACTTAAACTTTGGAAATTTATCACTAACACAAGCTGTTATAAAACAAGGACGCTTGCAATGCTCTGACTTATCAGGTCTTATATTGTGTCTGATCAGATGTTTTTACTCGAAATAAAACATGAACACTGGGTTTCAGTTTTTGCAGTGTGGCACCTTTCATACACAAAAGCATGCAGCCCAAAATGCTCCACAACAAGGTAGGAAGATAGAAGAATAAATGGAGCGCAACCATGAAAATAGAAGTCAATGAAAGCAATAAAACCAGTTAAATTTGAATAAAACTAAATAAATACCAGAAATTTTAACTAGTGTAAAATTGAAAATAACTAAAAAATATATTGTTTTGAATTTAAGGCCATATTACAAGGAAAGGTCTCAAGTTTCCTTTCTAAAATCTGGATAAAACTTGTGTACTTCAGTCTTTGCTGAGTCAGAAATTCACCCCAGAGATCAGCTCTGGCTCAGGTCATCACCCTGAAACTTAGACTTCAAACACCTGGAGGAGCATCAGCAGTTAAGAGACATATCTATGAAACATTTAGCTAAAATCAGAAGTTAATGTTTACAAAAACATAAGGCATCATAAGGGCTGCTGACCTTGGAGACTATTTGTGTCCTGCAAGAAGTTTACAGGCTTATAACTACAAGAAAATATAGAGCTGTGTGGCTCTGGGTCAGATATTGTTTGCCCAATTTTTCACACTTGGTACATTTATCTGAAAATAAAAAAATAAAGAAAGAAATAGCCTTAATGCTAAGAGAAGTCTTTAATCTTTATTCTGACACAAAGGTGCGACTTCGGACTCTGAGGCTTGACGCATTGGCAGCTTATTCAAGTGGTAAGAGGATTGGGACTCGCCCATGTGGGTCAGTGCGGACAGACAGACAAAGTACGGGAGAGTTGTGTGAGAGTTTTATTAGCCAGGATTATCCTGCTAACCCTGACCATGACGACTATTTACAGACAACACATGCACACAGTCCTTGTCAGAGAGCTAAACAAGCTTTTAACTGTATTTTAGATTTGATCACAGTTAGTGTGGAATAGAAAACAGTTTTAAATGCATCCCACTGTGGATGCACAGTGAAAATCATTGGATGTGATTTTGTTAAATAAAAATCTTTTTTTAAGTATAAATAAACTAACGCATGCAGCAGATACCTGCAGGGGCTTGGTGAACAAGCAGCTGAAATTTTGTTTCCTGTTTCCATTTTTAAAAGATAATTTTTGGGCATTGTTGCTTTCAAAATAGGAAAGCAAAGACGACAGGAAATGTGGGGAGCAGAGAGGAGAAGGATGTGCAACAAACGTCTGTGGCCAGGAGTGGAAACCAGTGACTGCTGGTGGACTATTGCCTCATGGGATGCTCTTTAACCACAACAGCACTGAATTTGAGGCACTTCTCCTCTTTGTCGTCAGGGTAGAATGAGTCAGAAGGTCTAAGACCCAGCTTTTACTGAATATTTAGCACTTATTATTGATTTTTTTTAAGGTTGAAATATAGTGTTTCAGCAATTGATTACACTTAGTTATGGTTACATTATTCTACATGGGGGAAAAAATCTTCTTGAATTAGATGGCAGCACCTGCAGCCAAATAACTTGTAACACTTTGTTGCACTAAGGTTTTTCCCTCCTCTCTACATTCCACAGCCTCTTAAATAATAACTTTTAAATGTGTTTCCTGTTTTCAGTTCAGCTTTAAACATTAAAAGCATGTAGAAACAAGCAGGTTGGGAGAGGTAACACCACATGATGTGAGATATTTACACTCTGAGGCTGTTTGAGACCAAACAGAGCTAAAGGTTGTGTAAGTGGTGAAGACTGACCAACAGTGACAACCATAATCTGAATACCAGTAATCCACACAGTTCTTGTTTACCTGCATTACATCACTGATCTCACCTCTACACAGAAGCTCTCTCTGACCTGCTGGGATTTCACACGCAGACTGAACTGAGCTGATTTTACATTTCGGATTCAGATCAAAACATCATATTTACACAGAAACGTCTTTTACATGCATCAAAACTGCAAACTGACCATCTTTTTTTTTTTTTTTTTTTTAAATCTCAGAGACAGATTAACAGTACTACAGTGTTAAAATAGTCAGATAGGAGAGGTTACATATGTATGTTGTGGATTTATGGCTTACATTTAAATGACACACTCTGAAATTAGCTGCATTACTTAATTTTTTTTACACTTTTTACACTTTGGATGTTTTCTGATAAAAACTATCTGTGAAATTATGGGGAAAAAACAGCAACATCATGAAGCTCTGACAACTTTTTTTTTTTCTAACACCAGATTTTAAACAAACATGGTTTTGCTAAAATGTGAGATTTCACAGGTTTCAGATTTTAATGTAGTTCATTAATTATTTTTTTAATAATAATAATAAAAACCCTGAGTTTTCAACTTTGTGAGTATGCAAAGCTCAAACGTAGGTCACAGTAACTCATGCTGCAGCTGCTTCTATCCGCAGTTTGCCAGCTTTCATCATCTGATGCTCACAGCTGTTTAATATCACTGACCAACCACAACGTGGTGGCAGATTGAGGACTCCAGGCATTCAACAAATGACATTAAAGCAAAGACCTTCAACACTGTTAAAAGTTAATCTTCACTTATTTTTCAAAACTCATCTTGCAGATCTATCTGCCTGATGTTTAAGACACATTCTTCAACCTGTATGTGCTGATAAACAGAGGAACTTCATCCTCAACAAATCAAGCTGTTACTGTTCACACACTCTCGGCAGCATTCACAAACCTGGCTGCTTTTGGCATTATCCTGAAGAAAACATCATGTGTCACCACAATCCTTTAAGTAGAAAAACATCAATACCCCTCAGTCACAGCTCTGCTCTTTGCCACTCTGTGCTCCAAAATGTGCCTTTTGCTTTTGTTTAATTGCAGCACCAAGTATATGAGTGTGTGGGCCTGTAATTTGAGCCTTAACTGTATCTCCTTCAAGCCGCTTGAACACCCGACACTCATCCACAAAGAATCCGAAATGGTCAATGACAACATTTGTTTTTTCATTCTGTATTTCTGTTCTTCCTCCCTCGCTTCATTTTTCAACCATGTCCAGTCTGCGTCGGTGTCAGGAATGCTATTAACACTGTCTTCTCTGCGAAGCTCCCTGCTGTTATAATTCAAAGATGTTAAAGTGCTGTTTGTAGCAGACAGACAGGAAGAGTCTGAACGCTACAAATAAAATCTTAAAGGAGATTTTTATGCAGACACAAAGAAGCTGGCAGTTGTAACAAAATTTTATTTCTGAAGTGGCCAGACTTTGAACTTTTTTTGACCAGAGTTTTGTATTGCATTGCCAAATTTCCTGAGATATAGTATCTGGTATGTAGTATATGGTCATTTTCATTTTTAAACTCTGGCTCAATCACTCATCTCTTCTCTGTTGTAAATTTTGCTCACACCACCTACCTCAGCCTCAGAAATACTGCAAAAAAAGTGCATCCTGTTAAAGCCCTGGTAAGTAGTTTTAGCTGGTCTGACAGTAAACAAGATCATGACCAGCACGAGACTGATAATGTCTACAGAGTAATTATTAATGCCTGTCAGATGAGATAATAGTAGATGCTAATAACAGCCTCTATTTTACATTTTGCATGACATATATCTATTTTTATATATGTTTTTTTTTATTTTTATTTTTTTAAAGGAGGATGATTTGTTTGTCAGGAAGCATGTCACTGACTGCTCGTTAAAAGAGATAACAGGCCCTTTGGTCCAAATTATACCATACTATACCAATTTTAGTTATAAAGCACTTTTAAAAACAACTACAGCTGTAAACAAAGTGCTGTACAGGTAGATAAAAATATTAATTATTACTAAGATACTTAAAGTACAATAAAAAAGCAATCTAGACTGCTCTGAAAAAAAAGGATCTTAAAACTTAGATAAAAAAAATAATCTCTATATTTTGCTCAACAGAGAATACTATAAAAATATGCTTTTAATTCCTTTAATTTAATTTCTAAAGAGCATAAACAGGTATTCTGCTTTATGAAAAATGAACTACTTAAAAGAAAAAAAAAGCAGCATCAGACTTTTCCCTACAAATGCTTTCATTCTGTTGTCAATTCACGAACAATGAGCAGTGTTTATGGTGCTGTAATCCTTCACTGTTCAGTGACCTTAGAGAGATGAAAGTGTTTGTGGGAAGAATTACTTCTCACCTGAGAAGTGTTCTCGCACTCTCACGTCATAGGTGTGTTCCCTGTGTTCAGAATAAGTAAGAGGTCTGTGACGTTAGAAGTTGTCCTAGTTTGAAGTATTAGTGTTTCCATGTCGGAGCTAAGCTCCATGAGAACAAACATCATACAAACACAAACACAAACACGTCCTCAAAATAACAGAAAGCTCAGCACAGCTCAGAGCTGCTTCACTTATTTCTGATTTAGTTTTGTACGTTTTAAAGTCTTACAGAGAACAATGTTTATGACTTAATGCGTCTTTTGATTACTGCTCCCAACAGTCTGCGTCTGCAGCCAGAGTCTGGACTTGGACTGAAAACACCCCACATGGTTTTAGAGTATATGAAAGAAATGTCTGGAATTTATTGACTTATAGGAGACGGTTCATAGAGTTTGAACTAAAAACTGTCGCTGCTTTCTTGTCCTCGTGAAGGTCACTGTATTTTTGTGCATTGAGCAGATGTTGTTTTTCTGCCATGTGGTCAACCAAACTGTTTGTTTTTTTGACTCTTTGTAAATCGGAAAATGCTAAAAAATCTCTTTGGTTTAGTTTAAAATTAAAAAGCTTTGCATTTCACTGACATGTTGAAGCAACATTGAGATATTTTAATGTTCATGTTTTTTTAAAGCAGCTCTTTGTGTCTGAATAAATGTATGTGAAAATCATTATAGCGTTTTTTTTAAAGCACATAATTTTATATTTTTGACTGTTTATACTCTTTTAATTGTGATCAGGGAAGACATACTGTAATGTAACCAAAAAAATCTCTTTCATCTGGTGATATCACTTCAGAAACATAAGATTTTGGAGGTGACTCTTTGGCTTATCAGGGATTCCTGAAGTGGGATCAATTTTGGTTTTTGAAGAATCAGATTGAAGCTTTTTCTCAAAGAGATCTAAAAAAAAAACTTCAGATAAAACTGGATACACTTACTCAATCTGAAATATTCATATTGCTGTGATCTAAATTTAACAGACATTGAGATTTTAGAAAAGTTTTAAAGAAGGGGATTCGTAAATAAACATAAAGAAAAAAGGAAACCTTGATTTCTCTTTTGCTTTCTTAAAAAAAGTCAATACATGAAAAAAAGTATACCTTGATACGTTATACTGAACAGTCCTTTTTACCACTGCAAGGCAAACATCATTCAAAAGGTGTCCAGAGTGAATGTATGGATTATGTGGAAGTTGTGTCCCTCCTGTGGTGAAGGAACCAAAATGCAGCCAGATTAAATCATCCGTGCTGAAACCAGGAAGGACTTTGATGCCTCAGTAACACCTGAGGTGAACCAGGTAGGTGCAAACTCTCACAGAGGTGAGAGGCAAGAAAAGATCTGTGATGTTTCAGTTGAAATCAACACCCCTGTCATGTGTCTGCTACTACTACTCACCTGTCCTCGTCGAGGTGGTGACACGTCATCCAAAGCCCCAGCACCCCTCCTCACACAGAACACCTGCCCAGTTCTCACGAAGCCGCCAATCACACCCCAAAGAGCTGCAGCGGCCACAGCCAGCTTCCATTTGGCAGCGGATCAGAGGCAGAGCAGAGGTGACGCGACTCTACGGGAAGAGTCAAACAGCTACATAGTCTTCTGGGTGCTTCTTGATCTGATCTCTTGGCTTCCTGTCTGTCACTTTGTTTGAAATATGCTGATCACCATCTGCTTCTCCCTCCTGCTGTCTTCTGTCATTGCCACAGAGAAAGGTAAATCAATATGCGTCCTCAACATGTTAGTCATGGTTTTATCAGTGGGGCTGAAACATTAATGATTTCACCTTCTACTTGAGTTAAAGCGTTGCAGCTGTACTGGGTCTGATATGTACTCTTCAATTCTGGTGCCCTGTGTTTGACATACTATAACAAATATTTTGGAAAGCATCAAGAAAAACTAGGATGAGTTCCCCTAAATCTTTCTATGAATCCACCCTATATTTCACAATGTAGTGAAATGATTCCCTCAAACTACAGTCTAGATGCAGGGTCTGCAAAGTTTACTTTCATAGGAGCAATTTCGCTTTGGCACACCTGGATTTAAGTCATTCAGGAGCCACAAAATCTACTTTATCTTCCCATTGAACACTAAAGTGTATAAAAATCTATACGAAGTGAAAATCTTGTGAATACAAAACAAGGTGGTTTTTGAATTTATGAAATTTAAAATGTGATGTCTCCTATTTATATTCTAAATAAATTTGCAAAAATGCCAAAAAAATTAAAATGTGAAAAAACATGCAAAACGTAGAAATTTGGGAAAATTTGCTGAAATGTTGAAAATTGTGAAAAAAAAATTAAAGAATCACAAACATTTGCCAAAATTGCAAAGAAATAAACTTAATAAATCTGCAACAATAAAAAAAAATCAAAATTGTTAAAAACTGAAAAAAAAACATACAAATTTGAAATCACAAACATTTTCAATTTTTTTTTTTTAAATTGTGATTTCAAAAACTTGCAAAAATGTTGATTAAATAATTTGCAAAATTTAGAAGTTTGAAATCAAAAACCTTGCAAAATTTTTTGAAATTTCAAAATTTAGCAAAATTTTTTATACAATTGTGAGGTTTCAAAAACTTAAAAATTTAATTTTTTGTTTGGAAAAATTTCTTATATAATTTTTTTTCAATACTCGAATAGATAACATAAATTATTAGTTCCGCTGCACTTGTTATCTTTTGATGTTTTCTAATGTCTTTCCACATATCACACATGTATATTAAGCCAGCACATTGGCAGTTAAATGAATCCATCCAGAGAGAATTAAAGTCTGTATTTTCTTCCAGATTTGTCTTTTTGTAGATTTAGTTATCTTCCCAGGGCTGTAAAACTTGGGGTTAGCCACAGGTGCATGGAAAGTCGGTTTGCTGTTGATGTTGTATGAGGTGAAGCAGGCAGATGTTCATCCCTTTCATGATGAGTTGTAAAACTGTAAAACCTTTTGTAAGTACTGTCATGATGAGATTTTTTTTAATTATTACTTTACTTTGGTGTGCCTACAAATTTCAATGAGTCTTATATCTGTGCTATGTGCTCCTAAGTAATGTTAGCATGTTAGCCCAGCAGCCTGGGATGCTTTCACTCAAACATCAGTATGTTAGTGTAAAGTCTGAGGACAGCAACATGCCAATGTTAGAATCTAACCCACAGCTTTTGGTTTCTCAGAATTCTCTGATTTTGTTTTCTTACAATTTTAGACAGCGCCCTTCCCAGGCTCAATGACAGCAAAGCTACCGAGGCCTTCATCGACTCTGCCGAGGTGGTGGTCATCGGATTCCTGGAGGTCAGAGAAAAAAAAATGTGCTAGAGACAAGAAGCCTGAACCACAGGCTCAAATGAGCTTTCAGACATTATTCAAAACAAGCCCACAGGAGCTGTTTAATGACTTAGTTAACTATGCAAACACGCGCCGCAAACCAGACATGATCAAACAGATTAGCTTGAAGTCAGACACGAAAGTGAGGGCTCCAGGAATAGAGCTTTTGTCTGCGCCGTGTTCGTGATGCTGTTGTCACAAATAGAGTTTGATGGAAGAATGTATTCCTGTCGGCCACACCTTTGGCAGTGTCAAGCTGTTAGGACTGAGGGTGGCTGGCTGTCCCGAAGAGGCCAGCCCTTTGGCCAGACACTGCATGCGGGGGAAGATGGAGGGTTTTTTCACAGGAAATACATATCTAAAGACTTGTGGGATTGGCTCCATCAGCCGGCATGTGAACAAGTGCAAAAAGCAGAGACAAGGTTCATGAGAGGGGAGTGGAGGAGAGAGGCAGAGAGCACATGAGGATAACTCAGAGCTGGATGAAGATGCTGAAGGCGAGGAGAGACCAAAATATTGTCTTTGTGACTCACTGGATATGATCACATATTACAGACCGCAAAATAATAAAACACAGAGGCAGAGCTCACGGCGCTCTGTCTCAGGGATAGTCGTGATTCACCTTCCTTTGAGTCATCTTCATCGCTCTGCATTTTACATAACATTACACTCCTGTTTTTCTCCTTCGCTCTGTCTCTGCACTCTTAACTCTTAAATGTGCACCCAGCACTTCATAGACAGATCCACAGCTTTAACCACTCAGGCAAAACGTTACTGTATATAAATAAAATTTAGGTTGGAAATGGTAAGATGTTATATTGATTTAAGGTTTAATATATCCATCCACAGTGTAACAATTTCTTTTATGAAAATTAACTTGGCAGAAACTGTATCAATCTGAGTGTTTGTATCTCGAATGGTGTTAATGTGGTTTTATTTTTAAAGTGAACCTGACACTGAGGATTTTTTTATTGTATCAGAACAAACTCAGACACTTTGGAATAAAAGATCCAAATATTAACAGTAAGAGTAGCTTTTGGCTTTAATGTATTTGAGTTCAAAACGTTTATCGATACAGGCTAAGCTAATGTCTTTCATGGATTAACAACTATTTTAGCTTAATATAATGTGCAAATGGATTTCTGCTGCTAACATGTAGGCTGTATACATATTTTGAAATCATAGTGAAAAGCTGAATATTTTTTGTAAGCAACAAATCTCACTTACAAGGTTGTCCAAAACAGAAATAAAATTTTGAGGAACTATATCCAAATTGAATCCCACCTCTCAAATCTTAACAGTTATGCCCACATTTTTCTTTTTCTCAAATTTCCCATCGCTGAAAAGGCAGGTAATACACATGGCAGTAAAATACTGGAATTAGTCTCTGTGGTAAAAGCTATGACACATTGGAAATGCTGATATATCACTAGGGATGGACTGATTATCGGGGCCGATATATGGCATTTTGAGGCGTATCGGCATCGGCCTTTTTTTTTTATCCGATGGTAAGAAACAAATTTAAAACTGCATTGTTGCGGCTCTGATGCAGCCCAGCACTGTCCCACCCACAGTACCATCTGATTGGTTACAAACAGAGCCATGGCTCGAGTAACAGCCAATTAGCAGGGCAGTTATCATAGTTATTACACTTACATCGAAATTTTGGAAAACTTTATTTGCTGTAGAAAACTTTAGCAATTTATTTTTGTAAGTTTTCATTTAACTTTGTAGAACATGCTGCTAAAGCTGGGAGCTGTTCAATAAACTCATGCTTAAAGGTATTTGAATGAAGTTAAGTGTTGGAGTTTGACTGAAAATTGATATCGGTTTCAAATATTGGTTACTGGCATCCTTGACTACAAATAATCAGCCCGGAAAAATCCATATCAGTCTATCTCTACTTATCAGTTACAGGAAATGCCCTCATTATAAGAAACTTTTATTTCAATATCTTAAATCTGTACAGTTGTAGATACACAAATGAGCTCTTCAGATCTTGTTTTCTAACCAGGCTATAAATATATATTTATTTTTGCTGCATAAATCAGCTTTCTGAATAGTCATGTATCAAGCTCCTGGCTGACAGTACATGTAACCACAAACCAATATAGTCTATATGGTGTCCAGTGCTTTTAGAGTCAGCCTCAAGTGGACACTTGAAGTACTGCAGTTTTCAGCAACTAAACATTAGGGATTAATATACATGAATAGTGATTTACTATTGAATAATCATTAAATAAAAGTAAAAAAAAAAAAAAAAAAAAGCTCTCGTGAGTGTTATATCATCTTTACAATGCATTTTTTATAGTCACCAATTGTAATCTGATATAACTGCCAGACTATTGAAAGGCATCTGATCACAAAAACAAAGTCGAATACTAACAGGAGAAAGAATAAATGGTCAGTTTCAGGTGAAACAGGTGTGACCCTGTGAGATTCAGAGCTGGAGGAAAAAACAGTCAGATTTCCGAGACAAAAGAGTTCTGGGAGAAAATCTTTAAAAAAGGACATCTAGAGCAAAAACTGCTGGATAAAACTAGAATATATACATAGCTCATGTCTTATGAACCTACAACTACTTGCACTGTCATTAAATGGATCTGTAGCTCCCTATATTTGCGCGGGGGCCGGGGAGCTACTCAAATAACTTATAACTTATAAAAAAGAAGAAAGAAATAATTTAAAAAGCATTATTCAGTGCAGTGATGAAAAAAGTCGTCTAACACTTTTCTCTATCCTGGTGTACCAGGACGAAGAGAGTGACACCTTCAAGGAGTTTGTGGCAGCTGCAAAGCGAGTTGACTCAGTCTCTTTTGCCATTTGCGCGGTGAAAGAGGTGTGGGCCGACTACAGCGTCTCCTCAGACACCATCACCCTTTTCAGAAAGGTAACCTTCGCTTTCATGACTCATCTTTTTCATGCACTGATGTGAAGAGTACTTTCATTTTGTGAGGGTCATAACAGTGTTAATGTGTGCTTTGTGAGTCAGGCTGATAACCACCAAGAGAACCTTGGTCTTGCCGAGGCCAAAGAGGTAAAAGCTGACGGTCTTGTTAACTTCATCACCATCAATGAGGTCCGATACGTCACAGAATATAACCAAGTGGTAAGTCTGATCAATAGTCTTTACTCGTTTATAAAAAATATAAAAATCATAACAATTCAAAATGTCTAGGTCTAGGCTTTTTTGAACACGACTGCCTGGTTCATGATGCTCAGTTTGAGAAATATGCCATTTTCTTCCCTTCAGACAGCCGTGGGTTTGTTCAACTCAGAGGTGAAGGCTCATCTCCTGCTCTTCGCCAACAGAGGGACTAAAGAATTCACTGAGCTCAGGGACAAACTGCAAACTCTCGCCCCTGAGTTCACAGGAAAGGTGTGAACAGCAAGAAACTCAATTTAACATCAAAACAGTTTGAATGTTTGCAAAAACCTCTGTTTTGACTTTGTGGCTTATCAAACAAAACATTGTACACTCCTGAGGTAACTTGATCTTATTTATGAGCATCTTCTAAAGATTTGAAAACTGTTTTCCAGTTCTTGTTCGTGCTCATTAATGGAGCCGTGAAGTCAAACTTCAAGTCACTGGGCTACTTCGGTCTGAAGACCCGGGACCTCCCACGAGTCGGGATCTATGACGGAGACTCTGACATGAAATGGCTCCTACCTGAGGGAGAGATCACTTCTGAACGAGTGCGAGAGTTCTGCCAGTCTTTTCTCAAAGGGGAACTAAAGGTGAGCAGCCAGTACGGTTTTCCCGAAAGCAGTCCAGAAGAGTTCGGACTGTTTTTGTTTTCTTTTAAAAGTCTACATCACTGAGCAAGACATTACCTTGATGTAGGAACAGGTTAAAAGGGATGAAGTTTTCCCTGAATTCTTTATTTTCTGTGTAAACCTTGTGTTTTTCAGGACGTGAAGCAAGCAGGAGCAGCACCAAAAACTGAGCTATAGAAGAACAAATGTAAATGAATCAATTTCTACAAAATAAAACGACAGAAAAGAAAAGGGAGTGTCGGATTTTGTCCTCCGTCTTTAACCTTTCCCTCGACACAAAGGAAACTATGCAATGAGAATATTTCCATGTGCTTCTGTTTATCGAGTGTCCTTAGTTATTTACCAGGGTTTGTTATGTTTTGTATGTTCACCCATGTGTGAGCCTGTCTGCGGCCTGGTGAGCCGCAGGTCACTGGCCACAAGTTGTAGGGTCCTGGCAGCGTTTGTTAGTCTGTCCACTAAAGTTATTGTCAAGACCACAACACACCGACCTCAGAGAGACTGACAGAGAGCCGACTGGGAAGTCAAGAAGCAGTCATTTCTCATGTGATTCATCCTGAAGAGAAGAAAGGAAAATGAAGTTAAAAAAAAAAAAAAAAAACATCCTCAGTGCAGGATGAACTGTGATGGAAACCCCCTCAATAAAAAAAAGTCAGAGGCAGTGATCACAGTCAAAAATCAAGTTTAAGAGATTTGACCCGGACATTTCAAGCTAACGGACGGCGTTTTTAGCACGAAGGGCTTCATTTCTTCAAAAAGAGCAACAGATGGGCTGTAGACATAGAATGAAAAGTTTGGGCTTGTCACAAAAATATTCTCTCGAGCGAGAAGGGAATTTCAAGGCCCAGACTGGGATTGGTCTAATTAGTAGTGTTGTATAGCGGGATACATCCGGCAGAATTGGGAAAGTCTGGCAGGTGGACATTTCTCAGAGACCAGATGGAAATATAAAATATGACTGGCATCAAGTCAGTGTTACATAAAGAGCCAACAAGGGTCACGATGGAGTAGTGGGTGAACAGTAGAGACTGTTGAGTTTTGAAGGCCAAGAGTCTCGACTCTGTTGGGTGTACCAGGGCTATAGAGTAACAGAGTCAGGGCCCGGGTTGTCGCTTCACCATCTGTGTTCCAGTGTCTGTAGCCACGTTTCCACCAAGCAGACCGGTTTGGTTCGTCTCAGTACGGCGCGCAATTTGTGGCGTTTCTGCTGACTTATCCCGGGATAGATCCTCAAATAACCAAGACGAGCCGTCCCACTTTTTGGCACCCTTTCGTACGGGTGCCAGACTGAACCGTTCTGCTCTCAGAAGGTGGAGCAACAACACTGCAGACCGTTGACTGGTCGAAAGAATCATCACTTACCCCACGACAGCGGCTGCATTTCTCCTGGCGGTACACGGACTTCTCTGAAACAAAGCTTGATTGTACTTTGTATCTAAGAGCTACATGCCAATCACAGAGAGGACGAAATGCTGTCTTCCATCCATGCTCTTTGTTTACTGTGTCACGTTATTCTTCTTCGTTGGATTGATTAGCGGGGTAAACTTTGTCACGCTGCTATGGCGTCGCGCTATTGTTTAACAGCTGCAGCTTTCTGCATCCGGCTAACGCACCGCCTACCATGAGAGGGCACAGTTTGCTGTGGAAACACAAACGGAATCAGGCTTAACTGTACTAAACGATGCCAAACCCCTGCTCTTCACAGTTGATCTAGTTTTGCTATTATCAAACTGGGGTGCCTGGTCGCCACTAGGGCAGTTTTGTGGTATGGATGAGGGTCAACAGTTCAACTCCTGAGGCAAGAAAATGATTTAGCTGGTAAGAGAGCAGCAGACTTGATCGAAAGTTCAACTATCTTGGGTCTTTCTAAGAACTTGTTAAAACTGAAGAAGTCATTTGGGGAGAGGTGAAACATCTTCAAGAACTCTACAAGTCCAGTTGCTGGATTGGATTAACCTTGGAATAATAGAAAAACACACAGGCAGACTTCTTGTTGTAGCACCACCAGCAGACCAGCTGACAGTGTCTCCGCGTTCTGGGACAAGATAATATAATATGCTCCCCCATACACCCACACCATAATTCAGCCACCTTGAGCCCAGGACAACAGACCTGGCGGACCTGGCTACCAGTATAGCAGGTGTTCTGCCGAAACAAAATGGTGAGAACGTAGCTGATCCCAAAACCGAAGCTTTAGGTTCATTGGTCAGTCTTCACACCAATCCCAGGTGAGGTTTGAGTGGAAACATGAGGACAGCAATAGACAAGATGAGGATTTGACACCAGCTACCGATATTGGTGGGTAATACTCTCCACAACCAGTTTCACTGCCTGTTAATGCATCTTCCACAGAATCAGAAACAAGCCACAGAAAAAACTGTTAACAAATCCTGTGTATTTTTGTTTTATTGTCTTGCAGAGGGATTTGATTTGATCTCCTGTTAGCATCAAAAGAATCTTGCTGGATTAGTCTAGACATCTGATTTAGATGCTACCTTATTTAATTTAGCATGGACACTGGAAATGAATCACAGTCTAGGGCAAAGTGTGTGTGGGCCAACTTTCCCATTGAAGATAAATGAAATGATAAAAAATGGAGTGATGAATCATTGATTTCTGATTTCTGTTCCCTTCTTGTGCAGTTTAAAACCCATGAAGCCTGATTCTTTCATTTTGAAGTGATTTGATTTTTCTGCTGAAGGATTTTTTTTTTTTTTTTTTTTTTTGATGCAAGTCTCTTGCTAAAAAAAAGAAGTCCATCCCCACAGGTGAGCTGGGAATTGCAAGAATGGACATCCAAAGGAAAAAAAGCTTAAACTTTCTAAAAATTTCTGAAAAGCTACAAAATCCTCCCACAACAGCCATTAAACAACAGGATGCACTGCTTTAGATGTCATTGTTTTTGAGTGTTTTATGCAGTGTGGCACGTTACTGGATTGAAGGATGTGAATACTTCCTCACCCACTGGGAGGAAAACAAGCCTCTCTTTTATGGGCTGTCCCATGTGAAGCAACTCTACCATTTCATCCTCTGCTCAAACAAAACCAAAGTACAGTCTGTCTTCTCCAAAACACAAGTCAGTCCTGGAGATCTCACTGTATTGCTGGTCTAAATTGAGTAGTAACTTGGTCCAAACTGTTCTTCAGAAACCTCATAAGTCTTCATCTCCATCTGGCCTCTTTGAAAGAAGAGTCTCTATGAGGGTAATAGTTTAGTTTTAGGTTTTTTTTTTTGCACAAGCATTACGTAAAGGCACAGCAATCTTTTCCATTTTTCATTTGTTTCCTGTTTTTCCTTTTGAAAATATCATCTCAATGCCTTTAGTAAAAAAAAGCAGAAAAGACAGTGCAGCCACGAATCAGTATAAGACTCACAGTCAATTGGTTGTTTTACAAGAATTCAGACTGGATTGAAAAAAGTGGTTGATAAATTACTTTATCAATCACTTTATAATTTCAAATACATATTCTGTCAATCAGTTTATCCTTTAAAACCAGGGATGGGCAAGTACAGATACCAGGTGTCGGTATCGGGCCGATACCAGCCTTATTTCAAGGTATCGGTATTCGTAAAGGCTGCCAATACTAAAAGTAAAAAAATCTTGCATTGAGTAAGTCCTCCTCGCCAGTAGTTGGCGCTACATTGCTGCGGTTTGACACTACAGCAAATGTGCGCCAAGTCATGTTGAGACTATATGAATGAACCAGGGAGAGTTAATAGTTAAACGGTTTTATTTTGCACTTCAGTTTATTGAAAAAATACTAGTTGTTCTTTTTTTCTTTTTGTTGTAGGTTATTTCATTTATTAAAAACAAATCATGACCTCAAAGAGATTTTCGAACTTTTTTTCTTGTGTTTTATTTTTAACTTAACGTCAGAGTGAATGTGCTGTCTTTGTTGAAAATGGTCTGTCACTGTAAATTGAAATTTTATGCATCAAAGGTACTAGTGGTATCAGTACTGGATTTTGGTGAGTACTTAAGAGGTAGTATTCGTACTGGTATCGGTCTGGAAAAAAAAACTGGTATCAAACATCCCAACTTCAAACTGAAATTTTTCATGTTTTTCTGGTGGGGGTTATATCATTTTTACAGAAAAGTATGATTTTAGATAAATACTAAACTGTAGCTATGAATGGAAATCTTAGACCAAGACTTCTGAATTTGCTTTGTGTAGGGACACAGAATCCTGAAATTAGAGTCACATTTCTGACTTTTCTCAGGATACTCTTAATTATAAGAGAAAATAAAAGTAAATGAAAAAATCTGACTCTAATCTCAGAGTTCTGTCTTTAAATGAAGATTTTTGTTCTAATAAGGGACGTGGCTTAGCCAAGAGATAAAGTTAAGGGCCCATGTAGTGAGCGACCCCTTCCAGTCAAAGACTCCATGTCATTCCATGTCTCTCCAAGTTTCCAGCCATATTTAATACTCTGCCTTCTCTGAATAAAAGTGTAACCCCTCCCTAAAACATACATTTTGAGAAATGCAAGAAAATACAAGACATTGAGGGGAAAAAAATCCCTAACCTAAGCTTCAAAATATTTTTTTCTGCTGCCCTCATCCTGTCCAGTGTTATTCACTTCAAGCACTGACACAAGCAAAGATTCACACTGTAAGTGTTATTTTGTGTCAGGATGATGAATGTTTGTTTACAACACACTAACCTGCAGTAGATTTCTCTCTCTGAGATTACACATGGTAACATGGAGTAGAAATTTATACAAGGAGGGAACACACAAATGACCATACTCGTATTTATTTATCCCAAAAAGGAAAGCATGGACTCATAAAGCCAGTCTGCCACTGGAGTTAGTGTAACATTTGTAACAACAACAAACATTCACTGCGTTCAGTGAGCATTAACACACAGAGTGAGGATGTGGTTAAAAGGTACGTCTTGGTACTTAATGCTATAATGCACCAAGATGTACACAAGGGCGTTACGTCTAAATGGCTCTATGAGTCATGTCAGATTTTTAGTGGCATGTGTATCATGGAAGGGGAAAAAAAACCCTGATGGGACCTTAAACTTTATAAGTTATTTACTGTGCAGAGTAAGAAAACCAAATGCACCATATTACTTAATGTTGGTGTAATAATGTGTGTTGAGTCAAGATTGTAAACCTTAGATCTAGAAAATGAGAAAGATGAGTCAAATAATATCCAAAAACTTAAAAAAGAAGCTTTTAATCATTATCATCTAAGGACAGTAAAAATAGGTTAAAATTAAAGTTTTAATGTAAAAAAAAATCCTAAAAACATCTTAAACCTTTTTGACGGATTGTTTCTTCTTTCATGTTTTGTAAGCGTGCACCTGTTCATTCAAGTGTTTCACTGTTGGGACAAACAGGAAGTGTGTTCACCCATGACAACAGCAGAGACATTACAGATTTAATGATTTAAAGCCAAAACGCAATTACAATCCCATCCACACAGAAGTGATCTAGACTCTGTTTTCTGTCATAGCTGTTCAGGGACCTTGCGCCCTTTCTTTTCTCCAGCCTTGTCCCCCACGCAATGCATCCACAAAAATGGACACTGGACCAGACATTGAAATTACACAGCACATGGTCCAAGACAAATCCCTGAAACCAGAAATAACACAAGACTATGAAACACCAAGGACAGCGAGGTCACGCTGCAGCAGCACTGAATTTCTCACTATGTGACAGATGAAGCCATCGTGGGCACTTGTTACATAAATATACACGTGAAGTGATACGTTTGCATAAATGTTTGGTTATCGGGACGATGTTTAAGCTGCAGGATGGTTAAGGTTCATGTTGTGAGCTGAGTTTTTATCATAGACCACAGCTAAAGCCAGTCCCAATCCCCATCACACAAACAGTGAGCTGCATCCAAAGCCGCATGCATATCGCTGTGCATCCAGCACATGGGGGCAACTTATATTTAGCTGTATACATGTTAAAATACATCCAAGCATCCAAACAGGGCTGTGCATTTGGGCTGTTGGTTGGCGCTGGTAAGCCGTGGCCGTGACTGGATGGGCCCAGAGCTGGGTCTGTAAATAGTGACTGACTGCGGTTCTGCTGGGACTCGGCAACACTCTAATTAAGCTCTGTCGCATAACGAGGCTCACTGCTGTTTCGTGGCACTCGATTAGTAGCTTGTGGTCAGCTGAAGCTGTAGTTTAGGGGTTTGTGGAGGAGGGAGATCACATCTGGGGCAAGGAGCATGGCAGCACAACAGCAACGGCAGAACTGGCAACCTCGAGCGTTAAAGAGGCTACCCTGCAGCGTGTCTCCCTGATTAAAATCCAATCACATCTTTAGGGTATTTTATGGAGATAGGAAACACACTTGTTTGGACTTTTGGGGGTTTTGTAGAAGTATTTATACTCCAGTGATGAGGGGTGAGGATTGAAGGGAGCTTAAAGGGGATTTACAGGATTGGTAAACAAGGCAAGTATAAAAATGATTTAGTTTGACCTCAGAAATGATTGGCAGGGAAATGATTGCAGTTCTGTCTGAGAAAATATGAGAAAAAGACGTCTTGGTTTACCCAAACATAAGAGCAGGGACCTGTTTTAGGATATCAATTCAACAGTTAGATTAGGTTTTTATTCAACAGGTCATGACGTGTAATATTTCAAATTAAAGCGTGGAAATGCACGTGTATATTTCTGCGTGTGAGGGGGAATCCCCTCAAGTGAAAGTGTTTTTTTGGCTTTGGACTGACTTTAATGTTACACAAAGCTTTACATACGCTCATACATAAAAGTTTGCACATATGCACTGTACGTACAGTTGAATTCCAGGAATTTTTGTGGTCGTGTAAGTTTGTGCGCGGGTGATAGGCTGGTTCAGACACTGTGCCAGAGGTGCGTGGGTGTTTATGTGTGCTCTCATGACAAGTGGAAGTGGAAAGTTGACATTTGAGTCCCCAGCCAATCAGAGGATTATATCATTGTGTGGGTCTGGCCTGACAAAGGAGGAAGGACTACAGTATATATTGACCTCGAATTTGGGGAAAGGAACAGAGTGAGCCACTGAAGGAACGCTTGGAAGAAACTTCAAGACAGAATCTGAAGTCTACAGCAAGAGACTCTCAAACAAGACATCATGAAGACTCTGACTCTCCTCTTCATCTCTGCCCTTCTGACAGTCTGCTGGTCCATGGGAGGTAAGAACAAACTCATGGGTGTGAATCTTCTGTTATCTCGATCAGTGTGAGAAGCTACAGGTGATGTTTTCTGTGATTCTCAGCTGTGGAGCCAGAGGTGGTCGTGGACGCTGAAGCCGACACAGCAGCTGATGCTGCACCCGCTGACCCAGCAGCCGCTGCCTCCGAATCCTCCTCAGAGTCTGATTCCTCCTCCGAGTCCAACTCATCTTCAGATTCTGCATCAGACTCCAACTCTTCCTCAGACTCTTCAGCGTCTGATTCAGACTCATCAGCCTCCTCTTCTTCCTCCTCCTCCTCATCTTCCTCATCCGAGTCCTCAGAGTCTTCTGAGTCTACTGAGTCCTCTGAATCTTCTGAGTCTGACTCTGCCTCCGATTCTTCTGCATCTGACTCCTCATCTTCGTCTTCATCCTCTTCATCTTCATCAGAATCAGCTGAGGGTATGTAATGTTTTTGTTCCCAAAACAATCTTTGCTTCAGTTTTAAACTTTTTCATACAGAGATCAGCTTTTGTGTCTGATCTTGTTGTTATCCTCCCTGCAGAAGCTCAGGTGGTGGTGAAGAGAGACCTGGCTTCTATTCTCCTGAGGAGGAGGAGACAGGCCCCCGCTGACCTCACACCAATGCAGATGGAAAAGTAGTTATATTTTATAACAAATATTTTTACGGTCAATGGCTGGATAAATTTAAAAGTAATTTTAAATTTGGTGCTAGTTTTACTCTGGAGTTTGACACAGAACTGTAAAATCATGATGCAGTGAGACATGTTTATCACATCTGTGAGTACTTAAAGCCCCCCCACTTGTTTTCTCTACTTTGCCTTCCAGACTCAGGGAGGTGTGTGAGCCAAACGACGCCTGTGACGAGATGGCTGACACTCAAGGCATCGTTGCAGCATACACCGCCTACTATGGACCCATCAACGTCTAATTTCCCCCAAACCTTTATTTAAAAAATCAACGTAAGAACTGTTTTCTCTGGCTTATTTTTTTAGGACAACAACCCCCCTCTGAATCCAGACAAGGAGCAGACAATCATAGAAAAACAGCAACAAGTGTGTTTGCCTACATTTTGGTGCTAGATGAAGAAAATCCGAGGCACAAATCTTTGCACAAGTGACCAAATTTAATGGACCTGAATGAAAAAGGCCTCCTGCAGGCGTATAGAGAAAGGCACATGGAAACACAAGCCTGTGAAGTATGTCGTAGCCCACAGAATAATAAATTATTCTTCATGCCTATAGTATTGTTTTATAAATGGTGCTACAAGTGCAGATGTATTGTGTTTTAATGTATTGATGTTTTTATATTGTGCTTCACTGTTACTTAAGCTATAAGCAGAAGTTATTGTTAGTAGTGGAAGTAGTACTGTAGTTTAATAGTAGTGTATAGTAGTTTCTGTGTGTGAGTGCAAATCAGTTATCTGTAATGACTGTAACCACTAATTGCCTCTGGGTTTGAAAATAAATTATTTTCCAGATGTTTTTTTGTCTCCTACGTCTTCAATTAATCATTCGATCAGTCTTTATCTATATAGCACCAGATCACTACAATATTATCTCAATATACTTTCCTTTAACATTAACAGGTCTATACCATCTAATGTTAATATAAAGTTAATCTAATATTAACAGGGACCCAACAAGACAAGATAAAGAGTCTTATCTCATCTTAATTCTTCATGAAACTTTTTCTCATTAAGAAAGTTAATAAGTTTTAATCTAAAACCTTTAGTCTTTAATGCTGTCCCAAACATTCAGCTGTAAGGGGTAGCGCTCACAGTTACATCACTTTTAATTCCTGAAGTCAGTAGCAAGTTTATGTTGGTCTTGTTATGGATGTGAATACTTAATAAACTTATTGAACCCTATCCCAATAAAACTCCTCAAGGCTGATGAGACCAGCACAATACAAGTTACGACAAAACTTCCATCAAAAACTTACTAGAACAGTTAAAGAACAGTGATTCATTGTGGACAGTGGCTCAAAAGCATGCACAGAATAAATTACATCCTCACCAGCTGTCTCCTTGTCTCCCTCCCTGAGTTGTCGCATGTCCAACACTGCTTTGGCTGTATTCTCCTGTAGTCTTCACAATTGCCACTAGATGGCAGTGTTGGTCAGTAAACTTTCCTGAGAAAATAGTTGAGTACAATCCACAAGAAAGGGTCAAACCTTGGCTTGTATTGTAGAATTTGTACTGTATGAACAACAGACTCTTTGAAAAAAAGACTTATTTTTGATAATATTCGGTACGGATTAAAAAAAGTGGAAAACCAGTATATTGGGGAGAAGAAGTGAAACCCATTCATCAACACTCAACACTACATAAAGGACACAAGCCTTGGTTTAAGCTCATGCAGGCAATGGTCACCTATAAAACGCTGCAATATTTTAAACACAATCCAGTGGTTAAATGATAGAAAAAATACTGTTTCTCAGATTTAATCTTCAAAAGGTGTGATCAAATTATTTTAACAGACTTTTAGCACCCACAGAGTTTCAGAAAACATAGAATAATATGGTATTGGTATTGAGCACATTAAAATGGTAATGAAAGGGACTATAGCTACTAAATGTAAAGGACTAAGTACCAGTGTAGTTTCATTTTCACACATTTAGAGAAGGTTGTGTGATAACAACACATAACATCAAGTGTGATCAGCTGATCTATCTGCCCTATCATATCACCTTCTAATGAGGCCAGGTAACAATCTGCACTAAGTTTCTGCTTAATCATTAACAGGATAAGCAAAGAAGATTTTCCATTATGATCTTGCTTTGTAAATAGAGACCAATATCTGACTGCACCAGAACAATGCAGAGCACTGCACGCACACATTTACATTTGCATATCACTAAATTAAAACAAAAAAAAACAAACAAACACCAAAATAGTTTTTAAGTTATGATCGTAGGTTGTATATCACAAAATAAAGTTCTTGCCTTTTTAAGAAAAATAGTGCCAGACTAATAGTGCAATACTGGCAGTACAGTAATGTGGATTATGTGACTGGATGTTTACTTCTTTTACTTTTTCTGTTGTAAACGCAGCCTACTTAAATGTTGTCTGCAGGATTACTTATTTTTTACTTATTAGTTGGGTCATTTTGGAGCGAAACGTGACCGCGGTGAGCGAAGGTCCGTTTCTTAATGGATTTGTCATCTAGGAGGGCTAAAAAAAACAGATTTAGCCGGGGTGTATTTTTTTTAAACTGGCGGGGGAAATTTTTTAGAGGCCAAAATCCAAAATGTTTGTCATGGAAATGATCTCTTTAAAGGCTCGACCTACAATGTTGGACAATACAAGTTTTCAGACCTTATTTTTGTTGAGAAATACATATTTCAGGATTACATAATGATTTGACCTTATTTTAACCTTCAAATTCAAGATGTTTGCCACTTTTGGTGTTTTTTTAGGGTTTTTGGGGGGTGTTTTTGCTGTTTTGGGGGCATATTTTTTCAGTATTGTTACAGAGTCTCTATAGGGTTATGAAGCTCTGCTCATGATGAGTTGAGTAATATGCAGTTAAAGTTCACAGAAATAACATCTGAAGTCAATAAAGTAGATGTGAATGTGTAAACAACCATTGTTGATTGACCATTTCCCATTAAAAAGGACTTTGCAGAAATGACTTTTCAGGTCTATATCACAATATTTTTGGCTTTATTTGATTCTTTTGCAGTTTCAGACAGACCAATAGAAATGAATAGATTTCTTTATTTCGCTCCCATTTAAATGCATGAAGATTTATATCAGCATTGCCTCTCACGTACAGGAGTGAGCTCTAGCCAAGCAACATTACGGGAGTGGGCTAAGCGGAGCTTTCCGACAGGTGCGTTTAAAGCGACGTTGTGAAATTAGCAGTAACTCCCGTTTCATGCTAACTCCAACTCTCTTTGCAATCAGAGTGCCGCATGCTTTGTTGCGTTTGTCAAGCTTTTCATTTACGTTGCTAAACTTGCGCTGACCTAGCTTAAGTTCCGTAAAGGTGAGCACACAAATAAATAAACATTACCTTAATCAAGCCATTAAACATGTTATACATCTATGTACCGAAAACTTAGCGCTAGCTCGATGCTAACGTATACTGGAAATTGCATCGATATACCGACGGTTAGCATAACTATAAATAACTTCGATTTTCAAACGGGATTTTAACTTCCATCACTGAAGCATATCGCAATTAGTCTTTGTAAATAAAAGCTCTTGGAATATCTAAATGCCAAAATACTCACAGATAAATGTTTCCCAAACAGGACGATAGAAGAAAGTGAAGTGCAGGCTCATGCTCACGGCTGACTTCAGCAAAACTACGGCAAGCTCAATGTTCCAAACAACTCAAAGCATTGCTAAATTAAGCCATATCGGTCGGGCCCTAGCTAAAAGTGTTAGTCAACTTAAGTTATTCACATTTTTTCCAGTGACCTGCCATTCCCCCTTTATAGTAATTTAAAAGCCAAAAAAGATACAACTTACAACGAAAAAAGATAGATAAAATGTAAAGGTGTCCACAAAGCAAAATGAACAGAAATAAGTCTCTTTTATTATCTTTTATCAGAAATAATCCTGAGATAAGGCTTATAGTGAGCAGTATTACTCTTTTATCATGGCTTCTATTGAAAGTTAGTAAATAACATAACATTTCAGATGCTGACTTTAGTGGATTCTGCAAGGTGGACAAATAAAAAGACAAGAACCATCCAATAGGGGCCATTCTCAGGCTTTTATTTTTAAATATTCATGTATTTTCCTTAATAAATATTTCAGTATACAGCTTATGATTTTATGACCCAAGATTAAGCATTAATATTAAAAAAAAATCAGTAGATGCACACTCATCTAATTCCAAATTATATTCCTTGAATACAATAATCCTTGAATTACAAAATACTTTTTACACCTTAAAACGATGTGTTCTGGATTTCAATGTGTTGTTCATACACAGGAAAGAAAAAAATTCTGCATAAGTTAACAAAAACAAAAGCTATAACGTGATAGAAACATGGAAATGTCAGTGTATGTCAAGTCAAACCTGCCTAGCAGATCGTGTGTGTGATTTTGGTGCCACCTTGGGACAAAGCGATGCATCTTCTATTTATGCTGAATTGTCCTGTAGTTGTAGATCTCATCCTGGTGTTTTTTTCACAGTCAAATGTGTCACTCATTGAAAACATTTGCAGTGTGCTTAAAGCACAGAAGCTTTACGAGGATTAATGCTCTTAAAATAACTTTTCATGAAATCTATCAAGTATTTACTGCAATATTCAGTTACATAAATCTCATTTGTACCTAATTATTTCTGTAATTTCATTAATAAATAACATTTTAGAACAATTATTACAAAACTCTGATCAGGCTTATCTATAACAATCTCTTTGTGTCCATTTGTTCAGCCTTCAGAGCTTGAGTTACAAAAATATTAAATACATAATTGGCAGAAGTCTATAATTTTTTCATTATTCATAATTAAAAGACCAACATAATACTGAATTGTTATATTGAGATCGAAAAAGTTTTCCTTTGTGCCATGACAAACATCTTTACCTCATATACACAGTGTCACACATACATGGTGATATATATTAAACCTCACAGCCGAGTATTTTTCAGAATCTTCATCTCAATCTTTATCTCATCCTCCACCTCCTTCTCTGCACTCATGGCAGGGTTATCATACACCTCTGTGCATGGTTTCTTTATGCTGTCTGCTAATTCTTTTCCTCTGTGTATTTCGTCGTCAGCAGCAATCTGGCAGCATTTACAACAGCAGCAGCACTTGGCTGTGCACGCACCCACCACTTTGTCCCAGGGAGCAAGTGAGTGAGCCCAGAGAGGGAGGAAGTCCCAGGATTGCAGCACCGCAGGCAGACAACTGGGCCTCCTCTTCTGCAGTACGTTGATGATGATGATGACTATCAGCATGACAAGCAGAGGTACACCCACTCCCACCAGGACCTCCCAACCTGCCAGCGACAGGCTGAAGACAAAGAGTGGTAGAACAAAGAAGCAGCAGATGATGTAGACTGCTGCAAACCAGCGGTAGGAGGCTGTGATGTTACCCAGGCCTTTAGCCAGTCTGATGGGGATACGGGTAAAGGGGATTGGGTACCACAGAACGATGCCTGAGATGTTGAATAGGAAGTGCACAAGGGCGATCTGTCAAAGATGAAAGGAAGGGATAAATCAGGAACTGCAATGTACTATTAACATGTATCAGGTAATATTAGAGATTATAGCACAGGCATAGGCATTGATTTATTGACCTTATGTGCCATCTAGTGGTTAAACATCAATTGAAAAAAAGTGCTTTTAGGATCTTAATAGCCCTTTTCAAACCCTTTTCCTCCACAGTTTTTGACATATCAAGACAATGATACTAACAGATAGGATGCAATTCCTGACAAAAATCATTTCCTGTGCCTTCAAAACCCCAACAATTCAAAACAAATAGATTTGAGACTATTTTAAAAGTCCAAATGATAATTTTTTATCTGCCTGCACTCTTTCTGTATGGGTTACTGACCTGTAAAGCATTAGCCAGTGTGTCCCCGGGACTCGCCATTGCTGCCAGGATGGCAGTGGTGGTTGTGCCAATGTTTGAACCCAGAGACAATGGGTACGCTCTTTCTATGCTGATGACACCAATACCTATTCAGAAAGACAGAGCACTGCTCAAAATACAGTCCGCAGTTTAACTAATACTGCTCCTGCAGCTTTTATTACTGTCATAAAAAGAAAAGAAAAAAAAGAAATCTTTTCTTTTGACAAAAGGCGCAAAGATTTCTGACAAAGAGAGATGATAAAGTACAGTAATAATGGACAGCTGAACTCACCAACAAGTGGAGTTATAGCTGAAGTGAATACAGAGCTGCTCTGAACAATGAATGTCATGCCTGCCCCAACTAAAATGGCAAGGTAACCTGTGACCCAACCGAATGGAAATGGGAAATCTGCAAACACAAAAAGTCACCAACGTAAACACGACATTCATGCTTAATAACATTTACTCGACGATCAGATTAGTTGCATCTACAGAAACTCTGTCTGTGTGTGTGTTCAGTGCTGCTCACCAGTGTTAAGGATCTTCTTGATGACTGAAGCCACCTGTCCCTTCAACATGGAGTTAAGCAGCTTGACGATGAGGATGAGACAGGAGCAGAGGACCAGCAGAGAGAGAGCCAGCAGGATCAGACCGACGGCCAGGTCAGGGAGATTTATTTTCATAAACAGGTGTGTACCTGCAAGTCAAAAATAAATGAATAAATAAAAACATTTGGCAAACAAGCTTAGAGATTCATCACTGCCATCAGGGAGAAAAACATTGACTCACACATACTTAGAAAAAGCCTTTAAACAATTTTTTATGCACGATAGTGAAGAAAATGTTGCATTATAGGTAGAGTACACATGTATATTGTCCACATTGTGGATATTGGTCTCACATCTCTTGGTATTGAAAGTTTCCGTAAAATTTGCCATTGTAATGATGTGGGTGCCGTTGTCCCAGCAGAACCATGGTGTTGTACAGTTCTCTGTACCTGGAACTGTTATATTCCTCAAGGTCTGAAAGAGAGTGACAGGTTGTTTTAGGATGAGGATTTCCATGAACTTTTCCTAAATAATAGGAGTGCAAGAACAACAGGTTTGGTTCTTACTGTGTTAGTGGTGAAATCGCACCATCTCTTGATGAGACTCTTATTCCTTGCCTCCAAGTTTCCCTGAGCGATTTCGTTAATGACGTTCTGATCGAGCTACATCGGAAAGAAAGAGAGAAGGTAGGGTTTTTGGGGAACTCAGTTTGTAGTTTCAGGTAGAAAATACAACCTAAAGGCACTGTGAGGACTGTCCGTTTGGCGTTGACTGCAGTGACACCTTAAGTGACACCATTTTCCATGAACACCATCACTCAGCATGCATGTTTTGGGAGCAAATGAATGAAGAACAGATCTTCTTTTAAATGCTCCTTTTCTTTGTTCAAGGATGCAAAGCAATGAAATAGTGTTTTTTTTTGTAATTATTTACCGCTATGTTCGAAACGTGACAACATTAAAACTTTGTAAAATCAGGTTGTGGCTTAGTTTAGCGTCCAGAAGTTGACAGACCTTCTGTTTAGTGTTACTCACAGGCCAGTGCTCGGAGACACATGGCTTTTTTCTTTTTGACAGTCCAGCTCCAGTGTCAACTATTGCTACAAAATCCAAGAAATTGTTTTCTTCAGGAAGGACAGATCTGCTGGTGTCTGTAAATGAATTTATGTACTTCCAGGAAAATCTGACCTGACCTAAGATACTGAGAAATAGCATTTAGAAACAACCCACTTTGGTGCCGATGACATTTTTTAAAGTATGGATTATGAACAGGCAATCACATAAATGTATCTTGACTATTTTGAGGTCACTTTTAAAGTCCTCACAGAGCCTTTGGTTAAAGAGAGATACATTTAGCCTCTGGGAAAAGAAATCTTCTTGCTTCATCTGTTACTTTGCAACATCATCATCACTGTCAGGATTAAGTCAGTACCTGTATAATGGACTCAGTGAGGGGATCAGTGATCACATTTAGCAGGTCTGGAGCCTCTCCGCTTTCAAACTGAAAGGAGTCAATGATGAGCTTGGTGACCTTGTACAGATAACCACTGGCAACCTCCAGAGGCAGCAGCACCAGCACAGAGAGCCAGTTAAAGAAGTCGTGCACTGTGGCACCTGCAAAAGCCCTGTGTGGAGGTGACAAATGCAAAGTGAAATGACCTTGGATCTTTCTTTACTGTAAGCAGATATAACTTTTATTGGTTAGAAGTTAAGGTAAAGACTAAATCTGGATGATTATATACAGAAAATTTTGTATTGGCTTGTGGGCATTAAACATTTAACCAATACATTTTTGCAGCCATAAAAGTTTCCCAGCTTTAGTGAGAGTTTGTTTCCAAGTCAGCATTTACTGTCACAGCAATAAAAGATAATTTTCAGGGTCAAACAATGATACAGTTTATTTTTCTTTGTGTATTCCTGTAATTCAACAAACAGAGGTCTGAGAAAAAAAAGATTACTTGGCTTTCAGCACAGCAAGAAAGGATGCAATGCATTACATACTCTGATAGTTACCTGCGAAATGTGCTGCGTTCACCAGCCTGCGTCATAGCAACCAGTGTGTTGGTGACAGAGGTGCCGATGTTGGTACCCATGATGATGGGAACGGCAACCTGGACCGTGAGCACTGCCAGAGCAAACACATCATCATCATCATCATTCATGCATCTTTGTGTGTGTGTGTGTGTGTGTGTGTGTGTGTGTGTGTGTGTGTGTGTGTGTGTGTGTGTGTGTGTGTGTGTGTGTGTGTGTGTGTGTGTGTGTGTGTGTGTGTGTGTGACTGCACTTACAGCCAGAGGAGACCATGCTGACAACTATAGAGGAGGAAGTGGACGAGCTCTGGACCAGCAGAGTGACCAGAACACCGATGACCAGACCAGCCAGAGGGTTGGACAGAACAGCGTTGTCCTGAAAGATGTCACCTGCTGCTTTACCTGGAAGAGGTAGACACAGAAGCATGTGCGTTACAAAGAGAATGGTCAGGTATAACCCCCCCTTTTGTGGTAGCTATAAAATGAAGTTACCTATTTAAAAAAAAAAAAAGATATCCCAAGGGTTGCAAAGGGTAGGAAAATTTTGGTTAAATTTCAGGAAAGTTTCCTGGAAATTTCTGTAGGAATTCTGGCTTGAGAATACTGTGCAGTGTTTTTTTTTTTTTTTTTTTTTGCTGTGGATTGACTTTTTTTGTTTTTTTGTTTTTTTTTGAATTACTGAAAAAAAATCAGCATTCCTGTTTTTTTTTTTGTTGTCCATACTGTTGACATTGAAGATGATGACCAGTCACAGCAAGACAGCAGTCATTGAAAATGATTAGGTTCATGTCCTTGAGGAGTAGAAAGTGTGGCCTGCAGAGAAGCCAAACTAAATATTTTGACATTTTAACATGACTTCTTTGAGGGGCTGCTAAGAGGACATACGGGGAACGTCTTCAGGCTACTGTAAATACCATAAACTTCTTTTATTTTTCACCATTCATGGAATTTGTTGTGACAGAAACCATTCAAGTCCAACGTTTCTAAAAACGGAACAAATATTGTCTCAGGCATATTTGCATTTATGTTTGCTTGTGACAAATATTAAAGGTCCCATATCATGCAAAAATCACTTAATTAAGTCTTTTAGTGAAATTTGTGGGTCTTTGGCTTTCCTCCCAGCCCACAAAATGTGATATTTAATGACAAAACCTGTACTTAGTAGTGCTTGTGAATGTAAAATCCTGACCTAAAATGAGCTGTTTGGAATTTCCGGGGTTTGCCGACGTCAGCGATTCTCTTTTTTGACCAATCAGGAGCAAGTCTGACCTGATTGGTTGACCCGAGCAGATACCCCTGAACCCCCTCCCAGGATGCTAACTGTAGCTGCGGTTAGCCTGTTGTTTTAGCCTGTAATGTTACGGTAAATGAGCTTCGCTGTTTTCTAAACATTGTGCACTTGGAGCTTGTGGCGCAGCTCTCAGTGATGTGGAAGAGCGGGGCGGTATCAGCGGTGGCTCATTTGCATATGAAGGTCAAGCCCACTAAATCAGAGCGTTCTGAACAGAGGGGCTATGAGAGCCTAGAAAAAATGCTGCTGTGCTTGATTTATTGGCTTTTTGGACCAAAACATGTTACTACCATTTCATGAAGACATCAATGATTCATATTAAACTGCAGAAAAGGAGCAGAATATGGGACCTTTAATGCTTATATCCAAGACAGCTAGTCTCAGTTAGGGGAAATTCCTGAAAATTCATTTATAATGTCATTAAACAATATTGCATTAGACATATTTGCATGCGTGTTTGCTCATAACAACCCAAATTGTTTAGTATTAATATAAATTCCTGAAAACTTCCTGAAAATGTAAAAGTTTCAAACTTTAAGGATTTGCAGAATTTTGCCACCCCAACCCCAAATACTTTCCTCACAGGATTTCTCTAATTATCCACTTCTATAACAGAGATTGAAACGGTTATCATGAATATGGGAGTTGCTCTAGGCTTTTATGAACACAAATAATTAGATCTGTTTCAGATTTTCTGTGTTAATTCACCAAAAAGTAACACATGGAATTCCACAAGGTTCAGTACTTAGTCCTTTTTGATTCACCTAATGAACGTTTCCTCTTGATAATATTATGAAGAAGCACGGTAGTATGAGAGGTAGAGCCTCAATAATCAGGCCCTACCTTTGGAACAATTTATCAGTTTTTGAAAGGATGTAAAAAATCAAACAGCACCCCAATGCTTAGGCTTAGACAAATATTCTTGGTTACACTGATTGACTTAAGTTAAAAAAGTAGAAAGGTATGCCATTAGAAGCACCTGTTCCATGTTAATTCCTGTCTTCATTACTGATCCAGATTGAGTCTTTACCTCCAACCAGCTGAAAAGCCGAACTGAGAATGTCCAGAGAGCAGATGAACATGTAGAGGAAACCCAGCAGCAGGACTATCTTCCCCACTGACAGCACCACTCGTAACACCTTCCCCTTTGTGTCCAGAGCTGCAACAGAGACGTCGAGGGAACCAAACATGAAACAGAAAGAGAGTAAACACTTTTTTTATTTAACGTCTTACAACAAGCTTTTTCAATGAGGATATTTTCACAAGTCATTGCAGAAAAAATGTCATCACTGGTGGTAATCACATCAGCTGCAACATGCCTGACCAAAGCAGCATTACAAAAAGTAAAACAAAACAAAAAATTGATAAAAAATATGGTAAAATTAATTAATATTGCATTTTTTATTTCTCACTCCTGCATCAAGTTGCAGAAGCCTTTTACAGTCTTTATCTTCACAATGACTGTGGGGTGGAGTCACCGTTAACACACTCGGCTGTTGCTCATGTTTACTGTCAAGATAATGTCAGTTTTTATTTATGGCCCTGTTAATAATCAGACAGGTAGCAACGATTTGTTTTGCTGTCAGGATGAAAGGTTTGATTTATTGGACTGTCTGTGTTCGTGATAACATTGAATCAAAGAAGTTTTTTTTTACGCTTGTAGTAGTATACAGTGGGGAAAATAAGTATTAAACGTATCAACTTTTTTCTCATCACGTTTATTTCCAAAGATGCAATTCAAACAAAATTTCTACCAGACATTGGTATTAACTCAAATAATTCACACATGAAAAGAAATCTCAACGTCCAGGTCCATAAATAAGGATTATGTGGAATTAAGTACAATAACACAGGAAAAAGTATTGAACACGCTAACTGAGACTCATCTAATACTTAGTGGAGAAGCCTTTGTTTGCAATGACAGCTTCCAGAAGCTTCTTGTATATTTTAACTAATGGCCCACACTGCTCAGGTGTGATTTTGGCCCATTCCTCTGCACAGATTGTCTTTAAATCTTGAATATTCTTTAGTGCCCTCTGGTGAACCCTTTTCTTTCCACAAATGTTCAACTGGATTCAAGTCAGGTGATTGACTGGGCCATCCTAACAGATTGATTTTCTTTTTTTGAAACCATTTGAGAGTCAACTTTGCCGTGTGCTTTGGATCGTTGTCCTTCTGGAAGGTTCAGCCACGTCTCATCTCCATCATCCTGGTGGATGGCAGCAGATTCATATCAATAATTTCCCCATATGTGGCTCCATTCATTGCTCCGTCAATTATGTGAAGTTTGCCAATACCATGAGATGAGAAACAACCCCATGCCATGATGCTTCCACCTCCAAACTTCACTGTCAGTATAGTGTATTTTAGGTGATGTGCAGTGCCATTTCTCCTCCAAACATGGTATGTAGTATGACAGCCAAAAGTTCAGTTTTGGTCTCATCTGACCAGACAGCATTCTCTCAGTATTCTACAGGCTTGTCAAGATGCTGTTTAGCAAACTTTAAACGAGATTGAACATGCCTTTCCTTGAGGAATGGAGTCATGTGGGCTGAGCGTCCATAGAGGCCATGGTGGTGGAGTGCATTGCTTATTGTTTTCTCTGTAACAATTGTACCTGCTGCCTCCAAGTCTTTCTGGAGCACTTTCTGGGTGGTCCCTGGTTCGATGACTACTCTTCTGACTATCTTTCTGACTCCCTGGTCAGAAATCTTGCAAGGAGCTCCTGTGGGTGGCCTATTGATGGTGAGGTGGTGCTTCTTCCACTTGTGAATAATGGCCCCAACGGTGCTGATTGGAATATTCAGGTGCTTTGATATAAGTCTGTAACCAGTTCCATTCTGATGCTGAGCAACAATCAGGTTGTGAATGTCTTCAGAGAGCTCTTTGCCTTTACCCATCATGAGGTGTGTCATATTTAACAGCTTGGTGAAAAAACAACCTTTTTTTAAGAAGTTCAAGTAATAATTACTGACAGATTTCAGGTGGTATGGTGCATTTCCTTGCAAAATTATACAGCCTTTCCTTGGTGTGTTCAATCCTTTTTTCCAGTGTTATCATACTTAATTCCACATAATCATTATTTATGGACCTGAACGTTGTGATTTCTTTTCATGTGTGGATTATTTGAGTTAATACCAATGTCTGGTAGAAATTTCGTTTGAATTGCAGCTTTGGACATAAATATGATAAGAAAAAAGTGGACGTTCAATACTTATTTCCCCCACTGTATGTCTACATAATGGATATTAATAAATGGATATTATGTTTGATTAATATAATAACATGGATTAAATTGATCTGGAGGTTATCTATTTTTGTCTACAGGGTTATCAATGTCTCTATCTGTCTATCAATGTTTGACCTGTGTCTTGAGCGGTATTAGAAACGCTCATGAAAGATTGATGGAGAGATTTGAGAGACTATCAAGTCCTTTTTGACATGCAGTTTGATTTAATGACTCCACTTGGCTCCTGTCTGCTTTTATAACCCTGCAATGTGGGGCTGATAATTATATCAACAGTAAGCTACATGTTATCAATCATTAGGCGTGTAAATGTATTACTCACTGACCATGTACACAGTATATCTAATCAGGGCACACTCCTTAAATAACACAATGATAAGACAATACTGTACTTGAAGAAGTAATAATGTAACAGTAAAAGTCTTCACCTGACCACGGGATCCCAGTGTCCTTCAACTCTGGCAAGTCCCACGGGTCCGGCCCCTCTTGCGCCTCATCAACCAGAGCCATGGTGGAGTGAGCCGGGCTCGTTTTCACCTCTGAGACAGAAACAGAAACTTCAACACTCTTACAGTTATTATACAAAGAATTTTAGATTTAACTGATACCCGGAAAATTCATTACAAGTTTCTTAGAATGCGAAAAATACCTTTGCCCTCCTTGGTTTGATCGTCCATCTGCTGATAAAACAAAGAACAGTCAAATAACTAACTTTTTTTCACTTTAATATTTGACATTGACATTAAGATGATCTTATTTTTTGTTTATCCCAGATCAAATTATTTTATGTCAAGTAAAAAGTTAGAATAAACTCAAGTCATTGAAGAGCTTTTGACTTGAAGTTCAGAGCATGTTATTGACCAAAAAAAAGTATCAGATGTGTTTTGTTGAGAGTTGATTCACAGCAATTACGCACTCACTTTCACATGCTTGATTTAATTATAATTGAACACACAATAAAAAGGAATGCTGAGAACATAATGGAAAAGTTGTGTCAGTGTTACGCTTATTAGTCATGCAGTAATTCTGCTGATAGCCTAAACGTCATACTGCTTTCAGATTACACTGTCAGTTGCATTAATATTTGATTTTGCCCTTATGTAACTTTTATTTTGAAAGGCTGTGGCCAAATCATCACACCTATAGACCCTGAATAGCTTTACTTATTTCTCTTTATATGTTCTCCTTTCATACCTATTTACATTTACTGAAATAAATATAAAGTGCTGCAAAGTTATGAGCTAGATTAGCATTTGTCACAACAGGTTATTTGCCAATCATATTATAACCAAGCCGTCAATATTTTATCACCTGACTGCATTGTTAAGTGGTTTCCACATTATTTTTGATCAGATTTTTCTTTCTAATTACCTTTTTTTTTCTTACAAAATGTCTCAAACAGATGCTTTATTTCGTGGACTCAGTGATTGCAGATAAAAGCAGGACCTAAAGAATCATTTAAAACTCAAACCAGAGACACAAACATGGGTCATCACTGGACGCTGCGCACCACACTGGATTTCTTGATACTTGTAAAGCATCAAATTGGATTACACAACCCTTTCTGCTCATGGAGTTTTAGTGATTTTAGGAGAGTTGTTTGAAAAATCTACAGAAGATCCCTTTAAAGGCAGCTCTCAGGAAAAGACTGTTTGCGTCGTCACCATGACCACGTTAGTTCACATCATATCCTGTCTGCTATAACTCTTTATTCATTTCTTTTGCAAGCAGAAATATCTGATGGCAGGACGCTGAGTTCTGAAATTAAATACTGTTACGTGTAGCCATCATCTGTACATCAAGTTCAGAAACGTCACACACAAACACACACACTTCCTCTCACATGCCAGGGTATTGATCCGACAGTCATGTGGTGAAGCTGCAGTGAAATTCCATTCAGTATGACACAGAAAGAGCTACACACCAGATCAATATTCAAAAAGTGTTACACTTCCATTGAAATGTGTTTGATCTGTCGGCTGTTTGAGTTTATTTATTAATTATTGATGAAACTCTCTTACATAAAAATGAACTTCTTTTGTATCATTTACATTCCGAACACCTTATCCCTTCAAATTTAACTTCTCGACTGGTTTATTTATCCTTCTTGTGCGACATGACATGAGCTGACATCTACTCTCTCTGATCTTTAAGGTTAAGATAAAATAATTGCTTATTAATGAACAATCCCTGCCAATCTGCTGCTGCATCATGTTCGAAGAGTTCAGGGTGCATTTGGCAAACCTTTGTAAACTCATCTGTTTCTTTTTCAAAAAACAACTTTGAGATTAAAATTTCAAAAACACAACTAAAAACATCAAAACTCACAGGATATCCCCTTGCAAAACCAGTTGTTATAAATTCTGCTACATCATAACATCTACTGACGGCAATTGTGAAACTTCTGCTTCTACATTAGCAAAATGTGACTAAAGCAATAAACTGTATTTTCCAGCTGTTAATTATTAACTTTCTAGGTATTTCAAAAGCTTAATTGATATTAAAACAGTTCTTAGCAGTCATTAGTTGGAGTAGAAGCCAGGTTTATCCTCACCTTTGAAGGGTGTAGTGAATCCATGCTCCGTCTGTGCTGAGCTCACCTGGGTTTCAGATGTAGGAATGCTGCCTCCACTCCAGGTAAAGTGGAATAAAGTAGTGGATGGCGATGGCCTATGTAGAGGGTAGAGGAGAGTGCGATGTGCAGCGTTCACATCACCAAAGACACTTCCGCCCTAAGATAAGCCGAACACACCTCTCAAAGCTTGATTACTCTTACCTGACTCTGCTGTAATCTCTCTTTTTTCAAGTTGTGTTGCAATCCAGCTCACATGGTGCCTGATAAGTCTTAGTCATTGGTATCTATTAACTACACCTGCTGTCAGTAATATGAAAATCTCCTGTGATATCTCACTGATTTTTACGCTTCAGAGTCAAAAGAAGCTCTTTTGTTTGTTTGTCCAGTATATGCAAGTTCCCATCCATTTAGACCCAAATACTCTGTTTAAATCTGTCCCTCACAGTCCTCAGAGTGTCGAATGCTCCAGCTGATGGACCCTGAAATCCACAATAGGAGAGGAGTGGCAACAACAGTGGCTCCCCTGGCAAAGGTTTATCCCACTGACAGACACAGACCACATGGTTGTGTGTGTATGTGTGAGTGGTGGTGGGGGTGAGCAGGATGTGCACTGTGTCATGTGGTCACCGGTCAGTGCCTGAATGTGTGAGTGTGTGTGTGTGCGTGTGTGTAACGGGGTGAGTTCTATTTTGGGCACACAATCAGTTTTTTGTAGCAATCAATTGATTCAGTAGATACAGCCTCCCATTGTTCAATACTTAAAAATATCAATAATCTAAGTTTAGGTCTCTAAAAAAATGTGTTGGTGATAGTTTCAGAAACACATCTGTCAGTGTTGGGTGAGATTAGGGAATCTATCACTTTAGAGATGTCTTTTTTAATAACTTTATAGGTAGGAGGTTGTGATACAACATGAAAACAAACATATCAACATACTGAACCCAACCCAACATTAACCAGCCCATTATTCCTTTATCAATTTTTAAATCAAGACCAAGTGCTCACCCTAAACGATGAGGGGCAATGAAGAAAATTCAAGAAGAGCAACAAGAACAGACAATAGAGATGATACAATGAATAAACAAGGAGTAAAGTACATGAATTTGACAACTGTTCATGTTTTTCCAGGACAACCAAACTGAATTCAACAAAACGAAAGGAGAACCAATGCATAACCAGTATTGGCAGCAGCAAACTAAGTGAGCCATCAATTCAATAGCATCAGATAATCCATTCAAATTGGAGTCCATGTATGTTTTTTTCCAGTTTAGAGCAGAGTCAGCAAATCACGTGGTTGCCCATCTTTTAAAGCAATGGTTCCCAGATCAAAATGCCCTGTGGGATCAAGAAACATGAAGGAGTCAAAGTGGAAAAAGTTTGAGAACCTAGAGTGAGGGGGTTTATTATTCTTTATAATGGCTCTGCAATAAGGCTACTAAATGCTATACCTGGGTTTGGCCTGGGAGGCAACCTAATACTGAGGGCCAGTCTTCAGCCATCTCCATGTTGCTAATACTTTTCACGTTAAAACTTGACACAATATTTTTTAGGCTATTTTGCATTCCATCATTCGTGTAATCCAGTAAACAAAAATCAAAACATTCATCAGTACAATTCCACGTAGCATAAGTGTTGTAAAATTTCCCTAGAGATAAATCGACACATGCCTACAACAGTTTTATCAAAAACAAACCCTGGGCACCTTTACGAAGGTAGATTTTGTTACACTGGATAGTTTTAGGTGTGTCTGCAATACTGACTACTGAGTGTTTGTTTATCTATTTATTGTGGGCAATAACCATTAATATACCATTATCTAACTGAAATGAGGCCTTGGTTACCAGTCCAAAAAACAGGCTGCCACTCTGACAATGCAGCGGTAAAATTGTTCCAATCAGCAAGGCAGAAATCTTATCACAGGAGCTTGAGGTGACCGAGTTCAGCCCAGTGTCCATTTCACTGGCTCAAAAACTCATCTGACGGATAAAACAGCTCCATTTGTGTTTGACCCCAGTGCCACTCTTGTGTGACCTTATGATGGGAATGAACACACCCCACCCTGTCACGCACACCAGTAAAGATTAGCAGATTAATTTTGGTTAGTTACTTTCTATTATGTCACGTGTGAGTAATATTAAATTGCAGAAAAAGGAAAAAATATCCTTCTGTGTTTAGTTTATTTAGTCTGGCTAATTGGTTGTTAGTGATGTTGTGAAAGCAGATTAAAAGACTAAAGAAAACTACGATGATGTGACTACTTAAAAAAGGTATATGGAAACCTAATAACGGTGACAATCAGGCAAACAAGAAATTAGACACATGATACATTCTATCAAACTTCAGAGTAAAAAAGAGCAATGGGAACCTCAAAACACTGACTATAAAAATTGCTTTTTCCTCTTCCCTTGATTGGGAGTAGTTTCCTGATGTTTTGTCAGCATCCTTCATCACCACCTAGTGTCATCCTGGTTTCCTTTTATAGTGAGGTGATTTCTTTTATTGATATTCATGATGTCAACCAATTTTTTCTTATGATCTCAACTTAAAGTGGGGAGTTATAAATACTTTAAAATGTAAACAAAAGTCTAGTATACATACAAGCCTAGCTTGGATGTATGGTTTCTAATGTGATAATGTCATGACTTTAATGGTTCTTATTTATATCAGTCTTTTATTTTCTAATTTCTTTTCATATTTATATTATTTTTTTTAGCATATTGATGTTTTTAGTGCCTTTATTTCGCTATAACTTATGTCATTAACTTTTGTTTTATTTATTTAACCATTTATATTACTATGTTAATTATGTAGCTTATTTTGAACTTGCTTTTTTAGTCTCCACTTCAAAATATTTCTTTTAAATATATTTTGCGACTATTCTATATGCTTTTTATTTATTTATTTTTTTTATTTTTTATTTTTTTCACATATCACACTGAAGCACTGTGAGCTGCATGTATATGTACGGGTTATGAAAAAAAGCTGATTGATTTTAAAAGCATACCTTTTCTTGATTATAAATGGAATAAGTTTGCAATCCTGCAATCAATAAATACAACCCCATGAAGATATCAGCTGTACCTGAGGAACTAGTACGTGCATACTGTTCAATGCAGGAGGATTCCCCGGTGTTGTGGCAGGTATGGTCGCAGCCACTAGAGGGCGCAGTTCGTTATTTTGGTTCCTTTGCGTTCGAACCTGTGAGTTTCAGAATAAAAGTCGGATTTGTTGTTGAATTGTCTCAAACGTCTAAGTATTGTTTTTGATACCCACTCCTCAATAAAACAGTAATTTATAATGTTATAATATCAAAGATTTTATTTTTTTAATTAGTATTTCTGAATATGTTGTTAAAGTCTTAAATCGTATTTCCGTCGTAACAAACCCACAAAAGTCATTTTCTACTTCCGGGTTACGTCAGTGTTAGCGGGTGCAATGACATTGTACCGAACAGAAACTGTGTCAGTCCACCTTGTGGTAAAAAGTCTATAGTTTCCCATGCTTTGAAAGCTTAAATTGCCCCTGACATTATCGTCAACATGTCGTCCATCCCCACGGATCAACCGGAGCAAGGAGGAGTATCGGTGAACAAACCTGTACGTACTCACGTTACCAGGCGCTATCGTGTTAGCTCAAACTTGACAACTGAATTTCACCAGTCGTGTTCAAAGCTTATTGTGTTGTCTAGAAGTCGGAGCTGTCTCTCTATGCCCTAATTAACATGTCTGTGGTAAACTAATGAAACTAAAGTGAATCCTGTTCTCCTCTGTGTGTGTTGTTGCAGTCACCACTGCAAAGGATTTACATCCCCACTGAGGAGGAGAAGGCAGTGTTAGCAGAGTGCAACAAGGAGAGCTTTTGGTACAGGTGTAAGTTGATAAATACAAATACAGCTTTTTTAACCAAGGACAACTGTGAAAAGACTCTGGCAGCTCAGTATTGATTCCAATGTGTTTTGATTCACAGCTGTGCCATACGCTGTGGTTGGTATGGTTGCCACTCAAGCCATGGTTACCAAAGGTAAGCTTTGCAAATATAGAGAAATTGATGTATGGGATGTACGCATTGATAAATATTTTTTTTTTTGTAGACATTGTTTTATTTTGCTTTTTTTTTTTTTTTTTTTTTTTTAACTTTACAGGAATTTTGCCTCCTGCTTACAGACTTGGCTCTCTTCCCAAAGTGGTTGGTAAGTTTGTAAATCTTGAAACTCAAAATTCATGCATGGATCTGCCTCATATACAAATTAATGCATTTTATTGCAGTTTACTGCACTCCAGACAAGGTTATAATAGTTTTGGATTTGTCATTATAGTTTCGTTTTTAGTTAGTTTTGACATTTTATTTTCCATTACAATTTAGTTTTAATTAGTTTTAGAGCAGGCATTCTAGTTTTGATTTAGTTTTGATTTTTGCAACAAGGCTTAGTTTTAGTTTAGTTTTAGTTTTTTCATACCTTATTAACCAGGTGCAGGATTCAAAAAGGTCAGAGTAAATATTTTGTCATACTGTTTATTTCCAAGTCCAACATAGTGTTCACTGCTCAGTCATTGCTGATACTGAACTGTTGGCTGTCGCCTTAAACACAAGAAAATAAATTAAACCTAGTATAAATAATACGCCGCTATGATGGTGCTGTGCGGCACTGAAAACTGCCTACAACTGTCTAAAATTGGTTGGGAAAATGTGTTGGATTAATTTAAATCCTAAAGGCTTTTAATATTGTCAAAAACTATAACTAAGGGAATTTTGTCTATCATTTTAGTTAGTTTCAGTTAGTTTTGTGAACACAAGATACAGTTTTAGTTTACTTATCGATTTTTGTTTTCTTTTCTAGTTTTTATTAGTTTGAGTTAACTGCAATGCATTTTAAATTTTAGTTTTCGTTTTTAGTTTTGTTTTAGTTAACTATTACAACCTTGATTCCAGACAACATGGAGTGTTTCTTGGTGCAAAGTTCCTGGCATACCAATCATAAGAGTTTTTAAATCACCATAGCAATTCTATGGACTGTAAACAGTTGCAGTAACAATGAATGCCAGAGCTAGTTCACATATGAACATGCAATGTTGCCAATCCACTCTTAACTTTACTAAAAGTCATTGGAAACTTGGGTTTATTAGTTGATACTTGTAAACACTACCCACTCTAGATGCAGCAATGTTCCTTAAACTGCACTTTACATTTAAAAAGGACATTTGATTGGAAAAAAAAAATCATGATTTTGTTTTTAAAGCTTATGTATGTCTATTAGTTGATTTAGTAATTACCAAAATCCATTTGAATTACAAAATGGGGCTTTTTGTTACAAAAACTGACCCACCAGAAGTGAAATCCTGCAGTACTCAGACACTGTCTGCCAAAGTCAAAGTGAAATAAAAGAAAGAGCAAATGATTATTATCAAAATTCTGAATATTGAGAAGTAATTGTTTCACATCAATGGGTGGTCATTAACTGTTTTTTATTTGTGTAGCTGCTGGCGCTTTAGGCTTCCTGGGGGGAAAAATATCTTACTTGAAAACATGTCAGGAGAAATTCAAGAAGTTAGAGAACTCCCCCATTGCAGATGCCATCAGAGAGAGATCAGCAGGGAAGCAACAGAAGTGAGTAATAAACACTCTTCATTATCGTGCCGTCTGTTTAAGACATCCATCATCTTTTGATAACTGAATTGTTCTCCACAGTGTCACTTCAGAGCTCAGTGACCCGGATACCCAGTCATTTGACACGATGTTCCAACCTGCAGAACCCCAGGTCCAGAGAAACTACAACACAGAATCACCCGTACAGATGGGCCGGGCAGACGACGTCAGTGCTCCAGGTACACAAGGAGAAGAGTGTCCAGAACAGCTTTTTAAGGAAGTATGAAGCATTGTGGGGTTTCTCTGTGGTTAGTGGTCTCCCCAGGCAGGTTCTCTGGGGACTCAGGCTTCCTCCCACACTCCAAAGACATGCTTGTCAGGTTTATGGGTCACTCTGAATTGCCCGCGTATCAGTGTTTACTTGAAGGGTTGATCATCTTAATATCTCAGCCCACAAGCTAAGCATGTGCAAAGGAACCGATGCTTTCATTTCTTTCTGGTAGACTAGGGTGAAAGAAAACATTGCTCACATGCAGTGACAAAAAGGGGCTTGTGTGTAGCTAAAGCACAGGTCATTTTTTTCCACAAAATGTGAGATTTTCAAATACTTTGTAATGTAAAGGACAAATCAGAGTCTTTCGCTTTTAAGTAAACATAATAAATTAAATTTCTGTCCCTGTCTCCCTCTTCTTCAGTCCAGTCATATATTGAAGAAGAGGAGCCAAAAAGGAAGTCGATCCTCTATGAGGACCTGAGGCTCAAGAACAGAGAGAACTACGAGGTGACACTAACCCAAAAGGCTGAGACGCTGCTCAAACCAACACCTGAGAAGGAGCAAAAAAGAACCAAGAAAGAGAGTAAGCTAGGATTTAGAGATGTGTAAAATACTTGTCACCATTGAGAAAACAATTCATGACTTTACTCCTTTTTCTCTGTTACAGTGAAGAACATCTACGGAGACAGCTGGGAGGAATGAGACCTTATTTCAAAGATATGACGTGTATGCTGAAATCACTGACTCTATACGACCATAAGCCCCTCAGTGGACATTTTAACCACTGTGACTAACATTGTTTGATTTTTGATCAGTATTTTTCTGAAAGGGAATCAATTAAATTCAACTGCACTGGGACCAAATTTGTCCTTGATTTCTCTGATATTGACTGCACTGTATCTTTTTTCATCCTAAAAGTCCCAAATTTACATTAAAATCATCAAGCAGTCAGCTTTCTTATTGTGAAAGACTTAATGGTTGTGTTGTCATAGTTGCATAAGGTGACCTGAAAGCACATATTGTGCACTATTGTAAATCCGTCCTCGTACTACATTTATCTGTAGACTATGCTGTATAACTTTTGAGCTTTAAAACAAACTGTGCTATGCGTAAGTACGGATATTCTATGTCAATTAATGTAATACAGACCTGGTAGTTTTCACTCAGTAGGTTAAAAGTTTTGCCTTTATCTTTCTACATTAAAGGGGCTGTGAAGAGTTTTTAAATGATCTTGAAAAGGTCTCCCTTCTAGATATATGCCTCATTGTGATCCACATTTTAAAGTGAGATTATCACCACCAATGTTACAGGTTACAGATTATTTTAAAATTCTACTTTTTAGCTTCCCGATGCTCTGACGACATCACCCCAGCTGACAAAGTTTAGTAGTGAGAACAGATCTGTGTTTTTCTGTGCTGAAAACGATTTCTGTGATCAATTTTGTAGTGATGGTGGACACAGGAGCCCAATTGTCAGACAGAAGAACAGAAAAAAGCTAAACGGGAGAGTGATACAGCCTGAGCTAAAGGCTAACACAGGGGCTAAACTGTTGGTGATAATGTTCATTCCAACCCACATGCAGGAGTTATTCTGCAGTGGTCTGTTCAAACTTGAGTCTATCAATAAAATGAAGAGTGAGGTTACGTTAGCTCTGATTGGTAAACGAGCTAACCAGCTAACCCAAACAAAGCTAACCAGGATTCACTCAAGTTACACATTACAGACATGTCTTAGAGTACTGGACTGCTAGCTAGCTAGCTGTCTAAATATAGACAGCTATTAAACTGCATACAAACTAACAGGGCTGCCGATAGCACTACATGTAGCCAGCTACTACAACATTTGCTTGATGTCACATTTCAAAGCCTAGACCTACATAACTGTACTGATAAATACCGTACATCAGCACATTGTATCCAGTAAAAAGTTGCCTTAAACAAAGAAAAAATGTTTCCATCCGATCTCCATTTAATCTCAAAACAAACACTCACCTTGCTTAAAGTAATTTAAGCAGTGTGCGTGAAAATCTGAGTCAAAAGGTGGCAAGACAGTCCAATTAAAAGAGATCCTCCTTATAGCATCTCAAAATTTCAGCTTAAATTTGGAATAAAATGTTTTATGGTGTATTGTGTAATATGAACTGTTTAAACATGTTTATTCATAAAACAAGATGACACAAAACAAGTAAAAATATTAATGTATAAAGATAACCTTTTACATGAAAAAATCAGATAAATTTTAAAGCAATAAAGGCAGGCAGGCATTACTTCTAAATACTGTAGAAGTCTATATAACGGCATAACTTTGTTCCAAAGTTTTAACTTTGAAGCAGACACAATCCAGTGAAAAAGTGATGAGTCCAAACAGACATTTAAATTAGTAAAAAAAACAGTAGTGTGGAAAAACAGATCTATCTCTATTTAAACAATGTATCTCTAACCCTAACTATAGTTGACATGACTATGGCTGTATCCCAAAGCAGCAGAGCTGTGTCCATGAGGATGAAGAGGTGGTGCAGGACATGACAAAGCACTTGTCATATTTGGCCAGCCTTCATAAACCTTGCCTGTGGTATCTGCACTGGTGGTGCTGGAAGCTGGAGCGTAAGTCTGGACTGGGTATGACCCAGGTGTTGGATTAACTCGTGGAAGAAGTGTCCTCCTTTGTTCTTCTGTGGAGACAGGGACAAACATAACGCCGCCAATTTTCCTCAAAACCCTAAATGGCATCATCTTCTCCAGAACAGCTGCCCTGGCCTCAGACAAGTCCAGAAAGGAGAACCATCCTTTCCCATACATCCACCCAACCAGGATGGCCATGACATTACAGGGTAGCACACTATGAGGAATGAGGGCAGTGGTGAGGATGAGAAGCACCCAGGGGAGCGCAATGGTGGGAAAACTGACCCCACAAAGGAATCCTTTGCTCATTTTTGTATGCATGGTCGTCAAAGCTACACATGCCAGGGCCACAGGAAGTAGTCCCTCGGTGTGACTCTGGCTGCTGTCACTCTGCAAGAGATCTATGAAGCTGTAAAACACTCCTATGGTAGTTGACATTAGGAGGAACAAGTGCAGAAAACGCACAGTGCCAAACCCCTTTTCCAGGCTTCCACTAAGAAGTGCCATAGCCATAACGCTCGGGAGGAGCTGTGCAGAAGTTCTGTGGTAAAATGGATACAGAAAGAGCCTGTGAATGTGTCCACTTTGAAAAACGGAGGCACCAACACTCAAAATACCTGGAGAGGAGATCAGAAGTGTTTGGATGACGAACAAAACGCAAGCCACAAGTACCACCATTAGCACCCCGACTGGAAAAGCGGGAATAACGTCTTTAAAAGCTCTTAGCATGACTTTAAAGTACTCCGCTTGTTTCATCTTGTAAATGATCAGCGACTTCGGCAGCTGGAAAAAAAAGTTCAATAGAGTCTTAGCAACCCAAACCAAGCGTGGTCCTCTCCTCCTAACCAGGAAGTAGCTTTATTTACAGATCCTTACTATTTTATTTTGATTTTTTTTTTGCCTTCACCAAGCCCTTCTTCTGAAACAAGGAAAAAAAACATAAGCCTTTCGTCCAATTGAAAAAAGGTCAACCACGGCGTCGCCTGTAAACAATTGTCCGTTGCTGTCACAGAAACTTATAAAATCACGTTAGCTTCTGCGCTAAATGATAACTTCCTGTCAAACCTTCAAAATAAAATGTCCAATTTCTTCGTAAGTTTTCTTTAGCTTGTGAACACTAATAATAACCTAATAATATTTTTTTCAGTCTATGACAATAACATCTAAGTCGTGTGTGAGAGGTGGACTTGTGTGTCAAAGCAAGGTTAAAATAATTTTGGATTTGTCATTATAGTTTAGTTTTAGTAAGTTTTGCCATTTTTTTCCATTACAGTTTAGTTTTAATTAGTTTTGGAGCAGGCATTAGTTTTTATTTAGTTTTGATTTTTGCAACAATGCTTAGTTTTAGTTTAGTTTTAGTTTGTTCATACCTTATTAACCAGGTTCAGGAGTTCAAAAAAGTCAGAGTAAAAATTTTGTAATACAGTTTATTTCCCAGTTCAACATAGTGCTCACTGCTCAGTCAATGCTGATACTGAACTGTTGGCTGCTGCCTTAAACCACAAGAAAATAATATGAACTTGACATAAAAATATTAACATAAATTATATAAAACAATATAATATGAGCTTTAATTATTAGAAACTTGGACTCTAACAATAAGTCATACTCACATGAAATTAAACTATTACAGATGCTCTAATTCATTGCTGCAATACGTTTAGTCGCAGCACAGCGCACAGCCAGTCAGTACCATAGACTGTGAAAAAAAACTAACCCTTGGTCAGTACAGTAAACAAGCACGTCCCAGTACGTCGCTATGATGGTGTCGTACGGCGCTGACAACTGCCGAAAACTGTCGTAATATTAGTTGTTGGATTGTTGGATTAATTTAAATTATAAAGGCTATTAATATTGTCAAAAACTATAAGCAAGGACATTTTTTCTTTTGGTTAGTTTCAGTTAGTTTTGTGAACACAAGATACAGTTTTAGTTTACTTATCGTTTTTGTTTTCTTTTTTGTTTTCGTGTTTTAGATTTTCGTTTTCCTTTTTAGTTTCGGTTTAGTTGACTATTAAAACCTTGGTTCAAAGTTAACAAATACTGAAATTTAACTGAAGGATGACTGCTACTTTATGTCACAGGCATTAACTGATGGTTACAAGAGACCACTTTTGTATTAATAACGCACTAGACAGTTTGGGTTTTTTTTCTGGATCCAAATTAAGGACTACTCGGTGTAAAAAATGGGCGGGAGGATAATAATAATAATAATAATAATAATAATAATAATAATAATAATAATAATAATACAATTATTATTATTATCATTAGTAAAGTAAATGGAACAAAATCTGAGAGACTGGATTAACAAAAAAAAAAAAAAAAAAAAAAAGCTAGAAAGTACTTTTGTCCCTCTTCCGGTGTCGACCGGTTATTGCGGCGGATGTTGATGTTTCGTTTCTTGCTGGACGATGTGAACTGTTTCGTCTCTGGGACGGGCTGTTTGTTATTTTTGTCGTTGTCTTAACGGTTGGCCTTGTTCTTTTTCTCGGTTAAGTTCCACTGTCCGTCGGCATCGTGTCTCTCCCGGTGTCTCTCCCGGGAAGCGCGAGGCCGAGTCGTGCGATGATGGAGGATTTTGATGAGATCTACGAAGAGGAGGAGGAGGAAGAAGAGGACGAGGACAGGGCCGCGGAGGAGCAGCTACTCAAGTACGCTCCGGACCCAGTGGTGGTGCGAGGGTCCGGACACGTCACTGTGTAAGCACCGTGAGGACTCTGTATCAACTGTAGTCGTCTAAAAAGAAGCTGTCTGCGATTAAACAGTCTTATATCTGAGTCAGTGAACGCTGGTGACCTAGCATAGCCAACTAGCTCATGAGTTAGTAGCGAGCTAACTCTGCGAGCAGGCTAGGAGTAGCGAAGTCACCTTTCGTTTAAGCTAAAAAAAAAAAAACACAACTTCTAAATTTGTACTTTCACTCTTAGATAAAAACAACTACTCTGTTTGATTAACTATTTTAAGGCGAGACATAAAGTCCCAGTTAAATGTGTCTGTGTGAGGACTTAAAGCACGGGATCAGTCTCCCGTGATCAGATCAGATGTTAAGTCGTGTTTACAGACTGCTATCTCCACCTAGAAATGGACAAACCATACATCTTACCGGTTTGTTCTACCTTTATTCTGATTTATGCTGCTGACACCTAAGATTATACACTGCATATCACTAACTGAATTGTTGTAGCAGTAGGAACCAATGTACGAGATGTTGTGTTTTGTCCCGCCGAGTTAGGAAGAGCACACAGTATTGGTTACGGGCAGTTGTGTTCGACTGTCGGTAGGGCTACTGGGAACTATCTGTCTGAACTGTCTGTATTTGATTGAGTAGCAGCAAACAAAACAGTCACAGTAGAACAATAAAAATATAAAAAACAATAATGAAATTAAATCAAAAACAAAAAACAAATAGTTTTTTAAATAGTATTGCTCTCTGACGTATCTAGTTGTACTTTATGGCAGAGCAATACAAGTTTCATCTGAGTGGGGTGAGCACTATCTTAACAGCTTGATGGAAGAATGATTGTGCAGTGTCTCAGTGTTTGACCAGGGTGTTTGGGGTGTCCTAAGATGCAGCTGGCTATCCCATGTAGTCAGCCAACATTAATGTGACTGTATAGCAACAGAGGCTAAAACTTAAAACTGGATAGTCTTTTGAGTGTTGTTTTTTATTTATTTATGTAGTTTGTTCAACAGTATGTAACAGTCTTTTTTTCTTACTTTGCCTCACAGATTTGGTCTGAGTAACAAATTTGAGTCAGAATTTCCTTCAGCACTCACAGGAAAGGTGAGTGTCTCATTGTCTTTTATCAAACATTTTGATCATGCCACATTAGAAATGTATGATTTACATTGGTACAAGGTTTAAATTGGTTTCTATTTTTTTCCGGTTTTCTGATTTGTAACATTTGTAAAAAAAATTTGCTTCAATTGAAAAAAAGGACAAAAAACTTACTAAAAGATTTTTTTCTTTCTTCAATAGGCCTGTCATGATAACAAATTTTGCTAGACGATAATATTCCAAAATATTATTGCAGATAAACAATATTATTGTCAATATTATTTTGATTTTTTTTCCATTTTTTCATTGATGTAATTATGATAAATGGGATAATAAAGTGAGTACACCATATCAAAAGCAATAAACTTTAATTTCTTAAGAGTATTTAACTGTAATTAAAAGGTCCGGATTTTTTAAATAAAATAAACGAAAAATATAATACATTTAACAAATAAGAAAGAGAAAAAAATAGAATGAAAATGAAATGGACTCTCTTTTAGAAAAAAATACATGTCAATGAAAATAATTAATACTAATCAAAAACAATAAAGCATAGACCCTGTCTCTAAAGAAAAAACAAAACTCCAAAAAAAAACAACAACATTGAAAACTATAGCCTAAATAAAAGGGAGTTTACACAGTTCCTGAATTGTTTGTAACATGTACTTTTTCCCAGTCAATCTGTACTGTCTGTCAAACATTTTTATCATTTCTGGCTTTCAACTGTATTGAAGGGCTGCATTTCTTTGGCAATGTGGCTGTCTTTGAGCGCCCACCATTTGGTGCTTTTATTTCTATTTACTTTGCAGACCAAAAGCCTCAGTAAGAGCGGATTGTCAAAGAACAAGGCTCCGCTGCACCTCCCCTTCTTCTTCTTCATCGGCACTATTTTCAAACAAATGCAACATATCAGCTCATTGGTGTTCATGAGCTCACACTTTGTTCATTCTGATAAAAAACAAAATATTCCCACACTGGGACTGTGGCAGGCGGCTTAAGAACCGTATCTTTCGTGCCATCACTCATATTAGCGTGTGTTTCCTCCTTACCCCTCAGGATGCTCGCTTCAGCTCTCTCCGTGTGTACGCATGAGCAGCCCCGTCTTTACCCCAAAGATCGCATTTTTGACAGATGCTCACTCCGCTATAAATCCGCTAAATCTGGTATAGAACCTATGCACCCCGATGTTAGGAAAGATAGACGCAGTGAGCCATCTTCTCATTCAGCCTCTTTGGTCGAAAGAGAGGAGGAAAACAAACATGCATGCACGTGTCAGTTTATCGACGCTGGCAAACTTACTGAGGATGTTTTTATTTATCGTTCAGTTAATCAATTTATTGATTACCATGACAGGCCTAAACTTCAATGTTTGTAATTCCTCAGGTGGCACCAGAGGAATTCAAAGCCAGTATCAACCGAGTAAACAGCTGCTTGAAGAAGACACTGCCAGTGAATGTGCGGTGGCTCCTGTGTGGCTGCCTCTGCTGCTGTTGCACGTTAGGCTTCAGTTTGTGGCCTGTCATCTGCCTCAGCAAGAGGGTAAGATACACATCCATGTCTCGTTTTAAAATTACCGTAACAGACTTGAGGTTTATGTGTTGATTACTTTGGGATTTACATAATACAGTCCAATAAAAGAATATCCTCTAATGTCACTGTTACCCCCCCAGACAAGAAGATCTTTAGAGAAGCTTCTGGAGTGGGAGAACAGCAGACTCTACCACAAGGTGTGTTTTAAAGACATGAATGGATGTGCACATTGAACTTTTAATGTGTTTTTTTTAAAAAACAAAAATCCTAATCAGTATTTCATTTATTGCAGTTGTGTTTGCATTGGAGACTAAGCAAACGGAAGTGTGAAACCAATAACATGATGGAGTATGTAAGTATGCATTGTGCTTGTGTGTAAGTGAAATGATCAAAGATGTTCTGACACCAAAAAAATCAGAGATGAAAAAACAAATATACATTTATTCACACCTTAGAGTTTCAAAAAGCAAACTCAGAACCTAAGAAACAGTCTGAAACAAGAATACCAGATGTTTTGCCATGAGCCCCTGAATCTCTGGTTTTAAATGTGAACTGCTATATATAGACTTTCACTTATTTTAAATAGCTTTTCTGTTTGTTTTGGAGGTTAGGAAACCTCTTGAGAAAATACAGCACCAACTGGACAATGTACAGTTTTGCTTACATTATCTCTTTACGTGATTAAAATTGTACTGTCTGCTTCTGACACAGATGAGTGCTTGGACATCTGCATGTTTTAACATAGAGTTAATCAACTGGTTTGTGAATTTGAAGTGCAGAAGACCATCCTTTGCTCCCACTCACCTCATTAAAAATGAATGGTCTGTCTGTATGAGTACACACAGTGTTAATGTCAGGGTGAACGTAGCTCTAAGTGTTTACTGTAAGCCCTGCTGACTCACTCAAAGTGGGCTGATAAATCTTTCCTCACAGTGCATGGGTCAGACTGTAGTGTGTCTCGTCTGTGAAGATGGTATTTAAAAAAGGAATGTGAGACATTTATATATAAACTAACCACAAAAAGGAAGGAAACTTATGTTTAGAAGATTATTTCTTTATTGTGACAATGCTTCTTGGCAATAAATCTTATACCATTAAGAAGCCTGTTTATATACCCATTAAATGGTCATGATGGTAGCAGAGCTGGGTTTGTCGGTTGTGCCCATGAAAAATTTGCCAAATCTTCTCTGCCAAACAGCGTATTCTGTTTTAAGGTGTTTTGATAGGGATATATCTCGAATTTATTCTTTTTGATGTGCCTAAGCTGACGTATCGTCAGCTTCGTTACAAAAGTAAGGGCTACTAAAGCAGAAAACACCTCATCAGCAAAGTCTTTGTTTACCCAAATGAACACTTTTTTGTTTCTTGTCTCCTGCAGGTAATCCTAATAGAGTTCTTACCTAAGATCCCCATCTTCAGACCGGACTAACCCAAGTGCAGCTGATCCTAAATCTCCGCTGCTGCCCACAAAGGCTGACAAGCTCCTGAATAATTTACCCATCTTCCAAATACTCCAACATTTATGTTTACAGGGTAGCATTGATCCTCCCCAGTCCCACAACTTATATTTCTTCTACACCCTTGTTTACAAATCCAGCATCTCACCACTTATTCTGGAGTGAACTCCTCGTTAAACCATGAGCTATCGGGTAAGCTGGCTCACTGTGTGGCCACGCTAACCACCAGCAGCCTGTGGATGAGGGGAAAAACCAGCAGAGGGCAGCATTATGGACTTTGAAACTAAAGACAGAGACAGGACTCTGAAACTTGAGTTCTATGAGCTACAACTGGAATTTTGTCTCTTGTTTGTTCCCTTACCTAAGCACATGGCACAATCAGACCATGGTGAAACACTTTCACACATAACCGCCAACCTCACCTGCAAAAAAAAAATCACACCCCAGTGCTATTGTAACAGCTGGTTTGGAGCTCTTGATCACCACAAGAGGCAGGGGGGGCATCATAACGTGGAACTCCAAAGGAACCTTCATCCCAATCCAGCTGATATTTGAGTCGCACAGGAACATGTTGGAACAGCTGAACTCGAAAATGTCACTTTCCTTATCGACTACCAGACATCCTTACGCTCTTGCCTCCTTTCATATCTCTGCACACTTCATCGTGCATCACCCAGTGACAATCACACACTCTGACTGTACTCTCCACAGTATGATTGGGTCTTTATGCTTCACAGTTTACCTTGAACATTTTGTTTTTCAACGTTAAGTGTGTCCAGATAATGGCGTCTGAGTTACAGTGGAACAAGTAAAGAGAAGAAACCTTTTCTTATCCTTTTAGTATTTTATTTCTGTTTTGGTGAAAGAGGGCAGTCGATTCTTGTTCACTGTGTGTTTGCAATGTGTGTGTGTGTGTGTCTCAAGAGACGAGCAAAAAAAAAAGGAAGACAAATCAGATATGAGATATATCTCACTCTGTAAAGCAGGGTTGCTTGTTTTACCCATTTATTTGCCATAGTCATCTTTTTTGTACACATAAGTGTGCAGTCATGAAAAAAAAATGCTTTACTTGTTTTTTTTTTAAGTTATGCCATGTTTGTTTCCTTTTTGACTTTTGAGGTCCTGAAACACTAAAGCACACAATCGCTTTGTCCTTAACAGTGTCACATGGCCTTTCCTTATCTGCAGACCTTGGCTGACTCACGTGTCTCAGAGTATAAAATGTGACCCTTCTGATGAAGTTCCTGTGGTTAATATAATCTGACTCATTGCGTTCAGAGGTCTGGGTGACCCAACATGCTCTGTCCTTTGAGCCAGGTGTTAGATAATACCTGGGTTCTGTACCAGGAAGCAGGATTTCAACATGTTAGAAAATACCTGATCCCAAACCAGGAATGTAGTTTCAAAGCGGCAGTAGTAAGTATTTTAATAATAACAGTGTGTAATGATCATCACAGTGTTATCAACTCATGCCTGGGCATTTCAGTGCATTTTTTAGCTTTTCTAGCTTTAACAAGGTGCTAAAAGGACTTAGTCGGGCTTGATTTAGGACCAGTTATCTGGCTTACAACTCGGCTTTTTATAAAGGAATGGATTTTCGTTCTGCTTGTAAATTAAAGATAACATTAGGGCACATATTTAATTTGAACAAAAAAAGGTCTTGAGCAGCAATTTGGGGAAAAAGTCTATCTAAATAAGTCAAGATTTAAAAATCGTTACTCTGCCTACCTTGATCCAGAATTGAAGAAAGAACCCTGACTGGACTCTACGTGTTGGGTCACTCAGCGCTAGTGATTTTATGGGTCACACTCAGGGGTTTGTACTAGATATATAACAAAATGTAGCATTGAATAATCACTGTCAGGTTATATAAAAGTTAAGCCAAGGGGTTGAGTTCACCACACAGATCACACATTCCTTGAAAAAATGAAAATAATGCATTGGAAATTGGTTTAAAACTCGATAATCCTCTAGAAGAAGATAACCATGCCCCCCCACACACACACACTCCACTGACCCACAAACCTCACACATTGTGTTGGTTCATATGTTCAAAGACTCAAATTCACTTGATTATCACTGGGTTGCCTACATATTGGTTCATCAGTCAGTTTTCTATACATTTGGTTTTGGTCTGTTCTGTGTAAATCCAGGCATAAGGCCATATGCAGATGTGTGTGTGTGTGCGTGTGTGTGTGTGTGTGTGTGTGAGGCAGAGAGATGTGAGTGAATGTGCATGGTGTACGCAGATGCAAATGTTCTTAGTAGATCTCAGACTGTGATTGAACCCTGCACAGAAAACGAGTCTTTTTATATAATCTGGCGTGATTTGTGTGTTTGTGTGAGAGCGAGAAAGATATAATGTGTACATATGACTCTTGCGCAGGTGTATGTACAGTAATAAACAACCAATAAACAAGGCTATGGGCATCCTCTGTCATTGATTTTTGATCGGAATGTAAATTCAGCCTTAAGTTGGAAGATTTGTCTTCGCAGTTTTATTCACATATTATTGAAAGAAAGAAGTAAAAAGCGAGTCAGTTTTCTTTTTCTAAGATTTTTTCTCCTTTTAACTCCACTCACTCAGGAGACATAATAACTTAAAATTGTTAAATTGGTCAAAAGAACGAAAAAATATTTTATGCTCTGTTCCTGGATTTTAGAGCATGACACAGAAATGAGCAGAAACCTTTCAACCAGTCTGCTTTATTTCTAAGAACAGGAAATTGTTAAGACAGCTTCAAGTCCTTGTGTCAATGAGAAAGGAGGATATTACAACAAATTAAAGTCATGGTTATACAGAGGATTTATTTTATTATCTCTCTGTTTACAGAGCTGTCAGCTTCTGTAATCTTAGTTCTGTTCAGTGAACTTTTTGACGAAATCATCAACGTTACCAAGTTGGCTGAAAATTTTGTCCACTATGGCTTTCTGCTTCGAATGATCTAGATTCTGGAACCCCTCAAGATCTAAAACATCTGCTCCTGGAGCCTGAGGATCTGGACAAATTCCTGTTAGACACAAAACATTTCAATTCATTTCACTCTCAACAGAAAGATTGTGACTAACATGATTGGGGATTTTCTGTAGATCTTGTGATCAAGAATACCGTTAGTGTAAATCATACCGTTTTCTGAGCCCACGGTGAAAGGCTCCGTCATGCTCAGACAGTTTGCCTGCTTCTTTAACTCCTCCAGCTCATCAGCAGTCACACTCTGTCTCTTACCTGAGAGTCAGAGACAACAGAATTAAAAACTAGAGTTAAATAAAAAGAGTATAAGAGGTAATATTACGAGATTAAAACGTTAAAGGTCCCATACTATGCAAAAGTCTTTTAGTGAAATTTGTGTATCTATGGCTTTCCTCCCAGCCCAGAAAATTTGACATTTAATGACAAAAACCTGTACTTAGTAGTGCTTGTGAATAAATCCTGACCTAAAACGAGTTGCTTGGATTTTGGGGATTTGCCAACGTCAGCGATCCCCTTTTTGACCAATCAGGAGCAAGTCTGACCTGATTGGTCCACCAGAGCAGATACCCCAAACCCCCTTCCCACCCACTTCTCTCCCCACTGCTAGAGAGAGGAGTGTGGGTGTTTTTGGCTGTAAACAGCCACATAGTTCCATGCACAAGCTTCCCACCTCGGAACAAGACAAGACTAAGTGACTAGAGTTCATTTATGAGGGAAATGTTCCAGCTACATTCAGTAAAACTGTGCATGTGTGTGCTAGTCACTTCACGGCCGACTGCTTTTCCAACTTTGGACAGTACAACAGAGGGCTAGTGAATAGACTGGTCCTGAATCCAGGCGCATTACCAACCATTTGCCAACAAACCTGGAAATGTGAGTATTTTAAATGCTGTGTGCTGTGGAGCAGATGTAAGAGCTTTTCCTCAGTGTCCCCCCTGTCTCTATGTTAGCTTCAGGATGCTAACTTTAGCTGCAGTTAGCCTGTTGTTTTAGCCTGTAATGTTACGGTAAACGAACTTCGCTGTTTTCTAAACATTGTGCACTCGGAGCTCGTGGCGCCGCTCTCAGTGACGCTGAAGAGCGGGGCGGTATCAGCGGTGGCTCATTTACATATGAAGGTCACGCCCACTAAATCAGAGCGTTCTGAACAGAGGGGCTATGAGAGCCTGAAAACAATGCTGCTGTGCTTGATTTATTGGCTTTTTGGACCAAAACATGTTACTGCCATTTCATGAAGACATCAATGATCCATATTAAACTGCTGAAAAGGAGCAGAATATGGGACCTTTAAGAGGAGGTGATTAAAGGTGTAACTTTATGTCAAAGAAGTCTTATCTACAGGCTATGGGTAAACTAAAGAGATGTTGAAATAACAGACATCTCCTGGTCTAAAATGAGGGATTTGGACCATCCTGTGTATTTCAGCTTGCCTGTTTTTTTACACTTAGTTTGTTCTATAATTGATTCTGTGCCCTGATAATTAAACATTATAAATTGATGTGCTGAAATAGTTCAGGTTTTTTCTTTACATTACTATATTAACATATGACTTTTAAAGATGCTCAGTGTTCCTCATTTAAGTTTGGGTTACTTCTGGCTGAGTGTCCATTGGAAACTTGATTTGACCTATACTGAATTAAGAAAATTGAATTGAGTTAAATGCTTTTTTCTTTTCTTTTTTTTTTTTTTGCTTGAAAATGTATTACACTTACTTAAAAATGCCCAAAACTGAATCAGAATTTTTCGCAAAAAAATATTTTTTTCTTCTTTTTTTTCCATTTCAGGAATATAGAAAGTTTGATTTTCAATTTTTTCAATTTCAAAGCAAATAGATTCATTTTTCGGGGATTAGATCACACTTGTCATTCTCGGTTTCTAGAGGCACAAATCTCAGCCCATAGTTTGTCTTTTCTATTTCAAATGTTGCCTAATCTATTTACTACAACAGAGGATAAGGACAACAGTGAATAAAACAATCAAGATTTAAGTCTGGAGATTATTTTCCAAATGTGGTGGGATTTAAGTTCTTAAAATACAGGGCTATGGACATTCATTATGATACAAAAGTGAAGTTTTTATGTTTTATGTTTTAATATTCCAAAATTGGGTTGTAACATTACAAGAGTAAAAGTGTAATATGAGAACACGGTCGTAATATTTTAAAAATAAAGTTGAAGTGGAATGAGATTAATGCTTTAATGTCATAAGAATAACAGTTGTAGCATTACAAGTATGTCACATGAATATTATGGGAATTAGGTTATAATGTTACTAGATCATAATGTTAAAATAATTACTTAGTTTGTAGTGCCACAGAGCTCAGGGCAAAACAAAGATTCTTACAGCAACAAGAATCGATATACCATTTTTTTTTAAATTTAACTATTTTATATACTGAAGGAAAGGATTATTAATTTAAAGTAGGCGGTATTGTTTGTTTTGTATTTTAATATGCTGTAATTGAGATGTTTTATATGTTTATTGACAGGCATCAGACTGAGAGTATACTGTCAACAGCTGTTGTTTGGCTCTTTGCCCATGAATGTGTTTTTAAGCCTATGGGTGGTAAAAATGGGAATATCTCACTCAGCAAGATGAGGACGTCAACTCTAAATCCTGAAATAGGGCTTTGGTTTAGGATCAGCAGACAGTCAGGACAGCTGGTTTTCATCAGAGATGTCGTAGGAGAAAACATTTCTGGAAAGTACACACACACACACACACACACACAGTGTTTTATCAATGAACAAATGGATGCATGCCTAAAAAATGTTTGCACAGCCTGTTTCATCACTTTATGAACATGCTGACCTTGTTCTTGAGTCATATTGATGATGGCTGTGTTCACAAAGAAAAAAAAAGAGAGAAATTGACACCAACAAAGTGATCAAGCCTCTTACATCAGTCTGTCAATACAAAACCAAATAGTAAATGGATAATTGTGAATTTATAAGGTTTATCAAATTTTAAAGAATCCAATGAATCATGTGTTCTCTGGCAGATATTAAATATAAACATACACCATCCCATATAAAGCTAAAAGAGCTCCAGCAAGTGGAAGAAACAGAGATTACTGTTTTTAAACTTCCAATGACCAAATTATGGAAAGACACGACATTTGAATCTAAGCTGATATTTTCATTGTGAATAAGTGCTGAGTCTGGACACATTTGTAAAGGCACACAAGTGTACACCCACACAGACAAACATTTAACTTGAATAATGATTAATTTCTCTACTCACGCCGTAGTGTGTTGTTTACCAAGGCCACCTTATGTGTTTGTTTGAAACAAAGTCCAAACCTACACAAGGGAGAATAAATTCGGGTTATAAATTAAAAAGAGACGTTATTTGACAAAGAACAAAGATTTCTTTAAATTTCAGTATTTTTTTTCTCACGAATTTTTCACTTCTGTGTAAGTCAGGACATTGCTCCCGTTGTCAGCTGTGATGTTCATCCAGGCATCGCTCTGAAAATTCTTTAACATCCATTCAGTTTTTTCAAAGTTTGAGCTCACTGCAATACGGATCCACTTTCCCGACAACTGAAAGAGATTATGTTTGTCTCAGTTGATGAAAAGGTCAAATAAAGTCATACGAATATCAAAGTGTGAGGCTCACAAACAGGAGAATATTAGAGGGGTTGATACCTGCTCTGGTCCTTGGATCTCTAGAGGCTGGATCAGATTCTCACAGCTGTCCAGAGGAGCAGTTTGTCCCAAAGACAGGAGACTGAGCACAGCCACAGAGACGTGAAGAAACATCATGATGGCTCCAATGCTGACAGCTGAATGATGCGTTTGAGTTCAGAGGTTCGTTCATATTTAAGGACAGAGTCAACAGCTTTGTTTGCGCATGCGCTGGGATCTAGTTTAATTTTAAGTTCTTACGTTCTGTAATAGTCTATGATATAAACTTCAGATGGCCAGGTTAAAATGTCAGATTGATTTAACTAAACAGTAAAAAGATCCCGCCATGACGCTGACCCCTGCTCACATATGAAAACCTGAAACAGCAATGAAGAATTCCCTGTTACACTGAAGGTGAATTATGTACATCAACTGTATAAGACATCACACTGACAGGTTGGAAGTGGTTATTTTCCTCTCTGAACTCATGGATGAAAACATGTTGCACAATTATTCCACAGGACTAATGATACAGGAGAACAGATGGACTAGTGGTCTAGGTTGCGCTCCATGAAGTACGCCACGTGGTTCTCGCCATCCCGCACTCGCTCTTGCATGGTGGCCTGGGTTTTGTTCAAACAAAGCAAAATAAAAGGAATAATGAAACTAAGCTGATTTATTGAGGCTAGCTCTTCATTTTTTATTAAATTGATAAATGTATTTATTTATTTTGTGATTTTAAGCCTTTTTTCTCCCCCTGTTACCCCCTCCTGTTGCTTTAAATGATGTACAGCTAAAAAAATTCTCCTGTTTTCTCTCGCCGGTACATTTGAAAATCCTTATTTCAGTGTCTGTCTATAACACTTTGTAATGGACCTTGTACTTACAGGGAGTAACATTTTGCTTGCTCCTCATTGGTTGTGATATGTCACATAACTAGTTTGTAGCTGAGTTCAGCCATTTTCATTGGAGATACTGCACGGAGGAACTTGTTTTAACAATCTGTTGCATCCGGCTGTGCTGACCTGTAGGAAAGCTTTGTTTTTAGGTTTATTTTAGATCTTTCATATATCTGTACATGTATTGAGGTATATTTTGATGTGACATTTTTTGATTGGAGATATTTTAAGGAACTTTGATTAAAAACTTTTTGCAGAATGCACATCTATGCTGTATCATAACCTATTTTCCATGCGCTTTTGTACATGATTAAAATTTATTATATTTCTTCCGTTATAAGAGGTTAAAAACAAGGTTTTGTGTCACGTTTAATGATGACTGACAGCTGCCGTTCCTATGTATTTTTGGGGGGGACCGTAAAATATGTTGGGAGGTAGAGTCAAGAAGAGATTAGACACTCAAAAGAAAAGAAAACCATTATTTTTGTCTCCCAGAATCCTTCACAGTCTCTACTACGCAGACTCTTGCTGCACAACAGCTACCAATGGCTGCGCCTGTGTGGAGGGTATTTCGGCTTCAAAACTGTACAATGGTAATTGGCGGAGCCACACTGTCCCCTCTATATGCAGTCTATGGTTCAGACCTAACAGACGAAAGGGAAAGAATAATCTTTGTTTTAGCTGCTGTCTCTTTAAGGCACACCGCCCCAATAACCCCCTTTCCTCTGATTAGCCAGCCTTCTGGAGGCCTAACTAGGGGCAGAGCTCTGAGCAGACCTTGGTGTTTGAGGCCCACCCCCTCCAAAGTGTCATGCACCTCCGTAGTACTACGGAGAGCCACGTCACACACAAGGTCTTACAAACACACTTCCTCTGACACATAAATGAATGAATGAATGAATGAATGAATGAATAAATAAAATGACATAAAATGAAAATCAATACATTTCCAATTTTCAAAACGAGGTTTATTGTGTTTGTGTGTTTGAATCCGTACTAGAGAAGAGAAACTGAAACTTAAGTATCAATCTGTACACCCAAACATTGATCAATACTGATCCCAACGTTGGCATCAATATATCAATATTTTTGATTGATCAGCACACCACCACTCATAACTATATATATATATATATATATATATATATATATATATATATATATATATATATATATATATATATATATATATATATATATATATATATATATATATGAATGGATCGAAGAGCCCCACACCGAAGGGAAAAGAGCCACATATGGCTCGCGAGCCGCAGGTCAGCCACCCCTGCATTAGTCTCTGATGTTGTGATGTGGTTTATTATACAGGAAATCTTTTCTAAACTCAGAATGAGGAAGAAACTTGATTAAATTGCATACATATCTATTAAATTCCCAAATTGAATATTTTTTACACTGACACTGTCATCAAATGGATTTTTACAGCTCCAGAGGCTGCTTGGGGTAAGTGTTGGCAAGAACCTAACAATACGATATGTATCACATTACTTGGGTCACAATACAATAATATCACAATATTGGGATACATTGGGATATTTACACAGTTAACTATTTGATTGAAAGCAACTTTTCTATTTTATTGTGTTTGAAAAAATGAAAGTCAGATGCAGTGTTTCATACAAACACTTAACTTGAAAACGTAGAGTGTGTCAAGTTTGTCACCTAAATACTGTGAATGTTGTAAAAAAAATATCAGGTGAAAGATGTGGTCAATTTGTGAAATAGATAAATGGCACTCATTAAAACTGCACAAACATGACTATGATTATTGTTTTATCAGTCTATTACACTGTAAAAATTAAACTTAAAATCATTTTGAACTAACTGACCCAAGAATAGAGAGAACACATTGATGTTTACGGCATCAAAACCACCATCATCAAGTTTAGGAATAAAATATTTTGGATACAGTTTGAAATTACATTTATTATACAGTTTATGGGCAACATGCAGCGAGGCAGATCTTTTGCTCCATCTAATGCAGTTCAGGTGCGGAAGACATATTGTACTTCTGACTCATCTGAATTATGAATTTTTATCTTAACAGAAATACTGATGCCAAGAGATGAAATATCGATATTTTATCACAGGTGAAAGTATCACAATCGCCGTATCAATATTTTTTCACACCTCTAGAGGCTGCTGTTTGTCTCATTAATACATGTTCTGCTTATAATGTGGTAAAACTTCACAGTTCTTGATTTTGAATGTTGTATTATCAGACTTTAAAAACAACATAGCATCTCCAAAGACATGACATTTGATGATTCCTTTTTACAGAGTCATTACATTTTGTCAATTTTACCTGTATAATCAAAATAAGTGGAGCTCTTGACAAAAAGGAGAAAACATACTTTATTAAAACATGGCCTTTTAATGCTTCTGTATTACCAAATAGTTGTAAATTCAACATTACTCAGGTGATGTGTATCATTTATTTGTGCCATTTGAGTTAAGGACTACACAAACAACAACTGCTAACCAAATGTGAGGAGTTTATTGTTTACACTGGTGGGTATACATTTTAAAGAGCAACCATCTTCATACAGTAATAAATTACTGTATCATAACCCAATGAACAGGAAAAGGCAAACATATCGAAGGATCCAGTCTTTCATAACTGACAATTATTAGTTGTGGTGTTTTTGGTCAGTTTAACTGGACAGTACAAAATAAACAAAGTCAGGGTGCTATTAATGTGCTGCAAATTTTACGCCTTTATAGTCCGCCAATAAACTTTGTCTTGGTAAGATTCCCCCGGGTGGAAAACATACAAGTACGGAGCACGAAAATGGAGGAAGCCTGTGTGTGGTTTACTGCAGGTTGTGGATCATCTCCTCCTTGGCGATGAGATGTGTAGTCTTGTTGACGAGAGACATGAGAGAGTTAAGTTTGTGCGACCAGTCGTTGAGCAGGTCGTTGGGGTCTTTGGGCCTCTGGAAGTTGATGATGCCGGCCAGCCGGTCGACCTTGGCGTAGATGGTTTTGTTTACAACGAGACTAGAGAGGAACTCCTCAGATTCCTGATGAAAGAATGAAGATGAGCATGCTTATTTTTTTCGTAACTCAGTCATTTCACAGTAATTCCATATTAATCCAAGTATGGAGCACACATTTAGCTGTTTTTTGTCATCCTCTGGGCTGCTAATGTCAGCTTCAGATTTAACAAGCTAATTAGTCTAAGAGTTACTTACGTCAATAGAGAGGTCAAGGAGTCCAGCCATCCTCTTCATTGTGATTCTGGTATAATATTTGGCCATTATTCTGATGTTCTGGGGGAACAGGACAGGGAGGATTTCATGAATAAACATGTCTGCAGCTGAATCTGTTCATGTATCATTTTAAGGTTCACTGAATAAGGCTTCCAGGTCACATCCACAACTACAGCTGGGAAGACAATATTCATGGGTGAACTACAACCATCCATTAGCATTTCAGTTTGAGTGAGTCTGTTTTATTATTGCACAGAAGAGTCTGACAGCTCAGCTACTGAATGTGCAGAACTCAACTCCAGGGCATTCATTTTTATATACTGCTTGCAAAGAATTTTGCTGGTAAAAATGCACTAGTGCCCAACCACCGACTTGACTCCTTTAGTAAAATCTACGCCTGTTATCATTGATACTCTATTGTTTTCTACCAGTAAATTTATTAGGGATGCATGATATTGGATTTTTGCCAATATCCAATATGTCGAAACCCCTTTTGGCCGATACCGATACCGATAATCACAAGTTTTTTGTTTTTTTTCACTGTAAAGAAAGCTAAGTCTATCCTGTACTGGAATTTATATGTTACTCTTATTGTGACGGTCTTATTTGTTTAAGAAACGCACATAAAACAAGACAAAAACATTTGATTTTACCATATATAAAAAAAGGTATTATTTTTTCAAACTCAAGACATTCAGTATTGAAATACAGTAAAATAATTTCTTTAGATCACATGAACTTTAAATGTACAATGCATTTTTAAACATAACCAAGTTGCATCTGATTATTTTAGAGCTACTGTAACAACCTGGTGACAGACACAGAGCTCTGCAGTGCAAATAAATGAAGTGCTACATTTTATTTATGGAGCTTATTTTTCAGATGGAAAATAATACTTATCGGCTGTGCCTATCGGCAGAAATTTTCATATCTGCCGATACCGATAACGTGTTTTTAAGCTTTTATCAGCCGATACCGATATTGTGCCGATAATATAGTGCATCCCTAAAATTTATATCAAGGGTCAATCCCAATTCTAAATTTAAGCACGTGTGGCACGTCCCAATTCTCTATAAGATCAGAGGGGAAGGGCTGCACAGCCCTTAAAACTAAGACAAAACGAGACCTCACTTGAAACCAAGGGGTATGACGAATTTCCCATGAAAATGATATTTTTTAATCTGATATCCAATCCTTTGCTACTCCACGTTAATATTACTCATTTGTTGAACTCTTGGCTTCATTGTAACGATCTATTGGACATCCCTATAGCAACAGCTACAGCTGTGGCTAATAGTAACTACACCAATGTCAAACAGGGGTGACAGGTTCGCAGCAGACAAGATTTACTGCAGTTAGCTGCGTTTCATGAGTGATTGGAGTGATGAGGGATTGGCTTTGAAAGGCGAATGTTACTGTACTCAGAAGCTACATAATACGGCCTCTGAACACCGTAACATTCGCTTAACAGGTGAAGGGGTCAGACAAAGGGATTGGGCCTGTTATCAAAAGATCCCAGATCCAGACTTACATGCTCCACAACTCTGTTCTTCAGATCCTTCCACCTCTTCTCCCCCTCCTCTGTGTAGGAGAAGACGTCTGTGGCAGGGCTGTCAGGTGAGCCCTCTCGCAGCTCTTTTGCGTAATCCTCCACCAGGGCGGCCCAGCGCATCAGCTCCATGGTGGTGAACTGTTTCAGGAGGTCCCTAGGGTGGAAGGAAGGAAGAAGGGCGTTTAAGATCCATTAGTGTACACATTTTGCAGTGGATTGATATCAGTGTAAACAAACAGTCACCCAGCTTTCAAAATCTGCAAAGTCTCAACACCAACCAGCTTACTCTCCTGGATCAACTCATCAGGTGTTTAACTTGTATCATCTTACTTGTATTTAGGGATTTCTTCCAGTCTCTTGTCGGCACTGATTCTGTGCACGAGGTCTGACTGTTCGTTGTCATAAGGGGAGAGAATGACGTACAGAACTACGCTCTTCAGGGCCTGAAACACACACATGTAAAGCATTTTCATCTGCATTCACATAACAACAACAAACGCAACATTTGGGAACAGAAATATAAAGTTGTATTGTTCTTAAAATATTCCTTCATCGTAAGCCTTGTTTCCACCAAGAAGTCGGGTTTAGATCAGTACAGTTTGGTACAGGTTGGATCGGTAAAGCCTGATCCTGTTTGCCAAAGCCAACTATGCCCCCTTGTGGTAGGCGCTGTGTAGAAATACAGCCGCTGTCATGCGGCAAGTGACAATTCTTCCAACAAATCACAATCTGCAGTGTTGTAGCTCATCCCTCCAAGAGCGGATTGGTTTAGTCTGGCACCCATCCGAAAAAGGTCCCAAAAAGTGGGACGGCTTGTCTCGGTTATTTGGGGATCCGTCCTGGGATAAGTCAGTGGAAATGCCACAAAATGCACAACGTACCGAGACGAGCTGAACCGGTCTGCTTGGTGGAAACATAGCCTAGAAGAGGGACATCTTGCCTTGGTTATTTTGGGATCTTTTCTGGAATTAGTCAGTGGAAACACCACAAAATGCGTGTCGTGTTGGGACGAACCAAACTCAACCACTTGGTGGAAATGGGGCTTTAGCTCATACAAAAGGGAAACGACTGACTGGAAGTTTACACTCTAGGTTCTTGTGGAAGTTTTAATGTTAAAATCCTTGCTTAGGCTTTAGTCTACATCTAAATTACATCTCCTGAACTTCTCTGATTCTGCCTTTTTCAGACTGTCCGTATTAAAGCCATGTAATGAAGGCCATGTCTCATTAAAAAACAGGATGTGAAATCATGGGACTTTTAGGTTAAATAAGGGGTTATGTAACAGAAAAGCACGAGATCTTTGGACTCAAGACCAAAGATTCAATGATTCTGGTCATAAACTTGGCCAAAGAAACTTTCCCTGGTGCAATGGAGCACCAAAATAACTAATTTCCAGTTACAGTTTTCACTGGCAAGGGAAAAAGACACTGGTAGTATTCATTCTGATACCAGAGAGAATGGTGAAAATGTGATGTTGTTAATTTGGGGGGAGGCTGAATGGAAATTTGAATCAGGAGATATTTTCAGTGCACATTTCCGAGAATGCTTGTGTACCTGCTGCCATTTGCTGCTCTCCTCCAGGATACACGGGGTGTCATAGATGGCCCGATAGTGTTTGCATATGGACAAGTAGGAGCCCTCGTGCTGGTCTACTTGAATCATGAGGTTGTAATACTTGAGCTTGGATTCCTGAGTTCATGACAAAAAAACGAAATTCAGTGCTTGGTGATAAACATCTTAAGCAAACATCCATTGATATTTAGAAATGTTTTTTAACTCACCTCTGTGCCCTCCTCTGTGAAGAACTTGGTGTTGATCTTTTTGCTGATGATCTGGGTGCGAATATAATCCTTGACTGCAATGCAAAGCCTCATCTGCTCCAAGATAAACTCAACTTTCTCCTTTTTCTCCATAGAGCCATACGTCTCCACCTGAGAAGAGAAAAAAAAACATTCTTCCATCTTTTCTATACAACAGGCAATAAAGCTAACATAACATTGATATAAACATAACTCAAACTATCCTGATATTCAGTCTCTTACCTGCAGCTCCTGGAGGATGGAGGCTGCCTCTTTCACCTCTCCACTCTGCTCCTTGATTCCAGCCAAGGTCTTTGTCAGCCTAGCACGTTCAATCTCTACATAGATCTGTGGAGACAATGTGTCCAAAGTGTTAGCCTAAAGCTAGAGGAGGCTTGGTGTGAATGACATCAGTAAAAAAAAAAAAGTGTGCAATCAGCTTTAACGCAAAGGATGTTTTACCTTGCCAGCAGTCACAGTTCTAAGAGTATCAATGAGCCTCAGCTTGATAGTCAGATCAGTCACAGCATCCACATACTTGTAGCATTCTTGCACCATCTTGGCAACAGCCTGAAAATACAGCAGGCAAAAAAACATTTTAATAACAGAGATGAAATAAGTGGCTGGAGGATAAGTGAGGTTCAGGGTCTCAAAATGTAATTTCAACATGAAAGATTTAAAACAATATGTTTGTAAAATGGAAATCTGGGAGGAAGACATTTCCCACCTGTTTCAGTTGACTCCTCCTTTTAGTGAGCAACATGATGTTTTCATTCAAAGCATCCCAGTCCTTGGCTTCATAACACATCTGGACCACTGCCACAAGGATTCTGGATGTGGACACCATATCTGATGCCTGTGTGATGTTGATTGAGAATCAACAAGAAGTGAAATACACTCAAACACACATATTTTCATTGATGAGTTGCTCATTTCACTGGAATCCAGATACTTAAACAAGTCCTTTTTGTAGGCTGAGGGGAGATTATTGTATTCAGGACAATTGCAGGTAAAACATAAATTCTAACCCTTTCAAATTTAAGATCAATTACGTTTCTTAGACCTAATACAGCATGAAAAAAATGTTCAAAATCTGACTGTTGTTATTTTATTGTATAAATTATATGTTTTCTGCCTTGATTTATGTCTGTTAATCTTTTGCTGTAGTAGACAGCAAAGACAGTATCGTATTACAAAGAGAAACATGTTTTCTTACTGCTCATGTGACTTATCACTGTAAATCTTGAAACTAAAATTAACACCTTTGAAGCAGTTTAGACGTGGATCATTAATTTAATGTTTAACAAAGGAATTATCTACATATGGAGCTTAACCTCCCTGACATCACACATCATACCGATGTTTTGACATGATGAGAAGCATCTTACCGTCCTTGTTTGTTTCTCCAACGACAACAGGCTTTCAATGGCCTCCTGCAGCTTGCCTTCCTGTTCCACAAAATCACAAATTTACCATAAATTCAAGTAAAAACTCATAAAACTAACACATTTATTCGACATTTGAAGGCACCTTGACCGGAACACGTCACTTAGCTGTAGCTACTTTGAATGACTGTGCAGCTAAGCTAACGAGTGAGCTAAATCCCATACACAGATTTGTAAAACGAATAAGTGGACAAAGGGAGACTGTAAATACTCAATCATAATCACTGATACTTTAACATAAATGTTATGGACATGAGGTGTTTCCATGTGGTGTTAAAGTGTCAACGCTAGCTCCATGCTAACAAACCGATGCACCGTGACTCAGCTGGCGCTGGCCTCTTTCAGGCTCCGCTTACTTTTGCCATTTTCTCGCATTCCGGGAGACGCTGGTCTACAGTTGAACTGTAGTCGATCTCCATCTTTACAATCTTCCCATCGGATCTTTCGGAGCGCTCCTCAGACATCTCTGCGGTTAGTAGGTAACGATTTACGGGCGGTGTACTTCTTTTCTTCCTTTAAACTCAGCCTGCCTGTAGTTTGTTTGTAGCCCGCTCAGCCAATCAGATGAGAGAACGGAATAGGCGTCCGAGGCGCCTGAAGGACCCAGCTAGAATCCCTGTTTGTTATTTTTAACAGGCGTTATGAAGGTCGACCCTTGTCCCTGTGGTCAGGTCCTCAGGTCACGCTCGTACAAGGCTTGCACGTCAGAAAATTTCCTTAAAATGCTAATTTTCTTTACAGACACAAAAAGGATGAAGAAAAATTGAAAACAAATAATTTGGTCCCTCAAATGAGCACCATAGAATTGTTCCAAAATCCAATCTTATTGGGGGGAAGTGACTAGGACATAACAACACTTTTTTGATGCTGGGATTCCCTTACAAAAGGAAAATGTATTGCAGCATATTGGAAAATATCATGTCATATATTAGGTAATATATTCCCATATATGAGATTTAGTATTTTTATTTTCCAATCTATTGCAATATATGGACAGCGGCAATCATTTGTATATTTTGCAATATATTGCAATATATTTCATGAATACGTAATATACTGTATATCTGCCCTCAATATATTCATATCATATCATATCATATCATATCATATCATAATATATCAATAATATATTACAATACATTTAAAAAAATATATTGGTACATATATTGTGCTTTTTCCCACAATCTATCTGGCAACATACCTACCCACTTTTCAAAATAGATAAGTACCTATTAAAGATTTTATTGGCAGCTAGAAAAAAAGCTGCAACACGAAAATGGTTCCTCCAACAAAGACTGACTGGATCAATATTGCATCTCAAATTGAAGGTATGGAAAGATAGATTTTCCCACTAAACCTAAGAGCAGAAACTGTTTTGCAAAACTTTGAAAAAAGGAGTGCTTGTCTCCTTCTTTAAATAATGTACTCCATCTTTTTAGATCACGTTAAAAATAAAGACTAAAACAGAGAAATATGGGAAATCACGGGTAAATCCTGAATGACACACATTTATTTTGTCTCTTTTTTCTTTGTCTTTTCTCTCATTTTTTTCTTTGAATTTAATGAAATGAGAGAAGCCAGATATATACTCAGTACCAGATGTAAAGGGTGTTTATTGTTGACTTGTAAAATGTGCATCAAACTTCCAGCTGCCGTCAGGTTAACTTTCCATTATGACAAACGGCTTTAATCTGACATCAGATGTGACGGGACAGTTAATAAAGATACAAATGTATATGCTGGTTCAGACGGTTACATTAAATAGTGATTGCTGTGATTGTTTATTGCATTAAAATGTGCCTGACACTCTGGAAACCTGCCTCTGAGGCTTTGTTCACATGTTCGCACATGTGCTCCTGTCACCAAATTACAGCTGCGGCGGGTGCGCTCCGCTTTGCGCCTGGGATAGACCAGGTTGGAGCTGGCGAGCTTTCAGGGCACTTTCTGCGGTGAAAGCTCTGCGCGAACATGAATATGCCCACACCTCACCCTGGTGCACCATCAACTCCGCCAGGCTTGCGCCCCCTGCACTGCCACGAAATTAGAGCCCTAAATGTCTTACAACTGCTGCGTTAAGTTTTGTTAAGTGTTTTGTTAATTCTTTTGTGGTTTCATCACTTTATGGAGTTTCTAGTTAAAGTTCTGTCAATTTTTATCCAGAAAATCCTAAACTAATCCAGCTAATGCTAAGTGGGGTGCAGCAGCCTCCATGCTAGGTGGAAGACTCCCGTTTTAAAGCGTGAGTGTTGTTTGCTGCAGAGGAGAACACACTAAAGCTCAATGTTTTCATCTGTGAAAGCAGGTATGTAGACAGTCTTTTTCTGTGTTTTAATAGTGGTATTCAGCTGTAAAGAAAAGGTTATTTTGTGTCAAAGCAGCCGTTTCTTATCATGTTAAATTAGGTTTTAAAACGGAACTATTTATGTGTTATTTTAGTGTTTAAAAAGTTTAAAAAAGAATGTGGGGTTTGGCTTCAAATTCTATATAATTTGGTGTCATAGTTGTTTATGCCTTAATTGTTTATTTCATATGTATTTTTATTAAACGAGAAATACTGAAAAAAAGCTATTTTCAGTATGATCAGAGGGAGATGTGTGCTGCAGAGGAAAACATATTGAAGCTTATGGATTAATGTTTTTGACCAGAGAACAGCTAAAGTAAACATCCAGAACCCTCTTACTGTTTCCTGAGTGGTCTATACGACCCCGAACACAACCCCGAGGACATGCACACACACACACACACACACACACACACACACACACACACACACACACACACACACACACACACACACACACACACACACATGGGTTACATATGCACAGTAATAAGCAACCAATTAACAAAGCCACTGGTTGAATGTAAATTCAGCTTTTTGTCTGAGATTTTTTTTCTCACTGTAAGTCACATTATTCAAAAAAAGAAGAAAAAGCAAGTCTGTTTTTTATTTTTCAAAGATGTTTTCTCCACTTATTTGCACTGACTCAGGACATACTAATTTCAACCAGTTTAATTAGTCAAAGGGGAGGCCTAAAATATTTTATTATCTGTTCCTGGGTTTTAAAGTATGTCATAGAAATGAGCAGCAACCTTCCAACCAATCTGCCTCTACTCTAAAAACAGAAAATTATCAAGACAGCTTTAAGTCCCTGTGTTAATGAGGTGCGAGGATATTGAAACAAATTAAAGTCATGGTGATACAGAGGATTTATTTTATTTCTCTGTTTTCAGAACTGTAAGATTCTGTAATCTTATTTAGGTTTTTCACCAACGATCATTCTGCTTAGAAGATTTAGAAGTAAGGCCTTCTTCCCCAACTGATCTTCATTGTTTAACGCTGTCCAATCGATAACATCTGCTCCTGGAGAATGAGGATCTGGGCAAATTCCTGTAAGGCACAAAACATGATTGATTATTTACTGTGGATTGAACACAATTGTCTCTGTGATCAAAAATTCCTTTACTGTAAATCATACCGTCTTCAAAGCCTTGGGTAAAAGGTTCACTCAAGTTCAGACAGCCTGCCTGCTTCTTTAACTCCTCCAACTCAGCAGCATTCACACTCTGTCTCTTACCTGAGAGTCAAAAAACAAAATACAGCCATTACATTTTGTCAAACTTACACCAAGACACTGGAAAGAGAATAAGATTTTGAGAGTAAATAGGTAATTTTATGAGATTACAAACATTAAGAGCAAGTGATTAAAGGTGCAATTGTATGACAAAGATGTCATGTTTACAGGCTATGCCTCGTCCAAATGAATTAACTTGTGAAGTTTAGCTTGCCTGTCTTTAATATGACACTTTACTCTTCAATATAACAATGTAAATTCAGATGTTTGTGGCACGAATTTCAGCCCTTAAGGCATGACATGTCATGACAATCATTTGAGTAACATTACAACCTAATCCTCGTAAATTTCAAGTGACATTCTTGTATAGCTACAACTTTTATTATGTGACATTAAGGCGTTAATCTAAATCTATTTTGACTTTATTATCAAAATATTTCAACCATGTTCTCATATCACACTTTTACTCCTCTAATGGTAAGCCCTTATTTTTGTAATATCATAAAATCAATCTGGTAACATTAAAACTATAATTTTGTCGTATTAAATTATTAAGTAGATAGTATTGTTTTTTGTGCATTATTCTATATTATTATTTACAGCAGATAATGATATGCATTGGACTGAGAATTCACTGTCATCAGCTGCTATAGATTGTTTGGATCCCATGAGTGTGCAATGAGCCATGAGTGTGTTTTCCAAGTGTGCTGATGGCAAGAGTAGAAGTGTCTCACTGGCCAAGATGAGGAGTCCAACTCTACGTCCGAGTGTGAGTAAAGAGACTTGGTTTAGGATCAGCAGACAGTCAGGGCAACTAGTTTTCAGCAGAGTGATTTTAATGGAAGTACCTGGAGAGTACACACACACACACACACACACACACACACACACACACACACACACACACACACACACACACACACACACACACACACACACAAAGAGTACTTCAATTATAATAGACCAAGTTCATCTTTGTACATGGGCATGAATGACTGAAAAATGTTTGCACAGCCCGCTTCATCACTTAATTAACATACTGACCTGGGCTTTGAGTCCTGTTGATAACTGTGTTCACAAAGGGAAAAAACGACACCAGTAAACCATCATGATTAACTTTTAATATAAACTATCCCAAACAAAGTTAAAAAGAGCAACAAGCATGAGGAAGAAACAGGGACTACACAAACATTTGTTTTGAATAATGATTAATTTCTCTACTTACACTGAAGTGTGTTGTTTACCAAGCTCGCCTTGAATGTTTGTGTGAAACAAAGTCCAAAACTACACAAGGGAGAATAAAATGTGATGTTACAAGTTAAAGAAAAGGCATTATTTTGCCAAACAAACAAATATTTCATTAAATTTTTAGACTAAAAAATCACTGAAAGTCAATCAAGCCTTTATATATTTACTCACATATTTTCAACTTCTGTGTAAGTCAGGACATTGCTCCCATCGTCAGCTGTGATGTTCATCCAGAGATTGTTCTTAATATTCCCCATTATCGATCCAAGATTTTGTTGGATTGAGCTCACTGCAACACGCATCCACTTTCCCAACAACTGAAAGAAAATATCTTTGTCTCAGTTGATAAAAAGGTCAAATAAACACATACGAATATCAAAGTGTGAGGCTCACAAACAGGAGAATATTAGAGGGTGTGAAACCTGCTCTGGTCCTTGGATCTCTAGAGGCTGGATCAGATTCTCACAGCTGTCCAGAGGAGCAGTTTGTCCCAAAGACAGGAGACTGAGCACAGCCACAGAGACGTGAAGAAACATCATGATGGCTCCAATGCTGACAGCTGAATGATGCGTTTGAGTTCAGAGGTTTGTTGCATTTAAAGATAGAGTCAACAGCTTTGTTTGCGCATGCGCTGGGATCTAGTTTTGGCTCTAACTCAGAAACTTAGTAATGTCATTGTTGGTTTTAAGTGATTTTTGTTCTGTAACAGTCCATGGTTTAATCTTCAGGTGGCCAGGTTAAAATTTCAGATTGATTTGACTGAACAGTGAAAAGATCCTGCTATGACGCTGACTCCTGCTTACACATGGAAACCTAAACAACAATAAAGAATTCCCTGTTACACTGAGGGTGAATGATGCACATCAACGGTATAAGAAATTGCATGGAAGTTAAAAGTGTTTATTTTCCTCTCTTAACTCATGGATGGAAATGTGCCAGACAGTTCCTTTGTAGACATAACAGTACAAAGCTGATTTTTAAGGCTACCATTTAAATTTTTCTGTTGTTTGTTTGTTTGTTTAAAAAGAGGGGGTATTGTGTTTTTTTAAAGGCTTTGATTTACAGTTACAAAAAAAATCTGTTTTCTCTCACTGGTAATTTTGAAAAGTTAAGTTAAAGCTGCTGTCTCTTTGAGGCACACCACCCCAATAACTACTTTCCCTCTGATTGAACAGCCTTCTGGAGGCAGAGCTCTGAGCAGACCTTGGTGTTTGAGGCCCACCCCTAAAATGTGCCATGAACCAGTTTGGAGATCCTTATGTGATGACCTTAATTTCATCAAGTCTTATGAAGATCTTATGATATATTTTTTTTTAAAGAGCACTGTTTACAGACAGATTCAGGGCTTTTTTTTTCTTTTTAACAACAGTAGTTATGTAGAAATTGGAAAATCCAACAAAGATTTACACAATCATATTCAAAAGACATCCATTTCCTTTTTTTTTTAATTTAATTTTATTTTTATTTTTTTTGATTAATCTCACCTCCTCATTGCTTTATTGCTCCAAATGTCTTGTGGTTTTTCAGTTTTCATTTAAAGTCTTTTTTTTTTTGTTGCATCACACGAAAGTTAAAGGTATAGCTCCCTCTATGGGGGACCACCAATGTGACTCATCTTACACGATCTGCATTCAGCTTTAGTTTACATGGCTGTTTTTATACATCAATCTTTAATGTTATGAAGTGGTTCATTATATAAGGAAATCTGTCCTAAACTCAGAATGAGGTAGAAACTTGATTAACTTGCATACATATCTATGAGATTCTGAAACTGAATCTTCTTTGACTCTGACAATGTCGTCAAAAATGTTTTGCAGGTGCTTTTTTCTTTTTAAATGTTGTACTATTAGACATAAAAAATCACAATATAGAATCTCTCAAAAAAAATGTTTGATGATTCACACCCAAAAATATGAAAGACACAATGTTTTGTTTTGTTTTTATTGTCAGAAGTCTTTTCAGTCTGACATGTCCTCACATCCTTTCACCATGTTTACATCAAATTAACAGTCATATTATGACTGTGTTAGATGCCTTGTTTTCCATCAGTCCTGATAACTAAACCAATGAGCGTATCCATCATACTTTGACTACTCAGAAGACTCTCCATCAGGCTCGTAAGCTTAGGGCCCATTTCAGCCACTGAAGGGGTGAGATCAGTGACCGAAGAGTCATCCAGGCACAGACCTGTGGGATAAAGGATCGTAAATAGCTTTAATAGCATAGTGTTGAAGAAAAAGAGGACAAAAATAATAATTTTCAAATAGCAGCTCAGTTAAGAATATAAAAACATCTTTATGTCTCTGACAGCTCATACCTTTTTCTTGGCTCAGGAACGCAGGTGCCGGCAGGTTCAGACACTCTACCTGCTTCTTGAACTCTTCCACTTCAGCAGCGCTCACTTGGGTTCGAGTGCCTGTGAGACAGATTTACAACATGTGGTACTTAAGTATTTTTGGGCTGGGTGTGTGAAGTCACATCAGAAACTTAAATACTAATACATTTAGTGATTAGTCAGGCTTGGACCAGCCCCTTAGTCATGCTGCTATAAGCTTAGGCTGCTTCAGCTTGAAGCACCAAACTCCTACTCTCCTCCTCTTCCCTGTCTCTCCATCTATTTGCACTAATTTGCTATGGACTTTATGCTTTTTATCTATTTCATTTTCTCTGAGAGTTTCTCTGCTTTTTGTCCTACAGGTTCCACTGAGTCGTAGACTACCTGTTACTGATGACCTACTTGACTCAAGCTACCGCTATTTTTGCAAGTCTAACCTGTGTCTGATTATTTGACACCTGACTGAGGGGCTGTTTAAAAAATAAAAAATCCATGCTCAAAGAGCGGATATTGTGCTTTTCTTACGTTTTAAACATGTATATAAAGAAGCAATGTTTAACATCCATATTAAACATTTTCAGAATTTCATCACTTTATGTTCATTTGTCGTAAAAATCCCTCAATCTGTCTTTGAGCTGATTATAACATATTGTTCTTAAAATAGTATGAGATCTTCACAAGATTCTTATGAGATTTTCTGGTGTAAACAAGTTGGTCTGCTCATAACTCTGCCCCAACAGGCTTCCAAAGGGGTGGCCAGTAAGGGGGAAGGGGATTTGTGGAGTGAGGAGCCTTAAAGAGACAGCAGCCGAAATTATGCGTTTTAGACTGAAAGACTGAAATTAGAGTTTCCTAAAACAGCAGTGTGAGGAAAATAGAGATATTTTGAGTCCTGATTTGTTACCACAGGAGTTCAAGAGGACCCAAATTAAACAAAACAAAGCAAAAATCATAAAACCCCCTCTTTAAACTGCAATACTGTGTCATGTGATCCTCCAGCACAGGATCCAAGCCTGTGGGTAGCAGATCAAGGGCTGACTGAGTGTTTTCTGTTTGGTACTTGAGTAATGTTCTCTGTCACTATTTACTGTTCTGAAGTGTAAGACACAAGCCAACCAAGCCATGTTTGCTTAAAAGTCACAATATGGTCAGTTATTACTTTTAAAAATCTTACTCAGGAGCTGGACACCACTGTATGTGTGTTGTCCAATTTTGTGTTGTGAGAAGGAAACAAGGCAGTCAGGACAGCCAGTGCTCAGCAACCTTGATGTGGAGTTGAAAACTTGATCTATGGATAAGAGCAAACACATGTAAACAAATACCCAAAGTGCTTTTGCAATTCTGGACACAAAGTCCAAAAGTGTTGCTGCAGCTACATGGCAAGTCAATGTTTTTACAGGGGGTTTCATCATACCTGAAGAGAGAACATTGTTTTCCAAAGTCATCTTGCCTTCGATCTTAGAGCACGTGCCAAACCTTTCAAAAGTATACATTTTAAAAGTGAGAATAAAAACTGCCCAAATCTGGGAGGTTTACAAATGACTCTCAAAGTTATTTTAAAGTTGCTTAGTTTAGGGTTAAATTACATTTTCTGAACCTGATAAGCATCAATGGCATCACTCTGATCGGGAGTAGCAGTCAGTCTCATCCAGACACTGTCCACGAACATGTTTGTTATTTCTCTGGACATGGGGATATCTGTGGCCTCTGCTAGGACATACCACGTTCCCAGCAGCTGAAAAAGACAAAATAACCTCCATTTGCAATAAGAAAACACTCCCAAGAAAGTGCCAAAGTGTTGTGTGGTTTTTGTGTTTAAATTAAACAAAAGAAAACATCCTAACATGCATCAGCAAGTTGGACAACATTGTCTCACCTGGTCTCTTCCTCGGATTTCAATAGGTTGGGTCAGATTCTCACAGCCGGTCACAGGAGCTGACTGTCCGACAGACAGAACACTGAGCACAGCAACTAAAATGTGGATAAAACCCATCATGGCTCTTCAAGTCTGGTTGCACAAAGATCCCAAAGCTCTGTGTACTGTGCTGACTGAAGCTTGAAGCCAGATGTTTTCTCTTTGAGTTCAAACTGTTGCAGTGAAATAAGGACAGGGTCCAAAGATCCCATCATTGACAACACCGCTCATTGGTCATTTCATTAGGTACACTTGTTCAGCAGCTCATAACACGAATATCTAATTGGCCAATCACATCGCAAGCCTTGATGGCCTTCCGAAGTTCAACCCGAGCATCAGAACTGAGTAGAAAGGTGATTTAAGGGAATTTGAGCGTGGCCTGATTTTTCCATGCCGGGCGGGCTGGTCTGAGTATTTCTCAAACTGATCTTCTGTGATTTCCAAACACAACACAATAAAAACTAGAAAAGAAAACCAAAACGATAAGTAAACTAAAACTGTATCTTGTGTTCACAAAACTAACTGAAACTAACTAAAATTAAAGACAAAATGTCCTTACTTATCGTTTTTGACAATATTGATAGCCTTTAGGATTTAAATTAATCCGGCACATTTTCCCAACCAATTTTACGACAGTTTTAAGCAGTTGTCAGTGTCATAAGGCACCATCATAGCAGCATATAGGGACAAGCTTGTTTACTGCACTGACTGGCTGTGCACTGTGCTACAACGAAACGTAGTGGAGCAATGAATCAGAGCATCTGTAATGGTTTAATTGTTACAGAGTCCAAGTTTTTATTGTATTTGAGTCTGCTTTTATCGTTACAGAGTCCAAGTTTCTAATGATTAAAGCTCATATTTTTTTGTTTTACATAATTTGTGTTTATATTATTTTTATGTAATTTATGTTAACTTTACCCTATATAATTTATGTTTATATTTTTTATATTAAGTTTATATTATTTTCTTGTGTTTAAGGCAGCAGCGATCATTGCGGTATCAGCATTGACTGAGCAGTGAGCACTATGTTGGACTTGGAAATAAACTGTATTACAAAATATTTACTCCGACCTTTTTGAATCCTTCACCTGGTTAATAAGGTATGAAAAAACTAAAACTAAACTAAAACTAAACTAAAACTAAGCCTTGTTGCAAAAATCAAAACTAAATAAAAACTAGAATACCCGCTCTAAAACTATTTAAAACTAAACTGTAATGGAAAATTAAAGTCAAAACTAACTAAAACTAAACTATAATGACAAATCCAAAACTATTTTAACCTTGCTCTAGACACACAACATGTCCAGCCTTGTAGCAGATTGGCTCAAGCAGCAGAAGACCACACCGGGTGACACTCCAATCAGCCAAGGACAGGAACAGGACTGACCAAAACTGGACAATAGAAGACGGTAAAATGTTGCCTGGTCTGATAAGTCTGGATTTCTGTTCTGAGTTTGGAGTAAACAACAAGAAATGGATGGATCTATGGATCTATCTCATGGATCTATCCTGTCTTGGATCAGTGTTTCAGGCTGCTGCTGGGGGCCCTTAGTACCAAGTGAGCATGGTTTGAGTCCTCAGCCAACCTGAATACTGCTGCTGACCATGTCTTAAACTCAAATCATCTCAGACTGGTTCCTTGAACACGACAATGAGATCCATGTACTCAAATGACCTCCACAGTCACCAGATCTCAATCTAATAGAGCACCTTTGGGACATGGTGAAATGGAAGATTCTCATCATGGATTTTCAGCCCACAAATCTGCAGCAACTGAGTGAAGCTATCATGTCAATATGACAAGAAATGTGAATGAATTTGAATGTTTCCAGAACCCTGTCGACTCTATAGTGAGAAAAATTAATGCAAAAGAGGGGCAACCAGGTACTAGCAATGTGTACCTTATAAAGTGGCAGAAGAGTGTACATCATATGACAAAAGCAGAAAAAATGGACTGAAGTCAGTTCACTAAAACTTCAGCTGTAGACAATCAGAGTTAACTGAAAAACAGAACTCTTAAAATGAAGATTTAGATCACATTAGGCAAGCTTACTTTAGATGAAACTGTAATCCATGCCATCAAATCAGATCAAATTATACAGCACAAGAGATTATATTACAAATATGTGGTGTGAGTGTTTGCAGGAGAGACTGGATAAGTGAACATGTGAAGACTGAGAGCACAACATAGTAACTTTGTGTGGCTCTGAGTGTTTGCACAAGTTTAACAACATCCTGTACGTACATACCCATGTGCATAACTCTGAATATCTGTGTGGGTGGGAGGGTGGGTGCTGGGATGTGGTTTGGTTTTTCTTAAGTGTATCCTTCAAAATCCTCTCTGTGTCTAATCCTCAAACAACTCATGATAAAAAAAATAAAACAAAGAATAAGAGTGATTGATGAGGGAGAATGAAAAGCTTTTACCATGTTTTTAATGCCTTCTTTTGCACTTGTATTATCATAGTTAAAACATGTATTTTAATCTCTTTTCAAATAGCTTTGATTTCCCTCAAAACATAAAATATGCATATAGCATTTTTCACAGAGAGAAGTCACAGACAGTTTTGAAAATGTGTGGTGAGATAGTGGGAAAAAAATTAAGTTTCTTTGTGGAGCAACGACACACGTATAACATTATAAACAATACATGGGCCAAGATCCATGCCCTGTTACCATGGATAACGATTGTTTAAAACGCCACCAGCTGACTAAAGAAAAGACAATCTGTATCTGTTTATACTGCACCTGGGAAGACTGATCCCTCAGTGTTTGCTAGATGATCCCAAGAGCCACAAAGCAAGGGTATCATACTTTCCCAAATTTGAAACATGGGTATGAAGGGACAATTTTGGATGTTCATACCATAGGTGTGTAGATTTTTTTAAAGGCAACTATTCATATGTTGTAGAAATCCTTGAATCTGTCATCAAAGCACTCAAAACACTGTGTTCTTTAAAGGTCCCATATCATGCTCCTTTTCTGCAGTTTAATATGGATCATTGATGTCTTCATGAAATGGTAGTAACATGTTTTGCTCCAAAAAGCCAATAAATCAAGCACAGCAGCATTGTTTCCAGGCTCTCATAGCCCCTCTGTTCAGGACGCTCTGATTTAGTGGGCGTGACCTTAATATGTAAATGAGCCATCGCTGATACCGCCCCGCTCTTCAGCGTCACTGAGAGCGGCTCCACGAGCTCAGAGTGCACAATGTTTAGAAAACAGCGAAGCTTGTTTACCGTAACATTACAGGCTAAAACAACAGGCTAACCGCAGCTGAAGTTAGCATCCTGAAGCTAACTCAGAGACAGGGGGGGACGCTGAGGAAAAGCTCTTACATCTGCACCACAGCACACAGCATTTAAAATACTCACATTTCCAGGGTCTGAGGTTTGTTGGCGGATGGTTGGTAATGCACCTGGATTCAGGACCAGTCTATTCACTAGCCCTCTGGTGTACTGTCCAAAGTTGGAAAAGCAGTCGGCCGTGAAGTGACTAGCACACACATGCACAGTTTTACTGAGTGTAGCTGGAACATTTCCTTGATAAATGAACTCTGCTCCGGTGGACCAATCAGGTCAGACTTGCTCCTGATTGGTCAAGAAGGGGTATCCCCAAAATCCAAACAGACTGTTTTGTCAGGATTTAACATTCACAAGCACCACTTAGTACAGGTTTTGTTTTTAAATGTCACATTTTCCCAATTCACATTTTTTTGGGAGGAAAGCCAAAAACCCACAAATTTCACTAAAAGACCTAATAAAGTGATTTTTGCATAAGATGGGACCTTTAATCGGCATGAGATCTACATAAGGTCTTTTCAAGATCTATACCAGACTTGCTGACATGATGAGGTCATTGCATAAGGCTCTCCTTATTGGTTCATGATACGCTGGAGGGGTGGGCCTTACACACCAAGGTATGCCATAAGCTCTTACCTTTACAGGCCTCCAGTGAGCTGGCCAATCAGAGGGAATGTGTTTGTTGAGCCAAAATTAAGTGTATCAGACAGAGGTTGAAATAAAAGTGTGATTCATGTAACACTACAACGTGGGAACCAGCAGGTAAGTAGAGAGTCTAAAAAAAAACACAATAGCCCCCTGTTATCGCAAATTTGCAATGCACCCGGTCAGGTCTTGATTCAGCTGGGATGACCTCTTATTCCACTGATGCCTACTGATTCATATTACCAAGGATCATATATAACATCTCTCTGGATTTGTGGGTAAAGTAATAAGCTGACTGCAATTTAGTTGTGGAATCAGCAATTTATTTAGCAATTCATACCAGTAGGTTGTTTTTAAACCTTTCTGCTTAGTGCTGAGCTGCTTATCCGAGAGGAATCCAGAAAGAAATATACGGCTGCTTGTTCCTTTATTCGTCTTCAGAATCTTTCATGAGTGTTTGGAAGTCACTGCAGGTACAATGTTAGTGTCATATGTCATGCAATTTTGACCATGTTAATTGCCCATTAAGGTATCTAAGTTGGACATCAAGTGCAAAAGTGAATCCAAATCCTCTTCCCCACCCATGTTACTTTCCAACTGTTTGAGGATATCAGGGTTAATGTTCTGGAAGACATCAGTTAGATCTGTGTTCTGTGGAGACTCCTCAGGGCAGGGACCTGTGAAGTGAAAAAACATCAGATATGAGAGCTACATAATTTTAGTCCAGCAAACCCTCTCTGATAATATAACATTTTGAACACACTTGAAATGATTTGTTTGTGGTGCATTGTGAAAAAAAACAAACAAAACAAAGCATCTGTTTCATAAAGTATGTAGATTGTAAAGACAAACAAACAACAAAATGTGAAACAAAAGGTGGCAGCATAAAGCTGTCTTCCATATCCTCATTAGATGATATTTGATTCGATCTCTGTGTATTGCTTTTGAAGTTGTTTCCTGAGCTGTAGTTAATTTGACATGAGAGAGAAAGGTTTCAGCAACAGTGTGTCTTCCAGTGTGTGTTTTTTAAGGACATTAGTGCAGGAAAAACTCCATCCGGTTTACCCGCAGACCCGGCTGTGCTTCTTAGGGATGCACCAATCCAACTTTTCTGGCCCTGATACCGATGCCAATACCTGGGCTTTGGGTATCGGCTGATACCGACCCTGATCTGATACCAGTGTTAAATAATAACCTGCATACTCTACTGTGGGATAACACTGGTTATGTTTTGAGCAAAAGTCAAAAATGTGTACATATCAATGGCGGCTGCTGGTCAGTCAAGGAGGGGAAGCTCATTTTTTTCCAGCCTACATCATAAATTTGTTAATTTTTTTAAACTTAAATTCAACCCTCCGTGCCAGCTTGCTAGCAGCTGAAGCTGCTACGTGAGACTACGTGACAGGGGTAGAAGCTCCGCAGCTGTAGCTGTACCTGCTTATTGGTGAAAAGAGAAAGAATTTTTAAATACAACATTCGTCGTTTTTAAGAAAGGTTAACTCGCTGAGGATCAATAAAGCCTCAGGATCAGTCCAGAACAACTCAATATAAAAGTCAGACGATGCTCCGGTGGAGGGTTATACTTCAAAATCGCTGACTGGCTCATTTCACTGTCATTAAAAAAGGGATTCGGCCTTAGACAGATCATCCATTCATCATGCAGAAGCCCAGCGTCCAGGCCAGCCCACTGCCTCATAGACCCCCAGAGACGCTGAGTGTCCGATGGGCGGGACAAAGCCCAGCGTTTAATGACCGTCCAGCTTCCACAGTGGAACAACCCACTCTCCGCTTCCCCGCTTAAGTCAGAACACCCAGTGTCCGACTGTGTTAAAGCACTGAGACGCTGTGAGGATAAATGAGAAGGAGGTCGAGCCAGTTACCTGTGATATGTAGCTGATTCCGAACAAAAGATGAAGAAATTCTAGCACGTATTTTGACAATTAAATGTACCCGCAGCAGTACAAATCACCACTTTTTTGGGGACAATTAAGGGGAAGCTGAGCTTCCCTTGCAGTCTTACAGGTATCGCCACTGGTACATATGGAATGACTGAAGTTGATACTTATTCAAACTATTAGTGTTTAAATATTAAACAGAAGTTTGGGTGTAAAATTTTATACCCTGTAGACTAAATCATAGTTTAGCCTCAGTGTCAAGTTTGGACTGATCCTTCCCCACTGATACCTGATCCAGCTTTGAGGGGCTGTATCAGCGCTGATACCCGATGCCAGGATTGGATCTGTGCATTCCTAGTGCTTCTGTCTCCAAATGGCTGTTTTGTTTTGAAATTGACATAAATCTGAAACTTGAAGCTCAAAAAACAAAAAAAACACCATCTATTTGTAAATAAAGTTGATACCATTCTCTGGGTTCAGGATCACAGGTGACGGTAACTTCAGACATTCCACCTGCTTCTTAAATTCTTCCAGTTCAGCAGCAGTCACTTTTCTCTTGCCTGAGAGACAAATAGATTTATTTAATAATACATATAGAAATGCAGCACTACTATTTTAGTAAGATGAATAGACTGAAGAACAAGAGCAGAATTTTGTTTGTCCTGACTCCTTCAATGTGACCAGCTCTCTGTGCTCTGTAGATGTTAGGGACTAAATTTGAGGACTGATCACTCCTTTTTTGCATTACATATTTCATCTTTAATCATTTTAGTAACCTGTTCCTCTCACATTTCTATCCATCCTTCTACCACTTATACCATTCAGGGTTGGTTTGAGCTTATCCTAGCTGTCTATGAGCGAGAGGCGGGGTACACCCTAGACTGGTTACAGTCACAGGGTTGGTTTGAGCTTATCCTAGCTGTCTATGAGCGAGAGGCGGGGTACACCCTAGACTGGTTACAGTCACAGGGTGTACCCCGCCACAGGGCTAACACAAAGAGACAGACAACAGGCAAAAATGAGTAAATAAATAAATTTATTAAAACCTCAAAATAAAAAGGAAAAAAAAATATTGTAAGTGATGTAAGTGCTTACTAAATTGACTTAGCCCCATGGCATCTTTATGAAGGTTGTCATATCATATATTGTGTTGGATGATTCCTAAGATTAAAATAATTTTGATAGGCCAAAATAAAATTCATCAAGAATATTTTGTATATAAACAAAATTTGATTCTTGGATAAAGAAATAAACAAAGCAACTTTGGAGGAAACTTTAGCTACATTTTAAATCCTTGTACAGACGCTCAGTGGTTTTTTGGCCCTCGCTTGCAACAAACCATGTTGGTTCTCCAGCAATTTTAAAGCTATGGTGAAGATGATTGATGAATGTTTATTCTAAACAAAGTGTTTAGGTTAAGCATTAAAACCTCACCTTAAACTAGTTAAGACTGTCAACTTAAGTGTTTGGGAAATTTTCTTGTCACAACTCCAAACATAATGATATTAACTGTGGGGTACCACAGGGATCAATACCAAGACCTTTACTTTTTCAACTTGTTCATGCTACAACCCAAGCTAAAAAGCAATAGATTTTTTGTTTTACTCTATTTTTGTTTCAAAGTGCTTGCTACTGGCATTTACAACCAAGAACTGAAATTTGGTTTCATTTTTTTAATAGTGGCAGGCCTCTAATCCGGGTTTTGACAGCCCCTTAGCTCATTTTAATGTCCCTGTTTTGAATTCTGGGTCACTGTGTTTCCTCTGTGGGTCAATCCTTCCTTTTGTCCTTCAAAAATCTTACTCAGTAACTGGACACCAGCATTTGTTTCTTCTTCGTGCTGATATTGAAGAAAATAAACAACACAATCGGGACAGCCAGTACTCAGCAGTCTCACAGTAGAATTCATAGGCGGCCCTGTGAATAACAGCACACTTTTACCAACACTCAATGCGCTGTTGCAAATCTGGACACAAAGTCCAAGCAAGTTTGTATGGGCATAAGGCCACTCAAAATATTGGGTTTATTTGTGGTACATACCCAGAGAGAGAGTCCCGTTTTCCAATGTCATCTTGGTTTTGAGCATAAAGCAGCCATTAAGCCTTTAATTATAGACAACAGTAAAAAAACACAAATGTTTAAACCCAACATCAAAACTGCAGTTTATCCTAAATGTTCCTGTACTCTATGCAAGGCTCCACAATGCATTCTCAAAACCTAAAAACATTCATCGGTAAAATAAAAGAAAATGTGAATATGAACTGAAGATTACATTTTTTCACCCTGAAGAACATCGATGGCGTCACTCTCATTCCCAGCAGTGAATTTTGTCCAGGAGCTCTCTACTAATGTCCTTGTCAGATCCTTGGCTCCAGGGATGTTTGTGGCTTCTGCTACAAGCGTCCACTTCCCCAGTAGCTGAAACGGACAAATGATTAAGATTTGTACTCAGAAGGTTGTGAAGAGTATGAAAGATGGATGACAAGAGTGTTTCACCTGATCTCTTCCTTTGATTTCAACAGGTTGAATCAGACTCTCACAGCTGGTCACAGGAACCGACTGTCCGACCGACAGGAGACTGAGCACAGCCACAGAAACATGGATGAACCTCATCATGTGCAACCAAAGCTTGAAGCTGATGTTCTCTGCTTGGAGCTGAAACTGGGGAGCTGAATTTAAAAGGCTGATGCCAAAGGGACTCCTGCACTGTTTACACAGCTGTTGCAATCCTGTTTGGGTCAATAAATTAAATGAAGTGTTTTGATTGAAAAAACAACAGGTTTAAAACTCAGAAGATTTCATTGCGATACTCAAATTAAAAATCTACCAGTAAGACAATATTCAGACACATGAAGAGCAAAGTAAGCAGAAGAATAAAGAACCACATTACATTAAATGTGTGTGTGTGTGTGTGTGTGTGTGTGTGTGTGTGTGTGTGTGTGTGTGTGTGTGTGTGTGTGTGTGTGTGTGTGTGTGTGTGTGTGTGTGTGTGTGCAGTTTGCTGTTTTTAAGTGTATCCTTGATAATTCTCAAAGTGCTTCTGATCCTCGAACAGTTACAAGCCAAAACCACGAGACAGAGAGAGGCATGAAAGGGTGATGGGGAGGAGGAGGGGCAGCTTCTCGGTTTGAGGTTTTTGTTTTTGTTGAACTTTTATCTTCACTAAATACAATAAGTCACTGTTTTAAACAAATATATTATCCTCATCATCTCATAAGAATTCTTAACACTTAGAAAGAGGCTTGTGGACGTCATATTAGTGTACATGCAATAAAGCAATGGTACAACCTGTCGGACACGTGCAAGCTTTTTTTAAATTCAGCTCTAAAATGGAGAGAAAAGAGGAATTTAATTCATTCATTGTAAATAAATGTTAATACAATCCATTATTTATGGATATCTACAGTGTTTTCAACACATACTAACACATAATCATTATAGCAGATGGTTTTTGATTTATCTGTGAAAGTGCCACGCTAAGATAAGACAATAAATGAAAGGTAGGCCGACTGATAATAAAAAAGTATTGGGTTTCTACTTTGATATCTAATGCTTTAAAGTGTTTTACATCTTGTAAGTGATAGAAAGTTTTTCCTTATTACTCCAAACATTGCAGAGTTAACTGCGGAGTACCACAGGGATCAATTTTAGGGCCGTTACTTTTTCTATTTGTACATGCGAACCCTGTGCAGTGTCACAGAAGACATGGCATCTTTTACTATGCAGACAACACCCGACTCTGTGCGACACCGGGCCCAGATACACTTTTTAAATTGTATCTTAGATATTAAAGCCTGGATTTCACACAAAAAAAAAAATTACAGCTCAAGCAGGAAAAGACTCAGAGAAAACACTCTCTACACTAAATGTACTTAGTACGAAACCCAAGCTAAAAAGCAAGAAGACAAGAAAAGAAGAGCTTAATTCTAAAACAGCTCAAGTTCGGACAAAGAAATAGAGAGCACATTTAACTTTCAAAATCCTTCCACTGTCTGCCTGTTAGTTTTCATACTGTGTTTAAAATCTTTTCATTAGTTTATTAGACACCACACGGTCTTCCACCGCTGTACACCTAAGAGGTACTTTTATGAACCACAGAGGCCCGTTAGGCTCTTTTCCTTTTCACAGAACGGCAAGAAAACTTTTGGTGTTTCTGCTCCAAGCCCCAACGCAGTGAGACAATGACAGAGCCTGACAAAGGACATTAGAGAAGCGAGAAATTTGAACGCTTTTAAACGTGAAAAATTATATTTATTTAGTCTGGCTTAAAGATTATAATTATCTTTCAAGTAATTTTGATCTTTATTGTTTTATTTAACTCAGTTTTATTGCTATTTCTGATGACTTGCATTTTAACCCTTACGCTTTTATTGATTGACTTAAATAATTAAAATTATTTTAAGTGTTTTGATGCTCAAACAAATTTTAAGCTGCATACTTTTAAATTTCATTTATTAATAAAATACATTTTACTTCCGTCAGTCAACATGATTTCCTTGTCTTGTTTTCATAATCTGTTTTGCTTTAGAGCTTCTTACATGTTAAGTCGTCACGTCATTTGTTTGTTAAATTTTTTTCCTTTTTCTTTTCTTGTTTTCAAACGCTGTAGAGCACTTTGCTTTGGATTTGCAGGTGATGTGTGAATAAAGTTGGTTGATAACTTCTTGATTCTTTGAGGGTTTCTTAGATAAATAGTGAGTCAAGTAAGACAGAAAAAAAGAGATTTCATGAGGTTGCATATAGGTGTTTAAATCTAACACACACTGTTTAGAAAAGACAAAATATAAACCTGAGGTTTAAAGCGTGTAACTCTGAAATGGACAGCACATTTTTAAGTATATATAAATATATGCATAAATAATCTTACAGTCAAGCATGGTAGAGTATTAGCCGACTTAAAAGAAAGGTGAGCTGTGAGAAAGAAGAAATGAAAAGCCAAACGTTATGATTTGTTAAAATGTTAGTATTAATTTATTATTAAAATTAGTTGTTCCAGTACCAGATAACAACAAACACAGTTTGATCAAAGGAGGAAAAACATAAAGGTCGCAGAGCCGGACCTTATGTCTTTGAAATTCCTTAAAAAAAAAAGAGGTATACAATTGCATAGCTATACTAACATGTTGATAAAAATGTTCTGTATTGTATACTTTAACAAAATAAACTTATTTTTAACCTTTAAAATAACTGATGTGTTTTGTCCAACGTATTATACTGATTTGATTTGTCTACAACTTATGTGAAACAAAGTAGTATAAAAGTAATAATTTCATCTCTGAAATGTTGCTTAATTAGGGTCATAGTTCAAGAAAACATGTCGTGAAAGTTTCATTTGTCTGCATCTCGTAACATTTTGAGAAACTACCACAGGAACTTGAGAACAGCCATTTCTTTTTGAGTGATACGAAAAGCTCCATACAGCTGTAAAGAAAACTTGTTTCTGCCTGTATTTGTGGAGATGAAGGCATTAGAGGAGTCAAGTCTGGTAGTTTAGCTCAGTATGTTGTGCCTCTGTGTGCAGAGGCTGTAGTTCTCACAACGAGCGGCCAAGCTTGAAAAATGTGGCCCCCATCATTTCCTACTCTTTCTACTGTCCTATCATTAAACACATAATAACACTTAAGACTGTGATCCAAAAGTTGAGTTGCTTATCCAACAATATAATGCAATATTCAGTTCCTACCCTCAGTGAGGGGTGAAATGTGGTTTCAATATCAGAGCTTAATGATTTAATTTTTGGCAAACTTTTCACTGCTCAAGTTTCTGATGGAGCAGTCCTAAACCACTAAATATCTCTGATGTCCCTGAACATATCTCCATGGGATATTATTCACCCAATAAACTGAATGCATGATGGAACTGAACCCTTTTTCTTTGCATCTCTCACACAGTCAGTTTGTTCCCAGTTTCAGAAACTGTTGGAGATTGTAGGAGTCCCTGTTTGTAAAATGAACAGTTGTGTAAAAAATGGCGGAAAACATTGGGTTGTTGTTCCTCTACAGGCCTTCGCTTGGGTCCAAACGCCACATCTGGTGCATCATTTTAGAAACTCTTTGCTAGGACCGTAGACGCCCCTTGCTTGGAGTCAAAGGTCAAAGGACCTTGCAGTGGTTGTTTCTGAACATCCGTTGCCTGGCCTGCTTCCTGGCCTGTTTGACGGCCGTCCGCACCGCATACTCAAACACCTGCTGCACGCCTCGGTTGCTCAAAGATGAACACTCCAGGTAGCCCTTAGCGTGGACTTCCTGAGCCACTTGTCTCCCCTCAGCAGGTGAAATACAGGCCCCACGATGTGCCCCGGTCTCCCGCTGATCAGTCTGGGTGGCTACAACCAACACGGGCACCCTGGGCAAGTTCTCACGAACCTCATTGATCCACTTGTGCTGGACACTGGCCAAAGAGTTTGGGTTGGCCACGGAGAAGCAGATGAGGACGACGTCGGCCTGCTGGTAGGATCTCGGTCTGATTGATCTAAAGTTGTCGTTTCCTGCTGTATCCCATAGACCCAGGCTGATTTGAATCCCGTCCATGTAGACCTCCACCCCTGTGTTCTCGAACACAGTAGGCTTGTACACATCTGGGAAGGTCTCTGATGTGAAGCGGACCAGCAAGGCTGTCTTTCCTACAGCGCTGTCCCCGACCAGGACGCACTTTATCGACATTTCTGTAATCCCGTTCATGGTTCAGTCTCACAAATCCACTGCCTAGAAAGTTTTGTGTTAGAAGAGAGTACTCAAGAGTTATCCTCAGGAAAAGTATCAATATTTTAGTTCAGGTGTTTCCTGTACTTTGATCCTCTGTTGGTTTTAAAGTAGCAAATCCATTTCTGGTAACTTCAGCAGTCATTTGTCTTGTCAGAGGCTACAAACACACAGGGTCTTTAGATAAATCTAACACAATCAGCTTTGAGCTTCATCCACGCTTCACATTAAGTCCTCGTTCTTTAGACGCTCTCAGCTCCTCTCACCTCCGCTTGGTCCCCGCAGTGTGCTCTGGGTCTGGACTTCTCTCTGCTGGTTTTGTTGGCTCTTATTCTGTCCATGTCATCCAGCTGCTCAAAGTGGAGGAGGGAAATCTACAGAGGATGAGACATTCAGAGACAAATGTTACACATGAGGCACAGGGAGAGATAAAAATTAATCAAGTGCTGCTACATGTTGCTTATTTCACCAAAACTTTGAAGCCAGATTAGTTTAGTACTAACAAGAAATTATGTTAAATTCCCTTTGAATAATGAACATATTCCCTAAAAAAAGACAAGTAAACTGGATTTTGTGTGATAAGTTATATGCGGAAGTGCGATTTATGTTTGGGTGTGACCCAGAAAACATGACCCCGAAAACCAGCTACTGCTCATAATTGACATTTGACACAATACAATTAAATTTACATACTTATCCTTTTTTTAAGACTTCCATAACCCTCACATGATTAAATTGATGATTAAACAAACTGAAAATCAATAGCAGAGGATCCTGTGTTATACTGTTTGGCATGACCACAGATAAAACGATTTTTTACAATAAACATAACCTGTGGTTGGCTTCTTTTGACTTTTTAGGTGAATCAAATGGCAGTTTTGACAAAGAGTAAGAAGGGTTACTCATTCATAATCTCCAAAACCACTTGCCATGACACACACAGTCATCTCAATGGAAAGACCTCCATTACGTAGAAACACTTCAATCTCTCCATGAATGAACTTTGTTGATGATCAAACTAGATTTAAAATTAATAATCTGTCACAGTTAAAGTAACTCACTAAAAAGAAAAGGATGAAGACTCTCTGCAGCTGAAAAAATTGTTGAATAATTCGTGTTGTTTATCTCATAGCCACGAAAAAAAATGATACAATTGATCGAGGAAGTGAAAATACACCCTTTAGGCCTTATTTGCTGATTCAAAAGTTCAAGTTCACAATTTTTGGGTTTCACTTTTTTTTTAAATCCTAAAGATTTATAAAAGGGCTCAGAATAAAGAATAAAGAATAAAGGGGAAGGGAATAATTTTGTCAAATGAAGTCTCACCAAGAGTAAAACAGAGCAACAAAAAGCTTCCTACCTTGTCAGACGTCTTGATCTGTAACGGATGGATGTTTGTGGTTCCCCTTGAAGGCTTCTGAAAAAGCGTTTCAGATCTAAAACACTTCATCCCTTAAGATCCCTTAAACGTTTATTAAAATATGTCTAGCTTTAAGACGGAGAGACAAAGGGACCGTACATTTCTGCACCTGCAGTACATCCCCACGGCTGGTTATGGGTGAGGAGGGTTACAACGGAAGTAAGCCGACTGAAAAGCAAAGTAAAAACGCGAGTGAGTGTGGTGTGACATCTGCTCACTCCCCCACAGCAGCTGTGCTCAAGACCATGGATTTTTTTTTTTCTTTTCTGCGGTGTATTGTAAGGTTTTACCATATAGCTCAAATATCAGTCAGAAAGGGCTTCAGGTTAGACTTGAGGTATCATGATACAGGTGCAGAAACTAAATTCGTCAGAAGTTAATGGCTGTGTTCAAACTAATAGTGTGCTTAAAAATGAGTGAAGCTCCGAATCTTTGTAATAGCTTTTATTGTCATTCATATAATGCACTGGGAGCACTGCAGATTTATTCTATTAGAAGAAAAAAACAAAAACAAATTTGTTGTTAATTTGAGAAAAGTAAAGAAAGGAGAATACCAGGCTATACAAAAAAGCAGCTTATAAAAAGTAGTTTTCTTTTCTATAAAAACTAAAACACAGTTGAAGGTTTTGCTTTCATGTGAATCACTGAACCAAGATTTCGTTGTATGACCTCTGTTTCTGAGAACTGCTTTACATCTGTGCTGCATGGGGTCGAATACCTGTGAACAGGTATTCGAGCAAAAGAGGATTTCAACTGCAATCCACAAGTCCTCTGTATTTCTTGGTTTTAAGTCACCCCATTGGATTGAGGTCAAAGCCAGTCCATCACCTTAATCTTGTTGGTCTGGAACCCAGATGCCCTCGCATACTGGTATGTTTGGGGTTGTGGTCTTGTTAAAACACTCATTTAAAAGGCATTTCATTTTTGCATAAGGCAACATGACGTCTTCAAGTATTTTGATGTGCTCAAACTGGTATTTGAAAGACAGGCCCAATACCATAACACAAAGACATCCTCATATCACAGTGCTTGCACCACCATGCTTTGCTGTCCTCACAATGTTACTGCAGCTTAATATCAAAGTCCTTGGGTCATCTGGTAAACTGTCTGTGACCAGTAGACCCAAAAAGAACAATCTTGCTGTCACTAGTCCAAAATGTTGCACTGTTTCTCTTTTCTTGGGGAAATTGTGACCTCTCTAGGGTGACGTTTTTGTGATGGGACCAAGTGGCAACCTCTGGTCGAGGAATATGAGACAATGCGGAAGTGCTAAAATCTGCTGTTTCTCGAGTGTTCGCTTGAGGCTGGCTCCAGAAGTACCGGAAGTCACATACACACCAAGCCAAAAAAAGCTGTTTTCAAAGCAGAAATTAACCTATTTACAGCCTGGTTCAAAAAACGTCTCCTGTCTGGGTTGCTAATTTTACTACCGGCACCCACTGTACGGGGGGTGAATTTTTTTCTGACTCAGCCGTTTGGAGGATATTAAGAGCACGAGCTCCCCCAATAAGAGGCACAGCTGAGGGTTACGTGACCGACAGGCGCCCTATGGCTGTAGGTGAAGCCCTTGCCTCTACTAATATGGCCAATATAGCCAATGTGCTTCATTTACCGTTTCAGAAACAGACGGGTGACGTTGGCAAGACTACGTCCATGTTTTATACAGTCTATGAATGGGACTTTGCAGCAGTGGCAGAGTTTTTGAGGGACAGGGGCGAAGAAAAATAACAAGGCACACACAGCTCATTCTTGTCACTGAGGAGGGCACTTTTGTGTTTTTCCAACCAGGAGGGCACTATAGAGCACATTTTAACTCAAGAGAGCACTTTTGGCATCTGTTTTATTTCCAATGAAGGGACTCGAGCGCATGATGCAGTGAGACTCCAGTGCATGACCTTATCATGTTTTAGCCAGCCAGGCGTGTTTTTTCCACCCAAAAGGGCCCTCTGGTGCTTGTTTTAGCTCCAAAGAGGACACTGTAGCACATTTTTGCCCCCAAGAGGGCACTTTGGCATGTATTTTTTAATCAACTGGGCCACATTAGCTCCATCCCCTCTGTGGACACCACTGCTTTTCCAAGCTTGATGATAGCTTGGATAAAAAAATAAAATAAAATAAAAAAAATAAACTTCAAAAATTAAATACAAAAAGAAAATTATAAATGAAAAAAAAAGAAAGAAAACAAAAATAAACATAAAAGTAAACAAATATTATATATATATATATATATATATATATATATATATATATATATATATATATATATATATATATATATATATATATATATATATATATGTGTATATATATATATATATATATATATATATATATATATATATATATATATATATATATATATATATATATATATATTCTAAATTAGATATTTAAATATGTGTATTTGTTTTTATTTTGTCACTTTAATTCATTTATTTATTTTTAATTTTGGCAGTTCTGGTCCACCAGAGTTGAGGTGTAACTTTGGTAAATAAGTCTCAAAGTTTTTCTGCACTTAGAATTTCTTTTTGACGACTCCTTACGTCCAGGTACTCAAGTAATGGTTTCAAAGTAACGTGACATATAATCGATCTAAGATGACAAGAGAAGTATTTACAAATATCCACACACGAACAAAATTTAAACTGTTAATATTTGGGATTTTATTCCACAGTACAATATTCTCTGTAAAACAACTTGAACAAATGAATACAAAAATACAATCTTCTCTGTATAACTCATTTGTTCACAACAATATGTACAATCAATAAAATATTTTCCCCCAAAAATAAGATGTGAGAAATAACTGAAGCCATTTTAAGCCTACAAAAGTACTGTAGCAACCTGAGTGATGAAACAGCTACAAAAAGTGGCACCTTGGGTTTAAAAAAAAGCCACTGGAGATAAAAGACTGGCCATGAGAGAACAAGAAACACTTTAAAATCTTTACCTGAGTTTGAATGTTAAGCAGCAACACTCAGCTTGGCGTTAAGCTAAAGCAAATGACAGAAAGAAGCTGAGGCAGTGGTGAAGTCATAGGAGATCAATGATAAGTTCAAAGCAGGCAGATCAAACTGTTAATGCCCTTTTTGATCATCTGAAGAGAATAAACTTTCCACACGACATCAAAGAGCAAGAAATCCTCTAAAGGTTTTGGTTTTATACAAACATGTTATCACACAACAATAAATAATGTGATGGCACGCAATAAAACTATCAAATTGAGGCTAAGAATATGTTTTTTTATAACTTTAAACCTTTAATAACAACTTTCAGGTAGGCTCACGATTAGTAAAAGTTTAATAAAATCTACTTTCATGTTTGTCACATGACTTTAAATTACAAAATATCTTAATAAACCTTATTCAATGCACATTATTCAAAAAGAGGATCGGTGATTCTTTTTAAAAGGCACAATGGTAAATGTAAAAGTCCTTAGAATGCAGTGTTTTGAGTGTAAAAAGGCTCATGCATTTGAGCTTTATAGCTCAATATAAATACCTTAATTGTGTTTCATTTTGATGTAGTTATTCATCATAGATATATCATCTGAAACCAAAGATTTTATCGATATTCAGGCCAAGCTTACTTCCGACTATCGACTAACGAATGGGTAAAAAGGAGAAAAAATACGAGAAGAAAGCAAAACTCGCTGACAGAAAATGAGGAGGCTGAGTTTTTCATACAATGCATGGTGTAATGAGTATACTGTGGTTGTGTGAAGGGACAGACTGAGAGAGGTTTGTGCATGCGTGTGTGTTTTCTGCCACAGCAGCTTAAAATCCAGGCTCTTCTCACTTCAGAGAGACTAAGACGTGGCCTGTGTTTGGCTCCGTGAACCTGATGGATAGAGAGATAGGAAGAAAGGTGGGCGACAATGAACATGGCACGCATGTGTGTTAAGTGGTGCGTGAGTGTGTGTGAGTGTGTGTGTGTACCTGTAGTGCTTGCTGGTGAGGTAGTCTAAGACAGCGGGACGGATGCGGGCCACGCCCCCTTGGCTGTGGTTTCCTCTTCCTGTGATGATAGAGAGCTGAGGTTGACACAGACCCTGCTCACACTCTACACAGAAAGAGGCCAAAGAAGAACAAAAACCAGACACAGAAAACGGTTAACAGGAGCAGAGTGCGGGAACTTTGAGACACACAAACGCCTGAAAGCATGATCATTTGAACTCCTGTGAAGAACTTGGTGGTTCTAGCAACTTTGGAGTCTTCATGTAGAGAAAGCAGTACAGAATAAGACCCAGACCCAAACAATAGCCAGATCCTTTAATCCACACCTTATTCTACTTGTTTAAAATCACACATCAGTTGGAACGGCAGGGTTACACTGTAAGTGTGAGGCCTGTAGGTTCAGCACCTCAAAAACTTAAATCTACATGATTGCTTATGTCTTAATTCTAGCAAAACTGATTTTACAAGACTTATAGAGCCTCTTTCACTGACAAATCCAGAAAAATGTTGTGTTTCAAGTTGTCAAATACAAAACTGATGCCTGAATTACTTGTAAAATGTAAAAGAAAAATTGCCATTGTGCTAAGAAAATTGTAACTTTTTAGTTTTTGCATTAGTACATCTTTAAGAAAATTTCTTCTTAAATGATTTTTTTTTGTTTACTCTTTTCAAGCACTTTAGGGGTCATTTTTGAATTTTACAACTTGAAACGAGACATTTTCCTGGTCATGTCAGTGAATAAGGCAAATAATAAGTCCAGTAAAACCAGTCTTGCTAGAATAAAGACAAATGCTTGGATTTTAGTTCTTGCAATTCAGCTGAACTTTAACCCATAATCCAACAGGCCACAAACCCTGCTGTTCTGTTTGGTGTGTGTCAGACTCTGTTTCTCTGATGCAGTTATAAAACATACTTTTTAATGTTTCAACAACCTGAATTTCATTACGAAGGTGACATAAAACGTATACAATTAAGTGACAAGAAATTGAAAATAAACAAGCACAGCTGTGACATAAAACTGTACAACAGAGGAGCATTATTTTTTCATTTCCTGACTATTTTTTTTGTTTCATCTCAGGCTGATGTATCTTGCAGTAACTCTGCCAAATCACCACTTTCATTTCAGCCATGTCACAGAAACACTGAGGATATCTGTTACAGTTTAAGCATCCAGATTACTTTCTCATCCTCCAGCTTCATCAAACTCAGGCCCCGTTTACACGACGTTTTATCTGAAAACACCGAAACGCAGTGAAAAAAATCTGCCTTTACACGGAAACGCTGAGGGATTGAAAACGCTGTAGTTAGCATGCCAGGCCTGTAGAAGGCGCTTTAACTGTCTTGTCCAAAAGTCGCTTTTGGGAGATCTCCACTGAAGTAGAGTTGAGCCGGTCATCTTGTGTTTTGGCGAATACTAAGTCAAAAAGTGAAGCAACAGATGCACATTTTGTATAAAGACAATCAGCAGATACAGCAGATTGAGCAGCACAAGCACAACACGGTAGTTCGCGACGATCGTAACAACGGTACTGTTGGACTGTTGTATGCGCGCGCGCGAGGCGGAGTGTAACGTCAGCTTTTCCACTGAAAACGCAGGCTTACTGTTTATACGGCAACGGTGTCGGGAGCGTTTCAGAAAAATCCCCTCCAGGCCGTTTTCAAAAGTTTGCGTTTTAGGTCGGCTGAGACGCCGTTTCCGTGTAAACGCGAGGCTGAAACGCAACAAAACTTTTTGCGTTTCACCCATCGTCAAACCGTCGTCGTGTAAACGGCCCCTCAGTGTAAACATTTCAGATTAATCACCTGTGCTTTTGTCCTGTAAGACCTGGGCCAGATGCTTAAGGGCTTCATCTACGTGCAGCCCATGAAGATCCAGGATGTTCCTTGGTAGCAGTGATTTGTTGACTCTCTGAAAAATCTGGACGGCTGCACGGTGGTTGGCCTCACGCATCCGCTTGCCGTGCATGTGACCCTAAATTGAGGATGGCAAATATTAACTGTAGCTGCTCGTATGAAACAGAGAATCAAGGGAACAGCTGAACAGCCAAACGGCTCAAGATATTACACTCTTCCTCACCTGCTGAGCATAAAATGAAGCCACTTCTTTACGCCCCTGTTTGTAGGCTTCAGCAGCTTTGGCAAAATTCTCAAGCTGTCGTCTTCTCTGCAGGCTGGCCTCGGCCCTGAAGTCCTCATACTCTGGATCCTCTGTATCCTGGTAGTCAGGAACAGTAGACTCCGGCGGTTTCTGCCTCTGACAAGTTTAACAGAAAACAAAGAGAATCAGCCAATGAAGGATGGGTAATTTATTTATTTTGAGCTATCAGTCAGGTTGAGATGCAAATACCTTCTCTCTGTCTTTGCTGGCTGCTCTGTGGTGATCAGACCGAGGAACTTCTGGGGCAACCACTGTCTTGACTGGCTCCTCGGCAAGAAGAGAGCGAAGAAACAGCTCTGTCTCAGTCAGGCTGTAACTGCACAAAGATTTTCAAGAAATTGCATGAATAAATTCATCTGCTTTGTAACAAAACAACACGTCATTGTTGTAAATGTTAGCTGTCATGTGTAAAAGTTGTTTTCTCACTTGTGGTCTCTGAAGATGTCTTGAAGAAAATGGCGGTCTATCGTGGGGAAGAGGGAGAACAGTTGGTTTTCTTTCAACATGGTGGCTCCATCTCGTCGGTCCAGGTCTGCACGACTCAGTCTCGTCTAAAAGATGGAGGGGGGAGCAGGGTTTAGGATGTGGAGTCCAGAGGAGAACAAGCCATGAGCTCATTAAAAAAGTCTGTGTGACAAACCTTTTCAACGTTTTCCTGCAGAGCCTGCTCCTCCTTTATGATCTCCCTGAGAGAGACGAGTGGGCGGGACGCACTCCAGTGGTCCATGAACGGTATCTGACCCCTGTTTTCTGGATAGCCATCCTGTGTTATGGAGCCATCTGTACTGATCAGGAAACGTGCAGCCTGTGATGGGTCTCCTCGTCCTTGTTTGGCTCCTTGAGACTCACCCCAGTGTGCCGAACCTGATCATTCACAAACCAACATTCAGTGACTATGTTTCACAGTGTTAGTTTCTAATGAAAATCCAGGTCTTTTAGTTTGTGTTGACATGGGTAAACTTACTTTCCTGGAGCAGGTGAAAGGACAGAGCTGCTTGTCTCTGCTTCTCCTGGAGAAAAAAAAAAACAGAATTCCAGTTCAGTCAAGTTAGCTGAATCACACCAAAGTAACCAGAGTATAAGGGTAAAATTATAACAGCAAGAAAACACTGATGCTGATCACCAATGACTCCCAAGTTTGAAAACTGCTGTAACTTCTGACTTTGGCCACTAGGGGGGGAGCAGAAACAGGTTCTTAACTGTGCTGAATGAACAGCATCTGTGGGGCTGATATTTTGACTTTGTTCACAAACAGCTGTTTATTTTTCCATCACTGGGCTATGAAACAACTCTTTCATATGGTTTTAATTACCTTCGCCAAGGAGGTTATGTTTTCGGAGAGTTTGTCTATCTGTTTGTTTGTTTGTCTGTAAACAACATAACTCAAACTATCAAACAGATCTTCATAAAATTTTGAGGAAATGTCCAAAATGGGATAAGGGAGAACTGATTAAATTTGGGATCGTTTTCACCATATATGTATGTAACTCCACGATAAATGGTCTGATTGCTCTGCAAAACAATACAAGACAAGGTCACCATAATTTCTGACAGATGTAAAAGTACGATCCAGATCTATTCTGGATATTCTGGATACTAAGATCCAGAATATGAAATATGTACTGAGTCATCATAATTTTTAACACTGTCAGGTAACAAATTATTGTACAAACCTGCAACTAACACCAAATTATAGCAGACAGTCTGCTGAAAGGGAGTATAACATTAAAGTAGGACTCAAGTGTTGCGTGACAATCACAATATGTTTGGTGGAGGTCTGCGCTCTCTGAGTGCTTTTCTAGTTCTTTGTGCGACACATGAATGTAAAAAATCCACCCCACTCTATCTCTTCTTCTAAATTCTGTCTCTTCAGCTGCTAAATGCTCCACTTTGTTTACCCACTAATTACTCTCCAAGCTGTTTCATCTTTATGTTGAGTGTTTTTTCCAATCATCGTGTGATGTGGATATTATCTTTCCTAATAGAGCAGCTGAACATAAACAGTGAGTTTGTGGCAGGACAAAGGCCAAAAACAGCTACAAAGCTACCTAAAGGTGAGCCCAGTGTTCATTTGTGTAATCATAAGGGCCGCATGGTGATGCGGTGGTTAGCACTGTTGCTTCAAAGCAAGAAGGTTCGTAGTTTGATTCTCCAGCCAGTCAAGCACCTTTGCATGTTCTCCTCATGCATGAAAAAAATCTGTCCAGTTTCCTCCAACAGTCCAAAAACATGCTCACCAGGCAGATAAATCAATCTGAATTGTGTGAAGGTGTGAGTGTGCGTGTGAATGTTTAGCTGTCTCCATGCCATGTGATAAACTAGCAACATGTTCAGGGAGCAGTTTTCTTTGGCTCCTTGTTCCCAAAGACAGCTGAGTCAGGAAAAGTGGTGAAGATAAAACACCTGAAAAAAGCTCACCTGAATGGTTTCCTTCCACTTCTGGTGGATCAGCTTGGCCAGGTTCAGGTCCATTTGCACGTCGTAGTCGTCAGAGGAGCACAAACCTTAGTGTTGAGGAGCAGAGAGGACAGATACTGTCAAGTCAGATCTGAGCATGGATTCAACACAAGGAGTCTTGTTTTTATTGGAATAACAATTTATTTATGTTCAAATTTTTTTAACAGTGGACACATTTTAGGTGTCTGAGATCCAAAATGTCGCACGACAGTCTTGACAGAAGCATGCAGCATGCAGCTGAGACTCACTTTTTGAAGACTTGTGTTTTAGTTACCTGGATCGACTCCGACAGGACCGAACAGCTCAGTGAGTTGCAGAGCCAACTCAGTGGGTAGTTTGAGCTCCACACTCTTAATATCCAGGTGTTGTTTCCTTCTCCCCTCCCTAGAGCTCCTTTCAGATCTCTCCTTTTTCTCCTGTCTCTCCATCTCTTCCAGCTCTGCCTGCAGCAGCCGTTGGATCTCGTCCATGTTAGCCATCTCTTCATCAATCTCAACTCTTGACTCTTCAATTATTACGCCATCATCACAGCTAACACCCCATGCTCTGCCTTCAAGGTTCATGTCTGATGTCACTTTATTTTGCTCAGAGTCTCCTTCATTTTCCGCTGAAGGAAGACTTTGTTTTGTTTTAGGAGGTTCCTCTAGGGATGAAGTCGCATGATGATGATCTGATGCAGCCCCCACTGAGCCATCGGTTATCAGCTGAGTCCCTAAACCCTCAGGGTGTTGCTCATCCAACATATTTGTACATAACCCAGCTTCACCAACAGCTCCACACAGAATGGATATTTTCTGGTTTTCTTCAAACTCCTCCATTTCTCTCACACCATCGTCATCTTTGAAGAATCTTTCTCCAGAGTCCAGCAGCAGGTTGGTCGTCCATTCTAAGTCCTGATGGCATTTGTCGTAAAGATCCTCCAGTGTGTCAAAGCTTACCAATTTAAAGTGGCGGCTGAGAATGCGCAGACTCTCAAGGCGATCTTGATTTGGCTCAAACTCTTTTTCCTCCACCTGCGTGCCTTTCTCGTGCACCACACGGTAGGGCACATCCGTGAGGCCGGACGGGTGAACCGGAACCGCTGCCGAGGACACCCCAGGCACAAAGTGAGAAGAGTCTCCAGACAGGACGGTGATGTCACTGGGGAGGCTGGCGCTGGCGTCATCAGGTCCGTCTCTGTGATTGAGACGCCAAAGGAGGGCAAAGTCTTGTGCCTCTGTCTGGGATGAAGTGCCTGTTTCTCCCAGAAGAGGTGAAGAAGGCGGCTGTGGATGTACCTCAGGTTCAGACTCAATGGACACGTGTGTGTGAATGTTCATGCTGTCTGATTCAACATCTGTGTTCACACTGGTCTGACTGGTGTTGATACTTGTGGCTGTGGTGTCTGACCCCTCAGGAGTGTTGTGTGAAGCTGAGCAGTTCTGTGTAAAAGTGAGGGCTAGTTTACAGTGTTTGCCCGACCTTCGGCCCTGACGTTGCTTCCTCTCCTGACTGCCTCCATAAACGGAGCTGCCATCTGCGTCCACAGCGCCTTCACACACAGGACTCAGACTCACCTCACTGACATGACCTCCATCAGACTCAGCCCTGGCCTCTGAGCCGTTTTTATCAGCCTGAGCACCACATTCAGGTTCTGTAGCAACCTCACCTTGAGTTTTCTTGCTTCCCTCTTCATCTTTACAAATATTTGCCTCCACAGTTTGGGAGAAAACCAGTGAATCAGCAGCAGGAGCTGAGAGGGGATTTTGATAATCCTCAATTTCTGTTTTGTCATCATGATTCCCTCCTGTAAGACTACACCCATCAGTTACAGTTTTATGAGGCTGCTGAATATCAAATCTGGACTCACTACCTTTATAGGACTCAGCTCCTTTCCAGTCTAGCACACAGTCAGGTAATTCACTTATGACCCTGTTGTTATGTTGCTCTTTCTCCTCACTGTCAGATCTACTGCTATCTGACTCCTCAACCTCCTCTTTGGTAGATTCTTCCCCAGAGCTCAGGGAGACAGAAGAGGAGTGTGAAGAGCTGGTGTAGACAGCAGCTCCACCTGTCTGAATCAGATCAAGAAGCTTTTGAAATTCAGCCACTTTGGATCCTGACTTCCCTTTTGTTTTATTTTCCTCCTGAGACAAACCTTCTTCCTTAGAGTTTACATTTTTAACCCTCTCTCTTCTCCTGGCCTGCCGCTGCTGGAGGGACCCTTCACATGGCCAATCTCCCACAAAATCCAACATGTTCTGTGTTCCCTTGTCTGCCTCAGCCCCTTCTGTTCCCTTTCCCTCCATCTTTTCTTTCTCTGATTGGTTTGTATCTTTCACCAAATCGGCAGGCTCCAGCTTGTCGAATCCAGACCTCCTACTGGTTCTTTCCCTCCTCACTCTCTGTCCAATAGAGTCAGAAAAAGCCACAGGCACTTCTTCTTCCTCATGCTGATCTTGGCTCATCACTGATTCTACGATACAGTCAGGGATTCCCTGATCCACTGCAATATTCAGCTCGAGTTGGGCATCTAACTCAGAATCTAGGTCCCCTAGATCCATCTCATCATCCCCGTCTAGCATTTCAGAGTTTTCTGTTAGCGTTTGAGTAGTCTGGAGATTGAGGGACTCTTGAGGTTTGATGATGGCCCCTCCCAGCGATCCAAGGTCAGAACAACCGACAGATGAAACATCAGGGAGAGAAGAGAAGAGCTCTGAGTCCAATTTCTTACATCCCTCTGTTAATTTAGGCTGGCCCACAAGGTCAGGACGAGGCTGTGCAGAATCCAGCCTAAATAAACAAAAACACAGAAATAATGAATCCTTGATCAAGATTTGTACAATCTTTGGTTCTCTTTAAAGTCAGTATTGATATAGAGGTAGTATTTGTTGATCAACAACACCAGATGCGCGCACATTACAGCTGCTCTGGCTGCAGTGTTGGCCCAAAGCCTCACTAACACTTGATTCTTGTTTTTCATTTCACTCATCGGGCGACTCACTGTAAGTTTCTCTTCTCCTGAAGGATCTGCTGTTTGAACTCAGGCATCTGTGAGCCCATAATGGACTGGACTGTGACGAAGCGCTCATATCCAGTAAGCATGCGTCGGATTGTTTCCACTGGTACTTCATGTGTGGTACGTCTGCAAATATAAATATACAAACATCAAAAGATGCACAACTTCAAAATGATTTGGGTTTGTTCTGCTCTTTTTGTGCACAAAGTGTATCCAGCTTACATTTCAGGTTATACACTGCCCGGCCAAAAAAAAAAGGTCACATACTCTAATATTATGTTTGACCGCCTTAAGCTTTGATTATGGCACGCATTTGCTGTGACATTGTTTTGATAAGCTTCTGTAATGTCACAAGGTTTATTTCCATCCAGTGTTGCATTAATTTTTAAGATCTTGGGTTGATAATGGCAGAGTCTGACCACTGCAAAGCCTTCTCCAGCACATCCCAAGGATTCTCAGTGGGGTTAAGGTCTGGACTCTGTGGTGGCCAATCCATGTGTGGAAATAACGTCTCATGCTCCCTGAACCACTCTTTCACAATCTGAGCCCGATGAATCCTGACATTGTCATCTTGGAATATGGCCGAAAAAACCCATTGATGGAATAACCTGATCATTTAGTATCTTCAGGTAGTCAGCTGACCTCATTCTTTGAGCACAGACTGTTGCTGAACCTAGACCTGACCAACTGCAGCAACCCCAGATCATAGCACTGCCCCCACAGGCTTGGACAGTAGGCACTAGGCATGATGGGTGATCACTTCATCTGCCTCTCTTCTTACCCTGATGCACCCATCACTCTGGATCAGGGTAAATCTGGACTCATCAGACCACATGACCTTCTTCTAATGCTCCAGAGTCCAATCTTTATGCTCCCCAGCAAATTGAAGCCTTTTTTCCAGTTAGCCTCACTGATTGCTGACTGACAGCGGTCAGACTCTACCCTCGTCGATGCAAGATCTTGTTAAAAAATTAATGCAACACTGGATGGAAATAAATATTGTGACATTGCAGCTTATAGAAAAAATGCCACAATTAATGCATGCCGCATTCAGAGCTACAGGTAGTCCAATGAAATATCAGAGTGTGACCTTTTTTTAGCCAAGCAGCGTATGTTAAGAGCTGTTATTTCCCTCACCTCTGCAGTTCTCTGGGTTTGTTCTTCCACCAAGTGTCTGGCTCTCTAAACAACACCTTGTATCCATGTTTCAGTGCCTGTGACAGACAAGGGGAAAACAATACACAGTATTAAAAAAACACTATTTATCACTTTATTCTCCAAAGTTATTAGTGTTGCAGCAGAACAAGAAAGCAATGAGGGATATGCTTTCATTCTTGATGTATAACTGACACGCTGACTGACCAGAGACACGTAGGGTTTCATCTCCCAGCCCTGCATGTTGGTGTTGTCAATGATGATGGGGTTTGCCCTCGCTTCAAAAGCCTCTTTGGCTGTTAAAAGAAAATATGCAAGAGAAAAACAATTAGTTGCCCATATGTATATTTTTATACAACACTTTCTTAAAGGAAACAGTGGCAATCAATCACACTGATACAATCTTGGGTTTTATTTGCTGATGCATCACTTTTTATCAGCACTGAGCAGGTAATGGTTTACCTCGTCTATGGTTCCACTCATGGGCCTCCCCGAGGGCTGTGGGGTCAAAGTGATATCTCCCGTGACGAGTGAAAAAGTCATCAGTGCTTAATCGAACTCCTCCTGGGTTATGATTGACCAAGTCTCTGTATATAAGCGCACGTACACACAAACACACCAAACAGATAAAGAAACACTTAAAGTGATGTAACACATGCTACTTCTGCTTTTGTATAAAAATCCACAGCTCCTGAGTAACAGCACTACTTTAACTTTAACTATCTGACCAAAGCAAACAACACACACCTTAGCAGTGACACATTCATGATTTCAAAAATGTTTTTTTAACCACACAGAAGTTGCAAAAATATGAATATCAGCCCAGGCAATATCTGCTGTGCTTCACAAACCCGTGACCACACATCCACATTAAATACTCTGTTTGAAGTTTCTATTTCAGAGGTTTTTTTAATTATCCAGGTGTTTTCTGGAAACCCTTTAACTGTATTTGAATTAAAAGTGAAAGAATGAAATGTTTAATAGTTATGTAAAGGCATTCCTACGGTTTCTTGGGTTGATAAAAACAAAAATATGAATCAAGCCATAAGGAACATCAGTGCCTAAGTCTCTGTTCGGCTAATACCTTGCCAGAGTTGACTTTCCAGACCCTGGAGCCCCACGCAGCAGCACAAGGACCTTTCCCTCCAGTCGCAGCCTGCTATGCTGAACAGGAGGGTGAGGAGCAGCAGGCTGGGACCAGGACTTTGGAATAGTAGCAAATGGTTTGAGAGGTGCTTGACTGATGGGGCCCTGTCCCAGCCATGGAGAGGGATGTCTGGGTAGGCTTTGCCAGCTGGATGGTGTTTGAGCCACAGGGGTAATGAAAGCTGGCCCCTGGTTTCCATGGAAATGGGGGGAAAACTCTGGTGCCTCCAAGTTCCAGGGTGATGGCATGTAACTGAGCTGAGCCGGATTAGACGGGTTCACCTTAGATCTGGCCCCGCCAACAACTGCATTAGAGGGCATGACCTTGCCCATGTCTGAGGAAGCTTCGGCTGAGTCTTGCTTCTTATACACCTGGAAGGCTGAGGGGCGACCTGATGCTGCCAGGTCCAAAGGAGGTTTTGGCGCGTCCACAGATGTCTCTGCCAACAGATGTGTTAAATCCCCCACAGGCTTCTGCTCTTTGGTGACCTCATCTTCCCAAGTGCTGAGCTGGTCGAGAGGAGATGAAGCTCCAGAAATACTCTCCACGTGGCCACCCACTGGGCCTTGCTGCTGGACAGGGGGGCCTCTAGATCCAGGCTGCAGGCTGGACTGAAGCAGCTCTGGGAGGTCCTGCTGAGGTGGCAGAGGAGGGAAAGAAGATATATACTGGCTGCTGTGGTGCTCTGCACTATTGTTTGGCTTTGTGGTTAGTGTTTCTAGTTCCTGATCAACAAGCAGGTCCAACTCTTCTGTCAGGAGGGTAGGAGAAGAGAGAGGCTGTGAGGGTCCAGACAAGTCTGGATCTGGTCTAGGCTCAAGAGGGTGCTGTGAGCTGAGCAGGGCTGCAGCAGTGAGCTCAAAGCCAGAGACAGGAGAGGGTATGGGTGCTGCGACTTCGGCAGCCACGGAGAGCTCCAAGAGAGAGTCCATTGCATTTTCGACTAAAGCCAAAACAGAGAAACAGAGAACATAAACTAAGAATTCAGTGTTTCATATCTTAAACGCAACAGAAACAAAAATGTAACACAAAAACAATGATGGTGCCGATTATTTTAATGATTAAACTAAAAATAAATACTGATCACACATTGTCATTTCACTGATACTGATACTGAAACCAAAAGTGAAGAACACCATATAATTCACACCATCACACTGACAGTGAAGCTACTTCTGTGATACTATTGGTTGTTTAAGAGTTTCGGGCACAAAAACACAGCTGTCTAATATTTAATAGTTTTAACTCTATACCTTTATACAATTGGAGGAAAAGGTATGTGAACCCTATGGAAGTACCTGGATTTCTGCATAAATGGGTCATAAAATGTAAGCTAATCTTAATCTAAATCACTACAATGGACAAACAGTCTTCTTTAACTCATACCAAACAAATAATTACATTTTTGACCTCTGAAATGCCAACGTTTGTTGAAACATCTATTTCAACTGTTGGTTGAGTTGCAGGGTAGCTCCATGTAGCCCAGTGACAGCTAGAGAGCAGCTGTTTTCAACTAAACGGGTATGTTGTAGGTGTTGTTGTCTAGTTTGTACAGTCCATGGTTATTTGGTGAGCTCCTCGTACTGTATCTGCATAGACAGGACTGAAAGTCACCTGGCGGTAAAGCACTGACTATAATTGTAAACAGGCCCAACAGGTGGTAAACTAAGGAATGTGAGGTGCGTTAGTTTCATAATACACATTAATTCAGCACTGAAAAAGAACTTTATCATAAATGCTAGGAGCTAACTGGCTAGCACAAACACACCTATCAGCATTAACCGAGGTCCCACTGTGGGTTCGTCAACTGAGCGTGAATGTTTTGACGTTACCTTTGAAATCACACTCGGCCAGCACGATGTAAATAACTTCAGGGTCCAGGTGTGAAAACACATCCTGCATGCTTCTGACGATGTTCTCCTTGTCTGAGCTGGAGAGCGAGGTGCTGGGTGTAAAGTTGTTCGCCATTGACCCGTCAAATCCCTGAAGAACTCGGTTGTCTGTGTTGTAGCTGAAGCTCCCTCCCTCTGGCGGCCCGCCGGGAACTCTGGCCGGGCTTTGGCCGTTCTTCTTTCTCCGAGGCATTCAGGGGCCGAGCAGGAGCAGCCGTTGGCTCTCATCAGCAGCCGCACCGAGCTAGGTCAGTAGCTCAGGAGCTCCAGAAACGTAGCCCGGATCCGAAGACATGCTAAAATGTGTTTAGTATGGTAACTAGAGTGAAGTAACTTGAGTTAACAATGCCTAACGCATGGGTTGATGATACAAACAGTACACGGTGAGCGTGTAGGCACACCGGAAATCAGGTCAGGAATTTCAAAATAAGAGTTTCTATGGTCCCTATTTGGATTTAGGTACAATTCTTGGAAAGTGCCTGAACTGCTTGGTGAATCAACAAAGGTTTTAATGAAACTGTAAATCAAGCATCAAAAAGTTCCCATTTCTCATTTATCATATCAACCAATAAAACTGATTTTGACAATATTTTAAAGGAATATTTTGTATCACAGAGATGTCCTTCAAATATTATTTAAGTTCTTTACGAAGAGAAGGGAAGAGAAGAGAGAAGAGAGGACTATTGAACCCAGGGGGATGAGTATACAAAAAAAAAAAAAAAAAAAAAAAACAGTGCAATTAGATAGAATTTTCCAATAAGAGTATAATTATAACTGATGATAAGTATAATTGATGAACATAAATTAAAAAAAAAAATAGGTGAGTTAAAGGTTACCCTCATAGCCAAGGCATGACCATTGACTGTATATACTGCATATATGTATTTTTGTATATACTTTATTTTTTATTGTTTAATTGTTTCATTTTTATTTTCACAGTCTATGGGTATGACACAGCTAAGGTGCAGAGTGAGCGTAGGGACAGTCTGACTGAAGCTCCCAGTGTTGTTAAACAGTATAAGACAGTGGGCACAAAAGAGCAACTGAGGCGCATATCCTTGCACCTAGGTGGGAGACTTCAAACCATTTTAAAGTATATATGAATGTTAATAAATGACAACATGTATGTATATGTAAATGTATTTGTATATCACAAAAGTGTTTTTAAAGGTTAATATTTCATTGTGGTATGTTTTCATTACCTCAGACTGACTTGGTTTTTACTTCCTCGAATTTTGCCATGTTTATTTAAGTTCCTTTGAGGGGGAAAAAAAGTTTCTTTCAGTTTTTTATATGCACAAAATCATTTTTGTATGATTGTCTGTCAATTACTTAGATTTTTATTGAAGAAAAGCTGAATAAATATAGTGTTTAATAAAGCGCACAGACGGTCGATATTAACAAATGGCCATGAGATGGAGAATGAGGCAAGCGAGCGAGCTGGTTGTTTCAGACTCCCGCCATGTATCCCATTCTGCAGTACTCTTGCGAAACCGTAGAGGGCGCTCTGCATCCAGCCTTCCAAAAGACAGCACTGACTGAACGGACAGAGAGCTTTGTGCCGAAAACTAAACCCAACCTGTGTCAGACTAATGAATCAAAACGGCCTACTTGAGAGGTAAATACTAATGAGGAAACGCTTGGCAAATATCCTGGAAGTTATGTGCCTGAAAATGGATATTCTTTTCATTTCTTTGCTTGCTCACAATCATCCGTGAGGGCAAGTTGTGGTGAGAGAGGAGGGCTCAGGGCGACGGTAGCAGCCCTCCTTTCCCAGTGAACTAGCGGCAGTACGAAGCGATGCGTTGAAGTTGAAAAAAGACAGTAACAAGTAATTTTGCTTCAAAATTTAACTTCATAAAGTAGTTACTTTTGATGTGAAAACCTGGAATTGAATGCGAGAATGGGTATTTGAGGTAGTGATAATACGATAGTTCACTTCCTCTGTGATTGTGTGTAGCTGAAGATGTGATGGAAACCTGAATAGTTTGCGGCCTAGGCTAACCAGTTAGCCCTCACGGCTAACGCATATTAGCCGCTTGCTGCTAACGTTGCCTCCTTCCCGCAAAATGCTAGCCGCTAGCTAATTCCATAACATGCATGACAGTGGACGAACACCGGCAGCTCTCTTACTATTTTAAAGTGGCTTCCTTACAACTTAGCTAATCAAAGACCCATAAGGTTGCCCGAAATGCCGTTAAGCTGGTTTGTTTGGCCGGGCTGTATTTGATTTAAATTACACGGAAAACAGAGCTGGATGTACTTTAGCATGTACGCTAATAATATGCACGATCCGGGTGTAATGTCGGCTCTACGTCCGGAAAGTTCTCGAGATTATAACATCGTAAAATATGCATTAACTGTGTAATGAGATTTAAGGGGGTTAATGGATAATAGGTACAAAGGATTGATGCTTATTGAGAGGTTTTGGTAAGTGCGGTAGCATGGTTGTGTTGAACTTTTGTTTTCTGACCCATAGAGGCCAGTAGAAGACCGTGTGGATTAAACATCAACAAGCATGGAGTTCCCGCAACAGCAGAAACCGGCGGGGGACGGAAAGATCACCTATCCCCCCGGAGTGAAGGAGATTACGGACAAAATCAGCAACGATGAGGTTGTCAAACGGTTGAAGGTACGTTCATTAAAGGGTTTCTGCTAAAGGTCGGCAAATGAAATACACAAATATTTTTCTGTATTGCATCAATCTATGATGCTTACTGCAGCTGTTAACTAACAGGCTTTTATGTTTAGCTGCTTTTCAACATATGCCTGTTACTAACACCATCATCCCTCACCTTACAGGTCAAAATATGAATAAAATAATACTTTATAATAGTATCGACTACAGTCTTGAGGAAAAATTATTTTCCTCGTTTTGTCACATCCCCCTCTGCTGCTTCTCATCTCAGGAGGTAATAATATTGGTTTCACTGAATTACATTGACCAGATACTACATGTTACTGTTTTGGCTCATGCAAAAATAAAAAGAGTTTTTAAATAGAGTTGATGTGTTAACAAACAATGAGCAACAAGTGTTACACAGCTACCTGTGTCTGTATGTATGTGTAACCTGCAGTCATAGAGGATCTCATTTGATTTGGATTAAACCAACTTCAGGGAGAGGGGTGGGTGGGTGTTCTTTGAGGTTTGGATATAAGGCACAAGTAGAGGACTTGCTTTGACTTGTTAAAATGTTAGAGATCACAGGACCATACTTAAAAGTGTGTGTGTGTGTGTGTGTGTGTGTGTGTGTGGGGGGGGTGTTTAAAAAAGGGGAGTCTCATGTATAAATCGGAGGTGTTGGCAGATCAGTTTCAGTTATAAATTTTACTACTTTATGAGCATTTATGTTACTGAAGGCTAGAAAGAAATGGGATGATCCCGAAGTGTCAGTTCAGGAAAAGCAAACAGTCCAAAAAAGCTATCTTCACTGCAGAGGAACAAAACATAGACTTGTGTTGCATTTAGATCTGTCATTTTAAAGAAACTAATTTTGAACATTAAACTAGCATAGTCTCACTGTTTGCTCATATGAAAAATTTAAGAACACATGCTTATCTATGCTGCTAGAAATCTGGATCAAATGGGCTAACAAGAAGCTGAAAAAGAAATGATAGCTAACCCCCCCCCCCCCCCCCCCCCCCCCCCACACACACACACACACACACACACACACACACACACACACACACACACACAAATCCTTTGCTGTTTAAATGTTTTAATGGTGGCATTAGTGCAGCTGTGTTTACCCTGATCTTGTGACTTTTTTAACCACATTTGATAATTTACAACACAAGTGCTGGAACTGTTTCCTTTCATATTGACTGTTTATAAAGCAGTGTTGTGAGACTAGTCAGTAAAAAACCCTTGGCATAAGTTAAGCCGGTCAATTTTGCTGAAGGAGAGCTGTTGACTGTTTAGAACAGATGTTTACAGATCCATCTAACCTCTGCTGTGTTCTGCTGAGTTATAGAGGCTGACACTGATTACATATGCAGTAATCCAGCTACTTGACTTGAAGAAGACAATTAAGCTTTGTGTTATACTGCCAGTAGGGCATTAAGCCAGCAGCAGGCAGCTCATTTTAGAAGGCTGATGGCTCAGGGATGCAGTCATCTACAGTCATCCCTTATCATAAGTAGCTTTATCTTTCTGTCCAGTTACTGTGGTAAGCAGTTTGAGACATGTCTTCATATTTGACCCTGTAGGGGTTTAGTTTGAGGTTGTCTAAATGGCAGCATGCAGGTCACATTTATTTGCAGAGTATACATTTACCAGCTGCTTTGCAGGGTACACAGGTAAAGTGATCCAATGTAATGCCTCTAACATGAATTTGACTTTTACTAAGCTTATCATCTTTTTTGCTGACACTGGTTGAATTGTAGCTTGTTTTTGTTGTACTTGGGTGAACTGCCTTGTAGGGCTGCAGCTATCGAATATCTTAGTATTAGAGTATTCTACTGAAAATCCCATCGATTAATGAGTAATCGGATAAAATACATTTTTGTTTAGTTAAAAAGAGCAGTTATTTATCAAAGGAAAATTTTTCCTCTTTAAGAAATAGAATTTTCTGATACAGCATGTCGGTAAGAGCACTTGCTTTGGTAGCTCCAAAATTTGTAAACACACTTTGATACATTTTTTTGTGCCTTGTACATCTCATCAAATGTTGCGGACCCAAATGGCACTCGTTTCGTAGAATGACCCATTAGTCCCCAAACTCCAAAAAAGAAGCTAGATTTGTTGCTAGTTGCTATTTTGTATAAGGTAGCTTGAAGGGTCTGAAAACTCTCTTAATATGGCCCCAGCTCTATTTGAAATACCACTCTTTGATCTTTTTTAAGATCAAACGATTCCTCGAGGCAGAGAAAATTACTCAGGTATTTTTTGTAATCGAGTACCTCGAATCATTCGAGGAATCGTTCCAGCTCTACTGCCTTGTAAGTCTTGTTTGATTGTTTGTTTGTTTTTACTCACCATTATGTCATAGAACAGATTTATACCCAGTTTCCTGCCGTTCTTATGTGAACATTTATCTTTGTTTTCAAGCAAAAGATAAACATTTCTCTTTTTAATGGGACTGAACTCCTGTAAACCACCTTAGAAAGAGGCGTTGATGCCAACTTCACATCTGTAAGTTATGTTGAAAGTCATCACCATACCTTTGAAATCTTTTGGCCTCACTTGGGTTACCAGGACAAGGTAAACACTACAGTAAATGCCTCTACCCATGTAATGATAAGTATTTGTAGTCCATAGCCTGCTTCATAGGTGCCAGATTGGACCCAAATTATGGTTCATTGGTGCCCTCTGTAGCAACTAAGTTTAATTATTGTACAGCGTTTTTTTTCGACACTGCAAATTTTCCTCAACATCTGTACAATAACAAAAATGAGCATCTATCTCTGATACTCTGTTCCTTGTAAAATACTACCTGGCATTATCCCCCTTTTTAGATAAAAGAAACCAGGCATGATTATGTAATAATTGTTGGCGTTTCCATGTGTACAGCAAGCCCTGGAAGCTCTCTGTTAAAGAATAGCAGTGGATCTGTGACATTGAGGTTTGAGAAAATATTGACAGTAAGGCCGGGCCAGTTGAAAAAGTAGAAAGTTTTAACTACTTTCAGGTGCCAATACTTGGCTGTTTTTTATGATTGGAGCTAATTAGTTTGCCATCTGTGAGGTATTATATTAGTGACTTTGTCCACCATAGTACTTGTTGCAAGGTAACAAGAGACAAGCATTTTTGTTCTCCTTAACAAATTGGGTATCAGGGCTTACATGTATCTGAACAGCTAACCAGCTGTGCAGCCAGATCACATCACATTGATATTGTGAAACTTGTGCTAGGGCTATTTTGCTGGACTCTTCCTTTGCCAGAGCTTCCATCACCACTCAGACCTCCACTCAACTGCCCCTGTCACAGTGGTGGAAGGGGATTAGTTTTTCCTGTGGTGCTGCCAAAAGGTTCAATACTCAGGCTTACCTGTTTGAACAGAACAAAGGTGAGGCAGTTTGATTTATAGCACACCATTTATGTAGGAAAAGTACTGCGCAAACAACAGTGCTTGACAGTTAGAAACAAAACAATAATAGCTTGCATATTTTGCAATTGTCCTAGTAAAATTGATTAATGAATATTTTCAATGAGTTTCTAGATAAGTTTGAATTTATTAGAGTAGATTAAGCAACGCAACTAAGAAAGTTGGAACTTCAAAATGGTCACAGTTGTGGTCAGGCCAACATCTCCTGTGACATAATTCTAGGTCTGTGCTGCTTGATAACAAAACAGTTCATAAGCCACAAGCATGTCAGATCTTCTCACTGGGACTGTTAGCCAGTGAAAAGGTGGTAAAGGTAGTACTGTGGTCATACTTCTTCGTTGTCATCACTATTAGTAAGCAGCACTTTGAATTCCTGAATTTGCTGAACACCTCTTTTCTGACAGCACTGTGAACAAATTTAGCAGTCCAATCAGCTGGATATAAAGCATACACAAGACTTTCACGGTCATGGATTGACTTTATTCCTCTGATTTCAGCAATGGTTTTAAATAGTTCAAAACAGAAGAAGTAACTGATTTGATGTGGTCAATTTTAACTCCATTGAAGTGGAGGGAAATTTGTCGCACCCGATCATGAATTTGTTCAATTCAGTGAAAGAGAGATTTAACAGGGCTATGACTGCCTGACATTAGTTCACTATATGCTTATCTACTCTTTGTGTAACTATGATAGGCTACTTTATTACTTTATATGATTTAAATCAATGAGATTATGGAAAAGTAGAAGTCCCAAAATAGAGCCTTGTGGAACTCCACAAGCCTTGGACATTTGCTTTGACGAAGGCTTTAACTAATGACTGTTTGGTTAGTGAACTAGCTGAACTTACTAAAACAGTTATATGACTAACTGGTAACTAAATATTACGGTGGGTTCGATTTCAGCTGGTAATCATTGAATACAGAGTCTTCAAGATTACTCTTCTCCTGGAGAGGCTGGATGACTTCAGTTTTCAGAGCTTTAGATAAATGTTTCATGTCAAAGAGATGATAACTATCGAAATAAATTGTTTCTCCTCACTGCTCAGTACTTTTTAAGGAGGATAGTGGGTAAAATGTCAAGACAGCAAGTGGATAAACTAAAACCAGAGACAATCTCTTCCACTGTTTTCACATTTATAGATTGTGAACATGTGTCTTAACTGAGTTGACTTTTGGATGACTGCTGTGTTAATTCTTCTCTCTTTGGTCTTAGGGAGTATATCCCTTGTTGGGTGCTTGTATCTTGTCATTTAAAAAGATGCAATTTGCTGTTTGAAACTAACTCTGGAGACATTGTAACTTGGCGTTTAGCTATCCTGTCTGAAAGTAGCAAATAAAATGTTAGTTACTCCTGTTCTTGTTGATGATTCTTTGAAACTATCCTCGTTTCTAAGGGTCTTATTGCTTATATTTGGAAAATGAATGTGGAGCTTTGATTGATGCTGTTTTTACTCTGCTTCCCGGTGCTCTCATACCTGACCTGTACAGCAATATGTCTCCAAGCTTTGGAAAAGGAAATACTTGCTGGGACAGTTTATGAGAAGTTATTTTAATACTTACCTTCCAGGGATGTATTGGTGCGTTATTGCTTTTTGAAACTTTGTTGGAGTTTCAGACTTTGAAAAGCAAAGATTTAAAAGGTCTGTTATATTCTCTGATGTTAAATTGAGTTTGAACCAACTAAGCTAAATTGATGTTGCATAAATACACACACAGACCCACACACTCCTTTGTGTGTGGAGGGCCTTCATTTGCTGGGTTGAGACTGTTTCAGCTAAGAACGGTGGAGGGTTGGGGTGAGTGTGTGTACAAGAGTGTGTAGGAGTGAGTGCTTTGCAGTTTGTTGGAGCTGTTGGCCCATCCCCCACCCCCGCTGGCTTCCTGGCTGTTCAGTGAGCTCCTCTGCTCTGCTTTACCTCCCTTTCTCTCTCATGTATCTCGCAGAGTGGCGTGGTGTCCTGGTGCTTATCCATACCTGCTGAGATGCCAGAGTGCTCTTTAGACAGAAGTGCTTGTGTTTAACCCTGACTAGCTCTAAAATTAAATATGAGTCCTGCCATTATAACCATTTTAACCTTTATTAGTTGCTTCTTTGGTGCCTGTCTTTTCATTTTTATGATTTACCTCCCTTAAAGTTACCACCCACTCTCAAAGTATCCAGCCTGATCTCTGATCTCTCTTTTTGAATTCTTACTTATTTGATCTTATTGCTTGTGCACACAAGCATTGTTTAGTCAACTCCAACTGTCTCCTTAAACAAGCACTGACAGGCTAAGAGATTTGTTCATTGGTCAAAAAGAGACTATGCAGCTGTTTAAGCTACTCCTAATTCACAAGCCAACAGCTCAAACATAACTACCTTAATTCTTCTGTTACAAAAGAAGGCCGTCTGATTTTATTAAACAGTTGTATTAAAAACATGAGATTCAGTGTTCAAAGATGGCGCCTTTTAGACTGCATACTCAGTCAAACTTCTCAAAGTTGGACTAACGTACCTGGGGTTATGATTGGGAACGTCTTTTTTTGTCTCAGACATTTAACATTTTGTGAAAGGGAACTGGCATTGTTGCTTCATTTTTTGATATATCCTGGAACCTGAGGGTAGCATGCATCTCATTCATACTGAAAGTAACTTTTGGAGTGTGTTTGAAAATAACAGGGCTGTCCATGTTACACTATTTAACATACATCTAGTTTTCTTCTTATAAAAGTATGTGCTGATTGTCGGTCAGCTAGAGCAAGATCCTAAACTAGCTGGGTGGAGGCACAACGTCACTTACTGAAGTGTAGTCTTTTAGAAAGTTAGTTCATTGGAGACTTATTTGAAGATGCATGACGTGATGTGATTAAAACTAGGGATGGAAATCGATGGAAATCGGTTCCTGTTGAGAATAAGAAATGTTTCAATCCATCGATATCGTCAGCCTTTGCGCTTAACGATTCCCTTATCAATTCTTTACATTGTGCCAGAGCCACCGGGCCTTACATTGACTAGTCTGCTGCAGCAAACTTAGCTTAGCAGTTAGATAACGTTTCCCAAGAAAACTCTAATTCAGGATTTTCAGCTTTCAGTTTTACTGAAGAACTGACTTCATAGAGAAATGTACATCACTCTCTCTCAGGGGATTCATATTCAGTACATTCAAAATGGTATAAATCACCTTATTTACCAAAATAACAAAATAGCGCAAGCTTGATGCTAGCAGTTAGCATACATCAGTATAACTTCAGCTTCAGAATAGATTTTCAACTTTCATCACAGAAACATATCACATCAACTCTTTGTAAAAAATACTGAGAATTTGAACCTAACAGGCAACTGAAAGGCTCATGGCTGACTTCATAACTACGGAAAGCTTCCAAACAACTTAAAACATTGCTATAACCACTTTGAGACACTAGATGGCCTACTTGAATTATTAATATATTACAACACATTACATCAACGCAATCACAGTGTGTGCAATCTTTACCTGTTTCTGTATAATTATGCCCAGAAATATCCAGACTCAGGGACCAATTACATTTTATTCACTTACAGTATAAACTCAATTAAATGTTGTTGACACAGAAAACCTGTTAAGCCACTTTTTGTACCAAGAAAATTCACAACAGGAATTGATAAGGGAATCGATAAAGAATCAGATCAATAAGCAGAATCAATAAGGGCATCAGTATTGACAAAATCTTATCAATTCCCATCCCTAACTAGAGCTGTCCTCTAAGATCATACCAGCCAGGCTGCAGAACCAGATAACTCCTTTCCTGGGAAACATATTTCTTCACTGACATTATTTATCCCTAAAGGTCTACCTATTAACAGCAGTTTGGTTTGTTTACATGGTTTCATGGCGGTTAACTTTTAAGCATACAGTGTGGACAGCAAGCACCTTGTGCTACATGACGCCATACAACACTACACAACATATGTTGCTCACATGTTGGTAGGACACAGTGTTATTTTGGGACAGGCAGGGTGCTGCTTAATCGAGATTTTACATTAGCTCAACGTAAAAGTGCTTGTCAAAACTGGTTGTCTAGGTTTGACTTAACTTGGTTATTTAAATGGAAATTAAACATAACACAATCTACAGACCATCATTGTAACCACACACAAGTTAAAAACTGTGATCGTCCATTATGTAATTTGTGGTACCAACGCAGCTTCAAACATTGACTTTGCAGATGTTCAGTTAACTTTTTCTCTAAAAAATCTGCAGAAGAAACTCAAACTCCCTCCAAAATGTTTCTTTCTTAATGTCTCAACCTGTAATAGTTAATGAATAGTGTGTGCTGAAGCTGAAGTGTTGATCCTTTCAGTAGAGTTCATTTGGTGTGGCTTTATTTAGTTTGGTTCAGCTTTATGTGACATACAGTTCAAGGCATAGCTACTGTATCAAATTAACCAAAAATACCAGTAAGAGAGGAGAAAATGAAAGGTGGCTGTAAATTTGAAATCCTGAGCCGTAATCCTGAGCCTAAGAACTTGTTTTGTTTCCTATCTCATCCTCTTCCCTCCTTGCTTTTTCATAGATGGTGGTGAAAACCTACATGGACATGGATCAGGACTCCGAGGAGGAGAAACAGCAGTACCTCGCCCTGGCTCTCCACCTCGCCTCAGAGTTCTTCCTCAGGAACCCTAACAAAGATGTAAGGTTACTCGTGGCCTGCTGCCTGGCCGACATCTTCAGGATCTATGCTCCAGAGGCTCCCTACACTTCCCACGACAAACTCAAGGTGAGGATAAGACCCTGGGCTAGTGTTGAAGCTGTATTCTCAAAGGAGTAAAATTCAAAATCAGTAAAAGTTTCTCAGTTCCCCTATTTTACACTAAGTCAAATTTGAATCTGCTTTGTCAAAACTTTATGGGCATGTCATTTGTTTAACTGACATTTTGTTTGTGGTTAACACTTTTAGCCAAGTGTGATAAAAAGATGTGTTTAATGTGTAATTTATTTTGGCTGTTTGGTTAAAAAATGTCTCAAGTTTTATTGAAAAATTAATTTGAGCTCAAATAAACAGATTAAAGAAGTTCCCTGCATGATAACAGAGTATTGATAAAAGCTTTAACTACTTTGGTGTTTTGGTTTATTTTAAGATTACATGTGCTGTTTTCAAAGTTTGGTGGAAGCTTCTTTTTTCGTCTGTGAACTCCAGCATACCATAACGAAAACAATTTATGCCATCACATGTTGAATTTTCTTCCTCTCCTATGTCTCCAGGACATCTTCCTGTTTATCACAAGGCAGCTTAAAGGGCTGGAAGACACAAAGAGCCCTCAGTTCAACAGATACTTCTACCTGCTGGAGGTGAGGCACGGAGATAACAACAACAACATAAGCATGAAGGGCTAAACTTGTGATGGAATTGAACATAAAGTGAACATAAAGTTTCTGATAAAGGGTTAATGTTTTTTATGTGTTTTTGCAGAACCTGGCGTGGGTGAAGTCGTACAACATTTGCTTTGAGTTGGAGGACTGCAACGAGATTTTCATCCAGCTTTTTAAAACACTTTTCTCCGTCATCAAGTAAGAATCAACCAGCAGTGGAAAAATCTCCTCATTTTGATCATGTCACTTGCTAGTATTGTGTAACCCTTTGAAAATGATAACAAATAAACAGTTGAAGTATTACTTAATACTTTATTCCTTACTTATCACTTCTTTTTTCCCAACGCTAACAACTGCCTCTTTTCTAGGAGGCATAAAAATGACTAAGAAAAGTCAGTTACTTGCACAACAGTTTAAGGTCACCCAAACACTGAGATTTTAACATTGCTGGTAGCTAATCTCCCACACATGTAAATGGCCCCTTTAAGCCTGTGTGCAACATGTACCAGATCGCATTAGAGCTGTGCCACATAAGGATAGTGCTAAGTATTTACCTAGGTTTTATTAAACAATGTTTCTCATAGAGGTGTCCCAGTCGGATATTGATATCAGATATTGGTCTGATATCAGCAAAAAACAAGTATCACTATTAGGGATGGGTACAGAGTTAGGTACTTTTAAAGGTACCAACCGAATTCTGTCAAAAGTACTTGGTAACGATTCACATGACATCAAAAGGTACCATGTTTAGGTACCTAAGTGCATCCTTGTGACTGTGAGAAAGTGGAAGAGCGGGCAATTTTCCATGCAAGATTATATATTAAAGAAGAAATATGTTCAATTGAAAAAATATATATTTCATTATTAGACAAATTGATACTTTTAACCACATACAGCTAAAAAAAAGTACCGAAAATAGGTACAGTTGAGTATCAGTACCAATTACCAGGTACTGGGCATCGGTACCGTATCGTTTCAAATGTGAAAGGTGCCAATCCCTAATCACTATCGTATCAGAATGCATCTAAAATCTCCGATATAAGCAGTTTCTGTTACCCATTGGTTAATATTAAATGGGTCAGTTTTTCCTCATACCTATTGTTGCCGATTATTGTTTTTTGTTTAAATAATATCACTTAATCGAGCCTTTTCTAACATGACAGACATACTACAAAATAAGTAGTAAAAGTATGCATGTTTAATGCTGATATCGTATCGGATTAATACCGGTATCGGCCAATACTCAATGCTGCAGTATCAGTATTGTATCGGAAGTGAAAATGTAATATCGGGATATCCCTAGTTTCTCAGGGGTTAATTCATTTAAAAAAAAAAAAAATTCTGATTTAGTTTTATTTACCACCAGGTGACACAATTTTTCTCACACTCTCTTTCTGCTCTCCTCTCGTGCTCACTCTGCAGTAACAGCCATAACCAGAAGGTGCAGATGCACATGTTGGATCTGATGAGTTCAATCATCATGGAGGGAGACGGAGTCACACAGGAGCTGTTGGACACTATCCTCATTAACCTCATTCCAGCACACAAGGTATACACACACATTAATATATTATGTTAGCAAATCCCAAAATGTTTCAGTAAAGAAATCTCAGAGTTCTGTGAATTTATTTAGTTTTTCTTTCCACTTTGAGCAGAATCTGAACAAACAGGCGTATGATCTTGCCAAGACTCTACTGAAGAGGACCGTTCAGACCATAGAGACGTGCATCGCAAACGTGAGTCCTTTTCACTGTGCTCCTCGGACTCTTTCATATATTATTAAACCACTGTCTAGGAAAGCATTTTATGACTCACTGTGTGTTTTTTTTATGTTTGTCAGTTCTTCAATCAGGTTTTAGTGATGGGGAAGTCATCAGTCAGCGACCTATCGGAGCACGTCTTTGACCTCATCCAGGAACTGTTTGCTATTGACCCCATGCTGCTAACCTCTGTCATGCCACAGCTGGAATTCAAACTGAAGGTTAACACACACATGCGTTAATGCCTTACTCTAATCATAACTGTACATTATACTTAAAGAAGATAGTGTTAAGTCTATAGCAATGATGTGCTTTTGATGATGGAAAAATGTCATTTTTTTACCTCGAGCTGTCTAAAATAAGGTGAGGTTTTGTACAGAACATGCACACAGATACCACTGTAAATAATATCAGTATCACTTCTTCATTCTCACTGACATGCTGTAGACTTTGCAGTGACTGGTCAACATAAATTTCCTATCATGTTTATTTTTTTAGCAGTTAAAGTAAAAATAATAATTTGATTCAAAGCTGGATGTTGGTTTCTCTGTTTGCAGAGCAATGATGGTGAGGAGCGATTAGCTGTGGTCCGGCTGCTAGCTAAGTTGTTTGGGGCCAAAGACTCCGAGCTGGCCTCACAGAACAGACCACTGTGGCAGTGCTTCTTAGGGCGGTGAGTTACAAGAACAGCACCCAGACACAAACACAGACACTTACTCACAGAATGTGATGTTATGAAGCTGGAACAGGAATTTCCCCTGGTGCTGTCTGGGAACGGTTGTAAACATGAGAAGCTTTTTATTTGGATGTACTCATCTTCAAGTTAGTGAAAAATGAGCACAGTAGGAACTCTTTCAAAACAAAATTTGAAAGGCAGATGATTTTGTTACAGTAATTTTGTTGACTACATGAATCTTGGTTGATTGAGTTTTTGGTCAAATGTTTTGTTTTAGCAGAATGAAAAACAGAAGCTTCTTCAAAAAAGGGTCTTGGTCTTTTTTCAAATTAAGATTAATGATACATTAACTCTCATTTTGTATGACCCCAGGTTCAATGACATCCACGTTCCTGTCAGGCTAGAGTGTGTAAAGTTTGCCAGCCACTGCCTCATGAACCACCCAGACCTGGCCCGTGACCTGACAGGTGAGTTCTTGTGTTCGTGTAACCTGCTGCTGCTCCTTCACTCTCCTCTTCCCTCCAATACAGAGCATCCTTTCATATTAAGCTTTGATGAAAACCTGAGTCACATTTCTTTTTCTCTTATTTCTCATTCAGAGTTCTTGAAAGTCCGTTCACATGACCCAGAGGAAGCCATTCGTCACGATGTCATTGTCACCATCATCAATGCCGGGAAGAAAGATCTCAACTTGGTCAATGATCAGCTGTTGGGCTTTGTACGGGAAAGGACCTTGGACAAGAGGGTGAGACTAATCTGTACTTTTATCTGTGTCTTTGAAGACTTCTTTCACCACAGTGGGTGTTTTTTAGGGCTGAACAATTTATTGATTTTAAACCGACATCGCAATGTAATAGACAGCAATTTTCAAATCGCAAAGGCTGCATTTAGGAAAAAACAAAAGTTTCATGTACACAGACCTGGAGGGAATATAGTCACTTGTACTTTTTCTGCCTTAAAACGAGCAAAAGTCAAAATTCTGTTTTTTTTTTTCTGGCAAAAAAAAAACCCTGTGGGCTACAAAGATCCATCCAGTAGATCGTAGAGCCATACCCCTTGGTCACTTTTTTTCTGTATAGTTTGTTACTCTTACTGACAACTGGAGGTCAGTAAAATTTCACAGTGTTCCTCTTTCTTTTTATATAAAGAAATGCAAAAAAGACTTATTTACATGCTAACAGTAGCTTTTGTTGGTTAGTCATACTATAAAATGACTTAAAACTTGTGTTAAGTGAACAATGCAGAAGATAACAAACCCCCCCCCCCCCCCCCCCCCCCCCCCCCCGCAGTATTGGTCTAAAAAAAATCGCAATCAGATTATTTTCCAAAACCGTTCAGCCCTAGTTTTTTTCCTCATATTTCAAGGAATGTAAGTGAACATCTCTCATCTCATGTCTGTTCTGTTTCCCTTCTTCTTCACCTTCTTCCTTTTAGTGGCGTGTTCGTAAAGAGGCCATGATGGGCCTGGCTCAGCTTTTTAAGAAATACTGCCTGCACCATGAGGCTGGAAAAGAGTCTGCAGCAAAGATCAGCTGGATCAAAGACAAACTTCTGCACATCTACTATCAGAACAGCATTGATGACAAGTGAGTTATAATGTATTAATGGAGACTGTATTTTCAGTTTTCACACCTATTGCTGTTGATGCTTGGAAAAAGAAACTTTAAATAATCAGACTTCCCTGGAAGATGCTGCGACAGTCGCTATGGTTTTTTTATTTGTTTGGTTAAACTTTCATGCGCGTTTCACCTGCTTTATTCTCTTTCATTTCACATCATTCACATTCTTAATATAAGCCCTGTGCTCATTTCCTCCAGGTTATTAGTAGAGAAGATCTTTGCTCAGTACATGGTCCCCCACAGTCTTGACACCGAGGAAAAGATGAAGTGTCTCTACTACCTGTACGCCTGCCTGGACACAAACGCTGTCAAGTGAGTGAGCCTGCAACTCTGAGTCTTTCTCTTTGTTGTTTGTACTGATGAGAACTTAAATATGCACTGCAAAAACACTTGCTGAGAAAAATCAGCGGCACAGTATCAAGCAAACCCAGCTCCTTCTCTCGTCTGTCACTGGTGTAACTGATCTTTGCTTTCAGGGCGCTGAACGAGATGTGGAAGTGTCAGAACATGCTCAGAGGCCTTGTTAAAGAGCTGCTCGACCTCCATAAACTGCCAGTGGTGAGATGATGCTCATACAAATTTAATCATCGTCCTCCATAAAATGAATATCTCTGACTGTTTTCTCTCCCTCTTTCCCCTGGTAGTCTGAAGCCAACAACACAGCCATGTTCGGAAAGCTTATGTGTATTGCCAGTAAGTTAAAAACCATGCAGTTATGTTTTATGCATCCCAAATCCTCTGCCCTTTTCTTCCAGTTGAAAAAAGATGCGCTCATCATGGCTGGCTTGTTTATTTTTCTCTTCTTTGTGTTTTCAGAGAATCTGCCAGACGCTGGAAAGGCCCAAGACTTCATGAAGAAGTTCAACCAGGTTCTGGGTGAGGACGAGAAGCTCAGGATCCAGCTGGAGGTGCTTATCAGCCCGACCTGCTCCTGCAAACAGGCTGAGCTCTGTGTGGTGGGTGGACACTGAACACACACACACATACACTCACACTCACAAACAACCAGGCTGCTCCTCTCTTTAACACAAACACTGAGGTGTCAAGAATGACAACATGTCAGACTTGGAAAAAGAGTAACCCATCGCTTTTAGCCTGGTTGATGTTTTGTAAAAGTATTTTCTGCATATGAGACTTGGCAACACAAACTGTGCTCTACGTGAACACAAATCCATTGTTTCTTTTCATTAATGGTGCATTCTCTGTCATGTTTGCAGAGGGAGATCACCAGGAAGTTGACATTCCCCAAACAGCCCACCAACCCATTCCTGGAGATGGTGAAGTTCCTGCTGGAGCGGATTGCCCCCGTCCACATCGACTCTGAGGCCATCAGGTCAGAGAAATTCTACTTGAAGCACAAACTATTTCTGTCTGCTTCAATTTCATAACAGACCAAAAATAAGGTGCAGCAAAATGGGTTATACAAAATTTTCCATCAGAGTCTGATTAATAAGATTAGATCTTTAATAGCAACACTAACAGGCAGTCATGAGACAGACCTTCAGTCTCTGTGGTCCCCTGATCTCAGTGATGGAGACAGAGAGAGCATGAACATCTCTGTGACATTTTGTAATACCATTAACAGTCTTTTCTCATTCACTGAGACACCTTGTGGTGGTGACGTGTAACTGCAGGCCTGAGACAGGGTACAAGTTTAACCCTTCCTGCTCTATGGAAAAACACTACAGGAGAGGAAACATACACTCTAAGAGCTGAGGTCACAAAGTGTAACTCTTCATGATCTGTTTTTAGAGGAAGACAAGTTTTATCATTTAGCACAGAGAGCTGTATTATCTGAAAAATTGTGATCTCAATGACTTCAAATGTTTTATTTCAGTGCTCTGGTGAAGCTGCTGAACAAATCTATCGAGGGCACAGCTGATGATGATGAGGAAGGTGTTACTCCTGACACAGCCATCCGTGCTGGCCTGGAGCTGCTCAAGGTACAAAAGCAAAACCTCAGAAAGTAACATGTGACTTTTAGTAAACAGAGAGTGCAACACACTAAACAGTGTCTTAAAAGGAACCCCGACTGTAAGGACTAATAGACATAAAAATGCTTAAATGCTTGTCTCAAACAAGAATTTGTTGTGAAAAGACATAAAGAATTGTTTTTTGTTTAAAAAAAAATACAGTTTAAAACACCGTTTCTGCCACATTGCGCTGCTTTTGGGTGCACTTTTCAGTCGAAAGGAAACAAGGAGAGTGATGTTAGTCTGCACAGCTTCCCAAAAGACAAGAAAAAAAGGAAGTTGTGAGAAATCGCTTGTGGGCGTAAACAACTTCCATTGGACAACATCAAGTCGTCGGTTATCCTCATGTAAAAAACACAACAGCGAAGGATTCTAGTGACTGACATTATTTTTGATAGCATTAATTTAATCAAAGGACAGTTACATATTGTTACCTTGAACAGCTGATGACAGAAAGGGAACCTCCTTACAGCAGACGCTCTCCCTCTCCGTTGATATAGCTACGTAGCAGCCGCAAGCACACCAGCGACTTTGGCCGGCTCTCGCCTCTTCGCGTCCTCGTTTGTCTTCATTTTTAAGTTCGTTTGATTGTCTGTTTTCAGTATTATCATTTTCACTCGGGTTCAAACTGAAATGGTTGAACAGACGACATGACTTTGCATCGTGAGGTTAAATCCTATATGAGATTGAGAATAGTGCAACCATATGACGTCACTACCCAGACGTCATTGCAGCGTAAACAACAATGGCGACCTATGAGTGAAAATATTTTTTCAAATTTTAAACAAACTAAGATATTTTGAGAGATTTTATTATCGTTCTTATGTAGCTGGTAAAAAAAATGATCATTTAGCAAAATGACGTTCTGGTAGCCAGGGTTCCCTTTAATCTTTGTAATTATAGTAATAAGATAATTTAAAAATAAAGATGTTGAAAAGTTGCTCACTCTGCTTTTTTTCTCCTGCGTGTAGGTCTTGTCATTCACTCATCCAACAGCGTTCCACTCAGCAGAAACCTACGAGTCTCTGCTCCAGTGTCTAAAGATGGAGGATGAGAAAGTGGCTGAGGCAGCTATCCAGATCTTCAGGAACACGGGGCAGAAGATTGAGACAGAGCTGCAGCAGATACGATCGTAAGAGAATCTACATCAGGCTCATAGAAAAGATGAATAAAAAACACAGCACTCTGGTTTTGAAGTGAAGATTGGGCGGACACAGCTTGACTCATTGAAAAGAGTAATCTGTTTTGTGTTGGCCTGACTGTCTTTTTTTATGTGTCCACCAGGACTCTGATTCCCATCCTGCATCAGAAAGCCAAGCGGGGCACACCTCACCAGGCCAAGCAGGCCGTCCACTGTATCCACGCCATCTTCAACAATAAAGAAGTGCAGCTGGCACAGATTTTTGAGGTAAAACACCGCTGCTCTTCACTAACTTGCAAGGACACACTCTGTTTTACTGTAGTAAATTATTTATTCTAACCTTTGTTGTGCTTGGTTTTCATGTTCCTTCTCCTCCAGCCTCTGTCACGCAGTCTGAACGCAGACGTCCCAGAGCAGCTCATCACTCCTCTGGTGTCCCTCGGCCACATCTCCATGCTGGCTCCAGATCAGTTTGCTTCACCAATGAAGTCCATTGTTGCCAACTTCATCGTCAAGGACTTGCTCATGAATGACAGAGTAGGTGGAGATGCAATATTGCGCTTATGATGTCATATGTATTTTTGTGCCTGTGTCGATATGACGTGACTGTGATGTGTCTCTGTGTCTGCAGTCAGTAGGAAACAAAAATGGAAAGCTGTGGTCCACTGACGAGGAGGTCTCACCAGAGGTCCTCGCTAAGGTAAGAGATAAACACAGTTATCAATATGATACTTTCATTTTTACTTAACATATTTGAATCCCTGTGAAAGACTTATGGTGACCTCTTTTCTTATGGGTTTCGTCACTTTCTGCTCCATCAGGTTCAGGCCATCAAGCTGCTCGTGCGCTGGTTACTAGGGATGAAAAACAACCAATCCAAGTCAGCAAACTCGACCCTGCGCCTGTTGTCAGCCATGTTGGTCAGCGAGGGAGACCTCACAGAGCAGAAGAAGATCAGGTACATGCAGCAGACAAATAGCTGACTCTTATTTTTGAATGTGCACATCCTGCAAAATTAAAAAATAACAGCACATCAGACGAACAACTATCAGTTAGCGGTGGTGTGTCATGGGGAGAAATGCAATAGATTAGTCACACTTTATGGGGTTACAATCTGGCCAGTTGTGAATCCAGATATTTTCTCCTCCTAAACCTTCTTCTGTGTTTTGTTTTTCTCCTCCTCAGTAAATCGGACATGTCTCGTCTTCGGCTGGCTGCGGGTGGAGCCATCATGAAGCTGGCCCAGGAGCCCTGCTACCATGACATCATCACACCTGAACAGTATCAGCTTTGTGGCCTTGTTATCAACGTCAGTCTCATGTTTCCTCACAGACTCACTGCAGATTAAACAAATTAAAAGCTGAATCACAGTCGAACAAATCATCTTTATTTTGTGTTCTTATAACAGGACGAGTGCTACCAGGTCCGACAGATATTTGCTCAGAAGTTGCACCTTGCTCTGGTCAAACTGATGCTGCCTCTGGAGTACCTGGCTGTCTTTGCCCTGTGTGCAAAGGACCCGGTCAAGGAGCGCAGGGCTCACGCTCGACAGTGCCTCCTCAAAAACATCTCTGTCCGCAGAGAGTACATCAAACAGAACCCACTCGCTCAGGGTGAGTGTTAAACCAGTGGATTTGTTTTTTAATCATCTGGCTTGGAGCGGTTTTAAAGAAAGTGTTTTATCAGACAGCAGCTTTTACAAAGGAAGGCCAAGTTAAGAAGTTTGTATTCAAGTTGCTCAAGTTTGAAGACACAAAGCTCTTCCCTCGCTGTCAAGTTGAAGCTGTGCGTTTCCTTTTTTGAAGTCAAATCAGAGAAATGGAAACTTGAAGTCATTGAAATATGATCTTCTCTCTGTCATCAGAAAAACTGGTCTCTCTCCTTCCTGAGTATGTTGTTCCCTACATGATCCACCTGCTGGCCCACGACCCAGACTTCACAAAACCACAGGATTACGAACAGCTCCGAGACATCAAAGAGTGAGTGCTGACATTTTTTGCCCTCAGCTAACGTAAATCAGATTGTGCAGCTCTGAAAACGTCTGTTAAGAAGTGTTGAAGTGATGATTACTTCTATCTCATGCAGCTTGTTTATGTCTTTTTCTATTGTGTGTTCAGGTGCCTGTGGTTCATGCTGGAGGTGTTGATGACAAAGAACGAGAACAACAGTCACGCATTTTTAAGGAAGATGGTGGAGAATATCAAACAGACCAAGGATGCTCAGTGTCCAGATGACGCAAAGGCCAATGAGGTATTCATGCTGTCATAGTCACACATGCACACATGGCTGGTGTTTTCTAAAATCTCAATCATCCATTGTTTTCTGGAGACTGTCTTCAAAAATTATGTGAAAGTAGAAAATGTTTGCAGGAAGGCCGTCGATAAGCAAGCAAGTTGGCATTCACCTCATTTCCTGTCTTGTTGTGGTTACAGAAGCTGTATATTGTCTGTGATGTCGCCCTCTTTGTTATCGCCAACAAGAGCACTGCCTGTCACCTGGACTCCCCTAAAGACCCGGTCCTACCCTCCAAGTTCTTCATCGTACAGGACAAGGCAATACATACACTCTCATACCCACATTACTCAGGATGACTTATATCCACTACATGTTACAGATAAATATGGACAATCAAATATTCATGGTTATGCTCTTACGCCTTTGCTCATAATGATTTTCTGTTGATTCTCATTACAGGACTTCAAAAACGATAAAGAGTATCTGTCGACAGACATGAGACAAATGCTGCTCACAGGAAAGGTGAATGCAAACACTGGATTTGCTCAAGGATACACATACAACATGCACTGTACACAGATCCTCTTAAATCAGTGTTTCTCATAGTGGGGTACGAACCATAACTGGGAGGTTTGCAGAATAACTTATAACGATTGTAAAAGTGTGCTATGTCACTGAAAAGCATATCAACAAATATAATCTCAAAGTATATTCAAAATATTTGATTCCTAAACTTGATGATGTGGGTTTTGATGCCGTAAACATCAATGTTTTCTCTCTGTTCTTGGTTCAGTTAGTTTAAAATCATTTAAAGTTTAATTTTACAGTGTAGTTGACTGATAAAATAATAATCATTGTCATGTTTTGCACAATATTAGATTATTTATGAGAAACATTGGTTACACCAAGTGACATTTATCAGTTTCACCAATTGACCACGTCTTTCAACCAATCATTTCTTTTAAACATTAGTTTAATGTCACAGTAGTTTGAGTGACAAACATGACACACTTTATGGTTTTAAGTTAAGTGTATGAAACACTGAACCAGACTTTCATTATTTCAAATACAATAAAATAGAAAAGTTGTTTTCAATCAAAAAGTTTACTGAGTAGAATAACGCAATCTATCACAATATTATGATATCTTGATATTATTGTATTGTGAGGTTCTTGCCCTTAATTTTTCCCAATACCCCTGCCCAATCAAGTTTTATGCCATGGGATCAATACTCATATGATCGTGACATGTTTATCACTTCATAATGTGCAACTATAGAGAAAAAAAACAACTCAAAACAAAAAACACTGTGGTGCAGTGGCGTGCACAGACTTTTCAAAAGGCAGGGGCAAAAAAAAAAGAGAAAAAAAGGCAAATATAGTGTTTTTGCCCCCTAAGAAGGTAGTTAAGCATGTTTTTCCAACCAGGAGGGCACCATTATTACATGTTTTGGCTCTTAAGAGGTAACTTCAGGGGGTGTTTTCCAGCAACTAGGCCATGAAGGGGGTTGACCACCCCCTACACCCACTCTGTGGAGAACACTGCTGGAGTTAACATTTCCTCAAAGTTTACAAAATTAATCGCTCATAAAGTATAAATTTGGCCTCATTCTATCGTTGCAAAATACTACACAGTATATTGTTACAAAATCTTAATATTAAGCTAATCATTGTCACGATAAAATGTCTTAACCTCAAAGGGATCTTTGGTCTAAAATGCTTTAAATGCTTGAATACTCAAAGTAAGACTCAAAATTGTGCAGATGGTTAAGTTGGTGGCAAAAAATTGTTTTTGGCTTTTATTCCAAGATAAGAGATTATTTCAACACCAGTGTTTCGCTTTGACTGCGGAACAAGAACAAATTAATTAAAAAGTCTACATGGATCACTGATTAGGCTCACACAAATCATTAATATACAAGGATTTAAACTGAATTCTGCTCCTCACCATTTAACCTGATGCTAAAACTCCTCTTCTCAGCCTAAACCAGCTCCAGTGTTGAGTGCTGTGAATAAGCCTCTGACGGTACCAGGGAAAAGGATCTTCACCAAGACCACACCTGTATCAGACACGGCCAGTAACACCAGCACCAACTCCTCCCCCCTCAGCTCCACAACCATCAACAAGAACAGGTACAGGCAAGCACACACTCGCACATCGGTCTAAAACATCACCACTGCCTTAAACTGTGTCGTATTAAAGTGTGTTTTGTAAAAACAGCAATGCAGCCACTGAGTCAGCAGAGAGCCGGGCGCAGGAGAACAATGAGAACCCAGTTATCAAGAATGATGACCTCAAGAAGGTGAGTCCAGACAGGATGACTGGCTGAGCATCAAACCACACACACTGAAACTTTGTCTCAGCTGAGCTGTCTCATCTGTCCCTGTCAGGAGGAGCCCAGTCAGAACAAGACCCCTGACGCAGACACAGAAGCATCACCTGTCAAACGACGCGGCCGTCCACCTAAATCAGCCCCTGCTGCACCTGCAGCGGCTGACAAAGAAGGAGCAGCGGCACCTGCGGGAGCCGGCAGGGGAAGGAAGAGAGCAGCAGACCCCAACTCCAACCCGTCGACAGAGTCAATCAACATCAAGATGTCAAAACAGCAGAACGACGAAGGGACTAAGAGACAGATCGACTTGCAGAGGTGAGAGTGGGGAAAGAAGAGGGAGAGGATTTCACTTTGCAGCTTCTTTTATGTCCCTTCTGATCATTCATCTTATCACCCCTCAGCTGTCTCCTCTTTAGGTTGCTATTTAAGAGCACAGAGATGAAAAAAGAGAAAGGGTTGAGGCCTGGAGAGGAGACAGGGAGAGCTGCAGGGTCATGGGCCCCTCTCCTGGGCAGTGAGGGAGACACTGAGAAAGAGCAGGAGTCCAGTCCTGAAGGCTTGTCTGTGGCAGAGAGGAGACAGAGGGAGAGACCCTCGCAGGGAGATACCAAGTCTACAAGGAGGGAAGAAGCTTCTGGTTGGCAGGGAGAGCCAGACAGTGGTGAAAGATCAGGGAGGCTGGCAGTGAGTTGGATTAATGTTTAAGGTCACCTTCAAAGACGAAACTTCAGAAATAAGTTTGATGAGCTCTCTTGCTGTGTTCAGAAGTCCCACCCTCAAGCCTCAGCTGAGTGTTTGTAGGAAGCATCAGAAGACATAAGCCGCGTTTCCACCAAGCAGTCTGGTTTGGTTCAGTACGGTTTGGTAAAGTTAAGCCTGATTCTATTTGCGTTTCCACAGCAGACTGTGCCCTCTCGTGGTAGGCGGCGAGTAAGCCGGATGCCAAAAGCCCCAGTTGTTAAATAATAGCGTGACGCCACGGCAGCGCGACACAGTTTATCCCGCAAATAAATCCAACAAAGACTATAGGCAGCGTGCAGCATTTCATCCTCTCTGTGATTGGCATGTAGCTCTTTGAAACAAAGTGCAATCAAGCTTTGTTTTACAGAAGACTGTGTGCCGCCAGGAGAAATACAGCCGCTGTCGGGGTAAGTGACGATTCTTTTGACCAATCACCAGTCTGCAGTGTATTGCTCCACCTTCCGAGAGCAGATTGCTTCAGTTTAGCACCCATACGAAAGGGTCCCAAAAAAGTAGGCTGGCTTGTCTCGTTTTTTGGGGATCTGTCCCGGGATGACTCAGTGGAAACGCCACAAACTGCGCGCTGTACCGAGACGTACCAAACCGGTCTGCTTGGTGGAAAGGTGGCTTTAGAGATCAGTGCACCTGAAACTGTGAAACTGAGTGTGTGTTTTATCTTTCAGGTAAAGAGGAAACCAGTGAGAGTGAACTCCAGACGGTAGAGAAAATGGGCCAGACTCCTCCCCAACCTTCCCGAACCTGCGCACACGCTCTCCAACCTTTAAAGCTTTCCTGGACACATTATGGACCTTTCTTAAAACACACATGTATACACACTTATACAAACACACACCACTGACATCCTAGAAGGTTTTAAATACCTTATAGTCAATTTGAAACTCATTGTATGTAGGTCTTACTTAAAAACATGTTTTTTTTCTTTTGTGTTTGTTGCTCTTTGCTTCTTTTGTGGAGCTGTTTTTAAGAAAAAAAAACAGGATGGACATTTTACAAACGTTTTAATCTGGTTATGATTGTTGCTTATTAAATTCCCTGGGAAAAAAAACTCCTACTGTATGTGTCCTGACCGCTTCCTCCTTGTGTCTCATGTTGTTTTTTATTTGGGGATCAGAAGTTGTTTCTCTTTTACACATTTGTTTTAGCTGGCAGTTAAATCTTATGAGGATCCTGGATGATAAAAAAGCTGCATCAGATAGATCAGATACTGGACCACAGGGAAAAATCTGTGGAGGAAAAATCTGACTTTGAAGTCTGTTATGATTGGGTGCTTCAGCTGTGTAACGGCAACTAAGGACCAAGTAGAAACTGTCTGAAGGTGAAGGTGATTTTTATGCTTTTGGATTTCTTTTCAATGTTCTTACGAAGGATTTTAAGCTGTTAAACATTTCTGTGGACTGGTCAGGGGCTCTAAAATCCAGCTGAGGAAATTGTTTATGAATTTGACAGGTCTCCAGTTTGGAATGCTTAAAAAGTGAGTGTCCAGGTTTTTTCTTCTATGATCTCTATTTTTTTGTACTTCTGTTGGCTGTAGCCTGCTTTGAATGATTGAGGGGGAACTTTGGGGGTTTTATTGTTGAGGACTTATTTTTCATGTAGTTCAAAGTATGCCTATTCTCTTGTTCATATTTAATTATTTTCCAGAAAAAAATAAAAAGCCTTTAGATCTTACTACCAAGTGCATTCTTCTTCATCCTCGTGTTCATTTAGTGCAGTTTGAAACAAACACAGCTACCACAGAGTTAATTTTCCACTTTTTTTTAATCAAAGAAACATGACACTGTCACAATAAATAACCATGCTTTTATACTGCTGATGCTTGCTTCCAAGGAAACAAAAAGAGAAAAAAAAAATCCAAATGGAGAAATCGAGATGCAACAGCCCCTTGTTTTTATGCTTCGTCGTGCAATATTGTACATACAACACCAGGAAGAAGGGGAAGGGGGGGCTTCTCTTTCTTTTTTGTCCTTTCTTTTTATTACAAAATATAGATCCAGCCATCAACGGTTCACTTTAGTGATGATGAGACAGTTCTTTATCAAGAACCCAAATATTTACAAGTCGAGGAGATGGTGTGAACCCCTGACCGTGAGTCTTTTTTTGGGGAGGGCTTTGGCTGGAAATGGTTTGCTGTCAGAGGTGAAGGTGCACAAAATTTGTGTTGTACTGAGACCAATTTAGAGGATGAGTAAAAGGAAGATCATTTTTCAGAAAAAGAAAAAACAGGCCATGGGCAAAGAGGGATCAAAACTCCTTCCTCATGAGCAGGAGAGCGTCTCCTTACAGTCCATGTACCTTAAATCAAAAGGTGTGAAAACAAGTGAAGGTCTGCTATCTGCTTCGTTAAACAACAGAGTTCCAGCCTCTTTTTTGACTCATAAGACATCATTTATAGACAACTTTAATGAGCATTTTATTTGGCTGTGTGGTAAAGCATGTTCAGATATATAGGACATCACCCATACATCTCTATATGGCCAAAGTTTGATTTAGAGCTGCTGGACTGGATCAGTGACTCAAGATGAAGCCCCCTTCAAATGATCAACATCAGGACTGAGAGGGACAGCAGATCCATACTCCGTGGCTAAAAACAGCGTGCGCAATGATGAAACCGATTGTTCTGAGAACAGTTAAAAACAAAACCACAGCATCACAAAATCAATGGCATTCAAGATCTCTCATGTCTTCCTTGAGGTTTCGTTATCTCCAGAGCAGAGGAGAACGTTTTCCGGCAACATATTTGAAAAACTGACAGAAAAAGGCTTTGGTTCCCCACAAATATGAAGCCAAACTGGGTGTGCTTTAAAAGAAAAATGGCTCGCCAAGCAGAGGATCCAGGTGCATCTTTCCGCAGGTTCAGAAACAGTCTTGCAAGCTCCGCGACGTGTCCGAGGAGGCTTTATATCTAACGAACGCCCCTTCACCACCACATCATTTGGCCAAACAAAATAAAGGCAGCGTAGGACATGCAAGGACAATAAAAGACACAAGAAAAGACTGGATTGTGTAGTAGCAGAAAGGTAGCATGTAATGACCATCGTAGGCCTGAGCGGGCTGTCACCGGAGTTTGGCTGCACCCCCGAAACAATCTTCAAAAAGAAAACCAAGCCCAGCGAAGAACACTGCGAGGGATTTCTCCTGGGCTCACAAAGCTTTAAAAGATATTTCTCCATTTATAACTGTAAACTAGGCATAGTTTTATATTTAAAATAACTTTGTTTTACAATGCAATGTAAGAAAAAAGTATATCCCCATTGTATTTTCAAATGTACACACCTCTATTTACACATAACTTTTCTCTTTCAGTGCCTGTGTGCAGATGTTTGAGGATGTGTGACATTCTCTGATTCTACAAATGGAAAAACAAACCTTTACATCCACAACCTCTGCAGCCGATTAAATTATCTACAATAAGCTGATTGGGAATTATCCATCACACTGCTCCAGTTGTATCAAATTACTCCAGCTGGACCTTACTAATATTACAAGTCCATATAAGATCCAACTGGCTCTAGAGGAGAGTAAACTATGGTTTGCTGTGAGAGCAGTATTCAGGATATCCTTTACATCTTTACCCTGGAAAATCCTACAGGCGATGGCAGTTACTTGATTCTCTGACAGTCAACAGAAATCAGAAGAAAAAGCTTCAGAGCAAATGTGATTGAAGGGCATGGAAGGCAAGATGCATGACAGAGAGTTTGCAGTGGCTTTTTATACAGACTGAGTTAGTGGCAGAAACAGACTCATAACAGACAGACGGGGTCGGACAGGCGACAGGGCGGTGGGCTGAACTGTTGGAGATTCTGGGGCTACTGGTGTCGAGTTTGTAGCAAACAAATTTGTTTTGACAGAAGGCTCAGACTGCTGTGGTGAACAGGGAAAGGGAGTTCTCTGCTTAACAAAAGGCAATGGTGGATGGTGCCGTGGGGAGCTGATACTATGATGAAGGATCCTCGCACCTGGCTGGGTTTCAGTTGCTGAGCAGCAGCTCTGTCGCCGTTTCCACATCCCAGGATTTAGAGGACAAGGCTGCTATTACTGCATTCTGTAAGCGAGTGAGGAAATGAGGTTAGAAATGATTACAATGCAAGTATTATTTACAAGGGCAAGATAAGAATGATTTTTTTAGAGATTAGTGTTAGGTTATGGACATAAAGTAGTTAAACATTTACTGGAGGCAGCCTTTCACAATATTTCCTCTGAAAAGAAACATCTGCTCATTAAGACAAGAGTGCCAACACAACAATGCTGCAACCAACCACAATTATGATCAGATTTTCATGAAAGATAATTGATATGGATAAAACATGAGGCAAATTGCTGGTAGCTTAAATCCCAGATAGTGTCTTAAATATTGAACAAGCCTTAAAGTGAAAAACATCAAGTCTATAACCAGCAAAGGTTAGGGATGGGTACCAAATTAGGTACTTTTAAAGGTACCAACCAAATTCTGTCAAAAGTAAGAGAGCAGCAGAGTAGGCGATTTTCCATGCTGGACATGAACACCACATTGCAAGGTTATATATTGAAGAATAAATATTTTAAACTGAGAAAAATAAATTTTATTATTACAAAAATTGATATTATTAAAAAATGATGTTTTTTATCACATAAACCCAAAAAAGTACCAAAAATTGGCACAGTTGAGTACAGGTACAGAGCGCCAGGTACCAGGCACCGGTACCGTAACGTTTCAAATGTGAAAGGTACCCATCCCAACCAAAGTTTTTGAAAACTGAAAAGATTTACGTTTAAAAACTTAGAACCTGTAAATATTGTTACACATCATGCATGGATGTTCAGTATGTCTGGGGGAAAAGGGGGCGTCCTGACCTTATCAAAGCCCATGGCACAGAGTTTGTCTATTTTGCGTGTGTAATCAGGACTGGATACAGGGGCGCCTGCATACACGTGGGACCACAGCCGCGCAGTCTGTTTGAACATTTCTGGGTTCTGCTTATACTGTGTAAGCAAAGGAAACACAAAGAACAAAAATGTTAAATGGTACAGATATCAGAAACTATAAAAGAAAGTACTTTTTTTACCCAAAACAACTCCTTTTTTAAAAAGTATTTTCAGTTAAATGTCTCTCACCTGGTTTGCTACAACAGCATCTTGTGGATCATCTGGTTCTGCAGCAGCTAGAAGAGCCTGAAGAGACAACAGCACCGTTCGCAGGGTCATTGCAGCTGCCCTGGGAGAGCAAGAGCAAAAGGTGCAACAGTTTTTGATTCAGTTTGACACACTTTCCAAGACTTTTGGAAACCTGGTTGACAGCAGCTCAATGGTTCATATACATTTCACTCACCACTGGTCTTTTAAAATGTCCAGACATATTGCTCCTGTCACAGAACTGATATTAGGGTGCCAGATCTTAGTGATAAAACGCACCTAGAAATAAGAATGTCAGAGTCAAACAAGGGTATAGTTACAAAAAAAAATAAGAGGCAAATGTGAGGTACAGTTTTAAAGCCACAATGGTGTCAGATTAGGCAGTTGTCTGCTTATCTCTACCAGTCCTGTACATTAATTTAACCTCTGTGTCATTTTGGGATATTTTACCCCAGAGCTGATGATTTTGTCATGCTGCTTTAACGATGATCCCAATCACTGAACATGTCTTAATACATGAGGAAACCATGAGTGATATTACAAAACTGTAAACTAAACCACTTCTTGTTTGTTTACGCTTTTGTAATTTTCAGCTGTGCAGGAGTAAGAAATTTATGTTTTTAGGTCTGATGAGTAACAGTCAGACATCTCTGCTTTTCTTTGTAGATTTTGTTTTAACTATCTTGAAAACATGAAATGAAATGATTACATGAGGCATGAAAATTCTCCATAGTCTTACCTTATAACTATTAACTATGGTACTCAAGTTTGTCATCTGTGTGGGGACAGGAGTGTCTTTGGTTCCTCATCATATCTGTAGCTTTCGGTCAATTTGGTACTAAGTTACATCATAAGTTTGGGATAAACAAAGTGGTTATCTGACTTTTTTCCATTTGCACACTTTTACAGTAGACAGAAGCAAAACTACAATTTACTCTTTGTATTCTTATATCTGCCTCAGACTCATAAGTGTGATGAAAGTGACAGTATCATTAATGCCTACTATTTCTCTTTTGCTGAAAATCCACTAAGTCACTCATGTCAAAGAGAAAGCAGCTGTTTGGACCAATTTGGATGTTTAAGTCAGCTGATATTGCCGGATTACTCAAAAAAATATGTTACTTAGGTAATGGTGCTAGAGAGGAATTATAAATCATGTCAAAGTGACATACTGTTTGTTGTCAAACTCTGCATTGTCATTCTGGCGAAAAGTGTGTGCAACTGTTGCAGAAGAGTGCTTCTTTGTGCCTACTCAAAAATCAATTTCACTGGATAAGATATGACTAATCTGATGATTATTTGTCTCAGTGTGATGTCAGTACTGATCCCAAAACTCTATGTTTTGGCCCTACCTGAGACCATGGAGTTCACCAGATAGTACAGGGAAGTAAAGGGCATACAAAAAGTAACAGATGTTACATAATTTCCAAAGCACATACCTTTGGCGGGTTAAATGGATAGGTTTCTGGGATTTTTATTTCAAGCTGATATTTGCCACCTTCAAAGTAAAGAAAACAAGACAACATTTAGGCATGATCAACATTTACTTTTCATAGCACATACATTATGAAATGGTTTGATAACAGGTGTACAGCAAGCAGTACCTTCATATGGTGTATCTGGAGGACCTGCTATCTCCCCCCTCAGCTCTGTGAAGTTCTCATCCACCATATCTACTTTTATCTGGTTTTTACTCGTCTGTGTATTTTGACAAACAAGAGGAACACTGTGAATAATCACCTTGACGTCTGATAGTGTCCTGACATGTCCAGTCAAGAATTAAACCTCACATTTTTTGACATACTAATGCAACTCTAGGGCTTTAAAACGCACCAAGACAATAATTTTCTTCAGCAGTACCTGGTATCAGAGTCATAAGAGGGGGTTAGGATATTTAAACAATGTTAGTAGCATTGCTAGCTAGAAGAGCAAAGCAAGAAAAAGTTAATAACACGCATTGAAAAATAAGACTTGATAGACCGTTTGGTGACAAGAGCACACATTAACAATCGGAATTGTTCCCAAAAAAGGAAAATAGTAGTTAAATATAGTCTGATAAATGTTATACTTGGTTAGCGTTGTAGCATAACAACACATGCTAATGCTATCTGTGGGTGAGATGTCAAAGTAACGCTTCTGTTGACAAGCTAAAACCTGCTAACACGAATCATCAGTAACTAATGAATGTCTGTTAGCAGTTACGGTACAACGTAAACGGTATGTCCCACACAAGGGAAGTTAAATTTTGGGCTGACAATTACCCAGAGTGGAGCAGTGTTGTTGGTCAAAAACATGGGGCCTGTTAGTTGACAAAGCCCCCGTGTTTCCTGAACACACCCACCTGACATAACAGCACAGGTTCGGGCAGACAGTGATCTCGAGCTCAAGCTAGCTAAAGTTCTCCTGTATAGGCCTGACCTGCTACAACAACACATACTACGAGACCTGGCGTTAGCGAAGGTAATTTTAGTCCAGTCTTTTTAGACTCATAAGATTTTTAATTAATTCAAACAACTTAAAGAAGGACATAATTAATCAGTTACGTTACCACACCTCTTCGCTTTTGACAACTTCTTTGAACTCCCTCTTGATTCTTTGGACCGCGATGTTAGCCATGGCTGTGTCTGCTGATACGCTCCTGCCTTCAAGCTATACCCGGGGCCTCTCTCTCTAAGTGTTATCCGTCTGTAGAGAGACTGCCTGCTCGGTGCTTTCCACAGTTACGAATCCGTCCTTTCACTATCACCGGCCACCGCTTCTGTTTTTTTATGTTTTCTTTTGAACCTCTGAGGCAGCTCAGCCCTGCCGTGTACTACCCTGCCTGCCTGCCCGTTCAACCAGTCAGTGAGTCTAGAACATACACAACACACAATGCAGCTAGATGAAGAGGAGACTGGAACTTTCATAAATGAGCTCTGGTACATGTTTGAGTGCATTGTAACATACCTTCAGGACATTTCCTCATGTGCGAATGACATCTGATTTCTGGCACAACCATTTGAATATAAGATTTTAAATATGACTGACCTAACTGAGATTATATTAGTAGTTGAAAATATAATGTATTATTATTGTTATTATGACGAATCATTTTATAATTGGGGCAAGTTTCCCTATTTTTTACTTTTCTGTTTTATTTGTTTCTTACTTGAATTCTCCTACCTCATCTTTAACCCAACATTTTTCTCTAATGTTTTCATCCTCTTAGTCTCTGACAAAAAAAAAAAATCTTTTCTGAACTATTATTATTGTGCTGCGTGATACCAAATGAAGAATGTCAGCATCTATGAGAGTAGAGGTGGAAAATGGTTGGGAAAAAAATTATTTACCTGTTTAATAGAACAAACATGGCTCTTCTTCTATTATCTAGGGTAACAACACAAAACATTTTCAGATCAGAGATACTGTGTCAAATGTTAGTAAAGTCTGCCAGTTTAATAATTTAAAGCTGATATTTAATGAAATAGTAAAAGACAAATTATCAGATAATAAAACTGAGAAATCAATGTATTGTGATTTTATAACCTCATTCTTTTGCTCTGACAATATGCAGATTTTGCCTGGACATCATTCTTACAGAAATCTTAAGATGTGATGACATTTAGATACATTTAATATCAATATATCTATTCTCAGCTGTTTGACTTAAGCTACTGAATGGTTTATAGTTTAATGCACATACTTTACCATTTTAAAATGGTTATTATTTTTAGAAAAAGATGTCTATACACGCTTCTAAAAACTTTATATGATTATTCGGAGACTGTAACTTTTTCTAAAAACTTGTTTGGTGATTTTTTTTTTTTTTTAAATTAATTGAATACTAAGGTTTCAGAGATACAAAGTACCTACACATGTAAAGCCATTGACGTTACATTGCTCCATTTACATTTAAAGATTTCATATTTTGTATTATTATCCGTCAAACGTTCTCAATTACACTACACTTCCGTTTTATGTGGTTACACACTTGCACAGGTGTCAAAATTCGCTATTGCCTTTTCATCCGTCTCTGAAAGGTGATCGTCAGCTCGGCTGTTTGTTTACTATCCATACGCTATAGTGGTATCTCACTGTTATTGGCTATAATCCCCGCCCGTCAGAGCTCTTGACCAATAAGATACATGTTTCCGTTAAGCCCCACCCCCTCACACTCCCGGATGTCTAAAAAGAAGAATTGCTAGGTGGTTGGCTGGCTCACGTGTATCAAACAAAACACAGACCGTGGGCTGATGTTTCTGTAGTTTTTTCAGTCTTGTGTGAAACGGTCGTACTGAAGCAGCGCAGCTCTGGACGTTAAAAGATAGCCAACGTCGTCTTTTCATCTATAAAGCTAAAAAGTAAGTGGTGTTTCGACGCCCTTTCGGTGTCACATCTGTGTTTAATTATACGGTCATTAACAGGAGAACATGAAGACAGCTGCGAGTTCCTCCCTGTTTGATGACAAGGGTAGATAGAAGATTGCGTTATGTAAGCTAAATATTATTATGGGAAAACACAACAAAGCAGACTTAATGTTTTTTGCAGGGTTGGGATCAGCTGCATCAATAATGGTTAGTCACTTGAAAAATATTTAGACTAGGAGCAATGGAAAATATAACGTGTATATGTATTATATAAGTCTAAGAAAGATTATTATTGACATCGATGCATGACTCTTCTTGTTGTAGCTACTTATACACCCTATGCATATAGGCGGTAGGCCTATACGATGGAATGCAGAGCCAAAGTGCTAAGGATGTGGCATATAAGGAACATAAAGACACCTGTAATATGGTGTAAAAATGCATCATGAGGCACAAAGAAAGGAAGAAAATCAAGGGAAATCAGAAAAAATGGAGATTGTATTGATCCTGCATACCTTACAACGATAACAGTTAGTTTCTCCCCTGAGAAGTATTTTACCTGCAATCTCTGTTTGTTGCTGAAGAGTAATAATATCCTTATCCCTGCATGCACATTTATTCTATTATGATTTTGACCTTGATCATTTTGAGCAGACACCTGTACCCAACAGGTACCTGATCATGAGCACAAAAAGGAAGAAAATTTATACCCATTCTGAACTAAAATTCAGTCTATCAAACAATGGCTTATCTGGAGTAATGCATCTTGACTCTTCAATGGATTTATACCACCTTTACATTACTAAAGACTGTGATGTTTGACTAAATGGTGAGAACATAATCATTAGAACTTGCATCAGCCTTTACAGGTAAAACCTGGATCACATGCAAGATGTTAAAGCCACTGGGTTTGCTGTCTGTCTTCAACTCAGCAGTCTCCACCCTCTGATCTGTGTACGCCCGTTAAACAAAACAGGGCACAGCATTAGGTTTCCTTCACTTGTTCGCGACAGTTCTTGCTCCTTACAGTACTTTTGTTTTCTAGAAATGGCAGAGGGAGGCTTTGACCCTTGTGAGTGCATCTGCAATCATGAGTATGCTATGAGGCGCCTTATCAACCTGGTAAGTCATTTAGCACACTTTTTGTCAGAGATTATTTTAATAGAGCAAGGATATGTTACAGTTTTCCAAGTATGCTGCTCAAAGTTTGAGTATCCCCTGCTGAAACTGAGAGCAAATAAATAAAAGTTAAACGTCATCAGGAGGTCTCCAGGGAAGGAAATAAAAAGCTTTCAGCAGGCAGTCATATCCTGGTTCCTGTTCAGTGTTTATCTTTAGCCCCCATCAGATCTGCCATGCAGAGAGGTTTCACTCCGATGCCCTGTGTGCTATCAGATTTGCAGTGTTTTTTTAATGGAAGGTATTTTGTTAAATGAAAGGAGGTCATAATATTCAGACACCCAGAGTTCAAAGAGAATGAATTGTAACTACACACCATATCTGTCTCCAGGCAATCTAATTGGCTCTTAGTGTACAGGTATGAATTGCGTGGTGAGCCGCTGTTGGCTCAGAGGCTGTACCTGCCTGCCCCAAGGGATATCTGATTTGCATGCAGCAGGAAAGGGTGCTGTCTAACTAACTAAAGACTTTGCACAGCATTTTACTGTCAGTAAATAAACAATACTGAGGAACCATGTAGAGCTCAGCATCACTGCAACTAATCAGCTCACAGACAAGTCCCAGCAACATCACCTGACTCTCTGTAACATGTCAAGCTAAAGAAGAAAATAGAAGGAATAGAAGCTGCGTTTAATACCATCTCTATGGTAAATTTAGCTTTTGCCAAGTGAAATCTCTGTTTGGATCATACATGATTGAAAACTAAGTTTCCTCTTACAGTTCAGTTGATTCAAATGTGATCTCTCTTTCAGCTCAGGAATTCTCAGTCCTACTGCACAGACACGGAATGCTTTCAGGAAAGTATGTGTAACCTTAATATATCACATTTTCCTGTGTTAAACAGATTAGAGTCTTTATTTATAAATGCAAAACAACTGATAGATGTTTTTCCAATACATTTAAAACATGCACCCAAACATGTTTCTGTCAGGATCTAAGCTGTGTTTGGTTTCAGTGCCAGGTCCCAGTGGGCCCATTGGTGGGGGTGGAGAACTGACCCTCCCTATGATCATGATGGGATGGATGGTGCTGGCTCTGCTTCTGTACCTGCTGCGTCCTTCCAGTCTCAGAGGTTCCAGTCAAACAGCCAAACCTACTGGACCCCACAATGTCAGTATTGACCACTAACCTGTCACAATAAAACAGTTGAATTAAACAAAGATAAAAATAAAAATTTGGAGAAGACACTTTAGGTTTCTGGGATAAAACATAGAATGCTTAGTTTGATCACAGCTATGGACCAGGAGTGAAAAACAGGAAGTCTAATATAGAAAGAAGCAATGTCTCACATATAGTCAAAGGCCTCAGGCTCACTTTAAACCATTCAATTGCCAGTGTTGGCAATATTAAAAAGCAGAGGCTGAATCTGTGAATTGCAGTGGGGTTTTTTTAGTGTTTCAAGGACTCCTCGATGGAATTAAAATCACTAATCTTTCTAATTTGGTTTGCAGGGTGAAAGAAGAGAGCCCCCTGCACCTCCCATTGACTAGCAGAGAAAGCAGAGTACCGGCACTTTGACACCTGCTCTGACTGGCGCTGCACAGTGAGAAGCTTCCTCTAACCAGTGACCATCTCCCTGCCAAACTATGTCAAAATATTCATGCCTTTTCTTTTCTTTTTGTCTTTTTTCTTTTGTCAGAGATCTGTCAATTAATCCTCCTGTGAGGGCACAAAATCTCTTCAATGCAATGATGCCAAATACAAACACAAAAAGTCTGATGATACAGAGTAAAATGCAGTTTTTTCAAAGTTGCATAAACATGCAGCGTTAACAGTTACAGCCAAAGTTTTTTCGCCATTTTGACAAATAAAAAATAAGACCTTTGGAAGTACAATCTTTGCCAGCATGAAACTTGAACTAAGCTCGATAATTAATGAAAAGATTGTTTCCCATTCTTCAAACATTTACACATCAGCCTTTGATACCAGCATGTTGATACACCAGTTGGGTGTTTACCACATTTTAATCAGAGGCATTGTTCTGAGTTAGTTCCTCATCCCAGCTCTGGTGCTGACAGACCTGGAGAAACTTCAAATGAAGGGTAGTGTCACATGTGTCTGGGGAGGAGGAGGGTTAGCAGGGAGTTCCTTTTGGGGAAGTGTGTTTGTGGATCTGTTGAGTAGTGAAGGGTGGTGGATTCTTCATTCCTGTCTTTTAACTTTCTACATCTCTATATAGTGCCATTAGTGATGTCACATTGAAAACAGTTATTAAAGAATATTTAAACCAGCGGAAAGATCATATCTCATCCAGCAGAAAAGATAAACCCCAAAGCAACAAGTTTTTTCATTTTCTAATCTTTCTCTGTATAGTAAGTGTCTTGTGTGAACTTAATCAGAAGTATACCAGATTCATATTTCAGTAGCACTTTCTGTTTTTGTATGATCGTTCTTTTTCAAAGATGTAATGTGCAGATCCACCTCTCTTAATGAAGGTTTTGTGGAGCCCAGTGCTTGGTCTATTCTTAAACGAACCCCAGCATTGTTTCATTAAATGAGCAAACCACAGTTTCTACTTCGCAACCTCTGACTAGTAAAAAAAAATGGTAAAGGAAAGGAGCACAACAAAAGAGCAACTAAAACCCAGCAACAATGTTTATCTGCAGTAGTGATTTCAGTGGTTGTGTAAGACTGTCACACATTTTTTGAATGAACAGCATTACATGCAGTTATTTTACTCTAAAGTTGTGTTGGGAAGTTGATCTGCAGTACATTTTCATCACATTTTCTTATAACTGTGGTTTACATGATAAGGTTAATCTCTCTTGTGATCAGCTGTTAGATTAAGAGCTATGCTATTCTATCAGTTTTTTTTAATATAGTCTCTTTTATTGGATGCACTACATGATTTTGGGTTTTCTGTTTCTGTCACTTTCATCATGTACCTTCTATGGTTATAATGTTATCCATTTTTTCTAGGACCAGATTAATGCTCCGTAGTGATTTCAGATATGAAATGGATATTTCCTCTAATGGTTAATGGTCTTCAGTCCATTTTCTTGAAATTTAGGCGCTGGATCAGCTTGGTAATGTGTGAATTCTGTTCATCCCAACAGTTTTCAATGGCTGCTCCTCATTTCCATATTCTGATTTTTTTGTTACTGCACCCTAGATCTCTTTGAATATGGCAGAGAGGAGATTAAAGTGGCATCTGGAGTGGTAGTATGTAGCTGTAAAGTTAGGGGGAAGCCATTGCAGATCTTTGAGATGAGCAGCAAAGGAGACCATGATTTACTCTGTTACTGTACTCAAGAAAAAGGGCTTAAACTATGCACTTTTCCTACAACAAAACAAACTGAACAAATAAATAAAAAGAATTCAGTCTAACCTGTCTGGTGTGTTTTGTTTAGCAATCATTCAGGATTTATTGTGAACATACAAAGGAAGGTAGTTACTTTGTATGAGTTCATTGTTTACACTTTAGAGGAGCAGCCACGAAACAAGCTCAGAAAACAAAGCAAAAATCAAATGAAACGATTCAAAGTTTTTGTTTGTTTGTTTTTTTTTTCCAAATTGGAGTACGTTAATTCGTGTTGAATCAACTTTTAAGAATATCTGAACTACTCAAAAATGGGTTCAGCTCCATTTACGTCTTTGAGCATGCGCAGAGTAAAGGCGGAAGTACCCGTCACTTGTTTCTCAGGGTTACCGTCAACAAGTGGTTTGTGTCTGTCAGTTTGCCTTTAGATTGAAGCATGCACTAGCAGATGTATAGTGTTTGTTGAGCCCTAGAGCAATCATAAGTCAGTCAATCTCTGTATTATTCCAATGGAGCAGTAACGTTGGCTTTAAAGCTTACCAGCTAACTATCGTTCCCTGTAAAGGTAGGCTCGAGCTAACATGCTAACGCCAGTAAACGCCGTGCGAGGAAACTGATAACTCCAAGCATGACAAGTCAGGGATTCAGGACGCTTGCTTATACGAAAAGCCCGAAAACATCGAGAAGAACAACATTTCAGGTGAAAATGTTTGGTTCACTGACTGAGTTGCAACAAGAGAAGAAGGGGTCGGTTTAATAAACATATGACATAAATTGTAATACCAACCTTAATTTATATCGTTGTAGGATGAGCTTCAGGCTGCTGTCTCTGCCAGGGCAAGCAAAACAAAAACAGTGCAGTACTCGTACTCTGATGACTTCGATGATGATGAAGATGGTAAGATAGAAATATATTAAATCATCAAGATCGGAAATGCTTATACAAAACTATTTTACTGTGCTCTGTAATCAAGTTTTATTGATGTATTGTATTTAGTCCATCACGTCATTTGCATAAAAGTCTACCTTTTACATCCCAGTACATTGGTATGTTCTGAGATGGAAATGTGAGCTTTTTCTCATTCTCATTTCTGTTTTTTTTCCCTCACAGTTTCCTCACTGACAACACTTTTAATCCAGTGCTTACCATCATTAGTTTTTAAGTAGATACATTATTCATTAAAATTATTTTAAAGGATTTCTGACGTAAGACTGACTGATCTAGACCATTCTGTTCACAGATTTTTTGAAAGAACTCCTCAAATCAAGGAAGGAAAAAGCCAGTGCACTCAAGGCTGACAAGAGCAAAGCCAAATTCAATGACTTTGACCTTTCAGATGATGAAAGCCAGCACAGCAGGACCAAGAGAGTTTCATTTTTGAAAACCCAAAGAATCAGCTCTTCCTTTGCAGACACAACATCATCAGAGTCACCTGAAAAGGAGCCACCTGAATCTTCTGTCAGTCAGGATAATGCCTATAACAACTCTCAACACTCCACAAATGACAGTGAAGAGAGTGCACAACAGAAAAGCAGAGATGTGGACTTTTCTGACTCTCAAATCACAAGCGAGAGTTCAAGTAAGACTCTGTCATACCAGACATCTGGGGATACTCTGCTTGACATGCCTTTACCGTTACCATCTGACAACACTGTGGCAGAGACTCCAGAGGCGAAGAGCAGCTCCCCACAGACTCCACAGTTCTCAGCAGCTGACCTCAAGCAGGCTTCCTCAGCAGGTCTGTTTACACAGCTTCATTCACAAGAGACAAAGAGCATAGTGCAGGCCACTTACAAAAATGTTTGTCCAGGCTTGAAAGTTATATCCCACAAACTGTCATGATGCAGATGCCACTGAGAGGGAGCCACCGAGGCCAAAACCAAGACAAAGGACTCTGGGACTGAGCGTTCAGACAACAGAGAAGAAAGCTGAAGATGCTGAATCTCAGGACCTCAGCAGGGTCCAGACCTCCTCTGCATCCATTCCCATCTCTACAGACACAGGCAGCAATGTTACTGTAATTACTCTAAGTTCACACACATACTATTGTTCATTATTTTCAGTGAGAGGGTTAAAACTGAAACATCTCCTAAACCGGCCGTATTTGTTGTGTTGTTTTGTCTTGTAGTGGTCAGAAGGAGATAAAACATTTTCACGCAGCCTCAGCAAATCTTTCTCAAGCAGGAGTGACCTGTCAGCGCTCCTGACCAAGTCCACAGTTGATTCAGAGTCCAGAAGTAAACACCTTCAAATTTAGCACCATAACCTTATGCCCTTTTTTGGATGTTTTTTTCACGCTCACTAACATTTCTTGTTTAATGCGTTGTTTTAGAGAGCTTATTTTCTGATGAAAGCAAAGAAGAGGAGGGAAAGTACTCCACATCATTTGAAGAGTTTAATGTGAGTCATTTATCTGCAGTAGTGATGCCTTTAACTGGCGTATGTTAAATATACAGCATCTCTTACTGTGATTGTTTTATATCTAAGCTGCTTTAACTGTGGTCTTGTTTCAGGACTCAGGAGATCAAGTGAATGAGGTTTCTCCTGTCCAGGAAAAGACAAATGACAGCAGGTTGGTTATTTTGCTGCAACAGTATTATATCCTGCAACTCTAAAAGTAAAACAGAATAAAAATAACTGACTGTTATTGTACTCAAATCAGGACATCAAGCTCCAACTCAAAGACTACCCAGAGATCTCAGAATGTGTGCTCCAGGAAAGTGGAGTCAAAGTATTTGGGCAGTCTCAAAGTTCTGGATCGCAAAGTTTCACTCCAAGAGTCTCAGCCTCAAGCTGCAGATTCAGTTAGAGCTGCTATCTACCAGGTCAGTGTGATAATTAGCTGGTGGTGTCATGGAGAACAGTAACCAGATTTTAGCTGCTCAAAGAGAACACAACTGCACACATTCCTGCAACCCTTCCCCCCAAGCCACTTAAACTAAAATAGTAAGGGCCACTGACCCTGAAGGTTAAAGCTGAGTGAAGAGCAATAAAATTAAGTAATTATAGTCAAACAGTCCACTCACGTACACATTAATTGCCAATGTAAATACAAAACAAACATGTAATTACTGTGTTTGAGTGTGTGTGAAATTTTACTGATGATCCTGTTTTGGGGGCCTGTAAGTGAAATTCACTCATGTGCGTTGGCGCACTGGAAAAATACTCAATACCACAGTACCAGTTCCTCCCCAGATGAAAGCTCCTTTAGATTCTGTTTTGCTGAATTCTCTCATGTGTTCGTACAGGAATGGCTTCAAAAGAAAAAGGAGAAGACAAAAGAAAACATGCACTTAAAGGAGAAAGAGGAAACCTTGAAAGAAAAAAAGAAAATGGTAATTCATCAGTTTTTCATTCTTTGATACAAACTTCAAATACTGTGAAAAGAAAGGGGTTTGTTTATATAGTTTTGCACTTCTTTCCTGTCTCCAAAAACAAACAGTGTGAAGAAGCTAAGAAGGGAGAAGCTGTTGCATCATACCAGGCTTGGAAAGAAAAGAAAGCAGAGTATCTCAGAAAAAAGGCAAAAGAAAAGCAAGATTTGATCAAAAAAGAGCAAAAGGCGATAGAAGATAGAGAAGAAAAACGACAATCTGCCCAGAAGGTAAAACTTTCATTTATCTTTCATTATAGTGAAGCATTAAGAGCTCCCCTTTTAAAAGAAATCTTTCTAAACAAGTAATGTCAAAACTGCTACAGATGTTTGAAAAATGGAAACTTGAGCAAGATCGTTTGCTGAAGGAAAAGTACAGAAAACAAAAAGAAGCTGAGTACAAACAAAAATTAAAGAAAGAAGAACAAGAAGAGGAGAGAAAGGCAGGCAGCAAATCTGCTTTTACAAATTGGTGAGTAAAGATCACTGTTATCATCCTCTAGATGGCAGCCAAAACTAAAGTTCATCATCTTTGTGTCAACACTAACCATAAACAATGAACTCCCATCTTAAGTTCTTGATCATTTTTTCTTTCTGTTTACGTGAAAGGCATGAAAAAAAGAAGGATGTTATCCATGAGAAACTCATAAAAGAGCGTAAAGAAATCAAAGTTAAAGCAGAGGAGGAGCGCTACATGAAAGAAGAGAGGGATAAAACAGCTCTGGAGATGTATGAACACTGGCTGGTAAGTAAATTATGCCACAGTTCTTGTGAAAAGTTGTTCTTGTTTGTTTTAGGTAAAAAAAAGTATTTGCACGGTTCAGTATCACTTGCTATCTGCTCTCTTTCTTAACAGATAAGGAAAGATCTTGAACAAAAGAGAAAAAAAGAAGAAAGACGAATACAAGCGATACTCAGAGACAGTCCCCCTCCACCATGGAGCCCTCCGAACAAAACTGTACCATTCAGAAAATGATGTTGTATTTTATTCATAGATGACAACAGCTTTTATATCTTACATTTTTCTCCAGTTTTATATGAGCCAGCAGAAGTAGTGCTTTTTTACTTTTATATATGATTAGTTGAAATGTTGCAGTGTGTTTGAAGGTTGGAAACATGTGTGAAAGGAAAGCAAACTTGGTAATAACAATATTTCTTATTCAAAATCTCTAAGAGGCAGATTTTTTTTTTACTGAGGTTAAGTTTTTGAATTTTTTTTTTTATTTCCTTGTAATTTTTTTTTTGAATGATCAGATTTTCTAATACATCACTAATCTCTGTGAGACTAATCTATCAAACACTAAGGTTTGGACTAGTTATTTATTACCAATGAAGGTCATTAAGTCATTTTTATGGCATTTATAGTCTTCAGAGATACAGCAGCATAATGAGTGGATTCGTCCCCACCATCATTTGGGGGACAAGTTTCTACAGAGGAAAGCTATCCAGGTTTACAACTCTGACATTGTAACTTAATTGTCTTAATTAGAGGCTTTGTTTACTACCCATTATGGGGTCTGCTCTCACACTCTATAGTACAATAAAAGACTTTCCCACAGCTCCTCAGACTCTCACATCTTTGAGAAAGCTATATCTCCTGAAGATGGGATCCTTGAATTATGATGCCTGAGTTATTTTTCTCTAACACCACAAACTTTGAATATACCATGACCCTTCCCAGGAGTCATGTCCTTGTTAAATATATGATGCTGATGCTGGCCTCGAATGCAACACTAATTTTTAGAATAACTTTAGTTTGTAAGTCCATATTTTGATTTTTTTTTATAGTATAATGTGCGAAAAATAACGGAATGAGGCTTTGCAAACAAAGGTTTCTATCTTGTGCCTGAACAAATGCACTTTTGTTGAGAGGTCAGAAAGTTTTGTTGGCTTTCTAATGCACCATCTGTTTCATGACTTTGCAATGGTGTTGAAGACTTGATGAAGTCGGAATCTGCAGAACACCTTCAAAGTACAATGTGGGAAGCAAACAAGTTAATTCCCACAAGTACTGCTTATTTTTAGTGCTACTTAACTCACATGCACTGTTTTAAATCGGTTTAAATTGGATCTTACCAACAGAGAATTTTTATGTTAGTATGGGTGGATGCTCAGCAAATACTTATGAAGGTAACTGCAGTGCTCCTCAGGTCCCACACTTTTTAACCTGAGTATGTTTTGTCTAGGAAACGTTATCAGGGGACACAGCATCAACCACCATAGTTATACTGATGATACTCAGCTCTACATTGCTGTCTCCTTGTGACCCACAGCAACAGGCACCCTTTTAACTATTTTTTGGTGGTTAAATCATGGATGGCAGAGAACTTTTTACAGCCCAACCAGGACAAAACACTGGTTTTAGTTATTGATACTGGAGCTCACTCTAAAGATCCTTTAAAAAGGCATTTATCGCTGTATGAAGTAGACCAGTTTCTCTCTCAAGCCAATGCAGAGACACAATTAAACTATTATAATACTCTTCTTTCTGGCCTTTATCAGATTTGTCCTGCACTCATAGACAGATTGTATAAGCAGACAATGAAAGTTTCTAATATTCTCTCAACTCTTTTGAAAAATCTCACAGGACTGAATGATTTATTCTGATCTAATTGTAAAAATACATTATAGTAAACTGACCACTTAGAATTTTTTTTCTGCTTTGAGTGTTTTTAGAGTGGACATGAAAAACTAGTCTTTTTTATGTCCGTTCCATTATTATATAGACCAGAGTGACAATCTGGTGCTTTTACTCTGAAAGTCTCACGCCGGAAGTGTCTATTGCACCGTAAGTGTCATGAATGAGGTGGTGCTACCTTTGCTACAGAGCCTCACTTAAGTTAAAGGTAGGGCAGAAAAGTTGCTGGACAAGCTGTGCAGCTGTGAGATAATCATTCCTGCTCAGATTTATACCGGTTGAAGGTGTTTGAGGTTCCTGACGAGACTGCTGCGGCTGTTTCCTCGGACACATTTGAAAGGGGGCTAACCTAACGTAATCTACACATTCCTGAAGTTGACTAACTGTCGAGTTGGCAAAGGTAATGTACCGTTGCTAACGGTTGTTAGCTCCTCGTTCATACATAGAGGTCCATTCATTGGCTCTTGTATTAACTTCGCTCAGTGAAATGCAAAAGGAGAGGCAAACTAGCTTAGTTATAATTCTAGTAATATGCAATGTTATCCTATATTTGTGACACAGCTCTGAATGCTTTGCTAATCTGAATTGGCTGAAATGAGAATACCTGGAGAAAAGGTCGCTTTTCACGTCTGCTGGACGTGGCTCAGCTGTAATGAAAGGGTCTTTATTCATACCAGGGTGTAACGGTACGGATGGTAACCATTACATGTGAAGACTGGGGGGGGATGATCACAGATGAGGAAGACTCCTCAATCAACTGTTACAGGACATTTTCTTTATACTTTGTAAGATGAAACCATTTAAGAAATGTAGTGTGAAAGAAATTAAATACGTGTTATGTACATTGCGGCATATAGTTGTCAGTAATGGTAGTGTTAACTGTCAAATAATTTGTAATCTTCATAGACTTTCAGTTTCCTCTTGAAGAAGTGACTGAGAAACTAGGGTCAGTAAATGTTTGGCAGATTTGCTTAAAATTGAATCAAAGTACTATTCGGAGATCACTATAGCTGCCATTTATTATCTGATACTCGAATGGGATTAATTATTAACTAAAAAGTCTATAAAGCTCTAAAGTAGCCAAACAGACTCTTATGACACAACATAACCTAACTGATCAAGGATCAGTCCATTTACTATGTTATCAGAGCTGAAAAATCTTGCTTGAATAGTGCTATTTAAGAACTACTGCATATGAAAAACATATTTTTTACTTTATACTTATCAAAGATAGGGAAGGCAGGGCTAGGATGAGAGGCTTGAACTCATCCCCACTGGGGCTAGGCTGCACTCTGCCTCCTGGAGAATAAGACAAGAAGTTCTGTCTTTCATAGCAAATCTGTGTATGTCATGTTATTTTTTATTTTTTATTTTTTTCATAGATGTTTCAGATAAAGAGGATCTGCTGCATTGGTGCTGGGTATGTAGGGGGGCCTACGTGTAGTGTGATCGCCCACATGTGTCCAGAGATCACCGTGACCGTAGTGGATGTCAATGAGTCTCGCATCAAAGCCTGGAACTCAGACACCCTGCCCATTTACGAGGTAGAAACTTTTATCTAATTCATTGCAAAGTTGAAAGCATTTGTTGTGATTAATTATGAGACTTTAAGCTAGACTTAACAAGGGGAGGGTTGTATTTTCTTAGCGTGCTGATGTGTTGTTTTATTACTTATATCCCTATCTTAAGTCCTGGGTTTCATTAATTACGACTGGTATCAGTAGATACACTGTTGCCAGGCAACAGTTCTTATATTAAGTTTCTGAACAACATAACTCCGTCATGGGCTGACGGACACTTAATTACTTCCAGATTCTAGATGTTGCAATAACAACCACAGGGTATTACGTCACCACGATCAGCGTAAAGGGCAGTCACTGATTAGTCACTGAGAACTCGTTTGACATTTGTAATTGTCTGTGTGGTGTTTTGTTCCAAACACATTTACTGACACACCCTCCTGTCTCACTTCTCTCCTTCGTTCCTTTTTAGCCGGGTCTGAAAGAAGTGGTTGAATCATGCAGAGGGAGAAATTTGTTTTTCTCTACAGACATCGACTCAGCCATCAGGGATGCCGACCTCGTCTTTATTTCTGTGAGTCCACCCCTAAACACAGATACTGACCCACATTTCCTGCTGTTTAAATGGTGAATGAAATACATCTGACAGGTTCAACCCCAGCTGCAAAACAGTTGGGACACCAGGCAAAATGTAAATAGAAACAGATTTTGATGGTTGGCAGATCAGGTTAGAACTATATTTAATAGACAGTAGCACAAAGAGAAGATATTGGATGGTGAAATGTATTGAAAAAGTTATTGTTTATGAAAAATGTATGCCCATTTTTAGTTTACCTTTTCAAAAAAGTTGGGACAGGGACAACAGAAGCTCAAAAATAATGTTGACGCTACTTGAAACCTCGGAGAAACATCTCTCAACTGATATAACTGTCGATCTTAAATGACTTGCAGACTGCCAACTTAATTTTTATATTTTTTAAATAAGGACTTATGACACACAAAGACATGACCCCATCATAACAGCTGTACCTCCTCCACAGGTGAACACACCTACAAAGACCTATGGGATGGGAAAGGGTCGTGCAGCTGACCTCAAGTTCATCGAGGCCTGTGCTCGGCGCATTGTGGAAGTGTCTGACGGCTACAAGATCGTCACAGAGAAGAGCACAGTCCCCGTCCGAGCTGCTGAGAGCATCAGACGGATATTTGATGCCAACACCAAACCCAGCCTCAACTTACAAGTGTGTATTTTACACTGCTGTTACAATCACCCGCTGATCTATGAGGTTCTGTGAGTGATTGTGAACATTGTCTCTGCTGCAGGTGCTGTCCAACCCAGAGTTCCTTGCAGAAGGAACAGCAGTGAGGGACCTGAAGGAGCCAGACCGTGTTCTGATTGGTGGAGATGAAACGGCAGAAGGTCAGAGGGCCATCAGGGCTTTGTGTGCGGTTTATGAACACTGGGTCCCCAAATCCCGAATCATCACCACCAACACATGGTCGTCTGAGCTGTCCAAACTGGTGAGTGCTGGGCTGCAACTACTGATTTATTAAGCTGACGAATGTTTAAGAAATTATCTAGAAATATAGGCAGACAAAGTTTTTTTTGCAGCCAGGTTTTATATTTTTGAACTGTCAAATCTCTTTAAACAAGCAAAACCTAAATATAAAACTACCACCAGATACCTCAAACCAGCAAATCTGAAACATTGTAATTGTTAATAACTTAACAGATCATATTAGTTAAAGACTAATTTGCAGATACTAAGAGGAAAGGAGTGAGACAATTGGACATTGCACACTTTTAAATATATTTGCCACCTATGTTTTAGTACAATAACTCTGAACTCCAGTGTCAGAGAGTGTAAACATAATAGAAAATAAATAATGTGTGTTGTGTAGGCAGCCAATGCATTCCTGGCTCAGCGAATCAGCAGCATCAACAGCATCAGCGCTCTGTGTGAGGCCACCGGCGCCGACGTGGAGGAGGTAGCGAAGGCGATTGGTATGGACCAGAGAATAGGCAGCAAGTTCCTCAAAGCTAGCGTGGGTAAGAAACAAGCCGCTGTGTTAACTTTTATTGTCACCAATCAGGAATTAAGTGTTGCTTCCTGTCCCTAATTCTCCTCCACCTTTGTCAGGTTTTGGTGGCAGCTGTTTCCAGAAAGACGTGCTGAACTTGGTGTACCTGTGTGAGGCCCTCAACCTTCCTGAGGTTGCCTCCTATTGGCAGCAGGTGAGACATACCCAGCACAGACAGATGATTTCTCTATAGTATTTACTCACTGTGTTAACCTTTCTCTTTTCACCAATAATTCTGCCAGGTGATAGACATGAATGAGTACCAGAGGCGGCGGTTTGCCTGCAGGATCATTGACTGCCTCTTCAACACTGTCACTGGTAAAAAGATCGCTCTACTGGGCTTCTCCTTCAAAAAGGACACAGGTGACACAAGGTGTGTCTCATTCTTTTCCCTCTCACACCCTTGTAGACATTCTTCACTTCACTACTCTTTTGATTTGTTTCTCTCTGACAGCTTTTTGTCAATCAGTAACCGAGCGTTGTGCGAATGAAGAGCCTCTAAACAACACTTCTTATTTCTCCTCATGTAAAACCTGCAGTGTCACTGTTGATCACACTTTCCTCCACATGAACACCTGCCAGTCCTCCAAGTTGAACTGTGGCCCTGATCAAAGTTGACACTGATGTGTGTGTGTGTTTGTGTTGCAACACCAGGGAGTCGTCCAGTATCTACATCTCTAAATATCTGATGGATGAAGGCGCCAAGCTTTTCATCTACGATCCCAAGGTGCTGAAAGAACAAATCATTCATGACCTCTCGCAGCCCAGCATCTCAGAGGACAACCCAGAAAGAGGTGTGTGACAAAAACAATCACAGGCTGAAGTAAAACTTTTAGGATTTATTTTTTTTTATCAATACTAGGAAAAGAAAACTGATTAAATCCTTTTTAACAAGTCATGTTAGTCTTCATCCCACAATAAAAGTAAGTGATTACTGCGTAAGATGCCAAAATGTTGACGTTTTGGCTCTAAAATCGTCAATACTTGCAGATATTTTGAGCTGTGTGCAATAATTGAAAGTGTAGGATTTTATTTCTCTGATTTCTGACATGTCATAGATATTTGATTGCTTCCACCTTCATAATAAAAATTTATTCTAAAAGATTCAATTCCACAAATGGCCACTAGAGGCATGCCTGGAAGTGAACTTAAAATGCCAGACTTCAAAGTTTAAGCATGCTTCTTCTACTGTTATGCCGTCGATGGTGATGACCGTTTTGTGACACATTTTGAGGGGAAATTCTGAGTATTGTTAAATGTAATTCAACAAAGAGTTGAAGATTACTTTCTTGGATGTGACCAGTACGACTGACCACAGATGACTCATTGTGACTCTTGAATGACAAATCTTGCTGTTTGTTTGGTTCCTTAGTTTCTGAGCTGGTGACTGTGACAACTGACCCCTATGAGGCGTGCCAAAGTGCTCATGCTTTGGTCATCTGCACTGAGTGGGACATGTTCAAGGTCACAATCCATTTTTTCTTTAAATATCCTTTTAATTTCTTTACCCCTACAAAATAAACTCATAATATTCTTCTAATCCACTACAGGAGCTGGATTATGAAAAGATTTACAAAAAGATGCTGAAGCCTGCCTTCATATTTGATGGTCGCCGTGTGTTGGATCACCTCCATGCTCCCCTCCAGAACATCGGCTTTCAGGTGAGGACGGGAACACACCTAACTCAAGCAGTACACTGCACATACCTCGTATAATTTTTATAGAGGGAAGTGTGCTGATGCTTTTATGATATCACTGGCTTCTCTGTTGACAGATCGAGACCATCGGTAAGAAAGTCACAGCATCACGAATCCCTTACACCCCAGCGGCTGTCGGTCCTCGCATTGCTGTCAGTGAACCTCCCACCAAGAAAGCCAAAGTCTAAACCGCACTTCATCTGCCTCAATCACATGACAAGCAACACATTCCTCTCTTCGCCTTTCCATCGCTGGTGAAACGTTTCGTTTAGGCCTGAGTGCTCTGCTGCCTGGTCATGCCTGTTCTCCAGACAGCGCGATCAGCTGCTCCCTGCAGGAGGTCGAAGGAGAGGAAGAAGCTGAGCCTTCAGATCAAATTTGTGTGAATGTGATTCATGAATGTGTCTGAATCTTGGATGAAGTTTGGTGACGAACAAAAAGGAAGAATTAATTTTATATGTTTTATGTCTAGTAGCATTTAAACATGAGGGTAAACACAAGGTAAACTCAATGCTGTCTATTTTAGTCCTTTTGAAATGAACACTATTCATGTGAGTCTTCTTTCTTACAGTATTTACTGTACAATCAAGTATTAATGCTAAATTTTATACGGTTTTTTATTATATTTTTATAAATCATCTGTATCAGTGGCTGTCCCTGAAAATATGCCAATGCAATAAAATATGATGGATATTTTAATTAGTGCTTGTTTATTAAGATAAGACCAAAGTTACTCAAACGTTAAACTCACAAAACCAACCCCAATTTAAAACTATAAATATTTAAACATGTTGGCACAAAAAAACTCTTACTCCAAGGCATAAATTAAAATTTTATTGCCTTCAAAAAGAAAAGTCTGAGCCTTAAGTGGCTCAAAAGATAAACAGAGATCTTCAGCAGTCTAAATGTCATTAAAGGTTTAAACTGAACTTATCCGACATAGCTGAAAGTAAAAACAAAGTTTCTTTTTAAAATGGTTAACAAACATAAATTTAATCTTGTATAACTCATAATTCCACCTCCGTGCTGCTGCATGAAGACTTGGACCGATAAAACCCTCCTCTCCTACATTATTAAACAGTCAGTCCAGGAGCAGCAGACATCAAAGAGCCCCCTCAGAGCAGCAGATCAAAGGTCAGCAGCTCTTCACCTGAAGTCCAGGACCCTGAGGGGAGGGAGTTCATGCCAGATGAGATTTAGGGCCCCCCCTTGAGGAGAAGAGATTGCAAATTACAGCGACAGCTAACAGCAAGTTGTATTTCTTTTAACAGAGAGTCACAGATTGAGTCAGCACACAGGTTATCCTCATATCTGCAGGCTTTAAAGATCCTCCGGCCGGCTCACTTTGATGTCTCTTCTCTAAAACAGCTCAGAGCAGAAACAGTCAGTGGTGAGGAAGAGTGAGAACAAATGGTCCCTGGACTCCACGTGATCTTCATCAGTTATATTTCATAAATGCGTGTGCAGGATATGATGTTTCACGTTATTACAGGTGTTGAGCTTGTGTTTTTATTTTACACTGTGTTTGTTTAAAGTTGCTGTTTTTTTATTCTGCTGTTGCTGCTTCTGCTTTTCTCTTGTTCAGTAGATTCTTCAGGAAGAACTCGCCTGTGAAGAGAGACAGCCTTTATGAGAGATATTAGATTATTTGTTATTGATTTAACTTAAAGTGAAGGTAGCAGGTTTCAAATACTTTTTTTAATCTATGTACAAGGGTGAATTTCTAGTATAGTGTATCACAAAGCTGTTGCATGGACTGCAAAACCAGTGGGGCAAATATTCACCCTTTTGCCACATTAAAACAGCCTCTCTGCTCCAAAACTCATCGCCCATTATAACGTTAGATATTCAGGTCCCTTATTTTGGTTTTCATTATCAAATTACTATTATAGTCATGAGCTCAAAAAAAAGTGTAGCCTACCATGGGAAATCTCTGAGTTTTGCACAACAATTTAAGTTTCAGCCTCCCCACATTACAAACACACCTTTAGATAAAAATCTAACACACAGCTTTCCAAGTCAAAACTTCACAAATTATTTGGAAATTTGTTTACTGAGGTTTTCAGATTTCAAAGCTCAAAGTGGTGGGAAAAGTATCTTAAGAATTCAAAACATAATGTCCTTGCAGAATCAGTATTAGTGCTACTTTTCTTCAGAAATTCTTTGTATAGTAAAAAAAAAAAGCATCTCTGAAGTGATGAAAGTGCAGTCTGTGGATAGACAAGGTGTCTGGGACCCACTTTCTTCAAAGATGCTACAGCAGCTTGATCATTAAATCCACATATTACACATAAACTTCTCTTTAATTCAACTTTGTATGCCATCAAACTGCTTATGATATTGAATTATTAATAAAACTGTTATTAGAGAGTGAAAACTCAACATTTGAATAACGCAAAACCATCTTCACACAATCTGACAAATCAGAAGAGGTGCTTCTAAATTAGCCGAACAGGCCCTTTAAGCTGCTGTTTCAGTTAACAATCTTTAGTATTCTTTTATCATATAAAACATGCCTGCTTTTAAATTGGAATACACTTAACTTTAACTTCTATCTCACCTGCTTTGTAGGAGGACCTCACCAGAGGCCCGCTGGCTGTATAAATGAAGCCCATTTCATTCCCCACTTTCTCCCAGTGAGCAAACTTCTCTGGAGTAACGTATTCCTCCACCTAGACACAAAACATCATCACATAGTGAGTTTATTCCTCAAATATAAACAAACACTCCTTAAAGCATCATTAACTGACCTTCAGGTGGCGTTTCGTGGGTTGCATGTACTGGCCCAGTGTGAGACAGTCCACTCCTGCTTCTCGCAGCTCTGCCACAACATGACAACAAGTGTGAGCAGGACATGGATACACACTTTGAATGAAAACCTTTGAAGTGTGTCTGTGTGGTGGTGTGTGCACTAACCAGTCATCGTATCAAGAACTTGCTGATCAGTCTCCCCCAGCCCCAGCATGATGGATGTCTTCGTGAGCACGCTGGGTTTGACTTTTTTGGCGTGCTTCAGGACGCTTAGAGACTGGTCGAAGTTTGCTCTGGGGTCACGTGCATGCCTGAAAACAAGAAAGGTGAAAACTGATCATAAAGGAGATCATAGATTTAGATTTCTTAAACAATCATGCCCTACCTGAGTTTTTGCTAAAATTTAAATTACACTTACACTTGGAAATTTGCTCTCTTGCTCCACCTGCTGGTGAAGATGTCTTTTACTGCTTTCTTCTATCTCAGTTCAATTCCACAATATAAACTATACGTTTACAGCATAAACCAAAGGCCTGATTTAAGTTTTATCTGGCTATCAGCTAGATCAGTTCTCTCTGGTTTTATTTTAACAATTTTTTTCTATTGTGTTAAGAAAATAAGATCCCAAAAATAAACATTCACTGTCTATCATTTCAGTAACCCTTCTGACATTTCCTGCTTTTTACCCTGCTTGGTTACTGATTATAGTCCTCTAAAACCAGACTATGAAGCAGGTTTAGGTCAGACATAATACAGTAAATAGAAGCAGTATTTCTGGTGTCAGTTAGTACCTCTGTAGCTCTCGCACCGTCTCCACGTTATGAGCGTAGACGTCTAACCCCGACAAGGCGATCATCTCCACTGCAGCTAGATCACCCCGAAAATCAGGGGTCAGGCATTCAACGAGGATCTGAGGACTCCTTTATGAGGACAACAAATGTTCTGAGTCATTCATTTTGCAGAAATAAAAGTGCGGGACAAAAGGGTTACATAAAATCAAAGAAAAAGCGATGGAGTCATACCTTTCCTTCAAGTTGGAGACAGTTTTAGCAAAGTGCGATGCTCCTCCATCAGAGATATCTGCACAGGAAGAGAATATCATTATCTCTAAAGCTGAGGGTTGGATGTGAATTTATCATATTTGTATATAATAAAATTTTGGTAACAGTTTGAAAATCAACTTTGAGAAATTCTACATTCTATAGAATTCATTTTGTTCAGTGGGGCTTGGGTTTTTCAGCCTCTACATCAATCTGCTTCAAACATCAGGTTTTGAATCCAGAATAACTTTGGTGGCACTCTCAACCACCTCCCTCTGCCTCCAGGAAATAAAAACATGTTTTTTTCTTCAACTTCCTCAATCTCAGCAGTGATAAAACCGAAGTTTTCCTCATTGGAACCAAATCCACACAACAGTTTTTTCCAAACCTTTGATAACTCCTCAGTGTCTCCATCCTCTTAGGCTAAGAGTCTGAGTGTCATCCTCTACAGCACACTGTCATTCCAAGCTCACATCCATAATGTTACTCAGTCTGTAAACTTCCATCTATGTGACATTAATTGTCTCCGCTCGTCCCTCAATCCCAACAGCACCTCCGTTCTTGTTCACACACTGGTCACATCCCGCATTTATCGCTTTTCTTCAGTCTCAAATCTCAAGTCCAAACTCTGCTGCCCACATCATCACCAGATCCCTGAATCTCCTTGAATAACACCACTCCTGTCTTTCAGCAGTTCCACTGGCTCCAGGTCAAACATCAAATCAATACCAAGATTCTTCTCCAGGACATCCATAACCTCGCTCCTCCATACCTCTCTTGACTCCTGCACATCACCACACCCACCTGCTCTCTCAGCTCTTCTTCTTTCATCCACCTCTTGCTCATCTGACCACCATTGGGTCCAGAGCCTTTAGCTGCTCCGCCCACCCATCGGACATCCATAACACTGACTCTCTGTCTCACTACTCAAATCTCTCAAAACACAGCTTTTTAAACGTACGTACTCACTTCGACCCCCACTCACCAAACTGCTGCACATATTAATTTTATACACTGTAAATCATTATCATTACACGTTCTTCGTTTTTATCGCTGCCTTGTGAGGTGAGCTTATGTATTTTAAAGAGGGGTCTATAAAAATGCATTATTATTACTATTATTGTTATTATTATCATCATTACTGGTGTGACTTGAGTAGAATTAATAAAGAATACAGTACATTAAGACATTAAGACATGGTTACCATCTCTGTCCACTGAGGTAAGAACCACGTAATCCAGTCCCCAGGCAGCGATAGCTTTGGCTGTATTGTACGGCTCATCAGGGTCCAGAGGTGGGGGTCTGCGGGCAGTTTTAACAGAACAGAACCTGCACCCACGGGTACACGTGTCCCCCATAAGCTACATGGATACAGAGAGAACAAGAGAGAGGGAAGCATTGTTAAATGAAGGTTTAGTATGTGAAAGATTTAATTGATCAAATAGTCACAGAAGACTCACCATGATGGTGGCTGTTGCAGTAGAGAACTCGCCACCTCCCCAGCACTCTCCAATGTTCGGACACCGGGCCTCCTCACATACCTGTGGAAGAAAACAGACAGAGAACAGACACAGGATCTCTGGACTTTTTTTAGTGCCAAAAGTATCTAACTGAACTTTATTAATGCTTCTATATTCAAGCTTTTCCTCTTGTGTTTATCCTGTCATGTCGTTCCAGTGTCTCTAACAGATATCAATAAAGCAACAACAACTATAACTACACTTTCATCCTCTAACTTGTGCTGATGTTTCTTATATTTGTGTAACTCACTGTGTGCAGGTTGAGGTCTCTCAGCGTGTTTTTCAGCTTGTTGAAATTTTTTCCTATGGGGATCTCTGTCTTCAGCCATGGGGGAAGACGCAGCCTATGACAAAATTGAGAGATAAGTCCATTTTACAAATGTACATATAAACTGTTCCCAAAAGGGTGAACCACAATTTTAAATCATTAAAAAAAAACAATTAATGTAACGATGCAAATAATGCTTGTATTATAAAGCCCCGTACCTTGAACCAAATTCTTTATGTCAATGTGAAAAAGTCATATAACAATGCTATAACTCAGCTAAATTTCAAGATACAGGGTATATGCTGAAACCCAGAGATTAATTTCAATACCTTTTCAAGACTTTTTAAAAAATCTTTCAAAAAGTTTTGAGACCTCATTGCAATTTTAAGCTGTTGATAGCAACCCATCTTAAGCAGCTGTGGTTTAAATCTAAATAGAAATGGGGTAAGCTGTGAAGGAATAAGGCTTGAAAGAATAAATGAAACTACTGACAGGTTTATTGACACACCCATTCTTGTTCCCATACAAGAAGAAACAGCAATTATTCAACTATTATTATTATTCAAGGCCAACTAGCTGAAAAAACAAAAACGTATTTCATCATGACCAAAATTTAGGAAATGTGCCTGAGACTGTGTGATTTGCTTTCCATCAGCTTCTTGTGTCCACCATCGGCACGTCATTGATGACATGTAAACAGGCGGCTCCGAGGCAATCTAGATGGACTTACATGGTTCATTGTCTGAAATCTTACATGTCCATTTTGCTAAGCTCCAATAGCTGACAACTTCACCGGCTAAATGATTAACGGCCAAATCAGGGGACAATCGCAAAGGGGAAAAGAAATATTCATGGATACTTTTGGAGTCAAAGCTTTAACACCAATTAAAATTCAATACCTCATAAAACCACAAATATGACTTTTAAATAATTTTTAAGGGCCTTAATTTTCCCACAATTGATTTATCAACTTTTAATACTTTTTAAGACCCCACAGACACCCTGAGATAAAAGAGGAACTATCAGCTTACAGTTATCTACCTCATGAAAATGATAGCAAACAGAAACTTAACCTCCTTCCAACAACCTCATCCTTGGTGAGGTGTAGGGCAGGTATTTTTTTTTTTTTTGCCTCACATCATAGAAATAAATTCAATTGGAATTCATCCAAACAGAAAAAGAAGTTTTGTATTCATAACTGTGACAATCTTTAATGCATTTAGCTCAACACAGTAGATAAGACTGAGTCTGAGTTGATCTTTGGACTTTCTTCCGATAACAGTTCACACATAAAATGAGAAGTGTAGTACAAATCTTCCTTTACTAACAGCCATTGTATCCATTCTGCTCTCACCTCTCTCCCTTCTCTCTCTTCAGGTTGCCTCTGTACTCTGTCCACTTGCTTTTTTCGGACAGCTCCCCTGAAATAAAGTCTTGCAGATCGGGTCCATCCTCACTCAGGAGCTGTTTCTTTCTGTCAGCCCGGTCTGGGGACGATTTGGCCGCTGTAGTCAGGCTGCTGCTGTAGACCTGCTGAACAGAGGACTAAGGATTACCTCAAGTGCTTTACAGAGTGTCTTAGCAAAGGCACAATCTGTTGTAAAAAAAAAAAAAAAAAAAAAAAAAGCCCGATTCATCACTGAACAAGACGCTTTGCAGTTCAGCTGATAAACAAAACACATGACAAAACATCACGTTAAGTTACATCACTGCTGGTTGTATCTCCAGGCCTGTAACCAAGCTCACATGAGACGTTAGCTGTTAAAGGCTGATTTAAATCGTTACTGTTTGTTAAGTGGAGAATACTTGAGCTGTAAATTTAATACTCACATGTGGGATGCTTCTAGGACTCAGCAAGAGGTGGTTTGTGGAGAAACGACCTGCGACACAGCAACTTTGCTTGAGCAGCGCCATGACTTTAGCAGCAGGCAGCTGTCATTGGCAACAAACATCGATGAGCGGCTGCTTTGGTCTGGTGTTGCATTCAGGGGATTTCGGTGAAACGGCACTGGAGGAATTCCAAGGGTGGGCCGTTCAATGACCACTCCAACAATAAGTAATCCCCAAGTGTGATACTTTTTCTAAGTTTTATTAAACAACCAGAAGTATTTTCAAATATTTCTTCCCATTATTATTTTCGATCAATCCGCATTGCAAACCAGTTTTATAGGCAAGATTTACAAACTTTTAGCTGTTTTCAAGAAACAAACCAAATAAGAGTATTTCTATCTTTTTGATGCTTTGCATGGCTTTTAGTACAGAAAATTTACAAACACCTCTCAAACTATATTGACTCTCACAAATTGAAAAGAATATCTGAAGCAATTGTGGACGCAGTAATTGTTTGACCTTATTTTTTTAACATAATTTTGTAGTGGAGTAATTCCTTAAATTTCATATCACTTACATTCAAAAGGAAAGTGTGAGCATAATAATCAGTCCTATTGGTCTAAATTATACTAATTAGTTATCATATTACATTTTCAATCTCATCGTGATGACTTGACGTCTCATAATTATTCCCCTTTTCTTTAACTGGGCTTTCATAGATATCTAGTTCTTGTTTTACTTTACCAAACGTTTTTAACCCAAAACAACCCGAAAACAACCACGAATTCAGTTATCGTCTTGTAATGCCTGTGATGTTACGCACACACTCTACATTTGCGTCGTGACGTCCTTCCGTCCTCCTTTCCTTTGCTACCGGCGAGGTGAGGATAGCTGAAAATTCACTGTCTGAGTTTCATCTAACTTCATCTGTGCCATCTAAACACGATATCAGCTTAATTTTCAGATATTTAATAACGGAAAACATTGTATTTCAGTCTACAAGCTATATTTTGATTTGTATGTTGGTATAAATGGGAGATATGGTAGATGTTTGTGGCAGGCTTGTCGTTTAAGGCCTGCTATCGCTGCTCATTCTACGCTGATGGCAGCCACAGATCAAACAAAAATATCAAAATAGACGGGTGTTAGTCTATAGAAAGCCGTTTATTAGGCAGGTTACTGTGTAAAATTCAGATTTATGACTGCTAGTTGCAAAAGAGCTTTCCCTGATGCTACTACCCACTTGGGCTAACTTTTAGCATTAGCGCAGAAGCTAGTTGTAAAACAGTAATGGTCTGCACTACAAGTGACTGAATTTAACTGAGGCCACATTAATGGTCATGTGGTCTAAATCAGATGCAATACTTCACTACTCTCTTTTTTACTAGTGAATACACCAGGACATGTGTTGACAGCTGCACCCATTGAGTAGAATTGAGCTGGCAGTTTAGCAGTAACACATCATCACAGATCCAAGCAAGCTTCTGACCGTTCAACACGTTGTTTCTGTTTCTTTCGTAGAATGAAGACCATTCTCAGCAGTCAGACTGTCGACATCCCCGACAATGGTAAGAAAAATAACCCTTTTAGTACTTTGGGATCCTGAAGTTTTTATTAACCTTGTATCTAGATTTGTAACTGAGTTGTATGCATCCACTGTTTTACTCTCAGTGTGATTGAAATTTCTTGTCTGCTTCTTTCTCTGTTGTGTCTTAGTCGAGGTGAGGCTGAAGGGGCGGACAGTGATTGTCAAGGGGCCCCGTGGCCAGCTCGTCAGGAAGTTCAGCCACATCAACCTGGAGCTCAGTCTGCTGGGTAAAAAACAGAAGAAGGTAAGGTTGACATCTATCACAAAGGATGTAATCCTTAATTTAATGCTAGAGTAAATGTGTGTTCATAGAGATCACTGACTGCAGGGCACGATGATTCAAGTTAAGTATAAACTATGTATCGCGGTGTGAAAGTTTCTTGACCCCCAGGAAACCCTGCAAAACACTACAACATCAGTTTTAGCTGCTTTTAGCTTCTTCAAGCTACATCACCACAGTCAGTGAATATATGGGGGGTACTTTTGTTTTGATATTGTTGCTGTCACACACCTGGGTTATTGGATTGGCATGTTCAGTTCTTGTTTTATTACACTCAAACTTTGCTGTAAGTGAATTTAAATGTGTGATTTGAAAATTCAGGCACACATAAAAGGCAAGCAAACTGTTCGAGTTAATGTGAAGGATGCTTTCAGAGTAAAACTGTTTAATATAAATATTAACAAAATGTGTTAACTATACTAGTTGGAAAAATGTTGAATGGTTGGATCAGTTATGAGATTTTACACTTCAGTGAAAGTGATGTGAGCTGCTGTTTGGTTTCTCAGCTTCGTGTGGACAAATGGTGGGGAAACAGGAAGGAGCTGGCCACAGTCCGCACCATCTGCAGCCACGTCCAGAACATGATCAAGGGAGTGACTTTGGTGAGGAAAGCAGTGCAGCTGATATAACTCTGTGGTTCTAGTCTTTCATGCTGGAGTTAGAGTTCAAATGCTCAGATTTACTGGCTGTAACTTATTGGATTCTGTTTGACTGCAGGGTTTCCGCTACAAAATGCGCTCCGTGTATGCCCATTTCCCCATTAACGTCGTCATTCAGGAGGGTGGAAGTATGGTGGAGATCAGGAACTTCCTGGGAGAGAAATACATCCGCCGTGTCCGCATGAGGGCAGGTAAGTCTGCTGCGAGTGATTGAACACTCAGACAAAAATTCTGTCAACCTTCTGACGACTTTCCCAGTTGTAGGTGTATTTTTTTCCCTGAAAGTGTGGTGCTCACTGTGTACAACAAAAACCAGTTTTAGAAGATATTGACATTACATCAACTTTTACACCGCAGTAATTAAAGTGTGTTGGTGGCATACAGGTTTATATCAACTCAGTACTTGGGCTATTTAAATTTACACAAAGTTAGGGGTTGTTCTTTGTCATTGTATTGCAGTGTTTTGTGGAGAGCCATCAAGTGAATTAGTCCCACCCACTGTGATCTGCCTCATGTTTCATTATTGCTTACATTGACACCAGTTGATTTGATTTCTTCCTCTCTTCGTCTTCCCGTCCAGGTGTGAACTGTGCAGTTTCAGCAGGCCAGAAAGACGAGCTGGTGCTGGAGGGTAACGACATTGAGCTGGTTTCAAACTCAGGTACGCTCTATGGCATGTTTCTCCACTTACTTTTCCTTCACGGTGCTGTTACTTCATTCTAGGTAACTTCAGATTGTTTATGATGAAGGTACCCCTCATGTTTGGGCCCATCCTTCAGTTTCTGGGCTCTTGACTTGTGGATGTTGCAAGTTTTTGTCCTGTTTCTGCCCCGTTACCTGATGAAATGTTTCAAGGCACTGATGGGAGCTGATATCAGTGATGAAACAAACCAGCTAATCTTGGCAACATCGCTGTCAAACTTGCTCATCCTTGCCTACCAGTTTATTTACCACATGTATTTATCTGTTGCTAGTTTCTATCCCCTGTCATATAGCGTTGTGGATCAACCAGTCATATCCCCACATGTTTGGCATCCCTTCTCCATGACCCTAACTTATCAGCAAGAGTTCAGAGATCAGTTCTGTCTCAAAGTAAAATCCCTCTTCAGTATCAGATGTGGTGCATGTACAGTTTATTAACAGTAGCAATAAAGACTTTTCAGCCACTTGTTTAAAAGAATTAAATAATGGAATTGGTTACTTAACATTTTATTTTTATAGTATTAAGTATAGACACCTTCTTACATGATGTACTGATTTGAGCACTTGACAATAACTTCAATTGCTTCAGAGGCGGAAAGAGTCAAACAGATACAGTTTTTGGACAAGAGCCATGATTAACTTAAAATGTTTCACTCTTCTTCAAAAGCGCCTTAAACTTCCCAAATGTTTTGTTGTGCCCTGTATTTACTTAAAAGCTGTGCCAGATTAACTCTGTCTGAAAATACAATCAGTGCACCATGAATTAGTTTGTATTCTTCCCTGGTCAGTGTCATTTCATTGTAAGTTGATTTTCCTGACTCCCCTCCCTGTGGTTCACTGTTATTTGTAAGAATGGGATTAACTTTGTTTTTTTATGGTCTGTACTCACCAAATTTCCCTTTGGATAAAATGTGTTAATTATATTGTTTTAAATTCTTCATTTAAAACCAAACAGTTCATCCTAGATGAAGTCAAGTCAACAAAATAGCCATAAGCAGCTGGTTGGCTGGTATCGCTTGACAGACAGTGATTAACTAAACTCTTCATTTGCTTTTTAATGACTTAAAATATAGCACTCTTTACTTGGAGTTTATGGAAACATTTTTAATTTTAAGCTGATGAAACTTGGTACACAATTTCATCACAGAAATCTGTGGAGTATGGCACCATTGAGATAAAACTGTTGCTATCCCATTACTTCATGGTTAGTTTCTCTCCAGCTCCTCTGTGGTTATTGTGACCCTGTATGTGTTGTGTTGTGATGTGATGCTCACCCTCCCTACCTTTGTTTGTTCCAGCTGCTCTGATCCAGCAGGCCACCACAGTCAAAAATAAGGATATCAGAAAGTTCTTGGACGGTATTTACGTGTCTGAGAAGGGAACAGTAGTGGAGCCGGATCAGTAAAAGTTACACCTGCACTCGTAGAGGTTAGATGATGCCGCCGAAAGACTCTGTCGCAGAACTTTATTTCTGCATATTCTTTTTTTGTGTGTCTTGTCTTAGTGCATGTGAAGACAAGCATTTCCTTTTCTCCTCCTTTCCACTTTTCTGTGTTGATTGCAAGATCTTCTTTGAAAAAGCAAATAGGTGTTGTTCAAAGTGTAAGGGTCAGATTGTCTCACTCCATACAATCAGCTTACAGGACTTACTGTTGATTTGGGTTAAAATTTAGTTCATACCCCGGAGCTTAACTCAAATTCTAAACTCAAAAGAAAATGTTAAACCTTACCGTTAGATACCAGCAAGTAATATCAGAAACCTGTAAGATGATGTGAAATTACATATAAACAATCCAGTGTTTGATGTTTCTTTAGATTTAAATGAATAGTTTGTTATACCATGTCAAATGAGAGATGATCTTATCATAGCAGTATAGTAACACTGAGTGGATGACAACCTGTTGTCTTTTAACCACAAAATGATACTAAAATGTGTGTGGCTGGTTTCTTCGCTTTAATCTGGGTTCATGTCATGCGTCTTTCTGCTTGTTGGGATCATAAGAAGTCATCTAACCACACATCTGAGGCACTTTACTCACTCTTCTCTTTTGCTTTTCAGCTGCTTTGATCCAACAGGCCACTACAGTGAGAAAGAAGGACATCAGGAAGTTCCTGGATGGCATCTACATAAGCGAGAAAACAACTGTAGTGGAGCAAGAGATAGAATAAGATCAGTCATATTGAATAATATCCAACATATTGAATAATATCCACCATGTTGAATAATATCCGATATGTCCTGTTGTGACCAATAAAGCTTTCATTTTTTCCATCAAACCTGCTATCCTTTGTTTTGTTCTGTTTTTTCAATTGCACTGCAAGCAAGGCTTGTGCTGAAGTTGCCCGGACATGTCTGAAAAGAGGCTGGCCTCTTATCCTGCGTTGATCTAAGCTGTACCACAGAATTCAATGACCGATCCAAGAGTGGAACTTCAGTCATATGCAGAACCACTTTAGATCTCGCTTTCAGTCTTTGTTTATTTAAAAAAACTGAAGAAGCATGGTGGTAAATAAACCATGAGTTATGGCCAAATGTACAAAATTAGGATCCCCTTTTCTTCAGGGGCTCTTAGTGAATATGTAGTCTATCCTGGGTGGTGGATGCCTGATCTAGAAATTGTCTCATATGAACATAAGTAAGCATTTCATTAACACATTAAATTGCACATCTGCTAACTCCCAAAAGTTCCACCTTCCACTGTTTTTTTGCACTTTGTATTTAAAAGGTTGAATTAAAACTTGACCCTGCATTCATTGGATAGCTGAAAGGGTTGAATTAAAAAAAATGTTTTTACAATAGTTGAAATATTGGCTGCGCAGATTTTTACCTTTTTCATACTTTTAAATGATGAAGCTGATGGGACTCAAAGTCAAAAGATGATCATGAAAGTTCTTTCAGTTGTTACCATTATATTAACTGATCATCTAAAGACTGCTTGTAGTGATAAACATCAGATTTTGAGGACTAATTTTTTTTATTTTCGGAAATTTCCATTGTATTTTGTTCTGAAGCAGCTTATTTTTTCTTACTATTAATTTTATAGAATACTCCTTAGCTAATTTCATACACTACTTTTTCTTCTACTACTACTTCTACTACTACTAGAATTAATAATAATATTAATAAATATAATAATTTGTGTTTTAAATGAGTTTTTAATGTGTCACTTTTATTGAGCTCCAGAGAAACGTTTTTAATCTTGCTCACACTGTGGTAAACACAGGCCGATGACATTAAATTTGATTTAATTTGAAACTGAATAGCATTTTATGTATATAATATAAATTTAAATATTCACCTTTTTCATCAAACATTTATTTGAAGTTTTTTTTCATGTGTCTCATGCTTATTCTCTTACATTAGTTAACTTCTTATTCATAAGGTGGTACACAAGGAGTCCTATTGTCAATGCCGTATCGTTTTTTTAATATATATATATGTGGTATTCAATTATATAGTAATCATAGTTTGTCAAAACGTTGTATTTGTCACCTGAAAATATTTCCACTAATTTATTTCTTATTATATTATTATTTCTTATTATAATTATTTTAATTTCTTCAATGTAAACATATGTACACTTTTTTTCTGTGTTTACTCCCTTTACTTCTTTTCAACACATTAAATACTGATTTTTGGACAGTTTCTGTGTCGTTTTTGTTATTTTTGGGTGTAATGTAAAATTTTGTTTTCTAATAAACAAGGGTACAACGCACGCGCAGGGAGTGACGCACGACGTACATCCAACCAACTACCGGTCGTGCGTCATCTCCGGGCTACAGCAGAGCTCTGCTTCGCGCCAACTAGTTAAACAATTTCTCTACTTTTCTGACTCTAAACTGCGAAAAAAAACGACTTCAGCATGGTATGTTGCAGATTTTTACTAATTTGTCACATGTACTGCACGCTATTAGCTAGAATGAGCTGACTAATTAATCGACGATAATCCTGTTATCACCTAAACCAAGTGAGACATAACATGTTAGGTGTGAGCTAAAGGTAAAAATGAGGGATTACAGATCATTTAAAGCAAAACACGGAGTTCAACTGAGAACACAGTGCGATCGTTAATGCTCTGTTCTCGTGCAGCGGTTGGTCATTTGTCCCTGTTTTGTGTACGGTTTTGAAACAAATAAATTCTGTAAACAGGTGCATTAAAGCGACTACTTCTTTATAATCATTATTTACAGTGAGTTGGTGGACACTAGGCAGCCCTATGATCTGAGCAGTCAATGTTACTGTGTCAGCCTCTCTCCACCACTGTGTTTTAATGAGGTTAATGTGTCCAACATGTTGGTGCACACACAGGACATCAGGCGGTTCTTTGCGCCAAATGCAGCCAAGCCTGTGGTGCAGAAACCAGCCTCAAATGGAAATAACAAAACAGAGGAGAAGAAAAAGAAGAAGAATCTGTCCTCTTCAGATGAGGAAGTGAAAAAGAAAGAGACCGCCAAGGTAAGGACTGATCTTGTCAGAAGTCCTGTATCATTTTATTCCTCATGACATCTTCTTTTATCTCAAAAATATTCTGTTTATTTGCATCAGGGCAAAAGCTCTAAACAAGAGGAGAAACGCAAAGATGGCGAGAAAAAGAGAAAGAAGAGTGCTGTCATAGAATCAGGTTTGTTTGATTTTAAGTTACGACATGATGCCTGTCACTGACTTTGTGATTAGCTCCAGCGTGTACCTCTAATGTGTTATCATTACATTACAGTCACAGAGCTAGAATTAATTATCTCTGTAATAGAAACCAGTAATATTCTTCTCACATACGTACCAGGTTGTTTTGTCATTACCATTGATGTTTTTGTCACCACTTTGCATAATTTCATTCATTGTCTAAAGTACGAGATACAAGCAGTGGTTCGGAGATTCAGATTCAGATTCAGATTCCTTTTTTTAGCCATTTGTGTAAATTAACACATAGGAATTTGTGTTGGTGACAACATGTGTGTATTTGCAACAAGTACTTTTTTCACAAATAAACACACCAAAAACAAATAAACAACGAAGAACAACGACGACGAGGAAACCAACATCTTCCTCAGTCCTGCTCTCTATCTTCCCTGTGTCTTATATTTAACAACACAGATTTGCTTTTATTTTCTCACTGTCTGTAGACTCTGAGGACGAGCAGCCAGTGGGGAAGACAAACAAATCCCCCAAAGAGAAAAAGACTCAAAACAAGACAAAAACAATGGAGCCCCCTCTTAAAAAGGATCCAGTGCAGTACGTCTCTGAGTCAGGTAAATGGACTCAGGCTGATGAACAGTTTCTGTTTAATGTCTTTGACAGGATCTTTCTAATCCTCTGTCTTTCTGGCTCTAGACTCAGACAGTGACAACTTCCAGAGTCTGAAGAAGTCCTCAAATGTCAAGCAGAACGGCTCGTCCAAAACAACCAAGTCAGAATCTCAGAGTTCAAGTCAAGGAGCCAAAGCAGGGATGAAGTCTCCTGTGCGACCCTCCTCCTCCTCCTCCACTCAGGGAAAAACTGCTGTGAAATCTCCTTCTGTGCCTGTCACCCCCAAATCAACCCCACCTCCTCCACCCAAACGCACCCCCACCTCAGTCCTGGATTACTTCGGCAGCGGGACTGTTCAGCGCTCTGAGAAGAAGCTGGTGGCCAGTACCAAACGAAAAGCTGTGAGTGTAGATGGATTGTTTAGTTCACTTTCTCTCTTCAGTCTTTCTCACAAAACTCTCAAAATCATGATATAAACATGTTAAAGGAAGGATCTCTTAACAACAAACTAACTTTGTAATAACTGATCCTCTCTGTAGCCGACTCCGGACATGGATGATTTCCTCACTGACGAGCAAATCGCCAGAGAGCTGCAGATGGAAGAGGACATGGAGGTGAGTTTCTCAGCTTCCTAGTCAATTTATTTGCAAATTTTTTGGAGAAAAAAATGGGGGCCTTGTTTTAATGATGAATTTCCCCACATTACTGTAGTTTTAATCAAAGGAGCAGATTCAATAATTTGGTGGTTTATTTTGAAAAAATTTCACCCTTTAATTAAAAAAATAATCACATCAGAGAAAGTAATTTGTAGACATTTGGTCACTGAAGTCAGTAATTTCCTGTCCAGTGCTGTCGTCTCATTGGTAAGGTATAATAAGTTTTTACTTTGTAAGGTTTTTTTTCTTTCTCACATCCACCCCCTTCAGCTGGAAAAGCAGGTCCATGAGGATGAGGAGTTTGCTAGAACTCTGGCCATGTTGGATGAGAAACCCTTAGCAAAGAAGGTGATGACAAACAACAATTCAAACATACTTAAGTTTGATTAAAGCTGTTGTTAAATCTGATGTTTGTGGTTGTTTTGCAAAGGCGCGAAAAGGCTCAGATGAAAAACGAGACCCTGTCCCCAGTACCACAAAACAACAGGCCTGTTTGTCCGAGGACGAGATCGCCCCGACTCCAGAGAAGAAGCCCTCTCCTGTCAAAACCAGCTCCAAACTGGCCATGATGAAGAAAAAGGCTGAGGAGAGACATGAAGGGCTGAAGAGTAAAATGATGATTTCACCCTCAAAAATCAAAATTTCTCCCAAAAAAGAGCCCATCGCCTCGTCTAGCTCCGGCATGACGTTCACACCTAAAGAAGGGACCACGCCCAAATCGATTAAGACATCTCCCAAGAAACCAGAAGTGAGGAAGAGCTCTGATTATCCATCAACAGAAATGCCTATTCACTGCATATTGACTTATTTATGTTCTTCCAGAGCACAACTACGAGTCCTGATGACCCAGAAAAGAAGAAAGCCAACGCCTCTGCTTACAGGAGCTACCTTAACAGAGACGGACCACGAGCTCTGGGCTCAAAGGAAATCCCTCAGGTAGCGCACACATTAGCTGTTAGCCTGTTCTCATGACTGCTGCATTCTCTTTCTCCCTGTAGATGACCGCCCCGTGTCTGTCTGTGTCTTTCAGGGTGCAGAAAACTGTTTGGAGGACTGTGTGTTTGTGCTGACAGGCGTCCTGGAGTCCATGGAGAGGGATGACGCCAAAACTCTCATTGAGCGCTACGGAGGGAAGGTGACGGGAAACATCAGCAAGAAGACGACGTACCTGGTGCAGGGCAGAGACAGCGGAGTGTCCAAGCTAGAAAAGGTGAAGCACCTTTTATTCAGACTCACAAACTCAGGCCTAGAGAGGAAGTTTGAATGTCTTAAATAAGAATAAATGAAGATATGATTGCGTAGTTACACGGGGCTTGGTAAAACAAAGTGTCAGGTTAGAGTCGAGAATGTTTAGGAAGATACATTTTAAGAGTCTTATTTTTCAGATTAGCTTATTAACATTGTTAAATTCTAAACCTTATTATTAGGATATTACAACAAAGGAGGTGAATTTATATTTTTATTTACTATGAAAACTTAGATATGCTTTGAAAGGAATTAAAGAAGTGTCCAAGCTGTATCTCTTTCTTTCTCTTTCCTTTGCTGATTTTTTTGTTGAATTTAACGAATCATGTTTGTTTAACTCTCCCCATGGTCAGGCTGAGAGTTTGGGTACCAAGATCTTAGACGAAGATGGTCTGTTGGAGCTGATCAGAACCAAACCTGGAAAGAAGTCCAAATACGAGATCGCAGCAGAGACTGAGGTTAGCTCTCATATATTTCTTTAAAAAAGTGTTTTATTAGTGATGTTTCAATTACAAAGAAGTTAAATAACCCTTCTTTAATGAACCATTATCCTTTTTTTGTAAGTTGTTGTCAATGGGAAAAAAAAGTCTTTGAAACATCAGAAGTGCTTCTTATGTAGTTCATCTACATGAAAGAAAACCTGTGAGTCTGACTTGTGATGAGAAACCAGGCAGTAAATCCAGTTATACTGGGGTTTAAAGGGTTAAAGGCTCTTCATGTGATCTTTATTAGGATGTTGTCCCATTTTTGCTTTAGGCTGGCTTGAGACTGCAGGCAAATGAGATTTATTTGTCAAATTAGATCGGACAGACAGAGTAACATGCTAAAAGAAAAGAAACAGAAGTTTGAACAGCTCAGGGGTGCTGCTGTGAGAGCTCAAAATGTAAAGTCAAACCTGCTACATTTGGCTGCAGAGTAGGTGTGACTAACAGACCAGATCTGTGTGCTGTAGAAGGAAAAAAGTAGGGATGCACGATATTATAGGCACAGTTTTGGTATCGGCTGATAAAAGCTTAAAAACACGTTTATCGGTATCGGCAGATATGAAAATTTCTGCCGATATGCACAGCCGATAAGGTGCTTTTCAGTTAGGATTATTATTATTTTCCATCTGAAAAATTAGCTCCTTAAATAAAATGTAGCACTTCATTTATTTGCACTGCAGAGCTCTGTGTCTGTCACCAGGTTGTTACAGTAGCTCTAAAATAATCAAATGCAACTTGGTTATGTTTAAAAATGCATTGTACATTTAAAGTTCATGTGATCTAAAGGAATTATTTTTCTGTATTTCAATACTGAATGTCTTGAGTTTGAAAAAATAATACATTTCTTATTTATGGTAAAATCAAATGTTTTTTGTCTTGTTTTATGTGTGTTTCTTAAACAAATAAGACCGTCACAATAAGAGTAACATATAAATTCCAGTACAGGATAGACTTAGCTTTCTTTACAGTGAAAAAAACAAACAAACTTGTGATTATCGGTATCGGTATCGGCCAAAAGGGGTTTCGAAATATCGGCATATCGGATATCGGCAAAAATCCAATATCGTGCATCCCTAGAAAAAAGACAAAGTTTTTGGTTTGCTTGGCTGTTTCTGATTCTGTAATGTCCTTTTCTAGAGCAAAGCCTCAAAGAACCGGACTCCCCCCGTTAACACTTCAAAGAGCACCCCTAAAGCCCAGAAGATCTCTCCCTCCAAAGGCAACTCCCGCTCCCCTCACACGCCAAGCCCGTCAAAAACCGGCCTGGCGCAGGGCCACAGGAACAAAGATATGGGCACTCCTCCTGGGAGAGGCTCAGGTCACACAGCCAGGAGGGATTTAGGCCTCGCCCCCTCCGCCTCTACCTCCACCTCCAAATCCTTTTCATCTTCTGTTCAAGCATCTTCATCTCCATCAACAACCGGGGAAGGCGCCAGCATGTTGTGGGTGGACAAGTACCGCCCGCGGTCTCTGAAGACTGTAATCGGCCAGCAGGGAGAGCAGAGCTGTGCCAATAAGCTGCTTCGCTGGCTCCAGAACTGGTACAAAAACCATGGCGGGGGTGCTGCCAAACCAGCAGGTAGTTAAACTCTGTTTGTGTTTTTTAAAAGCGAAGAGTAAAGATAAAACCAGGCTCATTGTGTTTCAGTGAATTCTACAAACTGTGCTAAAAAAACGTGTGTTGTGTGGCTTTTCTTTGTGCAGCACCAAGGTTTGGTAAATTTGGAGGAGGAAAAGACGATGGATCAGGATTTAAAGCTGCTCTGCTCTCTGGACCTCCAGGGGTGGGGAAGACCACCACAGCCGCTCTGGCCTGTGAGGTCAGTCTGAAAACACACACACGTGTTTCTCTGTGCTTCGTAGTGACACCAGGATAATGTAACCCTAACACATACTTCATCGATGGATCCTGTTTGGGTGAAGTCATTGTTGTAAGTCTCAGACTGAGCCTCTGTGCTGTGATTGTTCTCCGTCCTGCAGGAGCTGGGTTTCAGCTACGTGGAGATGAACGCCAGCTGCACTCGCAGCAAAAACAGCCTGAAGGAAGTCGTTGCCGAGTCACTGAACAACACCAGCATAGAGGGTTTCTACAAAGGTGAGTTCTCCTCAAATAACATCCACAGTATTTAGATTATTTAACAGATTCAAAGATCAGCAACTATAACCATGTGACACTGGTGCTCGATTCTCAGTCATGATTCACTTGATGAAAAAATCCTTTTAGGTTTTTCACAGAGGCCATTTTTTGGAAGCTGTAACTCTGTCAACTCTGTTTTCTAGTAATTAGACAAACTTTTAACACAAATTACTCTTGTCCAGAAGTGCAGGGGGTGTTATTCAGTAAATGTAACTTGTTTGTGTATCTGTGTGGGTTTTTTTTGCAGGCAACTCTCAGACAGTGAGCAGTAAACACGTCCTGATCATGGATGAGATTGATGGAATGGCTGGAAACGAAGACCGTGGAGGAATTCAGGTTAAAGAAAATCTCCTTGATAGTCTGAAAATTTACAAATTGACATCATATGTGATTATTTCCTTAACTTTGAGATGTAAAAGAGTCATGTTAGAGTAATCATGAGATTAATCTGTTTTGGTGTCTCCAAGTAAACTTTTGTAGTCACCAAATTTCAATGTTTCTAGCACCAGCCACCACAAGCATCACTAGGACTGCAAACAACAACTGGTGGATATTTAACCATTTCTCAAAACTGACCTCTGACCTTTTGTCCGCTGTAGGAAATGATCGGCCTGATCAAAAACTCCAAGATTCCCATCATCTGCATGTGCAACGATCGCAACCACCAAAAGATCAGGTCCCTGGCCAACTACTGCTTTGACCTGCGCTTCCAGAGGCCGCGAGTGGAGCAGATTAAGGTACGCGCACACACACACTCTCACTGACATGTGCATCCTGTCCCCAGACATGTTGTTAAAATTTAGGTTATAATGAGCAAAAAAGTCCAAAATACAATCCACAAACAGACTTAAGCATTCACTCACTTGATAAACAAAGACACAGTGAAATAAGAAACTTTGATTTTTGTTAAAAAGTTGCTCTCATGTTTCTGTTTTTGTTTTCCAGGGAGCCATGATGTCGCTTGCTTTCAAAGAGGGAATCAAGATCCCGCCCCCAGCACTTAATGAAATCATCCTCGCCTCCAACCAGGATGTCCGACAGGTGAAGAAAACACAAAAAAAGTTTAATAAAACTCAACTCATGCCACAGTTTTTCTTCCTCCCATCACGCTGTCTGTTTTTTCTCTTCAGGTGATCCACAACCTGAGCATGTGGTCGGCCAGAGACAAGGTGATGACGTACGACCAGTGCAAATCTGACGCAGCCAAAGCTCGCAAGGACATGAAGATGGGGCCGTTTGATGTTTGTCGAAAGGTGTTTGTGGCCGGGGAGGAGACTGACAACATGAGCTTCATCGATAAGTCTGATCTGTTCTTCCACGACTACTCGCTAGCACCGCTCTTTGTCCAGGAGAACTACCTGCATGTTCGACCTAAAGCTGCAGGGTGAGAACAATTAGATGACTGCCTCCTGGGGCTGTCTACTTTTACACACTCATGTTCTTGATCTCTTTAACTCTGGAATGAAAGAAATTATCACCCAGAGCTTCAAAATCTCCTTGAAACATTTGTGTCTTAACTTTTTCGTCTTTTCTTACAGCGGGGATCTAAAGTCTCACCTGGTGTTGCTCAGTAAGACAGCTGACTCCATCAGTGACGGAGACTTGGTGGACAGAAGGATCCGTTCAGGGCAGAACTGGTCCCTGCTGCCCACTCAGGTAGGTAACACTTATCAAAAATGCTCACGCTCTGAGAAGTGAAGGTGGGAATATGTTTGTATGCTGTCTGCCTGTTTAGAATGAGCCTCATGTCATCTATGTGTGCGTTTCTAGGCTGTCTATGCCAGCGTGCTGCCTGGCGAGCTCATGAGAGGCTACATGAGTCAGTTCCCCTCCTTCCCCAGCTGGCTCGGCAAGAACTCATCCACGAGTAAACATTCCCGTATCATCCAGGAGCTTTCCTCACACATGGGGCTAAAGTGAGCATCCTTCATCGCCAGCTTTAAACTTCTCAAACTCTATCAAATTAAATATTCACATGTATCTGTCTGGCTCATGCAGGACTCTGAGCAGCAAGCAGGCGGTGAACCTGGACTATCTGCACTACCTGAGGCAGGTGCTGCTGAGCCCACTGCAGAGGAAAGGAGCAGATGGAGCCAGTGAGGCCGTGCAGCTGCTGGACGACTACCAGCTCATCAGAGAGGATGTGGACAGCATCATGGAGATCAGCGTGTGGGGTGGAAACCCTGATCCCTATTCCAAACTGGACTCCAAGGTGAGCGGGAGAAACAGGCTGAAAAGGAAGTTTTAACTTTCCTTCAGATATTATCAACTCAGAGTTTAGTCAAATTTATGCTTCTCATGCTTTGATTCCTTGTTTCCATCCAACACAACAAACCTGTCCACCATCGATATAGACTTGTGCTGTCAGGCGATTAAAAAAAATAATCTAATTAATTACAGGATTTTTAATTAATCTAATTAATCGCATTTTAATCTCATATCTGCTTCAGGTCCCCAAATAAAGAATTTGAATTCTAGGACATTACAAATTTGTAATGCATGATTAATCAAATGAATACATGAAGAAGAGAAGATTTGTAAATCCACATTTTTTCAACTAGCCAATGTTAAAATGTCTGTGTTCGCTGCCAGACATAAATTTGATTGTAACTGTTTGCTGCTTCTATAGAAGGTAGGGCTGGGGGTAAATGATTATTTTTAAAATGATTAATCAGGCGATAATTTTATCGATTAGTCGACTAATCTAACGATTAATTGGTCAATTAGTCTAACGATTATTTTTCTGTTATTCAATTATTTCAAAACCATAATGTATCCCAAATAAATGCCAAAACAATCTCTCTTATAACAGAGCTAATTAAACATTAGCAGAGAGTGAAGGAGACGTTATCAGACACTAAACTCCGGGAGCTGTCAGGCTGTCTAAGCCGGAGATGCAGAGTCTCCGTCAGCGCACAGCGGTCTCTGGGAGTGGACATTTTTCCTCATCAATATTCCTCACGTATGAACTTAGTGATCTTTTCCCACAAAAGTATCCAATAACACAGCACCTCATGCTGTGAACTGAAGTTACAAATGAGTATTACCCCCTGGTATTTGATTTCACCATGTGACAACATCAATAAAATCAATAACACGATGCGTCGACTATTAAAGTTTGCATCGATTAATTTTTATCATTGACTAGTTGATTATGTCGACTAAGTGCTGCAGCCCTAATAGAAGTAAATTGTGGTTTTTTTTAGCGGGGGGAGGCGGGGTCTGGCAGAGCTCGTAAATCAAAATTATGCTTGTAAACTATTGTGGGTGAGAGCGGTGTACTCTTTGGATGAGAGTTCAGCATGGATATGAGGAGAAGATGGGAGATGACAGAGACATATTGAGACCCTGCAAGTCAGAAAAGTTCAGGCAGCTCTCGCTCCAACTGAGGATGTGTTGCTGTAGTTCAGAGAGAAAGAGCGGCGCGATTGTGAGAAAAGACGGCGGAGATCATGGAAGGATGGCCCAAGATGAACGCGAACAAAAAAAGCATGTTTTGTCTGTTTTTTTGGATCAAAACAGGAAGAGAGACATAAAAGAAGAGGGACCACTCTTCTTAGTAATTTTGGGTGTTTACATAGTCATAGAAAATGATATTATGTGGGTCATTAAAGATTGTTCAAGATGCTCTTAAAATGGCTGGAAAATTAGTTAACCTTGCGTTAATATTTTTTAATGCGTTTGCAATGTTACCAATCTAATTTACGCGGTAAAGTGACAGCCCTAATTTGGACACTTCCAGTTACTAAACCCACTTTTCCCACAGTCATGGTCTCATGTGTCAGTCGTCCACTGATCCAGCTCCATGTTATAAAAATGTCTTGACCCTCTCCTCCTGCTCATCTCCTCCCAGGTGAAGGCAGCGTTCACCCGGGCATACAACAAAGAAGTCCACCTCACACCGTACTCCCTGCAAGTAGTGAAGAAAGGTCGGCGAGGCGGCGGTGGTGGTGGGGATGCAGAGTTTGGAGAGGACATGGACAACGAGGCGCAGGAGTCTGAGGAGGAGGGAGACGGCTTAAAAACAGACGCCATGATCAAAGTAAGACAATCTGGAAACAAATGGTAGCTTAAATATTCCACCTCTTACTTTTTCTTTCAACATCTGATCTGTCTTTTTTGACCCTCCTGCAGCAGAAAAAGGCAAAAGCCACCAAGGAGACAAAGAAGGAAACAAAGAAGGAGGATTCTGGGAAAGGCAAAGGCAAGGGGAAAGGAAAGGGCAAGAAGTAACAGAAAACGATGAGACGAGAAAACAAACAGCCCCAGTCTGCCTCTTCTCTAGCCCATCAGACTGTCTTTATCTCCCTCTGTGCTCAGTCCTCTTAGAGGCATCAGGAAGTGGTGAGGCTGGTCTGAAATTCTTCAACTTACTGATCACATGAAGCACTTGACACTCGCACTCTGCTGAGGAGCGTCCTTTAAACTTCGTCACGTTTCAGCAGAGCCACTTACATCGTCAACAAACTGTGTATAATCTGCTTTGTTACTTCTGCTATCATGTCTCTACATTTCTGTAGTAACAGTCACAGTAATTAAGTGCATTATCTTCTCTCAGTTTGGGATTCAGGTGTGGAGGCTGTAAATAATGTGACCCTGATGTAAGAGACTGTTACCTCTGACTGCTTGTGCGACAGAGATCCACAGTTGGCACTAATGTTCCTGTTTAGTGCATTTTTGTATAAAAATGAATAAGTAGAAAAATGTGTTGCTCATGAGTCTGTTTTTCTAAAAGGAGACAAAAAAAAAAAGCTGTGCTTTTGATTAATTTTTTAATTTTTAAAAACGGGACTTATGACGGATTCTGTCTGGATTCACCTCCTGTTAATGTGAAAGGTTCACATTTACAGATGGTGCCAATTAAATATAGCAGAAATTATTACTAAAGTGTTGAAACGATGACAATTTCTGATGATTTAGCTTTTAAATCACGACATTGCTGATATTTTAAGCACAAAGTTTCGGTTTCATGGTTGCTCTGAATCCAAGAGTTCTCCCTCTGTTTTCGTTTCATGGACCAAAGCAGAAATATGTTCAGCTGTTTTCAGTTCTGCCACCTAAATATCACAGTGGAGATGTCTTAAATATCTTTACCAAGTGCTAATATTTAAAAAGTAATACACAAGAGACCTCTTTGTTAAAGAGGAAGCGTTCCCTGTCAGAATTGCTACTGTCTCTTTAATACTTCCTGCTTAACAAACCCTGTTTCCTCTGATTGGCCAGCCCTCTGGTCAGAGGTGAAGCTATGGGCAGACCCTGGTGTTTGAGACCTGGGGTGCGTCTCAATGCGTTAATTTCGTGCCTTCTCTTTCCTTCACGGCACCGGAAGTACTTTCTTAGTCGACATTTTGAAAACTGCCCCAAAGCAATAATTGTGCTCAGAGGAGAGAGGATGGAGGAGAGTGATCGGAGAGGCTATGATCAAGGAAACACGAGAGCTGGCTTTGTGGAAGTCTTTTCACTGACAGACACGCCCTCATGTGGAAATATCACTCTCTGATTGGACGCTGCGGCGGCTCAGACTTTACATTAAACTTCACAAACACAACAGAGTTTAATGAGAGAAAAGATGAGCTGAGGACAGGCACAGAGGATCGTTCAGAAACTGATCATAAATCTAGTAATAAAGTGTTTGTTGTGAGTTTAAAGCACAAATTACTGAACACAACCATCATCAAATCAATATAACAGAGGATTAAATCTATAATCTAATAATAATATCTTGCCGAAACGCAATAAACTAGGTTATATTAATAAGTTTTAGAGTTCGCAATCAGATGTGTTCTAGATAAAGGCTAAATAATTCATAAATAATCTAACAATTACGCATTTTACCGGTAAAGTGATCTGTGTGCTTCCAAACTGCAAACAGAATAAACAGAGAGCAGGTTTTCTTCATGGTAACATGTCTGATAAACAGGTTAAAGGAACAGACAAATCTCTGTTACTTTGTTTCATGAGTTATTACAGTGCACATGCCCAGACACACAAACAGCTGTTAGAGCTGACTGACAGATGATCCAGAGGTGATCAGCTGATGCGGTCATCACCGAAACATGTTGCTTCATGTGACGCTCCAGAGGATGTCCCATTGCTCTAAAAACCAATCTCCTCCATCCTCTCTCCTCTCTTCATTTCCTCGGGTCTCTCCCATGCATCTCTGGTGGGAGGGACTAAGACGCAAGTGAACGATGCATGTGTAGAAAGGAAGGATGGAACTTTGGAGCTTTGAGACGCACCCCTGGCGTCCAATGTTTCATGAAGGAGGAGGTCCTTATGTGATGACCTCATCAATTCAGCAGATCTTGTGAAGATCTCGAGTTATTTTCAAAACATGTTTACAGACATATTCAGGGATTTCTTCAACATATGAAAATGTAGAAGTTTGAAAATCTGCATGTTTTGTATGAACAACCAGCAATGTTACTTTTTATCCATGCTTTAAATATGAAAAAGAAAAATACCCCCTCTTTAAATAAGGCCCAAAATTTGAAATAAAAAAAGTAAACATACAGCAGAGGAACAGCTCAAACTAAAACTTTAAGATGAAAACTAGCATGATAGAATTTTGAGACTTTAATTTGTAGTTTAACTTCTCACACTGATTTTCATTGCTGCAAAGGAACCTTATATTGAAGCGTCATCATCATCATCAGCCATGTGGTTGACACTTGATGCTTCATTATTATCATAAAAACAAACATAAATTGTAAAAATATGAGCCAAGAACAATTCAGCTAAATAGAAAAATGCTTTATTCTCCTTGTTTACATATCAAACATATTTTTAACTCATTAAATCTTTTTCATTATCCATCATACAAAATGAAAAACTACACTCACTCCTTTTACAATATATACCGCATACTATATTTTTTTTAGTTTTTTTCCTCCTCATTGATCCACCTCATCAGCCTGAAGGTACCTGGAACAGTCTGAAATCTTCTTCAGCTGTTTGGCGCTCAGTTCCTCCGAGCACATGGGACACACCGTCTCTGTTTCCAGCAGCCTGCAGACACACACAGGATGAGAGGAGTGATTTCCTGTGCTTAAGCCAGAATGTTGCTGCAGAATGTTTAAAACATAGGAGCGCTGAACTTACAGGATGAACTGCGAGTAGAGAGCAGGGAATTCACAGTGTGGACACACACACCAGTCTTCCTTCAGCATGTGACGACCCTGTGAAATGTATAAATCATAAACATGCTGTTAAAGCACAGAGCTTGCAGTTTTTGTGCATTAGTTTAGTTTGTCGATGTGTTTTCGCACCGTGGCGATGCAGTAAGGCAGGTTGTTCTTGCAGGAGATGCACAGCAGGTCATTCTGAGGCAGCTGGAAGCCACAGAAGGGACACGGTGTAGATTCCTCCTCCAGCTCTGAGGTGTCTGGACGCCTGAGACGCAGGGAGCACATGGTAAAGATTTTAAAATAAGAATAAGGTGAAACAGAAAACGAAGTGCAGATTTTCTCATTTCCTCACCGAACCATAGCCTCAATCTTCTTCCTGTACTTGGGGTCGATGTCACTTCTGTACTCTGGTCTCATCAGCATGGCAGCAAAGCTGAAGGCAGAGTTCTTCAGGCCAGCACGGCGACATTCGATGACTGCTGACGTCAGGATGGGAACGACATCTACACACACACACAAATATACACACTGATGAGACAGCAGCTTCAGTTTCAGACAAGTTTTCAATGTATTTAATCTGATTGGATATTACTGTAGACTGGTTTGAAAAGATTAACTCACGTGCAGGGAACTTGCTGATGTTGTTGCTGACTCTGATGAGCATACGTGCCCCTTTTAGATGATCTCCTCTCTTGACGTGGGTCTACATCAAGACATTGTTTTTTTTTAGCTTGATACACCAAGACAGGGAATCTGGCTTGGTATCAAAATTGAGGTTTGTTATGGCTGCAATTTAAGAGTTTGATGAGTTGATTTTGAAGCTTACTGTTGTCTTTATTGCTTAACTAAAAGCTGATCAAATGTTGGTACAGTTACATGATATGGTAAAACATTTAATTTCTCTTCCTTTCCTCTCTTTAAATGCTGTATCTCCTCTTCCATCTATCTGATAAATACTTTAACTACCCCCTAAACACTTAAAGCAGTTAACTTAATGAGTGTGTTAGGAATAAATAAAGAGACTTCTGTACCGACCTTCACCAGTAGGTAGGAGTGCAAGATCATCAGGTTTGTGGCCATCTCAGCCGGGATTTTAATCTTCTGAGCCTGCAGCTCTGTGTACATACTGAACAGCACGTCATGGGCGTTACGGTAGTTCCCTTTGAAAGCAGAATTTAAAAAAAAACTATTATAGCAGAAAAGAGACTGTACAAGTCTTTATCTGAAGTGTGTAAAGTTTTATACCAGCACTCTGCTCTTCTCTGGCGATGATGATGGCAGTGCGCGCAGCTTCTCTGTACTGCTGCAGAGCCATGTAGAGACGAAACAGGTACTTTGCATCCTGGGAAGAGGAAACAAGGGTTGAACTAACTGTCTGGCCAGTGTCAAATAGAGCAGATGCTTCATCACTCATGTATACAGCAAATCAATATCCTTTCTTAAAGCTTTAAAATTATATAATTTATAACAGATAACATTCAGAACTAAGGAATTAGAATAAAATAGGGTGAAGATATTAAAGATTGAACAACATTTTTACGGAGAAGATATGTTGTCCTGACCACCTCAGACAAAAGTGTCCTCTTAAAGAAACAAATTTTACTGAGGAAAATTGTACCACAGAGTGACTCTCATAGAACTGGTTCTCTTCTTACACCTCATCCTCAGTAAACAGCAAGGTAAAGAGATCGAATGAAGAGTGTGTGCACGTTGAGTCAGAAATCTGAGCACTATCCAACTGAAAGTAGGAGCCAGAAAACCAAAGAACATGGCACAGGGATAGTATTAATTATGATAAAAGAGTTTTAAAAAATGTGTGTGTGATACGTGTGGTGAGGTTCTTTTTGCCACGATACTGAATGTACAAAAAACAACTTAAAAAAAGGTAAAGAAAGGACTGGCAAAGCCATAAAGTTATCACAGTGATTTATGAGTGTTCGGAGTCACTCTCTTGAAATATGTTTTTGTTTGTAAGAAGAAAAATACAATATATACATCGAAACAAAATAATGTGAGGAAGAAAGTCACCTCCACCAAGCCTGAAAGCCCGGAGAAAGAGAAGTTACTCCTGTGATCAATTACCTTGGGCATGCCGTCACTCTCTCCCATCAGGTAATCTATCAGCTGATTGGTCAGAGAGGGGTCCTTCGCCTGACCCACCTGGGAGAAAAAAAAACACACGTTTTGTCACATGATGTATATATAAACAGCAGGTTATTCAGTCTGTTCCTATCACGAAGCTCTCACTGTCTCTATAGCCATCTCCACAGCCAAGTTATCCTCAGTGTTTGGACACTTCAGGAAGTGCTTCAGCGCCTGAGACGGTGAGAAAACATGGACGTGTCAGCATCAGTCTGTAATTTCTTTAAAAATAAATATATATGTATGTGTAGTGAAATGAATTTAAAGAAAGTCTCACTCGGCTGTACTGGCCACACTTCTGGAAGAATTTTCCGGCCTGCAGGTGTTTTTTCTCCCCCTCAAAGTAGAGAGCGATGCTCTGGTAGTCCTCCTGCGTCGCCTCAGGACCTGATGAACAAAGAGCCAGTCACACAGCAGGAAACATGAGCCCTGAACCCATTCTAGATATGGATAAAATTTTAAGGTTTTCTATGGTTTATATATTATACAGGAACCTACCAATGATGTCAGCATAGATCTCCATCTGTCCGTGCTGCTGAGCGAGCTGGAAAGCCTCGTCATTACACTGAGAGAGCACCAGGAAGTGGATGGCTGAGCCGTAGTCGTTAAGGCGTAGGAAGAATCTGTGACATACACAGATAAGGAAGGTCAAAACATGGTAATCAAACAACTAATTCATTTTATCAGCTCCTGTTTCTTCTACCTGGCGACCATCTTTGCCCCATCAATGCTCTGCGTCTCCCTGACGATGCGGACAGCATCCTCAGGATTGTTCAGGTGGTCCAGCAGCACACGGATCACATTGTCCCAGTCTTTGGCGCTCTCATAGGCCTGTGCAGCCTCCTTGTACCTGGTGAAAACAACACAAGTTGTACATTCTCCTTTGAGGCCTTATTATCTTCAGTGAAACAGACACCTCAGTGAAGCACCCACTTTCCGTCTGCCTCCTTCGCCTTGGCGTACTGCAGGTGGATTTTAGGAGAGGAGACATGTGGGAGCAGCTCTCCAACCTTGGCCCTGATATCAGAATAAAAATAGAGCAGAGTGGATGAAAAAGGAGAGACTCTTTCAGCTCTGAGAGTAGGTGTGTGTGTGTGTAGTTTGTCTCACCAGTTCTTACAGCGGATGTAAACAGACGCAGCCTTATCGTAGTACTGTCCTTTTTCATAAAGCTGAGCGGCTTCAGAGAATTGCTGGAAGACAAACGACCACAGACGAGGATACAATTAAATATGAGACTTAGACACATCACATACCTCCTCTACACACTCACAAACAAACACAAGGCTGACTCTGCACCTTCATAGTCTCCAGGATGGCCCCACACTCCTTCTTGAGGACTCGACTCGGGTGCTGGATGGCCTGAGCGGCTCCTCTTCTGATGTCACCCATCCTGATGGACATCCTGGCTACACCTGCTTTACACGCTTCATCATGCTCCTCAAACTGCAGAGTAAAGACGAGAGGTGATCAGGGGTAAATCTTTGTTCAGTGTGTTGTTATAAAGGAAGCACAGTGTCAGTACTAGGATCAACCATCATCACAGCTTTAGATAAATCTACAGGAGCTGAGATAAAAAAAAACACTTACTTTGGCATTGTGGGTCATTCCTTTCTCATAGTGAGTGAGAGCATTCACATAGTCGCCACTAGGAAGTTGGGAAAGAGGGAGGAGTTTAGCTGGAGTGTAGATTGATGAGGACCAAATATTGAAAGTAGAAGGTGCCATATTAAAAGATTTTGTTTTTAGGAATCTTTTCTGTGCTTTAGAAATTTCTCTCTTTCTTTTATCCTTTACTAAAAAGAGAAACAGTGGAAGAACTCTTTGCTTTTTACATCTTTTGAGCTGTTGAGATATTTTGGCTTGAATATAAAGAGGGCTTATTGGTATATTTCATGACTTCCTGACATCAGGACGAACTTCATCCTGATGAATCTTAAAAGAAAACTCAGGGAAATGTTTCCTCATTACTTCCTTTATCATATCTCTGGCACATTAGATGTCACATAATTTCACAACTTTAAACATATCTACAGATAAAGACAACCGAAAACCTTGACATTTAAGATGAGTGCAAAGTGAAAGGACAGGCTATTTGGTTATGGGTATGATCTTTCTATTTATTCTAGCTTTGCTGAGCAAAGTTTGCACTTGGCATCACTTTTAGTTCATTTCTGGTAGAAGTTCCTCCCTGAACTCTTTGGAGCTACAGACTTGTTTGACTTTTTCTCCACCTCTGAATCTCACAGTGACATACCCAACAACATGCATGTTTGCATCCTAGTGTTTTTTTTAGATTGTTTTATGAAAGTAGTTCGTAATTTGATGGCAAAACGTCTGGTAGTTATATTATATTACAACCAGGGGTCAATAAAGACAGTTGGAAAAACACATTTTTATTATGAAATGTCTGTCACGTATCACTTTTCAATGTTTTAATATTAAATGAGAGATGTTGACCGGTGCACTACATGCTGCAGTAAAGATGAATCACATCTTCTTTGAACATAGAAAGGATTGAAGGTATTTCTTTTTCTCCCCTTTGATTGTGACCAATAAGTGTGTGTGTGTGGGATATGTGAGTGTGTTTACTTACATAAACTCCAGATGCACAGCGTACTCCTTGGATATAAATGGAATCTGGTCCTCTGCTAACCTCTTAGCTAACATGAGCGCACTGTCCCAATTCAACAAATCTCTCCTCATCTGAAACCAAAACACAGAAACAGGACTAGCTTTAGTTTGCATAACAATGACCTTATTTGTAACTTTTCAAAGCCATAGATAAATATGCTGTTTGATCTTTGTAGGCGTGTGTTTTTTTTTTTACCTCCAGGGCAGCGATTGGGCAGCTGGAGGACATGTAGAGGTCCTGTGCGAGGTTGTAGTCACCAAGGAACATGGCTAAATGTCCTGCCAATAAATTCATGTCCTCTATGCCCTGATAGAGACAGAGAGAAGGTGAGCTGAGGATGGCTTTGTCAGAATTTTCTTAGAATTTAACATGAACTGTAGTTTTTGTTACCTGGATGTCCTGCAGGGACAGGACCATACCCACATTTCCACTCATACGAAACACCTGGATGGCCAGCTCCACCTCCATGTGGACCAGACAGGCTTTTCCTAACTCTGCCCAGTCTGAAGCGCTGCCTGCAGACTTACACAGAGCCCAGGCTTCATGAAACCTGCACAAACAACAAAGACACGATTAGCATAAACTTTGTGTTGCACTAGCCAACATCTGACATCTAAATACATTCCAAACCAACAAATTTAATCAACACTTTTGTGCACACATCTTCATTCCTCAAACAGGGCTGACCTCTTGAGCAGTAGAGCCTTTCCTAGCTGCTCGCTGAGGTCTGTTGGTGAAACAGCTGCTGTGCTGCTGGAGTGCTTCAGGAAGGAGTGAGTGTTCAGAGACACTTCACTGGTCTTTCCACTGGTTGTCTGACAAGTCAGCTCCCCATTGTATAAAAGCAGGGGCTTCTGGGAGAATAGGAGAGGGGTGGTACCCACTAACGTCACCCTTGGGCCTAGGAGAAAGAAGCAAAATAAATGAAATGATTATGTTATCTTTGGTGCATTCAAGATTTGACATTTGTAAATGTATGATCTTACTTATTCACTCACTCATAGAGGAGAAGTATAAGTGTTTGTTAGTGCGTGATGGTGTGTGATCCCTCACCATATATGGTGGTTTTATGCAGGGCGTAGGTGTAGACCTTGTCATCGTCATAAGCCACAAACACTCCTCTGTCAGTGTGCCAGTTTTCCCACAACACTCCAGTGATGGTGGGAGAGAAGTTTGGGAGCTCGAAGCAGGAGTCTGTTGCCTAGATGATACACACACAACCTAAATTAAATCACAGCTCTGTCCTGGTTCATGCAGATGTGGTTACAAGAAGCCCCAAAGTTTGAATGAAATCAGTTTCTATGAATCAAGAAATTATCAGCACTAGTCTATAACATCAGTTTAGTAACTCTGTGTGCACTGACGTTTGCAGGAGAGAGCAGGAAGCCGCTGTTCTTGTCATCAATGAAGACCAGACGTGTCCCGTTAACGTCAGGGAACACTTTCCTGACACCAACCAAGTGGCTGTAGCTGCTCACTGTTTCCCAGTCCTCCACCAACACACACACCACGTTACCTGACTGAGAAACACAAAGAGAGATGGAGAGGGATGAGTGCATGTCTTAAACACAATCATGCAAAAGTATAAAATTCTCTCTGATCTAAATCTGACTCATGAGCATGTGCTGAGCCTTACATCAGTGCCGTAGTAAAGGAAGTCAGCAGTGAGAGCGTGGCAAAGGATCCGTCCTTTCATGTCATCATCTGGAAACAACTTCATCTGCTTTTTCTCCTCCTGGTCTTTGCCTTCAATCTAAACTCACAAAATGCAGACTGTGTCAACACTTTTTAAAGAAAAGAAGAGTTTAAAGTGCTGCCTGGTTTTTGATCTCTCACCATGTGAAGCTGCACTTTTCCCTCAAACAGAGCTGCTGCGTAGTCCGAGTTCAGACACATGCTGGCTATCGTCCCCAAATACTCAATGTCCTTCAGCTTCTGAAAGCCTGACGACACAAAAATAGCATCACAAGGTTTGATAAATGCAGACAATTTATGTAACAGAGTCTACTTTTTCCAAACACACACATGTGCGCACAGACAAACACACCAGGTTCTCGGTCAGTCAAGGCGTAGAACCATGCTCTGTTGTTCATCCCCACAGCCACATGGTACGGTCCCATTGCAATGAAAGTAGGCTCCACTTCCACTTCTATGGCAACAGGACTCTCCTGAAAAACATGTCGCAGTGCATGAAAACAAGACTTTAATTAAACCCACTCACAGCCCACAGAGACGTACACCTTTCCTGTCATTTTAAGAATAAGTGTGTGTGTTTGATCTCACCTCTTCCACCTGATTGGACACTGTGACCTCTAACAGAGAGGTGAGATAGGCTAGCCGGGTACCAAAGCTACCACCCAGAACAGGCAGCTTGGTCAGGAAGACGTGGAGCGTCCCTTTCTGTGTGGAAATCGCCAACAGCTGTCCATCATCCGTCCAGCTCAGCTGATCAAGACCTGCAGGAGGAGAGTGATGAAGAGAGACAGATGAAGGTGGAGTAGATGATGGGTTGAAGAAGTGCTTTTGACTGGAGGGTGAAGTGAAACAAGAGCACTGTCTCACCTTTGGTTTCATCATCTAGTCGAACTACGTTGCTGATATCTTTCAGCTCTGACAGCTCGTGGATCTTTATGCTGTGACAAGAAGAGAAAGGCTTCAGTTAAAAAAAGAAAATAAAAGCACTGCTGAGCTTTTTCTTTAGAAAGCTTGTGTGTACCTGTTGTCCCCACAGGAGGCTGCCTTGTTTAATGACGGTGAAATGGCCACACTGTTCAGACTGTCTTTGTGGTTGTGAGCCTGATAGAGCTCCTGCCCAATCTCCCTGATGTGAGTGGAAATAACCACAAAGTAGCCGTGGGAGAATCCGATCAGGATGTACCCATCACCATACCTAGAAAAAAAGATGGAGGAAGAAAGCTTGCTTCAAACAGACTTCTTACTGCAGAGGCTCAGTATTTCATAGTGTGCAGTAGAGAGGTAAATACCAGCGGTAGGAAACAATGTTTCCATAGTGACGCTGGAAGGTCAGTTCAATCCGGTTCTCAGGGTCGTTGACGTTAAAAAGCATCAGTATCTTCTTGTCCACAGACACACTCACCTAAAGAAGTATTTGTAATGTTATTTAAGAAATAATGAAGTGTTGTTTGAGAAATATGCAGAAAGAACAAACTTACAGTGCTCTCCCCCACACCAGACCTCTCATCTGTCTTCATCACAGAAAAGAAAATCTCAGCAGGTTCACCCCGAAGTGTGATCTGTCAGGAAGAGAGATTTATTTGAACTTTCCATGCTTTTATTTTAATTCTCTTATTGCTGAATATCCTACATCTGCCCTCATGAGTATGTGTGGCTACCTGTCTGACCGTGTCCCCCTCATGGTTGCTGATACTCAGAGAATTGTCATCGCTTCCCAGAGCCAGGAGATTCTGAGAACTCCAGCAGCCACATGTGATCTTCTTGGTATGTTTGCCTGGAGTTTAAGACGGCGGTAAAATGATGCTTAAAGGGGACTATGAAAGCATTAATAAAGGTTTGTGTTGATGTGTTTTATGTGCTTACCCAGTATGGGGATCTTGCGTGAGGTCTGCTGATTGTAGATCAGCAGGTTTCCTTTGGCTGTCCCAACTGCCAACAGTGGGCTAATCTTTGACCACAGGATGAAGGACATCTGGTCTCTGTTGAAACCAATAACAGCAAGAAAATAACCCTGAGCTCAAAAGCTGATGAGAAGTAATATCAAACCTACTCTTGACTAAAAAATGAGAGTCACCCTGTCGGAGCTGCAATTTCTCTGACTATGGATTTAAGATCAATGCTGACTTCTCTCTCTGTGAGAATGTTTTACATGTTTGTCTTACCTCATACCACTCTCTATCTGAGATATTTTATTGACGCTGGCATCCCAGAGATAGATAGAGCTGGATTTTGCTGCAATCACTGCCAAGATATCCCCATCTTTATCCCAGTCCATTCCCACACAGCGTCTGGGGAGTGAAAGACAGAGTAGAAAGTAAAACTACAAATACTTTTCAACAGGAAAATAACAATAAACAAACTAAAGAAAAAAATAGATAAACTCACCCTGGAAGGTTGAGTTCAGTCCACTTGTGTCCATGTCGATCAAAAATTTTCACGGAGTTGTCCTGTCTGTACGATGAGAAATGAGACTGATATTAACTCCAGTAGATACTTAGAGAAAAGGGGTTTTATGACAGTTTAATTTGGATTTTTATTTTGCACTAAAACAGATTGCTCACCCAGCAACAGCAATATAATTCCCAAGACTTTTCTGCCACTTGTAAAGCAGATTTGAGCCTGCCCAGGCTTTGTCATCGAGGATGAAAACACTCTGTGGATAGATAAAGTACTTTGAGTATCTTTCATTTGGGTAAAAATGATAATAATAATGCAAGTACAAGAACTGCACTAAAAGCAAAATACTGTTTAACTTGAAACCAGAAGTACAAGGAGTTGGTGAACATCAGTGTGAGTATTTTGACTTTATTGTTACTACTTTTGAAGTTATTCAAGAAGTAGGATCTGTAAACTCAGCAACAAAAAAAAAAGAATACAATGTTAACATGAAGTCATCCTGTATTGATTGAACGCTCCTCATTGCATGAAATGGTAAAACTATCGACTTTACATGTGAGGGGTAAAGAAAGTATAACACTCAGTAGATGTAGCATCGGGACTAGGATTGTTCAAGTCTTCTAAAACCTTCTGAGGTGATTTTGGACGGGGCTTTGAGGTCGTACATAACACGACTGAGGGGTCATCTCAGTAAAAGAGAGAGTAAAGCCTACAACCACTACAGCCATTATTAAACTCAACCGAAAACAAGTTTTTGTGTCTTGGTGAGGTTAATTATCTTGCTGCTTACTTTACCTTTAACTTTGCTTTGAAATGGTTTCTTAAATACTTTAACGGTCCGCTTAAAAGTCCAAAAGAGGACAGGTGAGACAGCTATTTCTATTCCATAAAACACAAACATCACATCAGCTTGGTGTCTATAAGTAGGCTAATTAACGTTAATCAACGGTGAAGCACTTCATCGTTAGCATGAAGCTAAGTCAGCTAGCGGACTGTCGCTTTGTCGGCTATTGACTTTAGTATCTGAATCATAAACCCCTGTAGTATGGCATGCGTTAAAAATACAGAGGTACCTACCTTCATTTTGATCGATTTCGATCATTGAGAGGATAAATTAATGTTTTCTGGTCAAAGCATCTTCGACAAATATGTTTTGTATTACCCACAATGCAACGCTCTGAAGCGTCCGTTGAGAGCGGTACCATGGCAACAGCCGTCCAATAAGTAGTTTGTATCAGAGGTGAGATTAGCTGGATTTTAGACAGGAAAATGCCAATTATATCGGCAGCTTTTACATCACTTCATAATAAATGGGATACACGATCATTTCCTCACAGAAACCACGTCAGTTAGGCAGGAAGAGCTACAAACTTAAGCCAAGTTTCAGTGTTCCTTTCACCACATAACTATTTATGCCTTTTCTCCCTATTTATTTATTTATTTATTTATTTATTTTTCAACTCATCAGTTCTTCAAAATAACTTAATTATATTCCATTCACAAAACTAAACTGCACTATAATCATGTTTCAGTCTGCAAAAACTCTTTAAAAGTCAGGCAAGACAGAAAACTAAGAGCTATAGTACTTGATCCATCATGGTAATGTTTCCTTTCATCACAGAACTTTTTCTGTATTTCTTTCCTACTTTTAAATGTATTTTTTAATTCATGCATACATTCAAAATTGTATTTATCCTTAAAGGCTGTTTATCTCAACAACAAGGTACAACAAGTTTGATTTCTATATAAAAAAAAAAATAATAAATTAAAAAAAAAAGAACAAGACTTCAGTTAAAGAACTTTAGCGATATTTTCCTGAGGCAGCTAGCGCACAAAACAAATGATTCATTGGGTATGAACAGGGTATGAAAATAGGCATGACAGCACCACAGCAGTGTATAGTCAGTGCAGTGTGATTACATCATATGTCCAGTAGATGGCAACAGTGTAATAGTTAAATGCTTTCTTTAACGCTCATGCACAGTTTTTAAAATCTACCTAATCTGTTTTTCATTTAAACTATCCTTACTCTCACATATTCAATTATTTATATTTCTTATATTTTGTAATTCAGCATCTAAAAGGTCTCGAAAGTGCCTGTCGTCTGTACCATGTTCTGATTACCTCAGTGGACTGACCAACAAGATTTCTAACTTGTTGACACACTGAACTGGTTCTTGGTTTAAAAAAAAAAAAAAAAAAAAAATAGAGAATCAGAGGATAACACTTGTGGTGACATTGTACCTTCTGTCCTATCATACTGAACGGATAACAGCTTATTTCTGCCGTACAACACATGGAGCCGGAGCTGAATACCAGCTGTGTGACACAAATATTCCCTCACTGCAGACACACCCTGCTGACTCAGGTCCCAGTTAGATGCACTGGAAGAGAGCAGCTGCATGATTTTAATCCAGAATGGTAAAATTAGAGAGAAAGGATGAGAGGGAGTGAGGAAATAAATTCAAATAAATTCCTTTTTTTTTTTTAAGGTTATTTACATGCAAACATTTAACGATAAAAATGTAAAAAGTTCATCCTTTGACTAAAGCTGAAATGGAAAATCCCTTCAGGTCTCCCTGGATGTTCACTTACATAGGGACTTTGACCTTTGGGGTTAAAATTTCTCCCTATCATTGTATTTTTATTTTTCAGACACTGATGTGAGAAATGAGTGTATTGAATCATTTACCTGTACAAGAGGACGCTGGTTCTGTATGTGAGGGAACGGGTTCTCAGTAATCTTTGACCTTGAATTTAATCAGTTAATCCTTTAGTGCAAGGTGCTTGTGGGGAACCCTTTGTCAACAAAAGTAGAAAAGACAGATATACAGCTCCCCCAAATGAGCTCTTTCTCTTATTTGACATGAAGGTGGTGCTACATTTTGTGCACATCATGTTATTATGTATCATTTCTTGCAGTATGTCATTAAAGCTCCTGTGAATTCATCCTTGTTTCTTTCTACTCTTCAATATATCTGCTGCTTTATAAGGATGCGTTCACTTGTGTAGAACACTGACAGATGCTTGCTGCTGCACGTCTGAGCGGACTGCAGGTGGTTTCTATATTTGGATGTTGAACATGTGAAGTCAGACAGTCTAGCGCTTTCAGTCTCCTTCTTGTTCCTGTCAGTTATAATGGACTGTGGTGATGCTAAGGCGGCGAGACAAGGTCACTGGTTCCATTTCTCAGACCGACTAGGAGCCGTTTGTCTGAGCGGTGATGATTTAAGGCTCCCCCTGCGATAAATAGCAGAGTGGATCCGTTTTCCACTAGCCCCTGTCCCAGGGTTAAAGAATCTGTAAATCCAAAGCATCCCTCTCCCTCACACACTTGTTTCACTTGCTCCAACCTGCTGCTTTGTATCTGGCCTTACACTGGAGCATCGATACTTAAGAGTAATGAGGTTTCACATTAACCCCAGGTTCAGATTATCAATTCAGAGCCATGCAGAAGCAGAAACAACCGGCCTTAAACCACAGAAACCTTTAAACCTCAGCAGCCATCAGTACGGCCACTCTGACCAGATGCTGTTAGAGATGAGAGCCACATATAAACATTCAAATTTACACTTTGATGGCATTTATGGTGCTGTTGTGGCAAATGGAGACAGCTTGCAAAAACAGCCGTAACATAAACAAGATTTAGATCTTACTGTGAACAGCTGCATTAGTATTTTACAGGGCAAATAAAAACAGAAACAAGACTTAAATCACATTTTGACTTTAATGTATAAAAAGACAGATAACAGCAGCATATATATTGTACATACCTACTCTAGTTTTTGAAATGAGGAGGTGTTATTATCTGGTACTAAGAGAGGAAATGAGCAGCTGTACCATTTCTCACCCAGTTTTATTTGACTTTACTGCATCTTCATTTTTATTCATGGTACAAAAAGAAACACACAAGAACACATCATATATTTAGTGGGTGCTAAATATATAATACAACATAAGATAACAGCTGCATACAGATTTTATTAATATACATTATATACACTAAATACATAGATTGATTTGGAATGTCTGTTATCTCTGACTGAAGTCAAACTCTGGTTACATAATGGAGGTGACACACTTCATCTCTGATGTGAGGAGAATGACTCTTTAAATAAACAGCAGGCAGGTTTGAGGGTTTGGAAAGGGAGGAAAATAGAATAATGCAGTGGTGCATTAGGCCTGAATAAACATCAGTTCAGCTGTGGGGAACTGCACGCCAGCTCGCCTCTACTTCTTAGATGTCATGCCGGGAAATATGGGAGGCTTTTCAATCTTCACTGGCTCGTGGGGCTTTTGGCTTTCAGCTGTGTGGTTTAGTTTTTGTGCATGTGTGTGTGTATGTGCGTAAGGTCCATGTGTGTAGCTAAAGTGCAACCTGGGGGCTACATTAGCTCTAGATCTGTCAGTTCAGACAGGATGCCTGGTTTGCCTCTCACTGTCAGGAGCTGGCTTTCTGTGCACTAAGCACACAAAAACACACACACACACACAAACACACGTTGGGCAGATTTAGCCACACAGAGGACACATACAGATAGATACACAGCGTTGAATGATTGTGGCATGACCTGCAGTCAGCGTATCTGTATTCTTCAGGTTTCCTGACATGTTCAATAAGTTCAGTGAAATATGAACACACAAAGACAGATCTGTTTTTCAATTTTCTAGATGACGTCTGATTCTGCAGCAGCATCAAATTTAATAACGCCTTGAACTCGACATCAAACAAAACGCTGCACCCACTGAATCAAGGTTATTAAATTTAGGGACTCATTATATAGTCTGTTGTTCATTTCTGGCCTTGTATCCAGTTCTGCCTCTTAAACACATTGATGTTTATGAGTGTGTGTGTGTGTTTTCGTGTTTGTGTGTGTACATGTGCAGTGATGAAATGGGAAAATGAGGATGAAAAGAGAGCAGCAGGGAATTGAAGATGTGGGGAGGGCAAGCAGGGAAGTGGAGAAATTCTCATTTGAGATAAAAATATACTCTTCGCAATTTCTGAACAAAAAATGTACACACACACACACTCATGTGGGTGCAGGAAATATCAACAGTGGAGGAAAGGAAGATGGGACATAAAAGCTCAACTGATCCCGAACAGAACAAAACCTGTAAATTGCTCTGCCGAAGATTGAAAGAGGATTTTCCTGACTTTGCTCAGAAAAGAGTCCCACCTGTTTTTTTTTTAACTCAGTCTGTAAAAAAAAAGATGATAACACCTCAGTTAGATGAAAAATGGAAAAGTAGGAAATAAACAACCAAAACTGAAGGTACTTAGTAGTGCTTGTGAATGTAAAATCTTGACCTAACACTGTTTGGAATTTCCGGGGTTTGCTGACGTCAGCGATTCCCTTTTTTGACCAATCAGGAGCAAGTCTGACCTGATTGGTCCACCGGAGCAGATACCCCCGGACCCCCTCCCCAGGAGGAGAATGCCAAAGTTGAAAAGCCATCACTGCTCTGTTTTTAGCTGTAAACAGCTACATAGTTCCATGCACAAGCTTCCCATCTCAGAAGAAGACAAGACTAAGTGGCTAGAGTTCATTCATTCAACTCTGCATGTGTGTGCTAGTCACTTCACGGCCGACTGCTTTTCCAACTTTGAAGAGTACAACAGAGGGCTAGCGAATAGACTGGTCCTGAATTCAGGCGCATTACCAACCATCCACCAACAAACCTCTGACCCTGGAAATGTGAGTATTTTAGATGCTGTGTGCTGTGGAGCAGATGTAAGAGCTTTTCCTCAGTGTCCCCCCGTCTCTGTTAGCCTCAGGATGCTAACTTTAGCTGCAGTTAGCCTGTTGTTTTAGCCTGTAATGTTATGGTAAACGAGCTTCGCTGTTTTCTAAACATTGTGCACTCGGAGCTCATGGCGCCGCTCTAAGTGACGTGGAAGAGCGGGGCGGTATCAGCGGTGGCTCATTTACATATGAAGGTCACGCCCACTAAATCAGAGCGTTCTGAACAGAGGGGCTATGAGAGCCTGGAAACAATGCTGCTGTGCTTGATTTATTGGCTTTTTGGACCAAAACATGTTACTACCATTTCATGAAGACATCAATGATCCATATTTAACTGCAGAAAAGGAGCAGAATATGGGACCTTTAAAAAACCTGCAGATCACAGGCACCATGATGCTTTAGATGTGAGTTGATGCAACATAGAAGACACACAGAACTATTTGATAACGTGTTGAGTTTTTTTTGTCTAAAAATAATAAAAAGCCTCACATTTCTCACAGTGCTGCTGCTCATAAGGTTGTGCTGATTATGTCAAAAGTCTTTCTTTGAACTGTCAGCCTGCGAGTAAGGAAGGAAACTGTGTGCAGAGAGCTTTCAGTCTGCAGCACTGAATAATCAGGAATATATTAAAATAGCATCAGTACGCACTATCAGACGATCAGGTTTTGTTATGGGAAGACAGCGAGAGCATAAAATGATGAGGCATCTCAACTGTCTTGACTATCTTTGACTGCCTCACTTTCTTGTAAGCAGAAATAGAAGCTGAAAGCAGCCTTGTAGGTTTGAGGGTGTGTTTGTCTTTAAGTGTGTGTGTGTGTGTGTGTTCCACATTGTCTACAGGAGCAAATAAAAGACAAGAAAAAAAACGGTTGAGACAGCTGTTCTGTCATGCTCCACAAACACGGCAGATCCCTCTTCATCATGGCTGTTGGTGGCAGTTCCAAAAGTTCAAATGTGGAAACTTTATCGGGAACCTGACACACACAGAGCCCTCAGTGTAAACATAAAAAAGCAGTGAGAGAAAAACATTAGAGTGGGTAAAATGTAGCTCTGCCACAGTGACACCTGAAGTGTGTTCAGTAATCAGTCTCTCACTTCCTGGTTAGGTCACATGATGGCTGACGGATGGGTTTAAGTAGTGATGAAGAGGAGGGATGCTGAACCACATCATGCGACTCCACTGTTCAGTGTCGGTGTTTTCAGCCTGACGGCCACCACGCATGCTCCGGCCCTGCCCACACACAGCGGTGCTACCTGGAAACACAAAAGACGTGTCACATAAAAACTGGATGCTCTAGACATGTTTAACTTTGAGAAGTGATTTCAATTTGTGTATTGAATGCTTCAGTGTCACTTTGGCAAATTTCATTAGATTGCTATTTAAACCTGCTGGAAAAATAATAAGGCCCCGTTTACACAACCATGTTTCATCCAAAAATGCTAAAACACAGTGAAAAACCAGTGTTTACATGGAAACGCCAAGGGACCGAAAACGCTGTAGTAAGCAAGGGGCAATTACCACGACAACTGTTTCCGGTTGAAACGCAAAAGTTTTGTTTCGCGTTTACACAGAAATGGCAATTCAGCCGACCCGAAACTCAAACTTTTAAAAACGGCCCCCAAAGTGAAATTTTTCTAAAACTCTGCCAAGATTGTTGCTATGTTAACAGTAAGCAAGTGTTTTCAGTGGTAACGCTGACGTCACGCTCCGCTTTTGCGCAAGCGCATGCAACACTACAACAGTACTATTGTTACGATCGTCGTGAACTGCCATGTTGTGCTTGTGCTGCTTAATCTGCTGTATCTGCTGACTGTCTTTATACAAAATGTGCATCTCTAACTCCACTCCTGCACTTAGTATTCATCAATTTACCAGATGATCGGCTCAACTCTACTCCAGTGGAGATCTCCCAAAAGCTGCTTCTGGACAAGATAGTCATAGCGCCGCCTACAGGCATGGCATGCTTAATACAGTGTTTTCAGTCCCTTGGCGTTTCCTTGTAAACACAGATATTTTTCACTGTGTTTTAGCGATTTTGGATGAAACGTCATGTAAAAAGAGTCCCATAGTTTGCTTTTTAGGTCTGCTGAAACGCTGTTTCCGTGTAAACTAAAAGCCAAAACTGGAGGTCGACCGATATGGGTTTTTTGGGGGCCGATGCCGATGCCAATGCTTTCCAAATTTGGGCAGCCGATGCCGATATGCATGGCCGATTTTTCCAATTTGATATTCAGGCCGATTGTTAAATAAATACATATTTATCACATTTTTGTGAAACGCAGCAATTTCTGAGCAACTAAAAGAAATCTATTACAACAAGTCGTGTCCAGTCCTCTGAACATTTATTCAGCTTTCAAAACAATGAAATATTTTGTCTGAGTAAACACACAATGTAACAAGCAGTAGTAAACATTCACACTCTTCTTAAAATGTCAAAAAAGAAATTTAAACTTATTAATATAATTTGAACAAAAGCATGTAATGTATCCAAGTGGTTCCACATGTTTGAGGTGCTCATCTTTTTTGTGCCTGATTAAAAATTGCGTCATTTTATACAACGGATCAAAAATCGGCTTTTTAAAAGAAAATACGGCCGATGGCCGATAGAGACAAATGTCCAAATATCGGCCCGATTTATCGGTCTACCTCTAGTCAAAACGCAACAAAACTTGTGCGTTTCACCCTATAACTGTTGTCGTGTAAAGGGCCCTGTATAAGGAGTCACATCAGAGATGTAATGCACAAAGTTCCTGAAGCTCCCTGAAATGACTCAAATGAGCTGCATGTGTGAACACAAGCTATCACATTTTCATCTTGACTACACACACAATATTTCCTCGCATCTTCCTTGCATAGTTTTGAGAAGCACATCCCAAGTGGAGACACTGTTTGATGCAACATTGGTGAGGACCCTGAAGAGCTCCTCTCCAGTTTGCTCTTTTCCCACACATTCATTGGTACTGTGCAGCTCCTTGTATCAAAGGCAAAAACTGACGTAACAGCAAAGAACTCTGGACTTTTTTCAGATGAACTCTATTTCAATATTTGACAACACAGCTCTGACATTTTCGTAAATGTCAGGGGTTGAGAAAGAAACAAAAGAGAGAAGCTAAAAAGTATTTTTAAAAATGAGTGCATGAAATTAAAGGACCAGTGGTTTTAATCTTAAATAATATTTTGAGAGATTACATCCACCACTGCAGCGTTTATCTGACATCACATTTAGCCTCCTGAGACCTCCTGTACCTTATCTGGGAGGGAAGACTTGATGCTCTGCAGGGACACGTGTCAACAGGCAAGTAAAGTAAATTTCAGGGAGGCTTAGCTCCTAAAACTTCCCAGATATTTTCAAGACTGCGTGTCTATACACAGCTTATACACTGCAAAAGCTGAAACCTTACTAAGTGTTTTTGTCTTATTTCAGTGAAAAATGTCTTTGAGCCACATTCACTTGACCAGTCCAGAAAAGCGTCTTTTTTAAAGTCATTTAAAGACAAGAATGAGGTCTGAATTACTTGAAACAAGTAAAAAAACTCAGCCAGTGGGGTAAGAGAAATGTGCTTTTCAAGATTAGAATAATACCTTAATACCAGTACATTTTTCTTACCCCACTGGTAGATTTTTTTACTCATCACAGGCAATTTTTTTCTTTAAATAACTTAGAAAAAGACTTTTTCTGGACTGGGCATGTGAATGTGATCATATTTGGTCTAAAAAGGCATTTTTTACTAAACAGAAACACGTGTTTCTTTACAAATAAAACACACAAACCATCTGCTCCAAATGGCTCAAGGCGGATGCAGTGAGAAGTAATGAAAAAATAGAAATGATGGCATATTTAACAGATTTGGACATAAACATGGCTTTTGCTGCCCTGTTTCTGTCTGATGTATGAATAAGCAACGACTTAAGGTCACTTCTGGCCATCTGCTGAAAGCACTTCTGAGTTGACCCACTTAGCTGAGTGAAGGGTAAAGGGCATGGATCAGTTTTATGTAAAGATAAGGCTTTTAAAAATCATGGCTTTGTGTCTCTCTGTAGGTAAATACAGATTTCTGCACAGCAGGGAGTGAGCGGTGCGTTAATCCTCAAACTCTATGGGAAGATTTCTTTTGTGTTTGTCTACTCCTGCTACTTGTTTTAGCTGATTCTTCTACATGATATTAAAAGCTGACAGTCAGTCACCTTATCCTAAGCTAACCAACCATGCTCTCTGCCCTGGATTGAAGATGAATGTGATAGATTTGTGCTATAGCAAACAGAGACCGAAGCCACTGATTTGTTTGTTCCAGTTTCTGACAATCAACAGAGAGCACAGTTAGTGATCTCCACATGTTCCCTCTCATCCTCGTTCCTGCGTGTCAGTTTAAGCACTCCCTCAGCCGCCTCCCTCTCAGCGTGGTGCCTGTCTCTAAAATAGCAGATTTCAGGTGACTTTGGTTGAAAATCCTCTGAGGCTATTCAGGAGATGAGGTATAAACTGAAGTGCCAGGGACTTTTTTATGAATGATATCGTTCAGCTTTGAAACAGTCCCCTCTTTCCCCGACAGCTACAGTGGCAAGGACAATATTAGCATGAGGAAAACACACATTTACATAACAGTGGAAACATACTGAGATGTACCGGAGGGGAGCCTGGGAAGGTCAAACTGAGACTGAGTGTGTATGTAACAGCTTATTGGAACACATTGTGATTTATTATTTGTTGGATAAACTACAGTAGACATGTCAATAAGTTCATCAAAATGTGAGTGCATGTGAAAATAGCTTTGTATTATTTTCTCTTGTGTGAACAGTTTTGTCCGTACCTGTGTCCATTCATTCGTCTGAGGGTCATAAGCTTCCACTGTATTAAGATACACCTGCCCGTCGTATCCTCCCACAGCGTAAAGACGGTCGCCAAGGAGACAAACACCTACAGCATCCCTGCTGATACTCATCGGGGCGACTGCTGTCCACACATCTGTCTGAGGGTCATATCTGTAAACACACAACACAACACAAAAGCACATTACACAAAAATCTGTCTGAGGATTTCACACAAAGTGATGATTAAAAGAAGTCTACTTTTATTTTGTTTTGTTTTGTTTAAGGCATGTTTGAAGTCGAAGTGAAGTCCCAGTCAAGTGGTGGAAAAACAGTTAGTATGGAGAGCAAAAACAGGCAGACCACTATCTACAGTGAAGACTTCCCACACCCTGTAGGCAGTAATCTGACAATAATTTATTCAGCTTTAAAAACTGATATTTCTAAGCAAGTGCAGCTAAAAACAGGTTCAAGATCAAACGTTTCCTCAAACTACAATCATGCATGAGGCTGTGTTGCAGAGGTCAATCAGTAATTAGATTTTAAGACTTCCTGAAATTTCTTTTTCTCTTCAGAACAGATGTCACAAGGCTTGCACCTTAACTTTGGTTTTATCTTTTGAAATCTGCATCATTATTTGGTTATTACAGTCAATGGTTAAGTCTGCCAAAGTGAAGCCTTACCATTTACAATGAAACTGAGACTCATCAGAAACAAATAGGCAGTTTTTATTTTTTGAGATGCATAATCAACAAAGAAACAACATTAGTTCTTCTGCAGGTTTATCAGAGGAGTTACATTTTACTTTGCTTTTGACTCAAACACAACGGCTTCAGACACTTATCAGAATGTAAACACTGTAAAAAACTGAAATCTTATCTACTGTTTTTGTCTTTTTTTAAGTAAAAAATGTCTTATTTTTCTTGATATGAGCCACATTTAACTTATCAGTCCAGAAAAACGTCTTGTTTCAAGTTTAAGTTTATTTAAAGACAAAAAATAGGTCTGAATTGCTTGTAACAAGTAAAAAAAACTGCTAGTGGAACAAAAAAAATGCTGGAAAATTTGCTTGAAACTAGAATAATGTCTTAATACAAGTAACTCTTTCTCTTCCATTGGCAGACATGAAAAGACATTTTTTTTACTGAAAATTAGACAAAAATCACTTGATAAGATTTCAGTTTTTTTGCTGTGTCTGTAAACTGAAAAGTAAGTCTTGGCCGAAAGTTTTTATCCCTAATCTCTGACTACATCAAGAAAAAAAGAAAAGTTTAGTGTTAGTCCCAGAGGTAAATGAACTGTGGCCACACAGGTACTGAGAATTCTGTCTGTTTTTTAACCACCAGACTACTAAAATTAATAGACGCTAAGAAAAGTGAAGTTTTCAAATAGTTAATGTCATGTCTCCCTAAAAACATGGCATCATCTATGCCTATGAGGATAATTTCATCAAGATACTTCAAGTTTTATGGGGCCTTATTCAGGATGTACAAAAAAAGGCATCAATCTATAAACTGTAATTCCATCATTTAGATTAGAAATCTGGATTTCACAACTGTTAGATTTCCCAAATTAAAGGACATCCTACACAAACACACACAGCACATAAAGACTCACCTCTCTACACAGTCACTGAGGCGAGATGCAAGGGATGAAGCCGGAGCATCGTGACCTCCGATTGCGTACAGGAAGCCATGCCATGTGGCCACACCCACACCACCTCGCCTCTTAGCCATGGGAGCACAACCGCTCCATCTGTAGTAAGAAGCAGACAGAAAAAATGAAGCCCAATGTTCAGACTTACTCAGTTCAAAACACATCTTAGCCCTTCCAGTCAAGCCCATAATAAATGTGCTGGGTAAACAGAAGTTGTTTGAACGTGATCTATTTCTAACATCCTGAGAGGGTTAGCTGTCTCCTTTGATCTGTGGGTAAACAACCTAAAAAAGCCCAGAAGCTCTTCACTACAAAGACCAGCAGACAGGAAATAAATCAGGAGGCTGCAATTAATTCAGGTCAGATGAAGTCCCTTGTCTCTGACCTGTTGGTGTGTGGATCGAAACACTCCACTGATCGCAGGCAGGATGAGCCATCTCTTCCTCCTACAGCGTACAACCTAAGAAAGACAAGACGGTGTTATCCCTCAGGACACACACTTACTGAACACCTTCCACCTGCTACACAAAAACACAGCACATTTCTGGACTCTACCATCTGGTAACAATGAAAGAGGCGGTGTAAGGGTTTATTTCTGAGTGTGTGTCGTGCAGGGGACAATACGAGGTGAGCAAAATCAATCAGTCAGCCCTCTCAGGGCATCACAACCCAAGGAGGTGTGTGAGTGTCTGTGTGTTTTAGTGTGTAAGCACACATGGATGTGGGCTTCAGGAGGGTAAAGAAAAAAGTGTATCAGAGCCAGTCAAGCAAGTAATGAGCTCCATCAGGCAAAGAGCCCAGAGAAAACACATCACACACACACAAACACACACGCTACTTCTGGTCAGGCTTGGTTTAATCAGTTGTTTGCGTATTAATCAGCTCACTCTGTGGAGTCAGTCTGAGGCATTGAATAATGGAAACTCGTTGAATTATTGCAGGTCTTATAAATTCTGGGCCAAGGTATGAGAATCAAGACTTGAACTTGTGAAATGCCACCTGTGAGATATGCATGAGTAACAGTCTGAATGTGTGTGTGTTAGTACAGTCACCTTTTCCATTTCTGTTAAATTTTGTGCGCAGAAAATGAGGAAATTTGCAGAGGAGTTACAGAAAAATAAGCTTCTCTCTGTTAAATAGATTATCTAAGCAAGCAGAGAGGAGCTAAACTCATTTTTTCTTTCCTTAGATCGAGAGGTTAGAGGCCTCAGGAAGGAAGCAGTTTAAACTAAACAAACCAAAAAGCCTCAGATTTTCTTCTTTACTGAATCTCTTTAGGGTAAACTGAGGCTGTGAGGTTGAGTGAATCTATCCTTTTTTATTTTAACGTGATATTCTTTGAAGTGCACAACAGAGAGGAGCAGTAAAACATGGACTAAAGAGTCATCTTAAGAATTTTTCCAGTTATTTGTTTCTGATGCTACTTCTTACAGCCATCTACCTTAGAGGTCAGTCATTCATATAAAGAATGACATCTAATCAGAATTTGTTTTCTGGCTTGAAGTGTGGCAAAAGGCAGGCAGCTCTGTGTGCAGTTTTTCAGGATTAGATTTTGTGTCACCACACCAAAGAGAGCTAGGGAGGCAGATGGTTCTGAATCTCTACCAATGATTTTGGAAAGTGTATCAAATATTAACAGACAAAAATTAAATAACCCAGGACAATCCTAAAGCATGTAGATTCAAGTGTTTGCGACAATCACACATGGGGTTTATATTGGGTAAGAAAACAGAGACAGTTTCACGTTTGTCCAGTGCGGTTAGAAGATTTCTGAAATGCTCATACCAAGATGAACCTCCAAGTTGCTTTCAAGGCAGTTTAGATTGGTAGAATTTTCTCCCGTTAGAAAATTAATGTCGCCTATCTTCTCCCTGCAGGATGATCTGAGCTTATTAATCAGACTCAGGAGTCTCCTTGAGGGCTCTAAAGGGAACTGGGTAAGATTAGAGGACATGGAGCTACGGATCTGTGAGTAAGAGGTGAGATTTAAGGATTTGAAAACCTAAGGCAACCTGATCAAACATAGGAGACAAACCATTCACAAACATGTCTTTAAATGAACATACCCATGTCCTAATCAGACACCTAACAGCTTTTTTTTGTAAAGGGAGAAAGTATAGTGGCTGGTTTCGGGGAAAATATCTCCTAAAATCAGGATTTTTTAAATTTATTTTAGAACTTCCTGATTTTATAAGATACTATCTCGCAAAAACAGGAAGTTTTTTATTTTAGCATTTCCTGTTTTTATGAGATACTATTTCATATTAGATACTTTCTCATAAAAACAGAAAATATTTATTTTTGATTTTCCTGTTTTCATGCACATAAAAATAGGAATCTTAAAAGTAAAGGAATTCCTGAAAATCTTTAATCCTCATCTCGATGAAGAAGCGTGAAACATGTAACTGTTAAACACATTTAAAAGCCTGCCCTACCTATATTGACCTTGCACCTCTGATTAGCAGCATAAACATGCAGCAATGAGTCATGCAGCAATGAGTCATGCAGCACAGTGTCATGGGAATTCCCGTTTTTACAAGATAGTATCTCATCAAAACAGGAAATTCTAAAATAAATAAATTCCTGTGTTTTCAGATAGTTATGTTGTAAAAACAGAAGGATTTGTTTAAGTGAATGCACCGTAAGAAAACCTATTGTCAAAATTACATCATCTTACTCTCAAATTGTAATAAAGCACATGTTAAACACAGTACATGAGTGGATATGTGAGGTTACTTACTTGCCATTGAGTACAGCAACTCCAACTGTACTTCTTGGTGTAGCCATACTTGCTACAAAACTCCATTGGCGAGCTTGAGGGTCCCACCTTTAAGATAATAAGGTAAATAAATAACTTTTCAGACTTTAAGCCTCTAAAATATCTGGTGAATAATGAAACAGTGCTGTCAAAACTTTGTTTGGACTTCCCAGCATCTTAAAAATTCCTTCAGTTTTTAATTCGATCTATTGTTACCAAAGGAAAATGTCTCTAAATTCTGTTGCACAGAGAAGAAGTTGAAAACTGCTTGAGCTTTCTGCATGGATAGATTCAATAAGATATATGTGGGAAAGGCTAATTTCTGTTTTATTGGGTGAGAGAATCTTTTTGGCAGCTGTGAGAAACCTCCTCCCACCTTTCCACTGTGCTGAGGTAGCTCCAGCCATCATGTCCGCCCACCGCATACATGGGCCCCTCCAGAACAGCAACACCTGCAATACACAACAACACATGCCTGATTAAACCATGGCATCCCACCAAAACACAATCAGCTTGGACAGGCAATGAAACACATTCAGGAAAACAGTGTGAGTTTATTGTGTGTGTGCAAACACACGCTGGGCTACAGGCATGTGGAGTTAGCAGCATGTTGACACCTTCATACTGGTGGGGTTTCTCTGGCAGGACATCTGTGGTGCCAGATGTGGGTTTGAATATTCACCTCCCCTCACACTCATGTGTACATTTTATGAAACTATGACACAGCAGAACAGGATGCTCTGCCCTTTTTATTGGGGAGACTGTCCTTCACAAACATGATGAGTCCACTCAGTTAATGTCAGCTCTTGGATCACTTACTGCAAAGGTACGGTGACTGCTTTGACTTTTGATCTCACTGTGGAGATCATTTGTTTTATATCTAACTCCTAAAAACTAAAACACCCTACAAAAATAAAAATCAGCTTTATTAATACTGTACTACACTTCTATTTTTACAGATTGCTCACCTAATCCGTGCCTGTGCGTGGACATGGGAGGCATGACGCTCCAGGTCTTGCTGTGTGGATTGTAACACTCCACCGTGTTAAGGGTTTTGAGTCCATCTCGGCCACCCACCACATAAAGACGGCCGTCAAGAACTGCTACACCAAACTGTAGCCTGCGTCCGCTCATGGTGGCTACCTGCCTCCACGAGTCCCGACGTAGACAGTACTGCTCTATACTCGTCGCACCTGAAAGAAATAAAACCAAGATGGAGTTGAATCTAGCTTGAATCGTTGTTTGGGAACAACAGACCTGAACATGATACTCTAACTGAAATTACAGCACCAATTACAGAATACTATGTTAAAAAGTAGACACACATGGAGCAGCAGGATGTTTATCATTATCCACACTCTAATGGTTGAGAAATAAAGGTCAAATATATTAAGTTATATCATCAGACAGTAAGGGAGGATGTTTCTAAGAGTTTATTTCTTTCATTACACAATGTGCTGGATGATCTTGCTGTCTCCGAGACCAGAGCTGAATCACCACAATTATTCACAATATTGACAACACTGATCGTTATTTTCTTCCCTCATTGACTATTCAAAATGTCAGACAATTGGCAAAGACGAATGGCAGATAATCTTGGCTGGAATTGATCTACCTAAATCAATTTTTCAGGCCAAGACTGAACACACAAATATTTCATTTGATAAGTCCAAGAAAGTAACAGAAATCTTACTTATCCTAATAATAGGTTGTGTTTCTTTGTTCAAAAACTGCTGAATCTGTTGCTGTTTACTTACTGTAACGGTACAACTCTGCTCATGGGACCTTCTCTGAACAATCCCCCTGTCCTATTTCTCTGTTTTAATTCTTGTCCTCTCACTTTGGTGAGTTTATGAATAAAGGCTGCATTGATCAAAACTCTTACTCTGTAATCATGAGATGTTTACCTTTGCCAAGTAGGTTATGTTTTTGGGAGTATTTGTCTGTTTGTGAACAACATAAGTCAAAAAGTAACTAACAGATCCGGATGAAATGTTCAGGAAATGTTCATGCTGAGATAAAGAAGAAGTGATTAAATTTTGAAGGTGATCCGGACCACCGTCTGGATCCAGGTCTTTTTAAAGGATTCCTTATCATTGTGAGATAGGGCCGTTTTCACCATAAATGGTCGGATTGCTTTGCAAAACAATACAAGACAAGGTCACCATAATTTCTGACAGATGTAAAAGTACAATCCAGATCCTGTTAATATTCTGGAAACCAAGATCTGGAATATGAAATATGAGCTGGGTCATCATAATTTTCAACACTGTCAGGTAACAAATTATTGTACAAACCTGCAACTAACACCAAATTGTATCAGACAGTCTGCTGAAAGGGAGTATAACATTAAAGTAGAGGTCTGTGCTCTCTGAGTGCTTTTCTAGTTGGTTATGTTATACACACATTTTCTGTGACTGCTCTACCTTTTGTAGCATCCATGCCTCCCACAGCAAACATGGCCCCTACGGTGGCCTTGCGGGGCCGGGTGCGAGGGCTCTGAAGCAGGGGCCGGCGCTGAGGCAGGAGGTGATACTTCATCCCCTCCATCAGCAGTCGCTGGCACTCGATACTGTCCCGCAGCAGAGGGTTTGACTCCAGATCTGCCAGGAACTACACATGAAAGAAACACACACAATCAAGTCAACAAGCTTTAAACAAAACACAGGGTGTGTATGTGTGTGTACTGCACGTGTAGGCACTTGTGTTGAGATGTTATCACTGATTGAGGAGATCTGAGGGTCACAACAAAGCCGATCCCTCATTGATTGAGAGATTAGATCAGACCAGAGCAGCAGTCATTAGTATTACACACACTCATAGAGAAGCGCACACACACACACACACACACACTGATCATCTGACACACCAGAGAACTAATCTGTCCTTAGCATCTCATCAACTTAGCCTGTATCCTCTAACCTCATCTATCACCACACACACACATAAAGATACAGTCTCTCACACACACACACACATAGAAACAGCCTGGGGCTGCAGCATGAAGCACTTCAATCCACCAGTCTGTTCCTTAAAATACATTCACAGGAAATCACTGCCTGAGAGAGCGGCAGGCTGGTGAGAGGCAAGTTCCCTGCAGGCTAGAACGACATGATTTACATTTAGATAGGTGTTTGTGCGTGTACATGTGTGTGTGTGTGGGTTAATAAATGGCTGCAGAGGGAAACAGGTTTTTTTTTTATAAAAGTAATTTAAAGTTTTCAAACTGTGTGTATACTTGCACGTAAACGTGTGTATGTTGGCTCAAACTAAGTCATCGGGGACTCTCAAATGTTGCAGCAAAGATTCAATCACACTAAGAAGTTTAGTACATATTTGAGGAGAAGTGAAGAAAGAGAGTATTCAGGAAAAGGGTGAAAAAAACCATAATTATTTTACACCCTCCTTTTCCTCTATAATTCCAACCGGAAGAGAAAGAATCGGGCTGAAAAATTCCATTTGGTCACTGAATATGAAATCAATTTTCTCAGTCAGACGTGGCAAGCGTAAAGCAAGCGTGCTAAATGGATAAGCAGCTTACACACCAGGGTGAACACACACTTCTATTGCACACAAGCACAGAGGGACAAATTAGAGTGAACCCTATTTGGGTTATTATTTGTGTATGTCAGAGATAAAATAAGAAGGACAAAGAGAGAATATAGGGTTTGTCATCTGCTGTGCTTTTGATCCATCATGCTGCGAAACACAGACCATGGAGGCAGAGATAAGACCTCATACTGCAGACGTCCCACCTCGTCCTCTCTGTCCTCTTTACCTCACAGCGGGAAAGGAGTAGGAAAGGCTCCCTTCTCTGTTTGCTTCCAAATGGACCACTTATGACTCACAGACACAAAAGTCACACTCCAGCACAGACAAAAACACAACATGACAAATTTCCTAGCTGTGTGGATTTACGCTCAACTCCCCTGTCAGCTCCCTCATAGGACAACACTCTAACACTCATCAGTCTCATCTTTTTATGACCACCTGCCTCACTTTGCACCGGTGAATAAGAAAAGAGCAAAATAGATTTGTTGTTTAATTGGTAACTAAATCAAAACGGACATCTACATTTGCATTTATTTCTTTAAAGGTAGGGTCTGTGGGAAATGAACTGTCTACTTTCACAAGAATAATCTTGCACAATCGTCTCCTACAGGCCTCTATACATGTGTGTCAGCGTCTGTATCTGCTTCAACCCCCTCCTCTGCCTGTATGTTGATGTTCTGGTTGTATCAAAGATTAAAAAAAAAAAAAAACTACCATAGTGAAACACAACACCAAACAGATAGAGATTTTCCCTAAATGCTTGACTTTCACTTGCTTTTGGAGAACGGCTTGGGACAAAGAGTGATGCAAGTTGGGTTTCTGCAAACCAGGTATGTGTGAAATACCCGTGAAAAGCTTGTGCTAGCATACGAACTCAGGTGTACAGCTCCCAAGTCTCTCCCCGCGTAGAAACATAATGCTACAGCTACAGGTGGTTGATAAACTAGTGAGTGTGTTTATGTAGATTTGATTGGAAGCCATGGGTGTGTGCTGCTGCTGGCACTGCGGCAAGGAGGAGTCCATTTTAACTGTTGCGTTTACTACCAAGTAGCCAAAAATTCCTGGGTGGGTGTGTTGATTTTTCACATTTGTGGTCCAACAGGTAGACTATTCGTGCACATATTGCTCTTATTGCACCATGAAAAAGTTCGAAGTGAGCATTTAAAAACAAGTGTTTTTCTGGGTTAAAAACTCTGTTTGAGCACTATCACCTAACATTGTAAGAATGTGACTTTCCAATACATGCATTTGTTTTGGAAGTAAAAGACAAAAGACAGGATCTTCTTTTGAACCCTACTTTTCTTTGTTGCTTCTTTGTACAGGATATGCTATTTTTTGAAATGTGATAAAAATCAAACTGTGTAAACTCAGTTAGTAGCTTAGTGTCCAGAAGATGAGCAGACTATCTGTTAAGTGTTACTGTCTGGTTCTCTGAGACATGTCTGTTATGTGTAATGCTAGTGAATCATACCAGTGTTCATCTACCGACTCCAACCTCACCAAGCAGAGCTAACGTAACCTCACTCTTCATTTTATTGATAGACTCTAAAGTTTGAACAGACCACTGAAGAATAACTGCTGCATGTGCGGTGGAAAGAACATTACCTATGTCTAAGCCTGTGCTCTATCACTCTTCTGTTTAACCTTCTTCTGCTCTTACCTCCTTCTTCTTTTTGTCAGTTAAGCTCCAGTTTCCACCATTACTACAAAATAAATTCAAAAAATCATTTTCATAAGAAAAAGGGCAGATCTTGCTGCTCAATGCTAAACTGTGCCGGCCAATGTGGTGTCATCAGAGGGACTTTCAGCCTACATGCTGTACATAGATTCCGTGGTCAGGTTGTCCACAGATACTGAGTAATCTCCTTTTAATCATGGATTATGAACAGGCAAATGTTTAAGAGTGAGACCATTTCAAAATCACTCATAAAGTCTTCACAGAGCCTTCAATTAAAAATTTCTTAAAACACTGGATGGACTGACATGGTTTCTGAAACCAATATTGACTTTTCAGAGAATGGGACGTACTGCAAAGCAGTGTCCAGATCAGCCTAGGCTCTACCTTATTCCCACTGTTAGTGTGGTATCTATCAAAGTCAGATTTACACCTGCTTAATGTTACCATACCGATACAGTCATTGGTATTATAATTGGCTCTCACTGTCAGACAAAATAAGTTTGGCATTTTCAGAATGAATCTAGACTGGACAGGAAATCTAAGCGTATCAGATCAACACATACAAACAGAAAGACCCCCAACACTTTATGTGAGGAGGTTTGGAGGTTCTTTAATGTACGATGAGAGTTGGATGATGAAAGCAGCCACTCAAACTTAACTGAAAGTGACAGCTTTGAATTCAGGGTTGAAAAAGGGCATTTAATCAGGAAACACCATCGCTCTTCATTACTGGGTTCTCCTGGTCAGATGGAGGAGTTCTGCACCGACCCTGACCGCATGGCTGTATATGAAATGTAGTGGTTTGTAGTCTATAGTGCTCCAGTGTAAGAAAGCTGCATTATTAGCAAACATTAAGATCAATTCCTATGTGGCAAGCACCGAAATCCACTCAGTAATCTGGATATGCAGTCTGTTCTCTTGCAAATTGAAGTTCAGACAGTATCTTGTAAACATCTGTTCTAAGAAAAACGACTGTCACGCAACCTCAGCAAAGTCTTAATTTAAATCAAACAAATCACTTTAGCTTTACTGGTTCAAGCTTTTGAAGAATCTTTCAAGTTTTTGTGATTGTTTTTAAAATATTCAACTAATTAAAGTTATTGAGAACAAGAACTTTATAGAAATATTTTATGAACAAATAAATATTAAAGAAGTTAATCAACAAAAAAATCTCTGATCATTGTTGATAAAGACACCCACACACATTTATTGCCTGATTAACAGCCAACAGATGGTGTTCTGAGAAGATTAAAGCAAGTGTGAGTGTTAGTGTGTGTCTGACAGTGTAATGGGGAGAAGGGATTAAAGGTATTAATTTGGTGCACTGACATCCCTCTTGATGAGAAATCTCACAGCGGCCTGGATAGAGCGCTGCCTAATTTGTTGATGAATATTGATTGGTTGTCTGTGTGAGGTTTATATGCTGTTTCATTGGCATTTTACAGCTCATGAGGTTGTAACTGGTGATTCATTTGTCACTGTCACATGGTGGCGTTTGGGCTTTCACTGTTAGCGGCTGGATCAAACCTCAGCTCTGTGTGTGTCCTGCTGATACTCTCTCTGCTCTCGTCCCGCTGCTTCACCTCTTCACCATCCATCTTTCCCCTGATTACACACTACAGCTTCTTGTGATTCCAGCTGACCAGGGCAGAGTCATATATCTATGTACCACACATGTGCTGGACCTCGGGGACGTGTGGACGCAGAGAGAGAAGATAGAGGGTGGGAGTGGGGAGGAAGGGAGTTTTATCTCCACACTTCTTTATATATATGGTGGGGGAGAAGACTGATGAAGGAGATGAGGAGAACAGATAATTTAGCTGCAGTTAAGAGAGATTTCACACTTAATTAAGGTTTTAAAAGAATGTGTGTGAGTGTGCATGTGTGTCTATGTGTGTACATCCAGCGCCCAAGGCAGAAACTGAGCTTATGCCTGGCATATTAACTGCTCGGCATCGCACTACCAGAAAACATATTCCTCATCTCAAGCTAGGATGACAGAGGGGGAGGGAGAGGTACACCAAGCACAGGGATTACACATACATTAGCGTAAACACACAGCCATAAACACACAGCTGTAAACACAAGCCCATACACACACCAGACAGAGTAATGTTTATGATTTACACTTGGTTTAACCGTTTTTTAATTGCTTGACGGGGATAGATGGTGGAAGAAGACCAGTAGATCATTAGGTGACACACTGAGGCTTTGTGCTTTGCTTGTGTTAAGCTCATCAAGACAAATTGAAGTTGACCACATTAATATATGGACACAAATGTGTTATTTAAATCTGTATAATTCACGCTGATAGTTTATCAGCAATATACGGATTCATTAAAAACATTTAACTGATTTTAGCGCGTAAGAGAGAAAAGAAGACAATGAAGGACAAATAATGAAAAAAATCAACAACAAATGAGAGGCCTGTTGACAGATGTATATTAGGTCCACCTTGCTAGTACCGGGTTGAACCCCCGTTTGCCTTCAGAACTGCCTTAATCCTTAGTGGTATAGATTCAACTAAGTACTGGAAACATTCCTCAGAGAGTTTGGTCCATATTGACATGATAGCATCACACAGTTTCTGCAGATTTGTCGGCTGAACATCCATGATGAGAATCTCCCGTTCCACCACATCCCAAAGGTGCTCTATTGGATTGAGATCTGGGGACTGTGGAGACCATTTGAGTACAGGGAACTCATTGTCATGTTCAAGAAACCAGTCTGAGATGATTCCAGCTTTATGACATGGAGCGTTATCCTGCTGGAAGTAGCCATCAGAAGATGGGTACACTGTGGTCACAAAGGGATGGACATGGTCAGCAACAATACTCAGGTAGGCTGTGGACTTTGAACCATGCTCAGTTGGTACTAAGGCGCCCAAAGTGAGCCAAGAAAATATCCCCACACCATTACACCACCAGCAGCAGCCTGAACCATTGATACAAGGCAGGATGGATCCATGCTTTCATGTTGTTGATGCCAAATTCTGACCCTACCATCTGAATGTGGAGCAGAAATCCAGACTCATCAGACCAGGCAATGTTTTTCCAGTCTTCTATTGTCCAGTTTTGGTGTTGCTGTGTGAATTGTAGCCTCAGTTTCCTGTTCTTAGCTGACAGGAGGGTCACCCGGTGTGGTCTTCTGCTGCTGTAGCCCATCTGCCTCAAGGTTTGACATGTTGTGTGTTCAGAGATGCTCTTCTGCAGACCTCGGTTGTAACCAGTGGTTATTTGAGTTACTGTTGCCTTTCTATCAGCTCCAACCAGTCTGTCCATTCTCCTCTGACCTCTGGCATCAACAAGGCATTTTGGTCCACAGAACTGCCGCTCACTGGATATTTTCTATTTTTGGGACCATTCTCTGTAAACCCTAGAGATGGTTGTGTGTGAAAATCCCAGTAGATCAGCAGTTTCTGAAATACTCAGACCAGCAACCACGCCACATTCAAAGTCACTTAAATCACGTTTCTTCCTCATTCTGATGCTCGGTTTGAACTGCAGCAGGTCGTCTTGACCATGTCTACATGCCTAAATGCATTGAGCTGCTGCCATGTGATTGGCTGATTAGAAATTTGCATAAACAAGCAGTCGGACAGATAAACCTAATAAAGTGGCCGGTGAGTGTATATTAACATTTTTAAGTGATCAGGTCTTTAGCATGCTGGCTCTGATCCATATTTACAATTTTCTCTGTACAGCTTTTGCAGTTGCGAAAACCTGCACAAATGAGACTAAAATAAATGTTTTTCCAAAGCACCTGCAGGGGCTGAAATGGATCCGTAACTGCAGCGCAGGAAGCATCTTTATACTCTGTTGCTATTTAGACGTATTCAAATCAGGCAGCAGGAATACATTTGGCCCCAAATTTCTCCCTTTTGATGCAAATGAGACGAAAAACTCTCTCATTCAGAAACAACAGCGCTTATAGGCAGTTAGGAGGAAATTTATTGGCTTCCTCAGAGAGTTGTTGTAACCGAAGCGCATTACTAGAAAACTTGACCATCCTGTGATCATGGGAGGAGAGTAGCTGCCAGATTAATGGACAATAATACCAGACATGCTTGTCAGTAGATAATAACAGGAGAAGGATTTTATTTTTGGATTTATCTGTAATATCCTGTCTAGTGTGCCCTATAAAGCAACTTTTTAAACTCTTCCATGTGGAAAAGCACAATCAGAGGCAAGCTGAGGGTGAACTGCTGCAGAGTTCCCTGTGTGCTCACTTAATAATGAGCTGTTTTGTAATAATTGGAAAGTCCTCCATGAAGCAGGCATTAAAAATGACTGAACAGCCGTTGCTAACACTGCATAATTCAGGTTGTTATCAGCAGCTACTATCTCTCCTGTTTGTTTTTGACTCAGTTATTCCACTGGGGGTCAAGATGAGTCATGGCACAGAAAACTGTGTCCTCTTGTTGTTTTATATAGAAAGTTTCCACTGCTGTTTTTGACACAGTGTGATAAGGAATAGATAAACTGGAAAAGGTGACTAACAGTTTAAAATTAGGTGTTGCAATATAAAAACATATTTATTTGTTGAGCGTACTTATGGTTTTAGTTTCTTGCTGTAGTTTTTTTTTTTTTGCTGAATGCAATATCAATATTTGTGCTTGTTTAGCTCTGGTTTGGTCTCTACCAAACCTGCTGTTTGGTGCAGCAAAGAAAGAAACCAAAGCATTAAAGTTAAAGGACTGGCTGAGGGAAGCTGCTAAGTATTCTCTGGAGGTTAACAAAAAAGGGCAACCACTGTCACATAGTTTCAATTTTTTCAAGCACTAAAAATACTGATTCTTCATGTTTTAACTAGGCCTGTAACTTTAATGTGTTAATTCAATTAACTGATTACATCACAAATTAATGTGTTATTAAAATCAATGCAAGATTAACTCTTTGGCTGCCAGGCATTTTCAGAATATCTTGAACAATCTTTCAAGACTCAAATAATGTTGTTTTCTATTACTATGTAAACACTAGAACTACCCAAGTAGAGTGGACTCTCCTCTTTTTTGTCTTTCCTCCTGTTTTTGATCTGAAAAACGGACAAAACAAACTTTTTTTTTTCACATTTCACATTCATCCAGGGTGCTCTATCCTTTGATCCTCTCCACTATCCCCGTCATCTTTTTTCGGTCGCACCGCTCTTTCACTCTGAACAACCGTGACACATCCTCAGTTTGAGCGTGAGCTGCCTGAACTATTCTGACTTGCAGCGTCTCACTGTGCTTCTGTCATCTCACATCTTCTCCTCATATCCATGCTTAGCTCTCATCCAAAGAGCACACTGCTCTCACCCACAGTAGTTTACGAGCATGAGTTTGATTGACAAGCTCCGGCAAACCCCGCCTCCCCCTGACGTCTATAGACGTCAATGGCAGTGAACATGGACATTTTGATATTGGCCAGTTAAAAAAAAAAATTGGATTTACAAATCTTGTAATTAATTAGATTTTTTTTTTAATTGCCTGACAGCACTAGTTTTAACACGACAGTCACAGCAGCACACCATGCACACAGCTCACCTGTGGCTGCAGCAGTGGCAGTCGAATGTGACCCATCAACCTGGACAGGTGGCGTTGCCGTGTGGCTGCATCATGTCCGACCCATGTTAGCAGAGAAGTCACCACAGTTTCCTCATCTGGCACGTTGACGTCTTCAGATAAAAGCAGCCTCTCCATCTCCTCCACTGGGAGCAGCAGGAACTCCTGGCCTCCAACAACATCTAGAAAGTGTTCCTGTTGGAAGGGGAGATGAAAGGAAAACGAGTAGATGAGGAAAAGGGCAAATACGACGCCAAAGATTAATGGGTGAAAGATTAATGAGCTGCAGAAGAAACAGGAATGAGAGGAGGAAAATCCAGTCGGAAGATATGAGGGGAGAGTGGAAACGGGATCGGGGTTGGGAAATGAAAGAGAGGAAATGAAGGCTTGAGAAAGGTCAGGCGAAGACGGATGAAAAGCTCAAGACAAGAAAGGGTGTGGGTGAGAAAACACTGAAATAATTCAGCTGTAGAAGATAAGAAGAATTCCTGGGAAGAGTAGAGCTGAACAAATACTTATTTCAGATTTGTTTTCATCATCCATGTTTGATTAATAACGTGTCACTGAATCATCACCCCAAAATTAGTCACCAATTTAATTCTTCAAAAACCCATCATGTCTGTTTTAGACCGTACCTTTGACGGAAGATGGTTGTTGAATTAAAGATGCGGAAGCTACAGAATGTGTGTGAATATAAATGGGAATAGACTGGAAATGTAGAGAAAATTAGAGGTCTAAGCATAAAAAATGTATGTAGTAAAGATCCTCAGTGTTTGGCCATGCCACCATCCAGGCCCTCAGTGATTAAAGGGTTGATTCCCCGTCAGGATAAAAGCTCCATCTGCAGAGAGGACTTTGACCTCTTAAACATAGACAGAGAGGAAAGCTCACACTCCTGCTACAGGCCTGGTGATACAGGACCCTCATCAGAGGACTGAGGATCCTAAAGTGGGTTGATAGTTTTAAGTTTCTTTTAAGTTTCTGGACATTTCTGGTTCAAACTGTATAAAAGGCTGGAATAAAACACCAGCCCCTCAACTAGGTTTACAGAGGACTCCTGGAGAGTATCTACACCAGTGGCCTCAACATGTGATCCAGGAACACCACCCTGGTGGAGAGCAAATCACTTCTCTAGGTCAGTAAGACTGCAGAGACTATCAGCTGCTCTGACCTCCCCTTCACGGGGAAAATATGTGAAACAACAGGAAAATAGTGAATTTTAGGACAAAAACTGTTGGAAGACAAAGTGACCAGTGACGCATGAGAGGAAAGTGTTGCCAGGAGAAGAGCAGTGAGCTCTGTTTGGAGGTTTTTTGCTTTTTAAAACCTGTCACTGATCAAAGAACAGTTCATTCCTGTATTTTTAGTTATTTCACAGAGTTCTGTGCTACAGCATGTAACTGTAATTTGACGGTATCCGTCTGTAAATTTTGCTACCAGTGCTTTTACAGTTTTTTTTTGTTCTTACATTTTTTATTTTTTACAGTAAATTATTTTTACAGTTATTTACTGTAGTTCTGTGTTTTTACTGTGTTTGCCTGTAATTTTACAGTATTCATATGGAAACTTTGCTGCCGGTGCTTTTACCTTCTTTTTTTCTTTTTTTTTTGGTACAGTTTTTTTTGTGTGTGTAGTCTTGTATTTTTACATTTATTTTATATAGGTCTGCATTTTTGTACATCTATTCGACTGTAATTTTAAGGTTTTTGTCTTGAATCTTTGCTGCCAGTGCTTTTACCATGTTTTTTTGTTGTTGTTTTTTTAACTTTTTTTTTTTTTGTACTTTTTTTTTGCTTGTTTTTATAGCGAATTGCAACGGTGAGTTGGGAGGGTACAGGGTGCAGCTATATGCACTAATTGGCATAATAGCTTAAAAAAAAAAAACTTCCAGGATGTTATTTTAATAATAGTTATAATTTCTGTAATTTTGCAGTTTTGTATACTATTTTTGAAAAACAAAAAAATATTCTAAAAATTAAGTGTTAAGAACCGTAAAATGTGTAAAATTACTGAAAATATCTGTAAATCTACTAGCATTTTGTTGTTTAATAATCAATCAATCAGTCTTTATTTGTGTAGCGCCAAATCAGAACAAATGTTATCTTAAGACACTTTACAAAAACATTAACATGTCTAGACCCGTAAATGTTAATAAAATTTTATTAGCAGAAATCCAACATCAAGACAAGATAAGGAGTCTTACCTCATCTTAACCCACAATGAGTACAGGACTTTGCAGCATTTAGCAAGTTTTATAAGAAAACAGGAAAAATCTGTTAAAAATTACAGACCATTCCCTGTAAAATTACATTTTTTAACAGTGCACTTCACTCAGTGCTGCAGGTGCCGATCTTTCAAGAAAAACACCACCCAGCTCATGCTCTGTGTGAATGGAAGGACTCAGGCTACAACCTGACACACCACAGGCCAGCGAGCATCTCTGCTCACACAGTACAGCCCACTTTCCCTTCCATAACAGCTCCTTCCCTTCTCCTGTGAGACTAATATCAGAATTAAAAATTAAGGTGGGAAGAAAATATCACATCCCACTCAACACAGACAGTACCTCAGAGTGCTGCTGCAATATGCAATAACAACAATTAACCAAACACTGCAGCGAGGTAATAGTGTGATAACTGCACGGGAAGTTTTTTAGAGGGTTAAGGAGTGTAAATACTCATGTGCAGGGATAGACGTTCAGAATCACAGAACAAGAGTCCACTAATTTCCCGTGTGTAACATGCTGTTTTCTACATATACAAACACTTCTTTTTGTTTTCAGCGTATATTTCTGTTAACTTTTGTAAATTATATTTAATTTATCATGTTGCCATCTTATTTTTTTATTGCTCTTCTATCTTTTATACTTAATATTTTTTTAAAAATTTGACTCTACGAGCACAACAATTCCTGTGTACCTGCACTGTTTTGTTCTGTGCAAAAAGCAAAAAACATCTATTCTATTTTATTCTGTTGCTCAGATGTTGCTTATATGTACCATCTGTGACAGGAAGGAAGGTGATGATAATGTCAATGCTGACCATTTTTATGTAGATGCTGTGAAGTTTAGCTCTTATACATTTTTCTGTCCCTTCTCTAATAATATGTTTTTATTAAATTGACAGTAGTATTGCATGTGGGAACTGCATAACAAGAAGAAAAGCATGTTTATCCATTCTATTGTGCAGCTCCTACATGTTGGCTGAGTAATAATTTGCTGAACAGTGTGAGAATAAGAGTGTGAATGAGAGAATTACAGACACAGTCAGACAGCCACACTCACATAAAACAACCTCAACGACCTAATTACTCCAGATTAAAGTGGAACAATAATCCACTTAGAGAGAAACAGAGAAATAAAGGGAAGGAAAGAGGAAAAGAGGAGCGCTGACATCGACATACACAGCCCCACAGAGGGAGGCAAGGTGGAAACAAAGAGGCACGTAAAGCAGACAGGCAAGAACAAGAAAAGGGAAAAGAGCGATGAATGTGATCGAGGAGCTTTTTCACAGTCACCATAGCAACACTGGGCTGAAATCTGCCATTGTGGTGATAATAGCGTGTGGTGGGATGAGAATAAGGCGCCAATCTGGTACCAAGAATATCATCAGCCTGGAAAATGACCCAAGTCTGACCAGGAAAAGTGTAGAAAGGTGAAGAGGGAGAGCAGCCTGTCAATCTTCAGATATCACAAGGAGCTAAACCTCACCTGTGGTTGACCCAATGCCACATCATCATTCTAGATGTTTCCTCTGATATGGTTTTTGCTCACTTCTTCTGAAATGGTTGGAAGATGTACTCACCATGGTGTAGGCATGAGCAGCCCTCTGCAGGTCATGGCAGCCCTGTGCGTCAGCGTAGGAGCGGATACCCAGACAGTTTGAGGGGTGGAGCTGCTTCATCAGGAAGGAGCAGCAGGCCTGAACCACAGACGACAACTGGAGCAGACAGGAGGCCGACAGCAGAGATTCAATGGTGTCCTCCCTCAACTCAAGACGGCCTGACAGAGCAGGAAGAAGAAATTTAGAAAAAGGAAAAAAAAACAGGATCAGCTAATTTAAACAGTTGAGTTTATGACTAACACAGGCTGGTAATAATGACACCAAAACAAATCCATTCCTCAAGCTCAAGAAGATACAGACAGCTGAAGTTGGTCATCTGGGGAAGTTTTTAAACTTTTATTGCCAAACCAAAACCCACTTAAAGTTAATTTCTCTTTCTCAGGCTCTACGCATGAGCTTATCTGTATTTTTTTCTGAAATATTAGCACAAAAACATGCAAAACAACAGCTGGAGTGGTTTTCCTTTACCATCTTTGGCATTTAACTCCAAGCACTTTATATTCCAACTATTGATGTTCATACTAAAAAATGAATGTCTAAATTACAGTTTGATTTTATTTAAGTAATTTAATAAAATAAAGTTGGTAAACATTACAAAAATAGGATTTAATGATTTTCTAGGGAGTGCGTTTGCTAGCAGGCAAGTTGTGCTTAACTGCTCGTGCTCATACTTATCAAATTAAAAATATGTCTCAACAACAATACACTTCACTGATGTGTATTTATCAGAATTTTAATTTATTTTCTTTTTGTATCAGGCTGACAAACAGAATGTTTTTATAATTTATGAAGCATTTGTTCAGCTGCTGTGGAATTGATTTTAAGGACTTTAAAGGTCCATAAACTGGAGAACAACAACATCACATCTTGATTATAGCTTTAAAAATGATAAACAATGATACTGTCTCATGTCTACCTTTCTGTTGTAACTTTTATGAGCTGTTAGCAACACAGGAGCCATTTTAAAGGCACCGTAAGGACTTTCTGAAATCGCTAGTGTTTTTCCAGGATAAAGACTCTATTTCCCATGAGCACCATTGGAAGCATGTTCATGAAGTCCTCTCTGGATCTTTAAATTGTAGGGTGTAAGTTGCAAAAACTATGAAAAAGAAACAACCTTGATAACTTTTTAGGGTTTTTTGTCCACTAACAATATCAAAACTACAGAGAACTGACAGCCTACCACAAAAATATTGAATATTCATTCCAGTGCTGTAAATATGTTCTTTGACTCTGAATCAAAGCATGTGTTACACTGTAAAAAACCTAAAATCTTATCAAGTGTTTTTGTCTTATTTTGAGTAAAAATTGTCTTATTGCATCTGATATGAGCCACAATTAACTTATAAGTCCAGGAAAATGTCTAGTGTCAAGTTATTTAAAGACAAAAATGAGGTCTGAATCACTTATAACAAGAAAAAAAATGTGCCAAAGGAAAGAGAAAAAAAAAAAAGCTCAAATCATGTCTTAATACGAGTAACTTTTTCTCTTGTTCCACTGGTAGTGTTTTTTTACTTATTACAAGCAATTCAGACCTCATTTGTGTCTTCAAATAACTTAAAATAAGGCATTTTTCTGGATTGGTCAGGTAAATGTGGCTCATATTTGGTCTAAAAAGGCATTTTCTACTGAGAATAAGACCAACACACTTGACAGGATTTCAGTTTTTTGCAGAGTACTTTGCTGATTGATTAAATTGGGATTGTCTCTAGAAAAAGAAAGCTGACCCTTTTTTCCTCAATAACTTTTGTGTAAGTCTGTTTGCGTACCTGTGTATGCATACTGCACCAGGACCCACAATGCATCAGGGTCAACCCCCTCCATCTTCACCTCGTCCTGCTTGGCCTCCCTGACATCACTGGTAAACATGGCTGCAAAGTAGTCGGACACGGATGAGAGGACCAGTCTGTAAGAGAATAAGAGAGAAAGTCGGGCACCCGTCAGAGAGGATGGACGCCAGCTGTAAGGAGAGGTGACACGGCCAGAGGAAGAGATTTACATCAGGGGCACATTAAAGGCACCAATGAGCTCCAAAATTAAAGCACTTTCTCCACATCTTTTCAACGCCAAAACTGTAAATCCAATAAAGTCATAGCGCAACACCGACATTCGGGATCATCACTCAGCTGTGCAGGGGTGAGGAAGTTAGAGAAGCTTGACTCTTCCTCTCTTTCCCTCTCTCAAGCTCCTTTTGTCGCTTTTGTGTTCTGAAAATGAAACTCATTAAACTGAGTACCCTTATCTCTGTAATTAAACCATTATCACATCTCCTCCTCCTTCTTCTCAATATGCTGCAAGTGGGACAAACTCTTTGAAAACTTTGCCTTCTGCTGCAGGGTCATGACACTCTGCTAAGTTCTCTCCCAGATGAGATTTGGTCAAATTGAAAAGTGTTTTGCACACATTTAAAAAGAGCCACAAAATAATCACAGCATGGTGACAGAAACTTCCAAGTTTCTGTTTAGTTGTGTTGACCTTGTGTGTCTTCTTATGGAAAGTTTAGAGCTGCGTTAGTGACAGTTTCTTTTACAACTTCCTTGACTGTGGTTACAGCTGAGGCTGAGCATTCACAGGGCTGTAGGTCTTGATAGGTGTGTGATAGCAGCATGTGTTTATGAGAAAGTTTAGCAGGACTGTTAGAAGAAGCAACCACGGAAACCAGTTCAGCATCATGTCACGTACATTTGTGGTTTATAGAGCAGAAGGTGAGAGCTGAGCATCATCCTACGGCGGACATATGTTATATTTGTGGCTTCTTAATGCAAGGAAGATGAAAGACGGCACAGGTGTGAGCAAAAAAAGGTGTTAAAGACTCAAGGGCATTGAAAGGTCGAGGTAACATACGACAAAGATGTGCATTAATTCTTCTAAAGTTAAAGGAGAAGAAACAATGAACATGATCCTTTACTGTATGTCATATTAAATATTAAATCACCTGGTTCCCCAGAAGAAATTAATTCTTTCCAAATGGGGCTCATGGTCTATTCCCTTCTCTGAAGAGATACTAATAGAAGAGGGGAAGAAAAACAGTGCAAACAAAAGCTTAGCGTGGGCCTCGGGCGTCTCCAGATGTTTGTGCATCGTGAGCACATTGAGGATAAAGAGTGTGATTATCCTCAGAGTGAAAAGCTGCATATTCACACTGCAATGGAGCATGTTGTCTCTTAACAGCAGTTAGAGGCAGGCTTTAATAACCAAAGTGCATTTTCACTGAAGACGATAAACTGAAACAAAGTGTTTATTTAGGGTTGTTTATCTCTGAAAACAGTCACGTTAAAAGGTCTCTTAACTATGTTTAAAGTTCACATGAACGTTAACACAGTTTAAAAGGGTATTTGCACATCTCATTACTTTCACAGTGCTTGTGAATGTCTCAACATAATGCTCTCTAAAAGGTCTTACATTCAGAAAATGATGAGACTGTAAGGTCAGTAAACTATCATTCCACTCACACGCTGTCGACTGTTTCTGCTCCACTGTTCACAGTGCAAACTAAAAAAAGTCTTCCCATTCTCTAGATTTTTCCGTTCTTTTGTTAACCATGGGTTGCTATTTCAGAAAACAAGTTTCCCTAAAGGAGCCCACACAAAACAGCCCAGAAGAAGAAACAACAGGCGCCAGATGAAGTCCTGGCACTGAGTGTAGGAGACATGCCAATCCGAGCAGTCAGAGAGGAGATTACTTAATTTGCATGTGTCAATCACAGCAGCAGAGCTCCAGAAAAAAAGGAGAGAGGGAGAAGAAGGAGGGAGATAAGCCTAGAGTTGTGTTTAGAAGTGAGTGAGTCAAGGTGGAGATATGGTGTAGTGGAGAGCAAGCCAGACTAAGCACAGGATGATTTATCTAAAGTTCAGCAACAATCTCTTTCATGTCACTAAGAAGTGATAGACTTGCAAAATTTAAGGTTGAAGCACTGAGAGGTTTTTGTCTTTACTCTTATAGATGTATTTGTGAGTGAGAACCTAATTGCTGCAGATTGGCAGAAAAAATCCTGGAGATCACTGTAGCCTGCCAGATTTTTTATATATTTGTTTTGTGTGGAATCAAACTTACAGACTTAAAATCCTTCACTGTTAAGGTCAAGTGCTGGCTGAAAGCAAAAGAGAGCTGTAACCATTTTTAGTCTGCCATGTTTTAATTTCCTGTTTTGAACTGTGAATTTGTTGTTTTTTTAGGTTGATGTTATCTTTGTAATTTTACTGTTATCCTGTTATTTTTTCTTTCCATTTTATTGCTGGTAAATGCATATTTTATGATCTAGTTCTTTAAAGGCCCAACTAGGTACAAGAGTTGAGAATTAGCACTCGCCATTAACTCTCTGTGCAGCACATCAGATTCATGCTTTGTTGTGAATTATGTTAAACTGCATTGTCCCTATCAAATAAATAAATTAAAATTCAAAATTAAAATTTGATCCAGCACCAGTAATAATTTAACCTGTCCTATTCTTTACTGCAAAAAAATGAAACTGTATCAAGTGTTTTTGTCTTATTTTTAGTAGAAATTGTCTTTTTAGACTTAAAGTGATACTCCGGGATGGAACAAGTTGGGTCCTATCACAAGGTTTAGGGCAGAAATTACCCCTACAGCAGTGTTTTTGTGCAGCAGAAGCCCAGAGGGCTCTTACCAAACACCCCCTCCCTGCTCGTCTGCCGGTTTCCTCTGCACTCAGACGGGGCCATTTTTTACTTGACCAAAAACACAAATAAACTGACTCCCACCGAAAAAATCTCATATCGGTCTGCATTCACACTTTATTTAGAGAATTTTCAGCACGTTACTTTCACACAAAAACACCACTAAATAAGGCTCTAGTTCTCGCGCGGCGTGCCACATATTAACAAATGCAGGTAGTCTGCCAGGATGAATTATGCCATAACAACGTAAAGATGAGTGATTATGAGAGCAAGGAAGACCTGCCGTTCACTTTGAATAAAGCATGAATGCAGACCGATAAGAGATTTTTTCGGTGGGAGTCCGTTTATTTGTGTTTTTGGTCAAGTAAAATATGGCCCTGTCTGAGTGCAGAGGAAACCCGCAGAGGAGCAGGGAGGGGGTGTTTGGTGCGAGCGCCCCGGGCTTCTGCTGCACAAAAACACTGCTGTAGGGGTAATTTCTGCCCTAAACCTTGTGAAAGGACCCAACTTGTTCCATCCAGGAGTAACACTTTAATATGAGCCACATTCACCTGACCAGTCCAGAAAAATGTCTTGTTTCAAGTAATTTAAAGACATTCATGAGGTTAGTTGCCTATAACAAGTTAAAAAAAAATCTGCCAATGGAATTGGAGAAAAGTTATTTGAAACTAGAATAATGTCTTAATACCTGTAACTTTTTTTTCCACTGGCAGAATTTTTTTAACTTGTTACAAGGAATTCAAACCTCATTTCAGACTGTAAATAACTTGAAACAAGACATTTTTCTGGACCGACCAGGCGAATGTGGCTCATATTAAGTCTTAAAAGACATTTTGTACTGAAAATAAGACAAAAACCCTTGATGAGATTTCAGTTTTTGTCAGTGTTTAATAAGAGGATGAGACTGAGAACTATTGTTCTGCAACTTTTTCTAACTTTGAAAACCAGAATGAAATGAAAATGTTTAAACTGACTGTATTATTGTTTCACAGGATGAATTCACATATTGTCCTCTAGAATGGGTTTCCTCTCTAAGTAAGACATATTACCTCCAAACTGTTAGCAGCTTAACTATGTTCCTTTATGCAGTTTTAGATTCTCCCGGCAAAAATTCACTGGTCTTTTGGCGCTGATGATGTACATGGTTGTTGCAAACAAAAAAGAGCATGAACGTGAGTGATCTGTCCTCTTTGTCACTGATACCCAATCTAATTTTCTGAGTCTGCGCCAGACCAATACCCGATTCCAGGATTGAATCAGTGCATCCCCAGTTTAAACTAGATTTGCCGGCCCAGTCTCTTGGATAATCCAAAGCCTTATCTGTTAGAATGACTTTAATCAAGTGATCCATGCCTTCATCACACCCAGACATGATGACTGTAATTCTCCATGTGTTGGTTTGGATCATCTGCTTTTCACACAAATTTCACTTTGTGTAAAAAGTTTCATTTTTTACGGGACAAATTTCAAGATTTTATTTATCTATTTTTTTCAGGATTTACATGGACTGACACCTTCTTGGTGACACCTCACATCTTCATACTCCAGGTGACCATGTAGGGACAGCTCTTGGAAGTTCCGAAACCAAGAGTGAAAACCTGAGGAGAATCAAGCCTTTTCCATAGCTTCTCCTTTGCTCTGGAAAGTTCTTCTAACTCATGTTGGATCTGCCCAGCTGCATTAGAGCGTTATGAACAGACTTAGAAAAAATTTTGTTTGCAATTTTCTGCTCATTTTCTGTGCTCTTGATGTGCATATGTTATGGGCATGTTTATAATCTTATTACAGAGTGTGACACCGTGGTCTTGACTGATCGCCTGAGGCACAGGAAAGTAGTGTGTCTGTGTGTGTGTGTGTTTCAAATACACAACTGTCAGCAGGAAGTTGTTCAGCCAGTATTCCAGTCTGGTATCACTTTCTTATCTCTGTCAGACACACACATACAGCATTTTCACTCCTTAATTTTTCATGTGGGTCTGGCGAGCAGTAAGCTGCACGTACACACAGCAGCAGGTTATTATACCTTCGTATAGCCAGAGACATGGCAGACAGCGTGTCACGCTGTAATGGAAAGAGCAGAAAGGACACAAAATGCCAGAGTGATGAGAGCAGGAAACAGACGAGTTCAGCTCAGGAAAGGAGGGCGAGAGCTGGAAACTGAACTCTGTGTCTGTTTGTGTTTGAGTGTGGATCTGCGGCTCGCTGCAGAGAGCCATGGAAAAAATGAGAGAGTTGGAAACAACAGGAGAAATGGTTGGAGAGACTCACCCAAATCTGTGCAGAAACTTATATTTCATGGAGGAAAGTTTCCTACTGACTCTGACGATACCCAGCACCACCACAAAGTTCACATGTGGGTTTAGGGGTCTGGTAGAGGCACTTTTGCCCCCATGTATGACCAGTTTAGGCCCCCATCTCTCTCGTAGGAGCGCACAAATTGTCCTGAACTCCAGATACACTAAATAAAATAAGTTGAGGCTGCTTTATTTCAAAGGTGCCTATGTAGGAAACAGAAATAGCAAGATTTGCAAGATAATGTGTTTGTGTCAGGTACAACCCCTGAGACAAAATGTATAATAGAGTGCTACAAACTCCACAAAAAAATGTGCAGCGATACACCGAACAAGACGCCTATTCAGCATGTACGCTGCACCTCTCTGTGAGAGCATGTAAGACTAAGAGGAAGGGTGAACAAGGGTGAGGGTGTATGTTTTGTTCCCAGAAAAGCGCCTCTATCCTACACATACAGTAAATCAATGGCAAACAAAACAACAACTTTCAAACAAAGATGTCTTGCTCCACCCCCTCCCCGGCGCACATACACAACTTCAGATGCCGACGCACTCTTTCACATACGCCATTAGGATTCTCGTACAGCAGGCTCTTTTGTTTGTCACCATCTGTGCCTTGAGGAGCAAATCAAGTGAGGCAGAAGAGGAAGGCAGTGAGAGAAAAGAGTCTTTCTGCTGGTGGAGGGCGGCTCTCCACTCTCATCCTGCTGCAGATGGACCCTGCAGCTGAACCCGTAGGCCACATGCCATGAGAGCAACAGTAAGAGAGCAGTGCAGCGGGGGCCACGAGGTGGGTGACAGGCACGTGTTAGTGTGTGCGTATTTGTGTGTGCGTATTTGTGTGTGTGTGTTTGTGTGTGAGTGTTTGATGTATGATTCAGAGGCTCTGTGGACAATATGTGCTGGAGAGAGACTACAAAAATAAAAGAGACTTCCACAAGCATGCCTTTGGTTCTGCTGTGTGTGTGATATATTATTTCCTAACAGTTTCCTGTGTGTGCAGTATGTGTCATCATAGCATGCTTAGGCTACAATGTATGTTTTCTGTATGTTTTTGCAGAGCTGAATCAAATACTAGTTTATCTATAGTCAGCTTATTACTGTCAGTCATGTCAAAATTGTAAAATTGCAACATGGATTTCAGCTTTTTTCTGATCGATGTTCATGTTGTTTTTTCCTCACAGGCTGCCCAGAAAGTATGGGCACTGTTCAAGAGAGGTTCTGAAAACTGAAACTAGTTCCTGTTTCTCTGTGTTTAAGAAGATTTTTAAAAAGGAGTCTTCTTCCTTTCTGTCTTGCAGTCAAATCAAAAAGCCTAAGGTCTATTTACATATAGCTTTTGTAAGATAATAGCCTTTCATAATTATGAAATAATAAAAAAAATCATGAGTTGTGATTTTTGAATGTTTTAAGAGATGTCACATTGTTGTACAGCAAATCAAAGAGCTCATGAAACCATTACTTCATCTTAAAAGATGTGATTTTCATTGTTTTCACTTTGTTATTTTTTTCCACAGTGTCTCTTTATTATTCAGCAGTGTGTGGTGGAAAGAAGGGAACCGATCCTGGTATCAGGTATCAGTGCAGATCCAACCCCTCAAAGCTGGATCGGGTATCGGTGGGAAAGGATCAGTCCAGACTCATTTCTGTCTTTTACTCAAAACATTACCAGTCTTATCCCACAGTAGAGCATGCAGGTTATAATTAAAAACTGGTATTGGATCAGGTTCGGTATGGGTTGATACCCAAAGCCCAGGTATCGAAAACCGGTTCCTGTTGAGAATTGACAAGAAATGTTTCAATCCATCAATATCGTTAGCCTTTGTGCTTAAAGATTGCCTTATCAATTCTTTACATTGTGCCGGAGCCGCCGGGCCTTACGTCGACTAGTCTGCTGCAGCTTTCTTAGCTTAGCAGTTAGATAACATTTTGCAAGAAAAGTCTGATTCAGGATTTTCAGCTTGAAGTTTTACCAAAGAACTGACTTCATAAAGAAATGTACATTACTTTCTTTCAGGAGATTCATATTCAGTACATTTAAAATGCTATAAATCACCTTATTTACCAAAATAACAAAATATCAAAATACCGCAAGCTTGATGCTAACAGATGGGAAACTTTATTGATATGCTAGCAGTTAGCATACATCAGTATAACTTCAGCTTCAGAATAGAATTTCAACTTTCATCACAGAAACATATCACATCAACTCTTTGTAAAAAATATTGAGAATTTCAAATGTCAAAATCTAACAGGCAATTGAAAGGCTCATGGCTGACTTCATAACTACGCAGAGCTTCCAAATAACTTAAACCATTGCTATAACCACTTTAAGCCACTAGATGGCCCTTAAATTATTAATATATTACAACACATTACATCAACGTAAAATTGCACAGTGTGTGCAATTTTTACCTGTTTCTGTATAATTATGCCCACAAATACGCAGACTCAGGGACCAATTACATTTTTTCACTTACAGTATAAACTCAATTAAATGTTATTGACACAGAAAACCTGTAAAGCTACTTTTTGTACCAATAAAATTCACAACAGGAATTGATAAGGGAATCGATAAGGAATCAGATTGCTAAGCAGAATCGGGCATTAGTATTGACAAAATCTTATCAATTCCCATCCCTAGGTATCGGTATCGTAGTGGAAAGTCAGGCATCAACACCTTTACTTTATCAGAATACAGTTTCATTTTCCTTTGGTGGGTACTTCTGTTGATGTGTGGCTTTTGTTAACTTTGTGAAGCTTGAATTGTCAGAACTACCAGTATGTTGTCAAAAGATAAAAAAAAATAGGGTTGTGGTGTGACAGGCTGATTCTCACAGAGAGAAGAGAAATGATCCAAGTCTGAGAATTATATAGGGATGTTGTAAAGTTTATTGCAGCCTGTGTTTTATTTTGTGGTACACACTTGGATGTGAAAATAAAACTGGCACACTCAATAGATCCCCCTCTCTCTGTTTGTGTCGATGTATGACTGTGTGCATGGGATCCTCTTACCTGTGTGCAGGTATCCGCCTGTCCCCTGCCACCAGCACCACGTCGCACAGCTGCCGAGACCTCAGGTAGCCCTCCATCTTGGAGAAGGTGACATCTGCATGGGACATAGCTGTGAACATAGACTCCTCTGGACACGCACAGGGCTCCATGGAGACACAGGAGGACAGTGTGGCACTGCTGTTTGAGGTCCTGTGAAAGACAAATTGACACGGAAAGAAGGAAATAAAGGCTCAGAGTGCATGTGTCGATGCTAAGCTCTTTTGTTTCACAGAGAGGGACAGATGTGTGGACAGCTGCTCTTTTTCTTCCATGTGTCATTTCTTCACGTTTCCTCTCCTTTGCTTTTGTAGCAGGGTCACTGTCTGCTGCCAGACGAAAACAAAGACCCCTTAATGCTCCAATTACTAGGAGTAAATGACCAGATAAATTTAGCCCACTTAAAAGAGAGGCTGCCAATTAAATCACTGTGAGAGCCAAGCCCATAGGATATGCTGTAATTTACTCTGCTCCCTAATGGCAACCAGTTTCCTTCTATCTTTACACCCGCCGTGAGAAATAAAGCATGGTTTGAGGTCAGGAAGGCTTCAACATTCGCTGTTCACTGGTGGAAGAGTCAAAGCCTCGAGCTGTTATGTCTTATTCCTCCTGCTTGGCTGATAAGGTGTGTGTATGTGCTCATCAAAAAACAGCTCCAAAGTAGAGCTTCCCTGTGAATCAGCAGCCATCATGGCTCCCAAACCAGCTTTTAATTTATGAGAGCCGGAGCTGTACTTCCATTTTTAATTTAACAGCAGCAGCAGCGGCAGGACTGGCCCTGCAGCACAAAGAGATTAGAAAGGAACTGATACTCCAAGGACGAATCATTTCACTTTTACAGCTAAAGAGAAATCACACTCTTATGGGGATGTGGAAGTGTGTATGTGACGGGGAGTCTGCTGCGAAAACCAAACTGTCTTAAACTGAGACTTTACCCTGCACATTCCCACTGGAATAAACAAAGAGCAGACAGAAATACTGGTAGGGCATTGAAAATGCAGTTTGTGAACACAACATGGTTTAAAAGAGGAAGACTAAGTGATCCTAAACAAGCAGACGTTGGAGGTCATTCACTTCATGTACTGTAAGTGTGTCCTCTTTTCTGTCTTTGAGGGGACTGTCTTCTGGTCCAGGTCCTGTAGGCAGTATATGAAAGTTGTATCTGCTCCCAATCTGTGTGTTTTCATTTCGATTTCTTACACTCTCTTTTTTCTCACATCTCTCATCTAGTTCCTAGTCTTTTTTTAAATATTGATCTCCACTGAATCACTGGTTTAGGCATCGGTCTCCCCGACGTCAGTTGTCTGTTTCTGAAACGGCTTTTTGAAGCATATCAGCTACCCCGGTCATATTAGAAATGGCAAGGGCTTTTAGTACAGCTATAGGGCGCCTGTCAGTCACATGACCTGAGCTGTGCCTCTGATCGGGCTAGCTCTCAATCTTGATACCCTCTGAACTGCCGAGTTAGATAAAAATCCGACCCCATACAGTGCGTGCTGACAGTGAAATTAGCAATTCAGACAGGAGACATTTTTTGAACCGGGCTGTAAATGGGTTAATTTCTGCTTTGAAAACAGCTTTTATTTGGCTTGTGTGTACAGTCGCGTTTCCACCAAGCAATCCGGGTTGGTTCAGTACGTTTTGGGACAGTTTGGTACAGTTCAGCCTGATCCCATCTGCGTTTCCACAGCAAACTGTGCCCTCTCGTGGTAGGCGGCGTGTAAGCCGGAGAGACATGAGATGGAAGACATGCAGCATTTCGTCCTCTCTGTGATTAGCATGTAGCTCTTTGATACAAAGTGCAATCAAGCTTTGTTTCAGAGAAGACTGTGTGCCACCAGGAGAAATGCAGCCGCTGTCAGGGTAAGTGACAGTTCCTTCCGACCAATCAATGGTCTTCAGTGTGTTGCTCCACCAAATGCGCGCCGTACCAAGACGAACCGAACCAAGACGAACCGAACCAGTCTGCTTGGTGGAAAGGCGGCTTAAGTGACTTCAGGTACTTCCAGAGCCAGGCTCAAGCGGACACTCGAGAAACAGCAGATTTTAGCACTTCCGCATTGTCTCATATTCTTAGACCAGAGGTTGCCGCTTGGTCAAAACATCAGCCAGTCTACCTCTGTTTACATCCATGTGCCTGTGCTACATCCTGTGCTTGCTCAAAAGAACCACACAAAGGGAGCAGAAGTTTCTTTGCTGTACAATTTCTCTTTTGGCTTCACCCTCTATCCTATCTCAGAACATCCAGTTGCTGTGATGTCGCTTTGCCAATAAGTCTGGTTCTGTCTAAGGAGGGTTTTCCTGCCACTGCTGCCAAAGGCTTTCTGATGGTATATAAATATTGGGTATTTAAATCACACAAAAAAGTATGTTTTTTACCCACTCTTTTTGTAAAGCATCCTGTGTTTCAAATTTAGTGTGTAAGTAAAATGAAACATTGACTGAAAGAAATCCTGTAATCAGAGGCCCACGATATACACCAGTCCAAAAAAATTCCAACCAACATTGGAAAAATTCCCCATTTCTTATTCTCAAATTTAATTAAAGAAAAATCTAATAAATGTTGCTTTCATTTACTTACTGGCATGCCAACATATTTGGGCACAAGAGGTAACAATTCACCACTAAATGCAGAAAGGACAAGCGCAGAAACAAGAAACAAACAGATTTGTAGTAAAAAGACAGCTGGAGAGCAAGGTATAACATTTTTTGCATGTAAATATATATTATTACTACTAGAATTTTAGAAACTCCATATTTTGAAATACAAAATATATAATGATGACATTTCTGTCAGCCATCAGGAGCAGATTATTAGTGGTTGTTAATTATCGACTTGGAAAAAAATCCATATTTTGCATCACTGGTTGCAGTTGAGCCTGGTGTTATCTTACAAATGCAGATGAATGATTTAACACGGCTATGAAAGTAATATCATCTAACACACAGAACTCATGTATCAGAACTAAAATGATGGGTGATGGGTGATAGGTTAAGTTCACGCTCATTGTTTTGGTTTTCAGGCCTCTAACGTAATCGTTTTGTTTTCCCACATCTTCAATCGGCGAAAAACAGCCTTCAAAACTGAACGCTCCCTCCCTGACCTGCACCAAATTGCAGACAACCACGGTAAGCAACTAACTTGTGACTCAATTTATCAATTTAGAAGGTAATAAAATGTTGGTGTTGTGTTTACAACCCCTCTCTGCTGCTCCCGGAGATGCAAAATAAATCTGCTATTGCAGGTGTAAAACACTCTGGAGATAAACTGTGATTTGTTCTGTTTTGACGCTGTTGTAAAGTTGTAGGAAAGAGCTGGAGTGAATTGCGTATGCAGTACTCATGCACACAGCTTTGTCTTATGTATGCTGCCTGATGGTGATGTGTCATCTTCTCTCTGCCTCCGTCTTCTCCTCCTCTTTATCCACCGCTCGTCCTCACTTTTATATCTACCACTAATCTCATCCATCACTCACTTCATCCCACCTCATCCCATCATCCATCTCTGCCTCAGACTTCTCTCTTCCCTATCCCATTTCTCACCCTCCGAGGCAGCTTTTTGGCCAGCTTTCCTGTGCTCTTGTGTGAGTGTGGATATATGTGCATGTGTGTGTGTGAGTGTGTGTGTGTGTGTATGCTGACGAATGGTGGGGCTAAATACTGCCAGAGGAGATGGCTTTGAAGTGGGGGGACGCTGCCTTCCAGTCCCCTTAATTGAGCCTGGCAGGCACTCAACATGGACAGAGAGAGAAACAGAGAGGAGAGGAGAAACACAGGGTGAATCAACACCATGCAGCCGGATTATTTAAACCCCTGCACCAGGCAAGGACACTCACACAGCTGTAACTCAGTGTCTCTCCCTGCCTCTCCCTCACACACATTTGCAACCCCCTTGTGATTAACTATCTGGGCTGATTAGCCTGCAGGCTAAAGGCTACTGCAAAGGAAACTTGCTGTTTTGTAAGCTCTTATATGGCATGTCACAGTGTGCCTGCCTCACCACATGTCAAACCCTCCGTGACACATATGCACAAGCTTTTGTTTTCCAACTCATGGGAACAAGGAGAGAAAGAGCAAATGAAAGGCAGAGATGAACACGGGACAGAGTGAGTAAAGGAGGCACAGGAGGATTTTAGGGGGCGGGTTTTGGAGTAAGAATGTAAAAAAGGAGAGGAGGAGATCAGTAGAGTCGAGGGGAGCCGTCAGCCACTCTGGGATTCTGTACGCGTCCCTTCCCATGATCCCATTTGGGATTCTGCCACTTGTGTTCTTAGAGTATCTTATTGTACGTAGGAGCTCTCGAAGGAAAGCACACAGAAAGACACACACATCCATGGTAAAGCTGCACATGTATGATTCAGAAGTGGATCTCTGTGTTGGTATGGCAACAATAATATGTAATGGGGACACAGCTTTTTTCATGCACATGTACAATGTGCACTCAACCTGCGCAGGTTCACATCATTCTGCGCTTTGGTTAATGATGAGGCTGATATTTGTCTACATGTGCATTACAATTACAGCAATTTCTACTTCCCCATCACCACAGACGATATGACATCAAGCCTTGCATAACAAAGGATATTTTTAAAACACATTTCTTTCTTGCTTTGTCTTTGTTTTTCTGTCTCTCACAGAAAAACATACTCTCTTGAACTGAAGGAGGGAAATAGATTTAAAGATATGGTTGCATTAGCTCCAACTGTTTTTAAGTAGGAGTGTGTGTGTGTTTGGGTGTGTGTTTGTGCAGAAGTATGACCCATGAATCATTTATATCTGATGTGTGTCTTGGGAACGCAGAGTATGATAGGAGGCTTTCAGATGCATTATCATGGTAAACACTCCATCTGTTTCTCCTTTAACTTCACATTTACAGTCATGTAACACAAACATAAATCTGGATGTCTGCAGATGTGATGCCCTAATTGCTTTGTTGCGCTGTCTCCAAGGCAACTATTAATTAAATGCCCTTTTCCCATCACTACAGCTGGACAGCCATGCTCCGGCTACACACTCACTCTCAACATGCAGAGCACACAAACATGCAGCGCAATGAGGATTGTAAGTAAAAAAAAAAAAAGCTGGCTGAATCAGTCACTGAAGACAAAACAATAAAAATGTCAAGTGCGGTATGTTGCTGAAATGCTGGGGCTCAGCTTGGGAGTCATATTGTTATTAGACTCTGTAAACCCCATATTCACAGGAGTGTGTGTTTGTGTCAGTGCCTGTTGTGTGTAAAATAACAAAAACTGAGTGGTGAAGCCTCATTAAGAAGCTGAGGGGGAAATCAGTGGACTGCATGCTGTCCCAAAGGTAGGAAGCCATTACTTTCTCCCACTGTCAGGCTATTTGCCCTCCTCCACTATATTCCGCATACTGTCTGACTCTTTACTTGTTATTTCCACCTAATATTATAGCCCCCACAGAAAGAGCTCACTCACACTTTCCACCTGCCCTGTGTTTTTTTGTAACCATTTTTTGGTGACATGGCCTCGGTTGTTGAATGATGTGGATTCATTGATTCCAGATTACAGTTTAATAAATTAGAATTAAACTGCTCTACATTTCCCTTAACTTTTCAGGAGTTTTTATGAGCTCAATTTCTTTGCCAAAGTTTGAGCTAGTTTAAACTTCAATGTCCCGGAACAGTCAGAAGTCCTGCCCCTCTTACCTGCAGGAGCTAGAGTCGGTTTCCGGGTGGACGCTGTTGTCCTCGGTGCCCAAAGCCGCAGGTGCCGCCGCCTCTTCCTCCGCCCCGACCTGAGCAGGTGGCTCTGGCAAAAGCTGAGGCACCGACGCCTCTCCTGGGACCTCCATACTTGTCACCGGCCGGGAGCGACGATGTGGCGGCGGAGAGACCCACGACAGCGTCGCTGCAGAGCTCCTGCACTCCGGCTGGCTGAATGAGCGTGGACAGGAGCTGCCCGTTGCTCCGGCTGCCGCGCCTCCCGGACCGCCCCGACTCCCCGCCGGTTCAGCAAACTTTCTGCTGCTGCTGTTACACAGGTTTGACCCGGCGCTGCCACTGGCCACCAAACCGCTGTGAGTCCCCGCGCTGGGTGTTACACTGGCTGAATTCGAGTTGCTGCTGCCGCTAACTGAGGGTCCGTCGGAGCTGCCGCCCGCTCTCCTCCCGGCGAAGTAGTCTCCGAGCGGCGGGGAGTGAGGCGGAGGAACCGCGGGGTGACCAAACCACCTCCATCGGATCCTGAGGATCTGCTTCACATCGAACTCCTTCCGCGAGGAAGAGCCCGAGCCGCTGCTCGACATACCACGGCTCAACGCGAGGAAATGGCGGGGGAGAGCCTGTGCCGCTCTGCCGTTAAAGCCGTACACGGTGCTGCACGCGCGTCTCTCCTGGCAACCGCACGCCCGTTGACCGCGACTGGAGGGAGTGAGCGGAATGAGAGGAGTATTTAGACAGAGAGAGGAGGACACAGAGAGGGAGAGAGAGGTCTGCAGAGTTTTAACGTCTGGACAGAAACCTTTGGAGCACAAATCCAAACCACTAACATCAAGGACAAACTAATGTCAGTCCTGCCAAACAATGCAGTGCAGACCACAGGCATTTTATAGCAGAGTGATGATCATAATGTTATTATCCTCATCACCATAACTCAACAAGCAGGACATCCAATCAGTCCCACTTAAATGGAAACAAATGGCCAATATGTTGGCTGTAAATCTAGAAATACTTCTTCATGTGTGAGGCTATGGTTTGCTTAAATTGTCAGACAATGCACTCTCAAATCCAAACAAAGTATTAAATCGTCCTTGAAACTGCTTTTTTGACAACAGTCCAAAACCAAAACAAATTATTTCTAACACTGAGAATCATCAGATTCCTGCAAACTGGCGCCAGTGATATTGCCTTTTTTTCTTGTTAACAACTATAGATAAACTGCCAAATTATTTTCCACTGGCAGGAAAAATCTAGATTTCATTTTACCGTGGGCAAATTTTGGAAACATGGGGACGCTTGAGACTAAATAGACAATAAAATAAGATATCAGTTGGACAACATTAAGTATGAAACTACTAAGTTGCCAAGCACCGGCATACATTTTTTCCACACAATCCTATGTGGATCCACCTTTGAAAGGAAGATATTTGTCAACCGTGTTTTTATAGCTGCATCGCATGGCCTGTGTTTAACTGTCTGTGGGTGGGAAATGGAGCTTTGTGAGGCAGCAGCAATCATTACAAACTAATCAAAAACGCAAAAAAAAAAATAATGAGATAGCAGACACATCCTCCTGATACTTCCTTTGTCTGGCCGTCTTTACTCACTCCTCTCAGCATCTGTTTCTTTGAGGGTCTCCATCTTTATTATTTTGCTACCTAATAATCACATTTTGTTTGAGAAACAGAGATGCAATAAGCTGACTTGTTGATTTGCTGTATGAGCAGAAATTGAAAACAGAAAATGAACAAAATTTACATCAAATCAGCAGCCTTGAAATGAGATTTCACTTGTTCCTCACAAACAATCACACACCTCCCTTCTCTGTCCCTACACATCCCTTTGCTCCTCTCCACCCATTACTACACTTCTACCCATCATCCTCTCCTTCTCCTCCCTCTTTTCCCTCCATCTGCAATGCAGCAGCTATTCATAGACAGTAATGAGCAGTGGGAGCAGGTCCTGTGGGAGCCATCCTATCCAGGCGCCTGGGGCACCCAGCAGACCAGCAGCAGACCAGCCAGCCAGAACCTCCATCGCCCTCAGCAGTCACCCTGGGACAACCACAGGATGTGCCACAGCGAGTTCTGGATGGAGTCCCACCAAGAAGAAGGGAGGGATGCTTTAGGAGCCCCACGACTGCAGGAATCGATAAGTCAACAACTGAGGTCAGTTTGTGAATTACACAGACAGCAGATGTGTTACTCATAAATTTGACTACAGCAGCCAGGCTTGGAGTCTCATATTCCCTATAAATAAAAGGCTGAACGGAAGAGATAAACCAGGCCAATTTCACTCTTACTACTGTTTGTGGGATTCTAAGAAGCAGATTCTTGTCTTCTGTTTTAGGACTCACTGACATCCAAGAGGAGGACCACCCTGCTGTTCTAACCGATCAATACTACAAAGGCAACACAAACACCACACACCAGTGCATGAACACCCACACGTGTACACCCTGGTCTGCAAGGAGGAGTAAAAACAAGGAGCTGCATCATTACGGCGGAAAGATAACTCAGGGTCTGAGCAAAGAAGCAATATTTCAAGGTGAACCAGTAGAAGGCTGTCGATATCATTTTTGCACCAATCCAGTGCCAGTGCCTCCTAGTCCCCCAAATCCAAGGATTTCAGGTAAATTGTTGCATGTCATTATCAAACAACAGTAACAAGGGTTTCAATGTTAGTAAAGCAAGAAAACTGTCGGCACAAGTATCTTCTTTAAGTATTATGTTTGTTTTCCCTCAGTAGGGCGACATAGTGTTGTCCAGCAATTTGTTGGTCAGGATAAATATTATTCTACACTTTTCTTTAGCAACTTTTACCTTAGAGGACACTTAAGATGTTTGCATCAACATCAGTGTATTTCAAATTGCACTTATCCTTTAATTTAAAGGCCCCTTGAGTCACAGACAACACAATGCTGTTTTTTTAACTCCCAACCTGAGGGTGCATTTGACAGAAGGAATCTAATGTCCCCCTCTTTCAAAGCCTGTCTCAAATAAAGAAGAAAAACAGCTTAGGACCAAGGGAGTAAAAAAAAAAAAACCAAAGTATTTCTGCCTCACTCACACTGAAAACGCCGTCCTGTGACTGGGGAAGTTTGGGAACGGGGCTCTGAGGGGGAATGAAGCCGAGGAATGACAGGCCATTCAGCTCTGGTCCCCTTCTGTTGGATCTAATCATTGGTCACTTGGCAGGAGCCTTCTTGAGCTGCACTCAGTTATTGGTCTCCTGGCTGTGGTAGCTCAACACCATCACTCAAAAGTCTCTGGCACAGCTTTTACGGCTGTATACCACATTCTCGACACACAAACGCAGATACACACCTTCACACGCAAGTGGACAAAATGTGGATGAGAAATCCCTTTTATGAACGTCACACCTGTAATCTTCCTGTTTATGGGCATTCACACACGAAAGCAGGCATGCCGACAGGGGCACAATGACACACATGGAAGTATTCAATCTCATTTATGCACACTTCGTCCTCTAGGAGCTTTCAACCCCCCACACACACAGCACATAGATGCACAAATAAAAACAGGTAGCAGTCATCTGGGGAGAGCTGTCGTAAAAGATTTTACGGGGTCTGAAAGTGAATCATTATCTGTCTGGCCTGTTTGTGATGATCCCTTGTGACTGATGTTCTTCCTCCAACGGATTTTTTTTTTTTTTCTTTCTCCGTCTTTCTTTCTCTCCTTTTTCTTTTTTCCTTTCTGTTTTTACCCTACACTGTCTTTGTAACCCTCTCTTCCTCGTTTCCTCCAGCCTATTCCCCCTGTTCTTCTCTCTAGCTTCAATTTCCTGCTCTCCATCTCTTGCTATTAAACCGTAACACACACACACACACACACACACACACACACACACACACACACACACACACACACACACACACACACACACACACACACACACACACACACACACACACACACACACACACAGAAGTGTGCATGAGTGTGTGAGTATGTGTGTATATGTGCGTTTGTGTAATGATGGGACTGTGGATGCATTCCCTGAGGTTGATATCTGCAGGGATGATGTTGCAGCGGCCATTGTTTATGTCCAGAGGTGCAAAAGAATCAAATGTTGATATCTGCCCCCTCACCACACATACACAGACACACACACACCCACAAAAACACACACACACACACACACACACACACACACACACAGAGCTCACAGAAGAACATGATCCATAAACCAGCAGTACATTCTGTTTGCATGCATCAAGAAATACAAGGACACACAGCCATTTAAGTCCCCTTACCTACATCACAAACAAACATGCACACACACACACACACACTGCCTGTTTCCACTGTGTAATCAGAGTGTTGTTTGGTCCTGTAGCTGCAGGCCCGTCCGTCCTTGAGAGTCAGAGCCAGCTCAGACTGGCCAAGCAAATAATTACCTCTCCACATCAACAGTCCAGCTCTCCCCAACATGACAACACGAAGGATGGTGATGATGTGTGTGTGTGTGTTTGTGTGTATGTGTGTGTATGTCTGTATGATTAGAGTTTCATTGATCCGAAGCCACAATATTCAATGTTATTGAACTGAAAATTTATCTTACTTCAAGGCAAACAAGGCGTGCAGGAGGCAAAAGTTTGAGATCCTAAGTTTAAGTGTGTACTTGTTTTACTGTATATATGTTGTAATGAGTTTTAGACCTCAGGTGGTAGTTCCAATTTACGAGAGAATTTAAGAGGCCTTTGATTTTTCGAGATTTTATGACCAAACCATCAACTGATACAAATATTGATCCGAACAACTTCTTCTTTGTCTTCTATCTGGTGTTTTATGTGCAGCTACCATGAAACACAAAAAAGCTCACGTTACTTGTTTATTGTCAATGCTCCTGTAAAAACATCACAGTGCAAGATGGAAGCCCTGTTTAAAAGGAACCTGGGAGATATACTTATGAATTTTATATTCCGTTTCTACCATAGACTGTATATAGAGTGGACAGCGTGGCTCCGCCATTTACCATTGTACGGTTTTAAAGCCAAAAACCCCCATCACAGGCGCAGCCATTGAAGCAGTTGTGCAGCCAGAGTCTGCGCAATAGAGACTGTGAGGGATGCTGGGAAAATCTGAGTGGAGCTGGGTGACAAAAGTAATATTTTCTTTTTCTTTCAAGAGTCTAATCACTTCCTGACTCTACCTCCTTTACAACCCCCCCCCAAAAAAAAAACCAAGAACAGCAGCTGTCAACCATCATTAAATGTGACGTAAAGCCTTGTTTTTAACCTCTTATAACAAATGAAAACAAAACTTTTCAGAAAAAAGAGGACTTGAATACAGCCAAATGATATCTTCAAGCCACCACAAAATTTGGACATGAGAAACATTTCTATGAGGCGTATTCATTTTCTAAAGTTTGGCCACAGCTCATCTGGAATGACTGGAGAGACAGATTTTTGTTTTAATCTATTCTGCAGCCAGCCAGCAGGGGGAGCAGTTTTTTCGTGGTGACCTCACTTCAAACCGTGCAAGATGACGTCCATTTTTTTTTACAGTCTATGGTTTCTACTGAGTCTGTTCTGCAAAATGCAGCTGAATCCTCACACTGTACCTTCAAAACAGGCTTTGGCATTGAATGTAGTGTGTTGAAAAGATAAAAAAATGCTGATCTAACATCAACCACTTCTATAATTATCAAGTCTGAAAAACAAGTAGATGCAAAAAGCGAGGCAAATTATCTGTAGTAGTCCTCATCCTTGTCCTCTTGAGCCTTTCTCTCAGTCATGGGCCCATTTGTTTAAATATGAAGTTGCAACAGGCTACAGAGGTCTGATAAACTCATCAGTTTACTGGTTCTGCTCACCATGAATGAGTACATCTTTAAGCTATTGATGAGGTTTTGAACAACACAACACATATTTGGCGCACAGCAAAACCAAAGCAGTTTAGCATTTTCAGCACTCAGCATCCCAAGTGCTAAAATGCTCCTAATGTCAGCTCTTTTTTCGTTGCTGCTCTCACAGCGTCCTCGTTTAAATATAGGTCACCTTCTTGATCACTCATCAGTGTCTGTTCAACTTCATGGACCAATCAAAATCAAGACAAGTGGGACTCAGAATATTAAGCGAAAAGGAGAAACTAATCCTGGTGGCCACTGACACACCAGTTATTTTACACCTCACCTTGAAGAGCTACAATGAGTCTAAAAGAAAGTGAGCCAAGCTCTCGCTATGAGATTATAAATTAAACTCTGTTTAGTCTAAAATAAGACTCAAACAAGCCTTGTCTAGAGGCGACTCCTCTGTGATACTCCCTCAGCATTTTCCACGCATGAGGAATTAAATTTAGGTTCTAGCTTTCGGTGTGAAATTGAGGCTAGGTAATTAGTTTTGTCCTCACAAGTTGAGCAAAAATGCATGTGTACATCGAATCTGAAAAAAACACAGATTGCTTTCAGGAGGTTATTTCCCTACATGCCAGAATGTGAACCAAGCACAACAAGGACATTGATCCCTGTGTTTTTGTATGATCCTGTCTGTGGGGAGCATGTTTCAGCTCCAGATGTGTTGTCCTATTTTACCAAGAAGTAACTCATTCAGAGATGAGAGGAAGAAGAAAGGCTACATCAGTCTATCAGCAGATTTTAAATCCCCACCAAATGTTTCTCCTCCTCTATCCTCTCTCTTTTGATTTCATCATATCTGTGTGTAATCAGAAGGAAAACATGCTGAAAAGTTCATGAGGAGGATCAAACTCACATCAGCAAGAGACTGATCAGCATGCAGCAGCTTGTGAGTTTCTTTAACGCCACGCTTTTATCCACCCCTCTTTTGATCACTTCCTTTAATAATAACTGTCTTATGGTTCGTCTTTGTCATTCATTTTTCATCACTCTTGTTCTCCTACTTTCTTTGCTATCCTCCATTATTAGGAGATGAATCTCCTGTATCAGAACAAAAACCTTGTGTTAATTAAGTGTGTTGGTGTGTGAGACCAGTGGATGCTTACGGTAATCATAACGAGTGGGAGGAGAAGCAAGACAGACGAAAAGTCTGTGTGATCTGAGGGATGAAAGCCCAGAGGTCAGGGGTGAAAACACCCAAACCGCCCAAAGTTACACCAATCCCTTGCACTGACAGAAGAAGAAACAGACTTTTCTATCTCATCTTGTATTGGAGCAGAAACCTTCCATCTCATCTCCCTCTGCACTGAGCAAGACTTTGACACACTTTACTGCCATGTTTTATTCAGCGCAAATGTAGGAAGAAAAAGATGTTATTGAATGTGTGTCTGTGGCTCAAAAATGTGTGGAAGCATTTCTGCCCAGCATGGCTTCAAGGCAGAGAATACACACACACACACACACACACACACACACACAAACTCATATAAACACAAGGCTTTGGACTGCCCGAGTGTGAACCAAACTGTCCAATTACTTTGATCCATGCCTGTTGCTGTGGGGAAAGGAAATAGTTTGCCTTAAAGCACATCACCTGGGAACACACACACACACTCACACACACACACACACACAAACAGAACATAATGGCTAAAGCCTGGCCGGGCTTGCTCGCTCTGGTTTCCCTAATGGCCTCAGAGGATAGAGGGAAGAGGAAGGCAGCAGAGGGAGGATGGAGAATGCAAACTGCCAAATTTAACTGCATTTGTTGAGCTGTGCATCTGTTTAGTAACCTCAGAGCACGAGGCAGAGGATGATGATCATGATGATGAGGGTGATTGGAAGCAGCTGAAAAGCAATGGATTTCTGGCTCTCATCCAGTCTAATCAAAATTGTTCTTACATCAGCTCTAGCACAAACAACCAACCGCATAAACATCTTTTCAGGGCAGCCGCTGACCTGCCATTGATCAGCCATGCCAGACGTTTGGCCCTGGTGTGGGTGTACCTGTTAAACTCTGACATTAAATTCTGCTGCTGCAGGACAAACAGAAGTTTATGAGCAGAGGTTGTGAGATTATATGACCCCTGACAAATCATACGCCACCCTCCAGCAAAGAGAACAACTGCAACCAGAGTCCGTCCAATAATTCATGTGTAGCAAGACAGTGTGTTTATATGGTTAATCCTGATGTAATAAAAAGTAAAGCACTGAATTTAGATGTAATACTGCTGAAGAAAATCTAAACAGTACATCCTTGTTGCAGTTACAGCCAACCATGAACGCGGGGGCACAGTCCCTCACTGGTACCAAAGGAGACACGACTCTGCCTGTGCTGTCACCTTCATTACTTACCAGGGAAATATTGTTGTATTTATCTGTAAAAGCTCAACCAATCTCCTGAACTGCCCCACCAACAGCCCACATAAACTTCTGATTAGTTTTTCAGTGCACAAGCGATGAAGGCTTTAAGGGCGCTTTGAGACTGTGGGGCAGTTTAGCCTTTACTGTTTTTACTCTTCATCTGCCACTGTAAAACATTTCCATTTACAACTGCTTTTAAATTTGATTCTTGCACAATTACCTGCTACATTCAAACACCAGGTCCCCCAAAGTGTGTGCACAGGAATAAGTCCACTTGATGACTGGATGGATTGGCGCTTTGTTGGGTATACCTGTTCAACTGGGAATATCTTATCATCCAGACAAATGGCAGCAGGTCTGTGTTTATAGGCATGTCGACATGGTGAAGATGAGCTGCTAAAGTTCAAACTGAGCATCAGAATGGAAAAGAAAGGTGATTTAAGAGACTTCGAATGTGGCATGGTTGTTTGAGCATTTCACCATCTGCTGATCTACTGTGGTTTTCACTCTCTAGAGTTTGCAGAAAATGGATTCAGTGAGCAGCAGTTCTAAGGTCAGGGGAGAATGGCCAGACTGGTTTAAGGTGACAGGAAGTCAACTGTAACTGAAATAACTACTCGTTACAACCAAGGTCTGCAGAGGAGCATCTCTGAACACACAACATATCGAACCTTAAGGTAGATGGGCTACAGCAGCAGAAGACCACACCGGGTGACCCTCCTGTCAGCTAAGTACAGCAAACTCACACAGGCTCACCTGAACTGGACCATAGAAGACTGAAAAATGTTGTCTGGTCTGATGAGAAGACTGAAGTCATTGTTCTTGGATCTAAAAATCTCAGAGAAGCTTTCTTCAGCTTGGCTGCCAGCACCACTGTCAGGAACCTGGGAGTTCTTTTTGATCAGGACCTGTCCTTTAACTCTCACATCCAACAGGTCTCAATGACGGCTTTTTTACATCTTCGTAATATCAAGAGAATTAGACACATCTTATCTCAGAGCGATGCTGCGAAACTCGTCCATGCTTTCGTTTCTTCTAGGCTGGACTACTGTAACTCTCTTTTATCCGGCTGTCCTAATAAGTCTGATAGGACTCTTCAGCTGGTTCAGAACGCTGCCGCTCGGGTACTGACTTGGACTGGGAGGAGAGAGCACATCTCTCTAGTGTTAGCGTCTCTACACTGGTTACCTATGAAATCTAGGATAGAGTTTAAAATTCTTTTTCTGACTTGAAAAACACTTAATGGCATCGGGCCATCCTATCTTAAAGACTTGATTGTTCCGTATCATCCGTCTAAGTCTTTGCGTTCTCGACATGCAGGTCTGCTCGTTTTACCTAGGGTCTCTAAAGTAGTATGGGAGGTCGAACCTTTAGTTATCAGGCTCCTCTTCTTTGGAATAACTTACAGGTTGATACTCCTCTCTCCAACTCTCTCTCCTCTATCTGTCTCTCTCTAACCCCAACCCAGTCGAGGCAGATGTCTGTCTAACATGAGTCTGGATCTGTCTGAGGTTTCTGCCCACTGAAGGGAAGTTTTTCCTTGCCATTGTAACTTACTAAATGCTGCAAAGTCCTGTACTCATGGTGGATTAAGATAAGACTCCTTATCTTGTCTTGCTGTTGGGCGTCTGCTAATAAAATTTAATCAACATTTACAGGTCTAGACCTGTGAATGTTTTTGTAAAGTGTCTTGAGATAACTCTTGTTATGATTTAGCGCTGTACAAATAAAGACTGATTGATTGATTGATGAGTCTGGAGTTCGGCTCTAGGCTCAGACTTTTGAGTAAACAACATGAAAGCATGGATCCATCCTGCCTTGTATCAACGCTTGAGACTGCTGGTGGTGTAATGGTGTAGAGAACACTTTCTTGGCTCACTTTGGGCCCCTTAGTACCAACAGAGCATGGTTTTAAGTCCACAGCCTACCTGAGTATTGTTGCTGACCATGTCCATCCCTTTATGACCACAGTGTATCCATCTTCTGATGGAAACTTCCAGCTATATAACGCTCCATGCCACAAAGCTCAAATCATCTCAAACATTTGACACAACAGAAAAGAACCCAAAATGCAGGACTCAGGAGACAGGCAAAGAGTTCGAAAACGGTCGGTACACATGCAAGCAAATACTCAGGTAAAGATATCCAAAAACGCTAGACAGAGATAAAAAAGTCAAACAAAGACCAAGAACACACGAAGACAACATAAGGATAAAAATGCTGGAATGCTGACAACAAGGACAAGACGAACTGGCACAGAAGGACAGTCAGGGGCGTAGCGACCAAGGGCAGGAAGTCAAAGAACCTGAAACAAGAGACAAGAGTGCAAAACAGTGAACAAGAAAAAATACAAGAAGGACAAAATGAACACTAAACCCGGAGATGTGACAAAACAAGATGATGGGTTTACAGTACTTCAACAGGAGATTCTCATCATGGAAGATGAGTCACCAAATGTGCGGCAAAGTGTGATACTATCAAGTCAATATGGCCCAGAATCTCAGAGGAATATTTCCAGCAGCTTGTTGAACCTATGCCACCACGAGTTAAGGCAGCTCTGAAGGAAAAAGAGGGTCACACCAGGTAGTAGGTGAGTGTGCGTGCAGTGCAAAGGAATGGATTCTGAGGACAAAGAGTAACAGTTGCAGTCATTATATTCGGGACGTTTTTGCCAACCTAATAAACCCCATTCTCTCTTGTTCTCATGGGCCTTCCACCCTGTTGTTCACATCAGCCTTTTTCACCAGCTAATTGCCTGCTGTTTTGTGCTGGGAAGATAGCAAACAGTGGGTTCATTAGAGTTTTTGCCAATGAGGGCTGTGAGCACAAATGACTAAAAATGACCTCTTCTGCAGTCTGCAAAGTCATTAGATCCACTGTTAAAAAGAAAAAGTGGAGCAGCTTTAAAACCATTTGAGAAGAGAAAGTAATAGAGAGTGCAATTATCGTACACGGACAAGCAGAGTTTACAGAGTAGGTACCGGTTAACAGATTAAAAAGGCAGCAGCAGATGAAAAAGTACACTAATAAGCAGCACACTTACTTTCTGAAGTCATTTTGCACACTGAGATTCCCATCTTTACATAAATTACTAGTCTGTGTGCAAAATGACACAACTACTAATGTGTGTGTCTATGCACACATGCACAGATTGGGTTATTTGCCTCTAAAATTGCTGAAGCATGAAGTTTGCAGCTGCACAACAGGATATAATACACATCCTGAATTATTGATGAAAATGAAAATGACTCTAATTTTCCTATACAGTCTTTTTACAATCCCTCCTCCTCTTCCTCTGTCTTCCTTTATTTTTGCTCTAACTCATCTGGCAGTTAGTCCAACGACAGCGAAACTTAAGTGGTCCCTCTGTGGTTAAGTATACGACCACAGCGTCCACACACCATCAAATAGTCCCTATTCTCAGGTATATAAGAGGTGTGTTTGTGTGTGTGTGTGCGTGTATGTGTGTAGGACTCAGGTGTCCTTGCAGGGCAGGTGGCAGGTGGAGGATGTAGCAAACTGCTTGCTGAGCGATTCATCAGCACTCTCCCTCTGTCATCCGTCCCTCTCCTCTTCCTCTCTAATGCTCCATCGCTCTTTTTTCCATCTCTCCACCGACATTCCTTCTCCATTTTTGTCCATCTCTGCATCCTCATTTATCTCCGTGTTATTTTCCCTGGCTGCCTCTTTCCTCCTATGCTGCAGTGCCCTCATATCCTCCTCACTCTGCTCCTAAATGGGCTGAGTGTTGAGAGAGGAGAGGAAGCAGAAAACATGTGGGGGGGAGAGAAGGAGAGATGGAAAGAGAGATAGAGACACATAGAGAGAAAGCATTTACGGCCAAATACAGAGCAGGCCTTAATAATTTACTCTGACCTGCAGCCACAAGCCAATCACAGCCCTTAGAAATGAGAGAGAGTGGTTCCCGAGAAGAGAAGGAGAGCTACGGGGAAGAGGAAATGAAAGAGAAAAAGAGGAGAGAGAGCGAAGCTGCTACGTTGGTGCAGACTTTCCCTTGATACTGTGATAAATTATTTGGGCAGATACACTGTTTTAAAAGCTTTAAAACATTCGCTGTCAGCTGTCAAGAACAGAGAAACCAATGCATCTGTTAAAGAAAAATTAAAATTTCATCAGTTCAGTTTAATGACACTCAGCAGAGCTGCATAAAAACAGTGTTATGGTTGTAGGATCATATTTTTTTTTTAATTAGACGTTAGATTTTTTTTTTTTAGAAGAAAAGGAATCATGGGAAAACTGGATTTATATCCTAGTCCAGGAAGTTGTTTAATATGGAAGCTGTGACCTGCTAAACCAGTCAGAGGCAGCAAGAGAGTGTTTTATAACCCCCTGATAGTTAATGGAGAAGACGTGTTTATTTGCACATCCAGCACCCAGCTACAACATAAACATCGATGCTTCTGGGATTTCATGTTCTCGATAATGACCCTCTTTTAATCCCTGTTTGATTCTGAGTTTACACACAGAGAGCAGGATTATGGATTAGCTCCAGTTTCCATTTGTTGCACAAGCAATATTGTCCATTAATGCTGCAATATATGCAGGAAAACTTGTTTTTTTTCCCCATAAGAATCCAAGTGAGCTAAAATCATAATCATAAATCCCGTACCCTTCGTTCCTCTTCTTCCATCCACCTCTCTGTCCCCTCTGCACGACTCAGCACCATGGGGGGCCGAGCATTCAGCCGCTCGGCTCCCCAGCTATGGAACTCACTACCCCCTGACCTCCGCAATACTGACTCCTTACCACTCTTCAAAACAAGACTCAAAACTCACCTATTTAAGCTTGCATACTCCCTCTGATAATCTACAATGTCTTTGTTTTGTATGTCTCTTTTTAAACTTGCTTTTTACTCTTCTTTAAATGCACTTTTACTGATACCTTATGTAAGGTGACCTTGAGTGCTATGAAAGGCGCCCTGAAATAAAATGTATTATTATTATATTATTATAAATGATTAGCTTGTAGAAATAGAAAACTGCTTCAGATGCAACAAACTTTCTTTAAATATCAGCAAAACAAAGTACTCAGTCGTCTGTTCCATGAAAAAATTATGTTAAACAAATATGTCCTAAAGTTAAATGGAGAGAATATTCTAAGAGTCTGCAAAATTTCTGAGGATCTTCATTGGCCATTTTTTCCAAATGTTATGTTGAAGATGAAAATGAAGAAAAACAGTCTATCTAAATATGCTGCTTTGTTTTTAAACCTGATACATTTTCTCCCAATCTCGGATTTTCACGTCCTATAATAAAAAACCTGGTTTGAGCCTCACCTACATTACTGCAGTATCATATGGTATAAAACAGGGGTCTGCAACCTGCAGCTCTGGAGCCTTACGTGGCTCTTTGACTCTTTAGCAGTGGCTCCTTTTAGCTTAAAAAAAATTCATTGAAATAAGGATTTTCTTTGTTTATTTTTTACAGAAGATATTAATAAAAAATATGAATTTGTAAAATTTAATTTTCTGCAAATTTCACAATTGTTTGAAATTTTACAAACATTTGATTTTTTTTTTTTTTTAAATGCAATTTTTAAAAAACTTCAGAATTTTGTGCAGTTTTTGCAGTTTAGACAATTCAATTTTTTTTTCATTACTGAAATTTTGGCATGTTTTTATTTTACAATTTTTTGCAATTTTTAAAGTTTTAGCATTTTTTTTAAATCCTTTTTTTTGCAATTTTTGACATTTTCACAAACTTGCAAATTTTGAAAAAATTTTAAACTTCATTTTTATACTTGCAATTTTTGAAGTTTCACTTTTTTACATTTTTGCAAATTTTTTAATTTATTGCAAATTCATCAGGAAAAAAAGATGTCACTTGTATAATCTCATAAATTAAATTAAATTAAATTAACTTCTGGTTAATGGAAGAAAATTTCTGATAACTCTTCACTGGATTTTAACTACATATAGAATTTTATACACTCCAGGATTTTTTTAAAGGATTCCTTATCATTGTGAGATAGGGCCGTTTTCACCAGATGTGTATATAACTCCATGATAAATGGTCGGATTGCTTTGCAAAACAATACAAGACAAGGTCACCATAATTTCTGACAGATGTAAAAGTACGATCCAGATCCTGGCAATATTCTGGATACTAAGATCTGGATTAGGTAACAAATTGTTGTACAAACCTGCAACTAACACCAACATGTAGCAGACAGTCTGCTGAAAGGGAGTATAACATTAAAGTAGGACTAAAGTGTTGGCGACATTCACAATATGCTTGGCGAAGGTGCTTTTCTAGTTTTAAAGATTTCTTTATGTTGAATCTAAAACTGCCGTAATCATACTGAGAACAGGATCATCAGTGGAGAAAAACTTGCTGGAGAGTGTCAGATTGTCAGAGCATCATGTGAATATAAGTCAACATTGTGTTTAGCCCTCTGTTAGGCACATGCTTATATCACAAAGACTGCTTTTTTTTTTTCTTGAATTAACCTTCACTCTCTGGAGGAGCCCTTAACCTAAACTTTATTACTTAACAGCTATTACTTAACAGCTGTTACTTAACAGCTGTCAAAGGACATTTAGTGTGCTGGCTTCATTTTTGAACTGTGGAAAGTAAACCTCCACTAAGCAGGATTGTAGATATCCGTGTGATATCTATAATGAAGAACAACACATAACATTGCCACGTAAAAATCTCCGGTCGACTTTGTGAAAAGAACTTTCTTTTTGTTTTGAAAATGGCATCACCAAACAGTTATTCTTCATTTACTTTATTTATCGATTAGCATGGAAACACATGAGGATACAAACGCCATACCCAATTTACACCAACCATCTTCAGTCATCTGGGTAAACAGCAGACACAAACACACACACCTGCACGCACACCTACAGTGTTTTCTCTGATCTGTTCTGCTCCTGTAGTGTAAGAAATTGATAGTGCTGAGAGGCATTTTTACTCTCTGGATGAGGCAGCACCTTTTCCAGCTCGCTCTGTGATTGGTCCATCAGAGGAAGGTCACCTTGCCTCTCTCAGATCATTGATCCATAAACCAATGAGACAACAGAGAGTCATAGAGAGTCATAGAGAAGACAACGAGGATGAAGTGAGAAAAAGAGATGATTATCAGTCAGTTAATATGATAAGAGCAGTTAAAGCCGCAGAATGATGTAGCTGCTCCTGTTTCTGAGAGACGTCTCTATCTGTAACCAATCAAGCCCTAAAGTCACAACCTTTGAGTAATCAGTCAGCCAGCTGACACTTCATCAATATCAGATCAATGACTCACTGAGAGTTTCTGAAAGTGATGCCTCCCTGTTTTATTTTGGCCTTGAAGAAAGAGAAAAGGACAAAGATGGATGAAAGAAGGAGTAGTGAACATGAGGTAGCTCTCTCTGAAACGCTTTGAGCATGTAAAGTAATGCTTTGTCTTTTACTCCTGTCCACAATATAGAATAGAATAGAATAGAATAGAATAGAATAGAATAGAATAGAATAAAACTTAATTGTCATTGTAACAAATACAACAAAATTGAAGTCACAGCAGCAATCAAGAAAACAAAAGTAAGAAAGTGTATTGAAAGTGCAAAAGGTCCATAAGAAAACAGATGATGACAGCTTGTCCATCATTCTCCAGTTCAGCCAGCCTCCACCTCCACAGGGTCCAGGACTGAGCTTCTTCAGCAGTCTGTTCAGTCTCTGTCTCCTGGATCCTGTCTGCTCACAGCAGGTGAAGTTCTTCCAATGTGGAATTGGTGTCTAATGTTAGCTCCGTCAGCCACGTCTGTGAATAGCATGATGCTACTCTGCCTTCTGGTATTCCCTCTGTTGCTGGGTTAGCACAGCTAGCTCGCCCATCTTATTGGAGATAGATCTTACATTCCCAATAACGATTGATGGAAGGACAGGTCGATGTTGTCACTTCTTAGCTCACACCTGAGAACCAGCACGTTGTCCTCACCTCCTTCTCCTGACCTTGTGGGAAGACATCAGGCCTTGCACCAGTTAGCATTGACATGCTACAGGCTGCTAACAGCTGATTTCACATGTAAACAATGCAGCCATGGTTACATGTAGGATCTCCAAACAAACACAGGAGCAAAAGTAGTAAAAATATCATTAAAGCCACAAAAAGTTTAGTGTCCATGACCAACAAATGAGCCAAAGTAATGATCCACTCCAAATGCAAAGATGACGAAAAAGAGATGAAAAAATTACAAGAAATGGCTGCTGCAGAAGGCAGCCGTAGCCAATAGGACGGAGCCCAGCAACATTCACATATTAAAATATATACGCCACATATCCATATATTAAAAACACACTAAAGCAAAATCGTCTCTAAAATGCATCCAGATTTTTTGGATTAATAAATAAATGACTCTGCATGGGAAACAAATGCTAAAAAAAATAAATAAACAAATGTGGGAAATCACTGAGTGGAAAGAAGGACTCGACAGGCTGTGAGCAGAGCAGGAACAAACTGAATTGAAGAATATCTTCTGGGTATAAATCTTAATCATATAGTGAATGTACAAAATTCATGAAAAACAAATCAAGCAACCAAAGCTGTGCACATTTCCTTAAGCTTTGTAAATAAACTTCAAATTTTCCCAAGTATCCCACAGATTGCAGCTGAAGTACAAAGCTCTGCAGAGGCACCAACCAGACGGCCTCCTCTGCGTCAGAACAAACTGGTTTGTTTGAGGCCGTGGGTTCCCAACAAACCCGCCTGCGAAACAGCAAATAAGCAGCAAATGGTTTGTTTATTAAGATTTCCTCCAAGGAAATTCAAAACAAAAGTGCAATAACTGGTTATTCCACACACTATTATATGAGTGTGAGTCATTTCACTCTTGTGTCTGACTCAACTCTTTCGATTCATCAGAGAATACACCTACAATCACCCAGTGAGCAGGTGAGATGTGTTTAAAGCCCCTGTGAGAAACTTCAGGTTTGTGTTGATCTTTTTCCCCCTGTGGAAAAAGTTGTATCTCGTATCTCTGATGTGCCTGAAAAGTATCTCATGATAGAAAAAATCATCCTGTTGTCATTAACACTCAGCAGGAATATTTTCTGTGGAAAACATAAAAATAAAAGCGAGTTGTTTTGGCAGGGTGCCGTTAATGGCCTCGTCTGACACCTACACTGCAGCGGCGCTCACAGGCACTAATAATAGCTTCTGAGAAATAATCAGTCTGCACTGATGGTCTTGTTGCCTTTGAGGCATCACTATAATAAAAGTCTGTTTCAACCAGGTAACAAACTTCTCACAGGAGCTCAGTGAGCACAGTGAAAATTCAGTCCTTTTAATGCCTGACTTGAAACCAAAACCATTTTTTTTGCATCGATTCTCAAACCATTTTAACTGAGTTTACGGAGGGATGAAATCACAACTAGGTATTCATGAAAGCCAAACGATCACACTTATGAGATTTTGTGAAATCCCTTTAAGGTGTTAGATTTAGGGTTTATGTTCCCTTCAAAGTGGGTCCATAGATGAAGTCTATTAACACACATAACTTTTGCTCTATTCACAACTTTGAATAATTCACTGATCTTAGAACAATGGATATCAAGTTTTGATTTTTTTGCTAGAGTTGAGTAAAGAGTTTGTATATCTAGCTGTAAAGAGTTCAACAAGTTGTCAAGGAGACAGGATGATCTATCCACTAGGTGGCGCAGTGGTTAGTGCTGCAGCCTTACAGCAAGAAGGTCACAAGTTTGATTCCTAGTTCTGCGTAGACTTTGCACGTTCTCCCTGTGCATGCGTGGCTAATCTCTGGGTAATCCTGCTTCCTCCCACAGTCTAGAAACATGGTCATCAGGTTAACTGGTCACTTTAAATCAGAGGTGGCCAACCTGCGGCTCAGGAGCTGCGTATGGCTCTTTGCCTTTCAGAGTGAGGCTTCTAGATTAATTCATTAAAAAAAAATAATAATAAAAAACCATTGTTATAAGTAGTGGTGTGCCAATCAATCTATCTAAAACTATGATATATTGATGCCAGCATTGGAATAAGTATTGATCAGTACTTGAGTGATGAGATAGATACCTAAGTTTCAGTTTCTCTTCTCTACATGTGCTCCTCACAGTCGCTCATGTGCACCGGCCCTCCTCCTCCTCCCCTGCTTCATCGTGACGTAAAACCTAATTTTCAACCTCTTATAACTAATAAGCCACCAGGGGGAGCTATCTTTCTATCTGGCTATGTAGCTAGTTATCTATCTATCTAGCTAGCTAGCTAGATAGATAGATAGATAGATAGATAGATAGATAGATAGATAGATAGATAGATAGATAGATAGATAGATATTTAGATAGATAGATAGATAGATAGATAGATAGATAGATAGATAGATAGATAGATAGATAGACAGATTCTTCGACAGTACGAATTTAAACACACTTACAAACACAATTAATCTTGCTTTGAAAATTGGAAATGTATTGATTTTTATTTAACATCATTTTTAATGTGTGAGAGGAAGTTTGTTTGTAAGTCCATGTGGATGATGAGGCTCTTTATAGTACCACGGTAATTTTTGTTGCTCTTGGTCTCTGACTGGTTGGCCACTCCTGCTCTAAATTGTCCATAAGTGTGAGTGTGAGTGTGTGCGTGAGTGTGTCTGCCTCTGTGTGTCAGCCCTGTGACTGATTGGCGACCAGTCCAGGGTGTACCTTTTCTCTGGCCCTAAGACAGCTGGGATAAGCTCCAGCCACAGGGTAAGAGGTTTGAAAAATGAATGGATGGGCTTAAATAAACTTGCAAGAAAATTGTGGTGATTTGTGTTTTTCTTTGCGTGTGGAGTTTCCTGGTGTGGAGTTTTGGGCAGCCCTCACTACATCTCACCTCACCCATAACTCCTGATAGCCTGCTTTGACTCATCCCTCATCAACTCCCTTCATTTGAGCTCAGTGGAAAGAGGAGTATATTCCTCGATTCAAGTGATTCTTCCTGTTTTTCCTGTGACTAATTACTGCTGTCCTCCCTTTTTCCTTAACTGCCTCTTTGAGCTTCCTGTGTCACTGCCCAAACTCTGCCACACTGTCACGCTGACTCTCACTTGCCTTCACGAGCCTCACTCCTGCATTCACTGGATCTTTCCAACCACCTCACCTTTGTTGGATAAAATCACTGACACTGGAAAAATGAAATCTTATAAGTGGTTTTGTCCTTTTTTCAGTAGAAAATGCCCTTTCAGCCTTGATATGAGCCATATTTACCAGATCCGTCCAGAAAAATGTCTTATTTAAAGTTATCTAAAGACAAAAATTAGGTCTGAAATGCTTATAAAAAGTAAAAAACACTGCCAATGGAACAATAGTTATTGTTCTAGTTTTATGCAAATTTGGAGCATTTTTTTTTCTTCCTTTGGCAGATTTTTTTTTAATTGTTACAAGCAAGTCAGACCTCATTTTTGTCTTTAAATAACTTAAAACAAGACATTTTTCTGGATCGACCAGTTGAATGCAGCTCATATGAAGTATAACAAGACATTTTTTACTTAAAATAAGACCAAAACACTTGATAAGATTTCAGTTTTTTTTTTTTTTTTGCAGTGCCATCTGCTTCCTTTGCCTCCTCTGTGCTTTTGGATCCTTATCCTTCCACTGGTTACTGACAATGTCACACAAGTCTCATGACAGACATTTGGGTTTTGCCTAGCAGGTGTGCTCTCAAAAGTAAACCACTTAGATTAAATGAAGTGAATTTTACAACTTGTTACTTAGGAAATCTCTTGTGGCTAATGTAACAAAGTGTGTCAAAAGTTATTGCAACAAAAGCCTCTGTAACCTTAGTCTGCGTCACTCCAACAGCATCAAACATGTCACAGGTGATGACCACATATTGAGTCTAGTATAAGAGTCCTTACATGTTTCAAACATTCTTCAAGTTCCTCCTCCTCCCTTGCCTTTCAGCACACAAACATCAGAAAGTGTGTTTGTAGCTGGGTGAAGGATACTGGGAAAATGGCAGAAGCATGTTTGGAAAAAGGGTTAGTGGATAATGGCAGTTGTGTTAAAAATGGGAATGGAGCCTCGAGGATAGATGGCATAATTACTGTGAGGGGGGCATTTAGAGGAGGCTGACACCGCAAATTATGAACTCATAACTACATGACTACACACTTCATTTTTGGCACAGGGGAGCTTTAAGCATCCATCTGGTTTATTGGGAGGTGAATGAATGACATTAATCAGACGAGAGAAGAGGGCATCTGGATAAATTGTCGCTCAAACGTTAATGGCTGGAGTGTTCTCACTGAGGTGTTATTACATTTATGTATCATAAAAAGTGCTTCATCTAACAATAAACGTAAGCAATTTACTCTAAGTTCATTCAGGTAAACAAAAGTCTCTGAAATGTCAAACCAGGCTTTCTCAGATCACCTGCCTCCTGGAATCAACTTCCTGGAATAAAACTGGATTTTATGCATGAGAAACTGCGTCAGAGTAATTTCCGAGTGACTCTTTCAATAATAATGTGAGAAGCAGAGGACAAGCTGCAAAGCGACAGCACAGAAACTGAGTTGAATGACCAGGCGTGTGTTAAGATACATGTATTTAATAATATAACAGAACAATTTGATTCTTGTTTTCTGTGTGAACATTTTCATTGTTCTTGTTTCACACAAAAAAGTTGTTACTAGACGCTGTGCACAACCCAGCCCTGTTATCATTATTTCCTGGAGCTTCAAGTGATTGTCGGACCAGACCAGTTCAAAACCAGCTTCACCTTCAAATACCCCAGAATCCACATCCCTGAGGCTCCGACGAAGAGAGCACAAACAGTCACTCTGACATCAAGGCAACACCTTTAACACCTCAGGCAGTTTTATCTGACTGCCCTTCAATCCTTCCACTTTGCAGCTGCACAGAGCATCCTGACAAGGAGCATCCCCGTGTGGTTTGGCAGCAGATCCACTCAGGACAGAAGGGGCTCTGCAGAGAGAGGTGATGCACTTCCCCCCCTGTTGGACTTTCTGGGCCCCAGGAGCCTACACTAATCTTATGCACTCATCACTAAAACAAATTAACGTATGAAGAATTAATCTATTTTAAAAAAAAATTTAATATATGTAATGTAATTTATTTGTGATGCTGTGTATCCTGCTTTCTCTGTTTTCTACACTGTCATTTTTCTTGTTCCTACATACATGAGTTTTCAACCTAATTTCAACCTAAAACATTAATTTTGCATCAACCAATAGGATGTGCCACAGTATTGGGCTGTGATGTGGAGGACTGATAACGTGGGGTCCTTTATAAGTAGCCCTGAAAACTTATCCCTTAAAGATCAGACCCTTCAACAAATAGTCAGAAAATAATTTTCATTTTTTATGGTTAATTTTTATTTTATTCTATTTCATTTCATTTTATTTTATTTTATTTTATATTTTATTTCATTGTATTATATTTCATTTTATTTTTGATTTTTTTTATTATTTTTTATTTCATCTTATTTTTAACTCATATTTTCATTAACCCTTTTAACAAAAATCCACAAAAATATATTGTTTATGACATATTTTTTATTGCGCCACATCTGATAAATTGGGTGTTTTTAGCAAATATGCATTATTTTAATGCAGAAAATACTTTTTTTTAAAATAAATAAATACATACATAAATACATAGTTAATTAAATTAATAAATAAATAACAAGTAACAATTTATATGCCATCTTATTGCAGATTCTTGAAAATTAGTGACAATTTTCCTGAATAAAAGTGTGTGGATGATTTCATGAGAGCAGCCATTTTGAAAAGGGCCAAGATACAACTTCAACTGCCTATAGTGGAATGATAATCCTCAAGTGGGTAATAAACAAAAAAATATTAATAATAATAAAAAATCTAAACAGATTTTTAAGAAAGCAATTTACAATATTGATGAGATAGAGGTCTTTAAAACTCATGTATCTCTTTATGTATTACTCTTAAAGCCATTTACAGTCTATTCTTCCAGCCCCTGAGGGCAGCAAACACAATATTTTATCACCTTGTAAACAAATGCAGGAGAACAAAGCTGACTCTTTACATCCAGGATGCATATCCCAAAAGTCATAAATAAAAGAGATGACTGTGCTTAATAACATCCTGTCCTTATATCCCTTACACATGTAGAGCTGAATATAACTCGTGCTTCTTTTTATGTGTCTTTTTTCCTGTTTCATTCAGTTAAATCTTAAGAGGTTTATGAATCTAATGAAAGAAATGAAAGAAATAAAATCTAATCAGTGTTAAAAAAAAAAAACATGAAATCTTACTTCAAAACTTTTATATTTACCTTAAAAAAACAATTCACTAATAAAAATGTCTCTGATCCTCTTTTGGTTGTTTTATGCGCAAAGAGGAAACATTTTATTATTTCTGGCTTTCTCTCTTTAGGAGAAACAAAGATGTTTAAAATCGATCAACACAGATTGATTGTCTCCTCTTTCCATTCCCATGTGACTTCGACACAACTATTAATCACCCATTTTATTGAGCTTTTATGCTAATGTGTTTTTATTTTGCTTTTTATTGTTTTTATGATGCATTTTTATTGCACGTGTTTATTGCAACTCTGCCTGCAAGCTTGCCTTCCATCTCCGGACTATAAAAGTTGATGTTGCAACCAATAAAGCAAGTTAAGTGTATGGGTGTTCAAGGAAGCCTGATCTGCATGAGAATAATGACTTTTTTTGTGAGGGAGTAATGTGATTTGAATCAATTTCAAAAGTCACATTGAAAAGAGGAGAATACACAGAACTTCTTCCATCAGCATTTTTCCCTGCGTCCACCCTGGGTGCAAAGGCTGAACCTCACATTTGTTCAGTGGACAGCTTGAAGAAAGGTGCAATTGGAGCACATTGATTTTTCCTCATGTTAAAAAGCTTTTATTGACATGGCATTTTCTCACCAGAGAAGGTTACAGCAGAGGAGAGAGGAGGGAAGGTGAACCATAAAATGAATCAAAAGGCACACAGGACTAAGGGCTCTCAGTTTCCCGTAAATTCACCCCAGTTTGGACCATTTAACTTTTACTTAGTAAGTTTGTGTGAAGTACAGTCTCCCCCAAAACTTCACATTGGACACACATTACAATACATGCTAGAAAATCTGTGACAGACCCTGAAAACTTTTTAACCTAGCATTCACAGCTATTTCTTTTGTCTCTCAGGGAGAAACTGTGAAAAGATAAAACAGGGAGCTGAATGTATTGGAGCACACAGTCTGATAGAAAGCGTCATTACATAGACAGGCAGACAGGAGGAAGATACGTCTGGAAACCTTCATCACCTTTAAAGGTTCGCTCATAATGATAATCTCTTTGTGAAACATCGTAATTCCTCCATAAAGAGTCGTAAAGCTTCACAGCGGCTCCGTCCCTGGAGAGCCAGATGATGCCTAACTGCTGACACAGCACTATATTACCACACTCTCCCTCCTCCTCCTCCTCCTCCTCCTCCTCGTTCCTCTGCTCTGTTTTAATGGAAAAACATGCTCACGAACTCAGACCTAATTTCCCACTTTTTCTCCCCTCATTTGTCTCTTCCTTAACTTGGTTGGCATTTTGGGAGCACATTTAAGAACACCTTCAGTGTGATTAACACACTCTTAATGAGCACATTAGCTTAGATTAAATATGCAAACCTTTAAAAAAAAAGCAGATAATTATAGATTTTTAACTTATTTAGGGCCACTAGAGACGTATGTGCACAACACTGACATATCATCACCTCATTAGCAAGCATATACTAATCAACTATTAATCCCTTTTATTTAGGCTTTTTTTGTCCCTTAATACTCATGTGGGAGAAATTTTCCTCTTTAGCTGCACATGCTCCACAACATTCACTAGCTTCTACAACAGACAGCACTGTGCTGAATTCAAAAACAAAAGAATAAATGCTTTCACCTAAGTCACCAAAACTTCTAATTTAGCAGCAAAAGAGTTATAGCTGACTTTGTAATAGCTTGTAACATCACCGAGGGCTAATGTGTTAGCTGCTGCTCCCCCTGGTGGCTGGCTGCAGTACAGGTCAAAAAATCCGGCTCTCCAGCCATTCCAGATGGGCTGTGGTCAAACTTTAAAAAATTAACACACCTCGTAGAAATGTTTCTCATGTCCGATTGTTGTGGTGGCTTGAAGATATCATTTGGCTGCCTTGTATTCAAGTCCTGTTTTTCTGAGGAGTTTCGTTTTCGTTAGTTATACAAGGTTAAAAACGAGGCTTTACGTCACATTTAATGACGATTGACAGTTGCTGTTCTCGTATATTTTTTCGGGGATTGTAAAATATGTTGGGAGGCAGCGTCAAGAAGTGATTAGATTCTCAAAAGAAAAAATATATATATATATTTTTGTCACCTGGCTCCACTCAGATTCTCCCAGAATCCCTCACAGTCTCTACTGCGCAGACTCTGGCTGCACAACTGCTACAATGGCTGCGCCTATGTCAGGGGTATTTTCGTTACCACTCATGTGAGACAGACCATAAAAATGTAGAAATTTTATGGTTTGTACACAATGTAAAGAGTCTTGCAGCAGCTTGAAGTAATAAACTGGAGTGACAGCCTTGTGACTTTCCACGGCAGTTGAAAATTTATTTATTTAGTTTTACAGATTCTTGTCTTGTGTGTTTTCCTGTTTTGTTTTGTAATTCTTGCTCCCAGGGAGCATGCCTGTTCTCACAGGCCTATGTTCCCACAGTTCCAACATTTCTAAAAAAAAAATGTCCAAAATCTGGTTTTGCTTTAGCCAAAACCTTCACTTTCAATGCTTCCAAAAAATCTTGTGGGAGAATTGGGCTTAGACTGAAGGGGAATGTAGGGACACAAAGTTGAGTTTTTAAAAGTCCTAGGAATGTGGAAACATGGAGCTGACCCGAGGGGCAACATCCAGTTTAGAAAAGTGAATCCTATGTGGAAGTGCTAAAACTTGCTGTTCATCAAAGATCTGCTTGAGGCTGGCTATGCAAAGACAAAGTCTCGTACACATCCAACAGCCTGGTTCAAAAATGGTTTGGGTCTGAAACACTAAATTGGCACACACTGTACAGTGAGTGAATTTTTTTCTAACTCAACGGTTTAGCAGATATTAGGATCATTTGTTCTTCCAACTAGAGACAGCTTAGCTCACGCAACTGGCGAGCGCGCTGTAGCCGCTAGAAAGGAAGCTCACAGCCCCCTTCATATCCACTGTGGCTGCATCCATGGATTGGCTTCATTTCATGGTATCAGGAGCAGACAGGTGACGTCGCAGGGACTGTCTATTTAGGTCTTGTACACCTTAGTCAGGTATTTCTGAAATGGAATACCCCCCATTTTGTTCTTAAAAATAGTCTTATCCACACACACCAGGCAAATCCTCTGATAAGCGCAGCTCAGAGCCATCCAAACCCATATTTGGCAATGATCCAATCAGAACCAACCTCATCATTTAGCTGTGACGTGTGATAACCAAAAACTCGGTGTCTCAGGTATATATATAACCATGAAACCGTAGTGCTCCAAAATCTTCTCTTTAGCCAGAGTTTTCAGAAAACATTGTTTTTAGTGAAATAAAACTGCGGTTTTGTGTGGATGACAAGCCTAAACCTATAAAACTACCAGTGGTTTCCCAGATACCTTCTTCTTCTTTTTCTGTTGTTGAGTTACATTGGTGCTGACAATATTTCCAAAATATCAATAGTTAGCTTAAATGCACATGTGCTAACTGATTTGGTGCATACTGTAGCTATCATATCTCGTGTTTGGTATTTAGCATCCAGGCTAACAGCTCTGATTAGCTACGTTAGGTGCTACAAAGCAAAAGTATGTGGCTGAAATGCTAATAATACACACATTACAAAACTGCTATCGGCAAAAGATGTTTATTTGCATGCTTTAATGTACTTTGTTTACTCTCTGTTTCAAGTTTGTTGGTGTGCTAATATTTGCTGAATTGCACACAGACTCAGAACCCAGAATACTCTGGGAAGATGGGGAAACCATTTCCTCAAATGTTTTTGATTCAAAACCACAAAATGAACAAGTTATTGAGATATTAAAGTCTGTATATGAAGTTTCTGATAAACAAACAGCCATCTCTGGAGCTTTAACACCCTTGGCGTTTGACTAAAAACATTGCTTGAAGCCAGACAGTCTTCTTCTGTAATAGAGGATGTTTGATAAAAACACAGCTAATGTCCACTGATAGAGACGGGGTCCCCAGGAAGGATAGCTACTGCATATTTGCTGTAACTAATGGTGGATCCTAAATAAATCAAAGTCAAAAGTCTCAGGTCAGACAGCTCACAGCAGCCAACATGCAAAGTGAGTCTAAATGTAGACCAGGAGAGAATCAATTAAACATCACATTTAAAGGTCCAGAGATTAGTTCTGTGCCTGAAATGGTGTTAAATATAGGTCAAACCTGAAAACTGTTATATCAACCTTATATAAATCAAGCGCCTCACAGATGTGGGTGAACAGAACCACCACATTTTACCCTGTTAAGCACATCAGTCTACATCCACACACTACACCACTAAAAACCAATAGAAAACTCCCCCTTGACCTCACAAACACAGGAAAGGAGTGTAAAGGATGAAAGGGAATTTTAAATCCGTGTAACCATTGATGCCTCAGCCTATCTCAGAACATCATCGTGCCTGTTTTGAGCAGATTCAGGGATTAAGCTCAGACATGATGAGGAGGATCGAATTGTACAACATCTAATGCTTGAAATACAATCATAATGTGCCTAGATGAGCCTGTTGTTAAGTGTTCAGCCTTGTACCTTAATCCCTAATCTCATCATGCCGTTACATCCAGTCCCTGAACTGTACATCTGATCAGCTTTGCATTCTGCAGTAATTCAGAGCTCAATAAATAACTCACAATGACTGAGGAAGAAAATCTGTCAGATGTGACACTGTAGACTGAACAGGAGGTGTGGTGTTAGATTAAAACCCATAATCTCTCTTTTATTTAGCATTCACATAAATGCAAACATACTTGTCACATTATCAGCACTTGTGACACTTAGCTATCAGAACACTGCTGGGCTGATTATGCTATCATGAATCCTAAATATGATTTAGTTTAATAATAAAGAGTCTAAGGTGGAGAAACTAAAAGGATATCCGCTGAAAAGAGAACAGAGTGTTTTTAGTCATGTCAGTGATCTTTGAAGGCTGCAGAGTTCATTACAGCCCATAAAAGTAACATAATGACAGCTTTGCTAATCCTGCCCTTATTCATGCAGAAGAGCTGAATATGCTAAGTAGGTCTCAAGGAAGGTGTTAAAGTGAAGGTCATGGAGTAATTAAAATTCATAAACCTTTCCTGGGAGCCTAATTTTGACTTGAGCACAGTTAAACTTTTCGGGAAAGGTGTTTTGAAGTCTGCATCAGAGCTCTAATAAGCTTGATGATGATGATGTGTTGAAAACTTGCTAAATGAGATTAAACCTCTTATCTTGTCTTGATGTTTTTTTGGACAGTGTCTTGAGTTATCATTTGCCATGATTAGGCATCACTTATGTGGGGGACAGTGCTCATGGGAAAGACTCCTCATCTCTGGAAACACTACAAATTTTCACCACAGGTGTCACTACAGCGCTCCTCACAGCGCCTTTAAAGGTCCCATAATATGCAAAAAATCACTTTACTAAGTCTTTTAGCAAAATTTTTTGGTCTTTGGCTTTCCTTCCAGCCCACAAAATGTGATATTTAATGACAAAACCTGTGTTTAGTAGTGCTTGTGAATGTAAAATCCTGACCTGAAACGAGCTGTTTGGATTTTGGGGATTTGCCAATGTCAGTGATTCCTTTTTTGACCAATCAGGAGCAAGTCTGACCTGATTGGTCCACTGGAGCATATACCCCTGAACCCCCTCCCCACCCACTCCCCTCCTCAGGAGGAGAATGCTGAAGTTGAAAAGCCATCACTGCTCTATTTTTGGCTGTAAACAGCCACATAATTCCATGCACAAGCTTCCCATCTCAGGAGAAGACAAGACTAAGTGTCTAGAGTTCATTTATCAAGGAAATGTGCCAGCTACACCCAGTAAAACTGTGCATGTGTGTGCTAGTCACTTCACGGCTGACTGCTTTTCCAACTTTGGACAGTACAACAGAGGGCTAGCAAAAAGACTGGTCCTGAATCCAGGCGCATTAACAACCATCCGCTAACAAACCTCAGACCCTGGAAATGTGAGTATTTTAAATGCTGTGTGCTGTGGAGCAGATGTACGAGCTTTACCTCAGTGCCCCCCCCCCGTCTCTGTGTTAGCTTCAGGATGCTAACTTTAGCTGCGGTTAGCCTGTTGTTTCAGCCTGTAATGTTACAATAAACGAGCTTCGCTGTTTTCTAAACATTGTGCACTCGGAGCTCGTGGCGCCGCTCTCAGTGACGTGGAAGAGCGGGGCGGTGTCAGCGGTGGCTCATTTACATATGAAGGTCACGCCCACTAAATCAGAGCGTTCTGAACAGAGGGGCTATGAGAGCCTGGAAAAAATGCTGCTGTGCTTGATTTATTGGCTTTTTGGACCAAAACATGTTACTACCATTTCATGAAGACATTAATGATCCACATTAAACTGCAGAGAAGGAGCAGAATATGGGACCTTTAAAGCTAGTTTGTGGATTTATACTTGATTCTCCTTGTTAGCTGAGTGCTGTGACTTCTTGGGGTCTTTAGTTAAGCTAGTTTTTCCTGGCTTCAGCTTCATAATGAGAAACATGAAGGTTTTATAATCTTCTCATCTCTTTCTGCAGGAAAGCCAAAAGTTGAGTTACTGCTCTGAGAGAGAGAACACGTTAAATGATTTTTTGTTTCTTGGATTTTGTTTGAATCTCAAAGCTAAAATATTAGTTTTAAATGTGATAGCAATGGTAATATCAGTAGTGCTGTATATTTCTTTTTTTTTTGACTAGACTATCAAAGACACTGACCCTGGCAGGCAGACTAACATACCAAAACCTCGGCTTTTAAGATGGAAAAGCAATAAAATGTGAGATATTACATCATGAACCAGAGCTTTTAAACACCTGGCTTCCCTCTTAAGACCCAGCTCTCTGCAGACATTTTCAGTCAGCTGTCAGATTTCACCTTCTGCCCATCTGTTGGAGCCTCTATCCTCTCAAACCAGGACTGATTAATTAGACTTCTGGCAAATTGTCAGGTTGAAAGTTTGGCTCATGTTGTGTGTGTTGGACCTAACGGAGGTTTTCTGCCTCTACTGGCTGGTCATTGAACAGCAGAGTACTAATCACTCCCACACACACACACACACACACCTCAGTACAGAGGGGTGAGTCCATACCTGTGGCTTTTTAATCAGATTTCAAGGAGGCTTAAAGATCCCTTTAGGGTTTCAAGCTGATCCCCTGAAAACTGAATTTCACTCTCTTACTGCAGTTAATAAAAACCTGTTTTGATCAGAGTTTCCCCTCCTGCAGATGTTTTCTGACTCTCAGCTTGAATCATCTCTATAAAGCTGAGGGATTACACACTAAGTCCAAAATATACAGAAGAGAAAAATTCTGTCTTTATATCTTAACAGTTAATCTCAGGTCTTTTTTTATCTTGAACAGAGTAGTTTACTTGTCGGCAAACCAAAACAATTTCCTCATAAATAGTTGAAGGACTCCCTGCCACAGTTTTCCAGACAAGGGGGTGTAACACTTCCATAGCAGGAACTGTATCTTTCTATACTCTGAGTGCGATATTCTGAAGCTTCTGTAGCTGGATATCATTCGCAGCCTCCTAAAATATGAATGAGGATGAGTTCTTGCTAAAGCTGCACTTCTAGTATCGATGAACAAGTAAAAATATAAGAAATGTAATCAGTGCTGTCCATTAGGGTTTTATGCTTTCTTGAGATATATTTCCTTTGTCAGTTTCACAGATGGTTAGGCTGAGCTGGTGTCTCTTCAGATGACTAGCAAAAGTCTGAGATACACGAGGACAGTGTAGAAAACAAACAAATGACACACACATACTACACCAGGGCCCTGTTCTACGAAGCAGGATTACTGCCTAGCGAGGTAGCTTTGAGGATAGGTTTTGGATTCCCTGTTCTACGACACGGGATCACTCCTCAGCGAGGCGAGTCTCCATGGCAACACATGCTGAACGGCTAACCTGCTCCGGGGTAGGTTAGGTTCCAGATTGAACTCGCGGACTATTAAAACCCCGCCCACTGACCAATGAGCCCTCACGAAAAAATGGCTTGTCCGTTCTTAGAGGATCCCGTGGACATCGGAGCCCGACCCACTCTCTTTTTCAGATGACCACCTCTATGAAAATTACTGGTTTTCCAGGGAGGGGTTGGTAGTACATGACATTTTCTACAGGTAGTTAAAGGGAATGAAGAACTCTTATTGCCGTAATAAAATCTTTAATGCCAACACTTCTGTTCCATGACAATATTTTATTGCCCATATTAAAATTGTGACAGGAATTCATGTAGGGCTCATGTGGGCTACATATCACAAAAAATGTGAACACGATAGGAATGAACAAATGAATAAATTCATCTAAGAAATAAATTAGGTATGGTGCATGTTACAGTAAAAGTGCATGGTGAACAGTGCTATTTCAGGATGATAATGGCACAAAAGATTATTTTTGCACTACACTTACGCATTTAGACTGTCAGTAATTTTCTTCCAGCACTCCTTCCGTGCTTTAACAGCGGCGATGGTGTTGCTTTTAACGTTAATTACATGTTTCACCTCGTCATACTTCCTCATGATCACCTCTTGCTCCTCCTGTGTGAAGTATGCGGTCCTTCTCTCTCCGGCCTGCTCTGACGCTCCAGACTGCTCCATGTTCGCGATTGGTCAGATACAGCGGGCTCCGCCTTATATGTGTGCACGCGCTCATTGCCAAGCTGGATCCACTTATGAGGTTGATAACCAGCGTCGTAAAACCATGTAGCGAGACCGCCGGCTACCACGCTCAGTTCAGCGAGGTAGCTCCAAGGCTATCTCGCTAGGCTGAACTCGCTTCGTAGAACAGGGCCCTGGTGAGCTACCTGGCTGCCTCACCATGAAATATATACATTCACTGGCCACTTCATTGGGGACACCTGTCCAACTTCTCATTAACACAAATTTCTAATCAGCAGATCACATATCAGCAACGCAATGCATTAAGGCATGTAGACATGGTCAAGGCGATCTGCTGCAGTTCAAACCGAGCACCAGAATGGGGAAGAAAGGTGATTTAAGAGACTTTGAATGTGGCATGGTTGCTGGTCTCAGTATTTCAGAAACTGCTGATCTACTGGGATTTTAACCCACAACCATCTCTAGGGTTTACAGAGAATGGTCCCAAAAAATGAAAATATCCAGTGAGCGGCAGTTCTGTGGGTAAAAATGCCTTGTTGATGCCAGAGGTCAGAGGAGAATGGACAGACTAGTTGGAGCTGATAGAAAGGCAACAGTAACTCAAATAACCACTGGTTACAACCGAGGTCTGCAGAAGAGCATCTCTGAACACACAACACGTCCAACCTTGAGGCAGATGGGCTACAGCAGCAGGAGACCACACCGGGTGACCCTCCTGTCAGCTAAGAACAGGAAACTGAAGCTACAATTCACACAGCAACACCAAAACTGGACAATAGAAGATTGGAAAAACTTTGCCTGGTCTGATGAGTCTGGATTTCTGCTCCACATTCAGATGGTAGGGTCAGAATTTGGCATCAACCACATGAAAGCATGGATCCATCCTGCCTTGTATCAACGGTTCAGGCTGGTGGTGGATATTTTCTTGGCACACTTTAGGCCCCATAGTACCAACTGAGCATGGTTTAAAGTCCACAGCCTACTTGAGAATTGTTGCTGACCATGTCCATCCCTTTATGATCACAGTGTGCCCATCTTCTGATGGCTACTTCCAGCAGGATAACGCTCCATGTCATAAAGCTCAGATCGGTGAGTGTATATCTGAGTGTTGCTCTTTGTCTCACTTTCTTTATCATGATCCTATCGTTTTTGTGAACGGCTACCCTAGATGACTTTTTTCACACTTTTTCATGCCAAAAACAAAGAGCTGAAAAATTTGACGATGATAAAAACTCAGATGAATGTTTCATTTGTTTTTGTAAAAGAGATGATGACATTACAAAATGTAAAAAAAAGAACAAAATCTGCAACTATGTCATGTTAATCTGGAAGAAAACCGTGTCCTGTAAATATGGTCACTTCTGGCTCCTGGAAACCAATGGCAGTGAGGTGCCAAAGTGAAGGCCTCATAAGGAGCCAAGAAATCAATGAATGAGGTCTCAGTGGCTGCACACTCAAGGTTCTCGTTTGCATAAAACAATACGGGCTCTTGAGCTGGAACACCAGGTCTCGGTGTATGCTGTACGACAATCACAGGGGTTACAGGGGGGAATAAGTACCACATTTCAGGGATACACTCAAAATAATTGGAAAAACCCATGTTTGACGGAGGTTTGATAGACATAAAAGGACAGGAAGTGATTTTTCTTGTTTAGTTTTGGCTGCCTCCATCTGGTTGTAAGCTGCTGACTGAGCCCTGAGAGAGGCAAGCCGCTGTGGAGAGGAGATAAGACTCCACCTGCCAGCACGCTCATCCCTGAGTTTGTGTGTCTGAGCATGTGTGTGTGTGTGTTTGTCTTATCCTGTGTGTGTGTGTCCCTGTCTGACGCTGCCATGATAAGTGCCTCTCAGGAACCCAACCGTAAAATCTGAGCAACACTAAACACCCAACAGAGATCAAGTCCAACAGTATGACGGAAAAATACATGTTTATTTTCCAACGGAGTGAAACAGAAAGGGAGGAACAGAGAGATAATTTCCTCTGCTGCTGAAATAAAAACAGCCATGCCTGTTTTAATGTTTTAACATTAACTCAAGGACTGGTTGGCCTATAGAGTCCATTTAGGCTAATTTCTTTAAGCCTCTATTAAACTCTAAACATAAAATCCTCACTTAAATCCTATTTAATGTGGGATCATCAAACCTTTACTGTACGGTGACTTGGTTACATTCTCCTTAAGGTTCTCTGAGAAACTTTCTGTTGTTCAATACAACAGATTGTAGTAATCCCACCACTGCCATAAAGACATGACTCTTGCCAAGACATGCATTTTTCAACGTTAGTGAATCCTGGTTATGTCCAACCAGTGCTCATCTACCAACTCCAACATCTACTCACAAGTTTGAACAGACCACTGCAGAATAACTGCTGACTGTGGGTTGAATCGAACATTATCACAAACAGTTTAACTTGTGTTTTAGCTTTTTTCTGCTCTTCTGTCCCTTTTATTTTTGACAGTCCAGCTCCAGAGTCCATCATTATGACATAATAAATCCAAGAAACCATTTTCTTAAGGAGAAAAAAGACAGGTCTTGCTTTTCACTGCCAAACTTTGCCAGCTGGCATAGTGTTGTCATTGGAAGTTTCAATCTACATGCATTAAACGGATTGGTGGAGTCAACTAGGATACTGAGAAACATCATTCAGAAGGTACTGATACAGTTACTAATGATCTCATTTTGATTGTGGATTATGAACAGGCAAGATCACGTATTTAATTCCCACAGGGGCTCATAGCTTTAACAACTCAAAGTGATGACATAACCATGTGACACTCCCTTAGTTATTAAATTATTACGGCTCACATTATGGCACCACATCATATCTAATGACAAAATGGGATGACCTACTTCAAAATGACCCACAAGTGTTATAAATCTTGAGAGTATAGCGTAATGAAACATAAAAGAGAATATGAAACAGTATGTGATGATAAAGTGCTGGGGAGAATGGTAATGAGTTATGGAAAGTTATGGAAACTTCTATAGATCTCTAGATTTCCACTGCTTATTTCAACATCAATACCTCCACCAAGTTAAAAAGTAACAAACAGATCTTGATGAAATTTTCAGGAAATGTTCAAAATTGGTTAAAGAAAATGTGATTAAATTTTGGTAGTGATCCAGATCACTATCTGGGTCTGGGATTTATTAAAGGATTCTTTATCATTGTGAGATAGGGCCATTTTCACCATATGTGTATATAACTCCACAATAAATGGTCGGATTGCTTTGCAAAAAAATACAACACAAGGTAACAATTTCTGACAGATGTAAAAGTACAATCCACATCCTGATAATATTCTGGACACTAAGATCCAGAATATTTAATATGTACTGGGTTAGGGTTGGGAATCAAAAACTGGTTCCTGTTGAGAATTGATAAGAAATGTTTCAATCCATCAATGTCGCTAGCCTTTGTGCTTAACGATTCTCTTATCAATTCTTTATACTATGCCAGAGCTGCAGGACCTTATGTGACTAGTCTGCTGCAGCTTTCTTGGGTAGGCAGTTAGATAACATTTCCCAAGGAAAACCTGTTTAAGGATTTCTAGCTTGAAATTTTACTGACGAACTGAACACTCAAAGAAATCTACATTACTCTCTAACAGGAGATTCCTATTCAATACGTTTAAAATAAACAAAATAGCACTAGCTTGATGAAAGTGTATACCAGAAATTGCATTGATACGCCAGCTGTTAGCATACATCTGTATAACTTTGGCTTCAGAGTAGAATTCCAACTTTCATCACAGAGGCATATTGCAGTTACTCTTTTTAAACATTACTGAGAACTTCAAATGTCAAAATACTTTCAGGCAAATGAAAGAAAAGTTACGCTCATGGTTGGCTTCATAACTACTGCAAGGTTCCAAACAGCTTGGAATAATGCTATAACTACTTCAAGACACTAGATGGCCTACTTGAGTCAATAACATTTTACAAAACTGTACATCAGCGTCACATGACGTGCAATTTTTACTTATTTCTTTATATTTACGCTGCGAGATATTCAGATCCAGTCACCATATTTATTCACATGAAAAAGAAGGAATCGATAAGGGAATTGCTAAAAAATTGAATTGATAGGCAGAATCGATAAGGGCATTGATATCGATAAAATCTCATCAATGCCCATCCCTATACTGGGTCATCATAATTAAATTAAAAATAAAACCTGCAACTAACACCAAATTGTAGCAGACAGTCTGCTGAAAGGAAGTATAACATTAAAGAAGGACTACAGTGTTGCTTATCAATCACAATATGCTTGGAGGAGGTCTGCGCTCTCTGAGTGTTTTTTTGTCACAATATAAAACCTTATTGCAAAAGCAGAACTATTGGACTTCAAGTAATACGTTTCAGATCAAGTCACATTAACGCCTCCATTCTCTCATAGATATGACTCCGTGGGTAATTTTCACCAAACACCAAGAAAAACCAAACAAAACAGAGAAATGGGATTTTAGTTAGACTGATTCTGTCTTGATTTTAACATCACTCACAGATGCTGGGGACAGAGCAGTAAGACAAACATTATCCTGTTTTTTTACTTGAGTTATAAAAGCCTTAGGAAATATGTGTTAGATTCAGTCTTTCTTTGACCCTGATAATAGATTTAAACTCCAACCAGCCCACACAGACCACACAGATATCATCCCAACTGACCAGTTATCTATGAGTTGGTGTTCACACAGGAATTGTATAAACAAGTTGAGTGTAAATTAGTCACTTCCCCTTGAGACAAGACAATTTCACACCATTACCCACCAACACACACATACACACACAGACAAACACAACATTTCTACTTACATTCTGCCGATAGAAACTGTACGTAGTTTCTGCAACTCTCCATTTCTCACTCGTTCTCAGAAAACGACAGGAAGTGTAATAGGAAGTGATGTTTCTCTCGTCTTCTGCACGTGTGTGTCACCGCGCTGTCGCCTGAATTATGGACAATACTGTCAGGGAGTTTCAGGCAACACCAAAGACTACTCTGCTGGTCAGAGGGAGGGTGTGAATGGATGTGTTTGTTCTCAGAAAAGGAAGCAGACACCACAAGCTACAAGTCATGCTTGCATTGGTGTAAGAAGAGTGTGTGTGTGTCTGTCTGTAAGTGTGTGATCAAATGGTGCAACAATGACAAGAGCAGCAGTGGCAAAACTTCTCATCCTCGTGATCCTCGCCTTCATCATCTGCCTCCCAGAGTTTTTCACATTGAAAAGAGGTGAGTCATCTTATGCAGGGATATCTCCTGTGTGTGTGTGTTTGTACATGTGTGTCTGACCTTATGATTGTACTTGATTTCTCAAAGACTTCATCATCTCACAGTCTCTAGAGACCTATAGAAAAACAAGGCCCTGTTTTTCACCAAGTTTTGGTCAGTCTCTCTGTGAAAGGTCACCCGCCAGAGGTGAACTTTATTTACTTGAGTAACTTAATGTCTCTTCCTCTTCATGCTCACTCAGGCTTGACCTCTTCTTTCTCTTTTTCTGAGCTCAAATGACTCCCAATTATAGCACCCCACAACACCGACTGAAAGCTGCAGGCAAATGTCTCCATATTTTGTCTTTGAAAAGCTTTTGCTCTTTTAGTTAGCATGTTGCTTTAGCCTTTGAACTCCTGCATTTGTTCCCTTTTACTTCTCTTTTTGTGAGTCTCCCGTGAGTTTGTCTCTGTCTGATACAAACTGGAGGCAACAGTTTCCATTTTGAGATCTCTCTCTGATTTCTGACTTGAGAGCACTTCATTTTTTTCCACTTTCCGCCTGCTCCCGCTGAGAAATCGCTCTGAAGTTTCTGTTGTTCGCTCTCTTTCTCCTTCACAGCATCAAAAGTCAGCTTCCTCTGTCTACCCTACCGACCCTGTGAGCGGGGGATTCAGGTGAAGAGGGGGGTAAATGGGAAGATTGGGAAAACTAAAATCAGGCACGAGGAGAGGTGTGACCCTTCGCCTGAGAAGTGGGAGCAAGCCTGTGGCAAAGAAAGTCAAAGCACCACAGCAGACCCTGGGAGAAGTGGTGAAGACCTAGAAAAGAGCTGGTTTATGTGTGAGACAGATATGGACATGTTAGAGTTACAGAGCAACATCTCATCTTCAGGTATGTCTCAGTTTTTCTAGACTAGCTTCTCTTCTTACTACTTCGATTACTCATCAGACATTACAAAAAACGTCTGAAGGATGGTTTTTGATATTGTGATTTCTGCGTCCAAACACAGGCAGAGGACGGTTTAAAAATGACAAACTTTCCTTCTAAAAGGGTTAAAAAGAAATAACTGATAAGAGAGCAAGCTGACTTTAGACTGAGCGCACAGTTCTAGACACAAATACCATGTTGTCAAACCATTTCACTAACCTAGATTCAACTAAAATGAAGCCTATGAGGAAGTGCTAATAGTTGCTGTTGATTGAGAATCAGCTTGAGGCTGGCGGATGAGAGACTGTGAACCACATAAACACAAGGCCAAAAAAACAGACTTGTATGGCATTAGAAAGCACATTAACAGCCTGGTTCAAAAGACAGCTTGGATCTGAATTGCTAATTTCACCATCAGTATACACTGTGGGGGTGGGGTGAATTTTTTTCTAACACAGTGGTTTAGAAGATATTAGATTGTGAGTTTGTCCAATGAGAGACACGGCTCAGCTCGCAAGACTGACAGGTGCCCTATGGCTGCTAGAAAGGGAGCTCAAAGACAGCTTCATATCCAATATGGCCCCTACCAACTATTGTCTTCATTACTTTGCATCAGGGACAGACAGGTGACATAGCAGAGACTAAGTCCATATTTTATACAGTCTATGGCTATGATACGGTACGATACGGTACAATACGGTACGATACAGTACAAAACGGTACGATACATTTTATGCATTATGCTACGATGCAATACGATATGATACGACACATTATGGAATGATACGATGAGACCATAGACTGTATAATTAATTGGCGTAGTCTCCCTGACGTCACCTGTCTGTTTCTGAGACAGACTTTTAAAGTCAATCGGCTATAGGGGCCATATTGGAAGTGACAGAGGCTTCGAGTACAGCTATAAGGTGTTCATCAGTCACGTGACCCGAGCTGTGCCTCTGATTGGACTGCAGTTAGATAAAAATCACCTCCCGTATAGTGTGTGCCAATAGTAAAATTAATGATTCAGACAGGACACCTTTTTTGAACCAGGCTGTAAATAGGTTCATTTCTGTTTTGAAAATGTCTTTTTTTGGCTTGTGTATGTGAATTCTGGTACTTCCGGAGCCAGCTTCACGTGGACACTCAAAAAACGGCAGATTTTAGCACTTCCGTATTGTATATCTTAGACCGGAGGTTGCTGCTTGAATAAGATACAATAAGATATTTATATATATATATATATATATATATATATATATATATATATATATATATATATATATATATATATATATATATATATATATATATATATATATATATATATATATAGATATAGATAGATAGATAGATAGATAGATAGATATATAGATAGATAGATAGATAGATATAGATATAGATATAGATATAGATATAGATATATAGATATGTATACCATGTGACACGATAGGATACAATACATTACAATATGATACAGTACAGCGTGAAGCAATACCATATTATTCTACATCAAAATACATTGTACCATACTTGACTGTACTGACCAATACAAAACACTAACACACAATAAAACATGAACAAAACAACACAGTACTAAAGGATATGAAAGGATACGATACAATACTCAGGTCAGCCCTGTGTTCCCTCATTTCTAGTACATTTTTAAAATTAGGTCTTGAGTTCCTACATTTCTCTTTAGTTTAAGCCCTATCCTCCCCTAAGATTGTTTGGAAGCACTTTATAGTTAATGAATTAATGAACAAATGAACAAATTATTTTAATTTCAATCTGCAGCAGCAGAAAGCATCACAATCATAATTATTGCAAGAAAAAATAAGAAAGGCTGATCAAAAGGGCTGAAGCAGAGGTTAAATGCCAGACTCTTGAATTTATTTCCTGAAGTCAGACAAACAAAACTAGATTTCAGAAGAAAAAAAACTTAAAATGTGGGAACTGTGAGAACTTAGGGCTGTGGGAGCAAAGGCACACTTCTTAATACTTGATACTTTGCCTAGGATTGTACTGTAACCTTACAGCAATTCTGCAATAATTGATCAACTGTAAAACAATCTTTAAACAAAGATGCCTCAGGATTTATATCATGCCCCAACCATACAAGTGATGTGATGAGTCAAACTTGAAAAGAAATCCATCAAGAGGAACATATTGTTCTTAACCTGAAGTGTTGAAATGTGGCTACAGCAAAACAATGATTGGGATTCACCAATTAAGACAGACATCATTGCTCAATCATGGTTTGATATTATCCCTGAATGCTTGTTGACCTACACTGTACTCCTACTCCAAACATGTTTGCATGCTAAAAGACTGCACTTGAAGGGTTTTTATGACAAATTGTCCCTGGTAATATTTATTTATCCATTTATTCACAGGTTTAAAGGTATATTTTGAGGTGTCAGTGGAGCTTCAGCTAAGGCATGAACAGACGCTGAACCTCACCTTGTTTGGTCACAGTAATCTTAGCTCCTTACACCTCCTACCACCAGAAGAACAAGAAGAGGAGGGTAATGACAGACAGCTGAAGGCATTTTACTGCTGTCTCCCTGTCTTACCTAAGCCAAGGTCAACCACTCAGAGCCGCTGTCTCCTTTGGCTGTCCAGTCAAACAGTTTTGAATCTAACAGCGAAGGAAGGGGTGCCATGGGAACGGACAGTGAAAGGTTGGTGCTGGGATTAGAAAGACATGTTTTTTGTTCTCTGTGGGGTCATTCAGGCTTTACTGTAAGACTGGAGAGGTGAGAGACGACAAAGAAATTGGCCAATCATTTTTCATTTGAGATTAAATTGATTCAATCTCGTTCAGATTCATTTTTCCTTGATCAGTTTAAAGTAGAGTCATTTTTTTCAATTGCTCACATTTATCTTGTTCTACCTTCACTTGTCTCTGGCCTTGGCTTTGTGGCTCTGTTTCCCCTCCTCTCTCTGTGCTGTGTGGTCAGAGGCTTCATCTTAATCTACTGTATCTGAATTGAGTTTGGCTATGGCTCTCTCTCTGCTACCTCAAAGTCATATTCTGCGGCATTATCAGCTAGAAAACTGCCTTTGGAGGTCCATCTTTTTCCCAGCCACTTCTCACAACCTGTCAGTTTTTTTTTTTTTTGGACATAAATTTGTTGCTGTCTTAAAATATTGCTGCTTTTTTCCATCTCTTAATTTCTAACATCCCCATCTCTACATCTCTCTTTTTTTTGATATTTTGATTTTTGTGGCAGTGCTGAACTGATGAACCAACCAATGAACTCGAAAGGGATCAAAAAAGTCCTTACCAAAATGACATGAAGATATCAGAAATAATAAGGATTTGTTTTCTTACTTCTTGGATAGATATGAATAAAAACATGCAACTATGTATGCAAACTTGAATTAATCGCGGTTTTTCAACAGTTAATTGTGACAAATCACTTACAACGAACAAAAAAACATTGTTGTTTACACGTTATATTAAACTGCTACTTCCTAGCTTCCAGGCAGGCAGAGCAGGGTCAGATTGATTTACGGCACGTTACGTCTCTATGACAACACCACGCCGACTGACAGAGTTTAGTAGTGAAAAGAAATAAAACACACACAGATAGCCTATGTGTGTTTTTCTCTGCTGATTTCTGTGATTAATTTTGTAGTGATAGTGGAAACAGGAGCCTAACTGTCAGACAGAAAAAGGATAGAAGAGAAGAAGAAAGCTAAACACTAGAGTGATACAGCCCGAGCTAAAGGCTAATTAGCCGTTAGCTCAGGCTGTATCACTCACTCAGTATATTCAAAATGTAAAGCAGGTCTTACCTTTGTCTTGATGTAAGTTATATGATAAAATCAATCATGTGGTATGAAAAAATCTCTTGACAAGTCTCTGGATTATTTAACTTGACACGGTTTCTGTCTGTCATTGCGTGTCTTGAAAAAGAAATCCAAAAAGTTGACAAGTAAGTGAGGAAAAAAAAGCACTTGCAGGCCTGGATGTTTTTATGTGAAGCTGCTGCTGTTTTTCTCTCCAAGGTGAGTGGGGTTGTGTGCTCAGGGTGCTCTGGCTAGCTCTGCTGTGTGTCGTGCTGCTGGCTGTTGTCACAACTGTGATTGGACAGATCTACTCGAAGACAAACTCTGGCAGTAAGACACAAACACATAAATACACACACTCACTTACACAGATCACTGAGTTGATGAAATCTTATGAGAATGATCTGAAAATGTTTCTGTTTTTGTGTCAGGAAGCGTGCAGGGGCAGCCTGTCAGATACAGCTTTACTGGTCAGCAGTTAAGAGGTAAAGTCTGTCCTCTGTATTTTATGAGGGCATATTTCAAGCCCTGTTGATATTAGTTATGATAAATTAGTTTGTGATTATCTTTCAACCAGGTGCTGAAAAACATGCAGAAAGTATCACTCCTACAGGTAACTGTCTTGAAACTGTTGAAACAACTTTTCAGCATATTTCTCAGTCAAATTAAATTCTTCTAACCTCTTCTTGTCCGGCAGGAATGACCCCCCACCTTCATGGGTCCTGGTCCCGGCCAGGTCAGATACTCCTCCAGTACTCGCTGTTGTGATGAAAATCATTGGGTAACTTTTTGATTTCAGAGTTCTCACAGTATGTTCCTCTTTTTTATGGACAGGTCTGTCACCCATTCAGGAAGTTGACCATCAAGGTAAAGAACTGTATCATACACCTACACTAATACAAATATAACTCACAGTCAATTTCTTTGTTTTGATAGTCATCTTCATACTTTTTTCAGTTGACAGAGAAACTCTGCTGGAGGGAAATATTGACAGCTGTTACACAGGTAACACAGTGTTGAAGCAGAAACATGAACACAGATGTTTGGACAACACCACAGTGAAGACAAGCTAAATAGATATACAAGTTATCTCATGTATCACAGTTCTTTGGCTTTATTCTGGTTTTCTGAATGGAGTTAGATATGACCCTTGCCCTTTCCTCAAGCTGAGTTGCAATGGTGGTTTTCTTACAGTCTTCAGTATGTATTTATGTCAATCAACCAATCAATTAATCAAAATGTATCTATAAAGCACTTTTCATTCACAACAGTGGCAACACAAAGTGCTAGACAAAAATAGAAAATAAATGATAATCATAAGTGACCTGATAACCCCCATAAACACACACATCGGTGTACAACCCTCCACCTCCAACCCACCATCCCAGTCCCTTAGTGCACAAGATGATCACAATTTGATTAAAATCCATGCAGATGACCTGAGAAACTTTGGAAACGCTATCTGGAGACCTTAATGAGAAAACACAGAAAGTAAAGTAAAATTTTAAACTCAAAATAAGACAATAAAACAACCAAATCAAAAATAAATAAATGAGATGATAAAATGTTGAAAGACTAAAGTAATAAAAGAGAAAATCATGTAAAACTAAATCTTTAAGATACAGAATTAAAAAGCTGAAAGAAGCAGCGCAGTGAATAAGATTAATAATAAAGTGAAAACAAAAAAAAAGATAAAAAAATATACTAAAATAAAAGATTAAGGTTATACACCTTTCAAAAGAAGAAGATCTAAACTTATTTAAATAAAAAAGATGAATAAGTAAAAGTAAAACTCAGTTTAAAGATAAAGAAGGTACTGTTAAAAATCCTCGACATGAAGCAAGTCATACAAATAGGAAGATCATTAAGACATTTAAAAACCAGTGAGATAACCTTAAAATCAATCATTTATGTGTAATGTAAACTGTATGTAACCAGGAAAGCTTCATTGAGATTAAAAATCTTCAGCAAAAGTTTCCCAACCAAGACCGGCCACAGCATGTTCCAACAAAATCACAACAAAGACTACAAAACTTAGATATTCTAGATCACATGACACAAATTCATCAATAGAAGTATCTACAAGCTGATTCATCTTGCTTTTAAACAAATTAGAGACATCAGCTCACTCATACTCAAATCAACCTGAAGCAAATTCCAGGCTGCAGGAGCAGAGGAGCTAAAGCTCTTTCTTTTCTGTTTCTGGGGACAGAACGAAAACAAATTTTGTGACCGGGTCACTGAGCAAACTGAGACACTGACTGTACAGCTCCCAGCTTTTCTCAAACAAATTGAATAAAATAAATAAGAGAAAAGCAAGTTAAGAATCACCTTGCATCAGATATCAGGGATATTATCCTTAAGATGCTTGGAGAGGTAGCTAAAAGCATGCAATACTTTGTCTTTGTGGATGGTTGAATTCAGATATTATATTTCTTCTGTAGTGCTTGCAGCTGGGTTTCAGGATCTGTTTTTAAGATATGATAAAAAAAGTCTGTCAGCTCCCCCTGTCCCAAAATGTGTTGTCACTTTTTATTAAGTTTAATATGCCGGGGATACGAGTTCTGTTTGGGGATTTTATATGAAATCAATATGGAGCAGTCAGTGCCTGAAAAAGCCTAATGGTGACAGGCCATCAAATAGTCCACCTGTGAGTTTAGAGAATCCTAACTTGACTTCTTCCTCTATCATCCAACTTCTGTTCTCTTTTAAGGAAGTTTATATTTTCTCCTTTTAGTCAATCTGCATCATCGTGGTCATCCATCTACCTCAGAGGAGCAGCCCTGGTGAAAGAGGAGCAGAGGAGCAAAATCTTCCTTTTACAACTCCCTGCCTCCTGTGCACTGAAAGTAAAGACCGCAGAGACACATGAAGATGGTTACACATATTTATTTCCAACATGTCTTCCTCATACAGTCTAAGGGCACTTTATCAAAATGGAATCTTATCAAAGTGACTGTCTCAATAAATGGGCTCCCAAAAATTATTCTCCTTTCACGGCAAATCATTTTGTATCAAGGCAAGATTCGATCAACCGTCCAACTTGATTTAGCTGAAGATAAAAAGAGTGGAAATGCTGAAGCAGGAATGAGAATTATTTCTGTTATTGATCATTTTTCTTGTCTGAGTTTATCATTAGGGGGAGGAAATGCACAAATGAGGAAAAGAGTGTTTTTTTCTCCTTCAGAGATCTGTCTAACTGCAGGCCACAAGCTGAGAGCTAATTTAACACTGGCTATTAAAAACAGATGCACTGTGAGCATCATGGGAATTCTGCTTAAACTGAACACAGGTGGTACATGAGAGGTGGGTAACACGTACCGGATGGATCCAAATCTGTTTAAAAGAGCATTAAGGCCAAAAGAAATTGTCGAGACTCTGATAAAGGACATGACATGATAGTTTCTGAAGAAGTAAGTAAGTATGTGGGTAATACTCAGTTTCCTTCCAAGAGTTAGAGGAGAAACACGTCATCTGTTTGGTAAATGTTCATCTAGCGCCAGCGGCATGTTAGCCTCGCATTTCATTCAGACCACAAAATGAGGAACAGGAAAGAACCTCTCACACTCACTAAGATACCCATTGAAAGGTTTCTAGTTAAGTGGCTATAATCAATATTTTAGCATCAATAGCAGTCCATTAACTGTACAATAACAACCCTCATCAGACAGCACATGAGGAAGTTATTGGAGATCAGAGTTAGTGGTGTCAGATTTTATCTTTTTGGAGTGATTTTTTGCCAACTTCTGTTTCTGTATCCTCTTAAACCTTGAATCAACACACTGTTCCTATTATTTATACACTTTTTATCATCAAACAAGCCATATAGATGATTATTAGTGGGCTGAGGTCCTGTTACTCATCTTTTTGTGAAGCTATACTTATTTCTCCACAAACACATAAGAAACTTGTTGTGATCTCTTCATCTGTTTCTCAGTGATATAAGTTTTTAGGACAATTCCCCTCCAAAAGCTACTACTTTAAAGTATGTAGCAGCATGTTATAAAATAAATACACCTACATTAAATATTGAATGTTTACAAGAACAGGGAAGAGAGAAATCAATGTTTTCTAAAGTTTAAGCACGATGGGATATTTTTCAACTCAAGCTGCACAAGACTAAAATAAAAAGTTGTGTTGCTTCACATAATTTAGCATAAGAAATAAAGTCGTAATCCCTAATACTGTCATTTTTCTCATATCAGATGAACACATTTCATAACAACCTAGTAGTGTTAGTCGATTCTCCTTCTGTTGGACTGACAACGGACAATGAGGAGTGCAAAACAAGCGTAATTAACATTAACATCAAATCCTTTCAACACATTCAGTACGTTTTATATTTGGTTCAGCTTTTTGAGATGAATAAGAAACACATTTGAGTCCAATCATCTCTGGAGTCTCAAAGAAAGTTATCTCACTATTTGTAAACAGAGTCCAAATAACAACTACATGAAAGAGACACTCATTCAGTGTCGCTTCTATATGTGTGTGTTTGTTAAACTGTTATCTGTAAGTTCATGTAAATATAAAACATCTTCATCTGTTACTATGGCACTTAATGTAGATTAAAGCACTTAATCCGTAATAATCTATTCTTTATACTTTACTGTACAACAACAGATACATTAAGACAAGCAGGTGAGCAGGTAGCCTGTGTGCGTGAGCATATGTGTGTGTGTGTGTTAGTGTTGTGTTTGTGCCGTGGGTTCTGAGGTGAGGCGGCTCTGTTGGCTCTGGATGTGGGAGATCTGCAGGATGGGGAGCAGCAGCTGAAATGCATTGTGGATGTAGTTTGTGCTGTTGGAGCCCTGCAGACAGACAATCATTATTAATGCATCATCATTGTCATCATCATCATTTTTCATTAATAAACACAAACATTCATATCCTAAAAAGTATTATTTCAAAGTTTTAGGTAGGAAAAACTGACAGATTTGTTGGGTTTTTTTGCTCGTTTTGCATAACACAACAGAACAACAGTGAACAGAATTAAAAAAGAATACAAGTTCATCGTTGTTTACGTTGCAAAGCTGAAATCTTAACAAGTGTTTGTCTTATTTTCTGTAAAATTATCTTTTTAAACCTAAAATCAGCTAAATAATGACAAGTCCAGATTAACATTACATTTCAAGATACTCAAAAACAAACAAAAAAAACATGTCTTCCAATAGGACAAGAATATGCACTTATTTAGTTTCTTGTAATAAATTATTTTTCTTGTTTTCAGAAACTTGATAAGCACACTTTTCTTACCCCACCGGTGAATTTTTTCCACTCTTTACAAGCAATTTAAGCATCATTTTTGCATTTTAATATCTTGAATTAAGACATTTTTCTGGACATGTCAGGTGGATGTGGTTCAAACCAAAACTAGAATGACCACTTTTACTAAAATACGACAAAAATACCTGCTTAGATTAAAGTTTTTGCTATAGATAACAAACAATGTGCTAAATTCAGTCATTTCAGGGTTAAACACTTTTAAGACTAAAACTGCTGACTGCTACAAAATGCTTTAAAAAAATCAGTATTAGTGCCCAAATATTTGTATTCAGGGGCTACATTCACAACTGAGTTAAAAATGTCATGGTAATAAATTGTATTCTAGACCAAAACTGTGCTTAATGTAAGTTACTTGTGATTTTTTTTCCCATAAGGAACATGTCTGTCCATAACCTGTGTGATGCTTTTTTAATTTCCTTTAACAAGTTTGAAACAACCATTTGTAAAATCAGCTCTCCACATTTGGCTGGGATAACGACAGTAACTCAATTCATTGTTTATTTATGTAAGTTTAATTTCATCTGAGCAAAAATCTGAGCACCTCACCTCTTGTAGCACACTGTCTACCAGTGGATTCAACTCCTCTGCTTTCCTCTGACCCTGCGGGAGAGAAGATGTGGATTTTTTTTTTTTAATGCGTAACATTCATGAACTTTTAAACATGATCTTCAGGTGCGTTCATTTTCCATTAAAACACAGTAATGTGCCCTTTTCATAAAGTAGGTGAAACAATATCTGGATTATCTTAAAGACTTTAAAAGTATTAAAAATTGTTTGTTTAATCAAATGTGTGAATCAATTCACTGAAAAAATTGTCTTATAAAAACTTAGATTTGGCTCGTGGCTTTCTGCACAGTTTGCTGGCTGTGCTGCATCCTCCTGCTCAGCTTTCTTACCCAAAAAAAGCAAAATGTACCAAACAAAAAAAAAATGTTTTTTTTGTGCTGGTTCATAGTATTATTAGGACCCAGTGAGCTGAGAGGCTCAGGGATGAGCTCCAACACAAGGTGGGGAAGTGCTTTGAAACCCTTTACAGGATTTAACAACAACAGAAAAAAATACCAGCCTGATCCTTTAATACTCCCACTGTTCACACAAACAACATCCCAATCCCTCTCACCTACCCCGACAAGAAGCAGCGTGTCAGAAAACTTCTTGGCCAAACACTCCACCTCCTTACACATGGCGCACGTCAACCTGGGATCAAAATGTAGATTTTATCTCATTCTATTTCTTCCACATAAGAGGATGTCACACACCTTTACACACACATGCACAGAAACACACACCTGGTGAGGATGTGTGCCTGGTCTCTGGCTGGTTTCTCCAGATCCTGGCCGTGAAGGATGAGCTCTGCCACCTTGTGGAGCTGCTCGATACTGCGAGCTGTGACTTCTGCCAGACTGCCTACTGATGACAGGTAGACAGCCTGGAGAGAGGAAGATGAACACATGCACGAACACACACACACACACACACACACACTTAACTTAGACTTAAAATGATATCTAAGCCAACAGATGGTGACAGCAGGGTGATAGGGCGGCCTCTTTAAAAAAACCTCTATGAGTCACACGATGTTGAGCTGACCTCACCTCCACAGATCTGGGGTCCTTCTTCTTCTCCTCTCCTTCCTTCATCTCCTCCCCCCTGCTGATCTCCTCCCCTTGCTCTTCTTCTTCCCCATCCTTCTTCTTCTCCTCTGTCTCGGTCTCCTCAGGTGAGGCCTCTCCTCCCTGCAGGTCTTGAGCTTCCCCACCAGCCGTTCCAGTATTGACAGGCAGTTCCACCTCGCTTACCCAATCATGAGCCCTCCTGCGAGCCTGGAGAAGCATAATTACCCCCCATCAGCTCAGCATGGTGAGAGATTGCCACCCTGATGTATGCTAATCAGATGCGTACACACGATTGTATGCTAATGCTGGTTCTCTATATGTGAATCTGAATATTCAGGAGAACTTCAAAGGTGGTAACTTTTACATTTCTTACAAGACAGCAGCAGGAGGGAGGAATAAATTAACTTTTAAGGAATGAAATGTAAAAACAGGAGTGGAAACCTGCCAGTTAAACATGACTGCAGCTAATAGCTAGCTTGTGTTTAATCTTCTGAATGTTTTATGGATTAATTATTGATTTGTTTAATCAGAGAATTTTAAATGAAATGAATGCTTCAAAATCAATCTTGAGAGATGTTTTCCAATCAATATTAAGTGAGGGATCATTATAATTGTGATATTTGTTTCAAAATGACATTAAAGGATAAGTTCGGATAAGTTTAACTGACAAATTGTACCTCCGCGCATGCGCAGTGCGGCTCATTGTTTCAGAGGAAGACGGCAGGCTACATGACGACGCCATAGGGGCAATGTAAACAAAGTTTCCGTCAGTTCAGAGGTCAGTACAGCCACACACCGCTGTCTGGAGTGACACAGACTGCAGCAGAGGACTAACCCGGAGCGGACCATGATGGAATATTGGTGAAAAAACATGAGTTTTTGGATGATTAATGCAGTTTTAGGAGCAGCGCTGTCTATGCCCCGATGGATCCCATTATACGGACGTCTGCTGCACGATTTTGGATCTAAATATCTCCCGAAGCACTGCTTGGATCAGGAAAACCTTCTGGGTGAGTATTTTGTTCTACTTCATTCTATAAACAATGTAAAGCTGTATAAACCGAACTTATCCTTTCATTACTTGCGTATGCAGCTGCGACTTAACTATTAACAACCAGTTGTTCATTTTATACTGTGTTTGTTCACACTATTAGATGAGTTGACCAATAAAAAAAACAGATTTAAAGTACATGTAGCTTCAGGAGGATAAACCTACTCCCTTTGCAGCTGCAGGGAGTATTGATAAGTCCTCCCAGTGAGAGCTAACCAGGAAAACAAGACTGAAACTTTTTAAAAACAAGGTTCAAATCAGGTCTAAAATTCCTAACTTTAACAGTTTCAGCTGGTAACGTGTCATATTTATGGATTACTAATAAGGAGCCATGGTGTTTGTTTAATCCTATCATATCTCTAAACATGATTCAGTAGCATCCAAGCTCCTGAAAACACACTCACGAACAAAGCATCAGCTGTGACTTAAGATATTGTTCCTACGATATAAATCTGTGTGAGGAATCAAGGTGAGTGTGTGTTTGTGAGAGAGTGTGTGTGTGTGGACTCACCTTGTTGAGTTTGTCTGGGGTGGCAGCAACATGGAGCTCGAAAAGCAGCTCAGTGAGAATGCTCACAAACTCTTCCCCGTCAGCTGCTGGCAGAGTCACACACACACACACCCATGCCAAGTTAGTATACCTTGATTTTCAAAGAATAACTCAAATCAAACCAAACAAGAACCATGAAAGGAAAGCAGATTTGTTCCACATGCACTGTTTTCCCCATGCTGGCATCGTGACTGTATGATTATTATTTGCCTTCAGCAACAAGCATGACAGAAATCTGCTGCACATCTTGTTTCATTTACATGCCAAATGAATTAAAACGGTTTGTTTTGATTCAGTGTTACGTGAATGCGTTGGTGGCCCCTGAACACCAACACTGGATCAGAGATTGAGTTAAACCCCCAGAGGATGAAGAAACACAATGTCTGCTTTGAATTCTGCGCTTGAGAATACATGAGGTTTAGTGTCGGACACATTTATATTTCTTTAATTCAAATATTAAATAATGAGAATTTGGTGGGTGGGTCACATGGTTTCCTCTTGACAGTGAATTTCACTTTGGTGAAACATTTCTACACGGCAAAAGACGACAATGGCATCTTATCAGGAATACAACTCCAATTCCCAAGAGTTTGCCCTGCTGCTGCAAATAAAACATTTCAACATTACATTCTACAAATATCATGTTAGTATTTTTTCCTCAAACTATATTAATGCATTTCAAGGAATTCTACTGTTTTAGAACTTCATTTAGCAGATGCTTTCGTCCAAAAGGAAGTGGAATACAAGCTAGAATTTAGACTTGGGGGAAAACCTTAGCGTGACAAAGTGCTTCAAGTTATTTGGCTGCAGGTGCTGCCATCAATTGCCAGTAGAAATGTGATTTTTGTTTTGTTTTTTTTCTTCATGTTAAATAATTTAGCCGCTGCTATCCACAATTAAAAATCAATGTCAACTATATAGCTCAGCCTTCAAAAAAATTGAATAATCAGTGTCAGTTATACACCAGGACCAGGGTCTGAGACCTCATTCTACCACTGAGGACAAAGAGGAGAAGGGTCAGGTTGAGTGCCTAAGTGTGACTCTGTGGATTGCATAGAGTTTGGTAATTTATTCCACCAAATGGGCACAACAGAGGAGAAGAGTCTGGCTAGAGATTTGGAGCCATGCTGGGCTGGAAGCACCAGGCGTCTTTCACAGGCAGGAGACCTTCCCGTCACAGTTTTGTAAGCCAGAAAAAGAGCTTTGATTTGAGCTGTACTGAACTTGTAAGAGCTAATACTCCTGAAATGCCTCCAGTAATAAGTTAAAACTGAACGTCTAACCAAAGTGAAACCACAGTTAAGCTCGTAACCTGTCAGAGTTCAAACAGACATAAAGAAAACTGATCCCGTGTCAGTGCTCAGAGACCTCCTCTACCTCCAGCAGGTCTGGTGCTCGTCAGGCTCACTCACATAGGGGGGTAGAACAGTGTAAGTGGGAACTTAGATCACCGTTATCCTTCGTCTGTCCTTCTTCTTTCTCCTCTTCCTCCCCCTTCTCCTCTTCCTCTTGCTTGATAAAGATATCCTTTATGAGAATTAGCTCCTTCTTTATTTCGTCCTGCTCCTCTTCTGTGAGAGAAGAGAGGAAGGCTTGCACCTGTGAGCAGAGAGGGAGTTTGTAACTTCATTGAATCTATTTTTTAAGTGACTCTTTCTCTCCTCACGTTTCACTCACCTTGCCCTCGCTCTCGTTGGACAGGATCTCCAGGGCCTCCAGGTGTGACAGGCCCTGGTAGTCATCAAACAGTATACCGTAGTGAGCTGTGGGTTCAGTCATCGGATGGTTCTCCAAACGTGCACGCTCCTTTTCTTTGGCTTCCTTTAACATCTGAGGAATGAGACATGAAGTGATATATCACTGCTGCACAGCTGTCACTTCACTGAAAAAGAAGAAAAGTGATCCCTGTTGATGATTTAATTGATGAATAAAATTTAATTTGCGTGCCTGACTTAGTGATGCTGTTTTCTGCATCAGGGTCTTGGTCTTTTTGAAACCCGGGTCACTTTCAGCCAGAACGTTCATGGTCTTCTTTCCAATAAACTCCAAAGCGTCCAAACCTCCACTGATCACTGACTTACCCTGAGAAGGAGAAAGTAAGTGAAGCAAATTTTAAAGATTTGACAGAGGGAGTTTGACTTATCTGAACACTAAAATGGTTTATATCATTATTATTAGAAAATAAATACATTAAAAACTAAGACTTCCTTAATGAAAAGTGTTTTGTATGAAAACAACCCTATACAAACAGAAGACACCAGGACAAACTTTTCCCATCTCATTTTCATTCTCTTCTATAATAAAGTAAAATCTGATTGTGAATCTTAAGGCCTTAATCTGACAGAGATCCAGCTACACTGATCTGTTTGGTTTTATTAAACATCACATTCGTCTTTTTCCTTCTTATTATTAATAATTTATTCTTTTAAAGACACATACTTAACTTTAAATCTTCCACACTTTAACTTTAACGTTTCGACAAACTATTTTCAAGTTTAAAGCCATCACAGTAACATATTATTTTGCTGCTACTTGTTGCTCTAAAGACTTTACAAAACAATAGATTGACATTGTCTAATCAAGTGCTTGTCAGACCTGTGAGTAAGAGAGCAGTTGTGATGGCATCTTTAGTTGAGTCCTGATACAAAATTATGAATTTCATTAATTTATTTATTTTCTGAAAGATTTTAAAACTTTATAAATTGCTTATGTTAACTTATGTCACCTAAGTTAAATTAAATAAGATCTGTCATAATATTCCAGATATTTGCCCAAAGTGTTATGTGTGTGGGAATGCTTAAAAGTACAATCATTTTGGCAAAGTTTGATGGAGGCCATTTCTAAGATGGTGGATAAGAACATCCCCTACAAGCTAAACTTTTTTATCTGGGTATACATCCAAAAAAATGGTGATCAATATTAAACAACCAGTATTAACTGATTTTGTTCTTCTTCAAGCAAGAAGACTGATTGCTCTTTTCTGGAAAAACACACAGTTGCCCTCTGTAAAACTATGGTTGAAGGAGATTGCATCATATCTCGCACTGGAAAGACTGACATATATTGTTAGAGGGAAAAGAAGACAGTTGGTTAAAGTATGGAAACGCTTTGGGGATTTTTTGAAGGATGGTTGTATTAACTTGAGGTCTTTAAGTTGCCATTGCTGCCGCCTTTTCAAATAAGTCATAGTTTTATTCTATCTTTATTGTTGTCTATTTTTATTTAATTTTATATAATATTATTATGATTTTTTTATAATAATTTTTATTATTCATTATTATTTTTTTATTTTTCTATTTTGTATTTTTTTGGTCATTATTTTCTTCTTGTCTCTATATGTTTTTTTTTATTATATTATTATACTATCTTGTTAAATGGTACAGCAATACATTATTGCTATTGCTGGGGTCTATGTTATTTGTATGTTTTTTTTATTATTACATGTTAAACTAAAAAAAATTAACAGATAAGATGCATGATGAAAATTAAAGTAATCTAAAAGATTCAAAATTAGTTGCAGCTCAAAGTGTCATTACAGTTTTGAACTTAAAAATGCACACAGAGAAATCACAAAACAGTGAGATGGTCAAATTCACACTGCAAAAACTGCAATCAAAGCAACTATGTGTATCTTATTTTTAATAAAATGGTTTTATCAACATGAGTCATATTCACTGACTTGTCCAGAAAATGCCTTATTTTACAATATCAAAAGATAAAAACGAAACCTGAATTGCTTGTAAAGAGTAAAAAAATGCCATCTTGTGCCAACATCTTAAAATAAGACATTTTTTCTCAACTCATCTAACTCATATTAAGTGTAATAAGACAATGTGAACTAAAAATAAGGTAAACACCTGCTTAGATATCAGATTTTGCACTTCCATGTTCACACAGAGGAAAAGTACTTTACTGGTTCTTTTTCGAAAGAGGCCTCTTCAGCTTTTATTAAAGCAGACAGCTTTGAACCACTGACTGTTCATACTTTAAACTTGTGCATCGAGACAACATCAGAGGAAAGCCAAGAGAAGCAGCAGTGAAATCTGCGTCATGTCTCACTGTGTCCTAACTAAGCAGGTTTGCAGCAGAGGGTAGTGAGTTCATCCGAACTGGCAGGTTGTAGTCACATGATTTTGGATGGTTTGTGTGTGTGTGTGTGTGTGTGTGTGTGTGTGTGTGTGTGTGTGTGTGTGTGTGTGTGTGTGTGTGTGTGTGTGTGTGTGTGTGTGTGTGTGTGTGTGTGTGACTCACTGTGTTCTGCACAGCGTGTGTGATGGTGGAGAAAACACCCCTGCCAGGAGCTGCAGCACCCACAGAGGACTCTGCAGAGTTCGACGGGTCAGCTTCTCCATCCTCTCCTCCTTCTCTCATCTCTTCTGCTCCTTCCTCCACCTCCTCTTGTGCCTCCTCCCCTACTGAGGTCCTGTGGAGCCGCAGAGCTTCTCCTGCCTTCACCTTCACTGAGGTCAAACCCTGACCTGCACACACAGAAAAAAGTAAACAATCAAAGACAGGAGGAAGGAAAAGAGACAGATAGTGGAAGGTAATAAGGATGGACAACCCACCCACTGAGGAGGTGGCACTGCTGAGGAGAGATTTTCCCCATGAACTCCAACCACCCCAGCCTTTTTCCTTATCCTGAAGAGACCCCTGCAGAATTAAAACATGTAAACATTACAGTCACAGTAAAAAAAACAACAAAAAAAACTGTTGTATTATTTTGATATTTCTGGAGTTATAGACGCTTCTGCTGACTCAGACAAAGATTTCATTTCTTAACTTTTAGTACACACCTCTTCGGTCTCCTCTGCAGCCTCAGCATCACCCTCCAGGCTCACTGGTTGGTCACAGTCAACCAGCTGACCCTGAGGCTTTGGTTGCTCTGTCTGCACCTCTGAAGCATTTGTCTCAGCAGTATTGTCCTCTATGGTTGTCTCCTCAGTAGGCTGTGGGAGGAGTGAACTCTCCGGAGGGGACTCCTTGGGGGCTGAGGAAGGAGTAAGGGCTGCTGGGACATCCTGAGAGGAGTCTGGGTCAGTTTGAGGGTCCTGGGTGGGTGGAGGTGTGATGTCAGCAGAGGGGTCCACGTCTGGGGAGGCAGCCTGAGACATGGTGATCTGGGAGTAGGGAGATTTTAGCGAGCATTTTTTATACATATAAATATATATATATATATACATATAAATAAATATTGAGTGTCAACCCCTTTCTTTTAATATAACCACTTGTTTGTTTCTCAGTTAAACCTTTTATAAGCCATGTTAAATTGAGGCACTAAAACAAAGATGACATCTAGTCGTCTGGCTTCATGGCTAATACCGCCATCTAGTGGTGACTTTCTGCCAATGCATCCAAGTCAAAACTGTCATCTTATGTTTTCCTACAGTTAGTTTGTTTAACGCTGCTCACCTGATGCACAGTGTCATAAAACCTGTGACGTTAACTCTGTGAAGACTGCACGCGAAAAATGGTAAACACACTGACAATATGCGTTTGTCTGCGTCACAAAGACGCCAGACAGCAGCTAAATAAGACACAGCCAACTGTATTTCCGATTTTCTTCAGCTGTTAAGATTGTCAGTGGAGCACCCTTTCCCTGAGCTGTGAATGTATTTTATGGAAATATAACTGTAGCATGTAAAGGTATAACAATAAAACTTGATAAGTTTAAGTAATCAGTAATCAAATCAAAACACTAGCCCTAAAAAGGGATAGCTTCTTCACATTTTTCAAAGCCTACTCGGTCTATTTAAACTCTTTTTGTTACAGCAAAATGCCAAACGTTGAAGAACCTGCAAAAGGAGACGTTTCGCTGTTATGTCACAGATCCAATATGACAATTAATCTATTATTCAGCCAGTGTCATCCTCCAGTCGAGTCATACAAACTCTTTAAAGACTGAAGCGAATGTTTCAAACTTAAACACAAGTATATTTTGCAGGTTTCTTTCTGCTACAGCTGTCTTCACTATATGTAAAGTTGTTTAGCTTAAAGAGACTATTGTTTTTATGAAAGTGACAGCGCAGCTCACCCGTTTGGTGCCAGCCAGCAGCTCCTCTTCCGCCCCGCCACGTCGGCAGGCCGGCTGATGACTGAACCAAAGAGCAACCAAGGACAAGAGAGATCACTGCAAAAGAGAAAGCTAAGGAAATAATAACTAGAACAACTTCTTACGATAAAAAACGAAAGTTTTTTTCCCCCGTTAACTTCACTGCTATCAAACATTTTTCCCCTTTCTTAATTTCTCAAGTTAATATTCAACATAGAAAGGAAACAAACAGGTTTCATTTCAGTTTTAACATTTATTTTTAAATAACATTAACAGGTTAAATTTAGCATATAAAAAGTCATATCCGAACAACAATTCAATCTAATATAACAAAACAATAATGAACAATGATGAAGGAACACACCAATTTTAATTCAATATTTTTAATAGTTCTTTCATGTGCTATGATAGTTGACAGTATTGTAGGCTATCATTGTAAAAGGAGGTACGTTTTGTCATACTATACTTCATCTTAGTGTTTTCTTTTTCTTAATTTGCTGTAACAAGGTTTAAGAAAATATAAAGCTTAACCCTAATTTTGTTGTAAAGTTAGTTATGTGACATCTTCGAAAACGGACAATGATGCCAAAGCTGTTAATAAAAAAATGTGAATTGAACAACACAGTTATGGAATAACACGTAGGGTACGGAGGAGTGCAGATTGTGACTCTAGTTGCCGAACGAAGACGGACGTTGACAGCAGTGAATCATCTTTACCCACTCTGACACTTGTTTGGATTGTGTGCACAGGAAACCGGTTATGGCACCTTTTGTTATCAACTCAAATTGCCCTCAAACGATTTAATATCTATACCACTAATCTATTATTCACTTAACAAAACAAGAAACTACCTCTTCGTTTTATTTGAATACTTATCTGCTCGTGCGCTTTGCACGGCGGCTCGTTGGTCTAGGGGTATGATTCTCGCTTAGGGTGCGAGAGGTCCCGGGTTCAAATCCCGGACGAGCCCATTGTTTTCTTATGGGATCATATTCTTAACAAATAAATATGTCATACAGTATCAGAGAACTATTGGGTATTTACATTTTTTTTTTGTTATTCGTCGTACAGAAAACTAAAACTGTGATCCATTTCAAATAAATTTGTAAACATAGTCACACCCCCAAAATGGTTCGTAAAGATGGCCAATCTCTGTTCCCCATACTGTCTTAAAAACAAAAAAATACAGACTGCCATGGATTACCAAAGTGCCCTCTAGATGTCCTATTTTTCCTAATCTCCTCTCATAATGACTAATTATGTTTCTCAGTTTCTGTATCTACTCATCCTTTTATTTCTCTAAAACTCCTAGCTTTTATATTAAAAATCCTTCCTTTCTCCTTTCCTACATCCTCCTATCTTTCTCTAATTCTGTCTTTCTTCTATCAAAGGCATAGTCTTTTTTTATTTTGGCAATGAAAAATATGAAAACAGAAGGATATGAAACAAAGCGATGGACAAATCCATACACCTAGAAGTTTGGGGAGGCAAAGTTTTTAATAGGACAACTTCAATAACCCATTTTAACCTTTAAGTCAAATTTACTTTACACTGTGCTCTTTTAAATTATTTTAACTCTTTCCATTAGCGCATGTATTGATTTACAGTGCTTCTTTATAGGTTTCCCACATTGTCAAGTGTTTCTCCGACAACATTCAGGGGCACACACACACACGCACACAGATTTATATATTTGTACACACAAAGATAAGTATAAAAAAAAGACAGCAATTTGAAAATATTATCAATAAGTTTATTAAGTGGTATGAATATTTTGTTTCAAAATAAATGCAAACATTGCAGATAGACCTGTACAGTTATACTTTCACAGTTTTACATGTTCCCTTTGAATTGCCAACACTAGATTACAAATATAATAGAAATGTAAAATATCCATTATCATAAGAGTATCAAAATCATGCTTAATAAAAACCTTTAATTGCCCTTTCAGTCTAATAATCAATTATAAAATATATATGTATATATTACAACTTATATTTGCAGATACAAAAACATTTACAAGCAAAAACTGCAGAGAATATCCAGGGGTAAATGCAGATCAGGTGAGCTGCTACATTCGGTGTGAGTGTGTCTGTGTTTGGTGCTGTGAGTGTGTGCGTGTACGTAGATGTAGATGTTGAGTACATGTAAATAAAAACACCTTTCCCTAGCATTGAATGATGACAGAATCACAGACAAAGACCCCTGTTAGATATTTTTTGGATTAAACCGACCAGCAGATCTGTAAATAAAACGTATGTGATCAAAAAGTTTTGGCTTTGGGAATGTTTCATATAAAGTGCACATTGAGACATGTACAAAGACGCTTTAAAGAAATATTTTGTTCTCCAGATGCTGTAGAAAGATTTTTTTCCATGCCTTTTAAAAAGTGAGAAAATGATAGTTAAGTATGATGTTTTTCCTCTTGTATGACCTTTTAATGGAGAATTTGTTGAATTACATATAATTTATTCAGAATTTCATATTTTAGAAGAGCATTTATATTAAAACTAATCTGCTCTGGATAAACAAAAAGGAAAGAGTGATTTTCCCTGCTTTGCACATTGCGTGTTTTTTTTTTCCTGTATAAAAGTGTCACACAACTGAAAAGGCTCCCACTGTGTCACATCACAAACCAAACAATAACACAAACAGATACATGTACTTGATATAAGACATAGTATATTTCATTGCTTCTACCCATAAACCATCTGAGTGGTGTCTTTTTCCTCACTAACACAATAATGCCCCTGTGCAGCAACTTTCACATTTCTGAATGATAACACAAGAAAACACTTCACTCTGACAATGCAAAAGACCCAGAGTCCCCCCTCCCACACTTTTTTTTTTAATCCCAAATACCAAAGCACACCAGACCGAGGCTGACCTGCTTTTATTAAGTGCACGTTTGCTGCTGAGTGCGCTGATACATGTGTGCATTTATGTACAAGAGAAAGCTAGCACTGGCTACCAGTATTTTACATGTCTTCATGAAATAAGCTTCAAGAGGCAGATAAGGTGTGTGGTGCTTTTATTGTGGCGGTCCGGGAAGGAGGGGTTGGCTTTAGCGTTATGTGACTGGTAACTGTTGAGAGAAAGCTTAAGTACGTGTGATATGATACATTCTGCAAAGTTTCACATTATATTGGCCTAGCCAGCAATAACATGTGTGTGCATGTGTGTGTGTTTATGACCACAATCTTAACGTGCATGCATGCAGGGAAGTGAAGTGAGAGGTGATGTTGCAAAATGAAGCTTAAGCATGCCCCGTGCAGGTGTACATGCACTTTGGTTCTGCAGCCACAAGAGGGTGCTGCTCTCAGGCCAGCTGAGATTCTGCAGCCTCCTCTTGAAAGCGTCTACATCTTCCTTAGCGGATCAGAGATCTGGTTCAGCAACCTTATTTCTACCCAGATGACAGGATATTGAGCTGATGATAGACAGGATCAGAAACTGGCACCTGGTGTGATGAGAAGCTAACTTGACACCAGCTCACACCCAGGTTTATGAGGTGAAAGGATCTTAAAATTGCACCCTGAGGAACACCGTCCAATGTGAAAGACCAGGTCTGTAAAATATCCCCCTCCAGTCAAAGTGGTACAGCCCCACGCTGAAACCAGCACCGAGTTCCTCTCAAGTAACACCCGTGGAGGCCCTTCAAACCAAAAGATGGCGTTTCTTGTGCAGTGCCAGGTGATCTGAGCGGGAGAAGCTGCGCTCACAGTCAGGGCACTGGAACGGTTTGACTCCTGTGTGCTTGCGGAAGTGTCTCGTCAGCTCGTCTGAACGAGCAAACTTCCACGTACAGCCTTCCCACATGCACTTGTAGGGTTTCTCACCTGCAAAGAGAAGAAAATAAGAACAATTTAACGACAAACATGATGAGTGTAATTTAAAACGCATGACTGTGTGTGAAATAAAACGCTTACCGGTGTGTGTCCTGCGGTGTGCTTTGAGGTGGGAGCTCTTGGTGTACACTTTGTTGCAGCCAGAGAAGTCGCAGCGGTGAATTCGCCGCTTTTTCAGCGTGTCAGGGGATTCAGAGGGGAGAGGGTGCTGCGTGCCTGAGTGAACTATTACTGATGGGTTGTTTCCCCTGAGAGAGACACAGAGAGACAGTATGTTATGAATACAATTCTGCTGCTGCTGCTGCTCCACCCGTCTCTAAGGACATCTCCCATGATGCCGTTAAAATCTCCATTTTCTGCCACACCTTAGCTTTGTGTTCTAATCATTGACCCATTTACCTCTAACGTTAGTGGGGCAGCTCAAAAATCAAAGCTCTAAAAGTCTGAATATTGTGAAATAGTAGAAGCATACTTGCAGTAAAACTCCTAACTTAATGCACAACTTGAATTAGCCCATGCAGATTGTGTTTCTGACATGGTGTGCGTGTGTGTTCGGGTGAGTGAGAAGACGCTTTGTGCAAATGTCTGCCAGAGAAATCTTTAAAATTGTAAATAAAGTAAACTTGAAGAATCAAAGAGGAAAGAAAATTCAAGTCACACAAAAACACACAAAACAACAACTGGGAGGAGTTGTCTTCCTGTACCACCATTTAAGACTCTGTTTGTTCGTGTGTGTGTGTGTGTATGTGTGTTTTGTGTGTGTAAGTGGCAGTTGAGAGCAGGTGTTGAGTGTTGAAATATGAATCCCTCACAGATCACTTCTGCGCAAAGGAATGTGCTGAAAACCCCCATGTTACACACACACACACACACACGCACACACACACTCAAACAAAGACCTATGCACACTCACACACACACACACTTTGGTTGACCCTTCACTTCACACACTCGGCTGTAAAGCAAACTTGACCTATTTACCGTCTACATACAGCATATGTACATTGGTGCTGTGTGAGTGTGTTTTAAGAGGAGAGGTGATGACAGAGGAGGACACACCCTTTTTTCTTAAGGTTGGCACCCATCCTGATAACTGCTTTTAAGTATGGTTGGACACACACACATAAACACACACACACACATTATAACTAACTGGCAACATTCCCTTTCAGTTACACATACTACAATTGCATGACAAATGTACCAGGAAAAGCCGTTACTCTTCAGTAGAAAAACTCCTGAGGTGAAGGAGGAAGATGGAAAGGGCCAGAACTTCTGGACAGTAAGTGCCAAAAACTTCAGGAAGTAGAACAGAGCAATGAAGGAGAAGAGAAGGAAAAAGAAGTGGGAGTGGAGGCGGAAGAGGAACGGAGGTATGGCTGACTTAAAGTTGATTATGAACACGGTTCAGGGCTGTAACGAGAGGTGTGGCTGATGGTCAAGACGGGAAATGAGAGAATGAGAGACGCCACTGTGGAATGAAGGAATCTGACACACCTCACACTCAGTGCAGTCAGCTGACAGTTGTTGCGTTACTCGTCCTTTATCTCTGTCATCTATGAACTCATCTTTTAGCTTCTCTTGGTGAACTCACCTAAATTTGACTGCATCAAAGAAGAGACGCAGAATAAGGAGCTGAACGGCCTATAACTGACTTACTTTCAAGTTAATCTTCCTGGCTTTTTATGTCTTTAATCATAAAAGACAGGACAGTGGACAGAGCTGGAAACAGGATGCAAATTGGGAGTGATGAGGGAAGGAGGCCACAGGTTTAATTCAAAACTCGGCCTTCTGCTCGAGGGCTAATAACGTGACTTAAAACACTTGTGCTGCAAAAAACTGAAATCTTATCAAGTGTTTTTGTCTCATTTTAAGTAAAAAATGTCTTATTATACTCCATAAGAGCCACATACAACTTATCAGTCCAGAAATAATATCAAATATCTTGTTTCAAGTTATTTGAAAACAAAAATGAGGTCTGAATTGTTTGTAACAAGTAAAAAAAAATCTGCCAATGGAGCAAGAAAAATTTGGTGGAAACTAAAATAATGTCTTTATAAAAGTAACTTTTCTCTGGTTCAATTGGCAGATTTTTTTTACTTGTTAGGTGAATATGGCTCACATTAAGTCAAAAAAGACATTTTCTTGAATTCTATTGAAAATAAGGCAAAAAAAACACTTGATAAGATTCCATTTTGTTTATAATTTTTTTCAGTTTTCCCACAGATTTTTAAAGCAGTGTGGAAAAAGTGGTAAACAACCGTTTTTTCATGCTGAAAAAAGCCTTTACTTATTTTTGGTGTATACTTTTAATGCATGAACTTGACACACTGGGGGTTGACTGGAAATGTTAAACAGAAAAACAGTTTTTTAAATTTATATATTTTGTTTATTTGAATAATTTATCTAGTTGTGTACCCTGTTTTCTGTCACTTTTCAACTTTTATAAATAAAAATAGATAGTAAGTGTAAAACAAAGTCCTATTAAAAGTCCACAGAAAAGTAAATTATGTGTCACTTCCTTTCACTTTATAATCTATAACCCTAAAGCTTTCTCCAAAGTGATTCATTCAAAAACTTAAATTGTCATCATTTTTTAACCACAGACAAAAAGTCCTGATTGAAGACCTGATCATAAAACCCGTTCCCATCACTGCTTCTTCTGATAATATGAGAGGGGAAATGATAAAGACAGAAACAAGTGTTATTCTCAGACCTTCACACAGACTCTTACAGGAAACCTAAGCTCTGCTCTGTCAGCATTTACCTGTTTTTATTAATCTTTCTATTCATCTATCAGTCTACTAGTACCAAACCCTAAAATCATATCAGAGGTATAAAAAAAAACAAATAACCCCCTGCCAAAATGTTGGGATTCCATCTTCACACAAAAAAACCCGTTTTACAATCACCCCATTCATGCCTCTTCCAAGTAAAGCCAAAGGGGAAGCTGCAGCAGGGAGTGAAACTAATGAAACCTTATTAAAAGTGTGTGCATGTGTGTGTCGCTCACCCGTACTCGTGTGGTATCCTGATGACGGATGATTTCATCTCATGGCTGCAGTGGAGGTCATGAGCTAGCTCAGGGCGAGGCTCTGTTTTGATTGGCTTGTGCAGGTCGTGGGCGTCGCCTCGCAGCTCCAGGGGTTTCGTAGAGTGAACTGTGAGGATGTGGGAAAAAGATCGCCAGATGTGAGATGGTCAGTTTGGTCACCGCTTATTCACACAGACAAACACACTCATGATACTTTTAACTTACAGCTCTTTAATTTCCCTCCAAGAAGCAAAATAAGTGTTTTTGTCTTATTTTAAGTAAAAATTGTCTTGTTATACTTCATTTGAGCCACATTCACCCGACCAGTCCAGAAAAATGTCTTGTTTCAACTTACATAAGGACAAAATTGAGGATTGAATTGCTTGAAACTGGTTAAAAAAATCTGCCGGTGGAACAAGAAAAATTTGCTTGAATTAGAGTCGTGTCTCAATACAAGTAACTTTTCTCTTGCTACATTGGCAGATATTTTTTGTACTTGTTGCAAGCAAATCAGACCTCATACTTGTCTTTAAATAACTTGAAACAGGAGATATTTCTGGACTGGTCAGGTGAATGTAGCTCAAATCAAGTAAAACAAATCAATTTTTACTTATAATAAGACAAAAACACTTGATAAGGTTTTCGTTTTTTTGCAGAGGCAGCAGTTCAGAGGCTGAGTTTTTTTCAAACTCAGTTTTGGTGAGATAGCAGCAGCCCTAATATTTTTGTTTGACCACAAAAATATTAGGGCTGCTGCTATCGAATATTTTAGTATTCGAGTATTCTACTGAAAATCCCATCGATTAATCGAGTAATCGGATAAAATACATTTTTGCTTAGTTAAAGAGCAGTTATTTTTCGAATGATTTTTTTTCTCTTTAAGAAATAGAATTTTCTGATACAGCATGTCAATAAGAGCACTTGCTTTGGTAGCTCCAAAATTTGTAAACACACTTTGACACATTTTTTGTGCCTTGTACATCTCATCAAATGTTGCGGACCCAAATGGCACCTGTTTCGTAGAATGACCCATTAGTCTCCAAACTCCAGAAAAGAAGCTAGATTTGTTGCTAGTTGCTATTTTGTATAAGAGGTAGCTTGAGGGGTCTGAAAACTCTCTTAATATGGCCTCAGCTCTATTTGAAACACCACTCTTTGATCTTTTTTAAAATTAAATGATTCCTCGAGGCGGAGAAAATTACTTGAGTATTTTTTGTAATCGAGTACCTCGAATAATTCGAGGAATCGTTTCAGCTCTAAAAAATATCAAACTTTAGCTCAGCTGTACTTTTTTAAATGCTGATAAAAGCATTTCACTTTAGCAGAGTTACTATAAGCATGATATGAGCACTGGTTTGTAAAACGACATCCATCTGACCACAGAAAACAGGACATGAAAAACACTTCTCCCATGAGCAGCGAGAAACTGATTTTCAGAGAACTGAGGAAATAAAACCGCTTCTTCATTTTCAGTAATAATGGATGTAAACAATTCAAAAGAATCAATATGTTGTCAGTCTTTCGTAGAATATGGTGACAAAGTTGTTTATGGTAAAGCCTGGAAATCATTTCTTTTTTATCTGTATTTTCACTGCAAAAAAAGAAAATCTATTAAGTGTTTTTGTCTTATTTTAAGTAGGAAATGTCTTTTTAGACTCAATATGAGCCACAATTACCTGACCAGCCCAGAAAAAATAACTTATTTAAAGTTATTTAATGACTAAAATGAGGTCTGATTTGTTTATAACAAGTTGTAAAAATGACGGAACAAGAGAAAAGTTACTTGTATTAAGACTTTAAGCAAATTTCCGAGTACATTTTTCTTCTTCTATTGGCAGATTTTTTTTTTGCTTGTTACGAACAATTAAGACCTCATTTTGTCTTGAAAAGAGACATTTTTATCAACTTGTCTGTTAAAAGTGACTCATATCAAGTACAACAAGACAATTTTTACTTAAAATGAGACAAAAACACTCAATAAGTATTCTGTTTTTTGCTGTGTTCCACTTATGTAACAGTTACTGATGTTTTCCCAAAGAAATTAATTTTTGAGTGTTTTTTTCTAGATGTTAATCCTAGAAGTGTAAAAATCATCTGGTGACTGAGGGTCAAACAAACATGTTTTTCAAAAAAGCCAAGAGTCTTCACCTGTCTTGTGTTCTTTGCTTCGATGATGCTCGTCTTCACTCCCGACCTGTTGGCTCACCATGATCGGCTGATGCAAGTGGAGAGGCGAGGGGTAGAGGACGGACAGAGGCACCATAACCGGGGACACCATGACCCCTTGACCCTGGATGACCCCAGATCCTGAGCCAATCAGAGGAGCCACCATGGTTGGGTAAGGAAGTGAGGAAGTGGGTGGTGGGAGAGTGTGTAAAGGTGAGGAGCGCAGCTGGGAGTGTGGAGGGGAGCAGCGGGGCGAGGCGCGGCTCGCTGAGCTGTAAGGGGAAGGTGGGGAGCTGCGTAAGGAGGAAGCTGGGGAGGAGGCTGAGGAGCAGGGAGGGGAGGAGGAAGAGGAGGTGGAGGAGGAGGAGCGCTTGCTGACTGACAGATCCACAGGCTCCAGCTGGGTGTGTGTGTGGGACTGGGTAAAGGTGTGCATGTGTGAGGGGCGGTAGAGGTGGGCGGGATGGGAGAAGATGACTCCGTACGGCTCTGGGGTTTTCACTAATGATGAGTAGAAGGACTGTGAGAGAGGAAGAGGAGAGGATGCAGGAGGAGGAAGCAGGAGAGGAGGACAAAAGAGCAAAGAGTCCGTTAAAAATATCCGCTCTGCGTTGAAAAACAGGGAAACGTTTCTGTGACACAAACAGCTACAGCTAGCCAAAAATCTTTAACTGAACTCTGTTCCTCTCACTCTGTGTATGTGTGTGTGAGTGTATGTGTGTGTGGTCATTAGCCTGCTGCCTGGCAGTGTTTGTACTCATTGTATGCTAATGTCCACTGTACAGCAGGCTGTTTGTCCAGGAAGAGCTGGAATGTGGGAACCAGTCTGTCTAGACACGTAGCAGCAGCGTGTGTGTGTGTGTGTGTGTATACATGTGTGTTAAGGTCAAAGTTACTAGATGGTAACAACAACATGTTTGGACATGTTGGGAGCACAAAGAAGCCTGTAGTGAATAGAATACAAACACACACTCGTCTTACCGTCTCCATGTCTGTCTTCAGAGGGTAATCATACATCAGCATGGCTGCTCAGGCCAGGCTCCTACAAAACAAAAGACACACACATGGCCATCAGTAAACAGTTTTTATGCATTTGATAGCAAACTAGCAAACTTTTATTTTGTATGTTTAGCTTGTTAACACTGAAGACGGTATTCCTTTATAACCTATTTAGAAGTGAAAATATGCAGAATGTCTTATGTAAAATGACGAACAACGGTTTGAGGTTTGAACACAAAGGTTTTGTTGCGTTTGGTCTCCCGTTTACATGGAAACAGCGTTTTAGCCGACCCGAAACGCAAACTTTTGAAAACGGCCTCCAGAGTGGGATTTTTCCGAAACGCTGCTGACACTGTTGCCGTGTCAACAGTTAGCAGGTGTTCTGTCGAGTTGTTCTACCCATCGAGACGTCCTACTTTGCGTCACTGCGCATGCGCACCAGTCAACAGCATCGCCTGAACGACGACAGCACAGAATCGTCCTACCGATCAGCTGTTTATTAAGGAAAACGGTGAAAACGGTAAGATTTTAGTGTTTTCTACAACCAAACACGCTTCCACGTAGATAAATGCAGGTAGGATGATTTGACAGTTAAAAATACCCCGTCAAATCATGCTTCCACATAGACATCAACATTTATCTATGTGGAAGCGTGATTTGGCGGGGTATTTTTAACTGTCAAATCATCCTACCTGCTAATATCTATGTGGAAGCGTGATTTGACGGGGTTTTTTCTTCTGCCGAAGCGTCGTACACATAGATCTCTGTGGAAGCACATTCTGACTTCCTGCTGTTAAGTGGTCTATTTACATGAAAAGGCCTTTGAAAAGAACAGAAACTAAGACAAAAGAAACGGGAATCGCACGGTAGCATTTTCTGAGAGGCAGGACAGCTCGGCAGATAAGTCTGTCATTTCATCCTACGGGTAGGACGATTCGCGGAGGTAGTACAACTCGGCAGAACACCGGCTTTTTTATTGGAAACGCTGACGTCACACTCCGCTTCGCACGAGCTCATACAACAAGACAACAGAACCGTTGCTACGATCGTCGCGGGACTACCATGTTGTGTTTGTGCTGCTCAGTCTGCTGTATCTGCTGACTGTCTTTATACAAAATGTGCATCTGTTGCTCCACTTTTGCACTTAGTATTCGCCAATACACCAGTTGACCGGCTCCACTCTACTTTGGTGGAGATCTCCCAAAAGCTGCTTCTAGACAAGACAGTTAAAGCGCCGACTACAGGCCTGGCATGCTTACTGCAGCGTTTTTAGTCTGCGTTTTTCACTGCCTTTTTGCGTTTTCAGATTAAATGTTGTCACATAAAGTAAGGTACATGTATTTGTAGCTTCCAGTGTAAAAAGAAAAACATTTTGCCAATATTACATTTCAGTCAGTGGTTACAAACCCCAAGTCAGGCCCCTTAAAAGGGTCAAAAAACATATCTAGGTCAGAGGTAGGTCTGCTAATACGACCCAACTTCATCCACCAATGTGACGAAATTCAGTCGCAGGCGAGAAAGAAAAGAGCACCTCCATAGCTCAGTGGTTCAATCATGCGCCCCATGTATAGAGGCAACACCCTTGAAGTGGGCAGCCTGGGTCCAAATCTAATCTGTGACGCTTCCCTGCTCTTTCCTCCAAACTTCCTTCTTAATCTACTTTCCCTTCCTCTGAACAAAGGCATTTCTCACTGCTTTCGTAGCTTAAGTAGACAAAGCAATTTCAGTTTTATTTCATAACCATCCAAAAACTCCCCACAGGAGCTCTGAAACACCACCAATGATGTTCAAAACAATCAAAGTAAAATAAACGCAGGAGATCTTTTTAACTACGGACTCATAACTGTTTCACAAACCGAATCACACAGATGGAAACAAAAACTCAGTTTGTGGTAATTACAGGTGTGGGAAAAGTTTCTTCAGTGTTTGTCCTCAGGAAACTCATGTCCAGTAAATCAACTCACACTCAACACACAAACATATTTCTTTCTGTCAGTTCACGCAACTTCTCCTCCTACGTTTTTAACCAGAAACTCCTCTTTCTCAAACCACCAATCTTGTTTGTTGAACAACTTGTCAGGTTGTGCAAAAGTGCGATAAGTGGTCAGGGTGTCGCCCCCAAAACACCTGCTGCTCAAACAAGGCTGTGGACACCTTTACGATGGGTTGTTTCTCGCAAGTGTGAGGCTGAGGGTGATGTGTCTGCAACTGGAGAGTGTCAAGCCTAGACAGTGTGTACACACACAAAGATACGCACAAACACACACCACTAATGGAGGCCTCCTGAGTGTTCGGATCAAACACGTGTGAGGTTTCAGAGGTGGTTCCAGTTACCTCCGCCTGTCCAGGTGCAGCTGTGAAGACTTGCTGTTTGTGCCTAAATTAGTGTTTTAAGGCCTAGTTGTGTGTGTGGTGTGTGTGTGGTGTGTGTGTGTGTGTGTGCTCAAGCAACATGAACTGTCAAAGAATGTACCCTGAGGGAGCCTGTGTGTGTGTTTGACCTGATTAAAGTCCACAGTCTGGAGACATGTTAGCCTTTAATTATTAACAAATGGGCAAGAAGAAAGGACGTCACACCCCAGCAAACACTCACACACACACAAACACACACACACACAGTGCAGATGGTCCAATAGCAGAGCAGGATGTTCGCTCCCTGGGTCAGGAAGGGTGTGAACATGACGACTGATGCCTCGCCCTTTGCCCGGCTCCAAAGAAACAAAGAAACAGAGAAACTGAAGTCGGATGGTGTGTGCGGGCGTGTGTGTGTGTGTGTGTGGTTGTTGGTGTGTGCATATGTCTTTAAGGGTGTGTTTTCTAATCCATGTTTGTATTGTATTGTAGTTCAACCAGAGGTCACAGGCAGTTGTTCTATTGAGGTTGTGAAGGCACACAGAGCCGACAATGAGAGCAGGTATGAAACACAAACAGACGGATCACGAAACAGAAAAAAGGACAAAAGAAGCAGCTTCTCAGTATTTCAGTTTACAGTTTAAACACACACAGTGTTTTCCCATCACACAAGAAGCTGAAAATGACCAAAAACAGATCCCAACGTGGAAGTCCCCACAACTTATGGAAAAACTGAAAGAGACGGCAGAACTGATAATGAAAGAGTCAAACTTTCAATACTCTGTCTTCACCGTGTGGATAATGAGACGCTCAAGACATATTGATTAAATTCACTGTTAAGACTTGGACATACAATAAAACCAGAAACACACCTTTGCTTTTTAAGTCCTGATACCAATACCGATACCTTGGTTTTGGTATCGGCTGATACCACTACTTTGGTGTCTGATCTGAGACCAGTACAAATTTGAGACAAATTTGTTAGGTTTTTTTGAGTTGTAAAAACTTGAACGATGTTTTCACGGCGGAGACCGTAAGTCACAAAATGTTCTTTCAGCTCCTGGGGGCAGTTAATACATCAATGCTAACGTGAGAAACACATACATCAAACTCTGAAGTTTGATTTCAAGAGTGAAACTCAGTACGTTTTCACTTAAGAAGCAACAAGCACAGAATGTACACAACTGGTAATGAAACTTCTGATCTTTTCACAACGCTAGTCTTCAAGAAGTGTCAAACAAAGCTCTGCTCTCATCAGGCATTTGTACTTCTATACCAATCCTGCATCTGCAAAATTTTAATAGTGTGTAGTTTTTGTGCTGTCTCATATTTCAATTCAATCATAATTTATTTTTAGCTTCAATAAGATATTTGAACAAATTAACTTTCTTTTTTTCTAAACCAATCTTATTAGCATTATTGTTTTCTATAATTTATGTTTTCATCTTGTTTCCGTCATGACGTTTAATTAAATGCTACTGATGTTTTGCCTAAGGTGCTCAGATATAGGCACAGCTGTGGGACATTATAGCCATTTATACTAAAGGTGAGACGTTATAGAGTCTAAATGTCGTCTTAAACTGGCCACAGAGGAAGTGATATGGTTAAATTTAAAAACTCGTAACAAAACATAGTTTTAAGTCTTTGCCTGCAGGTGGTGACACTAAAAAGGAAAATACTCATGTCTACTGTTAGCAAAAGTAGAACAGGGTAAAAAAAAAAAATAATAATAAATTTTCCCCTTTGTCGACAACCTAAAGCCTGACACACTGAAATGTTTGACTTGATGAATTAGTGAGTGGTAATGAGCCTGTATAGTCACTTGAAAACATCCATCAAATACAAAAACACACGCGAGGTGTTCTTTGAACTGAAATACGTCAAATGCAAATGACCTGCAGGACTCAGCTGGAGGCAGATGTACAGTAACAAGCATGCATCGTGCGCACATGCTACAGAAAAATGACATAATTTGTTCACTTATCAGAAGTTCATCTCCACTAAAAGTGATACGAACCCTGCAGCAGTCAGAGTACACAGCCTTTAGAGAGCACATGCAGTTTCAGTACATACCATTCCTCTTGAGAGTTCACCTGTCACGCACTCTAACTACCATGAGGGTGGAGCTGATGGGTATACAGCTGAGCCACAAAAACATACAGCTCAGCGGGTTAAACAGGGGGCAGTTTGTGCCACAGATGTAGGACACAAAGTGGCAGCAGCAGGTATTTCACGTTGTGTGTGTGTTTTGAGCTGGAGGTTCATGCCAGGTGGTTGGGGTTTACCACACGTGGGAATGAACAGAAAGGAGGGATCGGGCAGAATGTGACAACAGGGTTGTGTTTGTTTGAGGATGAGAAAAACTTTCTCCTGGGGGTGCAATAAAGAGCACAATGAGGCAGAAATATAAGACAATTACAGGAAAGAAATGACATTTATCTGCAGAGCAGCTTCCTCAGGAGAGAGGGGACAGCTGGAGCCAGCTGATTTCAGGTTACGACAATAATGTATCCACAGGTTAGTTGACAGAAAAGAATAAGTGCATGAGTATGAAAAACATCCCAAATTCCCTGACATCAGCATCTTTATTTTAGGGAATTTCTGCCATTCCTTGTCTAAATCGATCTTTAATCCTTTTTTAAACAGCTAACTGGTCTGTTTTTGTTGGTGGTAACAAGATTTTTGAGGCTTCTTGTTTTGTTGTAGCCACTTTTTCGCTCCTTTCTTTAAAAGCTTTGCACATCAACTTTTATTAGCACAAACTGTCAACTGCAGATATGTAAAAAATGTCGCCTAACAATAAAAATGACAGGGAAAGCATCAATTTCTGGTTAAAACACTGTCATTTTCCACTTTTTTTTGACAATGTCAACACAAATAATTGGATCAAGCAAACACATGATTGACCATTGTACTTAAAAATAATCACAAGTTTCAGCAGGACTGCATTGCACCACAATTAGTGAAAACTTTAACTTTCCATGAGACAGAAACCAAACAACTGTTGCTTCTCAGAGCGTCGTCAGAAAGACAAGTAAAGCTCAGAGGACACATATATAATGTGATGTAAAAGCAGTGTGCACTCCTTTCTGATAAATAATTAGCTGGATCTGGGTTGTAGAGGAGTTTTTCTCCCTGTGCACTCAACATTCGGGCGTGTGTTTGTGCATGTCAAGTGTGGTCTGCAAATATTGTTCTTCTAGGTCAGTAGAGCTACTGTGTACTCAACTCCAACCCACTCAGCAAACATGTACTACACCTCTTTCCCTCCGTCTTTCTCTCCCAAACTTGGACTTCAGATCTCCTTCTTCTTCCTCAACATTTGTTAAATACTTTACCTCTGTTTTCATCCGAGCCCCACACTCTTTCTTTCCCCTTCTATGAATGATATAAAACACCATGACTGAAGGGGAAAATATTGTGGCTTGTGGAGTCTTTGGCTACTGACTCAACCGCACACACACGCACTTACACACACACACACACACTTATACACATACACAACTACATTTACTTCTCTGCACACTTACAGCCACACACCAAGTTTCTGCTAGCTCAACAGAATACACACACTAAATCACTAAAAAATTATTACAGACACGCACATACGCTCAAGTACACACAGACACACGCAGAGCTGCACTTACACACACACGCACACACACAAACCCTGTAATGGTAACAGGCTGGAGATGATGAGATCACCAGAGAGCCCAGAAACCTCCAGACAACAGCTTTGTCCAAGAACACACTGCAGCAGACACACAAACACACACACTTACAGCCTACATTTTGCTGTTTCCGACTCTTGTGCCATTTTCTGCTCTCTTTTATACCTCGTCAGTTTTACATCCGACCGGACTTCAGGATGACATATTGTTCAAACAGCTCTTTACCAATAGATTCATTGCTCAGGTTTTAGAACTACTAGTCATATAATGTTACATTTTTTACAACCCTCGGGATATAAAGGATTAATTTTGATGTATGCTCCCATTTGAGTGCCTCATGAAAGTGGCAGACTTAAAACCCAGAGTTTAACGTTTGGTCTTTCTGACATGTATACAGCCCTCTGTAGCTCACTTTAATGTTCTCTGTTTTCAAGCAAAGAGCAGTAGTAACTGGGGGCGGGGTACCTCATGACACAATGGTACAACAACATGACAACCTTAGGTCATAAAACATGAAGTCTTTGTGGAAGTGCTAAAACTGTAGTGATAATGATTTTAGTCTGAGTACCACATTTCTCAGCACAGTGCACAGATGAACCCTTTCAAAGTCCTTAATTTCAAAGCTACTAAATGTAAAAGTTTTGCTCATATAAGGGCATAGCTGACATGACTGACAGGTGCTGGTGCTGTCTGTAAATAGGCTAAAGGCCCACCTCTTAACCTCATTCTAAGTCAAATGAAATTAGGCTGAGTTCCGCTTTTTCCAACATGGTCGATTATTAGGCTTTGAAACTCTGTATCAGAAACAAGTGGCACCACAGATACTACAGCAATGTGTTATAAAGTCTATTTTTCAGACACAATAATCACTTCTTTTTTCTCGATAACTTCTAGGGATAGGATTCCCTTATCAATTCCTCCAATGAATTTTCTGTGTACAAAAAGTAAGGTGTTCTGTGTCAGCATTTTATTGAGTTTATAAATAAGTAAAAGTTAAATTTGTCACTGAATCTGGATGTCTCTGAATATAAACAAATAAAAAACAATTAGAATTCTCAGCATATGCACCACAAAAAAACTGAAATCTTATCAAGTGTTTTTGTCTTAAATTTCAGTAGAAAATGTCTTTTTAGACTCAATATGAGCCATATTCACCTGACTAGCCCAGAAAATATCGTATTTTAAGTTATTTAAAGACTAAAATGAAGTCTGAATTGCTTCTATCAAGTTAAAAAAAAAATCTGCCAATGGGCCAAGAGAAAAGTTACTTTTATTGAGGCATCATTCTAGCTTTAAGCAAAATTTCAAGCACATTTTTCCTGTTCCAATAGCAGATTTTTTTACTTGTTATAAACAATTTAGACCTCATTTTTGTCTTTAAATAACTTGAAACAAGACATTTTTCTCAACTGGTCAGTTAAAGTGGCTAATATCAAGTATAACAAAACATTTTTACATAAAATGAGACAAATACACCAGATAAGATTTCTGTTTTTTGCAGTGTGGGCACTGGATCTTAGATCTCTGGACACAAATAAATAATATTTGTACACTCTTAGCGTCCTTTTGGTAAAGTAAAGCCAAGCTTTTAATCGCTTCCATCTCTCCGCTAGTGTCTTGAAAGTCCTGCTGCTGACTGACTAGCGTGACTGTTGTGTAGCACATCATGTGATGTCGGTGTAAGGGTGGCTGACTGACTGAACCATTTCTAGTCTGTTCTTAACAGGAACCGGTTATTCCATCCCTAATGGTTTCTTTAGAAGTGATGATTGTTCTGTGAAGTCCAGTTTTGTGTCAGAATATTTGATTTTCACTTTCAATGCTATGCTGACGACACTCAGCTCTATCTGAAACAATGCTAAACATGTCCCACAATGACCTTTAGGGTACAAAGATTCCTTGATAATTTAAAACAATGACACATCTTAAAATCCTTTTCACGGAATTATACAAAATAGAGGTGTCCCAGTCCGATATTAATATCGGATATCGGTCCGATATCAGCAAAAAAACAAATATTGGTATCGTATCGGAATGCATCTAAAATCTTTGATATAAGCACTCCAATATAAGCAGTCCATTCCAGACTCCGCTCCTGCTGTTTTTATTTGATTTATTTAGGTTATTTTCTGGATTTTCTAATTTATTCTTTATTTTATTCAATTACAAGTATTTTTTATGTTTAATGTTAAAATTTCTGTTACCCATTGGTTAATAATAAATGGGTCAGTTTTTCCTCATACCAACTGTTGCTGACTACTGTTCTTTGTTTGAATAATATCACTTAATCAAGCCTTTTCTAACATGACTTACTACAAAATAAGTTATAAAAGTATGCATGTTTGATGCTGATATAGTATTGGATTAATATCGGTATCGGCTAATACTCAATGCTGCAGTATCGGTATCGTATCAGAAGTGAAAATGTAATATCGGAACATCCCTAATACAAAATGCTCCTAATCCACAAGAAATCATGAAGTAGTGACTCAGCGGGTCTAACAGGTGGAAAAATCTTTTTAAAGCTCTGGGTTGTTTCAACATTAAACTATACACGTTTGCTTCTGTAATATGATAGTTGGATTGCATGACGCAGGATGACTTCATAGTGCTGTGTCAATATACTGTCCCACCCAAATTGTCACGCCTTTATTTTCATCCAGATTTTGGCTCTGTTGACCTAAGTCGGATTACCTTTTGACACCACAACCAGTTAAAAATGATAATATTGATTCTTACAGCAGATATTTTGCAACCTTTGATAATTCGTTCAAACAACATCAAACTGGTGTAGTTTCAGGATTATTTAAAAGAGCCTGAGGGTATTTTGGTGATTGGCTACCGGTCTTCTTGATACCTCATCCCCTCTTTTAAGCATCAAGACTGGTTTCAGTATCAAGACGTCTCTACTTTAAAGCTTTTCATTTATTACTGTACTTCTCTACACTGCAAAAAACTCAAAACTTATCAAGTTTTTTGTCTTATTTTCAGTAAAAATGTCTTTTTAGACTTGATATGAGCCACATTCACCTGGCTAGTCCAGAAAATGTTTCATTTCAAGTTATTTAAAGACAGAAATGAGGTTTAAACTGCCTGTAATAAGTAAACAAATCTGCCAGTGGGGTAAGAGAAATGTGCTTGTAGGAAGACATTATTCTTTTCTCGACAGTTTAGACCTCATTTTTGTCTTTAAAGAACTTGAAATAAGATATTTGTCTGAACTCGTCAGGTGAAAAGGGTTCATATCAAGTCTGAAAAAACATTTTTTACTAAAAACAAGAGAAAAACACTTTCTAAGATTTCGGGTTTTTGCAGTGTACCTCCCAAGTTTAGACCTTGAACCTCATTTCATGCTCTTAATCCACCTAATGAGGCCTCATGTGCTCCAACTTTGAGTCCTTTCACTTTAAGGCCCCTGCTGAAGCCCCCTATCCTTTTATTTTGGCTTCATACTCCCTCATCTGAGCTTCCTCCCCAGCTCCTCCTCTCCCTTTACTCCCCCTAAACACACTCACAAACACATACACACACGCACACAGAATCACATCACCCCTCTCAGCTCCTCTCCAGCAGACTGTGGGGCTGCAGGCCCACAGACCTCGGGGGGAAGCCAGAGGGGGCCATCAGCGGGGGGAGAGGAAACAGGATCCATCATCACACACGTATGCAAACACACACAATTTAAAGACACACTGAAGTTGACATAAGGCTCAAACACTGACATTAACACACACACGCGCACACACACACACACGCACACACACACACGCACACGCACACGTCAAGCTGTACTTGTCAAAGAGCAGAGAGTTTTGAGTCTTTCCAGACGACCGAGGACAGCGGGAAGGAGAGAACGAATGAGGCTGCCAGAAAGAGAAAGAGGGAGAGAAGCGGAAGCCCTCAGAGTTTAGTCTGACTGTTATTATTTCCACACTGCGTGATGGGTCGGGGGGTGTAAAGAAGAGGAGGAGGAGGAGGAGGAGAGTGAAGCCAAATGGGGGGTGCTGCTGCAGGGGGCCTGCGGTTTCCTGTCTACTCACTCCCCCTCATCTCATACACACATACACACACACACTCTTCACCTCCTTGCCCAAAGAATGAGAGGAGAGAGGGGGGAAAAGACGAAGAGAAAGGGCAAAGAAAACAGCCACTCTGACCAAACTATGTCAAAATGGAAGTGGAAAGAACAAGAAGGAGACAGAAGACGGGGAAGAAAACGAAGTGGGTTTCAACCAAAGTATGACAAAACTTCAATGAACCTCAAACATGAGGAGGGGGCCAGCGGTGAGAAAGAGTCACAGTGGCCCAATCCAGTGGTTTCAAGGACACACTGCTCAAGAGCGTGTGTGTTGAACATGAGAGTGTGTGTGTGTGCATGTGCTGGCATGCGTGTGGCGTTGTGTAACGAGTTTTGACGTTTATTGCTGTCTGTCGAGCAGAGTGTCCTAATTGTCCTAACTTCTGTTGGAGAATCAACAACTGTTCAGCATCCAGGAGTTTAATGTTTAGCCTTAATGTTCCCGAGGATGTGCCCTTTGAGCCATGAGTGTGTGTGTGTGTGTGTGTGTGTGTGTGTGTGTGTGTGTGTGTGTGTGTGTGTGTGTGTGTGTGTGTGTTCACACTCCAGCGCATTTTGTTCCACCAGATAACATCAGCATGTTGATTCAGGAAAAAAAAAGGCGTAGGGGTGGGTGGGGTATTTCGGGCGTGTGTGTCTAAGTGTGTCAGCCAAACTGGAAGACAATTAAATTAAAAAGGAAAGAAAAATCTCAGGTCAGAGGTCAACTCATCTGTATCTTTATTAAACTTTCTGAGAGTGAGACCGGAGTGAAGTGTAAGACAAAGGAGGCAAAGAAAGAGAAAAAGAGAGGTCGCCCTCATTCCACCCCCTCACCCCCCACATCCACATCCCTCTCTCCTCCCTTCTTTCTCTCTTTCGGCTCTAAACAGGATAAGGGCTTCATATGCCAAGTGGAATGTGTGACGCAAGCCTCAGCCTTGAAACAAAGCACAGGAAACAGGGAGAGACAGAGACGCAGAAACACAGAGACAGAGAGGGAGTATTGTTAAGGATGGAGTGAAAAGAAGAGGCTCAGGTGTGACGGACAGTTTGAATCTGTAGCGCACAGACACACCTGTCACATGTGTGTAACATTATCAGCTCTGACACTGAGCAGTAACACCGATGGTCATCTGTCACACGCACACACACAAAGCACACACACTTATAGTACTTCTTATTATAGTAGAATCAACCAGCCAGCATGAAATCAGAGTATTTTATCAACAAGCGAAGGAACACAAATCAACAAAAAAAAAAAACTTAATCATATATAGTTGTTATATCAAGCAAAAAAATAATACAAATATTAGTTTTTGATTTTGTCTCTAAATTAAACACCTGATCTTAAAAAAAAAAGAAAAAAAAGAAAAACACTATTGGGAAGTTTCTTCATGACTGACCTCAATTAAATATAAAAAAGCTCTTTAAAAATTCAAAGTCTTTAAGTTTGGACCCCAAAACCCACATGTGGTGACAGAAGAAAAAATGACTCAGACTTTTATCCACTGACACCAGCCTGTCTTTATTTCTCTTGAATAAATTAAACAACCCCATGCTCCAAAAAGGCTCCCAAAGCTATAAATAGTACTGACTCTCTGCTGCCCTGCTGTTGGCTTACATCTCCTCTTCTACAGTCATTACTCACCAAAATAAAATATGATCCTGTTTTTCTTAATTTTCACAAAATAAAAGTCTCAGATTTCGTCACAAGCTAAAAATAAGCCTCACTAAACCTAATAATCTAACCAGGATAATTAATCAAACACAAGCAGCTTGAACTCATTACAAAGTCCCACAAGTCTGAATTTATGGACTTCCTCTCTTCCTCACAATAACTTTGACACAACAAGTCCACCACATCTGACTGAAAAACACACCACACAGCTTCCACGGGCTTAACCGAGCAGAGTGGGGTCACACTGTTAAAAGTCCACACAGGAAACATTAAGAGATTTCGATATCAACTTACTTAGCAGATGAAACGCGCAGTCTATTCCTTGGAGAGAGTTGAACAGCTGGATGGCACAGAAAGAAACTCAGTCAGGCTGAAAAAAGTGACGCTCTGTCACTGACATCCGAAAAACCAACGAGACAACGTCCAGAGATCGATGGGCACAGAAAACTTCCCCAAGTTACGAAACTCCCTCTCTCTCTGTCTTTCTCCGTGTGTGTGTGTGTGAGTGAGTGTGTGAGCGCCTCTCTTTGGTTGTGTCGTTGAGAAACTGTTGCTGTCACATGATCCTCTGTCTGTCTGTTCTCCGTGGGGTCGGGCCGCGGGGCGGGACCGGGGCGGGGTGGTCCGGCAGCTCGTGCGTGCGTGAGTTCTTGTTTGTGCGTCCTCAAACGTAGTGTGTGTCTGTGTGTGCGTGTGTGTGTGTGTAAGAGAGAGATGAAATCTTCGTTTCAAGTTTACAGAGGACAAGAAGTCTGAATATTTTCAAGTGGAGACGAACATAATCACGAACATCAGCAGATCTGATTTGTGATGAGGTTGACTTACGCTTAGCAGCTTAACACAACATGTTGAATGTAAGGAAGGGGATTTGGGACACTTTTTTTTTGTCTTTTTATTATTAGTATTTTTTGTATTTTCTGGAGGTTAGGCCAGTTAAAGGCGTAAGACATTACAATTATCTCACTTTTTTTTCTCCATAATCCACAATTTTACATTATAAAGAGTTTGGAGTGACGTCACGATTCAGCCGTTGTAGTTACCCGGATGTGCGGTCACATTGGAGGTACACGAACGTAAATATAGAACGGACGGAGATAGAAGTGCGCGGTAAAATGCGATTTTAAAGCTGTCTGATCCGCCAACAAGTGTCGAAAAACGCATGGAGCACAGTAAAACTGTTTTTGAAGGACTCAGACAGCAAGAAAAAGAGATATATTTTGAAAAATTACGCCTAATAAGCGGGAGAGACCCATATGAGGAGTTAGCATCCCTATCATCTACCCAAAGGTATGAACACAAAGATGTTAATAAATTAGGCACTAAGTTTTACTTATGTACTATTTATTGCCTTGAGTTACCACTTAATCAAAGTTATACTCTAGCATAATGTATTTACTTTTACCTATGTGTGACTTTGAGATGCTATGGGCAGAGAACATGACTTACCTGACAGGAAAAGCTGTGAACAGACTGGAATGTTGAGATTAATGACAGATTACTACCTTGGAATCCCTGACGCAGTTTAGTTTACTACAATGTTCGCCATGTTTTGGACAATTGTTTGCACCCCTCACCCTGATCTGCAATAATTTTTGGTAGTCAAAAGCTTATGAAATGTTTATTTTCTTAGTCCAACTGATTAGCGCAGCAAAAAAAGCAGCAGAAATGTACCATTTTGTGCGACAACAATCCTATATAGCAGCAAGCTCAATTCCATTCTGTCGTGAGAGTGCCTCCAGCATGGTTGAGCTTGAGTTGATTACGTCAGTAGTGAAAACACTCTATTAACAGTGCCAAAATCTACGGTGGCCCTGAGAGCTCACAGCACTGCAACTGAAGAAAACAAATGCAAAAAGACAAAAGATAAGCAAATCAAGGAAACATCTTCATCAATGTGACAACACTTGAGCAGCATTTAGAAAATGCGCTGCAAAGACACATTAGAAAAATGCACTGCAAATACACTGGAACACAACAGAAGTGTTTCCAGAGGACCCTTAAAAGTGATGCATTATTGCGCTCTATTATGGTTCTCTGTAGTTATGTTTGAAAATTTGGTAAAGTATGTGTTTTCGATTTTTTTAATATTGTATTGGAGAAATAGTAATAGAGCTGTGACTAAAATCTGCGGCAACAACAAGCATGTTGGGACATGTGCATCCTTTGGAAACACTTGCATTGTGTTGGGGTGTATTTGCAGAGTGTTTTTGTGTTATGTTGTGTTGTGTTGTGGTCTTTGCAGTGCATTTTCTAAATGCTGTGCAGGTATTGTCAAATTGTTGAAGATGTTTCCTTAATTTGTTTGTCTTTTGGCTTTTTGCGTGTTATCTTAAGTAGCAGCACCATGAGCTGACAGGGACACTGTAAAAATCTATAATTTCTAAATGCCATTTCTCAGGTTAAATGAGCAGTGAGAAGCAAAAAAAAAAAGGTCGTCAGGGCAGAGGATAGCTAAACAGTAGAGTGATAGAGCACGGGCTAAGACAAGGGTTAAACCTTTTTGATAATGTCCATCCTGACCCACATGCAGCAGTTTTTCTGCAGTGGTCTGTTCAAACTTTAGAGTCTATCAACAAAATGAAGAGTGAGGTTATATTTGCTCTGCTTGGTGAGGTTAGAGCTGGTAGCGCCTTTCGGGACACCCAAGGTCACCTTACAAATAAAAAAAAACGTATTAAAACATCATTAAAACATAAGCATAAAAACAAGTGAACTGCACAGTGTTCAGTTAAAGGGAGTAAACCAGTTTGAACAGGTGAGTTTTGAGTTAGGATTTGAATGACTCGATGGAGTCTGACTGTCTCATGTTTGGGGGGAAGTAGTTCCAGAGTCTGGGTGCTGAGCAGCTGAAGGCTCGGGCACCCATGGTACTGAGACGTGAGGTGGGAATGATAAGTAGTCCTGCAGAGGTTGAGAGGGGAGTGTGGGCGTGAGTGTACTCATGAAGAAGGTCACAGAGGTAAGTGGGGGCTAGGTTATGGAGAGCTTTGTAGGTGAGGAGAAGGTCTTTGTAATGGATACTGTATTGAACAGGGAGCCAGTGATGAGAACAGGGGTGATGTGGTCTAACAATGCAGGCGACAAAATGCAATAATAACAAAATCTGACATGATCTTGACTCTATTTCTTTTTTTTTTTTTACTTTCTTTTCTTTTCTCATTATCAGGAGCAACTGAATTGTGGTTTGTTTCATCAAGTCATGTCACACATTGTATAACACTGAAATTCTGTTTTATTCTGTCGCATCCATAAATACTGGTAGGATTAGTGGCTGGCAGGTGTCCATTAGGAATCTGTCAACAGGAATGCTTTTTGCTGGTAATTACAGTCAACACTTCCTCCTTCTTTATCTTTGGCAACTGGCCATTGTAAATGTAGGTGCAGCAAAGCACTCCTACTGTAGGTGAGCTGATTTATTGACAGCACCTAGTGGCACAGTGTTTTTAATCTTAGCATTTGATTCTGCAATACTGAATCAGAGAATGCAAATTCATTAATGTCTTCTGTGATGATTGGTTGATAATGTGTGATTAGTTTATTGATTTTTATAACGTGTTGTATTTAAAAACACATTATTAATCTAGAAAGGGAAACCTCTCCGAGACAACTTGAAGATCACAACACTTTGCTCCATTTTTCAACCTGGGTGTGGCAGAACTAACTCTCACACACTCACACAGAGAAGAGGTAATGACATCTTTCATCATGGCCCTGTCTTACACTCACTGTGCAGCGGGGTGAGTTGCAGTGTGTGCTGCTGTTGAACCTGCTGTTGAAACAAGCCAGTGATGATATGACAGCTGTTATTTCATGGATGGTTTCTGCATTAGTTTCAAGTCTCAACACACATCCGCATCAGCTTAGCCAGGTCCGTCTGCAGGAGAAGTGGAGCATGAAAGGTGTTGATGTCTCACAGTGCAGGATTGGGAGAACTTTGGTGGGGTAAGCCACTATAAGTGTGCTTATGTGTCAGAAGTGACTAATGGAAAACTAAATATGACCGACTTCTGAAAGACTTTGATCCTATGACAGAGAACAGGCATATGGTTTGACATTATGTAAGCTGTTATCTGGGTGTGTCTGTATCCTAAAGGCCCAAGCTGTGTAGTTCACTATAGATCCTGATTTCTGAGCTTTGCTTATAACATCTTGGTGTTTGGGTCAGGCCAGGGGTTTGCAAACTTTCCTATCAAAGGAGCCATTTCACCTCATCTCACCTGGATTAAAGTCACTCCAGAGCCACGGACTACACCAACACCATCTACAAAAATAATACTTTAAAATGATAACATATATTGATAACATTGCTGCATTCATTTCTTGTTGTGTCCTAATTTCTTACCACATATCAAGCATGTTTATTAAACCAACACATTGGCTGGTAAATGACTCAATCTAAACTGAATTAAAATTTCTTTTTTCTTCCAGAGTTGTCTTTTTGTAAATTTAGTTATCTTACCAGGAGTATAAAAATTCAGATGAACCACAGGTGCATGGAAGTCACTGGCCTGAGGTGATGTACAGAGGTGGCAAGCTTTATTGCAAGATGTAATGAATATTCAACAAAATGTTAAGTCATGATATTATTTAGTGTCAGTGTAGTGTAACCTCCTGACTACCAGGAAAAAATATTATCCAATCACAAAGATTTTAAGATTCCCCAATCTTTGTGAGGTTGTTAGAATACTGACCACATTTTTTGGGGAAAAAAAGTTTTTTATATTTCAGATATTATGTATCTACTACAGTGCACATCGGAACGCTGTACATGTGAAACTGAACCTTGATGGCAATCATTTCGTGCCAAAGAAAATACCAAAAAGTAAATATAAGAACGATTTTAACTTGGAAACACAAAGGAAAACTTTGCACTTTGTGCACATTAAATATGTTTTGCCCTTGCAGCCGGATCTGCAACATCTTGATGCACATGTTTTTGTCTCAATTTCTGGAAGATTGGTTGGCATGTTGGTGTTGTACTCAGCAATCGTGAGGGGCCTTGACACCTGGACAAACAATCTGTCTTTCTTGGACCTTTTCTACAATACAAACTGAAGGTGTACTTTGGATTCTTGCTCCACAGTTGACGCCAACTAAACTTAGATGTGGACAGTTCTGCTTCATCTGACTCCTCTGCATCTGCTTGCCCTGCCTGAATTTCATCCTCAGAGCTCTCTGAATCATCTTCTATTGCCTATGCATCTTGATCTTCATCAGACAACTCAATATCTGAGTTTCCATCAACAATTGGCAGTAAAACTATCTCTGCTTCTGAGAACGAGTCCCTTTCTTGTCATTTGAAGAAGACAGAACAAAATGAAGTAAATAACTACCAATGTCCACTACAGAGGACAATTTTTAAACACTTAATTACAATGCTAAAATACAGTAAAAATTGTTCAGACAATGTTTAAATGTGTTGTTAAGAGTTCCATATAAAATATGCCACCAAAATTTCAAGCCAAAATTTGCTTATTAAAAAGTTTTATACACTTACTTTTCCTCTTCCCATAAATTGCACTTGCACTGATGGACGCCATTTTCCCTAATGAAAGAGAGAAAGGTACCAAAGCTCCACCCTTTAACATTAGGTATCATTGAAAAGCCCTAAATGTCCTCTGTAGATGGCATGAGGAGTTTATTCAGTAGTGTAAAGTAAGTGGAAGATATTTAGGTTTAAAAATGTCCCCCACAGAGGACAAATTTGAACTACTGGTAGTCAGGAGGCTATTCAGAGCCGGAAAAATCTTTTTTTTATTTTTATTTTTTAACAAGAATAGGTTTTCCCATAAACCACACCTACATGACAGTGCCAAACTGTGTCTTCTCTTTCCGCTCTTGTCTTGCATACCTCTATGACAGGGGTGACTGATGGCGCTGGATATGACAGGCTGATTTGTGTCATACACATTTTCTCTGGGTAATGTGTTTCTCATATTTATATATCATACTGTATGTCTATAAGTAGTCCCTCACACGAAAACACCTGAGGTGTCCTGCTGACATTGTTTGAGCTGGAATGAATGTAGAGTAGCTGACTGCTGCCAAACTAGAAAAAGAAGAACACATTTCTATCACCACATGAAAGGTTCACAGTTTTAACTTAGAATAGTTGAAATTAGTTATGTACATAGCCTTTGTATCAGTTGATCTGGGTGCAATCTCGGTCAGCCCTGGGAGTCTTGGAGCCATCAATGGTGACAGTGTGGTTGGGAATTTTCTGATAAAGCCATGTCTAAAAAAGGCACATCTTCTGTTGCTCATCCATCTTTTTAATCAGAGATCTCACATTGCCCTTGATAAGAGGGCAAGGAGGTTATGTGTTTGGGAGTTTGTCCGTCTGTCTGTTTGTCTGTGAACAACATAACTCAAAAAGTAACAAATGGATCTTGATGAAATTTTCAGGAAATGTTCAAAATGGGATAAGGAAGAAGTGATTAGATTTTGGAGGTGATCTGGATCACTGTCTGGATCCAGGACTTTTTTTTTTTAAGGATTCTTTGTCATTGTGAGATAGGGCCGTTTCCACCATATGTGTATATAACTCCACAATAAATGGTGGGATTGCTTTGCAAAAGAACACAAACAATACTTGAGAACTGGAATATGATGTATTTACTCGGTCATCATAAATTTCAACACTGTCAGCTAACAAACTATGGTACAAACCTGCAACTAACACCAAATTGTATGAAATGGGGTATAACATTAAAGTAGGGCTAAGGTGTTTCGGGACAATCACAATATGCTTTGCGGGGGTCTGCGCTCTCTGAATGTTTTTTTAGTCTAGTTATTAAAATGAAATGCTGTATTTAATTATATTTAAAGTTCTGTTTTTTTAAGTATGAAACTCATGTTTGGATATGTAAAGGTGGGCACTGGGGGAATCAACTTTGTTTGTGATACGATCAAGCTGCACTTCATGCCTGAGTTGAGAAATGACAAGAATCTGCCGTTATTGAACACGCTGCATGAGAACATGATAAGTCAGCATCATTTTTTTCTCTGCAGGAATGTCACACTTCCACAGAAATGAGATATGCAAGGTTTGGGATTCAATCCAGATATGGTCATGCCAGCATCCCCCTCCCACACACACATACACACACATACACACACACTATGGATTGTTTGTTCCTCTTTCTTTTTCGTTGCATGCACATCATGAGCCAGCATGTACGCACAATGCAAAACAAGTGCTCACTATCTAGTCAAAGTTCTCATTTTCTTAGGCCGTTTGCGTCCAGTGAGCATTTAGGTCAGAGTTTATTTGCTGTTAAGTGACAGTATAAATTTAATAGCTTGTTGTTAACTGCTAATCATGATGTGCTTAAGGTCAGCGTTACTTCTTGAACTTTTTATTCACCCTCTGACTTCTTTCTGTTTCCTGCTCTTGCCCTGATGAAAGATAATGAAACCACTGTGTGATAAATGACAGATTCTGCTTTATGTTTGAAAAGAATCAAATATCATAACAGCACTTGGAGTTTGAGCTCCCACTTGTGAGTTAAGCGTAAGAATGAAGACGATCAGACTAATGTCTGAGGCATCGCAAAAGCCAGTAGAGGTTTGTTTAGGGGTGTGCAAACCCCAAACGATACAAACAGAATTAAATCAAGACAATGGAGAGATTTACTTGAAATTATTAAATCAAATTGAACATTGTCGTTGGAGAGTGCTGTTTATCAAACAGATGATGTGATTGCTAGAATAATAAATTACATTTTGTTACTTTAAATGCTTCCTAAATCATCTCAGAGGCAGGGACTGTTTTATAGTGTTATTATGGATCTTAAACTGTTATGAAGTGATAAATGAGTGGATTTAAACATGCAACTTTTAAAATGAATTCATGGCTTAGAACTAAAAATGGAATAGTTGGAAATCTCTAAGTCTAAAAAAGAGCATTTAAAAGATCTTGGACAGATTTTGGACATGTCTGCTGGTTGTTGATTGTGGCTGGTGTGGAACAACACCTTGGTCTACGGGCTATCAGTGAAAACTCTCCCTGTGTATTGGGTGAAGTTTCATTATCATTCTCGGTTAAGGAAAAAAAGTCCCACAGGGTTTTTTTTTTTTTTTTTTTTTTTATGAGGTTGTGTGTACATGAGGATATGTTTGCGAAAGAAGACACAGCTCAATGGCCTGTTAATTTTACTTGGAATAAAGAAGATGTCGTCTTTCTGTAGAACGTCTGGCACGAAACTTGTCTCTTCCAGAGAAACGTGATCCACCTCTGCTTAACAATGAGGAAGAGTTATCAAAACACACTCAGGCTATTAAGCAATCTATAACTTTGTCATGTGTTTGATACAATGCTACCACTGTCTCATCCACTGACCACCTCTAATACTTTAAAGTCACTTCCACTGCTACGCTGACGACTCTCAGCTCTAATTGTCTCCCAAGCTAAGCTCAGTCCTGGTTTAATCCTGGTTCTCTCACCACTGAAAACCTGCAGGTTTGCGTTTTCCTGCAGTCTGGAGTCTGGGTGTCATCCTTGACAGTAAAATCTCTGAGGAAATTCTCAGCTTGAGCAAATGAATTGTTGCAAATTCTTGTCCCCTCCCAACATTTAAGAACAGTTGTTTCGTGAAGTTGTGAGGTTTACCTTAAATGTCAAAATTCATTGTGATTACAAAGGTAACATCATAATATTTATCCATATTAATCCTTTGACAGCAGTTGTCATGATTTTCCAACATCAGGTCTTGCTGAGTTCTGTATCAGATGCCACAAAATCTTTATTTTATACCTTTAAACTCTGCTTAGTTGAGGGGAGTGATCCATACACACAATATTTACATCCTTTTTTCTGTCTGTATTTAGAGATAGTTAATGGTGTAAAATACATTTTTTTATTTTAAAAGATTTCAGGCCAACCTGTTTTAGTTTTAAATCACTGTATCATCGACATAATGAGGAATGTTATATAACCCATTAGCTCTGACACGAGGGGGAGGTTGACAAAACAAAAAGAAGGTGATAGATCATAATTCAGTGGAAGGCAGAAAGACTGCCAGGTAAGATTTCACTGTAACCGAAGGCCTCTTATCATGATACATCCTCGTGTCTCTGCACAACTGGATTGCAAAATATTTTGTTTACTTAACCTTTTACCCCCACTTTGCGCCCTAGCTCCGCCTTCGCTTCATTTTTTCTTCTCTGTAAAATTCTTCTCATTTGGTTATTGCACGTCTTTCTTTCAGAGGGTCTGTAAACAGCTCAGTTATTCTGTCAATAAACTTGTTTGATTTGTTGACGACTTAAACCGAGCCAGACATGTGGATCGCCAGTGACAGCAATTTTCTTTGAAGTGTCAACACAGTGAAACACCCTGCAGACGAGTGTACAGAAATTCTTTTAAAATCTGTTGTTGTTGCTTTCTTCTGACTACATATTCTCTGTGCACATTGAGAAACAACAGGTTTCCTCTGATCTAGGGTTACAAACAAGCGCCATAGAGACAACCCCCTGAGTCTGCGGTTAAATAACGCGCAGGACTGTTTTTATGCACAACAGACCACATGTGAGGGAAGAGCCTTAAAATGGGCTGGATAAGGCCCACAAACAAAGATTGGCCTAACAGGTGATAACTGTGCCCTTTGGTTTTACTCCTGTGCACACAAAAATGTAAAGAGAGACCTGGGGGTTGGATTTTCAAACTATAATGCTGCATTTTTAGAACAAAAATCCTTTACTGTTGGAAAAAAAGTCACTGTATGTGGGATTTTAAAAGCTGTGGCATCAAGAAAGCCACCTGTGCTGACGGTAACAAATAGCACAAGACCACAAAAGACAAGCAACACAGCCGTCACTTACAAAAGTGTCTGTACACAAACACTGAGACAACTACCATAAACATGTGGTTTACCAGAACTTTCACCTGCTCAGAGTCAGATTAATTGAATTTCAAACAGTCCAAAAGATGTTTAAACATTAGAGTCAAGGCACTTTAAACAAAATTGATTTTTAAAAATTAGCAATATTTACATTTCATATACAGTATGTATACAAGGTACTCATTTGCAAGCTTAACTAAAGCCTCCGTTGCCTTTTTTCCACCTTTCCCTGTTTTTAATACAAACACTTAATATATTTTTATGACTTCAGGAAACAAGAGTTTACCTCCTGCCTATAACCACACAAGCAGCTCTCAGAAGCTGTGCACAGTGCTGACAGTGATACTTCATGCTGCAGTCGACACTAGTCTTGCAATACACTCTTGAAATCATGCTAGTTCCAAATAGATGTATCACTCTTTATCGTAGCTTGATTTGATTTGATTTTTATTTTTCTCAAACAAGCACACGCATAAAAAAACAGTAAGTGTAAAGGGAAAAAATGAAACACCATGACAAAGTGAAAGTTCAAGAAGGGGCTGAAGGAGGCAAAGCTTATCAAGTTCAGCCCCCCTCGTACACTGTCATATGATTTTAAGATACATAATACATAATTCATAGTCCATATGATCTGGAATGGTAAAAAATTCAACTTTCATAAAAAAGTGTCGTGATTTAAAAAAATGGGAACTAAATAAATTCTTTAAAAATATAGCACAACATTAGCTGTCTAATTCTTTATAGCTGAACAAGAGTGCTTTTTGTAGTTGCTTTTCAATTGTTGAAGTTAATGCACATTTTTAAGTCCTCATCTAGTTTATTCCACAATTTTACACAACAAAAAGAGATGCACATACTTTTCAGAGTTGAATGGATGTTGGTTGTTTAAAAATTACATTTCCCTCTTAACTTGTATACTCCCTCTCTAACCGTGAACATTGTTTGGATGTTACCTGGTAAAGTGCTCTTGTATGTATTTCCCCATACCTCAACACAGTAACATAGATATGGATGGATAAGTGCATAGTACAAATTCTGAAGGGACGTCTGATCGAAAACATTTTTAGCTTAATCAGAACTCCAATACTTCTATAAAGTTTGCTGCACCAGTATTTAGTATGAGGTTTCCAGGATAGCTTATGATCAATTAAAACACCAAGAAACTTAAGTTGATAGACTCTTACAATTTCTGCATTTTCACTTTCCAATTTCCTTTTCCTTAGCTTATGAACATATGCTAATCAGCAGCAAATATAATGTACAGATGAGGTCTCCAGCTCCTTTTGTTGAACAATTTGATGCCAAAGTACCAGCTATAACAGGTGCCAACATATTGCTGTTAGGGACTTTGAGTGAACTGTGGTGTTGTTGATGTTAGGGTGAAGCTCTTAGTTTTGGCCAAAGTGGATCTAGAACTAACGAGAAAAATCTCTGTTTTATTTTTGGTTAGAAAAAGTTGTGAGAGACCCTGTATGAAACTCCACGTGGACAGTCTGTGAGGAAAACTGGTGGAACCACGGAGTTTGGTTTGGAGGACAGATGGAGCTGAGTGTCGTCGGCATAGAGGTACAATGAATACAGAATTTTCTGAAAACTACACTTCACAGGACAATAGTAGCTCCAACATAAATGATCAGAACTCATTAATGTATCTCAAAAATGGACTGTACGATATATGGCAGGAGCATCTATGACATCACACATTTGTTCGTGATACAGAGTTTTAACGCCCAAGATCAGTATCAGTTCACAGACTCATGCTAGCTTTGTTTGAGTTAGGATGAGGTAAAGAGGCGGGACTTTAGCCTCTTCGCAGAAAGCTACAGGGTGGCCACCTGACAGTCAAGTCAGCCATGCCCCCTCATGGTCAAAGTCATAAGTTTAATAATAAGTTTAAAGAAAAATGGGGGGGTTGTTGCTTTCTTTAAGCTTTGTTATTAAAAAAGGAAGAACTTGAATTTTGATTTTCAGTGAACAGGGATTAAAATGTTTTGGCTTCTTTTTTTTGGGTGGATGGTTACGGTTAGGATTAGGGTTGAGGTTGGGTTAAGGTTAGGTGTTATGGGGCTGTTGGCCTCCATATAAAAAATGGCGTTTGTCTGGGTTTTGGTTGGGAAACTGTTAAAAGGTGGCAGTTTCGCACTAGCTTCATTTAGTCTCTCAAAACACACACACACCCACACACACACACGCCCACACACACACACACACACACACACACACACACACACGCACACACACACACACACACACACACACACACACACACACACACACACACACGTGCAAGCCTCTCTCTCGGGTATGACACATGAATATCATCGAGGTGTGTTGCGACCGCATAAAAAAAAAGTTAAACCATGATACACACTCAGTGGAACCATCCTCGATTAGACACACGTGCACAAACACACACACACACATTTATTCATTTGATTGAGATGGATGTGATCCCCCAGCAGATGTTCGGTACACTGGGCACAGTCAGCTGTGGTTTGGACAGGTAGCTGTCTATCTAATCTGTTTCTGTTTGTTGTTGTTGTTGTGCATGCAGACACACATCATGGATTGTCCCTCTTCATTTTTTTACCTGCAGCGAAACTGTAGTTACATCTCCAACACAAAGACAGAAAGTGACAGACTATTTTCTCCTTTCTTCAGGCTGTAATGACACAGCAATGAGACGCTTTAAAGCCCATTATGTTGAATCTTCCACTGCACATCAACAAAACAGTCTGAAGTGCTGACAGGAGACACACCTCTTTCTCTTTGTGCTCCTCCAGACTCCCCGTTATTAATTTCCATTTGATCCAGACTGATAAACCTATTTATGACGAATCGTAAACAAGACACACCTTTTCACACAGGTAAGATGGATAAGCTGCCAAACTATAAGAAAGGGAGGCTCAAACACAAAAACATTTTGATATCTGCAAATATGTGTGTCCCACTTGACTCAAAAGATACGGCCATAAATAAAGAGATGATCATTTTTATAGAGGATAATGTCTAAATGATTTCCAGGCTAATCTGACAGCTAAATAATAATAATATAATAATTAATCAATAATAATAATAATCTATGGTAATATAAAATGGCTTCTACCAAATATGTTTATGATCATCCTTCAGAATTACATCTGTTTTCACTGTTGTCCATCACTTGAGCTCTGTATGTTTTTTATTTTTGGGATTATCAATGTCTACAAGGAGAACAATCACATCTTTGTGTTTCCTGCACATGCAGACTGTCAGTATGTTGTAACCACAGACACGACTCCGTAAGAACAAACACGTTTTATGTTCGTTTTTTTTTTTTTTTCTCTTTCTCTCTGCAATGCATTAAAAAAAATCTGCCAAGCTCAAAAATTCCTGTGGCTTTAAGTTTTCTCAGCGCAGATGTATTCAGAGAATGAGAGGAGGCTATCTGTGTGAAGACGTGTACGTGTGTGCGTGTGGTGATGCTATTGAGGGTGAGTAAACCTCCAGGCGATATTAAAAATATCGTTAATTGAAGCATGAAATCATCCTGAAGGAAATCAATCCACCCCTATAAAGAATGTAAAAGGGCACAGACTCAAAAAGCAGTCATTGTCCTTCCTCTAGTTGATGTAAGCAATGATTAAAGGTGACTCAGGAGGTTATTTCCCATGTGCTCTATTTGTTGTTGACGAATTATGATCCATCAAATTTTACGGAGCCACAACAGGAAGCTTGACTCTGAGAGTTTAACCTCATGTGTGAGCAGAGGTGAAAGTGGTTTCACAGGAGGGCAGGGCTGTAGTTTGATTTACGACGGGGTGGGGCAGCATTGATACTAAAACTGATATTAAACACCTGCATGCAAAACAAACTCACGCCAAAGATATCAATACAAGTCACTTAAGTTATAAAGCACATTTATACAGCTTTAAAACAGCAGGAGTTGAATGAAAGTGCTTTAAAGTTGATGCAGGAAGTGAAGAATCTGCCTCATGATTTAAGGAGTGATGCAATAATACAAACAGAAACAACTCTTCTAATAACTGTAGTTAAGGGAATCTTTTAATAATTAGTAGGGAGAAAGAAAATGGAGATGTCAATGGTGAAGAAAAACAACCTAATTTGAAACAGGGGATTATTTCAGAGCCTTAGAGCAGCAACTGAAGCATGCTCACCTCTGGCTGTTTGGTAAAAGCTTGAAAACTCAGAAAAATTGTTGCTGGTGGAATAAAGTGACTTAAGATGAGCAGTTCAGGTAAAGATCAAACTGATACTTTTTATTTCCAAAAAACAGGCAGAAAATTCTTAGTGTTTTTTTTTTTCATTTCAAAAGAAAAGGTGTGGTGCATTTTCTTTATTCCAGTTTAAAGTCTAACTGCAATGTTTTGACTCATTTTTAGTTATGAAAGTGTGAAATTAGTCATCTCCTGGCCAATGTATAGTGAGCAGGTGGATATGCAAATTGGCCACTATGGTTGTTCTTCCCCTTTGTTGTCCCTGTATTCTCTTTATTGCATGGACACTTTGATGTGACAAGTTGCGTGTCTTTTTAGATAGGTAATGAATTTTAAATCCTAATGATAACATTTCAGGCTGCCTACTGCTGGAAATTAGCCATAAATGCTAAAGCTGCCTCTTTTATGGTGCAGTAGATCAAAGGGGACTGACCATGAAACAATAAACAAATAAACTCAACTAAACCGAATCACTCTGATAAAGGTGTGTCATCTGCATATAAGAAGTTTATAGAAGATAAAGAAAGATATTAAAGCTGAAGGGAGAGGCTCTGACATTCAACCTTGGGACTCCTCCTCTCCCCATTTATGTTGGGCTGTAAAACCTCAAACCTGTTGCCTCCTGGCCTGGCTCCACTCATGTGGGTTTTGATTTGTAATCAAGCTAAATATGACCTGTTTTTGACAAGGTATGTTTCATTTTGAAAGTCACTTAGCATTTTTAAGTTGTTTCCATGCACAACTTTCTGTTGTGTTCAATCTGCTTTTTGTAAATTGACGCGTCACATCCCAAGGACTGGGACCTGCTGGAGCACGGACGCAGCCAAGACACAACGGAGAAGATCCAGTGTGTGTTGATATACTGACTTGAATAGAAATCTATCTGATCCAGTGCTGTGTCAGACTGGTGTTGCAACCGGTGTTTCTTGACTATAATATATTCCCCTGGAAAAAAAAGTTTAAAAAAAACAATCAAGGGATGTTGTACAAAAGTTTATACCACACATTGAATGTCAAATTTTACAGCTGTCATACCTGCTCTGTTCTGTACCCGTGGGGGTCTTTGCTGCTCTCCCTGCATTGGCTTGTCATGTATGCACATGAAAGAGGCGTGCCCTCACCACATGGAGGGGCAGGTAGCTCCCAGAACAGAGCTGTACCACCCAAACTTAACTTCCAGTATGCAAATTTTACATTCTTTCGATGGGAGTGGTTCTGAGTGAAATAGAAGATGCTGCATTCATTGCTTTACACTGTGCCTACTCAATGAAAATGATCATTAAAAAGAAGTAAGATATTGTTAGACTGTAATCACCTCCATGGGAGTTTTAACAGTGAACAGATGAACACACGTTCACAGATGGTGCCACCCTTGAATCAAACATTCTGGATGAGCGTGCGTCATTTGTTGGTATACTGTGTTAATAACGTGGTGCTCACTGAGACAATAAAGGAAGTCTGCAGTGGAGGCCTTTGAGTACAGTAAACTCATTGTTATGTTCGAGGAAACATAAATCACCTTTTTTTCCACGAAGCTTGGTTTGACTCCAGGAGAGTGGTGCACCTCGTGCCTTGAATTGCGATTGGCTGATCAGATGTTTGCTTTGAGGAAGAAGTGTCAGCAGCTTAACAAGAGTCACCGACAGGAGAGCAGCTGAGTGTGTGTAGTCAAGAATTATCCCTGACATTTTGTTAAACTCTTTTAATACCTCTGCCAAGGAAGTTGTGTTTTGGGAGAGTTTGTCTGTTTGTTTGTTTGTTTGTTTGTCTGTGAACAACATAACTGAAAAAGTTCCCAACAGATATTGATGAAATTATCAGGAAATCTTCAAAATGGGATAAGGAAGAAGTGATTAAATTTTGGAGGTGATCCGGATCACTGTTTGGATCCAGGATTCTTTATCGATGTGAGATCATATAACTCCACGATAAATGCTCGGATTGCTTTGCAAAACAAAACAAGACAAGGTCACCATCATTTTTGATAGATGTAAAAGTACGATCCAGATCCTGGCAATATTCTGGATACTAAGATCCTGAATATGAAATATGTGCTGGGTTATCATCATTTTCAACACTGTCAGGTAACAAATTATTGTACAAACCTGCAACTAACACCAAATTGTAGCAGACAGTCTGCTGAAAGGGAGGATGACATTAAAGTAGGACTTAAGTGTTGCGTGATAATCACAATATGCTTGGAGGAGGTCTACACTCTCTGAGTGCTATTCTAGTTCATTTTAATTCGATATTTTTACTTAATAAATGTTTGAAAAATGTATTATTACTTTATTTCTGTCCTTTTTAAAGTATTGGATACGTTTCTGTATCATTCTTGAAGTTAATTTCATTTAATCTTTAGCCTGGATAGAAGTCCAGCCAACTGGAATTGCAAAAAAATTGAACATAACTTATTATATCTGGGATTAAATTTTTAGATTGAGTCACGGAGGGTCAAAGCAGTTGAGTAGATATTGTCTTTATCAGTTTATATTCTCTTATAATGTCAGATAATCTTGCGTCATAATGTGTGTTTGCTGAGTATAACTGCACCAATTACCTGACTCATTTTTTATGATCTATCTATGATGTATAACCCATGATTAGACATTGCTTCTTATACAGTCGACCTACTGTACACCTTCAGAGTGTGTTTTTGCTGCTGCAGACGGAACAGGCCTGAGGGAAGTCGCCCAGTCATTCAGAGCCTAGCTGGAATAATGCCCGCTTTGAAAAAAGAAGACTCCCTCGCAACACAATCATTGATTCTTATACAAGAAGGGTGTGGCGAGCACTGAAAGAGACTTTGGGCACGAATATAAGTTGTGCATGTGTTTGTGTATGTGTGCAGATTGGAGCTGTGTGCCTCTAGATCAATGTGTGTGTATTTATGTGTGTGTGTGCAAATTGGGTGGGGGCTCAATGAATCCTCACCCCACCCTGCAGGGAGTAGCTCTTCCTCTCCAGGGTTCAGAAATAACTAACAGACAGCTTTATTGTTCAAGGAAAACTGTCTCTGTCTGTCACACACACACACAAACACACACACACACACACACACACACACACACACACACACACACACACACACACACACACACACACACACACACACACACAAACACACACACACACACACAAACACACACACACACACACACACACACACACACACACACACACACACACACACACACACAAAGACCCCCCTCTCCTTTTACAGATCTGAATAACTGACAAGCAGAGTCTTGGTTACACCCTGGCTCTGAGGAAGGGAGGAAGAAAGAGGGTGAGAGTGTGTGGGTGTGCGTGCGTGCGTGTGTGTGTGTGTGTGTGAGAGAGAGAGAGAGAGAGACAGAGAGAGAGAGAGAGACAGAGAGAGAGAGAGAGAGAGAGAGAGAGAGAGAGAGAGAGAGAGAGAGAGAGAGTAAGCAGGGGGTATAGGGAGGGGTTTTGTGGACACTCGATGTGCTGACAGGACAGCGGTGGTCACACCCAAACTGTGGCGCCTGACCTTCTACAACAAACAGAAACACCCTTACACACACAGACACAGACGCAGATACACACACACACTTAAATCCTGTAACATCATCCGTCCTACTTTTCCAGAGAGGATGTCTTTTCCCTGCTCAGCCTGTTACTCCATGTTAGCAGTTTGTGACTCAGCAGGATGACAACAATATGCCTTTCATAATCTGAGCCTCAGTTTCACCCTGAGGTCACTGCTGGACGCTCGGCTGCAAACTTCAAACTCAGAAACTCAGAGGGGGGATAGAGTCTAGATCCTATCCACTACTGGACTTAAATCAGGGGTGTCTAAACATTAGATTTTTATTAAATTGACATATTTATAAATGGTGAAAGTAACACATGAATGCTCTTACTCTGAACTATTTTTAGTAATTTCTGTAAAAATCAGCCACTGAAAGTATTTTCAAACAAACCTGTGCCATCATCACAGACTGATGAAATCAAAGCTCACCTGTCCTCCAATAGTCTCTTCATACCAGGTGATAAGTGATCAGTTTTCTTCAGTGTTAGTGCTGCATAACCAAGCGCAAACTCTGCTTCTGACCAATGAAAATGTTCTCCATTAGGGGGCGTTATGTGGAAAATATGTCAGGGTTTTTTTTGTCAGGATCAGGATCTGGGTTTTATCCGAATTTTTTTCCACAATTTTTTAAAGACTTTTTCCCCTACAACGTTTCATGCTTTATGTCTAAGGCACAATTGTCTCTTATTTTGCACTATTTCGTAACTTTAATCTCATCTTGTGTCTAATGTGTCTATTGATCTCTGGATGTTCATGAAGCACATTTTCCCATCATTATAAAAACATTAATTTAAAGATGTCAGCTGTAAGAGTTGTTGAGTTTCTGCAGAATGTACAAAGCTTTAGCTTTATATAAGTAGCTTATGCACAGTCTAGATATAGTTTAGTGAGACGTGAACAGACACACTTTGGTTTTGTTTGTGCACTTGACAGAAAATGTGAATGTACCAGTGGCGATTGCTCTAAGACTGCAAGGGAAGCTCAGCATCCCCTAAAATGTCCCCAAAAAAGTGGTGATATGTACTGCTGTGTGTACATTTCATTGACAAAATATGCGCAAGAATTCCTTCATCTTTTGCTCAGAATCAGCTACCTATCACAGGTGACTGGCTCGACCTCCTTCTCATTTGTCCCGCAGCGTCTCGTCTTTAACACAGTTGGACGCTCAGCGTCTTCTGACTTCAGCGGGGAAGCATAGAGTTGGTTGTTTCACTGTGGAAACTGGACGGTCATTGGATAAACACTGGGCTTTGTCCCGCCCATTGGACGCTCAGCGTCTCTGGGGGTCTATGAGGCAGAGAGCTGGCCTGGACGCTGGGCTTCTGCATGATGGTTGGATGATCTGTCTGAGGCCGAATCCCTTTTTGATTGACAGTGAATTGAGCCAGTCAGCGATCTTGAAGTATAACCCTCCACTGGAGCATCTTCTGAGTTCTACATTTACTTGTCCTGGACTGATCCGGAGGCTTTATCGATCCCCAGTGAGTTCTTTTGTTAAAAACGACGAGCGTTGTGTTTAAAGATTCTCTCTCTTTTCACCAATAAGCAGCTACAGCTACAGCTGTGGAGCTTCTCCCCCTGTCACTCACACTTACAGCCTGCAGGTGTAGAGAGGAGCTTCTCCTGTTTAAAGCGGCTCAAGTCTTACACCCGCAACACAATGGGCCAAGGCTGTTAAAGCAGTCTTGCTCTGCTGGCCATTGAGAGAACAGCGGTAAAATCCCTGGAAAAATCACCTGGTTGGTACGACAGGGTCACAGATCATTTCCTTGAAGAGGAACAGAGAGTAGAATTTGCGTTTAATTAAATCAAAAAATTTATGATGTAGGCCAGAAAAAAATGAGCTTCCCCTCCTTGACTGACCAGCAGCTGCCAATGGAATGTACATGCTTTAGAACATGATTAATTTCAGTGCCATCATTAATACATTATAAAATAAGGGTTGAATAACATTAGACCTTGGGCCACAATAATAGCATTGAAACAAAAACAAAAGATGGTCATTTGGGAACAAGAAATCCAGACAATCATTCATACATACAATGATTTGACAGACAGGTGGAAACAGAGATCAGACTTATAAAGTGCAATCAGAAAAAGAGGGAAACACAAAAAGGAATCATGTGAAACTAAACCAGACTAAAGAATGACAAAATAAACTGTAAACACTGAAGGCTTGACATGGAATGACACATGCAAGTAGGAATAAAACACAGGTCATGGGAAAAAGGCAAAACAAGAATTAAAAAATAGCATGGCAGTTTATGTGACTTCACAAAATTAAAATAATGTTCTTAGAAAAAAAGAAAACACACTGACTAATATTTTGGCAGACAGATCTTTTGAAATAAACCATGCTTCTTTTAAGGAAGTCCCAACTTTTCAAATTTGCAATGAATTAAAATGCAGCATTTTTAAGTCAGATCAATAAGAAAAAGAATTCCCCTACCAGCACAAAATAATCTGTCAGTAAAAGAGATGTGTTCAGTGATGACTTTTACAGGGTCATAAATGTTGTTGATGTTGTCTGCTTCGTTTCTGAAGTGGTCCTTCAGAATTTAATTCCAGATTTTCGCTTGGTTGATTTATTCTTAACCTGGGGTGTTAAAAAAGCGCAGATTGAACAAGCGTTGATATGTGTGCAGAGGCTGATGGTTCTGGTCTCAGCAGTTGCTAGTATGACTCCTTGTCATGACCTTTTTTCTGCATGTTGTATAAAAACTAGAATAATAAGAACCATAACACAATAATCTAATAATATGCTAAATGATGACACATAGAGCGGAATACTCCCGCGTCCATCTTTACTTTAAACTTTTTTTTTTTTTCTGTTGTATCTCACAGAAATAACCTTAATTCTACAATTTAGAAACTTAAAATTGATTTCCCAGTTGCTGAATTAACAATTTTTGCATAACCGCTGAGGCTGGAAATTCATTTTGTTTTGTAATTTGCACAAAAACTCTTATCCTATCATATAATGACAATAAATTCTGAAAACTGTTGAGGGTTTGGCTCAGCGCACTTCATTTTCAGCTCAAATATTATACCAGTCATAAATCATCGTTCATTTAAAAATTCCTGCTGTCAGCTTTAACCACAACCTGTTTTTACACCTCACACCTGCTGCTTTAACGATGCTTATCATCTCAGATACTTTCCTTTTTTAGATCAACGTAAAAACAAAATACATGGGAATGAGAAATTTACTGAAAACACAGAGCGCAGTGATGTGATGAGCAGGTTTTAATTTTGAGTAATGTTGACTAACAGACACAGGAGAGAATGTCGACTGTAATTGGAGGGTTTGGGTTTTTGAAAGGACACAAAAACTAGAAAGAGGATCACACACAAACACACACATTTAACAGCAGTTCAGACATGTGAAGCTGCAATCTGTGGGTGGTATGATGAAACACACACACACACACACACACACACACACACACACACACACACACAGTTATAGACAGTGATGTTGAAACGTATGGGGTGGGATATGTTTGCAACGTCTTTAACACTTTGAAGAGAGCGGTTGTGTCTGTTATCAAATTTCTAGCACTGATTGCTATGCACACACACACACACACACACACACACACACACACACACACACACACACACACACACACACACTCACACACACACACACACACACACACACACACACACACACACACACACACACACACACACACACACAAACACACACAAAGAAGAGAGATTTATTGATTAGATCAGAGGTGTTTTACAAAGATGAATGTGACATGATGATCTTGCAGGATGAACACTTTTTTAAACTAGAAAATCACTCAGAGAGCGCAGACCTCCGCCAAGCATATTGTGATTGTCCCGCCACACTTTAGTCCTACTTTAATGTTATACTCCCTTTCAGCAAACTGTCTGCTACAGTTTGGTGTTAGTTGCAGGTTTGTATGATAATTTATTACCTGACAGTGTTGAAAAATTATGATGACCCAGTACATATTTCATATTCCAGATCTTAGTATCCAGAATATAAGCAGGATCTGGATCGTACTTTTGCATTTGTCAGAAATTATGGTGACCTTGTCTTTTATTGTTTTGCAAAGCAATCCGACCATTTATTGTTGAGTTATATTCACATATGGTGAAAACGGCCCTATCTCACAATGATAAAGAATCCTTTAAAATAATCCTGGATCCAGACGGTGATCCAGATCACCTACCAAATATAATTACTTCTTCCTTATCCCATTTTGAACATTTCCTGATCATTTCATCAAGATCTGTTTGTTACTTTTTGAGTTATGTTGTTCACAGGCAAACAAACTCTCCCGAAAAACCTCCTTGGTCGAGGTAAAAATGTTCCATATTAACAAAAATTATACAAGAAATGATTGTAACTATAAAAATGTTCTGCAATTATTTATTGTACTGATGATAACGTATCAATGGCATGCTGTATAAACTTTGGATTGCATTTCCTGAAACTTACTGATATGTTTATGAACCCTTTTGTTCTAAAGCCTGACTCCAGTTTTAATAAGAGAAGAAGTCCTGTGGAGCTTCACAGGTCCAGTATAATCAGTAGCTCTCTTTATGGTCTTCATGACTGTAAATGCTACGGGTGAAGTAGCTCCTTATCAGGGTTTACTGCTTTATGAGCTGTCACTGAGTCTGTTTGACCTTTTGTACTAACCACACCGTCTCATCTCAGCACCCGATGTGTGGCTTCGAGTCTTTGAACAGAGCGTCATTAGATTACAGCCACCTAAAACACTTTGGACAGCACATAACAGGATCAGGTTGGTATTTGTTGGTGTATAAAAGTGAGCTGATAAATACTCAGCAGCAGGATGTTTACTGTTAGCTCAGCTCCAGGGATGATTTCCATCTGGAAAGTTACGCCAAAACTAACCTGATCTCACATGTAACAAATTAACCACATTTCAACTTAAAGAACACACTTTATTTCCTCAAATGATGTGTTTACTTAAACTTAGCACAAAAAATAATGCAAGTTGTGTTTGGTAGATTGTTTCTTATTGAAATGCTTCTTGGCGAGAAAGTGCCAAAAAAAAAAAAAATTGCCAAATCTTCTTTGCTTATGCCAACCAGCATATTCAGCACTGGCAGAGAAGATTTGGCAAATTTTTCATGGGTGCAACCCTCATTGCAAATAATGTATGTTCCCTGCAAATGTGGCACGGCTCAAATGGGAAATAAACAGACTTCCTGATAAGCTATGTAGCCACCACACTATAAACCCCGGATACGTTGAGTTTACTTGAAAAATGCCTCTAAACCAATAATCTTAAGAAAAGTAATGAATATAAAAACGTAAGTTAAATGAACTTAACATCATTAGTAGTTACAGAAAATAATTTTACTGAATGTCTACAATCAAATAAACTTGATATTTATTTGTTACAAATTAAAATATTAAGTGATGTTGAAAAATGTTGCATATCACTACAAAACATAACAAGTTGACCTTACTCAAAACTGAAAAGTGTCATATTAATAGATTTGCCTTATGAATCAAGTAAACGTAATAATAAGAAATTAAAGCCTATCTGAACAACTAAATTAAATAACATTTTAGAGTATAGCTGGGTCTCATATCCACAGCATTCCCTCCTTACTCATGGTTACAAATGCCGTCACAACAAAAAACAGCTCTAATTTCATAACTTTAGTAACCGTGAGTGAGGAGGGGTGACAGTAGATGTGAGACCCTGCTGTTCATTGAAATATTGTTCTTCAGGGGGCACAGGTTGTTTGAGCCCCACGGCTCCATGGCACAGGGTACTTATTGACCTTTGCAGTGCGCTTATGGTTAATATATTGATAAATTAATTTTTTGACTGGACTATCATGCTATTTAAGCCAATTTTGAAAATGTCAAGGGTATATTTATTTATTTTTGATGTAGACACCCATTCACACCACATAGAGCATAGACAGCTGATCAGTGCCACAAGGAGCACAGGCAGCTGGTTCATGCTGTGACGCACAAACAGTCCGTGTCAGGTGGAGCACAGACAGCCTGTGCCACTATACTTCATGTCTCGAAGTACAGCAGGGTCTCATATCGACTGCGTTCCCTCCTAACTCACGGTTACAAAACGCAGTCACAACAAATAATGATTTTAAGTTGTGCTTACTTAAACAGTAACAAAAGTTAAATCTACTGAGAAATTATTTGTTTCAACACTGAAAACTCAGAAATTTGAGTAAATTGAACTTACTAACACATTTTAAGTTTTTATAGCTTCAACCAATTGAGTAATTTGAACTTTGGGGTTTATAGTTACAAAAAAAAAAAAATCTACCAATCACGAATGACCCATTTTTTGGGCTAACTGTATCTCTATGGAGCCGTTTCCAGTTGATTTGCCCTCTCTGGCTCACTCAGGGTTGTAGGAGGAAACGTGTATGTGGTGGAGCTCAGTCCAGGGTGGGACAGGGGTTGGCTGCAGTGTGCAAGGATAAATAGATGCCAAGTAAAATAAAACAAAACTCAGAGCCATGGCACAACCCCTGGCACTGCGCTCAGCCCTGCAGTGAGACACACACAAACACACACTGATGTTGATTTTAAACCACAGTCACATGAGAAGTGTGTGCTCTCTCAACCTGTGGGAGCAGAAGAATAAGATAAGGCACGTGCGCATAGATTCATAACACAACACAGCAGCACTGAATGATATACCTAAGCCTTTAACAGGCACACACACGGCATGGGCAGGGCTGCTCGGTCAGGGGTTAAAAGGCTTTAAAATTAAACCCACATAAGCCCCACGGAGATCCTCTGGATTAGTGGAGTCTCAGTGTGGCTGGCTCTGGTGGTCTGCAGGGTGTGTCCACATCATCAGCAGTCATACAGTCTACCTGCTGATCACGCTCATTAGTGGAGAGAAGGGCGTGTAGCTCAAGAACCTGACTCTCTCTGTTGCTGCTTCATGGAAATCTCCGTCCAGGTGGAGTGTTTGGTTTGGATCAAACTCCTAAGCTGTGTCTTTAAAACCATGGATCTGTGGCACTGGCAGGATTAATTATGGTCTTTGGTTAATTACAGTGATTTTTCTGTTGATCCCTGTTACAGTCTGCTGTCTTGACCTCATTGAGGTGAAGTCAAAGGTCGTTTAAAGTGCAGTATCTGTAAAATATGCCAACAAAGTAACATTATAAGTACAGTTAGGTAGCGCTACGGTTTGAAACGTGACATCAAGCCAGCTATATATTAGCGACATTGGCAGCCCGTTGTGCCGACATATCTGTAGGCTAACACGACAACATGTAAACACTGTCAGTTTGTATGTAGTTTAGTAGCTGTTTATATTTAGCATGGCTGGCAGTCCGGTGCTCTAAGACATGTCCGTAATGTGTAACGTTAGTAAATCCTGGTTATGTCCCGCCAGTCATCTACCAAGCAGAGCTAACGTAACCTCACTCTTCATTTTATTGATAGACTCTCAAGTTTGAACAGACCACTGCAGAATAACTGCTGACTGTGGGTTGGAGTCAACATTGTCACAAACTGCTTAGCCCTTGTGTTAGCCTGTAGCTCGGCTGTATCACTCCTCTGTTTATCTTTCTTCTGCTATTCTGTCCTTTTTCTGTCGGACAGTTAGGCTCCTGTGTCCACCATCACCACAAAATTAATCACAGAAATTGTTTTTAGCAGAGAAAAACACACATCTCTGTGTTTTATCTCTGCTCACAACAAAACTTCGTCAGCCAGTGTGGTGTTGTCATGCATACTGTGCAGTAAATCAGTCCGGTCCTGGTTGACCCAAACTGGAAGCTAAGAAGTAGCTATTTAAAAACAACCTGTAACCAGAAATATTGAAGCTAACAATCTCATTTTCATTTTCAAACTCCTCACAGCCCTTTTAAGCTACTGTATCTTTGGGAACCTGACAGAGCCAGTATGGAACATTTGGCCATGTTGATTGGCAGAGCAGCAACAGAGGCTGGTTTTCCTCTGTCTTAACCCTCTGGGATCCCCGGGACCCAACAGGGTCCTTTTTGCAACTTTAAAATTTTCAAAAGTCAATATTTTTGCCTGTGTTAACACTAATGATATGAGATTTTCCAAAGATTTTTGGTATAGACCAAAGTTAAAAATTCCAACCTCATGTCTCATCACACCCCCACAGTTTCAAAGTTACACGCACACTGCACGTTCAGATCCCTTGGCCCTCGAGGGTCCCCATTGACGGCCATTCAAACTACTCTTTTTTGATATGCTCTAATTAGCCATCCCATAATATTATTCCTGTGACAACCTTTTCAATCTAAGCCTCTGGGTTGAAAATTTAAGATTTTGGCATTTTTCATGGAACTACATATTTAAACCCAACATAGCAGCAGAGCTAATTTAGGGGTCTCAGTCGAGTCCCTTCTTTATATTTTGTTGTATTACTGCATAGGAATAAAATCATTTATCAAAACAAAAATAGTCTGAATAAGTTGGTAGTAAGGTAAATGTGTGCTATGAATGTGTTTGAGAAAAAATGTGGTGTATGTGTAATGGGTACTTGTGAGGAAAGTTGCCTGCCTCTCATAGCATACCTGCCTCCTCTCTGTTTCGAGACATCCTTACACAAACATACAGAACTGCCCAGAGACAGACACAAAAGAAAACATCTATTGGTTGTCACAAAAGGTCAAAGATTTGTTTGATCCGTAAAACTATAAATAAGACCAGTTAGGTCAGAAGCCATTTTAGATTCAGAAAATGAAAAGGAGGTACAATACAGTAGAGGCTCTTGCTGCTGTTCCAAGGCCTACGATGGATAAATATGAGCTGCTCCAGAAATAATAATGCATCAAAATCAGTGTTGCTATAATTTATCAATTTACACAAGGCTCTTATTATTTTAACTCAAAGAATCCACTCTGCACTCCAAACTTAGAAAATATATTATCAGGTTTTCTTGGTAAAATAGCAGGTGCCAATAAGAAGAAAAATCCAAAAATGTTGAATATACAGTGGGAAAAATAAGTATTGAACGTGTCAACTTTTTTTCTAATTACATTTATTTCCAAAGCTGCAATTCAAACAAAATTTCTCCCAGACATTGGTATCAACTCAAATAATCCACACATGGCAAAAAATGTTTCTCATCTCATGGTGTTGGCAAACTTCATATAACTGACGGAGCAATGAATGGAGCCATGTATGGGAAAATTCTTGATATGAATCTGCTGCCATCCACCAGGATGATGAAGATGAGACGTGGCTGGACCCTCCAGCAGGACAACCATCCAAAGCACACGGCAAAGTTGACTCTCAAATCGTCTCAAAAATTCGGCCACACTGCTCACCTGAGCAGTGTGGCACCATCTTTGAAAATGAATCTTTGGAGATAATTGTGATGAGAAAAAAGTTGACGCTTTCAATACTTATTTTCCCAACTGTATTTCAAAAGTGAATAAAAACTTGTTCGTTCTGAATAGATCTGAAGCTAGTTAAGAGGATTAGGTTTTGAAATGGAAGAAAAAAATATATGTATGATTTTTATAGCCTATTTTTCTGCAGGGACCCTCGAGGGTCCTTAGGGTACCAAGTGTGATTTTTTTTTAAATAGACCTGCTTTTCTCTAAAAATACTAATGCATCAAAATCAGTGTAACTATAATTTGTCATCATATACAAGGCTCTAATAACTTCCATAGTAGTAATCCACTTTGTATTTCAGATTTTGAAAATATCTCATATTATGTAATTTCCTTGTTATAATGGTAGGAACCAAACATGAAGAAATGATAAGAAAATATGAAAATTTTTCAATAATAAACTCACATTTATTTTTTTCTGTTAAAAGGTCAAGCTAAAAAAAGGTTTGAGCTTTTAAAGCAGGAAAAAATATTAATTCATAAGATTTTTATAGCACTTATTCTCCAGGGACCCTCCGGGGTCCTTAGGGTACCAAGTGTGAGTTTTTTAAATAAACCTGCTTTTCTCTAAAAATAACAATGCATCAAAATCAATGTTACCATAATTTATCTTCATATACAAGGCTCTAATAACTTCACCTCAAACAACTCATTCTGCAATTCAACTTTTATCATTTTTGCATTTCTGTCCTAAAATAACAGGTGCCTTTTTGAGAAAAATGTCATAAAAATGTAAAAACTAGTATTAAAATAGGTGAAAGTTTGATAGGTTTGGTTAGGGCTGAAGCTAGATAAGAGGTTTAAGCTTTGAAAGTGGAAAAAAATATTTACTTAGAAGATTTCTACAGCATTTTCCTTCAGGGACCCTCGAGGGTCCCCGGGATACTAAGTGTGAGTGTTTTTTGAGGGATCCCAGAGGGTTAAGGATCTAGAAGTGAATGCTGAGTGAACCTGTGTGCAGTTCAAGAGATGAACATAAAATTCTTTGGCCTCCATTTTTCCAATGATCTGTGTTTTAAGACAATGACAAAAGTAAAAATTGAAATAAATGTGAATGATTATGTGACAGTACAAAAAAACGCCTAAACAACCAAAAATGTCACTGACTCCCCGCAGTACCTCCACAGACCCCCTTGTTGAAGACCTCTGATATAAATTTATGATCTGAGTGCTTTTCTTTTATCCAGATGGAAAATGTAGAAATAGAAAGCGAGAAAAAAAGAAAGATTATGTGAAAACTGACTAAAACCTGTTTTCAGTAAGGGAAGAGTCCACATGAGGAAATATGTTGATGCATACGATTCAAGCACTAAATGTAATGTCTGAATAAGTTTGATCCATTTCACACTGTAGCACTCTATTTCACTGCTTGTGGGACTGTGCTGACATCCCAAAATTTTGGAGGATGTTATTTTTTTTTTTATCAGTGTAAGAAAATCCATAGACATAGTCCAATGTGCATACTTTTTTCGTTTGTTTTGTTAGCTGTGTGCTCTTTCTAAAAGAGAAAAGGCAATGATGGACCGATGTCTATTACAGATGAGGCGCTCAGTTGTGCTCTGTTGAAAAAATCTGTGTAAGACCTCTCATGGCCGTTGTTTCAAAGAATCATCAGCAAGTCTGAGTCTTGAAAAACAAACATATAGAGTTAGAAAGGAGGCTTTAAAATTTGGTAAAATTTGGCAGCTGCTTTTTTTTTTGGTGTCATTCTTTTATTACATGCATATATAAATGATGTTCCTGGAAGCTTATACTTACATGACCATACAGAGTCACTCAACAAAGAGGTGTACCTCAAGGGTTCGCTTTGGGACCACTTCTTTTCTTATCTTTTATTAATGATCTTTAGCTCACTTTTTCTAACTGTTTGAGATAGTTGTATGCTAATGAAAATCTGATATATATCTTTAAGCCATCTGTATCTCCAATACAAGATCCCCTTCAACCTAATTTTGGGGTTTTACAGATCTGGTTTTTAACAAATCAATACTTAGTAAAACCAAAACTGATAAAGAAACTTAACTCCTAATCTCAGTCTTTTAGATCAAAATACAAAGATGGCAGATTTTGATAGTGAAGATAAATCAAAATTGTAAAATGTAAAACACACTGATCATATTATGAAGAGTTCATTTTAGTGTTGGTGTTGTGTATCGTTTAAGCAGTTTTTACTTTCAGCACCAGACAGTTTATGTGTGAGTGATACTTAATAATAAAAATCTTGCATTATTCCCAAACCTCAAACGTTTTTTTACTCTGAGGTTAAGGTTCAGCTCTAGTCGCTTCTTCCTCCGTGTACACATGCACACTCACGTGGCCTCAACTTGCCCAGACATGCCTTTCACTCAAACTACGCAGGAGTTCCTGGAAAGCAATGCACGTCTGTGTTTTAAATGCTGTGTACAGTACATTTCCATATGTTTGAAACCTCATATCAAGACTGTGGTGTTTAAAGTGACTGACATGTTTGGACAGGAGGTGGTATAATCTACACTTCTCATATCAGGCACATGACACACGCAAACAAACACACCTGAAAAAAGGGAACTGGCTTCAGATGTGTTGGAAGGATATGAAATGTATTTTAAAGAACAGAATTATAATCATCAATAAAAGAAAATGTGCAAGGAGAGTCTGGAGTAAAACTAAAACATCTTTACAGTGTAGATCAACAGATTTGTTGACATCAGTGAAGTGCACAGACACAGTAATACAAACATTAAGATACACACACACACACACACACCAAGCAGCAGCTTGGCCTGAAGGAATTCAGTGTGTTGAATACAGTAAATGACTCGTAGCTGACAGATTGTCTCCACAGCAAGTTTCCCAGTTAAAGTTTCAGACGTTTGAAGTCTCTTTTGTCCTGATTCAAAGTAACTGACGTGTCGACGTGTGTGTGGTTACTGTCTTTAAGTTTCTGCTGAACCTTCATCTACTTCCCGCTCGACACACATGGATTGTACTCAAAGGTGAAAAAACAGGAAGTGGATTTATTGTGTTTCTCTTCCTGTGACCTACTGAGGCTGAATGAAGTGATCAGGAAACAAACTTTGGAATACTGAGGAGAATCAACTGACTTCTGAATATGAGCACCAACATCATGTAGCTTACATCATATGAACAAAAACCAAACTGTGTCATGAAGTTTATTCTTCATCCGTCCCTTTAGCTCACTCCTCTTCTTACTTTGGAATCGGCTAATCTTTGTATTACTTCCATTGTAATATGTGCATCAATGACCAGCTCGTTTTTTTAATTAATGGGGGCAATCTTTGGCATCTTTAGCCTCCTTACATTCTAAAACACACAACACAGACACTCCGACACAAACGTACAATACAGGTGCAAATGTAACTGTTGCTTTGACAGTAGAGGCCCAGTGGGACAGTGCTATATTTGGGGACTATTGGTCAGAAAGAAAACGTGTATTTATCTTTATCAGAGCGCAGGAAGTGAGCACTGAATCATACTAAAGTTGTCCAGTCTTTAATTCAATTTCTCTTTCCACCTCATCCCATTTTTGTTCTATTTACGTTCTACTTTTCCTTCAAGTCCAACTTCCTCCGAGATTCCTCTTTTCATTAAAACAGTTTACGTCTCCCTCCACCTCTGCCTTCACTGCACCTCCACACCCGGCCCCTCCTCAGGTTGAGCTCAACATTTGGGAAATTATCAGGTGTGGTTATGAACCCTCAGGAAGAGCCAGAGGGTGGGGGAGGGAGTCCACAGTCCTGTACTCCAGCCCCTCCACCTCTTCTTTTTGTGTGTATCTCTCTGAGGGTGGGGTGACTGTGTGTCCATCAGGAGTGTTGTAAATGCCTAAGCTGGCGAGGAGGTCCTGGAGGCGTGTGACAGTACTCGCAAGCTGCTTCTTTTCCTCCTGCAGAGCAGAAACCTGCTCCTTTAGCCGACCCTCTGACTGGGCCAAAGACTCCACGCGACTCTCCAGGCTGCAAACTCGAGCGTGAGACACCTGTGTGAGACAAGTAAAGGGTTAAAACCAAAAACAAAATGTTTTTTTCTCTTTCAGTAAGCTGTTAGGCATTGGAGGAGAAGATTTGGCAAATTTCTCCTCTCCTCAGCTTTCCAACTTTTTGATTGCTGACTGTTTGTGCTAAGTTCACATGAGATTTTTCCCTGATTGTTTGTACCTGTAGCTCCTCCAGCAGATCAAGGTTCTGCTGTCGGAGGCTCTGATTGGTCCTTTCCAGCTGTGCGGCTCTCTGCTGTTGGTTGAGGGTGGGGGGCGTGTCCAGCAGCTCATCCTGCAGGACGTGATACTCCACCTCATAGGCCTGGAGCTGTTTGGACACATCCATCTCACACACCTGATGAAAACATGCAGAGAGTTAACAACAAGGGGCAGCAGTTTAAATCATGTATAAATCTCTGAAAAGCAGAACATTAACTTTCCATCATCGACTTCAACTATAAAGCTTTTTCTTTTTAAATAAAACATTTTTATTTCGGAAGATGAAAGACACCATCAAAAAATCAGGAACAATAAAGCACAGATTTCTGCCAAGCATATTGTGTCATGCAGCACTTTGGTCCTACTTTAATGTTATACTTCCTTTTAGCAGACTGTCTGCTACAATTTGGTGTTAGTTGCAGATTTGTACAATAGTGACAGTGTTGAGAATTATAATGACCCAGTACATATTTCAAATTACAGATCTTAGTATCCAGAATACTGTCAGGATCTGGTTCGTACTTATGCATCTGTCAGAAATTATGGTGACCTTGTCTTGTATTGTTTTGCAAAGCAATCCGACCATTTACGGTGGAGTTATATACACATACTGGAAAACAGCCCTATAGCACAATGATAGAATCCTTAAAAAAAATCCTGGATCCAGACGGTGATCCAGATCACCTCCAAAATTGAATCACTTCTTCCTTATCCCATTTTGAACATTTCTTTAGAATTTCATCAAGACCCATTGGTAACTTTTTGAGTTATGTCGTTCACAGAAAAACAGACAAACAAACAAACAGGCAAACTCTCCCAAAAACACAACCTCCTTGGCGCAGGTAACGATTTCTTGTTGCACACAACTTTGGCTGATAAAAATGAATATGAATAATTAGAAACAGACAACTCTTGGCTCTTGTGCAGCTTTTTTCAGTTTCCTTTCATTTGAATAAGTTTCAGATGTGTCTTCAACACAAGTTTTGTTATTAACCCTGATTGAACTAATGACCAGAACCAGGTCAAAAAGGTCAATATCATATAGTCAGATCTTGCCTTTTGTTGTGCCTTGATGCAACAAACCACAGAATAAACATCAGGTAAACTTTCTGCAGGCTGTAAACATCCTGCTGCAGCACTCCCTGATTTTTTTCCCTCTTTTTGGATGAAACTTTGAATCACACCACCGTGAGCAAAACGACACCCTGACATAGTTAAATGGCACCTGAGGGAAAGTAACGACAAGCTCCAGCGTTACACAACGCCCCTTGTTCTATCTTTGGAAAATTATATGGTTATAGCATACCTTCTAAACTATAGTGTTCCTTGAGCCATCAACAGTTCCTCCTATTCAAAACAATATGTCAAACGTTCGGTACTGACATCTTTTAGCGAGCCTGACTCATATTTTAATAACAGACAAGGAAGTAGAATAATCGCACTGGGATGTTTTTTTCTTTCTTGAGGGATTACACGCGTGTCTTCATTCAGTTTTATTGTTGATAACAAACACTGACGTGAAAGGTGAAGGTTAAATGACTTCACTGATACTCCACCCATCGGCTGCCCTCGCGTCTTTCACTTAACAACATTATGAGCGAAGAGTTGTGCTTTATCATTGACAGTGAGTCATAAAATCCGATCTCATGATGAAACATTTAATTGTTTCTCAAGTTGACTGACATGAGAACAACACACAGTTACACATCTGAGAGAAAAGACCAGACACACGAGGTAATCCAGATTCTTATCCACCAGTTACCTAACCTACGACCTTTTCTTCCAACAAGAGGGTTGAGAGATAAGTTGATGGTCAGTGATAAGTCTGGAGATATTCATTGTCTTATTGATCATTAATCTCTTTAATCTGCACAGAGAATTAATCCTCAGAGATTTTATTGTTTGTTTAATGTTTGACAGATGCCATCCTTCACTTTCCTCTTACTCATGATGACACAGAATTGAGTAACATGTTCTTGCTTTATGATTAACTGAAAAAGAAGGTTTAATTCAAATTACATCTTGTTTTAAGTATTTTTCATTCAATTGCAGTTCTGTGTCTCCAGAAGGTTCCACCAACAACCTCATCAAACACTTCTATGTTAATCAGTCAGTAAATTTTGTCTCTCTTTACCCACATTTAAGTCCCTACTGTGGTAAATGTCAATATGTAGCCACATGTTTTGGGTGGGGAAAGGTTTTTTTTAACCTTATCTCAAATACTCAATGTCATCATAAGCCCTGTTTCTACCAAGCGGTTCAGTTCGGTTCGTCTCGTTATGGCACGCATATCACAGGGTTTCCACTGACTGATCTCGGGACAGACTCCCAAATAACCAAGACGAGCCGTCCCATTTTTTGGGACCTTTCCGTAGGGGTGCAAGACTAAACTGAACTGAACCCTGGAAGGTGGAGCTACTACACTGCAGGCCATTGATTGGTCGAAAGAATCGTCACGTACCATGCTACAGTGGCTGCATTTCTACCCACGCACACATTCTTCTCTGCAACAAAACTTGACTGCGCTTTATCTCAAAGAGCCAAATGGAAATCGCAAAGACGAAAAATTACTGGATGTCTCCCATAGTTGCGCTTTGTTTACTGTGTAGCATTTTTCTTTTTGGTTTGATTTATTAGCAAGGTACACTGTGTTGCGCTGCTTGGGTGTCGCGCTTTTATTTAACTGACGCAGCTATAGGTATCCATTTGAAAAGTCCACCTACTATGAGGGGGCACCCGTACCAAACCGTACTGGTCTAAACCGGTCTGCTTGGTGGAAAGGGGGCTTTGGGGCCAACGTCCCTGTTGGCCATTTTTGGCACCTCATTCCATCCAAAAGTCGCACACTGTCCTCAGTGCCACTCTTGGCCAGGTGTGCTGTAGGTGAAGGGGTGTTGCCTCGCTCACCCACAGTCAGTGGCTGAAAAGTAACGTCCTGCTCACTCTCCAGTTAAAGATTCACTATTCAGTTGCAGGTTGCAGTGACACAAAAGTTCACTCAGGTGTGGGGAACATTAGTGCAACACTTTCAGTTTAAACCAACACCATTCTTCTCTGATTGACTTTGCTTTTTTGTTTTTTTTGTCCTTCATTTATTTCTTTTTTGCAAATTTCTGTTCCAAAGTTTATTGCATCTAGGGATACACGATATTGGATTTTTGCCGATATCCGATATGCCGATACATTGAAACCCCTTTTGGCCGATACCGATACCGATAATCACAAGTTTGTTTGTTTTTTTCACTGTAAAGAAAGCTAAGTCTATCCTGTACTGGAATTTATGTTACTCTTATTGTGACGGTCTCATTTGTTTAAGAAACACACATAAAACAAGACAAAAAACATTTGATTTTACCATAAATAAGAAATGTATTATTTTTTCAAACTCAAGACATTCAGTATTGAAATACAGACAAATAACTTAATTAGATCACATGGACTTTAAATGTACAATGCATTTTTAAACATAATCAAGTTGCATTTGATTATTTTAGAGCTACTGTAACAACCTGGTGACAGATACAGAGCTCTGCAGTGCAAATAAATGAAGTGCTACATTTTATTTAAGGAGCTTATTTTTCAGATGGAAAATAATAATAATCCTAACTGAATAGCACATTATCGGCTGTGCATATCGGCAGAAATGTTCATATCTGCCGATTCGATAAATGTGTTTTTAAGCTTTTATCTGCCGATACCAATACTGTGCCGATAATATCGTGCATCCCTAATTGCATCTGTCTTCCCTTTAATGTTTTTATGGCCACCTCTTCCTGTTTAGTAATATTACATGTATTATCATTTGATCCTAAAGAATAGATAACCTGACTTGCAGCTCTTGTGTGGTTCAGTCCACAAATATCCCCTCAGACAAATGCAGTACAGAGCTCCATATTAGATATTGGGACTGTTTGGTCACGGGAAATGGGTCACTGATGAAAGTTTTTCCACAATGCAGTCTCTTTTGTGCATTTTTTGTTTGTATTTTTTGTTGAAATCAATAAAAATAATCTTGGGGAATAAGAAAACCTTCTGTGAATCTGAAGCTTTGAAGCATGTTTGACTCCTTTTGTGAAGCAGCTAACGCAATGCTAGTGCAATCCTCAGTATCATGCACTAGCGCTCATGTGAAAGTTGGGATAAAAATCAGTCCCGAGAAAAAGTTCTGTCAGTGTCTTGTTCTGACCTGGTTGATGGTTTTCTCCATCTGTACCAAACCCAGGTTTGGCAGCGTGGTCTTGATGAAGTCCACTATGGACTCCAGGTTCTCATGCTGCAGTATCAGGGGCTTGTGGCTCCCCAGCAGACTCAAGGCCACCTTGAAGATGACCTCTGACCCCTGCAGGAACAACATATCTGACAAAGGAGAGGGAAACAAGAAGAAGGCGGATCCATGAGACTGAAATGAAAAGTGACAGGCGCTCATGAAACAGCTCCCAGAGACAACAACAGGGTTTAATCTATGAAAGGTGCTTTGACGTCAATAAAAAGTTTTAAACAAACATAAATACAGGCCAGAGTGAATGTGAAGAAGCAGTGTAGGTGTGTTTATTTGTGTGCGTGCTGGGAAGGCACCAGGGTGGAGTAAGGGTTAGGCAGGTTTGCATGAGATCACACAACAGATTAAGGAATGGGAGTGGAGGTGTGATATCAAAGACTTAACAGTGCTACAATGATGCCCTCTAACTGTAAAACACACACACTCACACACACATACACGCACACACATACACACAGTTATGCTCAGATGAGCACGAGGAGCCAGTGAGTCTGGTTCACTGACCAAGCAGAGTGTAGGAAACTAGGCATGAAAACAACAGAGGAAGGAATGAGGGAGAGGAAAGCAAAGGCATGAGGAACGAAGGACGTATGTGAAGGGGCTGAGGGTGTGATGATATTTACACGAGTGTAAGCTGTTAAGGTCACTTCAGGGGACATCAAAGTGAAACAGTCTAACTCAGACGTTTATCTAAAAGTCTGTGCACACATGACTCACTGTGGGAGATGTGATTTTTGGGAAACAGATGTCTAGGTTTAGAAAATGGGTCATTACTGTAGAACTTCTGTTTATCCTTTAACAATGTGCAATGCCACACCCATCCTTGCATCACTACAAAACTCTTTGAGATGCCGTGTATGAATCTGGCCTCACAATCTTGTTTTCCTTTGGCTTTGTTCATTTTTCCCATCAAACTTTTCCTGCAACACCATTTTCTCCTCCCTGTCCCATTGTTCGGGTTTTCAGAATCACATTCAAAACGCTGACTGTAGATTTTTGACTTCAGAGGATAAAGAGAAAGCATTGACTCAAACTAGGTTGTGGTTTCTGGTTTATGAGTGTTAGGATACACAGTAGCTTTCGAAGCCTACCAAAGACTCGAGCCACGAAGCCGAGGGGGAAGTGTGAGGCGAAGGCGGTGAGGAACCAGGGGGTGGCGTACAAGCTGGGCCCGATCTCCTGCTGTTCCAGGTGGATGTAGAGATCCCTGTGGTAGTCGTGGAGCAGCCGCGACAACTGGTACATTTGAATCTGACATGAACACACAACAAAGAGTATTAGCGTGGAGAAATGTGGCATTATTTTAACCAGTGGTTCTCAACTGACGGCTTCTATCTTTTATGTGCCAACACCTCACTGCTCGACACACCAAGGTTTGTTTTTCTTTATTTTAAAGCTCCTTTGTACTTGGTCTAAAAATATCCATAACTAATCCAGTCTGTGTTGTACTTGGGTTTAGCCATGCTCAGTTAACAAATGACAAACAAACTTAGCAGGTCTTCTTCTACTCCAAGAGGCGGTTGGGAGCTATCGCCATCTAGATTTAGGAAAGTGAACCAAACAGCACTACCATGCATACAAATCCCCTTCAAAATAAAAGCAAAGGATTTAAAAAAAATATATATATATATATATATTTCTTTTCGCCCAGACTAAAGCCAGCAACCCACTGAAACCACCGACCGTAAAGATAATGGGCGTAGTGTTCCTGAAGTCACCCATCTGTTTCTGAAACAGATTTTTGAAGCAGATTGGCAACTGCAGCCATATGGGAATGACAGGGGCTTTGAATACATCTATAGGGCACACGTCAGTCACATGAGCTGAGTGAGCTCACAATCTTAGGCTGTATTCAGACCAGAAAAGTCCTTTGGTCCACTTGTTTGGTCCAGACCAAAAGCGGACTTTAATTTTCGTTTGGTGCGGTTCGTATTCAGATTGTACTTTTTGCAAGTGGACTATATTCTGTAAACACATCCACGTGTGTGACAATCAGTGCTCTCACTGGACAGCACTGACAAAGGTGGCACACAGAAAACAGACCTGGAAATGGAGGTAAACATGTGTTTGTGCTCTTATTAGAGCTGCAAAATCATTTTCAGTTTCAAGAGCAGCTCCTTCAAAGCAGGCTTAACAACACCATTTCAAATTTTGGAACAGCGAAGATGAATGCGCGCAGCAAGGAGACGCTATGCTCTGCGTGTCCTGACCCACAACATGCGAGCAACAGCGTGGCTAAACAGAAGACGGAGGATCAGGTATGAACTAAAGACAGTTAGGTTATGGTGGCTTTATAGGCCCAAAAGGCACATGTATCCTGTAGTTAGTTCGGATGGACCTTGGTTTGTATTCAGACCTGCAGCGGAGAACCACAAACCGCACCAGAGTTCGTTTGGAAGCGGACCAAGACCACCTCAAAAAGTGGGTCTCGGTCCGGTTGTTTGATCCGCACCAGGGTTTGTTTGTCTATTCACACCAGCATGAAAAGTCAGCACCAGCTTGGGAAACGAACCCTGGTCCGTTTAAAGTGGAACAAACAGTCCAGGTCTGAATACGCCCTTAATATCCTCTTAACTACCGGGTTAGAAAAAAATTCACCCCCTCGTACAGTGCGTACTAATTTTGAAATTAGTGATTCAGACAGGAAATGTTATTTAAACCAGGCTGTAAATAGGTAATTTCTGCAGTGAAAACGGCTTTTTATTTTTTGGCTTGGTGTGTTTGTGACTTACGGTACTTGCGAAGCCAGCTTCAAGCGGACACTAGAGAAACAGCAGATTTTAGCTCTTCTGCATTGTCTCATATTCATAGTCCGGAGATTGCCGCTTGACTGAAACCCACCAGATGAGAACCACTTAACTAAACAACAGCAATTATTTCTTCTACATGTCTTATGTTATGATTTAAGACAGTTTCTGACACAATCCTGTTTGGGGTGCCACAGGCCTCACAGTTAAAAAGAAGAATGAATTATTTTAATTCTTGCAACACAGATCCAGAGAAGCACTTCAACACCTGATTGCTGTAATCATCAATCTCTCAAAGTAAGTGAAGATTGTTTGTGTGGCACATAACATTAAAAGTTCCCAGGTGCTTCACAGTCACATGATAGACAGGGACAGATACAAGACAGTAAATCTCCAAACAAACAAAACAATGCATCAATGCAGAAGAATGTTAACACAATGACGGCAGGGTAAATGATGCCAGTTTGATACCGCCCAATAAGTTTGACTGTCTAGAGTTGCAGTTGTTCCACTGAAGGCTGTAATTTGATGCTTAATTAAAATGAAAACCTGCGTCACAGGTATCTTGGTGACTCCCTGCGGAGTAATAAAGAGGATGGATTCCTGCTCATATATGATATCAAGGAAACCAGTAGGCTGACGTGCAAATCTTGTGTCAGAGCTAGAAATGTTATCAATCATCCGTCATCGTATAATGTGAGACAGGCTGAGGTGTATAAAAGAGCAGTGATGTAAAGTGGTGTTTGACTAACAGAGACAATGATCAAGGATTCTTTAATGTGAGACAAAGAGTCTCTGTGCACAACTCACCTGCAGGATGATCATGTCAGGCCTGTACTGTTTGCGGAGCCCAACATCAAACATGAGAAATTTGAGCATGTCAAAGGCGTCCTCTTCCCCCATGTGTAACAGCAGAACTCCCGCAATGAAGGACAAGCCCTGGCAGTAGCCGACCTAAGAAAACAACACCAGATTTGACATCTACACACATGAGGAGGCAAGGGAAAAAAAAACACTGAAGGTAGAGACAGTTGACACTTCCAATTAGCTCATCATGTCGGGAGGAGAGAGATACTTGAGCAGAAAGTGAAAGAGGAAGTAGAGCCAGAGAGAGCGCTAAAAGAAGAATTAGATCCTACCTCAGGGTCTAGCAGGGAGTAGGCTTTGAGTAAATTAAACAGAGACAGCTGTCCTGCACCCAGCTGCGCCTGGAAATATGGATGAGTGGGAAAAGTGCGACCTGGGAAAGAAAAGAGGGCAGATATGAGAATGTTTACATTCAGGAGGAATTCCTCTTCCAGACACAGTGTCTATAAGATGTCTGCGATAAACTTGATACGCATCAGAAGTAGAAGAGATGTGATTTATTTCACTTTATCTGAGACGCTCTGGAGAATCCTTAATGATACAAAGGACACCAGAGCCTGTAGGTGTGTGCACCACCTGTTTGAACAAAGCAGCTAAAAGTTTGCCTTAGGATGAGACTTTACACTCTGCTGTTGATGTTAAAAAAAAAAAAAAAGCAGAGAGCATGTGCCAACTTATTCCAGGTTGCCATGTTCACAAACATGTTCATGAAAACAGGCACACACATGAATGCGTGTTTAAGTAAAGACCACATACCCTCCCTCAGCAGCTTAGTGTGTATCGCAGGATGGGACGTGTGTCTTTCAAACATGACAACATAATGACCTGGGATCTGTAAAAGAACATTCTTGACGTGGACAGGCTGGTAATTGGTAGGTGTGTGTATGTGTGTGTGTGTGTTGGGACTGAGGACTTCTTGACTTACAGTGTGTGACAGTGAAGCTTTGGGGAAGACAATGACGACGGTGTGAGTGTGTATTTGTGGAATGTGCTGGAGGGGCTTTATGCTTATGTACATAATACCACGGCTCCCTCCCCTGCCCCAAGGTAAGATGTGTGTCGACTGTAATGTGAGGTGTGGGAGTTCTGTACTTCACCCAGCACCTTGAAAGTCCACAGCCTCTTCAAGAGTTAACTGATCAAATTAAAACAACAGCGCTTTAGGTTTCAGTGTATTTCACACCTGCAGCTTTCTTTGCAGCTGACACCCTGTTTTCATCCTACAGTGCATCGCACCTTTACATCGGACTACGCTGTAGCTGTGCATGCTGCTTCCTCAGTCTCCGCCCAGTGTGATCAGAGTGAATAACACAGATAGACACTTGAAAGACGTAGGGTCACCAGTAAAAAAAAAAAGGGAGGAGATGAAGTGCTGCAGGGATGGATGTGCAGCATGTGATGAATTCTATGAATTCAATGTATGTGGGTGTTAAATGGGCGGGTGTGGGCACTCTTTCTGTTTGTGTGGGTTTTTGGGGAGGAGGTATTGTGAACATTTTAGGGTGAAACTGTTAAAATCAGGTATGTAGAGCCTCGTAACCCTTTTTCACACCTAACAAGGGAAACAGAATACCATAGTCTACATGAGGCGTTTGCCAAACCACAACAGAAAACCAGTGAGCAACTCGAGGTCCAGAAAGTGCGTTCTCTGAATAAATGTAGTCATTACACTCTGGCTGTGCAGATCATTGTTTTCTGGTAAAATTATAAATCAATATCAAGGACAAACCAAGTAAATGATTAATGAGGCGCCTTTTACAGGTAATTGCTTCTGAGAATTCTGAAAACTTGGATTTTCAGGAGGACATTTTAAGATCTCATTCTTGATTTAAAGATTAGAAAAACATTTCAGTTAAACAGTTGTTTACAAGACACACAGCGATGAGGTGGAGTACCTATTTGAGGTTGTGCGAGATTGGCATGTATACTGCAAAAACTTCAAAACTAAACAAGTGTTTATCCAATCCAGTCCCAATCCAACATTTAAAAACATACTTTTAACTTGAGCAGTTTAAATGCTGGAGAAAGGACTCCCCCACCCCCAATATTTATTTAATTATCTTTTTTCTATTTATTCAAATTTTCAATTTTTCTTTTTTAAGTTTATATATATTTTTTTATGTGTATGTAGGTTATAACTGTATGAGCGTGCATGTATATGTTTTTTCTTTTTAAAATTTTATGTGAAGTCTATTAGCAATCATGTCACAATTTAACTAATTATCAACTACCTCAGGATCTGGGAAATTAAGGGTGGATGGGTTTAAGGGGTGTTTTATTTAATTGTCTTTGCTTTTGTTTTAGATGACATTTTTGTCAATGTTTTTTTTGCAATATCTTTAGTATATGCAGATGACCTGAAATATTTCTGGACAAACTTCTTTATTTTTTGTACTATCTACAAAAATTAATTATTAATTAATTAATAAAAATATTTTGAAAAAAAAAGACACTTTTGAACAAAGTGCTGCATACAGAGAAATTAGATAATCAAAATAAAATAAAATAAAATAAAAATAAGTGGCCCATATGAGACAAAAGAGACACTCCACGTAAAATACAACAACAACAAAAAAAACAATTAAAAATTCATAACACAATTAACAAACAATTGAAAGACACGAAGAACAACAATCAAATAAATAATTAAATAAAGAAATAAAATCAGGATTACTGTGTGTTAAAAGCCAGAGAAAAAAGATAGGTTTTAAGATGAGATTTAAAAAATGTCGCAGGTTTGGTAAGAAATGTCATATTAGACTTATAAGAGATATTTACTTCATTTTCTTGTGTTCTTATCTCAAAGAAACTTTTCTTAGCCCACTTGGAAGGGTTTTTTTTACCATTAACAGGCAATTTAGGCATAATTTTTGTCTTTTAATATCTTTGAATACAACATTTTCTGAACTTGTCAGGTGAATACACTTCACTTTAAGTCTAATAAAACCACCTTTTACAAAATATAACACACAAACACTTGGAATTATTCTTTTCTGTGTAAAATATGTCCAAAAATTTTCTGACTCACACCCTTATGGCTTTTAATAGCCACATCTTGCAGGGAAGATTTAAAATCAAGTGTGGAACAAATACTTATTAAAGAACATGAACATTTTCTGCATCTTGAGTGTGAATTACCCAGATCTATGAGGATGGCGTGTTGTTGTGATGTGAGCTGTTTCAGCAGCTCTTTGTACGGAGTGTGATTGGCAGGTGGCCGGGACGGGACCGTCTGCCTGAGCAGGTACTGCTCAGAGAGAAACTTCCAGATCTCGCCGCGATGCTGCCGTGGGACACCTGCCGGAGATGACAGAGACAGAGACAGAGGAGGAGCGGGGTGTGGTTGAGTGGGAAGGGGTAGTTCAAAGGTGGTGTGACATGTTAATCTGCTTGAACTAGGCGGCGTTCAAGTGCATTCCTTGTAAAATTTGGTTTCAGTCAGTACTATGCAAATTCTGCCTGAGACATGCAGCAAATGAGGAGATCCAAGGTTTGGACTTGACAATGTGGTCAAACTTGGGGGCTTAAGGTGCTTAAAGGAGACTCACCGTCGCTTTTAAATACCACATGTCAGCCCAGTAATTACTCTGACAGGCAGTTGGGGAGTGTTAGTTTGTGAGGCAACAGGATCTGTTCCTGGATAGTGAACAGAAACACTAGAGCTCTAAATAAAAACTATTCTTGACCAAACAACATTTACAAAAAACAATCTCCCTCATCATGTGGTTGGGTAAAAGCACTGAGAATATTTACCCCAAGTCTTATCCTCTGGAGAATATGAATCCTAAAATAACTGGTGTATCATAAATTAAATCAGACTTTAATAAAGTCACTCTCTTAAAACAGCCAGAGTGCATTTCTTTTATTTTTTCAGAGAATCAAAAATGTTACCATCCTGGTAAATTTTGCTCATGACATTTCAGACACACCCTGTTAACATATGCACATTGACGCTTTGAAGCCACCTTCTATAACCACACAGAGATATGAAGGCCTGAAGCAGTCGCAGAGGTAAGGTTTAAACAATTTAAGAAATGTTCATTTTCATATTAGGAGTGTTCTGCATGTGAATAATACCTCAGGGACTGAGAGTGAAAACGCCAACAACTGAAACAGTAAATCAGGAGACCAGCTCACCTAGATTTGTCAAGAGCCAAACCAGCTCGCACAAATCTCACTGTGTGAATAAACAACCTTTTACAGCTTCATGGGAGGTTTCATTTTAGTTTTCAGTCGAAACTTCATGAGTTTTTAACTGCATGCCTGTCACGCCAGAGCAAACATTAATGTTTCATATTCTCCCCACGAAGGACTCATTTTTTATTTTCACTCTTTAGTGTTTGTATGGATTGATAAAAAAAAAATCATACATCAATATGTGAGCTTTAGTTTGTGTTTCTGGGATTTTAACTGAAATATTTCACTTTAGCAGCTTTAATAAGAAGGAAGTGATGTAGAATATGGCTGAAGAGGAAAAGATTTATTTCTACTGGTATGACCATTCCTATCAAAATAAGACAATAAAGCCTAAAAAAAACAACAACCCCATGTTTGTACAGATCTTGGGATATTGTGTAAACATATCTCTGAAAACCAGGGCTCAACTTCTTCATCTTCTGATTTCATCTTAATACAAAGTTGTATAGCTCTAAAGGTTACTTTACTACATTATTTCAGAACAGAGATAACCCTGCTGTCCTGCTGATACTAGAAAATGGGATGAAAATACACAATATTAAAACAAAGTAGGCTATTTTTTAACTGATCTTAAAGGAGAGCACTGACTGATGATTCAAAGAAACACATCTACAGTTTGAGAACTTCATACATCAAGCTTTGGTCAATATCTACTAATACCTGATGAAAAACTTTTCAAGGAAGCGCTGATATATGAGTTCATGGAGACGATGCGTACCTTGTGCAACAGCAGCGTGTATGACTTCTGGGTCAAATTTAACCTTTGCCCTCGCAGGAGTTCCCAGCATCTTCTCCCAGACCAGAGTGACCTCCTTCAGACACGGAGTGATTTCCTCGTAGTCCAGCTTCAGGCGCCTGTTCTGCAGATCACTCTCTGAAGCTGCATCACACAAACACAAAAAAGACAATGTGAGCATGTTTGGTAATACATTATTTATTTCTGTAAATGTATTCAAACCAACTACCAAGCGATGCTCTCTTCATCGTACACAACAGTCTAAACTTTATCAGCCAACTTCCAGTACATCTAGAGTTCATTTCGTAGAGTACATATTTTACTTTTAGATAAAGAGGAATTTAAAACATCCTAGCCATTAGTTTTTTGTCTCAATAAATACGTGAGACATGGATGAATGAGCTGTCGGAGTGCATCAGATTGGAAAGACTGACTTATGTAACCAAAGAAAAACTGGAAGACTCTTGTGGGAGCCATATATACATTACAGCATCTGAAAAAAAGGGACATTTAAATTGCCAGTTTTTTTTATTATCATTCTTTCCGTTGTAGTTTAGGAGAAGGGTCAGCCTAAGTGCACAAGTGTTCCCCGAACAGATGAGTCTTCAGACATCTCTTAAAAGTAGAAAGGGACTCTGCAGATCGTATAGAAGTAGGTCATTCAATTTACCCACCATTTGGGCACAACAGAGGAGAAGAGTCTGGCTAGAGATTTGGAGCCACGCTGGGCTCACCAGGCGTCTTTCACGAGCAGAGCATAGTGGATGAGAGGGAGTGTAGACCTGGATGAGGGATCACAGGTCGGCAGGAGCCATTCTTGTCAATGTATGCATACAGGTTTATGTATATACATGTGTAAACTTGTATGTTTATAAGAATATATGTATTCATATGTTACTGAGGTATATGAAATTGTGTATATTCAAGCGTATATATGTGAATTAGTGTGTATGAACATGTATTTATTTCATTCAGTGCAAATCTATTTAGTATGATTGGGTGTGTGCAGATGTTTATATTTTAAACTATGTTCTTTATAGTTAATACAATGTACAGTATTTGTTTACCTTTCAATATAAAACTTGAAAACTAATTAAAACACTGTAAAAAAAATATATAAGTGAGACACAACACTGGTATTCTTGTTTGATCACTTGTTGAATGCAAGTTCAATGTGTTTCCTTTTCTTCTGCTTATCCGTTGTTCACTCAAACCGCGCAGTGAAAGCTGAGAGTGCTGACCCTGGACTTTGAAAAAACATCAGTAAAAGCTAAACAGGGAGACACAAACTGTGAATTCCGTTTTAACATGTTGACACCAGTGATCAAAGAAGGTGAGGGCACACCCAGAGCCCCTCATGTGTATCTCTCTATGACAACACCCTTCCTCTCTCCTGGCCCAAATCTCTCAACCCACAACCCCATTCTTCTTCTCTTTCACTTTTTCTGCCAAACCTCGACTCCCTTTTCCTCATTCAATCCCACGTTTGTCTCATCAAAGGCATGCTCTACTTCTTCTTTCTCCCTCAAGGACTCCCCCACCCTCTCTGCTTATGTGTGGCATCCACCTGAGGGAGTGACATCATCAATGTGGAGCAGGAAAGAGATAGTAGGCCTCTTCCTGATCTGACACTTTCCAGGAAAGAGTGTGCAGCTATCTGGGGGGGAATGATCCAAATATAAGTATATGCCTAAAATTTCGCTGACAAAAAGACGTAGAAATGAGATTGAGAGTATCAGAATGGGTTTTAGTGTTTTATGTGAGGCGCTATGTATCAAAGCTCAGCAGTGAAAGACGGGAAAGTCCTGGCAGTGACCTGGAATGTGAATTCTGAATAACAGAGGAAACAAAGTTGGATGGCCCGGCTGACACACCCAGAGTAAGAATAGATGCTGCTGGAGAGGCCGTGGCTCTGCTGTCTGTCTTATCAGCTGTCTCTGAACATGCAAAGCCTCATCCAGCAGGACGAGCACTTATTCTCTCCCCTCCATTCGCCTCCTGCTGCTCTCCATTTCTCTCCCTTTGTGTTGACTAAGAACTACGCCTCTGATAACAGACAAGACAGGAGACCCCACCCTGAAGCTGACAAAGATACCATACACACACTCACACACACACTCTCACAGCTGACCCATAAAGCAGGCAGCAGAGAGGGAGATAAATTGAGGAATGGAGGATAGGGATTTGATCTCCACCCAGACAGATAACGGACAGAGAGGTGGAGCGCAGCCTGTGGGAGCCATAAAACCAAACTAAAGAAAGAAACACTTGAGAAACACTCGAGATGTGTATTTAACTGTGTTTAGTGTGAGCACAGCATGAGTGTGCAACGCCACTGCCCGGTCTTGTTTGACTTACATAAATATTGACCCAATTTCTCACAATAAAGGGGAATCTGTTGAATACAGCATGAAGACAGTAATGTCTCGCTGTGTGATGGATGACGTGCTGTGTGTCTGTGAATTAATGGTTTGTTTACAGAGCAGGTAGTTAGGTAAGGGTGTGGTGCTTTCGCCTGGTGTGCGTTGATATGCGGCCAATTGGGTCAGAAACAAGGTGGTGCACCTGGCACACCCTAAGATATGATCTGCACACACACACACCTGTATATTATGTAAGCTGTACATTAATGGTCGGTCTAAATATTTGAAGGAGAAAAAAGAAAGGGGTGTGCGCTGAAGTGTATAATCTGTGTGTGTCTGTGCACATCTAGCACAGGCATGATGCCCAGAGGAAAGACTTGTTTGTCTCACTACTTGGCTTGAGGACAAATTGAATTCACGTGTCATTTAACAACTTTTCACAGGATGACAATGAAATGTAGTTATTTGTTGCTCTGTAGCGTGAAACGTGACAACAATCAAACTTGATAAACTCAGTCTGTAGCATAGTTTAGAGACCAGAGGGTGAGCAGACTATCTGTTTAGTGTTACTCACAGCCAGGTGTAACTTAGGGAATTCTTGTTATGTCCAGTGCTCATCTACTGACTCCAACCTCACCAAGCAGAGCTAACGTAACCTCACTCTTCATTTTATTGATAGACTCTCAAGTTTGAAAAGACCACTGCAGAATTACTGCTGACTGTGGGTTGGAATGGACATTATCACAAAAGGCTTAACCCATGTTTCTTCTGCTCTGACATTCTTTTTTTCAGTCTAGTGTTCACTATTATGACAAAATAAATCCATTAAATCTTTTTCTTCTCGAGAAATGACAGACCTTGCTTCTCACTGCCAAACTTTGATGGGGTCTAATGTCATCATAGGGACTTGCAGTCTACATGGCGTAAATAGATTTGTGTTCTCTCAGACAAAAAAAAAAAATCAGACTGGGGATACTGAGCAAAGCATCTATAAAACTTTTGTTGCTAGGTGCCACCCTGTTGGTTGTGGGTTATTACTTTGTATGGTTCATTTATTGGTCACGGACACCAAACTGGTTTTGTCTTCAGTGATATTTTTACTATTTTTACTAATTTTGCTCCTGTGTTTGTCTGGAGATCCTACATGTAACCATGGCTGCATTGTTTACATGTGAAATCAGCTGTTAGGAGTCTGTAGCATGTCAATGCTAACTGGTGCAAGGCCTGATGTTTTCCCACAAGGTGAGGAGAAGGAGGTGAGGACAACGTCTGGTTCTCAGGTGAGAGCTAAGAAGTGACGACATGGACCTGTCCTTCCATCCACTGTTATTGGGAACGTAAGATCTATCTCCAATAAGATGGATGAGCTAGCCATGCTAACCCAGAAACAGAGGGGATACCAGAAGGCAGAGTAGCATCATGCTATTCACTGACATGGCTAACGGAGCTAACAGTAGACACCAATTCCACATTGGAAGAGCTTCACCTGCTGTGAGCAGACAGGATCCAGGAGACAGAGACTGAACAGACTGAAGAAGCTCAGTCCTGGACCCTGTGGAGGTGGAGGCTGGCTGAACAGGAGAATGATGGACAAGCTGTCAGCATCTATTTTCTTATGGACCTTTTTGCACTTTCTATACACTTTCTTACTTTTGTTTTCATGATTGCTGCTGTGACCCCTCATTTCAATTTGTGGATTATGAACAGACAAATGTCTCAAAGAGAGACTACTTCAAGATCACTTGTAAAGTTCAAACTGGGCTTTTAGTCCTAAAAATGTATGAATGCATCTGAGTAAATGAGTGTCCATATGTGTGTGTAAATCTACCTTGTAGTTTTTGATTCTCTCGCTCCATCCTCTGCAAAAGGATCTGCTGCAGGATGGCCTTCCTCCACAGCTCCCTCAGCTCCTCTTTGCTCCTTTTTGTCGCCTCCTCCGGCACCACGGTTATAGACAAGTCCCCGACTCCTCCACCTCCAACCTGGCCAGCGCAAACTCGACCTGCATCTAGACAAGTCTCTCCTCGCTCTGAAAGAGACACATCACAATTCAATATGTTAGATCAGATGTGCTTTACAGGTGTTCACTACAGCAACACAATCAATACAAACCCTATAAGGAAACAAGTTACATTTTGATAAATAAAAAAATATAAAATTAAAAGGTAGATAGGTTTAATTGAATATTTTTTCAGAACCTGGTAAAAAAAAAGATTTTTTTTTTAAATGATATTTGCGTTTTAAACCATTCATACTATTTGGTACAACATCTCCAGTGAGTTAATTTAAAATCTCTCCGACACTCATACAAAAAAAAAAAAAAAAGCTAAACATAGATGTATTTGACACAGTTGGGTGCAATGCACACACAGTTAAAATAAATGTGTTTGTGTGACTCCACCCCAAAGTACAGGGTGGATCCCAAACCTCAAAATACCCAATGTTGTTTAGAGGACATAACAACCAGCCAGATAGCACTTGCTTTTCTTTCACTTCGTTGGAACATCACGATTCATCTTGGTAGCACACACACACACACACACACACACACACACACACACACACACACACACACACACACACACACACACACACACACACACACACACACACACAAACACACATACCTAAGCTTGGCTCCGGTATGTAAATTTGATGCCTATCTTTCTAAAATACTCTTCTGATGAAGCAGACACACATGAGATAAGTTACCTTTATTTTCCTGCAAAAGACATTCTCCAACTGACAGTGTGTGTGTAGTATGCACTTGTCACACACACACTCACACTCACACACAGTGACAATAGTGTTCTTTGTGCTGGATGAGGTGAGCATGTATGCCTTTGTGTCTGCATCAGGGAGACTTTCCAAGACATGCTGAAACCAGCAGAGTCACAACGCAAACATACGACTCTTTGAGAGAAGTGGAGACAAACCACGAGACGTATGACACAAAAACACAGACACACGGGGAAACAGTGAAATCATGTATGGAGTCATGTATGTGTTAAATAAACACTGACTGCTCCCCTGAATTAACAGAGTTAGCTTGTAGATGTGAGACATCAATGCACTGGCTCCGTGCTGTATGTGCCTCGTCTTCACGCTTAAACCTTCAGGCAAAAATAACCACACACATCGAGCGCACACACATACACGCCCTCTTGCATAAAGTGGCACGATCCACTCCCTGAGCAAACACTCCAACTTGGTCAAAACCAAGTCCCGGCACACACTCACATACAAAGCATGCAAAGTGGGTCAACAAGGCTGGCGCTCTCCTCTGGCGCTGTCTGTGTGTGGACTGTCAACATGACCTTGGGATACCGCCATCCCCTCCAACTCACACGCACACACACACAAAGTGTCACTCGACACACCCATGACCTCATGCGTATAAGCAGCACATACACACCCAACTCAACCCAATTTAGCCCTGTATTCAGTAACTCCAATGTTCATCACACTGACCTGCTTTAAGCCTAGATTCTGCTTTTATCTGTTTAGCTGTCCGTCAAAATAAACTTCTGGTGGAGTTCACGATGAAAGGGAACTTTGGTTCATAAAGAGGAGTAAAACAATAAATGCTGACTTCTCAGTGTTGCTTTTGCAAAAAGTAAACTAGCCAAGAAAGCAGCTAAATATACTATGTCTCATATTTTTAGCAGATGTTTAGATGAGTATGTGTATCAGCTGATCAGCACTTTAAAAATCTCCAGTTAATGGTATTCGTACAGCTGCCATTCTTAGCATAACTGAACTGCAAAGCTTTAATCCTTCATGTTTCTCCTTCTTGTTTTTGTTTTTTCACTCATTTCCTTGGACAAAGTCAATCTGTCAACCTGAGGTCAAATTCACCTGAAAGCTGCACACGTCACTCCGAATAAGTTGAATAAAGAAACATAATGAAGCAGCTTAGCAGTCCAAACAACCCTGGCATCACAGGACTTGTAACCAAACAGCCACCTCTGTTAGTTTTGGCGTGGCGTGCGTCACTGCAGGTGGATCCAACACCCCATGTTAGAATGTGCCATCGTTTGCTTTTCCGGATCAACGCCAAGGAATTTTATTTTTTTCCTCTGCCACTTTACTTCACAGGAGTTCACACTGCTGATCCCACCAGCTTTCAAAACAATATTTCACACAATAGACAGAAAATGTATGAGTTGCCGAGCTGTTTTTGTGTGCAGAAGGGGTCAAATGAGACATGTTCTGGATGTAATGCCACTTCCTCAACACGTACACATAAAAACAAAATCCAGAATGATCACGACGACATGAGACAAAAGAGCCGGTCTCTGACAAGCAGTGGCATCCAGTTAATGTCCATCAGTGTTGCTACGACAACAAATTCATTGGTAAATGTAAAACCAGACAGATTATGTCACCCTGATGGTATAACTCAGGGGTTCCCAAACTTTATTATGCCAAAGCCCCCTGAAACAGCACTTGCTCCTGGCCGGGGACCCCTTTTGGAAAAAGACAACTTTTCAAAATTTGTAAAGCAGGGTGTCCGCGAGGTCTTAAAAAGTATTAAAAGTTGATAAATCAATTTTGGGAAAATTAAGGCCCTTAAAAAGTATTAAAAAGTCTTGATTGTGGTTTTATGAGGTATTAAGTTTCATAAGTATTCAAGCTTTGACCCAAAAAATATCCATGAATATTTATTTTCCTCCTTGCAACTGTCCCCTGATCGGGACGTTCAACATTCAGTCGATACAGTTCTAAAATAGAATAGAATAGAAAAGAATAGAGTTACTGTATTGATCCCAAACTGGAAAATTGTTGTGTGAACAGCAGAAATCTATGGAGTCAGTAGGAAAATACAAAAATAAAAAAGAATAAAATAAAAAAAAAAAACATAAAGACTCTAGTTACAATAAAATACAACAATAAGGATTGTGAGCGGTTTAAACACCAGCTATAAATGAATGTCATTTCTAGTTTTTTAAAGAGAAATTAAATACAACATTAAAGCAAATCACACAATCTCCGGCACGTGTCTTAAATTCTAAGAATGATTTAATGATTTCTCATTTTCTTCAGCAAGTTCTTCAGCTGTTTCTTGTTGTGGGAGTGTTGATAAACCTGCCTTTAGTTTCATTTGTTCTTTCAAGCTTTATTCCTCCTTAGCTTACATCATTTCTGTAAAAATGTAAACTACGACTGTTAAAAAGTAGATGCCAAGAACAACTGAAATTTGCGATAAAGTCTTAAAACTTTTTTAAAGGTTTTTGAAAAAGTCTTAAAAAGGTATTGAAATCAACCTCAGGATTTTAGCATATACCCTGGTAAAGAAACTTTAAGAATTTATTTTCTAACTTTCTTCACTTTTCAATAATTATTAAATTTGTTTAAAATGGGAAATTGACAACAAAAAAGCTAGACTTACACAAGTAGGTTGTTACAAAAGGGAGAAGGCATTTCAGTGCTCTGTATGCCGAGGTGGGATACTCCTTTCTTACATGTAGTAAGTAATTAGACAGGGGAAGAGCTCAACTAAGAATTCAGAGTTCAATTAAGTTAGTACAATTGGGAACTTGAGAATCCGATGATTATGTCACTTTATGTGTTGTATGTTCAGGACAAATCAAAAAAATAATTAATTAATTAAAAAATAATAATTTTCTTTTCCCTCTAATCTTCTGAGGCCCCCCTGGTGCCTCCTGGTGGGCCCCCACTTTGAACGCCACTGGTATAACTAACGAAGTAGCATGAGTCGAGCAGAAATAGTGGCACAATTATTTATTGGAAAACCCAATAAACTGATTACGTTTTGTGCGATGCCTGCTAAGGTTGCTTTTTTAATGTGTGTGCCTGTTTAGAACGTGCAGATTGCTCAGGTTGTTGCTTTCAGCATTGGCTCAGGATGTGCTCAGAACATACGCCATGTCAGGTGCTTTTTTTCCAAGTGTCTGCAGAAACAATCCAATCAAATTCAAAATAATTTACTTATTTTTTTAACCTTTGTTTTACCAGGAATAATCGCATTGAGAAGCAAGATCTCTTTCACAAGGGAGTCCTGGCCAAGACAGCAGCACAAGAAAGTCTCACACAGAGGACAAGACAGAGACAATGGACAGAAATAAACCAACAATACAACAAGCTCATAAATTAGCAGCATTTTGCAGTAAAACAAGTTTACGGGCTCATAAGATGATCCTTGAACCTGGTTTTAAAATAGTCCAAGCTTACACGATTGTCCAGTTTCAGATGACCTTGTAGCTCAGACCAAGATGAAGGACCAAAAGAACTAAAAGCTATTTGACCAAAGGCAGAGAGAGTACGAAGAGCCACAAATTGAATCTGACTGTTTGGCCAAAGGTTCGACAACCTTAGGAGTCAATAAAAAACACAAAGAAGATGGCAGATCATTCAGAATGGCCTTATAAAGAAAGGTATACCAATGCTCCATTCTTCTGTTGTATGTATCAGCTCTCCACCAAAACATTAGCCAGACAAATAATACCGCTGATTTGATTAAGACAAATATGAGCGCCTGCTGCTTTTTGTCTGGTATAATTGTAAACTTCATCTTTTTAAGATTTTTTTTTAAGTATTTTAAAATTTTATGGATGAAACTATAGGCTGAATAACAAACAGCTGCAACATTAGACAATTTTAGAACTAATCATTACCTACAACCCAAATTTGTTTCAGATCAAGGCATACTTAATGTGTCGCTGCAAAGTCTGCGCTGGGCTACAAAGACTCAAAAACACTTCTCTTAAATCTAAATTCAAACACTGTAATAAAGTGTCATGGAAACAACTTCCTTGTTGCTTTGTATGTACATGTTTTCATGTAGTCCCTTAAGGAGTTTTACCTTTACTTTTTCTGTTTGCTGAGGAGTAACAGCATGACCAACCCAACTATCTCAACTGTCAACACTTGTTCTGTCAGACACACACGCGGCACATATAATTAACAAAATGCAAGATCTAAGGACGAGCAAGCACATGCATGATTCCCACGTCTGTACAGGCACACACACTTTGGTGTGTGCATGTTCTGAGAAAAAGACAAGTGATTGATGTCGCTTTAAAGCAATATTCTGTAGAGTACATTTTTAATTTGTGTTCTTTATACTTTTAGAACACTTGTCAGGGCTGTCAATCTCCAGGCAGACCTACAACTTTCTCAATCTCTAGGCCGGTGGCACTTTCTTTGAATTTACGTGTCTTGGCTGGCAGACATAAAAACTGATACTATCAGCGAGTCATGTTAGCTCACTCAGTAAGACAGAGCTGGAAAACAAACATTACATGCCACCAGAGCGCATGTGTCCATCAGTCAAAGTAAATGCTATCTTTAAGGCTGTTGAGACACTCTTCAAAGGGAGGCCAGCGCCCTTTAGCCTGAACCTGATCTTTCAAGCTACGCCTTGTATAGTTTCATCAATCAGAGAAAGAACCTAAAATGCAAACAAAACTCTTAAGAAATATGACAGATGACTTAATCTGTTATGATCTGGCCTTTTATGAGGAAAGTGTAGGAGGTAAGGTAAGCGCCAAAATTGGTGCTTTTGGTTTACAAGGCAAAAAATAAATAAAAAATGCAGCACTTCAAAACTAGGACCAACAATGATTGCACAGATGTAAATATCTGTATATTTAAGATCAGTCTGAGGAGGAAAAAGCTGAACAAAAGTAAAATGATCAACCCTTTTTCCTTCCTCTCAAGGAAAAGAGTGACACTGAGTGGGAAGACTTTGCCACTGCACCCTGTCTACATTGTTTGAGACCTGGCATAGCCGCTTGTCACAGCACAGCTGACGTAAAGCACGCAAGGTGTTCTGCCAATGCTCTGTCTCTGTCATGACCCTGTTAGCATACATTCACCCAGAAGAACATGTGTGTTTACACAAGTGTCCTGACCGCCAGGTGCCCTCTGCCTCTGTTGAATTTTACCACTGGAGCGTGTAAAGCAATCCAGGAGTACAGATCAAAGCTCCTGGATGCACACAGACCAGACACGCTAATGCTCAGGTACTTTGGTTGCTTAATGCCAGTGGTTCTCAACCTGTGGGTCACAACACCCAAAGGGATCACTGGTAAAAGATTTGAGACTACATATCAAAAATGACAAATCTTCAGCTGGAGGGTAGTTTTCACACAAAACCAGCTCTACAGGGAACATTTTTCCTATATGAGCTGTTCCTCATTAGCAGTGTGTTTGTGACAGTGTCACCAAAAGAGAACAATTAATTTAATGAGTGAAGTATTACAATGAATGAAATTAGTAAAGGATCGATTAATGAAATGAAGGGAAAGTTTTCTTTTTGATATTATTAAATCCCTACAAAAAATGGATAGATAGGTAGGGATGGGAATTGATAAGATTTTGTCAATACCGATGCCCTTATTGATCTGATTCTTTAACGCTTCCCTTATCAATTCCTGTTGTGAATTTTCTTCGTACAAAAAGTGGCTTTACAGGTTTTCTGTGTCAACAACATTTAATTGAGTTTATACTGTTAGTGAATAAAATGTAATTGGTCCCTGAGTCTGGATATTTCTGGGCATAATTATAAAGACACGGGTTAAAATTGCACACAATGTGATGTTGATATACTGTGTTTTAATCTATTGATAATTCAAGTAAGCCATCTAGTGTCTCAAAGTGGTTATAGCAATGGTTTAAGTTGGTTGGAAGCTTTCCGTAGTTATGAAGTCAGCCATGAGCCTTTCAATAGCCTGTTAGCTTTTGACATTTGAAATTCTAAGTATCTTTTACAAAGAGTTGATGTGATATGTTTCTGTGATGAAAGTTGAAATTGTATTCTGAAGCTAAAGTAAAACTGATGTATGCTAACTGCTAGCATATCAATACAGTTTCCCATATACGTTAGCATCAAGCTTGCACTATATTGTTCAGTAAAACTTTAAGCTGAAAATCCTAAATCTATAAGGGAATTGATAAGGGAATCGTTAAGCACAAAGGCTAATGATATGGATCGATTGAAACATTTCTTACGAATTCTCAACAGAACAGGAACCGGTTTTTGATTCCCATCCCTAAAGAAAGGTTATTGGGTACCTGCTGTCATGTTGTTTGTCCTGGTTTATGTCTAAAAAATGAAAACTTAAAGACGAGATAATAAAAGGAGGACGTGGCGTCAAGGAAAAGGCGGACAGGACACAGTTCAACTCCCCTTGGATTCTGTCTCTGGGACCAGGAGTGGGCGCCAGGAGCTGAAGGGTTTTGCTTTGGAATTAATTTCCCAGGATTGGGTGAGATCGTCTTTATTTTGTCACCTTTTTCCTGGTTTACCGGTGTTTTTGTTGATCGAACAAGTATTTTTGTTTGTTAGGCATTTTTTTTCCCATGTGGGTCTATCTTTTGTTTCCTAGTGGAGATTTATGTTGTTTTTCATTGGGTGTGACGACACAAAACTGAGCGAAAAACAATTTAGAAGAGCTTATAAAAGGTCAAGTGGGTTAATTGTTTTGGCTGTCATTTACTTTGGACTGTCATTACACGCGGGGTGCCTAGGGGAAAGATTGATTAGGTATTGATTAAATGGGAAACCTTTTGATTTTAACAGAGTCTCTGGGAGACTCACTGGTTGCATTTGTTAAATAATATTATTTTTGATTATTAAAATTTCTCCTTGCTGTCAGGGTTTTCGAGTTTTCCTTAAAGTTTCCCCCTTGAGTGTTTTTAAACGCTGAATTGAGAAAGGTCGTTGTTACATGTTGGCTGTGTGAGTTATAGCTGTCAAACATATCTTAATAAATCTTATCCAAACAAGGCCATAAACTATTAATGAAATATCAGAGAACAAAGACGTGATGGTGGGGGAGCTGCATTCAGGTGCAGTGGCAGACCTGCAATATGAAAAGAGTTAGAGATGCATAGATACAAGCTTGGCTCATTCCTACCGATGGTTTCTGTGCTCTTCTGAGGTGTAGCAACCCGTAGGAAGATCTGCTGCCGCCATGAGTGGCGGTGGCCACGTAATGGACTTTCTCCCACCTCACAGTCTCTACTTGGTGTGGACAGAGCTGCAACATCCCTGAAGTAGACACACACAGGTATTATTATATACTTTGTGATTAACACTTGGTAGGTAGCAGTGCACACAACTGCATATATCAAAAACCTGAAAGACAATTAAACCACCACCACACACTCTGATTTATCAAAGAAGCAGCATTGTTACGACAATGTTGCAAGATAAACATGGACTTTACTCTGTGTACATTAGTGTGTACCTGCTCTTTGGCTCAGGTAAATCATTCTCTTGGACCGGAGCCAGAAATGGGAATTTCAGAAAATTAGGAACAGAAGAAGAGGAGTGGAGGCGAGCTCGCAGACCTCCAAGTGGACTGAGGTGGAGAGATGGGATGAAAAAATGTTGCAGAAAATAAGTGAGAGGAGAAATAAAAGCTCAGTTCAAACAGAGAGACACAAAAGGCTTCTGATCCAGATCAACATCAGCAGAGAGATGTGACTGTGAGCACTCAGTAAAAAGTTCAACTTTTAGCTGGATTATTATTCTAATGGTCATCTTAGAGTGTTAATGTTTCTCTGTCTGAACATAAAACATGAAACGAGGAACAGATGTGTGAACAGGAAAGTCAATGCAGGACTCTCACCCTCTTTTATTGAGCCGGGCTCCTGCAGAAGGTGAGGAAGGAGGATGAGTGAGAGGAGGAGAGAGGGATGCAGGGCAGTGAGGAACAGGAGGAGGAGCAGAGTCGGTTTGGGCATGTCTGAGAAATGGCAGAAATACAGAAAGTGAGAGCAAAGAGAGAAGATGTGAAGAAAAACAAAAAAACACAGACAGAGAATATGAAGGCTGGAAATGTTTAGAAAGAGCACATGAAAGTGAGAAAAGACACTTCAATTTTGCAGTCCATTAAAGGAGATACAACAAGACACAGGAATGTGTTTGTGGTTTTTGCCTTTAAAGTGGGAAAAAATATTTTGAGCACAGGTTTTTTTTCCTGTTGTGACTCGAAATAAGGAAAAAAAATAACTATTAAACTTAGTGTTCTGTAAAAAAACATGTAAGGACAAAACATTTGTACAAACCACCAAGATTTTTCAGCACCAAACTTGTAATGTCTAACTTATTTGCTGCCAACTCAAGTGCTTTGCTTGAGTGAGCAGACAAAACATCAAGACTTAAGCAGTCCCTCCTTGAGGCTACAAATATAACTGCAAGACATATAAAATAACATTAGTCCCTTACCTTTATTTTTAACTGTTATAGAATCAAATCAAACTAAATTATAAACACACACTTTCCGTACTTGCTCTGGTGTGGAGTGTCGGTGCTGACGGAGTAGTGTCGTACAAGTTTTGGCTTTGTGGTGGCAGAAAGGTCCTGTGGAGAGTGATTTAGCGTGTGCAATGGTGAGTACTCTGCCGAGGATGGGGTAGGGGAGTGGCTGAAGGTGCTCGCCCGTCTGCGGAAACCCTGTGGCTGAGTGTCAGCGGAGGAGGAGGAACGGGGGGACAAGCGGGGAGAGGAGTCGAGGCGCTTCAGGTCACCTGTTGAGTTGTGGCACCTAAACATAAAAAGATGAATTAGTGAGGGGGAAACAGACGGGGTGTTGGATTCCGGTAGCTTCTTGTCAAGATTGTTCCAGTTTCAGCTCCAGCTGTGTTGTTCTTGTAGTAAAATAAACAAGCTCGTCTGACCTTTATCCTCTGTCTGCTCTGTCTGCTCTGGCCCCAAACATGACTCAGAGTATAAGCTTGTGTTTTTACCTGAGTGGGCTGGTGGGTTGCAGGTGGGTGGAGGAACCCAGGGAGTCATCGAGGCTGTACTGCTCTGGGCTGTTGATGGCCATAGAAACAGAGGAGCTGCTGTCACTCCCAACACTGTTGTCCCTTTGAGCTCTGGCTTTGTTGCTCCCCTGCCAAAAACACCCACACACTGAGTTTAAATTCTGGATTTTGGTTTTCACAAGATCAAAAACCAGGACAGAACCTTGGGGAAATTACAAGAGCAATGATGAAGAGAACACTAATTACACAAATAATCCTGTTTTTCTTCTCTGCTGCATCACTGAAATACTTATAACGGTGTGTCCTTGAGCATTACTGGAGACAAACCAAACTAAAAAAAGGATTGATACCTTCCAGATCCCCTCCAGGGACTCAGTGAGGGAGCGTTTGGCTCGGCTTTTGAACTGCTCAAGTCGCTGTCGACTGCTGCTCTGCTGCTGAGCCTCCACTGAGACTGGAGCTGTCTCCTCACTCACCTACATACACACAGAAACAGATATAAAAACAGTTTGTAATAAGGAATACTTTATTTCAACATTTTTTTACATTATGAATGAGTCTGCTGTTTAACAGTTAAGAGAATGTGGGACATCAGTTGAAATCTGGTGCTGGGTTTGGTGGTGAAGAATGATGTGTGACAGTAACCTGTTTTCCGTCTCCGGACAGAGTGTGCTGATGGCTTCTCTGTCTCTCCTCATACAGACTCCTCAAAGAGGACATCACCAACTCATTCTCTTCCTGATCGCTCTTAGGACGGGCCCTCTAAAACACACAGATATAAAACAGACACAGCTTCTTTTGTCTGTTCAGCCCTTGTCAAACAAACGATGCACAATGAGTAGGAAACAAATGTTGAAATTTAAATCAGGGTCAGATGACATGAATCCACATAAAATAAAACAGATTCCCAAATTGCTCAGCAGTGATAAAAGAAAGAGGTTTCCTAAGATTATTTGCTTTCTGAGTTTAAAAGATTTTTCATGATCAATCAAAGTAAATCAGCGGTCATGAACAAACACTCGTTCATTACTGCAGTGGAGTTGCAGTTCAGCAACATCACCACCAGCTGTCAGTAGAGTCTGAAAGAAGCATGAACCGCTGTGAGAGAACAATAATGTGCATTGTTTGTCAGATAAACAAACATTTGTTTTTGAAGTTATGTGGATTGGTGTTACCAAAGTCAATAATAGGATGTGTGTATCATACGGATCAGTACATCACTGTAAATCACCTCAGAACTTGAGGTTCTGCTGAGTTTCAGTCATGCTCAGCTTTGTATAAATTGCAGACAGACTGGTTTGTCTCCATCTGCAGTCACCTCTAAAGAAACTTAAAGAATCCACCACATTGCCTAAGATACACCAACAGAGCAGATACTTTACCATAGTGTTTTCAAACACTGAAGCTTGCTCCTGGTTGTCCAGAGTGGCCAAGTGTCGCTGAAGCTCCAGTTTGATTTTAGACGGATGAAGCCCTGAGAGAAAAGTATCAGACGGTGTAAGCTCATATCGATGCACCATGTTTAACTCCTTGGATTTCTGACCCCTAGCCTTTCATTTAACAGATAAGGACAGAATTCATTTGCCATTGGTCCTAAAAGTATAGCATCCATCTGGTTTACAAATCCTTAACAATTTCAAGTTTTGCTTTTGCTCATTGGCTTTTAACTTATCAAGTTTGTAGCCATGTATGAGACAACTTGACACAATTTTCTGACTCCAAGTGTTCATTTGAGTGAGTTGTTAGGAGGCTGAACTTTGTGAAGACAATTGTCATGTTTTGAAAGACCCGGGTTTTGAGTTTGAGCCTTTTGTTTGTCGGTCTCTCTGACTTATTTGGTTGGCAAAATCTGAAACGTTCTTTTTGTGGTTTGTGTTTCATATGTGTGGTGTACAGAGGAGTCAAAAGTATTCACATTCATTACTCAAGTAGAAATATAGATAATAGGGTTTAATGTGACTTTTTTAGATGGTGAAGTATCAACTCAAGCTTTTTACAAAAGTAAAAGTGTAAAAGTTCCGGTTTCAAAACTACTTAAAATATGAAGTTAGGCTGCCACAGGGGCATATAGTTCATATAGCTCATCCTCCCTCTTGAGTCATCTTCATACTATGCTACATACGTCTGTTATGTCCTTGCTGAAGTGCAGCGTGATATGTGTCATGTGCAGGTGTGATGGTTGGCTTACAAACCAATAGAGTGTTGGAGTGGTATTACGTTTATACATCTCATCCATCCACAATCAAATTCACTCTTTCCTGATAGCACAATTACATCAATTTTAAGGATATGATAGTATAGATACACAAAATTTTTACTCAAGTAAGGTAAAGAAGTATTTTTACTTAGTTACTGACACCTCTGGTGGTGTATGATACAAGCTGCTTCCTTAGGGGAAATGTGAGTAGTAAAGAAGAAAGTCAATTCTTTCTCCATGAACAAAACCATCATCTGACATAGAGCTGAGCTGAACCTCCACAAAGTGAACTCCTCCATGGGAGGCCAGGACAGTTCCTCACCTTCTATCCTCTCACACAGTCTGTGGAGCTGCTGCATGGGGCAGCTTTCACATTGCTGGCTCTGGGTCTTTGCATTTTGCTGCAGCGCTGCCACAGAGAAAGCCTGCTTCAAGGTCAGCATGATCTCATCCACCTACAGGAGATAAAGACAAGACGTGATCGATGTTATTTCCAATAATGATTACCTTTCCAAAATCTCAAATGTCAGTACACTTTTGCTTAACATTGCATGCTCACTAATACATAAAACAACTGTCATGTATTATAGATGTATAATTATCATTCTGGATATCTGGAGCTTAGTTAAAAACTTCCAGAAATGAAAGTGTGTTTCAAAGTTCCTAGTTTACCGTAGAATAACTGATGCAACACCACCACTTTTTCTTACTTCTTTTAAGAATGCAGGTATTATTTATCGTGTACGAGCTAATCCCTCTGCATCATTAACTGGAAGCTGTGCAGCCAAACTCTTAATCAAACTGACAGCCCATTTGTCAATCCATGACTCAGTGTAGCACAGATCCAATGAGTCAGAGTTCTCAAAAAATGTGCAAAAATGAACCCTGATTAATAGAAAACAACATAATTGGGGGAAAACTTGAGCCTTGGGGAATGTGACAATCCAGTTCATGTGTGGGCTGATCAAGTGCTTACAGTGAGCTGGATGTACTGGTATGGATATAAAAGCTCAACTCTGCATTATATGTACACAAGAGTCTGGATGTGATGATAAATGTGAAAGCGTGAACAAGATGTACCAAAAGAACATGTGGACATAAAACGATACACTGATAAGTTGTTGTGTTCTCAACAGATCCTGTCTCTTACCAGTGATTCATCAGTGCACTGGAAGACATAGCAGACAAAGTGGCAGCTCCCTCCTTCAACTGTCTCCCTACAGATGAAGCCAAAGTGATCCACATGATGAATACCCTAGAAAGAAAAAAAATAGTTGGTTTTTGGGACTCCAAATGATCAAATGTAACACAAAAACCTGACAGACAGGTTTAAATGTGAAGCTTCATACCTGTGAGCAGAAGGAGATTTCTCTGAAACTCTTTTCTATGGCAACTTTCTTAGTGTCTGGACTGACCAAGAAGATCTGCGATCTGCCCACCTAAAACAAACAAACAAACACAGACAAAAGCTTTGGTTTTTGTTTTAAATACAGGGACTGATCATCGATCTTGTGCCACATGTCAAACAAGTAGTTCCATTTCCTCTGTTCTCAAAAAGTACCAGTTATTTTAGGCTAGTTCCACGTTATGGGATATCCCCGTTCATTCCTCAACAAGTGAATGTGAGTCACCATCACTGGTGAACCTCAAAATAGGATAAAAAAATAAAGAAGTGGTCATATATCCGTTATTGTTCATCTCTTCAAAGTCAAATCATGACTACTCTGACTGCGAACATGTTTCCCTTCATGATATCAAATATAAATCACACAATCTGCCAATTCCTGGAGGGAAAGAGGGATTTTTCACAAACATTAAGGAGGGGATGTCACAGAGGAGAAATCATCAGCTCAGTGTAGCAGCATGAGCAGCAGAATGTGTTATCAGTGTCAATAACAAGTCTTTATTTGCTGGGCAAAGCAGATATAGGCCCCGGTGGTTCCTGTGCTGGTGGGTCACCACTTCCTGTCTGGGTGACAAACAGGAAATCTCCTGTTGGCAGGGGGGTCACTGAGGTCAGATTGAGGTGAATCAGGGAAGCGTGACTGAGCTCACTTTAAGCAGCAGTCAGCATTTGCTCTTGTTGAGTCATTAGGGGGGTTTAAATCTTTGCCTCCCTTTTGTCCTCCCTCTGTCTGTCCATTATGAGTAACTGTGCATGAGAAACTTGGTATTTGGGGGAATCTGACATTGCAGTACGAAAAAAATCAGTCAGACAACTGCAGCTGGTTCAGAACCCTGCTGCTCGAGTCGTCACGAAGACCAAGAAAATGGATCACATCAGTCTAGTTCTGAGGTCTTTACACTGGCTTCCTGTTTGTAAGAGGATAGAGTTTAAAACACTCCTGTTGATTTACAAAGCTCTGAATGGACTAGGGCCAAAATACATCAATGATCTTTTGATCCCGTATGAACCACCAAGACCACTTAGGTCTTCTGGATCAGGTCTGCTTTCAGTCCCCAGAGTCAGAACTAAACATGGACAGGCAGCATTCAGCTTCTATGCTCCAAATATCTGGAACAAACTGCCAGAAATCATCAGGTCTGCTGAAACTCTTAGCTCATTTAAATCCAGGTTGAAGACCCACCTTTTTACAGCTGCCTTTTATTAGAGCATTTTAACAAATCCTTTTAATATCTTGTCTTAAATTCTGCACTGCAAATTTTATCTTAAAATCTGATTTTCAAATCTGTTTTAAAATCTATTTTAATCTTTTATTTGTTTGTTTTTTTTTAATGTTGTTTTGTTTTATTTTATCTTTTTAATTAACCTCCTTTTTAATTGAATTTTAATTGTTTTCTATAATTTGTTCTGCCTGTAAAGCACTTTGAATTGCCATGCTGAAATGTGCTATATAAATAAACTTGCCTTGCCTTGCCTACGAAGTTCATGCAAAGATAGGCGCTATGGGGGATCTAAAACAACCCAGAAAAGACCACCCAAACTTAAAACATTATGTTCTGTAAGTTCTTTTTTTGAGTTTCTCCTTTGTCTGGAGAAGATAGAACAGTGAATTGATCAGCAATCTCGGGGGTGATGTGCGGAAAAGGAATCGCAGGTTGGAATTGAACTTGGACACCCTGTAAGTGGGCTCGCAGTCTAACCACAACGCCAATATATATATTTTTTTGCAAAGACATAGTTATCACCAAAAACCGAGATAAAATCAAGATAGAAACAACAGAACAGTAATCGTCCTTTCTCTGATTATCTCTTTGCTTTTGTTCAACATATGGTCATAGCAGAATTCATTTCTATCCTCTACATTTACAGCAAATAAAAATCCTTAACAGAGCTTTCATACTGTTTTTGAAGACTTGAAGAGCAAAACAAAGAGGCTGTGATGTGGAATTAAGAGCAGAAACCTTTAAAGCAGACATATTACATAGTACTGGATCTTGTTTGTGCTTGCGTGTCTATACCGTAAAAAGCATTGTCCTGTTCTCCTGCAGGCTGGTCGGCTGCACTCCAGCAGAGTGAACATGTGCGTCAGTAGTGTTGTTGTTGGAGATCTCCGGAGAGAGTCCATTTTCATCCAGCGCCTGCAGACAGGGAAAGCTGGGGTCTTTTTTAAACAGAACAGGACGCTTTCCTGTGGTTGGGCTCCCTGCTGCTTCATTTTTAACAACACCACTCCCAAGTCCGTTATACTGAACAGTCAATGCCTTCCTCAGCCCACCCACCAATCCCCCACTATCCCCCGGTTTTGCAGCCGTCCCTGAGCCGTGCAACTGGCTGAACTTCTCGATACACTCGTCAATAAGGGCAGGAGGGGCTTTCTTATGAGCAACGCTCACACGGCCACAGAAGAGCACCTCAAACTTCTTTGCAAAAGTTGTTGGAGACACGGCAGAGGTGGGGGCCACAGAGGTTGTTGATGTGGAGTGAGATGAAACACATTTTTCAGAGGGATCACGACCACCAGAGGAAGTTTTGCTGGAAATGTTGTTGATGTCATCGTTGCGTGCTGAGTTCTTGCCAGCTTGCCTTAACGTACTGATGATCTCAGGAACCTAGAGCGACAAGAAGAAGGAGAAGATCATTTGTAGTTACAGTAAGAACATACACTTTCATCACAACAGGATAAAAAGCTACTGTACAGTTGTAACAGTGAATACGGTCAGTCTGATGAGCAGAGAGGATCCCTTAGAATATCTTGTGCAGGTAAACCATAAGCTTCAACAACAATAAAACAACAATAAAACAACAGCACTGGAATTAAATGTAAAAGTATGTTTTTGTTTTGATCAGACTGTTTTAAAACATGGACACCACAACTGCTCTTCCAAAGTAATCTCTAACTTTTACAGCTCCTCTTGGTGACTGACTGCAATACAGGTCTGAAAGCCCTCAAAGGAACATAACATCTAAATCATGCTTTGTTTTACAACTCTGAGATCTTATCATGTAGGTCTCTGTGCAACGTTCTGCAATGTTCCTTCCAGGTCAGCAAAGCAAAAGAGGAACTCAGTGAGAAAATGAAACAAACACCAGTCATTGAACCTTTTCAAAGCATCACTGTCTGCTTAACATCAAGACAAGTCTGTGCAGCAGACTGAGCAGGGGGATCAGATCCCAAAGGCAGTCCCCCATCCTGGAGTTCCTAGCTGTTTGCAGTTTTACCAGTAGTTACCTGCGCCAAGGAGGTAATGTTTTTGGGAGCGTCCACCTGTGAACAACCTAACTCAGAAAGTAACCAACATATCTGGATGAAATTTTCAATGTGGGATAAGGTAGAAATGTTTGAATTTTAGATTTGATCTGGATCACCGTCTCGATCCAGGATTTTTTAAAGGATTCATTATCATTGTGAGATAGGGCCGTTTTCACCGTATGTGTATTTAACTCCACGATTAATGGTTGGATCGCTTAGCAAAACAATACAAGACAAGGTCACCATAATTTCTGACAGATGTAAAAGTACGATCCAGATCCTGGCAATATTCTGGATACTAAGATCTGGAATAAGAAATATGTACTGGGTCATTATAATTTTCTACACTGTCAGGTAACAAATTATCATACAAACCTGCAACTAACACCAAATTGTAGCAGACAGTCTGCTGAAAGGGAGTATAACATTAAAGTAGGACTAAAGTGTTGCGTGACAATCACAATATGCCTGGTGGAGGTCTGTGCTCTCTGAGTGCTTTTCTAGTTTATACATTATATAAAAATCATAATCAATTATTCTGACCTATGAATTCATTACTCCTAGTTAACCAACCTCAGCAGAATATGGTACAGCAACAAGATGAAGTGACATTAATTTGCCCCAAAATCCTTGGCACTGACAGAAAAGACCCATAAATGCATGTCCCTTACAAATGTGGCACCATTTAAAAGTAAAATAAGAAGCATTATTACAACAAAGAAATTTACTAAACACACATTTCCTTACTCTTTGTGCTATGTTTATATATTTACTATTTATATACTTCAACTGGAAATTCATTCACATTCAAAAGATTAAACAATCAGTCTCTATTTGTATCAGGCTATTTCATGACAAACATCATCTATCAATGAGATATCATATCTTCATGCATCGTTCAGCTTGGATGACAGGACTACTTATCAATAAGAGAAAAGAAAACAAATGTGCCGGTTTGCTGATTTTTCCAGAAATAAAGGGACTCCTCTTTTTTCAGTGGAAAATTTTGAGTTAATTTCTCATTAATACTAAAGTTTAAGTAAGGCAAAACAAATGAGAGAAATATCTTCTGATAAATTGTTTAACAAGTAGTTTAAAAAGCAACGTGAAAATCACAAGACTTAGCATTTGACTTAACCAAGTTAGCAATCCACCTAAGCTGCCCTCTTGTGTGACGTCTCAAAGCAGCTAAGATTCTAAAACATTACACGACGACAACCACAGCATCTCTTTGACGTCATAATCACCCTTCTGAGCCTCGCTATCCCACAGGAAAGACATCAATCTGAGGGGACACATATAAACACTGTAAAACTATTTCAAATTGACCTGACAACACTGACAAACATAACTAACTTTCCATGCGACAATGTCACTCCCACACCTCAATATGTGGGAGAATAACACAATATGGTGTAATGTGTGTTTTAGCTCCCTTGAATACTGCAGTCTTTGTGGTATCCTCCTGAATTGAAAAGAAGCCAAAGTCAGACCTTTGGTCTCAAAGACGGCTTTGTGTTCACTCTCCCTTTGATTCTCTGCTTTCTTCTTCACTCTCTTGCTTTAAACTGTGGTAAACTCTTTCTTTGTAATTTTCTTTCTCATTTCTTATAAAACTATTTCAAGAAACTGTTTACAAGTACCCTGGGTACTTGGTGCGTTTTGGATTTTTATTTGCAAACTGTTTGATCCAAGCTTATTGTTGTTCTCCTAATTTTATGGTTTTTTTAAAAATCTATTTTATTTGTATTTATTACTTTATGCACTATTTATTGTTTTAGTGTATTCTTGTTTACTCTTACTTGTTTTTATTACTTTAATGAGAACTGGTGGAGCTGTTTTACTGTTTTCCTTATTATGTTTTTGATGTGCAGCACTTTGGTAAGGCTCTGTTTGTAAAATGTGCTCTATAAATAAAGTGGAATGGATTGGATTGGATTGAAGCACCCAGCTGTTTGTGTATTTAAGACACAGAAAGGCATTTCTAGAAGGATCAACTTATTTCTGAACAGAAAAAAAAACAATAAAAGAATTCACAGTCAGAAATACAAATGGAGCTTTGCAAAATACAGTTCATACACCCTGTGAACACAGACTCTAAATGAGGCTAATTCATTCACTAAGAGGCACTGCTCACTCTTTAGGGAAAGGCCAGTTAAGCATAAACCGTCCATTGCAAGATTTGTCTCAGACCTGAGGCAAATGAACACACGAACACTCCTTTTGTACTGCTTTATCTCAAGCAGCATGAACAGTGTGACAGAATCAAGCAGAATGAAACTCTTCACTTGCACTGAAAGCTCTCTAAAAGGTCATGAAAATAATCTTCCATCAGCAAAAACCAGAAGAGCTGCTGGTTCACATATAGATTGTTTACTCTGCAGTCTGGACATCTTTTAATAACAACACCCATTTTTATTAACACAACTTTAGTCACAGAGTACAGCAGAGTCAGAGCTCTGCTGTGTTGTCCCTCCAAACACTGCGTCCCTGGCAGAAATCCCAACTGGATCCAGGAGTCAAAACAAAGCAGTTCATTATGAGAAAAAGGAACCGGACTAGTTTTACAAGTGCTCTGCCTTTTGAGTGATTATACACACTCATTGCCTTTCTCGACTTTATTCAGGAAACTGTAATAAATACAGATTATGTGTTACTTGGCTGTGAGTGTAGTTCATACAATCTATGTAAACACTACTTTTCAAAACATTTGGATATCAGCCTGCTTGGGAGGAGAGAAGAAAGTTTGGAAAAGATGAGAAGTCTGAAATTGTGTAAATTTACAATAAGGAATCATAAATAAAGAACAATGTTCATCATGATGTTTCAGAAGTCTCTGATGTTACCCCCTCTCAAAATGTGCTTCTTCTTTTGCAGTACACTGTGTTTTCTCAGTTCTTTCCAACTTGTGCTGGTCTTTCAGATAAGCAGACATGGAGGGTTGAATAAGGACAGAGGACAAATGAAGTGTAACTGAGAGCTCTCACTCAGACAGAAAAACCTTTACTTTGAAACTCTTTCCATGACTAACTCAGAGGATTTCCATGACCATTAAAGCAGCCTGACACTTTACTTGTGACTTGTTTTCACACACACCAAGGATAAAAAAATCTCTGTTTGGAGTCCATAAATAACGTATACTTGATCCATGAGAAATGAAGACAAAAGGAAAAAAATGCAGTTCCTTTGGTGTCCACTTGAGGCTGGCCTTAAAAATACTGAGACCACCATACACACACATGCAAAAAGACACATCTACAGCAGAAATAAACGTGTTTAAAGTGATACTCCGGGATGGAACAAGTTGGGTCCTATCACTAGGTTTGGGGCAGAAATTACCCCTACAGCAGTGTTTTTGTGCAGCAGAAGCCCAGGGCGCTCGCACCAAACACCCCCTCCCTGCTTGTCTGCCTGTTTCCTCTGCACTCAGACGGGGCCATATTTTACTCGACCAAAAACACAAATAAAAGGACTCCCATCGAAAAAATCTGGTATCGGTCTGCATTCACACTTTATTTAGAGAATTTTCAGCGCGTTGCTTTCACACAAAAACACCGCTAAATAAGGCTCTAGTTCTCATCATGTCTCTTCGTCCTGGCAGACTACCTGCGTTTGTTTACAACTGGCACGCCGCGCGCGCGTGGACTGATACACTAAGCGGCGAGCGTCTCAAAGCCAGCTGTGGCTCTGCAGCGGAGGTAGCGCCGTTTTACGACATGATGAGAACTAGAGCTTTATTTAGCGGTGTTTTTGTGTGAAAGAAACACGCTGAAAATTCTCTAAATAAAGCGTGAATGCAGACCGATTTCATATTTTTTCGGTGGGAGTCCGTTTATTTGTGTTTTTGGTCAAGTAAAAATTGGTCCCGTCTGAATGCAGAGGAAACCGGCAGAGGAGCAGGGAGGGGGTGTTTGGTCAGAGCGCTCTGGGCTTCTGCTGCACAAAATCACTGCTGTAGGGGTAATTTCTGCACTAAACCTTGTGATAGGACCCAACTTGTTCCATCCCGGAGTATCACTTTAAAGCGTAGTACAAAATGATTGAAGCCTAGGTAGCTCATTTCTCCAACAGCACATATTGTAGAGGTGGTGGATGTTTTTTCTAACTCAGCAGTTTAGAAAATATTAAGATGGGTTTACCCAATCAGAAGCACAGCTCACCTGACTGACAGACTGGCACCCTATAGCTGTTAGCGAGGAGGCTCAAAGCCTGTCTCTTGAGTTTAGTGTTTTCAATATGGCTCCAGTCAGCAATATGCTTTAAAACTCTGCATCACAAACAGATGGGTGATGTCACAGAAACTATGTCCACAAACTTCCTATGCTTCATTCCCATCTCACAATTTTGAGGGTAAAGTTATTGAGCTATGTTTCTCTGAAAAATCATGACAGAAAACAATTTCACTTTTTTTTACTGTGATTATAGCCCACCCAGCTGAAAAACACAAAAATACAACATGAATGATAAAAGGTAAAAGGTCAACATAGTGATATCCAGCATGTATTATCCATCACAGCATCAGCAGCACAGAAAGAAACTACAAATCTGTTTCAACATGTTTCTTTTTCTTTGTAAAAACTTAGTCACAGATGTCAAAGTTATCTTTCCACACACAGATGAGCCGTTGTGTTTCTCTTGGAGAGCTTTCCATATATCAACAGGGACTCTGCCTGCAGTTTATCTTCAGCTTTGTGCTGATAACTGGCAGAAGTTGCAACATTAACGCTTAAGGTAACAGACACAAAGAAGCTCAATCAGCCCTGAAAAACAACTCACAAAGAGAACACAGACTGTCCTGATGTAGCTCAATGACCTTTTGTGTTTGCAAGAAGTTCAAAACAAATGGTGAAAGGTCAAACGTCAAACAGCATTTGTGTATTTTTTTCTACTTTAATTATTGCTGTAGTGAAAAATCCAACGTTGTTCCTCTTTCTCAGTAAATACAACCGTTACATACACAAAAGAAACAAATATCCAAGAGCCAGTCTAACTTGAAGGTTCAACTTTTTGTTATGGTTTTTATAATGGACATAAATTAACCTTATTCTTCACCATCATCATCATCAATTAGAGCTCTTCCCTTTGGTGACCGACCCACATGTTCCCTCTAACATCGGCCCTTTTAATCAGCACCGCTACCCTGGCAGGGCACCAAACCAAGAAACCAGAAGGAGGAAGTAGATGAGAAAAGCAGAAGCAGCAGTTGAGTTGAGTCACAAGTGTGATGTCATCAGTGAGAGATGCTTCTGCAGCCACTAAAACAGCTGTGTGACACACACACACACACACACACACACACACACACACACACACACACACACACACACACACACACACACACACACACACACACACACACACACACACACACACACACACACACACACACTTCAGGTCATGCTGTGTCTTGCATCGGCATGAGGTGTGCTCACTGCTGCTCTTTATCAAAACATTATCTGCCTTACACTCAGTCCTTTGATCCCTCTCTGCTGTGAGCTGTAACTCATGATGATTTCTTCTCTAGGTGCTTCAAGTTAGACTGACCCTTTAATCTTTAAAAACCAGCAGCAGAGTGGTAAATGACTAACTTTGGGAAGATGTGCTGTTTTGAAGATTGAGTTTGTACACAAAAACATACTCTTTCAAAGTTCAAAAAGAGAAGATTTAACCACTATTTGGAATCTCAAAGTGAAACAGACTCTGTTGAAAAAAAAAAAGCTCAAAGCTTTATCCCTACAGTTCTTTAAAATCAGAGCTTCGGGGTTCTTGGAGCAATAGTTTCAAGTCTTACAGGTTTAAATGTGAACGTTTGGGATTCCTCCCTTTGTTCTAGATTTGCAGCAGACCCAGTTCAGAAAGGAGACGGTGAACTGTCATTTCCTGTATCTGTGTCATCTGTCTGTTCTCAGTGCCTCGCCCCTTCAAGAGACTCCCAGCAGGTCCTGAGAGACTGTTTATCTGAATGAGAGAAGTCAATGAGGACACAGTTCATGACTTGGTCTTTGCCAACACTCACTCACCCACTCAAGTTTTTTTTTTTAATAACCTGTAAGTAAGAAATTCAACACATGAAATAACTGAGACAGAAAAACTATGAGGTTCAGATAGAAATGGGTACTGAATTTGGTACTTTTTAGCTGTAGTAGCACCGAGTAATATCAAACAGTACTTAAATGCATCCTTGTGACTGTGAGGGAGTGGAAGAATAGGCGATATTCCATACTTGACATGAACGCAGCTTTGCAAGCTTATATACAAATAAATAAATATGTTAAAATGAAAAACGTTGAGATTTTTCATTGAACAAATTTATATTTATTACCACCCAAACACACACAGTACACACAAGTACCGAGAATTGGCACTGACTGCCAGGTACTGGGCATCAGTACCGTATTGATTCAAATGTTAAAGGTATCCATCCCTTGTTTCAAACTTAGTTCATGCACTGTCTCTGTTTCAGTAACACTGTTTTCATTCACTGACCAGTATCTTGACTTCTTCTTTGTGTTGATAAAACGATCAAATATCGGTCTGACCTAAAAATGCAGATCTTGAACCAGTGAAGGAGGTCTGACCCATGGAGCAGCTCTGTCTAACTCACTTCTTTACTGTACTGTGATAACAGAAACTGTGTGCGCTCTGCTTTACTTGAGTACTGGTGGGTCTATTTTGCTAGAGAGCTAGCACAACATGGAGGATGCAAACTCCAGAGGCTCTACTACAGCAACTCTAAACACATGCAAAGTAGGGCTGCACGATTATCGCAATCGCAATCGCAATGTCAGCACATGCACTTACGTAATCGCAAAAGACGATATCGCAATCGCAATCGCAATGTCAGCACATGCAATTCAGATTTTTCTCCATGATAACCAATCAAGTCTGTAGACTCATCATGACACAACTTTTTTTATCAAATCGCAAGCACAATCGCAATCGCAATATTGTCCACCTAATCGCAAATCGCACCTTTTCCCCAAATCGTGCAGCACTAATGCAAAGCCAATGTTCTGAGAGGTGGTGGCAAAATATAACAACTGATTTAATCAGGCATCTCAAGAACTATCTTGTAAATAAGGGAATGAGTTTCACTGACAACAGAAGCCAAAAGAAATCAGTTGATTATGTTGCCTGATGTATGGAGTCTTAAATTTCTTGTTTTGGACAGGAAACATCAGCAGTTCATTGAAAATAAGGGCGTACACCACCTTATTGAACAACTTGAAACCAATCATTTAAGTATTCATCAAATAGCAGTTAGGCTAACTCCATAAGAAAGTGTGTACAAGATAATATGACAGTGACAAGCAGTGCTACAAGATCAATACCTCCTCAGATCACAAAAAAGCCCAAAAAAGCACATGACCTGTTGGCATATAATGCTGATTTAAGTGCATATCAGTTTGTTTGGGCTGCTGTGATCTCTCACTTTCTCTTTCTTATCATATTTAACTCTTTTTGGATGGGAAAACATCAGAGCTTACTTTACTTTTTCAAAGTGTTGCTAGTGCATTATCTTTCTTTAGAGAATCTTTAGCATAAAGGAAAAGAAATAAAAGATAGATTTATAGTCCCAAAAACAGCTAAATATGGGACAAATAATTTTACTGTTCAATGAATAAAAAGGGATGACAGTATAGCACAGTTGGTAGAGAAAACCTCCATACACAGAGCCTACCCCTCTTCACGCATTGAGCTTAAAAAAAAAAAAAAAGTTTTTTAAAAATAAGTAAACTGGATAAGAAATGACCAAAAAAGGACAGAAAGCTTGTGCATGTTTACTTCAGCTCTGTTCAGTACCAACATGAATCATAATCCCAGAGATGTTAATTCAAGGCTTATTGGCTCTTTACTGACAAACATTTTAAGATGTTCCCTGAATGACAGAACAGACACTTTGTCAACAGAGCTGGATGCTGCTTTCATAAACTAAAGATAAGAGGTGACTCCCTAAGGGAGAAATGGTATGAGACATAAACGCACAGTCAGACCTACTGCTTGACTGACTACAACTAAACATACTTTTGACTAAACCTACATGGGGCATCAGATTACATTTCTGATTTTGAATATCTGTTGATTATGAGTTCTGATCCATTACTTGTATTGGCCTTGTTTTAAACTTTGCCCTACAATTTCATTGAGGCTGTGTCTGAAATGTAGTGTCAAGGACCAAAGGAACAACATCAAAAATCTGCATCCTCTGCCACAGAGATGAGCTGGTTGTCCAAGCTGATGAATCCAACCACCTACTCTTTAATCTATTTGTTTTTAATGCTCTCTAGAAGATATTCATCCTTCCTTTTAAAGGCCAGAGTTTGTTTCTTTGGTGGAGCAGCCTTCTTCTTATGCTTTAGGGGATTCTGTAGCCTGTTAAACTGAACAGACCAGTCTATAAAAAATCATAATTGTGACATATGACCTTGATCAGAAGATAGATATGCTGGGAAGGGTGCTGTGGTAGAGGAAGGAAGAAACAAAGGGTTTTGAAGGTCACCCACATACTGCCTCTTTTTGGTTTAACTTGTGATGAAACTCACAGGTAGTTTTCTTTTACTGAAAGAGACATGCTGTTTGAAATCCTTTTTACTCAGGCCCTGAACCAGCCAAATTAAAGAATGAGGATGTGTGATTAATTTATTTATCACTAACAGCATTTTCAGCCCTCCTACTGACAGGAAACGAGAACATGACACCAAAAAAGCAATCCACAAGGCCATGAATCATTCCCAACAACCCTGACGACCTGGATGTGACTGAATGGTTAAGCAGCTCCTCAAATACAACATTTCTGTTTTATCCATGACTTGTCTTAATTAACAGAGGCACCTTTCATTCTATTTTCTTGAGCATATCTTCCCACTACCTGTTAGTCCACCTCTCACTGTGCCCACAGTGCTCCCCTCACCCACCATCGTCAGCATCCAGACTCCCTATCTATCACCCTCCAGCTTCAAGTGTCTCCTTGTTTGTAATCATCCCAGCATGAGAGCAGAGCCTGCTCTCTGTCCACTAACAACAGACCCCGAACTGTTTCACTTACCCTCTTCCATTCACCAACCTCTTGCTCGATACTCTAAAACACTTCAACCAGCAGAGACACTCGGTCCTTCCATGTGCTTCACTTTCTTTTGTGTTACACACACAGAATAACAGGAGAGAGGGGGAGGATTTGTTTTCTTAACGGCCCGCTCCAGCCTTTCCCAATTTCAGTCAATCTTTGTGAGTGTCACTCCCTCTCCTTTGTTTGGCAAAGAAGGCCGCTTAACAGCTTAGTTTAATGACACTTCAGTCTATACTTGGGTCTTAGTCATTAACTGCCAGGTTCACAGTTAATCTACTATAAAAAAAATCACTTTGCAAGTGCCTTTTTCCTGTCCCTTAACATCATGTTCAATCCAAAAAGTCTGTGTTCAAGCTTTTGCTGTGTATTAGTTTGTCTTGCACCTGAAAATAAACCAGAGAGTGGAGGGGAATGTGCCAAGTGTCTGTGAGCTATAGAGCTGTGAAAATGATTGATACGGCAATATATCGCAATGCCTTGGTCTGTGAAAAAAAAAAGATATTTCAACTCTTAATATCAATATTATTGTTAAAATAAAAATAAGTATTTTAGGTGAGTTGGAAGTACAACACATCTCCTGCACCTCCACTGCAGTAGATGGCGCCAAAGAACTACTCCACTGTATGTTGCCCTTAAACCGTAAAATAAATAAAATCTCAACGATAAAAATAATTTGTTTTTAAACTTGATGATGTAGGTTTTGATAGCTTATAAATAATTGTTTTCTTTCTATTCTTGGGTCAGTTAGTTTAAAATCATTTGAACTTTAAGTTTTACAGTGTAGTAGATTGATTAAGTAATAATTAAAGTCATGTTTTGCGTAATATTGGATTTCTTTATGACTTACATCAGTTACACCAAGTGACATTTCACCAACTGACCTCGTCTTTCACCAAATATTTTTTTGCAACATTAATTTAATGTCACAGTAGTTTAGGTAGGGATGGGTACCTTTCATGTTTGAAACGATACGGTACCAATTAGGGCTGCAGCTATCGAATATTTTAGTATCAAGTATTTTACTGAAAATCCCATCGATTAATCGAGCAATCGGATAAAATACATTTTTGTTTAGTTAAAGAGTAGTTATTTTTCAAATGAATTTTTTTCTCTTTAAGAAATAGAATTTTCTGATACAGTATGTCAATAAGAGCACTTGCTTTGGTAGCACTAAAATTTGTAAACACACTTTGACACATTTTTTGTGCCTTGTACATCTCATCAATTGTTACCGACCCAAATGGCACCCGTTTCGTAGAATTACCCATTAGTCTCCAAACTCCAGAAAAGAAGCTAGATTTGTTGCTAGTTGCTATTTTATATAAGAGGTACCTGGCAATCAGTACGGGTACTCAACGGTACCAAGTTTCGGTACTTTTTTGTGTTTATGTCTTAAAAAATATCAATTTGTTTAATAATGAAATATAAAAAAAATTAAATTTAACAAATTTATTCTTCACCTATTCTTCTTAACCTTGCAATGCTGTGTTCATGTTCAGCGTGGAAAATCGCCTACTCTTCCACTCTCTCACAGTCACAAGGATACATTTAGGTACCTAAACATGGTACCTTTGGTTTTACATGAATCAATACCTGGTACTTTTGACAGAATTCGGTCCGTACCTATAAAAGTACCTAATTCAGCACCCATCCCTAAGTTTAGGTGACAAACCTGTCACACTTTATATTTTTAAATCAAGTGTTTGTAAGAAAGACTGCATCTGATTTTCATTATTTCAAACACAATAAAATAGAAAAGTTGTTTTCAAACAAACAGTTGACTGTGTAGAATATAGCATTGTCATTATTGTTTTGTGACCGAAGCATCATTAGGGTCTTGCCAATACTCACCCCTAGTGAGCTAACATGCTAACAAACCTCAGGGCTAATTCAATAGATTGAAATTTGACTAAATGAATGACACTGAATCATTACCTTATTTGTTAATGTGATACATCAGCTGCATCTGGTTGTTAAGGCTGTCAAACAACAAAAATATCAAATCCAATGATCCTCCACTAAGGTAAAACACAAAAAAAAAATTTTGTTTAACAGAATTCACTGACTTGTTTTTGCTGAAAAGGCAGCAGTGGCCACTTTAAGACAGCTGTAAATCTCTGAACCTTGAAGATTTACAGTCTCATTTTTTGCATCACCCAACGTGTAGCTAATTCTCAGATCATTCATTCAAACGGCTCTCCATTTTTAGACCCCTTCCTGCATTTTCCTTCCCTTTTTAGACGTCTTGTTCACAGCTGAAACATCTGATTTGGAGTAGTGGATTAGGAGGATTGAAGAGAACTGTGGAGAGGGGTTTGCTCCTCAAAGGGGAGAGTAAGCTAAAGACACACAGCACACAGTATCTTGTTCGGGAAAATGTTGACATGAGGCTGATCTCAGACAGGAAGGCAGTTGGACTCAGCCTCAGGCTGTGACCCTTCGACTTGGCCTCTCACAGGGGAACAACATTGAAAAAGTACAGTGACTCTCACAGAGTAAGAATTAAATAGAGCTACTGTAGCAGTGACCTCAAAAAGAAGGAAGTTACACAAGTGCCACGGGTAAAAGAGAAGCTGCTTTTCAGAGCAAAAGCACAATAAAAGTTTGTATGTAGAGAGTGAAAAGGTGAGGATATCGTTTCTGTAATGCACAGATGTATGAACAAAACTCCTTTAACAAAAAGTATTTGCCTTCCTATTTTTTTTTTTACATTTTTTACTCTTTGCCTTATGCTGAGGGTGATGTGAATCTCTTAAGTGGAAAGTTTAAAACATTTTGCATCAATATATTAATTTTAAAGAACAAATTTGTAGAACATGGAAGAATAGGCCTGTTGTGATAATCAATAAACCAATTAACCGAACGATAAATAAAAACGTCCTCGGTAAGTTTGTCGATAAACTGACACGTGCATGCATGTTTTCCTCCTCTCTTTCGACCAGAGGCTGAATGGGAAGATGGCTCACTACGCCTATCTTTCCTAACATCCGGGTGCATAGGTTCTATAGCGGATTTAGCTAATTTATAGCGGAGTGAGCATCTGTCAAAAATGCAATCTTTGGGCTGCTCGCACGTACACATGGAGAGAGCTGAAGCGAGCGTCCTGAGGGGTAAGGAGGAAACACACGCTAATATGAGTGATGGCACGAAAGATACGGTTCTTAAGCCGCCTGCCACAGTCCCAGTGTGGGAATATTTTGTTTTTTATCAGAATGAACAAAGTGTGAGCTCATGAACACCAACAAGCTGATATGTTGCATTTGTTTGAAAATAGTGGCGACGAAGAAGAAGAAGAAGAAGAAGGGGAGGTGCAGCAGAGCCTTGTTCTTTGACAATCTGCTCTTACTGAGGCTTTTGGTCGGCAAAGTAAACAGAAATAAAAACGCCAAATGGTGGGCGCTCAAAGACAGCTACATTGCCAAAGACGTGCAGCCCTTCAATACGGTTAAAAGCCAGAAATGTTAAAAATGTTTGACAGACAGTACGGATTGACTGGGAAAAAGGACATGTTACAAACAATTCCGGAACTGTATAAACTTCCTTTTATTTAGGCTACAGTTTTTATTGTTGTTTTTCTTTTTGGAGTTTGGTTTTTTCTTTAGAGACAGGGTCTAAGTTTTATTGTTTTTGATTAGTATTAATTATTTTCATTGACATGTATTTTTTTCTAAAAGAGAGTCCATTTCATTTTCATTCTATTTTTTTCTCTTTCTTGTTTGTTAAATTTATTATATATTTTGTTTAATTTATTTTATTTAAAAGATCCTGACCTTTTAATTACAGTCAAATACTCTTAAGAAATGAAAGTTTCTTTCTTTTGATATGGTGTACTCACTTTATTATCCCATTTATCACAATTACATCAATAAAAAAAATGAAAACAAAAAAATCAAAATAATATTGACAATAGTATTGTTTATCGGCAATAATATTTTGGAAAATTATGGTCTAGCAGAATTTGTTATCGTGACAGGCCTATTGAAGAAGCTAAATCCCACCACTGCTGGACAAGTTTGCTTCACCATAACTGGATATTTCACTTGTGTAATCCTGAGTGGAGTTGCCAGGAGGTAGAAGTTACAGATGAGTGTCCCTAAAAGCCCAGTGACACACAAGCCGACAAAATTAAAAACAAGGATGTGATGCCAGCAAAAAGTTCCCATCCGGCACTTCCAATGGTCATGTGCCTGGGTCTTGTGACTGGTGGAGCCTGGCCAGAGCTCCCAGGGGTTCAAAGTCCAGGAGCCATAGAACAGATGATGACCATCACTAACTGACAGTGAGGCACAAAAGAGGACATTTTTGAATGTCTGGGGAATAGTCTCAGAGCAGGAAGTGTCAGAGGGTGACTGAAATAGTTAGCCACAAGGGAGTCCCACACACTGACATGACTGTGGTAGGATTAAGGAGCCACTTCACCGCACAAAGACAAGCCAGGCAGAGATGACGAACTCATTCAAATGTGATAACAGGGACACAGTGCAGGGGCTTGTTGTCAGGGTGCTGTGCTGAATTGGTAGGAACGCTTTGCCATGAAAGATTTAAGCTGCTAAATTTGGCAGATTACCACAGTGATTTCATCTCAGAAGACTGACAGGTCTTTAGGATGCAGCTCCAAGACTGACAGTTTGACATGTGAGGCAAGGGGAGAAAATATAGACAGACTGTAAGACACATAAAAGAGCCACTATTGACTGGGACAGACTGGGTTATATAAAGAGAGGAAGGTGCCCTAAATTTACTGGCTTGTTTTTACTACAGCACAGGGACCGTGTCACATGAAGAGGGAGGGAGAAGCATGTGAGATGAGGGGATTACAAGAAGAAAGTATGGCAGAGAAAGAAACAGGGCAAACCCCAGCTCTTCAGTGTCCCTTGGTAGTTTCTGGTAACAGATCTGCTGTCAAATGGTAGTTCGATTTCTCTCCAATGCTGTCAAAATTGTAGGATACTGGACTCTATACTCTTATTTTAAACTTTTTGATTATCACATAATCAGACAAAAACAAGAAGTAACGGTAAAATGTGCCATTTCCTCATGGTGAGAATCACATCATGATAAGGCATCAGTGTGAAACCAGCCGTAGCACAGAGAGAAGTGAGAGCCTGAAACAGAATGTGACTTATAGGATGTGCAAAACCTCCAGCCGCCTGGTCCAGGAGTAAAGCCCTGGAATGAGTACAAAGGATCTGGAGGTGATCTCGCCATGACTCACTCAAATACACCTCCACACTGCTTGTGTTTACAATAACTAAGCTGGCTGGGTTTTCCCGTACTCCTCTTCATTGAGGGTCAGACAGAAAGTTAGCCACTGTTTCACAGAAACAGGAAAGCATCCAGTACAAAAAACAGTGAATGACGAGTAGGCCTGTCACGTTAATTAATAAATCAATTAACCAAACGATAAATAAAAACGTCCTCGGTAAGTTTGCCAGCCTCAATAAACTGACACGTGCATGCATGTTTGTTTTCCTCCTCTCTTTCAACCAAAGGGGCTGAATGGGAAGATGGCTCACTACGTCTGTCTTTCCAAACATCGGGGTGCATAGGTTCTATAGCGGATTTAGCGGATTTATAGCGGAGTGAGCATCTGTCAAAAATGCAATTTTTGGGGTGAAGACGGGGCTGCTCGCTCGTACACAAGGAGAGAGCTGAAGCAAGCGTCCTGAGGGGTAAGGAGTAAACACACGCCAATATGAGTGATGGCACAAAAGATATGGTTCTCAAGCTGCCTGCCACAGTCATAGTGTGGGAATATTTTGTTTATTATCAGAATGAACAAAGTGTGAGCTCATGAACACCAACGAGCTGATATGTCGCATTTGTTTAAAAAAGGGGGGCGAAGAAGAAGAAGAAGAAGAAGAAGGGGAGGTGCAGCAGAGCCTTGTTCTTTGACAATCTGCTCTTACTGAGGCTTTTGGTCGGCAAAGTAAACAGAAATAAAAACGCCAAATGGTGGGCGCTCAAAGACAGCTACATTGCCAAAGACGTGCAGCCCTTCAATACGGTTAAAAGCCAGAAATGTTAAAAATGTTTGACAGACAGTACGGATTGACTGGGAAAAAGTACATGTTACAAACAATTCCGGAACTGTATAAACTTCCTTTTATTTAGGCTATAGTTTTTATTGTTGTTTTTCTTTTTGGAGTTTGGTTTTTTCTTTAGAGACAGGGTCTATGCTTTATTGTTTTTGATTAGTATTAATTATTTTCATTGACATGTATTTTTTTCTAAAAGAGAGTCCATTTCATTTTCATTCTATTTTTTTCTCTTTCTTGTTTGTTAAATTTATTATATATTTTGTTTAATTTATTTTATTTAAAAGATCCTGACCTTTTAATCACAGTTAAATACTCTTAAGAAATGAAAGTTTCTTTCTTTTGATATGGTGTACTCACTTTATTATCCCATTAATCATAATTACATCAATGAAAAAATTAAAAAAAAAATCAAAATAATATTGACAATAGTATTGTTTATCGGCAATAATATTTTGGAAAATGATTGTCAAGCAAAATTTGTTATGGTGACAGGCCTAATGATGAGCATCACGTTCTGCTCCAACAAATAAACTGACTTAGAAAAAAAGGGAAAAAAGAAGAAACAGTTAAATTGTTGAGAACTTTGAGCGCAGGTTTGACATTATTGTTATGACCACCTGCCACACAGCACCACAATGCTTTGTAATGAATAATCAACAAAATTCCTGCCTCCAAATCATGATCATGAAACCTGCAGATGGTTTCTCTAAGTAATACAAATTTCAAATGAAAAGAGTCCTACTGTTTTATTTACTTTTAACTTTAATATTCAGTTTGTCCGCCTTTGTGTTTCTGGCAAAGTGTCAATTAATCCTGGGAACTTCAACACTAGTGTTATCTCGTGCCTGCTGCAACTGAAGTCAAAGGCTTTCTACTGAATTTACAATAGATCTGTCCAGTTTATTTTCCAACTCACCCAAATTTGCTGGATGGAGGCCAGTCCAACATTTTCAGTATTCCTTTTGATAAGGAAAATTACCTAAATCTCCCCATGATGGCTTTATTCCATGGTAGACAGAGCACCCTGATGACTTTGTAGATATTTCATTTGTTTTATGGGTGTTTCAGTTGCCAATTCAACAAAAAAAAAAAGAAAACTCTTACACATGCCAAGTGATTTAATGCTTTTGGCCGCAAAAGTATGTCATCAAACTTCCCATTCAAATATCTGTCACACATCCATTGACTTCAACACAAGCATTAAAGTGTTGTTATCCAACATAAAGCACAGTTTGAAAACTTGCTCCTCCATCAAATAATTAGGTAATTAAACTTATTTAAACTGACATGAGTGCTTCAGAGCTACCAACTGAATACTTGAGTTTTCAGTGTTTACAATCAGCACTGCAGCATCAACCTTTCAGTAATGACATTTTCCATTCATTACTTCATGGCCAGTTTGGTCAACGTTACCCTGCCTGACCAACTACTACAAAGTCAGAATTTACACCATTTTTTTTGTCTTTTAAAAAGAAACAGGAACTATGTTAGTTCACAATTCACGGTTAAACAAAACAGCCCATCGACTTCAAGACAAACGTGTGTGTCAAGTAACTTAACGTAAATAATAAAAGTTAATATATAACGTTGAAAACGTCCTTCTCACTCGGTATTACTGGAAACACAGAGAGCATGTTACGACTATTCTGTAAATAACTTACGACGGATAACTTTTTAAACTTGGCAGGCTGCATATTGTGCTATTTAAGCTAAAGCGAATGTTCGCTAACAACCTCTGTTAACGTTAGCTTACTGCCCACTTAGCATGGCACGCAAACTACACAAAACAGCCCCGACACCGCGTTTAAACTTCACTCACATCTTTCTGCTCTTGTTTGAGGTTGAACAAGTTGAGTCGCTGGAGTCTCGCTTTCATCCCATCCGCCATCAACTTTACTAAACCAAGTCCTGAGTGGTAACTTTTCCGGAGCTGGTTTCTGACAGTGCGGGACTCGTGAATATTATTTCATTGGAAAGTTGATTTTGCTCCCAGGCGAGGAGGATCCGACTGTGCAGTGACCATCATGATTCACGAGACATCCGGTTTTAAAATTTCAAAATAAGATAAATCCAATCACTTCACGTGGATATCCTATGAGCATTACAAGAAAACGCTTTTGTTTTGGAGGTTAATTGATCAACTTCCGAATATATTTCAGATAACGGTGGTTAACTTTTCGAGGCTGAATCCACCAATGCGTTGGGAGACTAGGGTGGGCACAGTTCCTGTCCCGGGTCAGTCAAACTTCAGGCGGTAGACTTTAGGGTGGTTTCCACTTAACCGTTATAAGTCTGCTGAGACTGTCCATAATTACGTTGACGCAGCCTGTACAGCCTGTACATAAACAATATTTCCTGTCTGGAGTTAGAGCAGGCCAAATCAAGCAGCTCTGAATACCCCAGGGATGCACTGCAGCTGGGAGAAAAGGCGGACCTCATGGCTCAGAACTTTTCCAACCGTTATTTGTACTTTGACCACAGTTTGACCTTATTTTCTCCCAAGCTTCCTAATATAGATTAACAGAAACGTCCAACTGCCAATGAGGAGCAATTACAGCAATAATATTTTTTGTAAGGCTCATCGACTCAAAAATCATACAAACATACTATCATTAGTAGAAAGAAGACAGAAAAAGAGTATTTGATAGAGAATGAAATTCCATTTCTTAATTGTAATTAAAGTTAGCTACCAATCAGAATTAAATTTTCTCCGTGCATTTCTTAATTAAGCTTTTCATAGATTTCTGCATGTCATTTAATTGTTACAGATAAAAAAGGTCAAATTCAGACAACAGAAAGTTACAAGCATAACAAATATGATGTGTTCACTTATGGGTATTTCTTAAAAATGCACAAAATAAATAATAATAAAAAGCTAGACAAGTTACAACAAAAGAAAATCAAATAAGAGAATAATTATTCAATTCATATGAAAATATTGAGTTATAACCTAGTAAAAGCGGAAACTGGTAGCAGCTGCATAGAAAAAAAACAAACAAAAAAAGGGGGATTAATCCTTTACACTGAAACACTGGGCTTTGTTTACAACTCTGGGGACACCCAGTGGTAACTTTTGACTTCATAAACGCAAGGAAAACTGCACCTTCTATCTCCTTACAGAGAGAAAGTTATAATAAGAAGTAATAAGCTTTTAAAAGCTACAGGAATTCAACATTGCACAACAGATAAGTTTCCAAAAAACAGGCATTGACTTAAACTGACTTTGGCCCACATTTTTATACAAGAAATGAAATGCAGAACAATGAATCTCACCAATTATCCCATGACAATAAGATACCACATATCTTAGATGTTTCATATTTTCTCTTTATGTGAAACATCTTTTAATCTTCATCCACTCAAATATGTCTGTAGAGCTGAAAGCTTCTTTTAAAAACTCTATTTTCACATACCATATGCATTTGTACTTTTATATAAGTGAGGACCATTGTTAATGTGTTACAACCAGAAGCTTACAAATTTGTCAGAACCACGTATTAAACCAAAGACCCTAACCACATAAAAAACACTAACTCTAAAACAATATGACCCTAAAAACCAGGCCACTGTTAAGAGTGCAAGAGTCACATGAACCCACTACCCTGTTTCTTACTATGTAAACTAAAGGTGTAACACAGCTCAAATACAAGTTAGGACATCCTTTGCTATCACAGTTTAAAATGACTTTTCTCAATTTCTCATGACATTTCTTAGAAGATACCAGCCTGGTTCACTGTTATTTTACTTTAGGACTACTCTACTATGTTGTTACTAGGTATCAGCAGGGGGAAGAAGGAAGAGTTATAGTTGTTGTAAACTAAAAACAAACAAATCTGCATTTATTTTACGTAATTTATTTTAAATATGAAGCTAAATTAAACTAAATTATGTTAAAGTGCAGTGGTTGGGGTGCTAAAATGCAGCATCAAGTCCAAATACAAAACCACTACCAGCTGTGAGGCTGGAGATGAAGATCAAAGCAGCTCTGGTTTGTGTTTCCTGTATATAAAATTTGCACCACCTTTATTGAGCTATCTTCCTGACTGAAAGTACTGATTTTCGAAGTGTTAAGCTGTTTTTTTTTTTTACCAACTCTAGGACTTATGTTTTGATTATAATCTCGTAGTGACGTTTTCCATATTAAGCAAAACTATATTTGTTGTAGAAGCCTCAGAGTACACAGTTTTATACCGGAAACACCATTACACACTGACAATCACACTTTGAACTGCTATCCCTTTCAAGTGTGGGAAGTGTGGTTCCAGTTACTGGCAGTGTCATTTAATCACACTTTCATACAAAGTAATTATCGATCCAGTGTGGCTTGATTTCGGAGGGCCAAAAGTCCTTGATTCCCATTTTTATACCACAACAAGCTAGTCTGCATCTTTATTCTGTTAGCTCAGAACTTAGCTCACAATATGTAATAAACACAATTTAACATACAGTATCAATAAATAAACACCCATCAAGTGTGGATGTGTGTGTGTGTGTGTGTGTGTGTGTGTGTGTGTGTGTGTGTGTGTGTGTGTGTGTGTGTGTGTGTGTGTGTGTGTGTGTGTGTGTGTGTGTGTCTGTATCCGAGCCCAGTGTGACAGAGCTAGAGCAACAGGTGGTCGGCCTGACATCATCATCACATACTTGGAAGTGCTGAAGCGAGACAGAGAATAACAAGCACGCACACACACTAACACACACACACACACACCAAAACAGGCAATGAGCCACAGCGAGTGGTTACCATAGAAACTTATCTCGACATCCTGCTTGGTTCATGTAAAGAAAGCTCATTAGAAAATACCTGCAAAGCCATTACAACAAGTGAGCAGCCTGTATTTATACAGCCCACGTAAGTGCAAGTTCATCTGTATTTGTGCATTTACACCCCAAACACTGCATGCAGTAATATGTTATAACACACAGTTGTATTTACAACACAGCACACAGTGCATATTGGCTTGTACTTTTTTTTTTACAGTGCATGCAGGTATTCGTTATGTGGGCTCAGAAATGTGCACGTGAGCCCTGTGGAGATCAGGGAAAGCAGAGATGAAGGGCAAGCATTCATTTTGTATGATGACTTCTTTAATGCATCAAATTTCCAATTAAGAATTCTTTGTTCTCTCTGTCTCTGACTCTTTGAAGTCTTTGGCATTTAGGGCATGGCATGCAGTGATTAAGCTATCAATGATTGGGGCTTGGCTCAAACACCTGCTGCAGCTTTATGTTGCACGGAGGCTGTTGGTAGAGTGAGCCATGTGGAGGAGAGTTGAACGTGTTTAGAGGCCAGGAGTGTGCTGGTCAGCACGGCAGAGAGTGGGAATGTGTTTGTTGGCATTGTTGAGGGGAGCAGTGTGCACATAGAGCCCTGTGGTGTGATTTCAGAGGGATGTCACAATAAATGCTGATGCGGTCACACTGGATGCGAGCAGCATTTGTCACCAAATATAAAAAGATTCTCATTGCTTCGTCTATTCAGCAAACTCTTATTATTTGAGCAGTGTGTCTGCCATTCGGAGCACGGATGATTTGGCATTTTGAAGCTTTTTATTCTATCTAAATTGTCCTTTACAGTTTTACTAACTTTTTAAAAATAAATCAATATTAAACAATATTAATCAATAGTTATAGTTGGGGCTTTTTTATCATATACGCCTTCATTCCAACAGATCCCTTTCCAATAATCTTGTCTGTTGAGAAATATAGCTGTAGCTACAGTATTGTTTTTTTTTTTTTACATGTGTTTGTCAACAGCCAGGGGAAGGTATGTTTGTCATCTCAGTTAGGCACATACTCTTACCTTGGTGCTGTCCTGGCACTGGAAGACATAGCAGGCACAGTTTGTTGTTTCTCTGACCAGGCAGCCAAAGCTGCGGGGCTCCTGGCTGTTGTGAATGAGCTTTGTTACCCGGTGAGGTCGACATTCAAACAGGACAGTGTGCGTCAGAGGATCCCAGACAACCTTCTCTCCGAGGACAGACATACACCGCACCCATGATGCGGACACACACAGAAAAACTGTGTGATTACATCTAGAAGTATCCTGCTGTCCACTTCCTGGACTTGAAGCCCTTGTTTGACTCTGGTCCTTCTCTAATGGATGGCACCTGCTGATCTCTGCCACCACCCAAGGCAGCATGGCCATGGTGGTCAAGTGGTGGACCGGCAGAGAACCGATTAATGTTAGCTTGTAGCGTACCTCCTCTTCTTCCTCTCCTTCTTCCTCCACCTTTCCCCCCCATGTTGTATTCCTCCTGCCAGCAGAGGTGACTTTCTGAAAAGATGCTGAGGAGGAGGAAAGATGGGAAAGTGAGGGACATGAGCGATGATTCGAGGTCAACTGCAGAGGAGGTTTCTCAGAGCTTCCTGGCCTGATGGACTCATCTTTTCTGGGCTTTACTTCAAAGTAGAGCCCCTCCATGACTGGTGCTGGAGAAAGTCTATTTACCTGCCAAAAAATCAAGCAAATAAATAGGAGTATTTACAGCACTGAGGGAAAAGCACACATTTCTTCTTTTTGTCAGAATCAGTGACCATGGCATGCAGGGTCGTTTGTAGGGTGCTACAGAATGACCTCTGGTGTTGTTTACCCAACTACTAACACATGGTTTCAATTCTGACCGAGTCGTTTACGCTCAAGGACACACGGACATATGACACTTAAACTATGAGGGTCATGTTTGGCCAGTTGCTTTACAGTCAGAGAGAAAGAGGGACACAGAGGTCCACCTGACTTCTCCTGCTATCCATGGCAAAAATACAACATTTAACATTCTTTCATGAATGTTGTGCTGTCGCAGTTAGTCTGAGAAATATGTCAGACCCGGTTTAAGCAGGACATGATGAACTGTAAATGAAAAACACCAACCGCAGAGAAACCAAACGTTGAAGTTAAATGGACATAAAACGGAAGTGGCAGCCAACGTACCTCATTTTGACCTTGTTGAAATGCGAGTATTTCTAAACTTGAACCCACTAGGAGCGCGCGGCACGCTACGTCAGTCAGTCCACTGCACCAGAGAAGCAACGGAAGTTAAAATGAAATCTTATATCCGTGAAGCGCAGCCTCACGTGCCTTACTAACGCGGTTAATGTAGAATTACGCACGGCAAAGAGTTTCTTACGCACGGGTTACGCAGACCTCTCGGTTCTCTCAGAATACGAAGCACATGTTAAAAACAATCTCCTCGTGCCGGTTCAGCCTCCTTACCTGCTCACTGTCGCCTTGCTCGGTGTGCGCTGTGCAAGTGTAACTTGTGCGTTCAGCTACATACGTCCGCGCAGAGAGAGTGAGCGGTCCCCACACAGCAGCAACCGTTTCTAGCTGTAGTTAAATATAGAAGACAGGACAGACCCTGCCTCCCTCCTGTCCTCTATACACTCAGATGGAGCATGGCAAGTGCATGCTGTATTCATGCACTGCCACAGGATGCGAGACTAACGTGCCAGCACGTAATACATGTGTGTTTGTTTGTGTGTGTGTGTTCGTGTCATATTCACATGCTCCGTTAGGAACCATCTTTATTGAGTCATTTTCAGCACAGTGTCTTGGAATATGAGGCACATAATTAGTGCTAATTTTACAGCTGAGTCATAAATCAGAGAGAATGAAAGGGTCTGCTTTTCAAATGTAACTGACTGCTCTCTAGGAACTGCTCTACACTGACTGTTAACTTCATCATAACGAGGAATGACAAATAGGAGCATGTACAAAACCTACACTGGGTGGAGCTCTAAGCTTTTGGATGAGTCATCTCACACATCAGTATGTTTTACACATTTAGCTCTGATTTAAGACAGTTTGAATGTTACTTTCAACCTGCTCACTTTTCATCACCAGCTACATTATAAATAACTATTATGAAATCAATTTACAACATTCATTACAGTCACAGCTAAATCATTTTCAGCAGTTCCTCATAACATTTCTGTAACTTTTTAATATCGGCACTTTATGATTATATCAGTATGGAATGCATTTTCAAGTGAAGGCAATATTTGCAACACTACAATCAGAAGAAATGACTTTGACTACGTATGAGTTGTTAAATCCACAGTGCAGGGGTCAAAAAAAAGAATGTTTTTGCACTGCGACAGCTGTGTAATCCTGTCTCTAGAGCCATTATTACAAACCAAAGATGTAGAGGTAAGAAGTTGTCAACAACCCTGCAACCCTTAATGATTTTGCATCAGCGAAACTGGCCCAGAAAGACATAAATGAAATAACTGTGATAAGCTGAGTTCTAAATGTGAAATAAAGCCTGTGTTAAACCGAAAATCCCTTCTGTATTGGTAAGGACATTATGTGAAATGCTGGTAAAAACTGGTCTTTACTGGTCCTCTATCTGATTGTACGTCTCTAAAGTGCTACTCCGGCTTGGGCTGAAGTTTGTTCTTCTCTGGTTCCAAGAAGTTTTCAACGATGGCATCGACCAAGTCATCCAGTTCCTTCCTCAGCTGCTTCACATCACTGTCAGAGACAAGAAGCAGAGGGGAAAAAACATGTTGGGATGAAGCTGGTGTGATAAGGTAAGTAGGGTTGTCTTTTATGATTATGAAGCCAAGAAGTAAACATCGACTCTTTAACGAAACCATCACTGAAACTTTGTTAGAATCATTTTTCCAAATTTATTAAAAATTGAACTTAATCAAATGCGCCTTGGTTCATTAACTTGGGCTTTCAGACATTGACCTGTCTTCATATATTTAACAGCATCAACAATCAGTGCAACAATTGAACCATACAACATAAAAACCTCAGTCATCTTTAGACCTTTGCTTTGCACGGCATCATGTAAGGAGACTCACCTGTTCCCAGGAGCAGCACAGAGTTCAGTGTAGTATTTGATTTTTGGCTCAGTGCCGCTGGTCCTCATTGTGGCCACACCCCCATTTGAGAAGTTAAACGTGATCATCTGACTGGAACGGGAGGTGGGAAGCACCTGGGACAGAGACGGATAAAAATGAAAACAAAACCTACAAAAAATACTGAAAATACTCAGGCAGGATTCACCCTGTCTGCAGCAACTCACCTCTTCCATAATATAATCTTGGTTCACCTGATAAGACTATTTACCTACAGCCAAGCTGAGTACTCTTTGGCCACTTGGGGGCAGAGTAAACATATGTTGAATTGAGCACTGAATTGTGTTACATGAACTGTTCGTCATCCAGCAGTGACATGTGAAACTCAGAGATGTGTTTTTGGCCACAAAGCCAATTAGTTTATAACTAATTGTCTTTTGGGTCTATTTGGTGTCTTGCAACACTGTGGGGAAACATTTAGTCTTTAGCAGCTAAATGCTCTTCAATTCTCACAGCTGTTCTGGTACCATGCAGTAGGAATGGTTCACAAAATCCACGGTTCTGTTCCTGTCACGGTTTTGTAGTCATGGTTTTCAGTTCAATGTACATTGATGTTGTTTTTAACACCTTTATTTTTACCATATACCCTAATAATCCACCATTAACAGATTATTTTTAATCTGTTATGTCATGTATAGTCATGAAAAAACTGAAAGAATGAGGCTGTTTCATTTAAAACCTCATTAAAGCTGAGTGAAACATTGCTAGTTTCAACATGCCAACTCCTCAGTAAGGAAAATCACTAATGGCTGTCCCAGAAGTCACTAAAAGCCACTTAATGACGCTGCTGTCTAATTTGCATAATAATTTATTTGCGTGTAATTATCATGGACCGTGTAGAGGAGAGAAATAACATGGGAGAGACAGAAAGCAGGTAAAACACAACCTCATAAATATGTTTAGAACTAAAAATTAACTTTCTTCTGTCCATTCTTGTTTTTTTCTGGTCTAAATATCAAGCCTCCTCTTTAATCTGGACTGAGGACCGGCAGAAGTGACCATAATGAGACACACACTTGCGTGATTTCATCCGCTGCAATTGAGGAGGACAGTGACTCAAACTTGCTGACCATTGAGGAGATCAAAACACGCTTTAACCTCAGATTGTCGAAACTTCAGAGAAGTCGCAAGAATTGTTGTCTTTAAAGAAACTCGCCTGAGGGGTCTGAAATCTAATCTAAAGTGCTCCCAGACAGCAGAATGGTTAAACGGCACAGGTTCACCCTCTGACTCTGCCTTCTCCCCTCGTCATGTAAACAACACACAGGCCTCCCTACACCTGTGCCGCTGTATCCTTCGCCTCATATGATTGGAGCTTCATACTTGCTGAGTTGTAAAAAGAAGACAAAAGAAAAACACAGACTGGACAGAGCACACACACCCCGAGCCGAGTGAGGGAAACCAATCCACCCCTAGTTAACAGGTGGTTGGTTAAACGGCTGCCTGTTTCAGCCAAACTATCTTCGTGTGAGAAGCGTGAGTGAGCCAAAGTGGTAAAGCTGTTTGCTGATCAGCCAATCGATGAGACAGTATGTGCCTCAAAGCTCTGTGAAGAGATTTTGTCACATTTTGTCACTTCTTAAACTGAAACTTCTTAAACCTAAACATTTTTTAGAACTGCTTTATAATGAGGACAGAATGTGACAGATTGAATATCAATAACCAGGAACTGACACTACAAACTTTGGGCTCACTTCTCCAAAAAGTTGCATTAAACTTAAAGTTGCTTTTACTTCACACAATGCTTCAAATTCAGGCACAGGAATTTAAGAGCTGCCTCCTCTGTTTGCAAACAGAAACTTTCATGATGTGACAGAATATATGATGAGAATTTATTTCTGAATTTTACCCCATTTTCTAACCAATGTTAATTTTGCTCAAACTTAGAAAAGTAATTTTTTTCTAAGGGGCAACTTAACATTCTTGGCAGCCCTGCTAGAGGCGGATCCAGAGGTAATCCTGCTCTGAGTGGATGTGCTGATGCATGTCTGTTTGACTTACAGCTTTTTTGTCCGGTTGGTTGCTGTCATAGCCGGTGGTCAGGTCTCGTACAGCAGAAATGGAGAAGCGACCACACTCAGTGGGATACAAGTCCTTTTTGTCTTTGTAGTTGCGCAGGCGTTCAAACAAACTGCGGATCACATTCTGGTCGTGGCAAATGAAGTAAGAGTTCTTAGTGATGTGGTAGCCGTACCTGAGGAAAGGGAGTGGAAAAAGAGTCAGTGATTTTACTTTTAATTTCTCAGAAAAATAAATCAATGCAAGTTAAGAACAATGTACAAACTACTTTTATCTTACTCTTCATAGACAGAAGTGAGCTGTTGAGACAGGCTTGTGTTTTTTGTGGCCAGATAGGAAATCATCTCTCCTGATATGGCTGCAGCACTCACTCCATCCTTATCCAGCACAGCAGGACAACACATGTACCCTGAGAGACACACAGACACACACAGTCAATCCCTTTATGCTCAGAGCTCTGGCTGAAATAGTCACAAGTTTTCTTTACTTACAGAGCGTGCAATAGCATGTGATGCCAATCAGAGCATCAAAATCATGTTATACAGGAATGCTCTATCCTGTATGATGTTGTCTGTGTCAGTTTGAGTGAAGTGTTGTCTTATTAACCTTAAATATCTTTAACCAAACCAAAACTTTGAATAATTAAGAAAGACGCAAATGTTTAAAAGTCTAAAAACAACCTGCAGTCTTTGATTTTTATGACTGATTTATTAATTCAACGAGTTACTTGGACTGTTCGACACGGTTACAGAACCAGAATAAAAACACTTCAACAGGCATTAACTGCTACATGTGAGGCTCTCAGCGGGGTTCAAGAAGAAGATTTGTAAGATATCGGAAGAAAGGTAGAAATTTGTTGAGGAAAAAATGAGACCAATGGTAGGCACAATATTTCAAAGAATAATAAAGTTGACGATAGTTTTTATAACTGGATTTCTGGGAGGTTTCAAGTTACAATTTCCACTTAGAAAACAAAACACAAAAATAAGCAGATCAATATCTTGTAATTGTATTTATTATTCTATTAAATCACAATTTTCCCATATTGACATGTGAGGTCATTCAATTTGCACAAGCATGGATCTCACATGGGAGAGTAGTACTCATGAGTCCATCACAAGCTCCTTCTCAGCCACTCTCAACCCAGCTGACGTCTTGTGAGCCAAAATGTTTTTCTTGAATAGAAAGTTGTGGTTGCACGGTATCAAATCGTTTGAATAAGTTGACTTCTTTTAGGCAACAAATTAAATCAGTGTGTCATGTCTCTGAGATCAGCATGTCAACAATTTCTCATAACAACATGCCACAAGGAATTAATCGGGACTCCAGCTCTTTTATTCTGCCATTGAGACTTTTCAGTTCTGTGTGTATGTGCATGTGTTTGTGTGGGTGAGTTTGTGTACCTATTGCCTCCTCAAATGCAAACAGAACGGCTTTGTCCTGGTTCAAAAGGTCTCTGGCTCTGTTTCCCATCCACTTGAACCCAGTCAGTGTTTCCTGTTCAAACAGCACAGATAGTAATAGTGAGGGGTTTGAAAAGTTGCCTCCAGGAAAATTCACATGAACAGTGTTCTTGACAGAAGAACTGATGGCTATTAGCCACAATCACTCTTAAACCACAACTAGTGACAGTATTTCATATAAAAAGAAAAAGCAGATTTACTGAAAACTGGCTTTTGAGCTGGGAAAACTTCAACCTTTAGGATGAGTGAGGAAATCATTTTAATCATACCAGCCTAATTCTACTCTTAAACATTTTGAAATCAATAAAGAATGCATGAATGAACATGTAAGTTTTGTTTCTCACACGTAAAAACGTTTCGATCTTCTGCGTGTTACCTCAAAGTGAAAGCCCTCCTTGAGAGCGATGGCGCGCAAAATCTTGGATGACACGGTGCTGGACAGCATGTAAAGGTTTTTCACAGCAGCAGGGTCCGAGTTTTGCTGTTTCCAGCAGCGGAACATCCACCAACCAAGTAACGCTCCTAATTCATTACCGCTAAACAATCGCCACTGGCCACTGACGAAAAAGAGAGAATAAGATTATGAAGAAATAAGCACAGTTTGTCCAACGGGTAACTTTTTATAACACTTGTATGTTCTTTCAAAGCTGGAGCTATCCTTATGTTTTTGATGTTGTGTTAAAAAGAAAATCATCATATGCACACAAACACAGACCTCTCCTGCTTCTCAGCTATTGCCAGTCGATCAGCATCAGGGTCATTAGCGAGCACAACAGACGCCCCCACCTTCTCTGCCAGAGCAAACGACAGCGTCTGCAAAACACAAACAAACGTCACACCTCTAACCACAACACACCAACGTATCTCTGTAGCTGTGCCTTTAACAAGAGTGATCAGAGCATACCAGGACTCCCTTCCCTTCCTCAGGATTGGGATATTTGACAGTGGTGAACTCTGGGTCTGGATCTTTCTGTTCCTCTACAGCGTATGGAGGCGGAAGGTCAAAGGCTTTGAAAGCTGACTGGACAAATGTATGGCCGACACCGTGCACGGATGTGTGCACGATTTTCACCTCTGAGCTCTTGTTTATGTCCCTGTGGGAAAAAAAGCAGGAGTCAAAGAAATGACCTTAGTTGTGCTCATGTACTGGTTTATTAAATGGCTTCTACTACTCAGCCAGTCATCATCTGTGTACTACCTGTTATGGCAGTGTTTCTGGATGGTTTTGAAGTACTGCGTGTGAGTGTCCTCATAGGGGTCTTTGAGTAACGGGCTCTTCAGGGCTTCCTCTGTGTTCCAGGACTCAGACCAAGGCTCCAAATTTTCCTCTATGGCTTTGGCGATATTTTTGTCATGAGGAGAGATTATCTGGGCCCCGTTCTCCCAGTAAACCTGAGACACAGACAATGCAGAGTCAGTGGATTCACAAACAAATGATCTGTTTTATTTTCTCCTTCATTTCCTTTCTTTTATTTGCTGATTTATTGATTTGCCAATATGATACTATGATCCAATCTCACATACTAATATCTATAATCTTGTTTTGAAAATGACATATATAACCTACGTTTACAACTGATTTGAAGAAAACAAACCCAACAGGATATCGAAATAACAGTAACACTCTAAATATGGAGAAGAAAAAACAGTGAATGTTGTAAATAGTGCTGTCAGGCGATTAAAAAAATTAATCTAATCAATTACAAGATTTGTAATTAATTAATCTAATTAATCACATTTTAATCTCATATCTGCTTAAGGTCCCAAAATAAAGAATTTGAATCCCAGGACATTAAAATTACATTAAAAGACATTATAAAAACATTTTAAAATAAGGTGTGAATACAACACATTTTTGGGTACCTTGAGGCATAAGGAACACATGAAAAAAGTGTTATGGTTCTATCTTTACAAAATCTACACAGTCCTGCACCAAAGATAAGCTGATTTGAGTTTTAGGATAGTTTTTGCTTCTGTCACATTTTTGCTCGATGTGGACTCAATTTTCACTGCAATGTGAACTTCTATACTTCTATGAGGTCAGAAGAACCAGGGCTAAAGGCTAAAAACTGTAAGGAACTATGTACAAAACACTTAATTCAAGTCTTGGATCACAGAAAAGTGAAGTATTTTCAGTTTTACATGCTCTGAACACACAAACTGTTGCTCATTGGTGCAGAGCAGCCCCAAGCCGAAACATGACACCAGGAAGATGGGAGCAAATTTTCAAAGAATTCTTTATATTTAAATATAGGACAAATATTGATCATTCAGGGCTTGTTTAGTGCAGCAAAGAGTGTAGAAATATCTGTTTTTTACAGAATTGAGCTAGAAAAAACGGTTGATTTTCTGCAGATTTTCAAAAAAGGACGTGTGAATAAACGAGATGTGGACGCCAGTCCCCCAAAAATCACTCCTGCTTCTCCCCCGGTTTAACCATGTTGCTGACGTCAAGTGTGGTACATTCAGGGACCGTCGGAAATTTGAAAATCTAACGAGAACACCACTTTTTCCAAGTAGGGCAAACGGTGTGTAAATGCCAGACATCTGAAAATAAGTGCGTCTTTGAATACCCCGCGGGTTTAGGATCCAGATTAATCTGCGTTAATTTTTATAACGCGTTAATTTGCAGTGTAATTAATCAAATTAATTAATGCGTTAAAATGACAGCCCTAGTTGTGAAATAACACATTAATTAGCTAGTTATTTCAACTCTCAGCAAAGCAAATTAAGCAAACTGTCATTGATAACAAACTGTGAGCAGTATTTACATCTTTCAACTATTAAACTTGGATTAATAACTAGTTAAACAGCAAATAAACCCGTAAATGAAGGGGTGAAAGAATGAAGAAGTAAGTAGGTGGATGTGTTTACCTTGTAGCCGTTGTCCTGTTTGGGGTTGTGAGAAGCAGTCACCATGATACCAGCGCACAGACCCAGATGGGACACAGTAAAAGGCTGAAGGGGACAGGAAAGAAATGTGTTACTCATTGTTTACAAAGACAGAATAGTTCCAGACAGTTAACAGATATACAGTACATTGCAAAACACTGATTTAAGGAAACAGCCGGTTACTTTTCCTTGCAGCAGAAAGTTATTTCTTTTATGAGCTCAGAGTGACACTACTACTCCAACTTCCTCTCTGTGAAATGCACACTTCCTCTTTGTCCAGTTAAAATAAGTGAAAAACTGATTAACTATTTTACCAGTGTGAAGTAGTAGAACCTCCTGAATCCTTTCCAGTTTAGCAACATTTATGCAAAAGGAAGCAAATGCTGTAAAATAATCATGTGCTTGTGACAAAGTTTGCTCCTCATGTAGGGAAAGTGGGTTATACCAGTGTTTATGACTGAAAATCTGGCACACATTCAACCTTCAAGGCAGTTTTTTATGCCGCTGCACAAAAATATAAACTAGTATAAGGTGCATGCATCATTAAGCACAGGAGAAAGTAGGGTAACCTCTGCCGCTCACAAAAAGTATAAGCAGGTGAATCATATGTACATTATGCAACGAAAGGATCATGACGGCAGTTTGCTCTTACAGTGGAGTTTGCACTTTAACTTCTGTGGCTTGATGCAAGAAGTTAAAGCAATATTAGACTGACTTACAAAGACTTCATATTTAAAACATTTACAAATACAATAGTAGGATACTAGATAATCAATCACAAATGAATCTAAGGCACTTTCTCGTAAATTTAAAGCAAAATAACGCAAATAAAAACAACAGTTAATTTTATCTGATTGATTCATTTTGGATTTTTATTTTTTATCATTTCCTCTCTTTTTGGTCCAGTGACCTCCCAATCATTAGTTTTCTTAACCTATCTGAGAATGATATAGCTCTTTGAAAAAAAAAAAAAAAAAAACTTTTTTTTTTTTTGTCATGTTTTATGTGCTCTTGGGTGAATGCTGTATGTAGGTTTATGGACCAACTAAGCAAATACTTTGTACAAAATCTGGACTTTTTTTTTCTGTTTTCCTTCTGAGAAAATTTTCAATTAAAAAGGATGTTAAAAAAAATATTTCTGGACTACATCTGGTAGTGTTACTGTGTTATATAAAAAAACCTATGTGGAAATAACGGAACAAGTGATTACCACAAAGGGTGTAGGGGTGATGTCGTGGAAGAGGTAGACTGGCACCCCTCGGCTGATAAACACGGCTGCAGCCAGGTTGGAGAACCGCTTGCTGCTGCCCCCACTAGCTGGGTGGGCTCGGGCATCATAACCAATCACCACCCCTCGCTCCTTCAGGTTCCCAAAACTCTCCTCCAGGTACTGACAGAAACCCTGTGAAGGATGAGAGCAGATTTGAAAATGAGGAAGTAGAAGACAACAACAGGAAATTAAAACACACAGAAAAAGTCTGAGACTCTGCTGTGATAATGAGGCAGTGGTATGTGAGTTATGCAGACCATCACACGAGTTCAGAGTCTAACTTGAGAGGACAAGAGGCAATTACATGTCTGTTTGGCTGTGCATGTGACATAACGCATCATGACCGACAGGCTTGTAGTTTATCTATTAACTGACCTGAGTGGTCTGGATGATAGTGAGGTCATTCATACAGGAAATGCCAGGGCCCATGGGTGCTCTCAGACCTGCTGTGCCAAACTCCATCCTGGAGGAGAAACATTTCTTCAGACCTTCCACGTCTTTGTTTTTCACCAGCTCCTGCACCATCATCACTGTCTTTGGGTTCTGAGGAGAAAACAAAACTCTGAATTACTTTCAGGTTGGTTAATGAACTACATTCATTAAATACTTTGGTTTGGAGCTCACAGCTGGACTCAGGCAATAATGATTTATGATGTCTATTAAAGCATCTGAAAAGTTCTTAAGTCCTTGGGCTTGCTCTTAATACTTCTATCTGCTTTTCTCAGATGTTTTGATGAAAAGCAAGCTTTTTGGCTAACCACTAAAAAAACTTTAGAAATGCTCATAACTTCTGTCGCCCTTTGTTCTTGCTCAGATCATGATCTGTCATTCACAAGCACATTTCTACCAAATGAGTCGAGTGTCATCATGACAGAACAATTTGTCAATCGTCTCACCAAAGTATTAACTTTTAAGTTGACATTTGTAATCCCACAAAGCCTTTGGTAAACACAGAAAGTCAGCAAATGAGAGACAAATATTCATTGATGAAGCTTTTAAGTGATAAACTTGTGTCTCTTTTTCAATATGTTCTCATTGGAAGCATCCCATGTACGTTTAATACCATGAATAACTGTGTTTGTGAAGGTCATGTGGTTAGATGTAGTCCGGTTAGCATGTGCTCCTCATCAGTGTGCCTCCATCTGAATGAAAGAAATCTAATTTCCTCCTCATGAGATCAGGAAGGCCTGCAAAGCCTTGATATTTTTTTTTTTTTTTTATAATCCAACCAGAACTTTCCTCCATATTTGCAACATAAACTAATATCCAAAGAAGGCATTTCTTCTGCAGGACTGAAATCTCTTTATTGAGAAGAATAACTGAGATTAAGCACACAAAAATCATAACTCATCATCATGTTCATGTTACACTAAATGAATGCATACAGACTTTCTTGCGTCACATGAAATGACTTGAAATCAACCGCTGCATTGGGCGTTGACTTTTAGTTTCTATTCAAAAAGCACTACCTTTCCCCAGGTGTGTTGTAAAACAGCAGTGGAAAAACACTGCAGACCTTTTTTTAAACAATTACTACAATACATCGCATATTTACTGACCCAATCAAGGGCTAATGTGATAAGATCAGTGATGTTTCTCATTTTACCAACACCACTATATCACACATCTGTCATTTTACTCATTCAGGGTGAAGCAGTCCCCTAGTGTCCTAATGTCACAAATTATGTAACTATACTGAGTTTACTCCACCAGAAGTCATAGTTTTAATCATTAACGTAACGCTTGTTACATTTAAACATTTGCCTTCACGGACATTTCAACACAGCCACAGCACTTTGAGCTAGCTCGCTAACTTGGCTGTCAGCTCACCTTGTCATACTGCAGCCACTGTTTGACAGCCTGGTCCAGCTCAGCGTCCCCTGTTGTGGATGAACCGTTCTCCATTTCTCTTCTGTCGGTAAAACACTGACAGGCTCTCTGGTGGCAGTCCTACGAGGACTAAAGCGCGCACACTGTTGTATTTTCCAGCACTAAACCGAAATTGAATATGAGGATGTGTGACTGTCTAGATCTGCACCACGCGAGCTGGGGCGGGGCGACGTAATGCGTCACGCGTATTTCATCTGGTGCCTTCAAGGGCCGTCGTTAAATCCGGATTCCGACATAGAAAAGGGATGTAACTTTATTTACAACGTTGGACATCACATTTAAATAAGTTAATTGCTGCAGCACATTTTTTTTAAGAAAGAAGGCGTTCCCTTTTCCTTTATCAGGCCTATTTTTCATTTTAGAGATGCACTTTTGCGTTACATCGCAGTACTTTTGCCATGCTCAGAAGTGTGAAATTTCCTTTCAGTTCATGGGCCACATATTTCATTTGGCCAGACCAGTAAAACGAAACTATCAACCTCTAAATAAGGTCACTCCAAATTTTCCTTTTTTTTTGGTGAAAGAAAAAAAACCTGAATCATGAGAAAAATATTTTATGAACGTATGGCAGTTTAGTATTTTACTTGATCAAAACGTAAACTGATATATCATACCACACCACACCATGTACACTAAAGCTCAAAACTGTTAAGTCAAAAGGTTAAGTCATCCCCTGCCTTGTAAATGTATAAAATATATACACGATATACATAAAAGTTGTGGCAGTGCATGAACCAAAGTCTCTTAGCATGAAGCTGGTCTTTCTGTGTAATTATTACACTTTGCAAAGCTATCCAGTGGGCCACACTGGACTCTGGTGGGTCTGTTTTTGACACTACTGGGGGTCCTTGGACCAAGAATTCAGATGAAGGCAGTGTGTTTTTCTAAAGGATACTGTTTGTTTTAACTTCAAGATGATTCTGTTAATATAACCTAAAAACAAGGCAATACAAAATAACTCAGGAATAACAAAAGAAATACTGAAATGTAAAATCTGCTTAAAACATAAAAATGAACTTTGTACTTGTGCTTAATTTTTTGCCTTAAGACCTTATGGTAATATAAAGAATAAATAAATAAACATTGACTAGGGGAAAAAATATTTCTTTAATAACCCTCAGAAAGACACACAGCTTGTTATTAAGGAAGAATTTGGGGTTACTGGACAATCAAGGGGGCTGCACAGTAGTTAATGCTGCTGCCTCACAGCAAGATCACCAGCTCGAATCCTAGTTTTGCGCAGGTGAGTCTGTCTGTCTGTCTGTGTGGAGTTTACATGTTGTCCCTCTGCATGTGTGGTTCAGATACTTTGGCTTCCTCCCACAGTCCAAACACAGGCTCATCAGGTTTATTGGTATGTCTAAATCGCTTGTAGGTTTGAGTGTGCATATGAAAGGTTGTCTCTGCGTGTTGGCCATGTGACCAGTCCAGGGCGTACCCCGCCTCTGGCCCCAACACATAGGCTGGGATAGGCTCCTGCTCTGTGACCCCAAACAAGATAAGGGGTAGAATATGGTAGAATGAATGAACAAATGAAAAATGTTTTGGTGTTCGTAAAACCTCAACAAACTGGATTTCAAGTTTTAATAATCATGGCAGAGATCTTTATTATCCAGTACTCATGAAATACAAGAACCTTTATAAACTTTACATGATATAATAATGTTTACATCATGACCCAACCATTGTGTCCTTAAAACAAAGCATTCCTTCATTTTCTTTATATACTCCTCAATTCTGGCAAACTGTAATAACCGTCAAATTACCTAATTTTAAAGTTCAGGTTGTTTTTATTGGAGAACTGCTGAGAACAGATGAATCAATGCGAAAGAAATGGCACAAAGAGGTCGTTTTATCTGTCAAGTATTACAGAATTTAAGGAAACCACTGAAGCTTGATGCAGACAAACAATGTAGAGTTTAAGTTGTGATGATTACTGATTTTAATTATCACCAAATCCACATGTATGAACTGCAAATTGAGTCGTTGAACAATTACACCCATCACTTAAGTTAAAACCACTATAACTGATGTTAAAATGTGCGCAAGGCATGACAGGGGAGTTACTTTCACTCTGACCACACACACATTTTAATGAAATGCAAGTGGGGCTTTTAATATGAAAGGACAGATCAGCAGTGTGTCTTTAATAAACAGTTGTGAGTCAGTCTGAGCTTTGACATGGGTTTTGGTACCTTTACTAGAACTCCTGGTAGTAATTTGCACTGGAGATACCCTTGGTGACAACAAATTTCAAACCTCAAAAGCAGCAGTGGCAACTTAAGACTATTTAGAGTGAACCAGAGTCTTAAAAGAGTCCGACCCATTCTTAAAAGTCTTCACTACATACTGTAGGACATGAAAAAAAGGTCCCGTCAGTCCCCAACAACCAAACCTCACACATCATGATGCTATCTGCTCCTCTTCCTCCTCTGTTTGATGGTAAACAGGTTTTCGTCTGTTGGGTACCTCTGCGATTTTTTGTGATAGTCCCCCTTGTCATAGCTTCTCCTGTTCTTCTTCTTTTCCCCCCTATCTTGCTTTGATCCATGAGCTTCCCCCTTTGCACCCCCATGTGCTCTGCTGTCATGTCCCCCTGAAGGATCCTGCTTTGTTTTTTTCGACCTTTTCCTCTTCTTCTTCGTCTTCATCACCACGTTGTCACCTCTGCCCCCGCCTCTGGGGAAGTCATCAGCCTCATCCAGTATCAGTTTGGATGGTGGGTCCCTGGAAGTGGGCACGGGTCTCTTGGGCTTCCATGGTTTTACATTGCTTGTGGTCTCCTGTTGCTTGTGCTTGTTGTGTTTGTTTGTTTTGGTTGCTGTGTCCTTAGAGTCATAGCTATCTTTGAAAAAAATGTGACTCCGGCTTGCTGTATGGTTGTTGCTTTGGTGTGGTTTATGGTTAGGCTTGTGGTTGCTTCTGTTATGGTCCAGTTTCTGTCTCTTCGTTGGAGGTCCAGGAGTAGGAAGGGTCTCTCTACCAGAAGGGAAGAGGCCATTCTGTTTCAGTTCTGTGGGAAACAGAAAGAAAAAGGCTTGTTGATCATTTGTTTGTATCACTCAGGGATGTGTCCTTATTATCATGATGAAAATTAAGTTACCCAAGAGTAGTTTAATCTGAAAGACAGTAACATATTTAGGTAAAAACCTGGATCATAATATAGTTAACAAGCCCCTTCAGTGGGATTGGCTGTTGAAGGTTTTGGATTGTAGAGAAGAGTTGAGTGTAGATATCGTAAAGCAGGTCTGCTTTTAGCGTCTGTATGATTCTCACCTTTTATCTTCATCTTTATCCTGTGCTTCCTGCGGTTGATGGCATCCATGTTGTCATAGTAGTTGATGAACGGGGTGCTAGGGTACGTCCCATTGAACATTCTCTGTCGTGTACATGTCTGAAGAAAACACACACGTATGATGGCTTAGATGAGAAGATACAGGAAGCTAATAAGTGATGACCAGTGTATGCAGGTGTAAAAAGGCAAAGTCCCACAGCAGCTAGTACTAAGCCTGTCCTTTTTAGGATGCTGTAGAAACATGGAGATAAACCTCTCAAGATATAAAAAGCTTTTAACTACCTCGGCCAAGGAGGTTATGTTTTTGGGAGAGTGTGAACAACATAACTCAAAAAGTAACAACCGCATCTTGATGAAATTTTCAGGAAATGTTCAAAATGAGATAAGAAAAAACTGATTATATTTTGGGGGTGATCAGGATCACTGTCTGGATCCAGGATTTTTTTAAATGATTCTTTATCATTGTGAGATAGGGCTGTTTTCACCATATGTGTATATAACTCCACGATAAATGGTCGGATTGCTTTGCAAAACAATACAAGACAGACAGATGTAAAAGTAAGATCCAGATCCTGGAAATATTCTGGATACTAAGATCTGGAGTATGAAATATGTACTGGGTCATCATAATTTTCAACACTGTCAGGTAACAAATTATTGTACAAACCTGCATCTAACACCAAATTGTAACAGACAGTCTGCTAAAAGGGAGTATAACATTAAAGTAGGACTAAAGTGTTGTGTAACAATCACAATATGCTTGGGGGAGGTCTGCGCTCTCTGAGTGCTTTTCTAGTTAGGTAAAGACACCAACATTTTCAGGAGATGTTGCACTAAAAATGAATAAACAACTTTTTTTAAAAATTTGCTGCCAGTAAGTCGTCCATATGATTCTCAGCCCTGACTAGACTTTTCCCAAAACAGTGATTGAAATGACATTTTTTGCTGTAATATTTAAACCAACCAGATTGAGTTACTCACATGTCCAAAGTGTCCTTTCCTGGAGCAGTTGAAGCAATAGGCAGGACTTCTCCCCTGGTCTTCTCCAGGCTGCTTTACAGGAACTCCAGGCTTAGTCTGAGGACACAAGGAGAAAATGAAAGAGGTTGTTACTAGAAAACCAATTCTGAAAACGTGTGTATTAATTTCTCTCTAAAAATGCAAAGGTTTCATGTTCCATTTGTCTCCCATTATCCTCCTTCGTTTCCCATCATTCCCATGCTCTCTTTGATACCTGCTGTGTATTGTACGCTGAATATGGGTGCTGATATAAACCACTGATTAGCAGGCTATAGTTAGAGGCCTGTAATGACCCTGTATGATAAGGAACTGCTGTGTGTGTGTATGTGTGTGTATGTGTGTGTGTGTTGGACACGGGGTCCCGTCCCCTATGGGCCAGTGTTCTGAAAGCCTTCCATGCTCCAGCGCTCACAGCAAATATACACTGATAAAGAGAGAGAGGAGACACAGGCACAGTGTATTTACTGCTAATGTTACACACACACACACACACACACACCTAATGCCATTCTCCCAAACTCACACTCTCACAGCGTCACACACCTTCATCTCCAATGTGCCCCCTCCTTTGTCTCTCAGCCCTGATTCGGAGATTACAAATGATTTGTGCCTCGCGTCATTTCTTAAACATAGCTTAGCTAACCTCCTTTTCTCCTCCTCCTCCTCCTCCTCCTCCTCTCCTTCTTTCTCTCCCCACATCTCCCCCTCACACTTGTTTTCCGCCCTCTCTTCCTCCCTCTCTCTCTTTTCCGCTTGAGTAGTTTTGCGGCAGAAAGGATGAATGCTATTAGAGCGTCGCGTCATTATCGGGTCAGGCCGGCCGGGCCCATCTCCATCACAAAGGCCAGGAGATCACAGACCTCTTGCAAGCGCGCACACACACATACAAACACACACATATGCACCCTAAGGAGATCACAGTCCCCCCCTCTTTAACTCACCCCCCCAAACCTCCACCCTTCCAGCCCCTCATCCCATTCATCTCTCATGTAAATTGGCTGTAGGTCTCCCTCTGTCTCTGACCTTGGGCTTGTGTTATCTCCTCACACTCTGATCCTGCACCCACACATACACACACACAATGAAAAAAGAAGAAGAAATGAAATCCCCTCTTATTCTCTCATCAACCTGTGATAGTTGTCTGAGGACCTGGCGTGAATGTGAGTTTGTATGCGTGTGTGCATGTGTGTGAGGAGTTGTCGGCCTCATACAATATTAATTAACTGGAGGAACCTTCATCCCTCTCTCCGTACCTCCCTCCCTCCCTCTGTTTCCTCTCCTCGCTTCCTATCAGGGGTTATCTAAATTGCCAGCAGGGTGAGGGCCTGAGGGATCATATCAGTTTGGTGTCTTTCTCTTTCTTTCTCAGGGGTTTAGAGAGTAGTCCTAGAGAGTGTAGCTGTGCACTGAAAGTCAATACGACACGGCAGGTTCTCAGATAGTTTTGGTTTGGTATCTTTTACTTAGGAATGGCTCAGAAGCTAAACTTAAATTAGTTTGAGGTGACTTTATTTGATCCCAACTGAAGAAAATAAGCCTCACAAATCCAATCCACCAATTAAGTTTTAATCAATACTCCCTTGATCATGGACAAACGAGGATCAAAACATTTATGCTGGTTTTAGAATATTGTATTATTTTTGCTTGCTATTTTGTCCCTTAAGGCCCCTGTAGAGAAGCCACTGCAGCATTTTCCTGCTTCCTGCAGCCGCTGTGATAGAAAACATCACCTTGGAGCTTTTGAATGACACATTTCAGCCCAAACTCTCTCAGTTTACAAAATTTAAAGTCACATGTGTAATACTTCAAGACTGAGCTGACAACAAGAACTAAGCGTGCAGGCGCAGCTCAGGAGAATGATGTCAGTTTGCAATTATCATGAAACTAAGGTTAGCTAAACGGGGGACAACTTGCTGCCTGCCTGTCAACATGGTGAAAATACAACAATGGGCCATAGCATCAAAGTCAACAGGCTTACACATACACACACATGAGGACACACAACACACAGCACACACATAACCTCAGACTCCACGCCTTCTTTGGCTCATAACAGTGCAGTCAGCTGAGGGTTAATGTGCACGTACCCATGTAAGGCAGGGTGCGCACCCCTCTGTGTCTGGTGAAGTCTTTGAGTTTTTGCTTGTTGTTATCATGTGCTCATATGCAGAGGTGTTTTTCCCCTGATCTCTTGCCCCCCTTTTGGGGCATAGTTTGGATTTTAACCTTTTTTTCCCCTCTCTTCTCCCAATGCGTGCTGGGCACACTGGCAGAGCCAAGGTTCTCCCATTTCCTGTATTCCCACGTCACTGTGTGGTCTTATATGTTTTGGGTGGGATGTAACTGTAACGTAATTTCCCCTCGGGGATCAATAAAGTATTTCTGATTCAGATTGGCACTTTAAAGCTGTCACCAACCTCAAAATCATGATTTCAAACCACACACTCACAGAGAAGAATGGGTAGTTACTAGAGCCCGACCAATTAATCAGGCCGATTATGTCTGTCACCGATTAATCAACATCGGCCAAAATGTAGCCGATTATAAAAAATTTTGCTCAGTGGAGATTCTGTCTCTCCTCCTCCTGTGTGTTGGGCTGCACACTGCCCAAGTGCCCGCCCCCTCTGTCCACCATTATGTAATGTAAGACTATATAACGGCGTTATAACGGCGTGTAAGTTGCTCATTGTGTGTTTACAGTTTGACTTTTTTTTTCTACTTACTGTGTTTAAAGTTTGACTTATTTATTTATTATTGTGTTTACAACTTGTTCTTATTTATCATTGGTTAACACTACAGTTCTTATGCTGAAAGTTTTATAATTAAAGTTCCTTGTTTAATTTAATAGTGTTCTGTCTCTGTCTTGAATCATATAGGTATTATAATAATTTGTGTTCATATACAGTATATATCCTGTGTATATCAATGAATTTATTATATATATCAGCCGATATATCAGATATTGGTTGATATATTGGAAATCTGCTTTTTTTTGCCCCCAGTATCATAATCGGCATCGGCCCCAAAAATCCCATATTGGTCGGGCTCTAGTAGTTACTGAAATAATAATTTAAAAATTCAAGTCATAAGCTGCATTCATTTGTTTTACAAATCAGGACAGAAATATGAATTGCAGTACTTTTATAATATGGGCTTAAAACTGCTTCAAGCCAAAAAAAAAAAATGTTATATACAATTAAACCAAATTAGTCAAAGTAAATTGAAATTCAATGTGACTTTAGGTGTAAAAATAATCATTTAACAGTTCTAGTTTTTATTTGTGTTTTTCTGTTTCAGTTGCTGTAGATGCTTCCAGTTCATTTCTAACAGGTGTATTACACAGTGAAACCTCTTTGCAGGGCTCATGTAAATGTACTGTAGCTCATTTCAACCTTCAGCTATGATTGCTGTGGACTTGTTTTCATTGTTACTTATACCAAAACCATTACTTAGCACGTACAGTTTGGTTTCATCATCAGTATGTTTGTATTTCTGTGACCTGACAGTGTCTATAACTTTTCAGACAAGTAAAATCCCTATAGCACAGAGATTCCTTTGAGGTTTTTTCCTTGGGTACGGACTCAAAATGATAGAGTCTTATGTGAACAGAAAAAATGAAAATAAAAATGTTTCAGTGTCAAGTTCAAGCTTTGTCTGCACCTCCTCAGTTTTTTTTGTTTTTGTTATTTGAATTCACAGACACAGTCCATCCAAGTCTTTACATTAGAGATTTAAAGAAAGACCAATCAGCACAGTTTAGAAAAAAATGATAAAAGTGCATGTAGCCACAACAGATTCTGGTCAGAAAAATTGAGCTTTCCCTTTAACAGCTTGTGGTCCGCTTTACTGAAAGTATGTTGAAACAAACATAAACAATAGGGTCCTCCTCTACCAAACAAGGTCATGTTTTTGAAATGATCTGAGTTCAACAAGTTCCTGGATTGGTTTCCACTTGAAATTCACAAAAACAAGGAACTTAGCCTGAATTTGCTTGAACAAGTCTAATGTGAAGAGAAATGAAATGAGGAATTAAGAAAACAGATATCCACAGAGGAGAGTAAAGCATCAGAATCAAACTGCATTTAATCACCGTGTGATGTCTTGCCCCTGGCTCACCTGCATCAGAAGCTACATCAAATTTTTTGTGCTTACACACAAGACAGTGAGAAAGTGATTGAGATTTTGTCCATTTCTCTCTGATACAACTTGAGGAGCTTTTTGAGTTGGTCAGTGACACTCGGTCGGTCAGAAACAGGACTGCATGTGGAAATGATTGATGCTGTGTGTGTTTGAGATGGCCTACTGGCTTTCCAAGGTGGATGCAGACAACCAACCACCCGTGGCCTCACATACCTGCGCACACACACACATGTGTGCTTCCCCCTCTGTGCAACACACACACAACTACAAACACACTGTTTTCCCACAGTCGTCACAGCACATAGTGTCTCTGTAAGCTGCGCTCTCCTCTGCTCCTTGCCTTGGCTGCTGGTGGCAAAGCTGTGATAATCCTTCGGCCAACACAAAGCTCCCACTGTTACAATCTGAAGGAGCGCACACACACACATCCACACACACACACATACAGTTATCAAACACAATCCGAGGAGCAAACAGGCCTGTGTGTAGGAGAGGAGGGGGTATGGGGTGTGTGTATGTGTGTGTGGGGTGATCTAAATAGTAACGGATGGTGGGAGCTTGGGGTGGTGCTGTTTTGCATATGTTATTGCTGCGTCGGGGAGAGGTTTGCATATGTTGCTGGAACCACAGGGGACCATCTTTGCATGCTTTATCATAGAAAGCAGCCTGACAACACAATGCAACACAACCAGCTCATACCAAAACAAATATGTGTGTGCATGTGTGTGTGTGTGCAACATGTCAATATGTGCACATCAGGTTAATTAGACGTCTGAGAAAAGCTTTAAGGTGAGAAAGACTTGACTTCAGAGTCATTAATCCACATATTCTCATGAGGGACTTTTAACAGTGCAGTTTCCAAAATAGTAAAGACTTTAATTATAGTGTTTACTCTCACTCACCAACACTTTAATTGTTCTTTGGAGACGGCTCAAGGTGGAGGTGTGTGTTTTTATGTGTGTGTAAGAGCAGGTAGAGAAGCAGAAGTGAGGATATGAAAGAAGAGGAGGGGGTTTCTCCAAATAACCAGATGTGATTCCTGCCCCCTTTGTGTCTGCTGGTTCACAAAGCCTCAGACCGAAGCCGTAACCCCGCGCCCTGCAAGCACTCACACTCTCACACTCACACACACACACACACACAGTGTAATTCCCAGAGGCTCTTCCTATCTCCTCCCGTCAGTCAGTCAATCAGTGTGAGCACAATCAGAGGGAGTCCTGATTCTTCCTCTTTAGAGAAGAAACGCTCCTGGAATGTAACGATAATGTGATGCAGAGGGGTGGACAGCACTAGAAGGACCCCCCTCCCTCCTTTTTCTTTTTTTTTCATGGGGCAGGGACTAGAGGTAATCTGGTCACACCGTGGCAGGCAGAACAGAGGGTACAAGCTAATCTATTCAAATCTGGGTCTCTGTTTCTGTTCACAACAGTCACCGCCAAGTCCAGAGGCTTTTTCATGCTGAGTGTAGATGGGAGTGCTTCCTTCTCCTCTGATTTCCAGGAATTAGATCAGGAGAACATAAATGTAACAGAAAGATGAGGATTTAGATTCAGGATGTAGCCTTGACGTGGTCAGGATGCTAAACCCTAAATTTTAGCCAAATGCACACTTTCAGACCTGCACAATCTATCTGAGCGGAAAAGCACAAAGAGCCGCAGAACCTGCCAGACCACTGATAACACTACATCTGTGTGTGTGTGTGTGTGTGTGTGTGTGTGTGTGTGTGTGTGTGTGTGTGTGTGTGTGTGTGTGTGTGTGTGTGTGTGTGTTTGTGTGACAGTATGTGTGTGCATTCCTATGGTTCTGCATGTACAGTATATTTGAGTATATGTGAATACACCAAAAAAACATCTAATAAAGAGTTTGACCTGCTCTACAAAAACAGACAATGAATGAAGTGATGTAAAAATGTCTTTTTTTGTTCATTTGTCTTTGTTTTTTCTTTTTGTTTTGTACTTGAATAATATTTTTTTGATTTAAATAAAGTTTCAATTGTAGTTTATCTTCTCTCACAGTAATCTCTATTGGTTCAGCAGTTTTTGATCTGTATTTGTGTGTCTCCACTTGGCTTTACTGCACGCTGTATTTCCCATGTTTTACATTAAATAATGCACTGGCATAAGCTGTGAGGGCTCAAAGATCCAGATGTACATGTGTATCATCACTTCAGTATGATTTAGTCGCCATCCTATGCACTGCCCTTCCTCTGTATGACCTCTGCTCCTGAGGTTATTTGTACCTGAAGGTCTTTAACATTTTTCAGCTGCTAATTGTTCATAGAAAGCGATTTAAAACACGTTTCTTTTTCAAAGCGTGCCCTCCACCTCAGCCTCCTGTATGGTCAGTCTCTGTCTCCGTCCAGAGACGAATAAAGAGTTCAGAGTCTTTTGACGTGACAAAGGTGAGAGGAGTGGACTGCACAATGATGAGGCAGCAAAAACAGCACAATGAAGAGATGTGGATTTAAAGGGTTTTTACAGAGCACTGTCTGAATGAGCACAATGAGAGAGGAAAGAATAAAAGAGGTGGAGGACAGAAGGAGGAATGGATTAAGAGGTGGAAACTTAAACCTATGACTTTGTATTCAGCAGAAAGAATAGAGGGGGAAAGTGCTGGAGAGGTGATTATTATTGAAATGAAGGGTCATGTGTGAAGTTTAGCTAATGTGTGAACTTTTGACTACAAATACTGTACACAAGACCACGTTTCCTCTCACAGCAACACTGAAGAAGTATTTTTGTCTCCTCCATACAATCAGAGACACTTAGAGGATCATTCAACGAGGGATTCTTGAACTGTGAGTCTAAAGGCCCTGAAAACTGAAGCTTTACTCTGACTAGCTCTCTGAGGTATCCTCTTAGATCTTTAGAGGAACTCTGGACGTAGATTTTGCTCTAAAGATCATCAGAGATGTATTCTGTGTTTTGTTGTTGTATTTTACCTTTCTCATACCCCTATACCCCTCAAAGTTTCTGTTGCCTTTATTTTATTGGCCATTTTTGTCAACTTTCTTTCATTTTTGTGTTTTCTTTCTTCTGCTGTCTCCTTTAACAGATTATTTATTTTGTTTACAATATCTGACTGTTACACTTTTAGCCAGGGCATCCTTTATTCTGCTTATTGGTCAGATCTTCATGCATTCACCTGTTTATTCTTGATTTTTTTGTGCTGAAACAAAGAAAAATTCTTCATGTTTTTGTGGACTAAATGATGACACAATCTTTGTTTTGGATTTTATTGGACATAGAAAATTTCTGCCTGCTTGCTGGCCTTATTTTAACACAGAAAACCGTTTCAGCATTTTGCATTGTTTGAATTTCTGTGTGGAATTTAAATTTTTTTGACCGCAGGACTATGAACTAAACACTGTCTGTCACTGTAAAAGAGTTTGTGAGTTTGACATGATTGTTTTTCAAATAGCAAGAGTTGGATAAACAATCTGTTATATCACTTATAAAAAATTCATATAACAAACTCATGAGAGAGAACTGGATAATCTGGTAAGAAATCTGGCAGAGGGCCTGAGAGTTGAGCACTCCCTAAAGACTAATTCACACAACTAAATTTAGTTTAAGAGGGATGGAGAGGTGAAATTTTTCCAGACAACTACAAGAAATAACGACTTCAAATGCGCGCACTGTGTTTTAATCCTCAGAGTTAAAAAGTTACCTTCACAACACAACGGATCCACAACAACTTCTCCAATGAGTTCATCAGTGACAAACTTTCCCTTTAGTACAACTTAAGTGCAGTTCTCTGTGCTGCCACTAAGAGGCGCTTTAACACCGTAGGCTGACATTAAGTTCAGGGTGATCTCAACTGCTGAAGTGAGACCAGATCAGGCCAGGGTTAAAGTACTTCATCCTCTGTCGTTTTTTTTAAATTTGTGTCCAGCAGTAAAGTAGTTCAAGTCTGTTTCCGCTGCGGCTAGACATTTTTTGTGTCTTGTTCATACAAAACCAATACCACATCCAAATTTTATTTTATTTGTTTTGTGCTACAGTTTCCTTACTTCCCTCTTCTCCCCTTGGTGAGACAAACTGTATAATAGAGAACAAAATGAAACAGACATGTTCATGAAGCTTATCTCAACAAAAAGCTTCATGCCTCAAATAGGTATTACAAAATCATTTCCTGTACCAGACATGGGCCCATAGGAGGGACAACATGCTGTCATAAAAATATAATTCATCAAAGAGAAAGTAACACTCCACTAATAAAAAAAAGTGTAACATATCTGAAGTATGATTAGTTTGATAAGTGGTGACACTACAGGGCCATGTACAAATACACACATACAACTCTATACACAAGTTAAGATGTCTATTGTGTTTTTGAAAATGTAAACCACAGAATTAAAATTACTCTATTTTTTATTGTACAGAATGTAGAATTTAAAAATAAAAAATAATGAAAAAAACGTGATTTAAAGAAAGTTCTCTTTTTGTCTTACTCAAAATGAAGTGCATTGCGCAGGAAAGACAATCTATTATATTGTTTTGATGTTTCCATTAGTTTTCCATTGCAGCAAAGCTGAACTCAAGCTGGTAATTATTATTTTACACTCTGTCAATCGGTCAGAGAAAAGTGATAAAAGCACAGAAGCGTCACATGGCACTAAAAGGAAAGCTGGATACAGATGTGTTTATCGCTCAGGAGTTCAATTTGGAAAGAATTACTTCCTGAAAAAAAGAAGCTGAGTGAAAGTGGAAACATGAAGAGCTCTTGTATGTCTTGCTTCAACATTTTGCTTTGAGGTTCTTTAAGACCGGCCTGCAATAAAAGCAGGGTTAGGAATCCCTTTGAGTTCCTGCTGGCTTCCCTGGTACATTTTCTCTCTCATGTGGGACTGCCAACTGGTTTCCCCATTTTGGATCAGAGCAGTGGGGGCATCAGAGAAACGGCTGGATTAACAATCGCCGACTACACCGTGTCTTTGCCTCCTTGGAGACAGACGTATTCTTCAAGATGAACTTTAAAAGGCTGGAGGTTCAGTTCGACTGACGGGTTTTCTTTCTTAATGCTGCTTTGGTTCTACTTAAGAAATACAGAAATACATCTTACTTTAAGAACCGAATCGAAAAATCCAGGAAAAACACTTCTTCTTTTTTGTATTACACTTGAGAAGATGAATGACATGAATATCATTTGAACTTAAAGAAAAAATAATTTTGTTTTGCATGACATGGAGATTCAGACACCAGATTCATAATGTTAAAGCTGTTATATTATGCTGTAAATGCTTAAATTCTTTGAATATGTTGAGCTTTGAGGTTGGTTTTGGTTGATGGCGATGCTAATGTTGTAAAATTATTTTATAATGTAAAAGTCATATTCATATTATATTTGAAAAAAGATCCAACAACAAGAACTGGAAGACTTTGACAGACATCTGCTTCTTAATAATATAAAAAAAGGACCAAAAGCTTTAAGGCTCATTTACTTTAACACTTTTTGTATGATATACGAGGAAAAGTATGTTAAGTTCGCTCAGTAAACTCTGTAAAAGAAAATAATTCAAACTCTTCAGGGAAGTAGTTATATTTTCAAACTATTAAAATGTTTGTTTTGTATATGATTGTTATGAGAGTTCAATCAATAAATCATCAAAAAATACATCAAAAAAGGGATGGATTTAATATTTTGTAGCACATATCTCACCCTTTGTTAGCTTTGATATGAAATGTGTGAACTTGAGAGTTTTACTTTGTTTGAAAGTCATTCTTATTTTTGTGCTCATTTTCCCCCCTGAACAGAGGAAGAGGATTCAAAGTGTCAAAATGTCCTAACCTTGGGCTAACAAAGCCATGTTTGAATATGAGCATACAGCAAAGAACCTCCGGAACAAAGAGCGAGAGACAAAAAGGTTTTAAAGGCACAAAAAGAGAAGAGAAAAGGACGAGCAGTGAGGTAGGAGACGAGGACACCAAAGAGTTTAAGGAGAGGAGTTAAAACGGCTTAATTTCTCTGTTGAACAAAAAGGTCAGGGACTGTTTTTTTAGTTACCCCAGAGACAATGACTGACACACACACACAGACACACACACACAGACACACACACCTGTCCCTGAGGAAAAGATCGATGCACACACTGATACCACCGTGAGGAGAGAACTCGTTCGATACACTCTCACACAAACCCGGCGCCGGCTTCTCCGATCAATAAACACAGGCGTACAGGTGTCACCACTACTATCTAAAGAGAGGCCAATCAATGCTTACACACAGATACACCTGCACCAATCAGCTGCTGAGTGCTCACACTGCCTCGTTCCCATCTCCCATCACCTCCGAGCTGCCCTCCCTTCTCCTCACTCCCCTTATCCTCTGAATCTCTTTCGACCACACCTCTCTGTCTTTTCTCCCCTTTTACTCTTTGCGTCACAGAGAAAGCTGTTTCTTTCTGTGTTTATTATTGTCTGAAACACAGAGTCACATGACCTTTCCAAGCTGTGATATAAACATAAAGTTCTCAAAATGATGCTCAATGATGAGCTTTCACGAGTCTTTATTTTGGGTTTACGAGCAGAGAAAAGGGACATTTCTCTGCTGCAAACCCTCACTACTTTAAAAATAGAGCCCACACTTCCTCCCCTGTCCATAAGGTGGCGCTCTGGTCTTAACCGAGCACAGCAGAGTCCTGACAACCCTAACAGGAGGAAAAAGTCACAGTGACTTGTGTGCTGTATGAATAAATACATGCATTTATGCATGATCTTCACATGCATTAATACAGCCTGTGTAAGGACAGCAGGTCAGTCAACTCGCACCTCCTTTTTTCCTTCTTTTCCTCCATTCATCCACTCTTCATCTCTTCAATCCTCCTCCTCCTCCTCTCTGTTCCTATTTTCCAGTTTATTCTTGACAGTTTCACAAATCTTGTCTTCATTTATCAAGAAAATCTCTTTCAGTTTTACCACCAGTGCTGAGTTTCATTACACATCATGACGGCAGATTGAAAATGAAAGGATTAACGACATTTTATTTTCATAAAACCTGCTGGTATAAAAATATGGAAACCATTGCCTGATTCAACGTTGAATTTTGGTGAAGTTTTCTCTCGTATTCTGTTTTTAAGTTATAACTTTGGCATCCAGGAAGTTTGTCAGACACCAAAACGAAATTTGAGATTTTTTCACAGGGATGTCTCTTGACTAGTTTCAATTCAATCGTCACCTTCTTTGGACTTGGACTTTTTATATTTATGGACTAAAACATAAATGTGAATTTGGTTTAAGATTCTCAGTCACCTACAAAAAATACTGATGTAGTATTCTGCCATCAGTCACCAGCTTTAACTGTGATTCACTCTCATTTCTTTCTAAAATCTCCATCTTTTACTGGATCTTCAAAGTCCAGATGTGATTTTGGAAAGAGGTGCAGGAAAGACTGGCTATGTGATTGTGAAGAACAAAAGTGAAAGAAACAAGTTCACACCTGTGCTTTCGGGCCTGTTCAAAAGCATCCTGGGGAATATGAGGAAGTATTTGATAGCTGGTGAAAAGAGGTAAAGAAATACAGCTCACATTAAGAAAAAGCTTTAGAACAATTTCACTGCTCAAAAACACAATAACAGGTGAAATGCATGACCGATACAAAAGTGACCTTTCTGGTGCAAAATATGATGACTGGAAGAGAATGGGAACAAAAAATGGCAAGAGGCAACCCATGTTTGCAAAAAACAGTGCATCTGTGGGTGTGTGTGTGTGTGTGTGTGTGTGTGTGTGTGTGTGTGTGTGTGTGGGCGAAAGAAACAGAAACCCCGAGAAGGAGCTGTTGAAGCAAATCTTTCTTGTAAATATTTCTGTTTTATAAAAATGTCTTTAAACCATGTGACAAGAGCAAGATGAAAAATGTTGTGGATAGCTTTTACCCCACTTACTGCTCTATATATATTTGTAGAAGTGAGTATGTGTTTGTGTGTGTGTGTGTGTGTTTGTGTGTGCCCATGTGTGTCAGTATCTTACTTTCTCAGTAAATACCCCTGGGCTTTGTGGTCTATACTGTGTGGTTTGGAGGAGTTTGTTAGTTGAGGGCCAGGTGCAGGCAGACAACACACTGAAGATAAACGGACCTAACACACACACACACACACACACACACACACACACACACACACACACACACACACACACACACACACACACACACACACACACACACACACACGAAGGATAAATGGACCCAGTAGCAGGGAGGTCTGACAGAATGCCTTTTCACACCTGGCTGAGCCCAGCGGAAGGTGACAGAGTCACATCTCCCAAAGCAAACACACACACACACACACACACACACACACACACACACACACACACACACACACACACACACACACACACACACACACACACACACACACACACCTTCTCACATTGGGGAGTTCAGGGTCATAAGCAGCATCATGAATAAAATGAGGCTGTCTTAAACAGAAGGAGCCCCGTGTATGCGTGTGTGCAGGTGTGTGTTTGTGTCTGTGCGCGCCCCTAACCCCCATGCCAGTTTGGATGTGTAACGACCTTCTGTTCCCCGTGCTTAAATGGCTTAAATACTTCAATTAGACCTGGGTCACAATCCTCCACCCGTTAAAGCACGCCGTCACAACACACTGGGAAACACACACAGAAAAAAGATGGTTTCATCATTCTGGGAGGTGACCAAACACTCCTCCTCCTCCTCCACCTGCTGCAGCTCCTCTGTCTGAATTCTTTCAGTAAAAACTTTACGGTGAAACATATACAGAATCCCCACGTCACCACTTGTGCCACAATTAAACTTCACTCCCATCCTCTCTGCCAGCGTCTCCCCTGGAACTTCCCGTCCTCCTCTCTCCTCCCTCCTCTTTCCTCCGCCTCTCCCGCCGTGCTACCCTAGCGCTAACGATGCTGCCTTTTCATTAGACAGCCCCTGCTAATTAATCTCCATAGAGGAGAGTGACAGACCACCCCCAACACACACACACATACACACCAAATCTAAGCCAAGATGTATGCAAACACACACTCTGCTTCTTTCCTCACTCTCTCCTCCCGCTCCCTCGTCCCGAGTGGCGTTGGCAGCCCATTTCATGCTTTATCACGTCTTTTAATTGACAAACAAGCTGCTCTTTTCTCTTAGGCTGAGGTCTATATCACCCCCTCGCTTAGATGCACACACATACACACACAAATACACACACATACACACAAAGCTGAAAAAACTAGTTATCTTTTCAGATTTCGGGTAAACACACACACCCTCACACACACAGACACACAAATAAGCAAATGCATCCCTGCTGACATTTGGCCCATGTGACTGTCACACAGTTTTCTACTCTTTGACATGTTCTCGCATTGCACACACTCGCACACACACACAGATGTCAATAGTTAGATATGAATTTAATAAATAAATGAAAAGAATTAAAGGTTACTGTCACTTTTGGCACTTTCTGTGTCTTCTAAGATGTTTTTTTTTCTCTCCGCCATGGTTCACTCATCTGCCACAGGGCGAGGTCAATACAAGTCACAACAAACTTATTGATCACAGACTGATAGCATGACACATTTGCTTTTATTACACCCAAGAAAAACATGCTTTTCATGTCTCTCTTTTTTTAAAAAACACTCAAAACTGGAATTAATCCAGTTTTTGTTAAGGGCACGAAATTGCTGTCACTGATTGGCTGATGCCAAAATCAAAACGAATACCCTGTGTCACTTAACGCAGGTTGAGTGACCATGAGGGCTACACTTTTGTCACCCAATTAATGGTAAAATACATTTATAGTTACAATTCTGAGTACAGAAAAGAAAATAGGGACATTATCAAACAAATCACAACCCTAATTTTTTTTTTGTGACCACTTATAATGAACAGTTGGGAGTATATGCGCATCTCGGCAAGGGAAGTACAACGGAGTACAGTAGTTGGCTAGCAAAAGTAATACATATATAAAGGGGCTAACCCTCAAAAATCCAAAATGTGACCAAAACAAACCTATTTTGATGAATTATAAACAACATCCAGCTCTGTATTAAATCTGTGAGGGTTTAGCAAGTGGACAGAACTTCAGCAGATGGACGTTTACAGTGGAGGGAGCCAGCATGTTCACCAAGCACACCAGTCACTCAGTGCTTATGAGCACAACAACTCTGAATGACAGACCAATCCCAGACTACAGCTGTGTAGTGAAGTAAGAAATCTTCCAAAACTAAAGAGAAGCACACAAGACAGCTCAGTATGAAACTGCACCTGTACATATGAGAGTAGTAATGACTAGGGCTGAACAATTTATCGTTTGCAGATCGAAATCGCAATTTTGGACAGTGCAATTTTGAGATCGCCAAAGCAGCAATTTTTTGCAGCGCTCCTGACTGACTCAGGATCTGTTGTGTCAAGTATTACACACATTCTGTTTTAAAAATTTGTAGACAATCTATATGTTAAAAGTGCTGGTAAGCAGGTCAACAACACAAAGCCTCTGTTTGGAAGTAGAAGTTAATGAAAACAGATTATTTATCATCACTATTGATGATTAAAAAATCGTGAATTGCAATATCTGCCAGAAAAATTAGACCTTTTCCTAAAATCGTTCAGCCCTACATATGAATATCCCAAAGCTTGATTTGTGAATCAAATTGAAATCACAATATCTGCCAGAAAAATCGCAAGTCAATCTTTTCTTAAAATCGTTCAACCCTAGTAATGACTTTTTTCTGCTAGTTAGTAAAGTCAATTGTGTGCTGATACGAGTTAAATGTGAACATAAAGTCTCTGTTATTAAACCTCTTACCTGCAGTGAGTTCAAACTGTCTTACAGCAGTGATCAGCGGCACCAAATATTATTTGCGGTTAAACCTGACTGAATGATTAGATACGGAAAACACGTTAATGTAATAGCTTGCTGGTGTTTCAGTGCAAAGTGTGACCCTGTTAGCTGGTGGCTTTCAGTCTCTCACTAACAACTTTAGTGTTTCATTTATCTGGTGAGCTTATTTTGACATGAGGAGCAGAAAACCCCACCAGGATGCATTTGCTAGGACACTTTCCATGTTTTAACCACTATAATCGCAGAGATGTTTGCCTTAAGAATTATGTAAGTGACTCTCAACACTGGTTGTTCTTGAGTAATCAGAAGCTGTAGAACTTCAGTCTGTGCTTAAACATAAATTCTGACAACTAAGCAAACAAAACAAGACATTTTGCTGCAGCTTAGTTTTGATTTAGCATTTGAAGCTTGCTAACTTGTCTAAAAGAATGGAGCAAAACCAAAGACGTAGCATCCACAACATTACCCATCTATTCCTGAATCCTTCAAATGAAACCAATCCACAGACCCAGCCACATTTGCTGTGATGCTGGCTGTGGGCTTCCTTTCCAACAGCTTCAGGGCCCCCGTCAGTCATGTGACCTGAGCTGTGTCTCTGATTGTACAATCAAATGATGCTAATAACTTCTAAACCGCAGAGTTAGAAAAAAATAGTGAAATCAGTGTTTAAGATCCAAGCTGTTTTTTGAGTCCGGCTGTAAATGTGCTTTTTAATGACGTAAAAGTCTGTTTTTATGGCTGGGTGTGTACATGATTTCCGGTCTTTCTGCAGCCGGCTGCAAGCGGATTCTGAATGATCAGCAACTTTTAGCACTTCCGCATAGATGTCATTTTTACTAACCGGATGTTACCCCTTGAGCAAAACGCTGCTTCTTCTCAATGATGTGGGCTGAATAAGAGTCTTTTGTTGTAGTTGCTTATGTTTACACCAACACAAATATATGTGGCGATAAAGAAGCTTGAGACCTGTGAGTAAATGCTACATCACTAGGAGACTTGGGCAATAGTGAGCTTCTAGATGGATAAACTGAGGACCAGGTGCTGAATACAGCCTCTGTTTAGAAGCTGAGATTAACACCTGAAAGGTCACAAAGGCAGGGTTTGAGCACAATCTACAGGCTCTCTTAACTATAAATTAACTGTTGATTTCCTGTAAAGACAGGATAAGAAACAGATGAGGAGATATGACCTCCCAAACTGAAACTGAACTGAGGAGTTAGCAGATATGTGGTAGCAACTCTAGTCCGGACAGGAGGGGAGGCTCACGGTTAATACAAGTCAACACTTCTTCCTTTAGAGAAATATGCAGCCTGTAAACTTTAGTTGTCGTTTGTTGGTCAAGCTCATGAAGCGTGTATGAGCTAATGCTAGGAGGCTGCTCGTTCCTTGAATGTTTTTAGCCAATACAACTAAGAAAAACTGTCTTTTAGTTTGAATGTCCACATTACAGTTGGGTAGTGATACTGGAGGTGTTTGTGTTGAGGTGGTTTACTCACTGTGATGTGATACTGTCTCCAGATCTCTGGGCAAGCCTGAGAGGAGAGAAAGAAACAATAAGTACTGTATTTAAAACAAAAAGTCAAGCACACTTTCACAGCAAATGAAAAGAAATTTAATATAAAATGTCTAAAACAGCTGCAGTTTGTGTGTCAAGCTCTTATTTTTGAATGAGAAACTGAAGGAAACACTTCTTAGATAAGGCACTGAGGTAGAGAAGAGAGGATGGACAGAGCTTAAAGAGACTCCTAAGTTTCTTCCTCTCTTCCTCATCAGACCTGTGTTCCTCTGATTTTTCCTCTCCACGCTGTGACTCTCTGCAGTCACTCAAACAGTCAGTAAGTAAAGCAGTCAGTCGTTTTGTCCCGGTGTGGCTAAAGCATTATCTCCGGGGCTTCGCCACGCTGTTCCTTAAGCGTTCCGACATCCTTTCCCAACCGCCGCCACTTCCCACTGGGAAATTGAAAATGCCGCAGTCGCCGCAGGCAACAAGATTTATCTACTTACACACCTACTGAGTGAGAGACGGAGAGGAGGAGAAGGAGGAGGAAGATCTGAGCCTTTTTTCCCGTGGAGAAGGCTTTGTTTAGCTCTGTCTTGCATTCACGAAACAAGTTCCTTGGCAAATTTACATGATATGTAAATTCCTGTCACATTTAAGAGAAAAGTATTTGGCTGCTTGTTTAGATCGTGACCTTTAAGGAACGCTCTGCACTTCCTCAGGATTAATCTGAGATGTTTAGATTTGAATACAGAGATGGGGAATTGCGATAGCTGCATCTTCCAGCTTTGTATGCAGCAACCCCCCTCACACACACACACACACACACACACACACACACACACACACACACACACACACACACATACACACACACATACACACACCAGCTCCCTCCTGTTTGCTCTCTCCCTCCAGACCGCCGGGGTAGTGTGTTGTTGTCGAGGGCGACAGGCGAGGCGAGCGACACACTCGCGCTCCGTCAACCGTCTGTCTTTAATGAGAGACACAGAAAGGCCCAGGGGACAGAGACCTGACTCTGTTTCTCTCTCAAACACACACTACAACACGTACAGTATCATTTGCGAGTGTGATGAAGAAAAAAAGTTGTGCGATGCGAGGAAAGGGTAATTAGACTACCGCACAAGTTTGCACCTTTGTTTGTCGTTAAAAACAAAATGCAAAAGAGACGGAGAGGTGTGAGGAGCAGGAGGAAGACTGGACGACAGAGAGTGAAAGAGAGAAAATGGGCGGTGTGTGTCCTGGTCTCCCCTCTCCCTCTGGTGTTCACCTGGTTACTCATCCATTACACACAGCACAGTACATGAGTGACTGGTGGGGGGAGAGAAAGAAGGGAGGAGAAGGCGGGGGGTGAGGAGGGGGAGACACAAGCCGGCTCTTACATGCACAGGGTTTTCCATTCTATGGCATTAGTGTAAATGGGCAAGGTAATGAACGTTGCGGTGGGATAATTGTCATTGATGGTCATTAGATTCACCCTTCAGTGCCAACACACACATGCACACACACACATACATGCATACATACATACACACACACTCACACATACACACACACAAGCCCACAGCTGGAATATGCAGCATGGCAGAGACATAACTAAGCTGTAATTGCTGAAGTGTATCAATTAATGTGAACAGCAGCGTGTGTTGACCCCCGGTCACTCGTCATCACATGGGAGGAAAATGGGGGAGAGAGGGGGGAGGAATGAGGGGGTAACAGAGTGGAAATAAAAGTAAAGCCAACAGACTTGTCTGTTAGTTACCTCCGCCCAGGAGGTTATGTTTTTGGGAGAGTTTGTCTGTTTCTTTGTGAACAACATAACTCAAAAAGTAACAAACAGATCTTGATGAAATTTTCAGGAAATGTTCAAAATAGGGTGAGGAAGAAGTGATTAAATTTTGGAGGTGATCCAGATCACCGCCTCAATCCAGGATTTTTTTTCAAAGGATTCTTTATCATTGTGAGATAGGGCCGTTTTCACCATATGTGTATATAACTCCACGAAAATGGTCAGATTGCTTTGCAAAACAATACAAGACAAGGTCACCATAATTTCTGACAGATTTAAAAGTATGATCCAGATCCTGGCAATATTCTGGATACTAAGATCTGGAAAATGAAATATGTACAGGGTATTAGGTACTTTTATAGCTACCAACCGAATTCTGTCAAGAGTACCGGGTACAGATTCACGTAAAATCAAACAAGTGGAAGAGTACACACTTTTCCATGCTGGACATGAACACAGCATTGCAAGGTTATAAATTGAAGAATAAATATGTAAAATAGAAAAATTTGTATGCTTTATTATTAAACAAATTGATATTTCTTACCACATAAACACAAATAAGTACTGAAAATAGGTACCGTTGAGTACGGGTACCGATTGCCAGGTACCAGGCATCGGTACCGTATCATTTCAAATGTGAAAGGTACCCATCCCAAGTACTGGGTCATCATAATTTTCAACGCTGTCAGGTAACAAATTATCGTACAAACCTGCAACTAACACCAAATTGTAGCAGACAGTCTGCTGAAAGGGAGTATAACATTAAAGTAAGACTAAAGTGTTGCGTTAGATTTACAATATGGAGGTGGAGGTCTGCGCTCTCTGAGTACTTTTCTAGTTTTTTTATTTTGTTGCAGTCTGTTTTTATATGACCTTATTTCTTTCTCAGTCCCTTCCTCCATCTCACTTTCTACAGCTCCAGCAGATGGTTATCTACCAATAAGTCTGGCTCTAGTTGAGGTTTCTAATCTGTTAAAATCTTTTTTTTGTTCCATTTTTACAAAATTCTCATTCATGTTGGGTCAGGACATAACAAAACTGACATTTTTAACCTGCTTTTTCTTACACCTGAGGTTCTTTTGTTTAAAGTATTTCTGCAATTTTGGAGAGACATGTTTTTATAACATCCATTCTGATGTAGACTGAATCCAACTCTTTTCTCTTTCCTTCCTTAATCTGTACAGCTCATGATATTTGCTTGCTTTCACTAAGGATCTATACTTAATTCTTGTTATAAATCCAAACTCCAAGGTTCACAGTGCATTTCTGTTTGACTCCAAAACCCATGTGTACAAATGTGGTATGTCAAGAAATTTGTGTGTAGTAGACTATTTCTCTGTTGTAACGATGCTACCAAACAATAAATCTTATACTCTAGAAAAGCCCCTTTACTTTCCTTTAAATGGTGACACATCTGTGAGGAACATACGTTTGAGAGATGAGCTGCAGCGCTCAGTATGTGGGTTGCATCCATTAAAAAATTGCCAAACCTTCTTTGCAAATACCAAACAGATTATTCTGCCATTGACACACTCTCTGGCTCATTTATGGCCTCATGATGTTTAAATGGTCTGATTTTGCACCTTTACCTAACTTGAAGTCCCGTCATCATCCTGTTCTACTCAAGTTGAAGGACTTCACTAGTCTGCACAAAAATCTGCCGGAACTTTGGGACTGGACTGGACTGTGCCAAACGGCCAACACCAATCCCACTTGGGACTGAACAGGAGCACATCCCTGCACCAAACTGAAATCCTTCCCAGAATATTTGGGGCTGTTACAGCAGCAGATTAATGCTCAGGATTTGGAACGAGATGTCAAACAACTGCATTTCTGTTCCTGCACATTTTGGCTTTGTGCTGCTTTTGTGTGATCAAACAGGAAGCTATACTCACGTCAAAAAAGTGTCCGGTCATCCTGCAGCGGTGACACTGTTTGTGCCAGTACGACCGCTCGCTGCAGGACTCGTAGAGGTGTCCTGGCAGGCCGCAGTTGTTGCAATGCCTGTTGGGACATTGGTTCCCCAGGTGGCCAGGGGTGCCACAAAGAAAGCAAGACGACAATTTCTGCACAAAAAAAAGCACAAATGAACTTAGAGGTTTCACATGTATCAGAATGTCTTTGCTGGATATTAACAGTGCATCAGAGACTGACTTTGGGCTCGGGGCAGTTCTTGGAAAGATGTCCGGTCTTGTCGCAGTTTCTGCACTGGACGCTTTTGTCAGTGTAGTATCTGTTTGGCAGCCGGATCACCGGATTCCTGGAACCCTTGTCCTTGTTATAGATCTGAGCCTGAAACAGAAACATTACATGTATCACTCACCTTGTGATATAATGTGACAATGACTTTGATATTTGTGCCAAAAACAGACAAAGGTAAACCAATATTTCAAGCATGTTTGGGTAAGTGTCAGGATTTTGGTTTGGTGGTGCAAAGACATGAAATGCACTTACCGCCTTGTCTTTTTCAGAAACCTTCCAGGTGCCATGTTCGTCAGCATCTGGTGGGACAAAAAAATAAATTTTAAAAACATTTATTATCCTTGAGTTCAAAATTTAACAGGAAGTTAATTTTAGTATATTCCTATGTAAACTTTTTTCAGTAAAAAAACTGTTTTACCAATTTTTTTTCTTGATTTTTGTCTAGGAATACCAGGTATTGGTATCAGGCTGATACCAGCCTTTTTTCAGTACTTGTGAAGGCTGCAGATACCAGCAGCAGATACTCTAGGCAAGAAAATCTTACGATAAGCAAGTCCTCCTCGCCACTAGTTGCTGCTGATTGCTGCAGTTTAACACCACTGTAAACGTGCGCCAGGTCCTGTTCAGACAACATGAATGAACCAGGGAGAGTTAACTGTTAAACTTTTTTATTTTGCACTTTAGTTTACTTTAAAAAAATACTTAAACTCTGACAGTTGTTAGTTTTATTGTGCACTTTTAATATTGTTATTTTTTTAATATTTATTAAAAAAAATTCTAAACTCAGAGAGAGTTGTTTGTGTTTTATTTTGGATTTAATGTCAGAGTGACCGTGCTGTCTTTAATCAAAATGATCTGTCACTGTTAATTCAAATTTTATGTATCAAAAGTACTAGTGGTATCGGTACTTGGTATCTGTGAGTACTCCAGAGGGAGTACTTGTACTGGAATCTGTCTGCATAAAAAGTGGTATCAAACATCTCTATTTTTGTCTGTTCTTTTTAAAGCGTTGTATCTTCGAAAACATCTTTATGGAAAATATTCTTGTCTCCACATCTGAATAAAATAATCTAAAAAAACAGTTACAGATAAAACTATGATTAATATTAGCAATTAAAATGATAAAGGACCAAATACCGTTCAAGAATCATAATGAATAAGTCCAGAGGCTCACTAAAAGTTTACTGGTTTATTCCCTCCCTAATTCTTACCCCTGAAAATAACCCACAGTATAAAACGATGGTGTTTTTTGCTTTCTCCAGTCTTCATTTTCTCAAAGAGAACTATAAGACCACATGCCAGCTTTCAACAAAACCCAGAACTGAAGATTTCAAGACAATATCCAACAGCATCATGAACTTGGCACCCTGAGGAGCAAGTTTAGTTTCCTGTTAGAGGATGACACACATGCACACACTCAGAAACTGACACAGTGACAGCCCAGCACATCTGTATGAGAGTGGCACTAACAGCGCCCTGAGGGAGACCACTGTATTCTCCTCAGGCTCACAGAACTGTAACTGACATCCAGAAATTGTAACGTACCCACACACACACACACACACACACACACACACACACACTCACACACACACACACACATGTACTCAGCATAAATTATGTGCTGATAGCAGCAACCCACATAGGTTCACATGCTTTCACAAACAAACGCAGACACACCCACACATCGACCCCCACGGTTAGCTGGTTGACAGTCTTTAGCCTTTGGACAAACATGCAGCCTTGAGCCATAATCAAATATTACAGTCTCCTTTCCACCTCTCTTTCTCTCTTTCTTTTCTCACTCTCTCTATCCGGACCCCTTATCACAATTCTGCTCAGCCTTCGTTTTGCTTTCGCTCCGTCTTCTTTCGTGTTTCCTAACCCCTCCTTTCTCGGCGGGTGTGCAGCTGCAGAGGGAGGTTATCACCTCACTTCTCTGTCAAACAAATTAAAATGGCTTCTGTTTGGATGAGGCTTCTTTCTGCCATGACCTTCATCTACAGAGAGACACACACACACAAACACGTTTACAAGCCACTTTACAATGTTGGCATCGAGGCGAAAGCTCCAACTTTAACTTTGAGGCTACTAAAAGAAGAAAAAGTGAAGCTGAAGAAATTTCAAAAACACATTTGGTTTCTGAGAATCACGAGAACAATACTCTCATTTTGTTTTGGTGACTGTTCAATCCAAATCAGCCTCACACTGTGTCCCTGTCTTTTCTTTCTATCAGACCAAACTTAAAGACAGCAAGCTGTTTTACTTTTTCTTCAACTCAAGCAAAATGAAAGGGAACAGTATTTTTAAATGCCAAACTATTCACGATAATGGCATTTGCTGTTGTTGCATAAGTCCTGCTGTTGAAAAAGGCCCCTCAAAGGAAAACTAATCCTACATAAAAATGTATGCCAGGCACTTTGAAAGATTTTTGACTTTGACATCCGGCTCAAAAGGCTATATCAAGGACGTTTCATTAAAACCTGGGAGTGAAATCTTTAGTTTTAAGTGACACTGGATTCTTAAAACAAATTTTTACCATGAGCTTAGTTTTTCTTCAAGATTCACAACAATTTCAAGAAGTCACATTTTCTCCTGGTACACAATTGGATTTGGAAAAGAATATGTCAGTCTTTATGATATGGAGCAAATATTTTAGCAAAACAGTTTGAAAATATGTAAATGAATCCACAAATGTGTACCAGCTTTGAGTATGTGTTCACATTGTGGGTGTAAACATTTATAAGTGTGTATTTCCTGATAATGTGTATAAATCTGGTCATGCACTTTTGGATCTTCTCACACATTTGTGGCTCTGAATAAGCATAAATGGATTAGATCTTTATCAATATAGATCTATGTCAAGGATCCATTTGTCCTTTTATTTCTTTTTCCAATAAACTAGGATGTGTAGTAAAAACCTCACATATTCAGGAAAAAATGACTGAAAACACAAAAACTGCAGGAAAAGGGTTAACTAGATGAAAACATCAAGTTACTCTACCTCACATTACGTCATTTTCTGTCGATAAATCTTTTTTTGACTTTGACTTAACATGATCAGTGAATTTGTTGACTTTGCTCTTGATTTTAATAGAAAACTAGAAAAGCACTTAGGGAGCGCAGGCCTCCACCAAGCATATAGTGATATTCACCAACACTTAAGTCCTACTTTAATGTTATACTTCCTTTCAGTAGAGTGTCTGCTACAATTTGGTGTTAGTTGCAGGTTTGTATGATAATTTGTTTCCTGACAGTGTTGAAAATGATGATGACCCAGTACATATTTCATATTCCAGATTTTAGTATCCAGAATATTGCCAGGATCTGGATCATACTTTTAAATCTATCAGAAATTATGGTGACCTTGTCTTGTATTGTTTTGCAAAGCAATTTGACCATTTATCGTGGAGTTATATACACATACGGTGAAAACGGCCCTATCTCACAGTGATAAAGAATCATTTAAAAAAGTCCTGGATCAGGACCGTGATCAGGATCATCTCCAAAATTTAATCACTTCTTTCTTATCCTATTTTTAACATTTCCTGAAAATTTCAACAAGATCTGTTGGTTACTTTTTGAGTTATGTTGTTTTCAGAAAAACAAACAAACACACAAACTCTCCCAAAAACATAACCTCCTTGGCAGAGGTAATGACTTACACATTTCATCACCTGACTACTCTATCGATCTACAAACCACCACAGGTGGGGTGAGGGGCTTTTGAAAAGGGAGATCTCACAAAGAAAGCAGAAATAAACTTGAGCAAGAAATATTGGGAGAGTTTCGGTGTACCTGAGAGACTTTATTTACTTCTGTCCACAGAGGCTGTTAAGGCTAAAACCCAGAGTTATATCTTCGATGGATGGAGATTAAAAAAAAAATTCAGGTGTGTGTTTCATGCATTCATACATGTATTTGTGTGTTTCTCTGGACCAGGAATTATTCTGGTGCAGATATTTTGGTAAGTTTAAACTTTGCAGCGCTCACCTACTGTGAACAGACTGGGGGGCCTCTGTGACATGGGTGTGTGTGTCTGTGCACGCGTAGTTGGTGTCAAACAACAAGCAGCACCCAGTCAATGGGCAGCTTGAAAATAAAGGCAGGGGTGAAAGGTGTGTATGTGTGCATGGAAGTGCGTCTCAGTGTGTGTGTGTGTGTGTGTGAGAGAGAGGGAGAGTAGGCGTTAGTGACTCAACGAAAGTCATTCTCAAAGCGTCTCCCGGGGGGACTCCCCAAATAAAGAGCAGGAAGCTTTCCCTTAATCTAAGGGCCCCCCATCTCACCAACACACATACACACACACACTCACACACACACAGGGATAAAGGGTGAAGCTCTTTGTCACGGCCGAGGAATCAAACACATGGGTGGGGGTGGAGGAGAGGATGGAGGAGGAGAGGAAGGGTGGGTGGGGGGCTGTTGTCTGTACACTGGGTGAAAATATGCTAATCAACCTTTGAGGCCCTGCTCCGAATCAAACCATCGAAGCCGCGCGCTTCTTCGTGGCCCGACTGATCTGGAGGAGTCTAGAGCTGGATTAGCAGATGGTTGCAGCTCCACCGAGCAGCTGAACGGGCTCGAGAGGCCTCCGCCATGTTGAGGGCAACTGTTCCATTTCAGATGGTCGAATGGTGAAGAAATGTGCAAAACTCTGACAAAGAGTAAGGTTTGAAAAACTCCAACGTTGATCTCCAAGTTCTGAGATTCCTACAGATTTTCTATTCCCTTGGACAACTCATACATTATCACATCACTCTGCCGTCAAGGGAAATTCGACACAATGGCGAGGAAGAGGGGGGGAGCTGGGGAAACAGAGGGAGGGAAGGATCAGGGGAGAGAAGGCGACAGATGCTACCTGTCTGTCTCATAGGTACCCTGATTACTGGAAGATGAGGAGGAGAGGGGAGGAGGCTGCGTGCCAGTTCATCAGAGCCGGCAGAACATAGCTAAACAGAAACAGTGTGTGTGTGTGTGTGTGCGTGTGTGTGTGTGTGTGTCTAAATGTGTGTGTGGTGCTCTGAATCTGTCCCTTATACCAGTGAGAGCAGAGCAGGAGTGTACGTGTGGCTAATGAACCATGAACACCTGGATCTCTTGGGGTGAACACACACACACACACACACACACACACCTACACACACACACACACACACACACACACACACACACACACACACAAACATAAAGGCATATAAGAAGACCAAAAAGTCCATCCTCATCAAACAACTCCACTCTGACAAAATGACATCAAAATGTTACAACCTCACAAGAATAAAAGATCCTGAAATAAAACCATTATTTACTAATTTTCTACACAGTAAATGTGTGCGTGTGTGTGTGTGTGTGAGTGTGTGTGTAGGTGTCATCCACAAGCTGCTCTCCGCTCTGTCACAGCAACATCAAAGCCTCAATCTGGCGCGCTTTGCCCTCATTTCCTCCTCTCCCACCACTTAAACAGGCATCCCAGGTCAGCCCGCCCCATTGTACCACACTGTTGCCCAGACCCATTAACACACCAAATAAGGCTGTGCGCACACACACACACACACACACACACACACACACACACACACACACACACACACACACACACACACACAAACACACACACACACACACACACACACACACACACACACACACACACACACACACACACACACACACACACACACACACACACACACACACACACACACAGGCCTTGCCCCCTGAATGGAGGTTATGTTTGATACTGAAGCGACAGAGCCGGATAAGAAACACTATACATGACAATGGTGAGGGTCGGAAGGAGTGTGCAGACCGTGTGTGTTTGTGTGTGTGTGTGTGTGTGTATGTGTGAGCGCGCTGAAAAAAAGTGCTTCCTTTGTGACATCACCCTTGCCCTACAGCCTCGCCCTCTGTGAGGTTAAACACAGCAGAAAGGTTGGCTCAAACAGACACACACACATAAACTTACTCTGACACAACTCTCTAGCTCTTCTACACACAACTTTGTGATACAGAAAACGTCCAGCTGAGAGAACAGCAGAGAACACAGGAGAACAAGTGAGGGAAGGTGAAAACCTATTGGTATGGGACCATGAAGTCCATTACAACACAACACAAGAGAAGCCAACTGAATATCAAGTCTGTATGACGAGGAGCAAACAGGTAGAGGTGTTAAGAGTTAGGCAGATATTCAGAAATGGTGAGGCTGTGTGTGTGTGTGTGTGTGTGTATGTGTTTCCCATGCAGAGAATAGATCAATAGTTGTATAAGCCATAGACTGTAAAAAAAAATTGACGTCATCTTGCTCGGCTCGAATTGAGGTTGCCACAAAAACTGCTCCCCCTGGTGACTGGCTGCAATGTCGGTCAAAAAATTCGGCTCTCCAGTCATTCCAGATGGGCTGTGGTCAAACTTTAAAAAAGTAGCACACCTCGTAGAAATGTTTCTCACATCCGATGATTGACAGCTGCCGTTCTTGTGTATTTTTTTCCAGGATTGTAAAATATATCAGGAGGTAAAGTCAAGAAGTGATTAGACTCTCGAAAGAATAAAAAAAAGTATTATTTTAGTCACCCAGATTCTCCCAGAATCCTTCACAGTCTCTACTGCGCAGACTCTGGCTGCACAACTGCTTCAATGGCTGCGCCTGTGACGGGGTATTTTGGCTTCAAAACCGTACAATGGTTAATGGTGGAGCCACGGTGTCCAATCTTTATACAGTCTATGGTACAGGCCTATTACAGAGTAAAGCTTCAGCTTTCATTTGGGGTCATTTCATACTCTTTCTTTGCCGTTCTCCACTGATCTCTCTCTTAGACAGATAGACTGAGAGAGTGAAAGAGTACCTGGGATGCAGAATGGCTTCTACAGGTTCATTAAAAACTACACGATAAAAAGTTCAACTACTGAAAAAAACTCTTTTTATTAGGAGTGGATCCCGGTAACTGATTACATATTGTTAGAGTAAGTTAACGCAGAGTGTTGAGCATGTCTGACATTGAGTTTCTTTAAGGTTCCTATACACTTTAAAATCAAATTTACGACTTTTAAGACCAAAAGAAAGAAAACAATACATTTTTTGTCACAGCTTTGAACACCTCTCATGTAGAAAACAAAGGGACAAGAGGCAGAATGCAAGAGGACTACTTCATATGTGTGCAGTACTGACTGATTTAAAGCAGTGAATGTTATGATTACCATTCAAAGTTAGCCCATATTGGTTTGTTTGTCTTTTGTAACAGAACAAAAAGTTGTCGTTTGGCTGTTGATGTAAGTTGCCTTGCTCTGTGATGCAGTTGCTGCCGTCATGTGTGGACTAAGGGGCAACATCCAGCTGGGAAAAATGAAGCCTATGAGGAAGTGCTAAAAGTTGTTGTTCATCAAGAATCCACTTGAGGCTGGCTGCAGAAAGACCCGATGTCATGTACACACCCAGCCAAAAATCAACAATTAGACAAAAAAACGGACTCTATCAGTACACTGCATGGTGGGTGAATTTCTTCCCAATGCGGCGTTTTAGAAGTTATTAGGACCATTTGATTGTCCAATCAGAGATACAGCTCAGCTCACAAGACTGACGGGCGCCCTGTAGCTGTTTGAAAGGAAACTTAAAGCTGGCATCATAACCAATGTGGCTGCGTCCGTGGATTGGCTCATATCACGGTATCAGGAACAGACGGGTCGCGGAGACTACGCCCATGTTTTACACAGTCTATGGTGTGGATGTGTGTTCCTCTGTCATGTTTGGGCACAGTGCCCTCTGTGGTTATTGGCTTCCACTACAGGTATGCTTGTGCATTATAGATAATCGTTCACTTTAAGTGGCCAGATCATGAGGAATCCAGACACAATGTCTCCCATACTTGTTATCAAAGTAAAAGCTTACTGTACACTTAGGGGTGGATGCTATAACTGAACATAAACAGATATAAATGCTTTGAATAGCAGTAGACATGGGTATCCATGCAAATATTAATCATTTGACAAAAACTGCACATTGTAAATTTGATAAACTATTCAGGCATGAATCAATGTGGTGTTTAAAACTTTAAGAACTGACACAAGGGAAAATAAAGTGTTATCAAGGTCTTGAATTTTGTAAACTGCCTTAAAGACTTTTTATGACTTTTTAAGCATCTGCTGAAAACTTGAGCTTTTTTATTCTTTAAACAGACCCAGTCCACCACTTTATCTCCATTTTGTCAATCAGATATATTATCAAATGGTGCAGTGCTACAAGGGCTTTATTGTATTATGGCAATAACCAGTAATGGGAGCAACAGGCCCATGCTAGTGGCAGAAAGGATTAGGAAGCAGTACATGGTGAGCATTTCAGGCTGACAATATTTTGTTTTACTAGTGATTACCAAAAGCAATGACTTTTACTTGTTGACTACACACATACTTTAAAAAACCTGATTTTGTACACATGAAACTACAAGTATGGACTTATTAAAAGTGTGAAACAAAAAGTGAAAACCATTCATCAAGTGCTTCTATCAACCAAAGAGTCGTTTCATTAATGAAACCCTGAATCTTACAACAAAATCTGCAAACTCTAACAAAAAAGAATTTAGGAAGCCCACTATGTTGAATCAGTTTAGGGACTCATTCTTGCAGCACTCAATAAAAACCATGATAGCTTGTTGCTCATGTTGCCAGGCAACTGTTGATCAAATCTGATCAAGTAACAGACACACAGTCTTTGCATAGCAGTGGAGTTAAATTTTAAGGTTGTACATGCGAACATAGACTGTGAGTAATACTTGACACAAGTCAAGCACAATGTTGGAAAAATTTTGAATGCAAACACCAGATAAAAGAATAGCTACAGCTATTGAGTTCAATATGCTGTTTCACTTTTCAAGTTGCCCAAATGTCCCTCAATTGTTTTACAATGATTTATATTTTAAGTCAGGGGTCACAAAACTTCTCAGCTCACTACCCTGAAAATATCAGAGCTGGAGACTGGGAACCCTCCAGACAAGGGAATATACTGGAAGGACAATCTTAAAACAAACTAAAAGATGCTGAATATAGACAATCAGGAGAAAATTTGACTATCAATGATACGATATAGTTGTTATCCTGGTTTAGTTGCCTCTGGGTCTTGTGGCACTAGAGAACTCAGATCAAACATCTCAATTGCATGGCTTTATGTAAAACTCAACCCATATTTTTGTTAACAATTTTATGCAGTAGTAAACCGATTTTTTAAAGAAATTAGCTATTTTCCCTGACCCCAACTTTGGGGCTCATTGTTTTAAGTTGCCTATGAGGTAGATGGAGATTTCATAACTGCTGTCACATTCTCAACTTCACATTTATACAACTGACAAAACAGGAGTACAGTGATACATTTGAGTTTCACACCTTGACATCAGAGAGAAATGGTGAATAAACTTCACTGAACAGACTTTGTAACAGACGTACACAGACCATCTCCCTAAAAGTGGCGTTTTTTTGAACAGTGAGGTTTTCTGCCTCTAAAAGCCGTGAAAAATCAAAATGCCATCATCCTGGTCACTGTTGAATCCTCCTTGTGTTAGACCATCACATACTTCATCTCTGCCCGTCTCTGATTATCCACCCCTCCACCCTTTGCGTGACAATCCAAGCGTTCACCCCCTGCCAGCCCTTGCCTCTGCGCCCCCGTCCACGCCGTGTTGGCAGCCAGGGCAGGGCAGGTGGCCAAACCTGTCAGTCAAAGCACCGTCGCCACGCGGCAATACCACAGACACCAATTACTACACAGCAGGGGCGCGGCCTGGCAACCGCATGGCAACCACATGGTCCAATCAGGGTACACAACAACAGGGGCAAGAGAAGGCCAAGAAAAAGTGAGCAAGGCTGTTTGTGGGTGTCAGCTCCGTGTTAAAGATATCTGAAAACGAGCCAGCAAATGTCTGCAAGTTTGGCAGGCCCTCACTGTGTCTATTTTATATCCATAGGCGCTTTTTATAATGAAGACTTCAATCTAAGCGCAAATTTCAGTTTATATGATCAGAGAAATAGACATTCTGGTTATTTTGTGACCCTTGGTGCATCCAGACCTGTGATACATCAACACACTGAAGGGCATTTAAAAACAAAAACGCTTAGACATTTGGGTAAAGATTCAAGCATGTTTGCTTTCTTCTTGAGTGACTCTCTATCTAATCATACTGATAATTTGAAGATCCTGTTCCAGGTTAGACCAATGAGCCACACATTGAATTACGTAGCTTTAAACCGACAATTGATGTTTTTCCTAGTAAAGTAAAAAACAACTTGATTACTGATATTGTTGCATATAGCAGAACTGAAATGAATGACATTTAATCAACTGGTCAATCGATTCACAAAATGCTGTAGAGATAGACCACAAAATATCATTTAGAATCAAAGTTTGAACTTTTGAATCTTACAGTCAAGTACTCAGTCATTTTCACTTTGAAGATTCAACTTCTGTTCATTCAAACAGGATTGCAAATAACCAGACTGCCAATATTTATATGTGTTCAGCCCCAATGTTGACAATATTTATGTTGCAAAGAGTTTTGTTGAGAGTTTGAATTGGGCTGCTGAGTATTGTTTTTTGGGAGCAGCTGTATAGGGCAGGGGTGGCCAACCTGCGGCTCGTAAGCCACATGTGGCTCTTTGCCTTTTGGTGTACGGCTCTTTGATCCATTCATAAAAATATATATATGTAGTTATGAGTAGTGGTGTGCTGATCAATCTCAAATATTGATATACTGATGCCAACGAGATCAGTATTGATCAATATTTGGGTGTACAGATTGATACTTAAGTTTCAGTTTCTCTTCTCTGGTACCAATTTAAACACACAAACACAGTAAATCTCGCTTTGAAAATTCGAAGTGTATTGATTTTCATTTAATGCCATTTCGTTTATGTTTGAGAGGAAGTGTGTTTGTAAGACCCTGTGTGTGACGTGGCTCTTTGTAGTACCACGGTCATTTTTGTGGCTCTTGGTATCTGACTGGTTGGCCACCCCTGGTATAGGGCCTTAGACAAAGAAAATGGAAAAAAAAATAATTTTAATTAAAAAATTGAAAATATCTGCAGGTTTTTACATTTCTAAGAATATAGGATATATTAAAATAATGAGTAAAGTTATGATTAGAAGCCTCTGACTTACATCTGACTCTTTCACCTATGATTTAATATACTCTACTATGGTAGAGTGTTAACAGCCAACAGCATTAAAAAGCGACAGGTTTAACTGTGTATCACTGATGAGAAATAGTTCATTCACAATGTTTTATGTCTAATCAAGAAGTGTAGGAGTTTGAATTTACTGCACAGCAGCCAACTACAGTCAACAAGTGTTAACACGTTATGGCTTGAGTCAAACTGGTGTTTTATTTCTGATTCAAACTGACCAAATTATTCACAGGACCCTTTTGTCTTCAGTGACAAAATCCCCGCTAACACACTGACACACAGCTCCTGGAAGGGGCAAATATATTTTAATAAAACCAGTGAGTTGCAACCTCAATTTCATTTTGATGAATTTCCTCCTGCGGGAGTGAACCAGGCGGTAGGCGGGAGGGCGGAGAGGCAGGAGGGGCAGCAGAGGCGGCAGAGGGAAGTGGGGTGATGGGGGCTGGGAGGCAGATAGAATTTTCATGATTGTTATTTTTGTTATTATACAGCGGGAGACAGGGGGGAGGAAAAGGGGGAGATAAACGGCGTTGGTTAATCTGAGGCGTTTTGCAGAGCGCTCCATTATCGGGCAGGTTGGGCACGTCGAGGGGGTTATTTTTCCGAGGGATCTTTGGCCCCGGTAATTAAGCTCCATTCAGCGGGCCCTGTTCCCCAAATTAAAAATTTGTCATTAAGTGGAATTTACCATAATGCCTTTTTATCTGGCGGCGCTTCAGCACGCGTGCATGGATGTGTGTGTGGGGGCGAGTGTGTGTGCAGAGTGGAGGTGAAGGAGGGGCAATGGAAGAGGGCAACCAATGAGGGTGTTACACTGTGGTCACACGCACATATAAACACACACACACACAACTGAGAAAGGGCAAATTGAAAAACTGAAATAATCCTGGATGGCAGCAAACGTTTGCATGAGCAAACACAACACACACATCCACGAACACACACACACACACACACACACACACACACACACACACACACACACACACACACACCCTACAATCCTTCAAATCCACAGCCTTTGGGGTAATTAAATAATGGTGCTTTAAAGTTTTAATTTAGATTTGGCTTTTTCCTTTCTCATCCTTCTGTATGCCACACAGGGTACACACACACAGAGGGTGCACACACACACACATAATCACACAGTCAGTAACAGCAGGTTGTAGACTTCATCCGGTGAGATAGACCCCGATGGACTGCGTACATTGGAGAGTCTGAATGATTGAAGGGCAGAATCTGTGTCTCTATAGGCTTCATAAAACAATACAATTATTAGTCTTTAATTGGAGCAGCCCCTCTGTGGGACAGGGGACAGACAAAGAACAATGAGGGATTAAAAGAGGAGCTCCTAATATGGCTCTTTTATCGCTCTATTCAAATACAGTTTCTCAGACACCTGGCTGTCCTTTTCCTGCTGCAGAGTTTGAAGGTGGTGGTAGATTTTGGAGAAAAGAGTCATAAAACAATGTTCTTTCAGAGAAGCATCGAAATCCTGGTTATGACCTACCAGTGCTCATCTTCCAACTCCAACCTCACCATCATAGACTCTTAAGTTTGAACAGATCACTGCAGAATAACTGCTGCATGTGGGTTGGAATGAAAATGATCACAAACAGCTTAAGCCGTGTTTTAGCCATTGGTTGCATAACGTAGTCTCCATGATGTCACCCGTCTTCTCCTATACAGAGTAATGAAGCCAATCAGTCAGCAGTGGCCATATTGGAAATGGGGTGGGCTTTGAGCTTCCTTACTATAGGGCATCAGACGCAAACTGTGCCCCTGACTGGACAAACTCCCGAAATTCACATCTTTATAACTTCTGAGTCAGAAAAAAATCCTCTCCTATACAGTGTGAGAGTGGACAGCATGGCTCCGCCATTTACCATTGTACGGTTTTGAAGCCAAAACACCCCCATCACTGGCGCAGCCATTGGCAGCTATTGTGCAGCCAGAGTCTGCGCAATATAGACAATGAGGGATTCAGAGAGAAACTGATTGGAGCCAGGTGAAGAAAATAACAATTATTTATTTTCTTTCGAGAGTCTAATCTGTTCTTGGCTTGCCCTCCTGACATATTTTACAATCCCCCCAAAAAATACTCAAGAACGGCAGCTGTCAATCATTGTTAAATGTGACATAAAGCCTTGTTTTTAACCTTGTGTAACTGATGAAAAAGAAACTTTTCCCAAAAAAGAGGACCTGAATACTAGGCAGCTAAATGACATCTTCAAATCACCACAATAATTGGATGTGAGAAACATTTCTAAGAGATGTTTTAATTTATTAAAGTTTGACCACAGCTTATCTGGAATGGCTGGGGAGATGGATTTTTTTACCTAAGCTGCAGCCAGCCACCAGGGGGAGCAGCTATAGTGGCGACCTCACTTCAAGCTGTGCAGGATGATGTCCATTTTTTTTCAGTCTATGATTCAGACCCAAGCCAAGGTTTTTTAAAGCCCTAAAAGTCTGTTTTTTTGGCTTGGTGTGGTTTTCAGTCTTTCTGCAGCCAGCCTCATGAGGAGCCTTGAAGAACTGCAAGGTTTTGCACTTTTGCATAGGTTTAATTCTTTCTAAATTAGATGTTGCCCCTTGATTTTGAGTCATTCCCTGTCACTTTCCTGCTTAGCTTCACTCTGCTCTTCAGTCCTTTTTTATTTTACCAGTTCAGCTCCAGCGTCTGCCATTACTACAAAATTAATCCAAGAATCCTTTCCAGCCAAGGAGAGGACGGATCTTGATTCTCACTACAAAACTTTACAACCTGGCATAGTGTCATCAAAGGGACTTTCTGTCAATGTGCCTTAAATGGATTTGTGTTCTCCTGGGAAAGTCTGACCTGCTCACAGAGACTAAGAAATAGCATTTAGAAATAACCAATTTGTGAGCAGATAATCTCATTTTGAATCATGGATTATGAACAGGCAAATGTATAAAAGTGATACTTTTTCAAAATCACTCATAAGGTCCTCACAGAGCCTTTAAAGTAAAAATAAAATCCTAAATGCAAACAAAACAATGTAAGAAAACAACTGTTTTTTCTTTCCACATTTATGAAGGTTAGCTTTTATATTAAATATTTCTGTTCTGGGACTTCTGTCATGTGCTCAAACACTTTAGGACACATGAATTCATGAGATCAGACCTCTTTGATTTGATACTAGATCCTATTTCAAGGCATGAAACAAGCCATGAATTCTCTTTCCCAGTTTTTGTACTATCTTGTGCCCTCGTACACTCATGCTCACATACCTTACACCTGAAACTTTGTGAGAGGTTGATGCTTATGCTTTAGGGTAAATATCAGGACTGGGCAGTTGAGTGATTCAGCTTTCATTTCCTGCTCATTTCAGGACAAGAATTAGCATTGATATTCAGGCAGGAAACAGAAGCCATGTCTTGCTTTAAATGACTGAGAAACTCCAGCAGCATTAGATACAAGCACAACTCCCTGACTTTTAAAGAAAACCCTTAATTCTTTGCGTCTTCTTCGAGAGAAGGTGGAAATAAGATCCTAAATGAACAGAGATAGTGCTGAAGGAAGAGAGGAGAGGCAAGGATGAGGAAGAGGAAGAGGGGGGTGGACAGATGGCAGAGGTTATGCCTGGCTGCAAGGGGCAAGAGAGGAGGAGGCTGTTCTGGGTGCTGAGGGTGTGTGTGAGAGTGTGTGTGTGTGTGTGTGTGTGTGTGTGTGTGTGTGTTTAACCCCACCTCTGCACACTCAGAGCTCATACTAAGGAAATCTCTCCATCCAGCCTCTGGTTCCTCTCGCTGGTTGTCATTTTCTTTCACTTTTAAATGATTTTTCCTCACTTTTAGACGCCAAACAGAATGAAATCCACCTGAATTAAAGTACTCTCAAATCTTGATTCTTTGTATTCAGTGATGAACAAAACAATTATGTGAGTTTCCCTGGATGTGATTGACAGATAAAACCTGGCGAAGATAAACTACAGATAGAGCACAACAACATGCTGTCAGAATCTGTAAATGTGTCTCCCAAAAACCTCGCGCAGGGAGGAAGGGCAGAGTGGCAGGCGGAGAGCATGGAAGGAGATAGGGGGTCTTATTTACTGTCGTTTAATTTGCTCCCCTCTTCTCCGTCCATCCCTTGGTTTTTCTGACAGGTAATAAAAAGCAGGAGCTCTCCTGACAAGCTTATTTGAATTTGGATTGAATAATAGAGGAGTAGGCCCTCTGCCTGCCAGGTGATGACTTGTGTATGTGTGTGTATGTGTTCCTACAGGTGTACACACACATAAACACACAGGTTCCTACGCCATGGTAGTTAACGCAATGATTAAAACGAATTCCAGCAACTAGCCAGTCTCTTCTAGACTATTCCTTTCTCTTTCCCTCACATCTCCTTTACTCCCTCTTCCTCTCCTTTCCTGCCCTGGATCCTAACATCCCACCTCTTCTCCTTGTCTTACCTCATCCTCCACTCACCCTCCCTGCTCCCTCCTCCCTTCCTCCCTCCTCCCGTTCTCGGTAGCTGCTGAAATCCCATTCCCCGTGGGGCAGGCTAAATTGAATTGGCGTGTTTATATGAACAACAGGGCCGTTGCTTTAATATACCTTAGAGTTTATGCCTAATGCCTCCCTGCTAATACCGCTGGAGCTCGCCGCCCTCGCTCGACACACAGCACTTTTATGGAAGTCATAAAAGAGACAGAACGGCGAGGGAGGAGAAAGAAGAGATACTCACTGAGTTTGTTTGTGTCTGTAGGTGAGAGGGAGGAAAGAGGCTCTTAATGCATCGTAACAAGTTATCTGTTTTATCAAACCTCTTTGAGATCATCCTACAGTATCTCTCACACACACATACACACACTCAGTGAAGTCATGATCCTCCCGTGTGGAGTGTGAATGAGAAGAAAAGGGGAGAGACAGAGAGGGAGGAAGATTTTTTTAGATTAGTGAGTAATGCTGAATAAATATCCGGAGATTTGGTTGAGGGAGTCAGTCATGCTCGTCGACTTGCAAACATCCTCCATTTTCTCTCCGTCTCCCCCCGTCGTTCCTCCTTTCTTTCTCTGCTGGCCCGGTGTCAGCCTACAAAAGGGTCGCAGTACAAAGGAGAGAAACAGGCCAGAGACACTCAACCCAATTACTATTGATCAGGCTGCACTCAGAGGACAGAGGCTCCCTCACCTGCACACACACACACACACACACACTCAGCTCTACGAGCACGCACACAGAGATCTGGGTTTCTAGTCCAGATAGAAAGTCCTGTAAGGTCAGCAGTGGGTATTTGTTCACAGATGATTTGTCAAAAAATCAAAAAGAAAAATCATGAAACACCTTCTGTGAACCGATCATTTCCATCCTGAGACCAAACACAGCGCAGCTTGTCGTTTGAGTTTCATTCATTTCACTATATTTAAGTTCCCTTCGTTGTCACATTTGGACCAAAGCTTTTCTCTAAAGTGAGTTAGTTTAAAGATTTATCCACCAAAGAAAGGATACTTCAGTAAAAATAAAAGTCTGAGCTCCTCATTGAATAAATTGTGGAATTGAATCCGAGTCACGGCATGATTCGGTGTAGGTCCTGTCACAATCCCTCTCCCAACATTTGCCGTTTCTCTCTGGCTGTGCTGTCAAAATAGAAGCAAAAACAAGTTTTAAATGAAGTAAAATAATATAAAAGTCTGAATCCTTGATAGGGATGCACGATATTATCGGCACAATATTGGTATCGGCTGACAAAAGCTTAAAAACACGTTTATCGGTATCGGCAGATATGAAAATTTCTGCCGATAAGCACAGCCGATAAGATGCTATTCAGTTAGGATTATTATTATTTTCCATCTGAAAAATAAGCTCCTTAAATAAAATGTAGCACTTCATTTATTTGCACTGCAGAGCTCTGTGTCTGTCACCAGGTTGTTACAGTTCATGTGATCTAAAGAAATTATTTTTCTGTATTTCAATACTGAATGTCTTGAGTTTGAAAAAATAATACATTTCTTATTTATGGTAAAATCAAATGTTTTTTGTCTTGTTTTATGTGTGTTTCTTAACCAAATAAGACTGTCATAATAAGAGTAACATAAATTCCAGTACAGGATAGACTTAGCTTTCTTTACAGTGAAAAAAACAAACAAACTTGTGATTATCGATATTGGTATCGGCCAAAAGGGGTTTCGATATATCGGCATATCGGATATCGGCAAAAATCCAACATCTTGCATCCCTAATCCTTGAAGATAAGATGTACAGATTTTGAAGAACTTAATACTCTTATTTTGAAAAAACCAATAAAATCTGAAACTACTTTACACTCTAAAAATTTTTTAACCATTCAGACTGATCAAATTTCACCATTAATTTACTTCTCATAGGGATAATAAAATTATACTTTTATCTGAATGTCTGTGTCAGAATTCAGATGTTGTCCTGATATTTAAAAACATGATCAAACTTACTGAACTGAACATCGTGTGAGAGGAGACCGGGAGCTGTAAAAGCCTCGCCACCCAAAATGCTTTTTCATTTTGAAGATCAAGACTAAAGCCTCTTAAAGTTTGCACAGCCCTGCTCCAAGGTGTGTATTCAAACACACACACACACACACACACACACACACACACACAAATCGAGTCTCACATTAAGGCTGTGATGAACTCTGTGTGTTGCATTGAAGCCTGTGCTGAAATATCAATGACTAAACTCCCCAACGAGTAGGTAACTATCTCCTTGGCTCTGATTTTATCCTCAATAATTAATTTTCTCTCCCAATGCCGACCTCTTCGGCTTTATCAGACGCTCGCCGGCAGAATCTCAGCATTCCATTTAACCATAATCCCCCGGATAAAGGGGCGGCCAAGGTGTGCAAATGCACTGGCATGCGTGTGTGTAGGAACACGCGCATGAGCAAAGACTTGACTTCATTGACACACATAATGTTTGCAGACAGGTAAGAAGACGCGTGAGGACAAACACAAGACGTGAATGCAACTTAAAACCAGCGTTCACAACATTTGGACACATGCGGATGAAGTGTGAGTTAAAGGACAGAGGACGTGATGCTCCCTCCTCAGGCTGATCTCAGAAACTAGCTGGATTAGCAAAGGAGAGCCTATAGCATGAATCCTGACCCTGTGAGCCCGGCATAGCAACAGCCACGTAACCAGGGCCTGGTCTAGTCGTGTGGAGGGAATGGTTGGGGATGGGTGTGGAAGAAATAAAGAGATGGGATGGATGGATGGATGTAGGGGAGGGTGGAGCTGAAGAGGAAGAGGGGGAGAAAAGGGGTGTGGGTGTGAATATAGGTTGATGGCTTGCGTGTGATTTGGAAATATTCAAGCGATCATGCTGGTAAAAATCATTTGATTATTGATTGCATGACAAGTATTTTGTGTGGCTTTTTTAAGTGTTTCAATCAGAGGCTAAACGTTAGCATGTGTGTGGCTGTGTGTGCTTACTTTAAGGTAGCTTCCTGAGGTTGAGGGTGTCGCTTCTAACAGACACGGCAAACTGACAAAATGACATTTATTGTCTTGGTAAATTCATGTTTTTGTAACAAACTAAAAAAATAATTAAATCTCCTTCAAATAATCAACATTTTTAAACATTACGCTGCCTTTAGAGTGACTCACATTTAATCTGTGGACAGTTTATGCTAACCGTCTTGACGTGAGACTTGCACATCCTTGTGTATTTAAAGGCCGTGCACAGAGACCCCTGATTAGTGCATTATTGAGTGCAGGTGTGATGAAATGGTGATCTAGTTTAGCTCCACAGTGGTGCTTTCAGAGCATCAAGCTAAAGCGATGAAACACATACCTACAAATTAAATGAGAAACAAGAAAATACGCCGAAAGAGAAGAAGATGAAAGAGAAAGAGCGTAGGACGAGGGGAAGGTCTCGATTGACTGAAATATGTTGAGTGCCAGCTCGGCCAGACCAGGCCCAGCTGCTCTCTGTCTGACGAGCGCCTTAATTAAGAGACACGGTGAGAAGACGCCCTGGAATGGCCGCAGACACACTGCCAGGAGCCTCTGGAGGGGAAACTGCTAAACAGGCACACTTGTGTATCTTTTGTGGTACACTGCCAAGAATCTCTCCCTCCCACACATGTACACACACACACACACACACATGCGTGGTCATCCTTTGGGACCTTGTGAAAAACATTGGCCGGCTATTATTAGGCAGCTTTTTGCATACCGGAGCAAGTGTACGAACCTTAAATGTGTGTTTGCTGTGTGTTCTCCTGTTGACTGTTAAACTGAACTTCTGAGTCTTAAACAGCTCTTCTACCTAGGGTGCTGAAAACCAAAGAAGAAGAAGAAGAAGAAGAAGGGGGAGACAGAGGGGTGATTTTGTGGATCCATGACTGCCTTTACGCACCCCCCCTGCCTTCACACACCCTGCTCGTCCTCCTTCCTCCTCTTCCTTATCCCAAAAACGTATTAATATTAATACATATCCCTCCAAACCCTCCCCCTTTCAAAAAATATCACCACCCTAGGCTACCAGTTAATAAAGCCCTCTTGACGACCCCTCCCAGCCCCAAAAACCTCAGCAAAGACAATAAGGGGAAAGTTCTCCGGCCAAATAAAAGAAGAGAAATTAATACAGTCCCACGAGAGCTCCCTCTGTCCCTCTGTCACCCCCCACAATAATTTGATTTCCTATTAAGTGATTGCTTAATTATAAAGATTATTATTGGTAATTGTAATTGACGTTTTTTTTCCTCTGCTACTCCAGTCTTCGTCCCTTCCCGTCTGACTTTTCATCAGGTCTTCTTTGAAGACGAGAGGTGCGGTAAAAAAGGGGTTTGAGAAGGGAAAGACGGAAAAACGTGGTGTAAACAAGGCCGAACTGAAACACACTCGACAATGTGGCATGTAAAAACACACCGCAGGATTAAGGTGTTGAGGCTTGGAAGTTTTATTTAATCATACATGGGTGTGTTTCAGTGTGTGTGTCTTTGTATTTGTCGTGTATTTGTCTTCCCCCTGTAGCTCCAGGGCACAATGTCTGCTGCAGGTCTCCTTAGAAAAGAGATTCAGGCTCTCAGCGGGATATCCTGGTTAAATAAAGGTTAAAGAAGAAGACAGGAATTCCCTCTTCTACGCCCCCCTCTCCACACACACACGCAGCACACACACATATTAAACTACAGTAGGGACCCTCTGGTCTCCCGTTTATTACACCTTCCTCCAGGCTACTCTTACTGAAAACAGGAGATGGTGCGTTAGTTAAAAAAGGACTTACGTTATTCTAAAAATGTCACAAGGGAATTCGACGTTAAAGTTTTAAACAATTCTAACCCTGCAGTTCAGGAGCGACGTAAAGACCATATCCTGTCAAATGATTTTCATTTGAGGTCACATTTTTCTCCAGTTGGAACTAAAGATGGTTGAACTTTGTTTCCGTAGGGTCAGGGCACGCTTATTGGGTTCACCTCAGGCGTGGTGAGGCTGACACTAGCATACACACACACACACACACTCACAGTGCACACACCTTCACACTCCAACACACAAAACCATCAACCTTTCATAACACCTTCACTTTCTACACTGTCCTTCCATTTTAACGTGTTAAATACTTCTGTCTTAACACTGGATGGAAAGAAACATCTTAAACAAGAGTTTAATTTTTAAGAGATGTTAAATTTTAAAATCTGAATCTAATCCATAAAAAGACACTGAGGCTGTAGTACGTTTGTGGGAAAGTCTGAAAGTGAAGCTTCAACTGGATTTTATTTGAATTGAAGAACAAACAGCCGCATTGATACAAATGAGCACCTGCAGCCGCAACCGCAGATGTCTGTGGGTGTTTTTGAGTCAAAGTTTCCACGAAAAAAAAAAGAAGAGAAATTTTCATAGATTATTTTGACAAAGATGACTTTCGGACAGGATGGCTTGTTACTGGCAGATGCAGATAAATGTGGTATAAATAAACTACATAAAAGCCCTGAATCAAGAAAAGCTGCAAGATGTCTGATATATGAAAAAGTCTGTGTTCGCTTAAAGCCAAGTTCATGAAAGGATTCTGCTAGAAAAATACATATATGAGTTGAATTCTGTAACACATCTTTTATTCATCCTTTAAACATCAAAATTTTATTTAAAAATGCAACTTCTGTCGCTGTTATAACCCTTTATTAGCTTAAACTGCTTATATTAGACCCTAAATGAAATATTAGAGTCTTGCGAAACAGCATCAGAACCAGATTCGCCGTTTTCATCCAAAGCCATCTCAAGTCACGTATAATACGGTTTTGACTGTGAGATCTACACGCAGACTGACAGACAAAGCCCGACGTCAGCGTGTGCAGACACAACGCCATCCGTGTTAGACCTACTCTCAGATCTGGAGGCAAACCGGCCCTGACCGACAGAAACACCGTGGCCGATCCTTTTCAAGGCCTGTCTCATCCACTTTGGCTTACACACTATCGTCTCTCTCTGCGTGTCTGAGGCTCAGCCCCGCTGCTGACCACATTTCTTTGGATTAAACTCAAAAGCTGCTTCACATAGCTCCTGATTTCATCAAAATATCCACTGACTCCTTCCCTGCTCCTCCTTCTGCTCATGTGAGAAACTAAAATCTGTCCTTTTTTTTTAGTGTCACAAATATGAACAATCAAAATGAAATGAGCATAAATCAATTCGAATCATCTTTCCAGAATATCTCCTAATTAAAACAACTGCTGATATTCTACACATTAAACTTGTTGCCTTTAAAATACCAGAGCACAGAGAGTAAATATTGGATTTTTTATTTAAGTATTCAAAGTGAGAGCTAGGGGACACCTCAAGAACAAAGCGAAAGACTCAGCTGCTCACGAAAGGGAATTTTCCCATTTTAAATCTAGATTTATGAGTGTACACCCATTCTTACAAATTCAGCAACAACTGTTCAACCCAAAGACTTTTAAGTGAAAACACTCGCCTTTCAGCTGAGTTTCTACCATTTATTTTGCATGCGCTAATATTAGGCCTCCACTGTAGCCTCATCTCATTTGCATATCCTCTGTAAAAACTGGATAATACAAGTCAAACTATGGCACAGTGATTTGATGCTGTGTGTGTGTATTTGTGTGTGTGTAAGTGTGTGCCTGTTCAAACACACTGTGTGGTAGCGTGGGTGTGGCGTTACACCTCGTGTGGCACTGGGCAGCCAAGATAAGAGCTGATCCTATCCATGCCTCCCTTCTGCAGCGCCTGCCCGCCCACCCACACACCCACAACACACAAACACACACATTCATACTCAACACACACTTATGTTGTGTCACCCAATGTGCCATTATAAGCTCATTTTACAATCCTGATGCCCGCAAACACACACAGAAGCTAGCTAAATCCATATTTCCATATTTAAGTACGCAGGTGTGAGTGTTTCGATGACACACACTTTAAACTACACAAAGGCTGACTGAGGTCTCAGAGTGAAAGAGCACACAGGGGTGAAGTGTGAGGCCCTTAGTGGCCTCAATTGTTCACACACACTCACAAGTAGGCAGACTGTTAAAACACAGCTTATAAAACACAAATATCACAAATATCAAACATTCTGATTCGGCGTTCAGGACACTGTTAAGGAGAAATCAGAAAGGACAACATGATGAGGAGAAAAAATAAGATCTTACCTTCCTCATCTGTGAGACAGAAAGGGCTAACCTTGCAGTATAAACACACTAACACACTCCATTCCCACTAACTCATCCAGGCTTTCAGCCAGGCACACACACACATCCACACTCTGACACACTGTGATGTGATCGGCCACCCCGATAGTGAGCCAGAGCTGACTCTCTAAGCCCCAAACAAAGTTTGGTGTGCACTGACCAAGACCAAGGGGACAAAAAAAGCGAAGAAGAGAACTGGGGGGAGCAAAAGAGAAAGAAAAAAAAAGAGTGTGACCACTGAGTGAAGTTTAACCACTTACGATTCAAGTTTAGCTCCAGCACACCCCGCCTACACCCCCTGGATTCATTCACGGGCGTGTACACGCACACCTCTCCGGGTGGGAGAGGCACTGAGCTGGATTTTTTTTTTTTTAGGGAGCCCAGCTTTCTCTCTTCTTGTTCCATGTGGTTGCTGCTGCATAGCTGCCGGACAGGCCCTCACTCATCCCCCTTTTCTCTCCTATCTTTTCTCTTTTCCTTATCCAGTGTCCCTACAGATCCACCCACCAACAGCTGCCTCTGCACGGCCAGGTGTCAAGATAGCTGCTCAGCCTGTGTGAGCATGTGTTTGATAATACAAAAAAACTCTAGGTGAGGAAGTGAGAAAAGATTAGATTGTAAAAGTAGGTGAACAAGTGACACCATGGAGGAGAGGAACAGAACAAGAGAGGGAGAAAGAGGATGAAAGGATTCAATTTCTGTAGGGTGAAAGGAGAAGGCTAAGTGTAGTGAATGTGATTTGATGGGGATGCTGAGATGGGCTTTAGGCGTACAAATACTATTAGTCACTGCTGTGCAAACACACACACACACACACACACACACATACACACACAAATGAAAGAGAAAAGCTCTGCTCCCAGGCTACAGGAGTCAAAACATGACACAAAAACAGAAATCAATCTTTGTTTTTTATCTGATGGCCCTGGGTTATGAGTCTAACTTTGACTGCAGTTATGTGAATTCAACAATCCATACCTCATGAAGCTCAAACTGCTCTAAATCCTCTTTCGTTTTCTGTACAATATGAATAGAATGCGTAATAAAATATTAAGGAATAATTAAATCCCAAAATATCTCGGGTACAAGAATAATACGGCCTAAACCTGTGATGGACAGAGGAGAAATACTGCCCCTGGTACAAACCACAAATCTATTTTCAGTTTGAATGCACAAAAACGGATATAACATTGTGTTCTTTACAGATCAATGATTTGTTACAAAAAAAGGGGGAAAAATTTCTGTCAAAAGTGTCTCGAAGCTTCAGCAGCACGCACGAGTGAAAATTTGCCACTGGTCTGCTCATCAGTTATTTGTTGTTAAAGTTAATGAGCAAACTATTTTTGCACTTAATGACTCAGACAAAACAGGAAGCAAAAATGTACGCCTGGTTGATGGTACTCATCTCACTTCCTGAGCGCCTCACCACCTTTTTTTTTTAGGTTTTTATGGGAACAGCCCGGCCCCTGTTTTTATCAGCCCCTGGTTTTAATGTGATACAATACAAGTTAATTTTATTTTCTATAAAGCCCCAGATCACAGCAAAAATAATTTGAGGTTAACTCTCTTCTCGATCAGGTCTATACCTTTTTCTTCTATTTAACAGACTTCAAAGCCTCATGCAATTTATCTTATTTACACGACGAGATGTCATTTCTGTTTATACAGGGTTGCAAGTTCTCAATTCTCCTCTGCTCTCTGCATTGCGCACAGTTAAGTTCCACCCTGATCCTTTTACACTCACAGATGGGCACAGTCTGTATAGTGAGCAGAGTCAGGAAAAATAATGTCAAAACCACCACACGAAAACGCAGAGAAAAAACTTTTACAGCACTCCCAGCCTCTTCCTTCCTTTTTTTTTCTTTCTCATCATGTTATAGATTTCCTTCAATCTTTATTTAACCAGTAAAAGGCTTTTTTCAGATAAAAAAATATATTTTCCAAGAGTGTCCTGGCCAAGACAGGCAGCACAGGTGTACAGCTTAAGTATAGTAACAGACAAAATACTAGAAAAGCACACAACACTTTAGTCCTACTTTAATGTTATGCTCTCTTTCAGCAGACTGGCTGCTACAATTTGGTGTTAGCTGTAGGTTTGTACGATAATTTGTTACCTGACAGTGTTGAAAATCATGGTGACCCAGTACATATTTTATATTCTGGATCTTAGTATCCAGAATATTGGCAGGATCTGGATCATACTTTTACATCTGTCAGAAATTATTGTGACCTTGTCTTGTATTGTTTTGCAAAGCAATCCGACCATTTATGGTGGAGTTATAAACACATATGGTGAAAACAGCCCTATCTCACATTGATAAAGAATCCTTTAAAAAAATCCTGGATCGAGACAGTGATTCGGATCACCTCAAAAGTTGAATCACTTCTTTCTTATCCCATTTTGAACATTTCCTGAAAATTTCATCAAGATCTGTTTGTTTCTTTTTGATTTATGTTGGTCACAGACAAACTCTCCCCAAAACATAACCTCCTTGGGGGAGGTAACAAGTATCACACTCAAAACAAAAAGTACATAACAACTACCTCCAGGATTCAAAAAATCACTGGATACATCAGACAAAACATGTGCAGACAGGTTTATTCACCTCCAAAGTACTCAAGGTCCACTTAAAAACCATGCACTGAACCAAGTTTCAAGTCTTTTTTGTGGGTCGTCCCGACTCACAGATGCAGCAAACTTGAAAGCTTTTTCCCAAAGTTCAGTCCTAACTCTGGGATCACATCTAACCAGCTTACATTAACTTTTTGAAATCATTGAACAAGTCTCCATCACCTCATATCTACATGGAGGGTGGGAAATATTTGGAGAACCAGGGAGCAGTTAGCAGGAACTATCTAGGAGTCTTCTTAAATGCTGATCCCTAAATCTCATTATGAGTTCAGTCAGCAAATGAAGACTTACAATGACACACTTTTTGCACCATCCTGATGGCTGTTAAACAATTATCAGATCCCTAGCACCAAAAATCAGTATATTTGATTAAAAAAAAAATAAGATGGTGTTACAATCTGGCTCACTGTGTCACTAGTTTGGTTCTCCTTTAGGAAGTGTTACAAACATTAGTCATGACTTCCGCTTTTTAGGGACATTCAGGGACATCCACCAGGTGATGTCCAACAATTTATACAATTCCTTAAGAATCACTGTATTGTGATGTTACCTTTATCACAGTAAGTGTATCATTTATTGTATCCGTCATCATATTGTATCTGTTTTTATATCTGATTGGTTGTATTGCATTGCATCATATCATATTGTGTCGCAGTTCGTTGCAATGCAGTGTGATCTCTCTTTACTTCAGATTATTTGATTCATCCACAAGCCTTTGGCCTTAAAAGCATCTCTAATCAAGAATTTTACTTTGAAAGAAACATGATCTACTTCATATTTCCTGTTTGAGCAGTGAAATACTGTTCAGGGTATTAAGGTTGGTTAGTGTTGCAGCATGACTGACAACCTGCGATGTGAGAATGAGCACAGACTGGTGCGTTAAAGTGATTTTAGCTGTGGGACGGACAGGGGAGCCATATTGAGCTTTGTAGTCACAGACACTACTTTGGTTTGGGGTTGATGACAAAGAGACAAATAGCAGTTTTCGCAAACAGAAACACCACAAACATATAAACCCAGCAAGGAATCGCAGTTTAGTCTCACTCCAAGCTCAAAAGTGGTGCCTTAAATTCCCCTCGCCTTCATTTCCTCTTCTGACTAAACCCTCCCCCATTCTTCCCATTTTAAAACCCCTTCCACGCCACACCCATGACCCCCCATGTGCAGACATGAGGTCAAGCTCCAAAGATCACAGAGAGAAGCCAGACGAGAGATAGAGAGGAAGAAAGAAATGAAGAGAGACAGAGACCTAAAATCCTCCTTTCCTCCCAAAACCAGGCCAAAACCTTGAGCCTTCCCACCAGCTCCAGTCAGACCCCCTCCTTCAGCCCAGTTGTGTGTAGGGGAGGCAGTGAGCACTCTTGCAGAAACATCAGCCCAGGGAAATTCAAATGAGGAAGAAACAGTGAGAGAGACGGAGGGAGAGGGAGAGCACAATAGTGAGAAAATAGGATAAAAGAATAAGATGGGAGAGCGTTAGGTAGACGGGAGGAGCAGGAGGAGGAGGAGGAGGGGGCAGCAGGAGAGGAGCTGGAGAGGTTGCTGAGGCTGCAGGTTAAGATAATGTGTAGATCTGAAGAGATTTGCAGGAAACATTTTTATTCATTTTTTGATTACTCTCATCTCTCCCGACCTCCCCCTCTCCTCTCCTCCTCTCCTCCTGCGCTGCTGCCTCTCCGTTTGTTTGTTTTTGGCATTAGTGTTATGACTGTTGGTTTGGCGTGTATGTACACATGCATGCTGATTAGAAACTGGAATATTTTATAAACACAAATATTCACACTCTCACAAGCCCTTCACATATCAATACATGATGCACACAAACACACTTAAAGATGCATCAGAGGAGAGCGCGGCCGGGCAGACAGTGCCAGGAATGCTAAGAGCTTACAAATTCATAAACATGTAGGCACAGATGCTGCGTGCGTACATACAAACATGCACACAGTGTAGCCCCTTGTGGTGCCCCCGTCTTATCAATGAGCTGCAGGTAGGGTAAGTATTCTGAATGAGCTGGACCATACGGAAATGACCCACTCCAGGTCACACACACACAAATATCACAAAGGTCTAAACAATACACAACAGGAATAGAGGGGCACATTAAAAACACACCTGCATTGCTGTCAGACCCTCCTTCCAGGTTGAGTGAGATGGAGTAGTCTCCATCCTGCTTCCCTCGACCCAGGATCATCCAGTTCTCCAGCCCATCCGAATCAGAGGAATCAGAGGAATCCGAAGAGTCAGACGACTCAGACGACTCAGGCTTTGATTTTGACTCCTCTGAATCTGAATCGGAGCTGCTGGAGTCCAAAGTCACAGGCCCATGAAGACTCTTCTTCTTCTTTTGAGTACCCTGGAAAACCAAAGTAAGAATAATCTTCATGGAGATGCCAATATAGAGACATAGGTTTAACTAAAAAAGACCCCAGTCACGCAACACTTTAGTCCTGCTTTCAGCAGACTGTCTGCTACAATTTGGTGTTAGTTGCAGGTTTGTACGATAATTTGTGACCTGATAGTGTTAAAAATTATGATGACCCAGTACATATTTCAAATTCAGGATATTAGTATCCAGAATATTGCCAGGATCTGGATCATACTTCCAATCTGTCAGAAATTATGGTGACCTTGTCTTGTATTGTTTTGCAAAGCAATCCAACCATTTATCGTGGAGTTATATACACATATAGTGAAACGTCCCTACCTCACAATGATAAAGAATCCTTTAAAAAATTAAATCACTTCTTCCTCATCCCATTATGAACATTTGCTGGAAATTTTACCAAGACCTGTTTCAGTACTTTTTGATTGAGTTATGTTGTTCAGATAACTATTGTTTTTGTTAGATCTATAACAAATAAAAGTTAGAAAAAAAGGTTAAAAAAGTTAACAGGGAAAGAAGAAATAGTTTCAAACTGACACAACAAACGTATTAGCTAGGTTATTGCATAGAAAACAAAGGCATTACAAGTCAGTTCCTGCTCATGCCTCTTGGTTCTTAGAAGAAGTCTTACAGCTCTGTTTGATCTGAAGTTTTCGGACGATGTGTAAGACGAGACAAAAGACCATTACAATCGTGCATCCAACTGGAAATGAAGGCATGAAGGAGTTTCTCTGGAGTCTTGTCTGGACAGGAGACCACTGATCACTGCTATCAGTACAGCATGATTATAACATTGACTTAATGTGGCTGCTGAAGCCCAGGCCTGAGTCTCTTCAAACTTGGGTTTTTGTCAGTCTTTTGGCTCCAAATCCAAAGAAGCAGAAACTTTTATCCTTCCTTCCTCAGCACTAAGAAATAAGTATTTTCTATAGCTAACAGATAGGAATTTAATTTTATCCAGGTGTTTACTTGCTCTAAGAGCTGACAGAGTCAGAAAAACTCAGCAACCTGTTCACAAAGCCAAGTAAATCTGAGTGTCACTTGAGTGTCATGCAAACAAGTAATTGTACACTGTTCAGCATATTGCTCTTACCTGTCCAGCAGGGGTAGAACTCAGTGCACTTTGACCCTTTGAGGCACAAACCCCCTCATTGTCGTCTGCAGTGTCACCCTCAGAGATGGAGATGATTTCAGGGCCGGAGTCAATCACAATCACCTCTTCAAAAAGCAACGATGATCCCGTACTCTTAGGTATGCTTTTTCTTTTCTTCTGTTCGTCTTGTTTCTTCCTCTTCTTCTTCATCTTTTTCAGGTGTCGCTCTAAATCATTCGCATCAGGTGACTGAGGCCTACTTTCTGTTGTGTGCTCCTGCTCCCCATCACTTGTCTTCTCCGCCAGATCAAGCGGCAGGTTTTCCTGTCTCTCCGCTTTCTCTCCTTCATTCTCTTGCTGCTCTATGTTCCCAGTATTGGAGGAGTAGTGGAGCTGGCTGTAGAGGTGGAACTCCAGCTCACTGTTGACCTCTGACCCATCAGAGTTTGCCTCTTCCTCTTGATAAAGATCATCCTCCAACTCCTCCCGGTCCTGGTTCATGCTGCTCATTTCCCCAACACACACTCAGCAGAAACACACATATGCACACACTTTCAGGGCACTTACACTTGAGGAAACAGAGGCAGCCCGATGGCAGAGGGCAACTGTGGGAAAAAAGAGAAATTAGTGAGTTGTGGACATCTTCAAATGACCAAAATATTTATATACTTTTTCTTCCTCTTCTCTATAAATCTCAGACCATTCTACCAATCCAGCATTGCCAATTAGTAATGTTCATCTGGAACATATGATCCAAACTGTTTATCCATCATTTTCAGTGTTAATAGTATACTTTTATGCCTGCTCCCACCAACACTGGTGAACAATGGTGGTACCAATGACAGAAAGTGTTCAAACTTTGCTTTTGTTAAATCCACAAGGGCTTGTTAACAGAGCTGAGAGGGAGTGCGGATCATCTGCACTCGCATCTTTAAAGGTTATTCTGCTTCGTCAAAGCCTTCAGAGTGGATTCAGTTTATGTTCTGCTAAAGAAATGTCAACAAACGTTAACTGGACAAAATGAGGGGTCCTCTGTGAGAGCTACAAACTAAAAACTCTCCAATAACTAAGACTCTTTAAAAACACACTTCATCACAAATTTTCCAAATCTGTCTTTCTGACTCACTCTCTCTTCCCCTCTCTCTCACACACACACATACACACACACACACACTGGACAGAGAAGGGGCACTGGCCCATTGCTCTGTCCAGTCCTGCGTGTCTGTGCCATGATGGCTGGAGATGATTGGCTCCCAGACCGCACACACCGCAGAAACGCCACGCTACACGGTCACAAGCCGGCCGCCAGGGATTAAAGGGACAGAAAGGAGAGTCTTGCCGGCTGGTGGGGGAGAGCGACAGTTCTGAAGTTTAGCCGTGCACAGAGACCTGGAGCTGACAAATGACTGGCTGTGTTTTACACTGGTGGATGTAGGAGTACTTAAAGCCCCAGCACAGACATGGTCCAGCAGCACAGGTGTGTTCGCTTAATCCGCCCAATCAAAGCTCTGCTCAGGACTTATATGGAGGGTTTATATGGACTGGATTTGATTGGCATCTGCCTGACTCTCCTATTAGCCTCGTTTCGTTTGTTGAAGTGGGAGAAAACTCACAGCTTAACAACTCTGAGAGGCTTTTCTTACAGGAAACACCTTAATCTGATAAAACAGAAGTAGTACACATGTAAATCTATCAATCTATCCAGCTTCATCATTTAGCCTTCATCCAGAGCATGTTGGCCACCGCTCAGCTTGTGGATTTTAAAGATACTGTTAATGTATCCCAGTGATGTGCATACTTTGAAATGCATGTATCTTTGTTTCTAGGCTGTAGTTGCAGCACAGTTGTGAATCTTTTTATCACTCACACACTGAATCAATGTTGCTGAGCTACATGCTAGTTTAACCTTGATTTCTAGTCTTCACCTTTGCTTGAATAGCAGCTGATGATATAGTGCAAGGAAATCGGTTTTGCATTATGAGCTTAGACTTTAAGTTGTACTGATTAGGTATCATGATAGAAAAAAGGGCAGAGATAAAACAAAGCGCCTTACACATCTTTGTATAAAGTTACTGATAGCAGAGCCCTCTGAGCTCTTAAACTCAACTTCTTCTCGTTATTATGGCACAAACTGAGCAAATGATTTCAGCAACTCACTTTACATATTGTCAAGAGTGATTGGTCAAAATAAAGGCAATAATTTACAGTAACGATATAGTCTGCAGTTTTCCAATAGAGAAAAAGTACAGTAACATAAGTCTTCCCATTGAAAAAAAAAACACTGTAGACCTCTGAAAGAGTATGATACTGCATAATCTTGAAGTATATAATCCACATTAACTCTTTAAACAGGCTCTAATTGCATGATACAATAATGCTTTCTTAATTTCCAAAACCCACTTTCAATCCAAAATCACCAGAATGTATTCAACGAGTCCCAACTGGACAGAAGGGATCACAAATGCTTGAATTTGTCTGTCATTCAAACCCAAATAAATGTAAATGAATGTGAGAGTAGTGGATAAGTGTGAGAATAAGATTTAGGATGATTTACAGCATGTGGAGAGGGAAAAAGTGAAATTATGTGTCAAATATTTAATAACAGCATTACTTCTGAGGTACTGTTACTAAATATTTTAGCATATTTTTGTGAAGTTATTGTAGTTATTGTTATTGTATTGTATAACATTTGCTGAATAATCACACAAGTGTAGTTACAAGCTGCCTATTATGATTTTTACAAGGGAATTATACCATCACTTCATGAAATGAAGTAGATCATCAGACTAAGCACGAGTTAAAATGGCAGATCAAATTATTGCATCCTGCACCCAATAATACTGGAAGAAACATACTGTTTTGGTGTTTCAACAACTTCTGTTGCTACTTTAATTTATGAAATCACTTTGAGTGGATGATTCAGTCTTTGTGATATCGGGTACATCTATTTTCAACTGATTTTTGATGGTGTCTGTTGAATTCGTGCGAGCGATTAGCAGAAATCTGAGAGTACAAAGTATAAAAAGACTATACAAGCAGTGAGCCTGGTCAAAACAATCATGGGTAGCTTAATGCTAACGAGCTAGCAGGGGAGCTAAAGCACACTTAGCTGTTACAAGACGCTACCAGTAAAATATGCAGCTATTATATAGCTTCTTATTGAAACAAATAAGCATAAAATTTGTCACATAGTAGAGATTATTTCTCGCTATCTCCACATGTCGACAGACCCTGGTTAGCATGTGTCTCTCCCCTGTCAGTCCACGTGCTTGCGAGCAGCAGAGCAGCCGGTCACATGTAAACACTGAATCATTTCAGCCTCAAACTGGCACGAAACAACATAAAAACGTGGGATTAACGGCACCCCACTCAAAGCCAACATCCAATGCGTCTATTATTTGAATAAAATAGATATCTTACCTTTCAGAAACTATCAGGAGATGTTTGAAGAGATAGGACTCATCTACTGCTTCCAGTCTGAGGGAGCCAGACAAATCACTTCCGGGTTCGTCAGAGGAAAACAGAGGATGGCTGCCCTGCAAGGGAAAGGGAAATGTAGTCTTTTGGATACTTTTTTTTGATGGATTAGAAATGTATTTGAGAAATAAAAATTTGAGATAAATAAAATAAATTTGAGTATGTATTAAGCAATAAATATATAGAGAAAATAATCATAATTGCCGTGAAGGAGTGATGTCATAAGTTGTATGCACTACATTGATGTAGCAACTACTCTTTTAAGACTAGGACAAAAGTTTAAGGGCTCATTTAATCTTTTTATCCATTATATTTTTTTCAAGTTTTAGTTATTTGCATTTCTTATCCATCAAATAGTTCAGCTGATCTTTCCTTTTGCATTTCTTTAGATATATTTTCATAGTTGTATTTTTTCAGATTCTCTAGTCCCTCATTGAAGGATTGGATTAAAAAAAAGACTTGACTCTACACTGGGTGGATTATGGGCTAAAAATGACTTCTGATATCTACTGCTTATTGGAATCAGTCTATTGCTGTATCCATCAATTGTGTTGTAATGTGTGCACAAAAAAGCATAGTCTGGCAGCATATGATCTAAAACATGTATCATTCAGCACCTCAAGTGCCTTTCGGTCTTTTAAACTAGGCTTGGGCACCGATACTTACCCATACTATCAAGGATGCCTGCTTTTTTTTACTGTGTTCTGACATCCAGCTGAGTGGTCCTTCCCCTTTTTGGAGTTTTCTACTTCACCACAGGCCATCTTAATTGGGCTTGGGCCCAAGGAAGTTGCAGGCATTTATGAATCGTGGTTATATTCCATATTGCATGATGCAGTTGCAAGCGCCATAGTAGATAGTCTGTGTGCTTATAGTGTCACTTATCAAGCCAATATGATGTGCATCATGACACAAAAAACAACATCCCTCTTATGGAACTGGGGTTGTATCCTAAAATAAAGTATATTATTTTTAACAGCCTGATTTTTGCTGCCTATAAGTGACCACATAAGCTACCTACAAATATTTGAGCGTAAAACCCTTCATCTGCTCAAATGCTTTTTTAAAAAATTTATTTATTCATTTATTCATTTTTGTGTGTAACCTACGTAATATGTTTAGATTGTTTTGAAATAACATACTGAATGTTATTTCATTTGGCAATCAAATCATTGAACAACTGTTATAAGAAATGACAACTGGCTGACCTGTCTCTTTAAGAAGCGGCCCCGCCCTCCCGAGACGCCCCCTAATCGCTCTATAAAAGCTTGTAGGTGACAGAAATCGTCAGTGTTTTAACGCAGAAAACGTTGAGACGTGAGAGTGGAGAAATGTAAATGCGAAAAGACAAAAGAGTTCAGACACTTAATGTATTTGCGGTTATTGCAACATAGACTATGTGCAGCAACCGAACACAGCAGCACATCATTCAGCTACAGGTGGAGGAAGGTGTGTAGTGAGGGACGGGGAACGCTAGAAGGGCGAAGCTAAACTGTACCGATTGCTAGCGTGCTAATGTGAGCGTGGCTAAAGTGTCCCCAGGTAATATAGAATCATAATTTAAGTAACAAGGGCTAAAGATGATAAAAATATGAAAAAAGCTTTCTTAAGAAGTAAAGTTTGTAGCCCATCTGTGCGTAAAATGTCTGTTATTTAGCAGGCCTTCTCCCATCAGAGAGGCCTTCTGAATGTCCTGATAAAACAGGGCACGTGGGCACATAAACTACAACAATTTATATTACCTCATAAGATTGCCATGCTTTCTGCAGTATCTCACAACTCTCTAAACAGTTTAAACATTTAGCAATACTAAAAAGTTGAAAACCTACTTTTGAGTTTTAGCAAGTAGAAGTAAAGGAAATTAATTAAATAATGTACATTGCCTTAAATGTATGTTTTATGGTTTTTTTTATACTTCCTGGGTATAGAAAAGTCAATATACCTTTAAGCCTTTTGAGAAAGGTGTACTAGGATGTCTTAATTTACCAGTTAAGGGCCATTTTGTGACAGAGAGAGAATTTCTTTTCCAGTTTTACCTGCCTGTGTTATTGTCATTTTGATAACAAACAAGGAACTATAGATGACTCCATAAAAGCCACTATATCTGGCATTAACAGTAATATTGTAAGTACATTGTGTTGCTACAGATTTGGGACTACGTGGACAATGAAGAGGATGACAATGAAGAGGACTGTTTGAACTAGCTGCATACTGTAAGTAAGCATCTTGAGCTGAATGTAATCTTCTATCTTGCTGCTGTGTTGCTGTGGTTTACAGTTTATAGCTGGCTGGCAGCTGCTTACTAGTAGCTGTTGTATTGTTCAAAGGTGCTGTCTCACAATTCAACTTGACTATATCATCACTAAAGTAAAGGTGTGTTCCATTGTCATTTTTTGTATATACAGCTGAATTTTTTGTGAACTTACAGAAGCTAATTCTGTGACTATGATTGGCAACTTTGTGGTTATGTTTGTGTTGTACTTTGAGTACTGTTCATTTTTCAGTTATGCAAACATTTGATGATTTAATATCCCACTCCTTCATTTGTAAACATGTAGTTTTATCTTTATCCCACAATGAAGTGGTACAGTGATCCTTATAACCACAGAAAATGCATTTATTCACCTACACTTTCTCTTGTGAGTGTTTACCCCACCACAGAATAACCATAACTTAAACAAAATATGCGCTAGTTTTGGATACGGTTGGAAAAGAAAATTCAGTTTGTTAGTCAATACCTTTTTCTTCTTGAATTATTTTTCTGTTATTTGTCTTTTTATGTCTTGCTTTTGGATAGGGATGGGTACCTTTCACATTTGAAACGATACGGTACCAATACCCGGTACCTGTCAATCGATGCCGTTACTTAACGGTACCAATTTTCGGTACTTTCTGTGTTATTTTGGTAAAAAAATATCAATTTATATAAGAATAAAATATCTTTTTTTTCAATTTATCATATTCATTCTTCAGTTTGTATCCTCGAAATGCTGTGTTCATGTCCAGCATGCTTCAAAGAAAACACTCGCACACCGTCCGACTTGCATAAAATAGATATTGTTTAATTCTGCAACGTTTCGGTCCTAGACCTTCATCAGGCAAACAATTAGATTTTTAGATGGAGTGTGTTAAATAGGAGATGGTGCCTCACACCTGCAGACACTTTCTTATCATGACGTCATTAAGTGATCACAACAGGTAATGAGGATTAAATTACCTGGCTGAAAGAGCAGAGTTACAATAATAGAAACAGACCCAAAGTTCACATTCACAAGAACAATATAAGGGAATAAAAATTCTATAAAGTAACTCAGAACAACTAAAAAAAATGTCTGAGTTGTTGCAATAAGTTCTCCATTCCAGTTTTCATCCTGATCGTGAAATCATCTCCTCAAACAGACTTGTTGTAAGATGTCCAGCATGGAAAATTACCTACTCTTCCACTCCCTCACAGTCACAAGGATGCTTTAGGTACCTAAATATGGTACCTTTTGATTTTATGTGAATCGGTACCCGGTACTTTTGACAGAATTCGGCCGGTGCCTAAAAAAGTACCTAACTCTGTACCCATCCCTACTTGTGGACAGGCTTTAGTATTTCATTTTTCTGTCTCCAGGCTAATATCACAATAGTAGTGTTTATGATATGATAAATACACTGACTGAGCTCTGATTGGAGAAGAAAACTCTCACTTAAGACCTCACCATATAATAGGGGCTGTCGTGTGTCCTGCTGGGGACTGGGCCCTGGGCACAAGGTCATGGCATTACTGGTTTCATGTCTGTTTTGTATCATTTGTTTTGTCACTTTCCTAAAATATATCTTCAAACACTTGGGAAAAGTTGGGGCTTTAAATAATATCACTTCAGATCTATAATTCAAAATGTTAGCAGGTTATTGTAGCATAAATCTCATGTGTTCAGAGAATACATGTTTTGAAACACGTACTGTGATTGTAAAATGTCACTGTCAAAGCTGAATTGTGTACCGGGCTTCTTTGCGTCTAAGGCATGGTATCTCTCTGTGCAGACAAAAGATTCGTCCTGGCCCTTCAATGGTTTTCCCACATCGACTATTGTGAGTCTGATGGGAGCTTGTGTGTTCACTTTTGCCAATAAGACTCAAATATTAACTATGAAATGCCAGAATATGTGCTGGTGGTATGTATGCATGGACCTTCAGGCCTGCACTATTATTACATGTTGATGGGAATGTAAATCTATATGTAAATGTAATTCAACAGACTGACTATCGCCATCAGTCATATTTATAACATGCAGAATATACAGCAAAATTATATCATCCTGGCTCTTGTGCAGACCGAGTTACATTAACATCCAAAGCACCCACCCCCACCACCTCTTCCATATCATGAGAGAAATTGTGAACTCTGTGTATCTAACTATAGGCGTCTGCAGCACAATAAAAGTGAGTGAATGACATCCTGATGGGAATCAGAGGGTGAATGCCATCTGATTCCAGAGGTTTCTCCATGCGTGTCAACATAGGCAAAGGCCATCACTGAGTTGGATTGTTCCTTTTCTAAAAGGTTATGGGCTGCACCTCATGTCTCAACACCATCGCCTCGTATAGCCCATGTATACATCTAACACACACACACACACACACTTACACACACTTCATATCTGCATCTGTTTTGTTTTTGGGGAAGGGCTCTCTGCCTCCTCTGCTCCCCATATCTCTCCCTAAATTGGATGCAGGTTCGGGATGCCTCAGTGCCTCGCTGAAATTGTGATGTGGCTGCCTGATTTTGGGTTCCATGCATTCTGCAGTATTTATTATTATTATTTTTAAAAACATTGAAGAGGCCAGCTGAAAGGAGGCATCTGGTTCAGTGGTTCATCTCTGAGCGTCCAGACCAGTGGTGTGTTGAAGATGGATGGAGAGTCCCGGACAGGGATTTAAAGTCTCCCCATTTCCAATCACACATTCCAGAGGGAAGGTTCTGCCTGATGAATGATCTTTATTGAGGAGAAGGAGTTAAAAGAAGCATGTCATTGCTCTCATTTGATGCCGTTTGTTGGTGCTATAGAGGCTCCCACCTTTGTTTTGTGCCAGGTGTTGCAGACGACTTTTTCGATGGGATGGTTGATCGAAACAGGATTCTCTACAGTTACTGTGGTATATTGGCAATATTCTGCAAGTGATGGTTATTTATGAACAAAATAAGTTGTTTTAAAGGGTAACTGTGTCCTTAACACTGGGTTTTGTTCAGTTTATTACTGCAGTGTTTGAGGGGCTTTGCCAGACACTGCTTTATCTGTAAAAAAAAATTAAGTTTTGACTTGAGTTGTATACAGAATTGGCTGAACATATGGGGGAAAAAAAGCAAAAAAATTGCAAAGCTTTTTTTTTTTTTTTTTTTTTTTGTTTTTTTTACAAGGGTGCCTATATCCCAAATATTTTTTGTTCATTTTGATTTTTTTAGGTTTTTAGGCCGTGAAGGGCATTCCAGTTGAACACGAAAGTCATTTATTAAGGAAACAGTCAGCAGGAAACAGTCACATCGAGACTAAAAATAAAAGTCAGTGGACGCCTCCCGAATGGTTTATTATGTGTGTGAGAACATGTCTGGGAACACACAGATGCAGTCTTGAGCGGTAACTGGTTGCATCAGCTTGTTTCAGTTCTGTGAGCTCTGCTGAAAACAAATCTGCTTCCTTTTCTGCTGCTGGTGCAGGCTTCCTTGTTACTGTATGTATGTAAATACAACCAGTCAGCCTGCATCAAAGCAGCCAGGCAAGAGGAATTCCATCTTCAAAAAAAAAAAAGCGACTCGCCCTGGATCAGCGCTTCTGAACAAAAATGGCTCCCATGCATCACCCATATGGGGCCCTCTGTGCTGGAGTCCCTTACAAACACTGCAAAGTACAGCAGCCTCCAGTCCCATCAGCAGTTTGTGTATCACTGCAGCACACACTTTGTTGTATCACTTTTCAATCATATTAACAAACTGTAGGTGTTGTATTTTTATTCATTTAGATAGATATCGCAGCATCAAATAGCTTAGCCGGATAAGAAACTGATGGTGTATTAGAGGGATTCAGTGGATTCTGGAGTTAATATGCCAAGTAGAGCATGTAGTAATCAGGAGCACAGCTCACATGCAGGAAGAAAGAAATGATCAGACTCAGCCAGGGGGGATGAGGAGCTGTCACAGGAGCAAGACCCAAAATTCTGAGCTTGGTTATAAAATATTTTTGGCTTTCTCTGCCATACTGGTATGCCACGTGATATATTTCTTTGTTCTTAGAAATTAACACCAACTTCTCCACCTCTAGCTTTGTCAGTGACTCCTCGTATATATCTGGAAAAGAAGACTTAAAAGAAGCTATCTTTTTTTTTTTTTAAATGGTCCTTCAAGTACCAACTGAGGGATATCTATGTTTAAATCTTTTGTGTCCATACAAATACATTACACATCACAGGTGATACAAGAAATTTCTGTGAGTTTAAATTAGGCTTTTTCTTCTTGTAAATTATTGAATATCACAACATCAAGAGCTTCATATTGAGTGTGGGTGATATGAACGCAATATCAATGAAGGGTACATGCATCTTTATATTTATTCTATTTTATTTTCTGATATACATTTTAAGTGATGTAATTTTCTTCTAAAATCAGTTCATAAACAGTTTATGATGATAAAGAATAAGTTAGGTCATTGTTTTTAGAGAATTAGAACTAGGGTGATGCTCAGTTATTTCAGCCCTGCCTGCTTTTAACGAACCCAGACAAAATTTTGATTTCATAGACTAATCTTCAACTTTTTGTCCTTTTTTCACCTGGGGTAAAGGGCCAGAAGTGAACTGTTTAAGGGGTCAAATGTCTTTCTAAGAATTAGTGAGCAGTTGTCATAATATAGTGAACCTTGGTGGCACCGTAGTGTTGATTTTATTGTGAGTTAAGTGTTGCTTTACATCTTTTCTTTGCACCGCTACCAAGATAATGTGGAATTACTCTCTTTTAAACATAAAATAAATATCCAGTACAGATAAAACTGCCCCGCACAAACAGATACACACACTCCAAACAACACCTTTTTGTGTAGCTCTGTGAATAACAGCCCGTCTGTGCTTCAGACCAGGAGCAAGAGAACAAGCCTGACAACACCTTTTGAGACCGAACCAAGTGACTTGTGCCTATGGGGATTAAATTTGTGAACACAAGCTCTATACACTGACACACATACACACACACACAAAGTCTCTCATACACACTCCACGGCCACACGATGCCACAACACCTCTTTCTCAGCTACGAGTATAAAAACCACAATGACAGGAGCCTTGTCCTCTCTTGTTGAATGGTCACGCTGAAATGTTTACCTTTACATACAAATGGCTTGGTGTCATGTTGTGTCACATAATGTTTCATGGACAAATAATGTGTCCCATTTCTCAATCCGCCCTGCAGCCCTTAAGCCCTCTTCTTCTTGGCTCTACAGTCACAGCAACACCCAGGCACCATGGCGGTGAAAAAGGGACCCTGTTCCCCCACAGTGAAGTGCCACTCTGAATTAAATCCCAGGGATTCGGAGCTGAGCTCAATCAGCACCATGGCTTTGATTTTGGGGAATGAAACTACAAACCAATACGAGGCAGAGGCAGGTTAATAAAATGTTCTAGGGCAGGTTTCTTTTTCTTAGTGTACGATCAAAAGTAGTTTTACGACTAACCAAAAATATTTTTTAATAGCTTAAAAAAAGGGCTCACCCGTAAGACAACTAACGGATGACATACATGAGCACAACAACAGTTATAAAAAAATGATTTATTTAGACTCCACTGTATTGACAATTGTAGATCAATTGAGGGAGAAAATAAATCAAAGCTTGGAGGCATTGTAAATATGTAGGATCTGCCTTATTTTTTGCCAGACCAAATAATTTATCACAGTTTAAATTGAGACAACTTTGAAGCAACTGCAACTCTGCTGATTTTAATTTGTAACTTCATTTTATTTTGAAAGGCAAACAACATTATAAGGACTTTAAATTTGAACAAACTTTATTTATGTTGTATAAGCAACACTTTATTATAAATAAGCAATCAAAAAGTGCACTCTCTTTAAGACAAACATTGATGTCAGGCATTTAAACAGTCTTTTTCTGTAGTTTAGCCTAATTTACATTGGTCATGGTGAGAGACAGAAGTCCCAGCGAGACACTGAGCGTCTCCTCCTGTGTTTACGTGTTTACTTATTGTTCTGAGCGTCGCTTGGTTCCTTCTCGCGCTTTAATGCGATTATTTCCGGTTCCGCTCGGTCAGAGCTCGGGTCACCGATCCAACTACTCCCCCTCATATTAATTACATTAATTAGCGCGAGGGATGAAAAACAAACAATCAATGATTAATATCCAAGCTATGGCGAATTCTTCAAAGGCAAACTAAATGTGGAGCGACAACCTTACTAATGAAGAAAAAATAATAACTAAATAAATAATAAAAGGAATAAAAAAGTATCAATTCGTCAAAAAAGGAAAAGAATAAGAGCATTAAAAAATCTGAGACTCTGAATAATGTTAACACCAGACTTAATGTTTAAACCCCCTGCTATAACAATTAAGTACATAATCCTCACAGTTGTCACTGTGGAAAAAGGACATGTTCTCAAAAACCTTTTTTAAAAGTTTTGCCTTTTCTTTCCAAGTAACAAAAAAACCCCCACACATATCTAACATACCCAAGTGAGAGTTGTAATAAGAGTGTGACAGCTGTGTTATTCCTGCATGAATTTATTTGTTCTTTCGAAAATAAATTTACATAGCAGTAAAAAAAGATAAAAAGAAAATAAGTTACATGTTTGCCACAAATTTTGTGAAATAAAAAATGGATCTTAAAGGTAAACTTTCCATTCTTGTAGGCTTGCCTAACAATAAATCTCGCCAAATTACCAAAATTCAGACTTATGTTGAGAACAATAACTTTGTTTGTTTAATAGCATTTTTTTTTAATAACTTCAAAGCATTTTTTCTGCAGGCTATATTCAATAACATCCTGGCATGACCAGGCACACAACTTCAACTTTTTTGGGCCTTAATAGGATAAAGATGGGACAATCCTGTTGAGGGTTCTTGATTTTTTTTTAAGAGGGCAGAGATGGAGTTAAGCCTTCATTGTTGTCATTTTTATGGACTTTAATGAAGAATGAAACTCTTGGTTTGATTAGTTCTTCATCAGAATACCATCAGCAATGCATTAAACAGAAACAAAAGATTGAAAGTAATAACCTGAAGATTACTGTTGAATTCTCATTTTTTTATATTTGATTATTTTTATGATTGAGGATAACAACTTATAACCACTCTAGAAAGTTTTCCTAGTATCAATCCAACCCAGCATACCTGATGAAGGCTGATTTATCCTCTGCAATCTGCTTCACATTCAAAACGAAAACCATCGTTTTTCTTACAGAAGTCTGAACAGGCCTTTAATTAGTTAACATCTGTCCGGTTTTTTACTCTGAAGGGTCAAAATGCTTTTATTTCTGTGTATCTGTGCCACACTTCCACACAGATACATCAGCAGATTTTTTATGTCCTGATGTTGTGGGCGCGAGCCGGAGGTCAGGGTCGTAGTGTTGCAGCGCGCGGCGACAAGCAGAGCAAAAAGGGTCGCTGTCTCGCGCTTTGTTCCACACTCAATTGTCTCGGGGCTGCGCGTGAACCCTGAGACCTGCAGCTGTCTGGAGGACAGGGACGAAAAGGAAGGCACTAGAAGTTTAGACTGAATAGAAGGTATAATATCTTTGTAAATACTCTTCAAAGTCTTGTATCAGCTTTGAATGTGACTTTAATTCGACCTTGTCAAAATTTCCGGGTAAATCTTTTCTTTTTCCAGCCACAGGATGATGGTAGACGTGTAAAAGGAGGGCCCTCATGTCGACACTCCTACGATTCAGCCTGCAGGCTATATCAACATGATCTATTTCGCCGACTCGTCACTGCTTGCTTTACCAGATGTGCTACTTAGATTTTGTGAAAATTAATCTTCAGAAAAACAAAAGAAAATTTTGGTAAAATTTTGATACATAAAAAACCTTATTGGTAGCTGAGCTCGAGCATGCACTGAAGTTGAAATGTGGCGGAAGACACTCGTGCTTATAAAATAGTAGGCCACCCAAAAAGTAGCTTCATCTTCCGCTAAAACTGAGAGCTGCAAATATCTTCAATGAAGCTTTCGTCTTGTGAGTCTACATTATATCTTTTCTTTATAGCCCACTCACTTTGATTAGAAAATAATGAGGGTGTTTTGTTTTAGTTTATGCGTTTACCATTACTGCTTTGGGGAAAATGACTTCATTATTGCACATGCCAACATGGCAGGGAGAGATGCCATTTTTGTAGTTTGAAAGGTGAACTTCATTTACATAGGTTTATGAGAGTTTAACACAGGGCAGGGAGTCTGAGTGTAAGATGACTGAAACCATCTCAGTCAGTTTTTGTTTGCTTTAATAAAACAGAAGAGCCAAAGAGCGTGCACATGTTCAGGAGCTCTTTACTTTCATTTTACCGCCACTGATCTAAGTTCTCGAGAGCTGAACAAAACCACGAGTATCATTTTGAGTGGAAATTCTCAGTTGGCAAATGAATATTGAAATGAAATGTTATGCGTTCACAGGTGTATGTCTGCGAACAATGAGAAACGAGCACCGGAACTATCCGTTCGTCACAAACACTTTGCGCACAGTGAGCACAGGAGGATGAGGAGCATTCCTTCTCCAGCAGCAGAGCGGTGGTGTTGAAGTTAAAGCGCAGTGCACTGCACCTGCTTCACACCCACCGTGCGTAATGCGTAAAGACCGCCGTGCGTAACAGGTTCACGCTCGCAACGGAGGACTGAAGTTTAGATAAAGTCTCTTAAAGTGTCCTTTAGGGTGGCCTAAAGGTCACAGTGGATGTAAAAGCACCACAGAAGCAACTTGGTCTTGTCTAACACAAAACCGCCGAAGTCAATGGCATTACGCACATATATTAATGTTTCCTTACCACCGTCTTGTACCCCTCAGGAAATGACTCAAACATAATACTGGGGAGAAAGGGACAGAAAATGGAGAGAGGGGGAGTATGGGGCGTGGGCGGGAAAGTTTAGTAAAGTGGAACTTGGTAACAGATGCGAGTGAGGGGGGCGCGGCCCTGCAGGGAAGGGTGGAGGTTGTATATTGTGTGTATGTATGCATTAGTCGTGCGCAGGCGTGTGCACGTCTATGAATTTGTGTGCGTAATCTCGTGCAGGAAGAGGACAGGACATGAGCGCACATCGAGAGAGCGGCTCTTTTTTACTTGGCGTGATCATTTCACGCTTCCCCCCGAAGCCTTTTTTCCACCTAAAGCGTTTAGTTGCAGCTGACTGAGCACTTGCAGGGAGTGCAAGAGGGAGCGGAAGGGTCGAATTATTTCAGCCTACAAGTCGCCCCAAAAGTACTGTAGGAAGAAAGAGAAAAAAAAGAGGGTGAGAAGAAAACAGTGCCAGGAAAGGAGGGAGAGAGAGAGAAAGAGAGGGAGAGGTGGACACTGGAAAAAAAAAGTTTTTGTTTTTTTCCCTTTTTTTCCCTCTCGTCATCGCCTCCCCCTGTTCTAACCGGGCAACATGGATCAGGGGCCCAAGAGTCCTGCACTGCGGTTGGGGAGAGCAGGTAGGGTCACATCGGTTCAGTTTAACTTCTAAGAAATGATCAGACGAGTGAATAGATGAAACATTTGTGTTTTTTAACAACTGACGTTTTTAAAGTTCCTGCTCAAACTTTTTATTTTAAGCTGTAGAGGTATTTTTATAAAAGTTGTTGGAGATGCGTCTTTTTTTATTTTTAAATGCTTCAAGTGATTTCCTAAGCTATCACAACTTTGAAAAAAGTTTTCCAAAGTTGCCTGGATGATGAAAAATAGAAAAAGCTTGAGTTTCAAACACTTAACCTCAACTTCTTTCCCGTCAATTACATTTTAATATTGAGTTTGTGACTTTATAACTTTGTGGGGCCTGATTCAGGATTATTCTCTGTTTCCAGAAACTTTTGCAGTCCTGGTCCTTTAGCGAGCAGAAGTGATTGAATACTTATTTGTAACGTTTCCAAATATTTTTATTGCTGTTTTTGTTTTTAAAAATGCTTTCATGAACCTTGTTTCAGAATTGGCTTATTTCCTTTTCTGACACTGTAGGCTCAGAGTTATGAAAGTGACTGAACTTGGTGGTGTGACTTACCAACATAGGCATCTTTTGAATCAGATTAACACAATGTTGAGTTTTGTAAGGCTGTTGTTGTATGGTCGTGCGTAATGTTGCATAATTACGCATCGATGTGTTAAATGTGCAATTGTTTGAAGTGCAGTTCTAAAAAGTTTTCATCCCTTTATGAGCTCTGCTGTTAGAGGAAGTCAAACTCAGAGTTTCCTTTTTGTGCTTTGCAGATTTGAGTTAAAGCTGCAGTCCAAAGTATTTTTCTGAACGAGTCTGACTCTTTCCCGTGTGCCTGCGTAATTCTATTCAACAGGTTCATCTGCTTTAGGCCTATTCATAAACCAGCGGGGTCTGGTACAGCAACGGATCAGGCCATCGACCTTGTTATGGCACCCAATGGATATCACATCATTTCATATTGCTGCCCGCTGTGTCTGCATTGATAAAACGTCGTTTGTCATTAAGAAAGGGTGGATGTGGTGCTCTGAGGAAGAGCATTGTGCCTCGTAGAAATACTGATGTCTGCCTGGTGCTCAGAACATAGTTATGCATCTTTGAAAAGTTCGTTGCGTTTTGCGGGGTGCACACTGGATTTACTGTCGTCTTCACAATTCGTTTGACTGCGTTGATGGAAGAATTTGCATCCAAAGTCTAGCGCGTCGTGTCATAGTTGAACCTTATTAGCCTGTGCCCGGCCTTATATGGAAATAGTTAATCAAAGGAAGCCTATGGCCTCTAAGACAAATAACGCCCTCTCAGCGCTCTTTTGTGAAGTGGGCCTTACCCCTGAATGCTATTGGATTTGTAGCAATTGGATAATAACCTTTTAACCGCAGAGGAAATCAGAGTTTTAAGGAGGCCCTCCTCCTGTTGGCGTGTAAACTATTCAGGGCCCACGGCCTGCACCTACTGCCCCTCTGTTTAACTCTCACTTTAAGATACGTGCTCAGAGTACAAAGGAGATTCTATGAGAATGAACGTGGATGTAATGAGAGACCCTGTTTTCCCGCCCTGTTGTTTGGTCGTGCGTAAAAGTGATCCAAGGCCGGTCCTTTCCAAGGCGCAGGGCCGCCATTTCGGTTTGTGCCTGACAAGATTGGGGCAGAGGAGCTGACACCGAATTATTATTTTGATTAAAAAAAAAAAGACAAGAGAAATTTCAGTGCTCTGTTCTGCTCAACCGTCCAACTCTGAACCTTAATCCCCTAATGATTTGTCCTCCAAGATATCGAAAGTTTGGTTCTTTTTTTGCTCATATGCAAACATTTCGACTGAGGGATACCATTTTGCTGCTCGTGTCACAATCAAACATTTTCTGCGCATATCTCCTGGCTGTTAATACTCCTCAAATTCTGATTTTTAGAATGTATGATATTGCATTTTCCTCATAGAGCAAATTGCTCTACAAACGTGGACTGAGCCGGTATCACAGTCTATGCATAGTATAGGCCAATGAGCTTCCTGATGTTGCGTCAGTCCGTAGTGAGAGATGGAGGGCTGAGGATGGAAAGAGGGGAGGGAGGGGAGAAAGAAAGAGAGATGACCTCATATGGCATATAGCCTACTTTCGTTTTGACCTGAGGTGCCCCAACGCTGCACAGGAAAAGGTTTGATGTTAAGGCGAATAGGGCCTTGTGTTCCCCCTGACACATGATGGACTGATCTTTTACGCGTATCATCGATACAAACGATTACAAATTGATCAGGATGATCAGGCCAGTGGGAGGTAGAAGGAGCGAACAGAGTAACACCTGCATTGGGAAGCCCAGCAAAGCTCTCTCAGCAGGGTCAATATGTTTTATGTGATACTTATTATGACTTCTATATTTTATAAGCAAGTGCAAACTTAAGAAGAGATACGGCAGCTTTCTCATTATGTTTACAGTCAGCGGGCGTGTAATAAACGAGCTGGTGGAGTTAACATGCGCTATTAATTTTTCATTGCTTTTCCGTTTCGAGGCTCGCGCGCAAAAAAGCAAAACAGCCGAAGCCTTTCATGGTGGATGGAGGGAGAGCAGAGGAAGAGGGAACACTTAGACAACAGCGATGCCTCCAATTTGCCTCCAAATGATTATCACAACTCATCCGCATTCTTACTAATGTTTAAAAAAGTAAACGCACCCTCTTCCTCCCTCCCCTCCTCCTCCTCCTCATCCATCCCTCCCATCCACCCATTTCCAAGGTAATGAAATATGGTAATGGATTTGGACCCCCGGATTAAAGTCGTCCTACTCTGATGGAAGTTTCCTCCAAAATTTCAACCCTAAAGCAACAACAATTTGTATACATGATTGATTGTGTTTGGATTTTTTAATTGCTTATGTATTTAATTTGCAAATCGGAGAGACAGGGGCGACGACACCAATTTACTTCTGTGGGGAAGAAAAGCGCTGGTGTCTGAATTTCAATAAATAAAAAGACTCAGGCTGCGGAGTTTGAGTGAGGAAGATGAAGACGATCTATTTCCCCTCAAAGTATCCAAAAATAAGATATCTTTATGTTTCTTTTTCCTGATTTTTAATAACTTCCTTATTGGAGAAATCAGCCAAAATTGTTACTCTGCTCTTTAAATGCAGATATGGTAAATTTGTACATCTGGGAAAGGAAAAATGTCAAACAATCTCACAATGAGAGTGTGAAGTTCACATGTCCTATACTATAAATATTAGAATAGAAAATAGCCTGTCTAATTTCCACTTTACATTATATTTGGTTCCACCAGCGTCAGGCTTCGCAAGTATCCGCATTTCCCCAGTTTATCCCATTTCGTTCCTCGTTTGGCCCGATAGGCCCGTGTCTTTGGTGTGTGGTATGCAGCAATGTTTCTGTTCATCTAAGTGAAACACAGATCTTTGTGGAAACAGAAAAATCAATGTGGCTCGCGGTGTGTCAGATTTGTTTGAGGCCCTGATTTGCTCAGGAAACAGATGTGAAATATGAATGAGGATTAGTGATAATATGTCGAGGTTTACTCCACTGTCAGTGGATTAAAGAGCATGGAATAAATGCAGATTTATGAAATCATACTTGAGGTTCGAAATGGAAAAATCCAGCTCATTAATGGCTAAAATCACAGATTTGGTGAGACCGTTCTGTGTGTTACCTGCTTCCATGGAGGCCTTGGTGCTGGTTTACTTTTGGTTAGTTTGAAGCTTTCATGGCTGCTTACAAAAAAGAAAAACCTCTTAGAGTTTAATAGTGTTGAAAGTAAAGTTAATCTATGTCTTTCTGAATTTTCTTATGCTTGTGTTGGGCTGTGTGCGCGCGCGCGTGTGGCAGGCTCAGTGCCCAAAGCCAAACGCCCCCTCGTGGTTCTTCTGATTATTAGTTCTTCTAAAGAAACCATTGACAGAGAAAACCCCAAATAAAACCCAAACAAATCAAGAAATCCGCTTTCAAACGTTATTTAGAAGCTGTCAACAATAGCCAACACAGGGAGATTTTTAAAGGAGAACATCCCGAGTTTTCAAGAGAAGTCCAGGTTACTTTGACTGTTTGACAGGAGGACAGAAACGGATAATTCAGGGCGAGATTTCTGGGAATGAAAAATTTGAAATTAAAACAAACTCAATAACATCACACACTGACCTTTGCAGGATTAGATGCATTGCCTTAAGGTATATCAAACCTAGTCTTCTGAGGATAAAGCTGGTATACAAGAATACCAAAAGTATTGTTTTGTTCTTTTTTAGTTGTGCGTAACTGTAAATCGCCATCTCTCTAAATGTTACATTCAGTACTATCTTCAATGACAGGTTTACAGTCGTTAATAGCATGATGATTGCTCAAACTGTGAGCAATCTCTGTGTTGTATGTGTGCTGTGTAAACACTCTGGATCAGAAATGATTAAATGTCTAGAAAGAGGAAGAGGGGAAATAACACTTTTTAATTTGGCTCATGCTTTAGGCTATTTGTGTGTTTAATATTACTAGGGCGAGGCTCAGATATGCACCCTGAAATCAGGTGGGACGAACATGTAATGAATCCCTCTCCCTCTTTCAGTTTAAACGCGGAGCTCGCCAATTGCATTTCATTAAAACCACATCCGTTTGGAACTGCAATCAATTAGATAACGAGTAGAGATACATGTTTCATGTGCTTTATTCTTTCCTCGATCGTGCCCAAAGCTAAATATGTATAACAATGTGTTGAAGAGGTGCTTTCATTGCAGCATTTCCCTTTTTTCTATAGGCCAAAAAACATGCAAGGACGGGTTTAAAACTTCTGTTGCATTTAAGGGAAAGTTTCACAAAGATATTGCTTTGTTGATTGGTTACAATCTATGAAACCTGCCTTTTTGCTTCAGATAATTCATTTTTCCCTTCTTTCTTTTAAGTTATGGGCAAATGCTGTTCGAGTTCCCTCGTTTAATAAGCCTTGCTGCAACTAAGCCCCATTTTAAGTAATAGTCGATTAATTAACCTTTTAATATTGACATGAATAAATTGAGTGCAAACGGGTATAAAGGCATTAAGTTTCTTACTTCGTTAATTGAAATTAAACATATCATCATCTCACTCCCCGAGCCCTGCGTCGCTTCACCGAGTCTCCCTATTGGTCGACGTATAATACTTGCGGGGCGTCATTGGCCCACGGGATTCGCGCTAGCCAATCACTGCATTCCTCTGCTTGACTCTATATGGGGGTTGGTGATGACGTGTAGGCAGCGCTCGCGTTCTGATTGGCGGGCTCCGCTGAGAGTGACGGGCAGCTGGCCGGCGCGTGTAGGTTAGGGTTCCAGGGGGTTGGGAGCGGGCGCTGTCCGCACGAGAGCTGGTTCTGAAACGCCGCGTGCGCCACCGTGGACGCTGAAGGGGCGCAGGGAGTCTATCTCTAAATACTTGAAAACGCTTGTTAATGTAAATATTAAAGGCAGTGTTTTTGATGTTCCCGGTCTCGAGCGCGGAGAAAACTACATTTTGAATTTTGGACAGGACTGTATATTTTTTTCCAGCCTGAAGACAAGCGTCTCAAACTCAGACATACAAACCGGGAGTCCAGTAGCTCTACGCTCGTGCACTGAATCCTGGTCCACACTGAGAAGGAAAGAGAAAGCAGTGTGACCAAGAGCTGATTTTCCTTCATGCATTCAGGATAACAACTGTCACCCAGCCTCAGCAGAGTTTTTAAACCATACAGTTGTGTTTATTTTTCCTGCAGCCAACTTTTCCATTATTTTTGCTGAAGTTTTTGCTTGTTCTCAGTCTTGGTTCAGTGGATATGAGACTTCAATATGTGAGCCCTCCTCTGCTCTTACGCGCTGTATTGATGGAGATTACCAGGTGTTAATGTGAAAGCACTTGCCGAGGACGGTTTATGAAGAGACGAGATGTGCAGCAAAGACCCCAGAAGAAAAAAATAGATCTCCTGTGGATCTCTAAAGATAATTTCTACGATTTTTTTTTAATCTTTTGATTTCAAATATTTAATCAGTCTGAAAGGGGGAAAGTTCAGCCCCCACCGGTGAAATCGCAGTTCAGGGGTCACAGCCAGCGGACCGAGACGAAGAGAAAGAAAAGGAGGGAGGCCACTTTTTTAGCCCTTGTTTTTTTTTACTTTTTATTTTCCCTCTGGCATATTAGTGAATGTTTTGTAGTTGGACTGTTGTGGTCCGATGCAGACGGGCAGCTGAAGGAATGAGCACTGTTCCAGTCGTTTCCCTCCTCTGGTTTTGGGGACGCCAGCAGAGCCCCGCTGTGGTGTCCCGTCCCCATGAGGAGGGAGCCCGTCTCTGATTATTATTTTTGACGCCATTACTTTCTTGTTTTCCATTTGAAAAGCTACCATTTTCCCGTTTCTTATTTTTTATTACTTTTATTCTTATTTTTAATTAAGTACGCAAGAAAACAACAGGCCCTCACTTTTCAAGGGAACTGGCTCTCTTTACCGTTTTTGGATCTCACGGTCTGTCAGTAAAGTGGTCCGGTGGCATTTTAAGTCTCCCTCATATCGTGGCTATCGGGGGCCTCCAGCCCCACTGTAGTGATGGAGATTCACTGTAAACACGACCCGTTTGCTGCCATGCACAGTAAGTTTTCACGTTTATAATTCACCCATCTGCATGAGTCCATCTGTTGTGAACTAACACTAACGAAACACCCCCCTCCCTCCATCTACACTTTGCAATGACAAACGTAGGATTTAAAATGCTCCGTTCACTGTGAATGGCATTCACTTTGGCTGTGAAAGTCATAATATTCATTTATTTATTGTTTTTATTTTTTTCAAACACAACAAAACGTTTTTATCAATGCTATAAAAAATACACTTACTTTTGAAAACAGCTTTTTCGATATTGAAACGTTTTTTTTTTTTTTTTTTGTCGTGGCCTACTTTAAAATTTTAATATACATTATTTTTTTGATCATCTTTAAGAAGCCAAGTGAAACGATAAAGAACTTGTGTCCACGATTTTTGTCTTTATTTTTCTTTTCAAAATTTGCTGGATGACTCATGTCGTCGATTTTAGAGTATCGTTACTTTTTGCAATGTTTTAAATCTGGATCTTCATCCTAATATTTTTGCAAACATTCTTTCATTTATTTTTTATTTTCATTTTTTTTTGCAGACATTCTTGCTGGTTTGTGAATTTGCGATGCATGCTTTCGCTTTAATTTTTCCCTTGCCTCTTGTATTTTTACAAATGGGTTGCACTTTGGTTTTATAAAACGTATAACTGAGTCGATTGAGTTAATTGTGAAATGCTCCATTGTCCAGCATTGTTGTAGCCTAATTATTGGCAGGCTACCGAGATGGTTTGTTGTGCTTCCCTCTCTAAAGAGAAGAGAGGGAAGAGTAGGCACAGGGGTCAGAGAGACAGACACAGGGGTAACAAAGCGTGGCTAAAAGCTGAACTTGATCCTTTAACAGTAACAGTGTTTCTTTATGGACGCTCACAGCTCTTATAACAATAATATTATCAGCTAGGTGAGACGCTGTTAACCCCTCTGTAGGAGCTGCAGGTCAGACAGGTTCAGCCTCAGTGCGTAGAGACTCTTGCTCAAGGATACTTCAGCAGTGTAAGGTGCTGCTTTGAATGGGACAACACTTGTTCAGTCAGTCGTGACATGGCGGGCTCCTTCCCCCAAACAGAAGAAGAGTCCTTTCACACTTGCAGCAGACACTCAATGAGTATTCATATCAGTGTCAGCTGCAAAAAAAAAAAAAAAAAAAAAAAAAAAAAAAAGAGACAGAAATTCCAAATAAGGCAGTTTCAGCTAAGCTAGGCTGCTTATCAACTTCATAAAAGATCGTTACGCTGGCCTTCACATGTGATTAAATTTGAAGAGCTTCATTTATTTCTCACATAGACCCAAATGAAACAAAAAAGTCCCATATTTTGTGGCTTTAAGCCTCCGTTTTGCATTTGACCACCAGTTAATATTTTAATGCAGTTTCCTCCTTTAGAATAACCGTGTTCTGTGACTGACACCAGTTCCCACGGTGCGTTTCCCTGCTTGATAGAAAAAACCTGCGCCCCCACGCACACAAACACACACATACACACACACACACTTAAAAAACAGGAAAATTTCTAGAACGAATCCCGTTTCCTCTCCTTTCATGCCGTTTGACCAAAGCCAGTGAAGCGCGCTGCTGCCGGTAACAGCGCAGCTAAAGTTATATATGTCAGAGCCCGGAGACGCTTTAAAACGATTACACCTAAAAATGTCAGAGAAAGAGGGAGAAGGGGGGAGGGAGAGGTCGCGAGGAATCAACTGTGACGCGTGGAAATGTAGTTATGTGAGTCAGTGTGGATGTTCCTTTCTCCATCTTTCCCTGTAACCCTTTCATTTAGGCTCATCATTTGATTTTACCATCTCTGCGTGTCTGTGGTTTGTTGTCTGACAGTGGTTTAGTTTTACTCAGTATGCTCTTTTATTGCTACTTTTGGTTTCTGTGAAAACCAGCAATGAGCCTTTGAGTTCACATCTTAGAATTTGCAGTTATTATTTTACCCAAATTTTGAAGAGAATAATAATTTTACCAAAACAGAACTGTTAAGATGAGGTAATACAGGCCTGTATGTCTCCTAACTTTGTAAACTTAGCAGCATATTTGCACCATAAGCAACAATATACAGCCTTTAGGTCTAGCAGTGTGATTTAAAAATCCATAGCGGATAATTGTGATGATAATGAGCTGAATTTCATAATCACATATTGAGATGGTAATGACTGCATGTTGAATTTAAAGCAGGGGAGGCTGCGGCCTACCTTTTAGATATTGTCTGTTGCCTACCCTTAAGAAGAAGTGGCAGCACATTCATGAAAAGCGAGTGAAAAAGATCAATAATACCACAAAAAATAAGATATTCAATCAAACTTTATTCACACACTTGCCATTAAAAAAGAGGAAGAATAAAATTAAATGAGTAGTAGACTGAGTTTATTCCATGTTTTCTCTTTTGTGTGGATTAAATCAAACATCTTCCTAAAGAGAATCTCATGAAATCAAGATTCTTGTGTTATGACATGACTATTTTTTGTTTAATATATTTTTTTAGATTTATTGAACCAACTGAAATACAATGATTGCACCTTACCAGAGGAAAATAACAGTCCACGTCCATGCCGCCCTCCCCATCTCTCACATCTCCTCACTGTTTGCTCAGGAAATGTGCTTCATCTGTATTCTCACGGGCAACTTCCCAAACAGGTTCTCAGCCAAAAGTCATTTCTACTTCCCCCTTTCTTTTCCCTTTTCCCCCCTCCACAAGAGGAGAGGGGGAGAAGAGAACCGGTGGCGTTTTGTTGCAATTTTTCTTGTGCTTTTATTTTTGAGTCGTCAGGCCGTGACGAGGCAGATGAGAGATGAAGAAAGAGGGAGAGGGAGACATAGAGGGATGTAGCCAGAAAAGAGAGAGACACACAGCCCTAATAGACCTTATTTTCTGGATGGGGGAGCTCAAATATATTCTGCTTTATCTCTGTATTTTTTCCTCCTGGAAACAGTGAATCAATCAGACATTTAAGGAGGTGCATTCCTCTTAAGTCAGCTCCCATAAAAGGTAAATAAATAAAACACAACAGGATGCATAATGACCCCTGCTCCCCTGGCTGCCTGTCTCTCTGTCCCCTCACTTATTCAAAGTCTCCAGGATGAAAATGAAGCTGCTGCCTGTGCCAACAGTTTCCCCTCTTGCCTCTGGAGACTGTAGCTTCTGTTTTTTGACCCTTCATTTGGCAAAATCTTTGTATCTCATTTGCAATAAAACCTCCCTGAGCCAACGCTGATTGAATTTCTGGGAGCAAGTGGTTAATTTGTTTGGTCAGTGTGATGAATTGCTGGACCTCTGTCCCTAAACTCACACAGCTGTGAGGGAACACCGCTCCTGGATTCTTTGCAGAGTTTCCCAATCTCCTGCTTCTGTGCATTTTCCCAGGAGAAAAAGGACAGATTCTTCAAAAATGCAAGGCTGTTTTATGGATATTTTTCCTTTACAGTGATAAAAGCTGCAAGATCAATTTTACTCCCCCTAAAAACATGGAATAAAGTCTTTCAAATGCATCTCGTAAAGCATATTCAGAGAATAATGCGACAGAAAACGATAAACAAATGCCTTCATAGAAAGAGTAAGTTATTGCATTTGTGCCTATCAGTATTTATGGGCTCGGAAAATAAATTTCAAACACATAATCCCCATAAACCGTTCCCAAGAATGGTGAGAGTACGAACGCCTAATGCCAACAGTAAATACACAGATAAGTGAATAAATAGTTATCAGCAGGTTTTTGTAGGTCACAAGTCATTCCTCTCCATCTCTTTACAAAGCAAGGCGTATTTCATGCCCCGGCCCAGATAGGAGAGGTGAAAGGAACCATTTCATTTACTCTTATCTGAGAAAGAGGGGAAAGAGGGGGGAGAGTCTTCTCTGCAGATACCTGTGCTGCTGGAGAGGACATGGGTTGCTATAAATGACCCTGCAAAAACCGTCTTTTATTCATTGTGAGGTTTCAGGACATAATAATAAAAAGAAGAGGAGGCAGTTGTGCTGTGTCACAAAACATTCCCAGAGAGCGACAGAGAGGACGTGAATTTGGCCATCTAGGTCAGCAGACGCTTTCCTGCTTTGAGGAATGTCTGAAAATGTCTCTATAGATGTCGTGAGTCAAAGTGGGACATCATGCTGTCAGAGCTTTTCAGTAAACTCACAGGAACCAGTCAGAGGAAGGAGTTAGAGTTTTAGATTAGAGTAGGAAACGTACACAAACATAAATCTGCTTCTCACCTGCGTTTAAAAAAAGGTGTTGATGTCATCAAATATGTCAGGAAAACATTTAAAGAAACACAGCAGTTAAACACTACAGAGGTTTTCTGAAGCTTCAAGCCAAGGACTGAGGAAGTCCACATTTTCAGACACACAGAAGATGAACTTGACTCAACTTTTCTACTCTGAGCTCAACCAAGAGCAGCATCTGATCACATCAAAATGCACCCTCAGGCAAGACAAGAAACAATCATAAAATCTCAGTTTCTTACTTATTACACTGACAAAGTAGAAAACAGATTATTCAATGGAGGCATGACCCAAATTCTTACCAAAAAAAAAACAACAGAAAAAGCAGAGGCAGAAACAAAACATGGATACCTGCATGGATCACTTATGGACTCAGGACGCACTGTGGCTATTTGTCAAAAATGTTAGTCCCTCTGAATCCCTGAGGAATTATCATCTGTGTTTACAAATGACTAAATGAAAAAGCTTTGCATTGATGAGCCCAGATTTTTTATAAATGGGGCACAACTGGGGCTGTAACTTCTGCAGAGGTGGCATGAAGCATGTTTAGCACAAGGATCTCCTCTTATCATATCTTTTTTAACTGTTATTATTTAAGTTTCATTCACATTTAAATTTCTTTGTGACACTTTTATTGTTTAAAAAGTTATACAGTGATGCAACACATAAACCATCTGATCTATAATCTCCAATTTCAAACAAAGCTCCACATTTTAAACAATTTGAAATACTCAAAAAATACAGGTAGACCAAGTAAGATGTATGATTCTTCTCTTTGTCTTCTGAAGGTGATGCTACATTTAAATGCACAGAAAACACTGAGATGCCTGCTGCAACAGAGTCTAAAAGTTCATTTGAAAAAAGTCCCCTGAACAGCCAGTCAGAGTTTAAGATTTGGGAATGGCCAATCAGAATTGTTTAGTGTTTGGATAAAAGTTAAAAACTCAACTCATGTCTGCATAGAATGATATCTTGTTACAGGGACAGGCCAAGCCCCTCAAACAAGGAACACTCAACGCCACGTTTTGCAAGAGTGTCTGTATGAGACCTTCAGACTTTAATGACAGGAAGGGATTCGTAGTTTTAAATCCAAAACCAGCCGACTGATGACATCATCTCCAAAGCATTAAATGCCAAGCTCATCTTCTTGAAACAAGCGTCTCATCAAAGCCACCATGAATCTGAAACTAAGACTACACATTCGTTAGTTCGCCAGCTCCTTTAATTAAGCCTGTCTGACAATAAACTCTAAAAGATTTTATTGTCTTTAAACTTGGTGCTTTGCTTTTGCCCTCTACTCTTCAAGTCTCGGTTAAGCCAACATGTCATGAAAATGTAGGACCCTGCTTATATATTGCCGTCTTTAGAAAAGTGTGATTGCTTTTTAAAATTGTGCTGTCTGCAGCAAACATCTCCATAATGCGTCTTCTCCTCCTATTTGAAAAGATGAAGCAGTGAGGATGACGGTTACCGTTCAAATCAGCTGTGTGGAAATGGCTTTGTTTGATTTTCGCAGAATGAGACTCTCTAGACTTTATTCCTTCTTTCTGTGTGTGTGTGCGTGTGTGTGTTCATACTCGAGCTGCGTGTGTGTGTGTGTTGGAGGAAAGACGAGGACAGGGGGACAGGTTCAGGGGACAGCTTTGTGTTCGAGGGGGTATCCCTGCTGGGGAAATGTGTTTAAAATCTATTACCCCCACAGCAAGGATTAGCGTGTGGGATTGTGTGCGAGTGTGTGTGTGTTTGTGTTTCCCCTAAAGACGTAATCACTATGGTAATACAAAAGCCAATGGATTATGTGTTAGAAAAAAAAATCTGGTTGATTTATAGTCTGCCTTTGGTGAGATAGTGTATGTACAGTAAATACACAGAGCGCATGTTTCCCAAACTCTTGCACCTTTCACTTCCTGTCTCTTACATCCTGTACGTTTCCACTGCTCTCTGTTCTGTCCTTTAGAGCTGTTAGATTTTATTATTACTTTAATCTTAAAATGTGAGGTGCTGGCATGTTTTTTTTGATATGGCTGGTTGGTTTTGTTGAGGTTTTCTCTGCCATGCTTCTCTTGCAGTGCATGCTGGGAGAGGTTTCAGCTGACATAACTTCATAATTGGTTCAACTTTAAGACGATTGATCAGCAACAAGAAAAATAATCCATCAGCTGTTTTTTTCTTTTTGCCACAAATTTCTGATTTCATTTTTTTTTTAATCTGATTTTCAGTCTGTTATTGTTGTTAACTGTGTTTAAAACTGTTGGTTGGGCTCAAAAAGCTGTGTGAAGATGCCACCTTGGGTTCATTTTTGCAACTCTCCAAATCCAGCATGGTAAATTTTGGTCCCTTTACACTCACACACAGTTTCCTCTTTTTGCTCCTGCTCTTTTGCTGCTGCTCCTGTTGAAATCTGTCCATCAAAGCGGCGAGTTTGAATTCACATGCAGTCATTGTCTTTTGCCTCTAGTAGTTAAAGAACAGGGGATTAACACCAGGATAAAAATGACCGCATGCACAGAATTATGCAAAGGTTCAGCTTTCCTCCTGTCCTCGCACACAAACTAGTCTTTCATTTATTCCCCCGTATACTCTCATCCCTCAGGGGGAATATTAGTAGTATATCTTCAGTAAGGGGCCAGGCCCAGGCCTTGGTCAATAATTAATTGAAATCCCTTCATTTACTTCAGATCTCAGCTTACTCTGCCCGCTGGAAATGGTCAAAGTTTGCACTTTGGAGTAGTCTAACTGGTGCGATTATGCTGAGCCAGAGAAATCAGTGACAGCAGAGGAGTCTGATGTATTTGTGGTGGTTAATTGACTCAAACACAGTGGAATACAAGCTGGGAAATTTAATATTTCTCAGCATGAACAAAAGAATGAATAGATTTCTGGTTCATAGTGTAAATATGTTCAGAGTTGGTCGTGTCTGAAGAGTTTGAATTTTCATGCAGACTGCAACTGCTTGAGAATGTAGCTCCTTAAGGATCCACAGAGTTGTTTGTGTGGATTCTTCAGAGATGATATTTACCTTCATCAGCTGACAAAGGAAGACTGTGGTTATGTTTATTTTGTGCCTCCTTTTTCTGTCTCCTTCGGTCATTTTATAGGTGTTTCATTTTGTGTAAGAGGGAGTCGCCTGGAGTTGAAACATGATTACTTTGTCTCAATGATTCGAGACATTACTGTGCCTGTCCAGTTTTCTGTCGTGTCTCTCAAAGATCTAATGAGAGGAAATGCCAGGCCTCAAACTCTAATGATGAAGCAAATTGACGTGAATTTTCCAGATTTTTTTATTTATAATTGGTGACTTTATATTCGTTGAAAGCCAAACCCCTTTCTTAAAACCCCATTGTCATCATTTCCCTGTCTCCCTCATTTGAATAAGTTTATCTTTGCTTTGTTTCTTCCCTCTCTTGTTACCTAATTAAATTTCCTCCTGTCTTGAATTTGGCAGCCACAACGTCCTCTCTTCCTCTCTTGCTCATCCTTGACCTCTTTTTTTTTTCTCCTCTTGTAGGACATGGCGGAGTGAACCAGCTTGGAGGTGTGTTTGTAAACGGCAGGCCCCTCCCAGATGTTGTGCGACAGCGAATAGTAGAACTCGCCCACCAAGGGGTTCGGCCCTGCGACATCTCACGGCAGCTGCGAGTCAGTCATGGATGTGTCAGCAAGATACTGGGCAGGTAAACAGCTCACAGATGACTTTATGTATCACAGCTTTAAGACAGGACAGTGAGAAAATGTCCATTCTGGGATATTTTTAGGTCTAATTTGGCAAATCACGGGCCTTTTCTTGTTGCTTCAGTGTGCCAAAGCTCTTAAATGTCATTTTATTTTCATCTTACTACTTTTTCCAGATATATTTTCATCTGTCTTCCTTAATTTTCTTCTCGTTTTACCCTCCTGTCTGTTCTTTCTTTGGCATTTCTTACCTTTCCTTGCCCTCCTGTGTATCTAGGGATGGGTACCTTTCACATTTGAAACGATACAGTACTGATGCCTGATGCCTGGCAATTGGTACCAGTACACAACGGTACCAATTTTTGGTGCTTTTTTGTCTTCATGTGGTTAAAAAAATATCAATTTGTTTAATAATAAAATATAAACATTTTTCAACTTAAACCATTTATTTTTCAATATATAATCCTGCAATGCTGTGTACATGTCCACCATGGAAAATCACCTGCTCTTCCACTCCTTCAGTCACAAGGATGCATTCAGGTACCTAAACATGGTACCTTTTGGTTTTACGTGAATCGGTACCCCGTACTTTTGACAGAATTCGGTCAGTACCTATAAAAGTACCTAATTCTGTACCCATCCCTATGTGTTTCCACAAATTCTCAGGAAAGACTGAATATTTCCGTCTTTCCTCACCTCCCTCTCTGTCTTTTCAAAGCTAAAATTCAAGAGTAAATCCCTGCTCGTTCCGTCCCCCGGAGAAGAAAGGGGCACAAAAGGGAAAAGATTCATCACTTTTTGGAATTAGCATCAAAATGAAAGTGGCACCATATTTCTGCACCTCCCCAAAAAAAGGTGAAAAAAAATACAGACAGACTGGAGATGGAGAATGAGAGAAGACAAGAACAAGGGACAGAATCAAAAGGGAACTGCATGTTAAAGAAAAAGAAGAAGAAGAAGAAGTGTGGGAGGAAGAATGAAAGACAGAGAGACCATTTGAGGGGACAGAGGGGAAGGATTAGCCACAGCGACCCTCAGCTATATCAAAAAATGTGTTGCTCATTGTTCTCCCTTTGCCTCCCTCTCTCCTCCTGGATCTCCCTCTTTCTCTCTTTCTCTCCCCCTGTCCTGGCCGTTCAACTCACTCAAGCGTTACCACGCGGGGGGAAGAGAGGGGATTGAGGGATGGAAGGAGGGAGGGAGGGTTGTTTTATCCTCTTCTCTCTGTCTCTGTGGTGCCAGCAGAACAAAAACACCAACTCTACCACTCTGTGTGTGCGTCTGTGTGTGCGTGTGAGTGTGAGGGTGTGTGTTGGCTCATCGTTGCGTGGATATCAATAACCACGCTCGTTTATTCACCAATGATTCAGCTGTGAATAATTTAAATAGTTTTCCATTTGGAAATGGATTGTTTTTCCTTTAGCTGTGTTTAGACTCCAGCTGTGAAAAAGCCCAAAAACTGCAGCACACACACACACGAGGCAGAAATGCACACAAAAAGAAAGACAAGCAAATGCACATTTACAGGAGCGCACATCTTCACGGAAGGGATTACTCTACCATACAGCGGTGGGGAGAGAGGCAGAGACAAACAGAGAGAGCAGCAGGTTTAAGACTGACTGACAGCTTGCATCCACACACACAGCATCCCCCCTTTTCTGCAAGCTGCGGAGCACATTTGCTGTCCTCCCACCCCTGCATCCCCCCATACCCCTTCTGCATGCAAATACATTCATGAAATAGCCATGGTGGACATGAAACGCCTGAATCTGAGAGTGTGTGGGACTGCGAGTGTGTGACTGTGTGTGTGGATCAGTGCCACCCTCTTCTTACCTCTGTGTCACAATGTGAAAGAAAAACAACAGCAGCACCTCAGCCAGGCTCTGAGACACTTGTCATGCGTCTCATTCAGTCATTAAGTTGATGCTGTTGTGTGTCATTAGTTCTAATAAGTGTGTTTTTCAGTAAGGTTCATCACTGATGGGACGGCATTGTGCTCATTCGTACGGGCATTTCCTCCTGTAAAACTAGAAAATCACTCAGAGAGCGCTGACCTCTGCCAAGCATATTGTGATTGTCACTTAACATTTTAGTCCTACTTTAATGTTATACTCCCTTTCAGCAGACTGTCTGCTTACTTATTTGAACTTATTTAACTTATTTGAACTGAGAATGGATGCAAATGTTAATGTTTGGAGTTTACCCCTCTGTCTGCACAACACATTGTAATGTTCAGCAAAAGCCTTTAAGAGGATTCAGCAGTCTGGGTGAAACAAACTCAGTGAATGCAGCAGTAGAAAACAAAAGATGATAACTTGATTGGACTGAACAAGACTTTGATTAAGAATTCAAAAAGGGCCATCATTTGATAAAAAAAAAAAAATGAGAGAATGGTGAAAGACGGGAAGATCACTTTTTCCTGATCAGGTGAGAATAGAAGAGTGGGGACTGCATAGGCCAGTGGGGAGGTTAAGTCGAAGAGTGAAGGTCATCCTTCCACTGCCACGCCAGGAGGGAAGAGATCTGAGATAGACTGGACCAAAGCACAGAGAGGGGGACTAGATAGACAGTTATTTCTCATAGTCAGTGCTAAGCTGCTGGTTTTAGGAATGGAGTTACAGCTTTAAGAAGTCAGACAGCAAACGGATAGGCCGTGTGATGTTTAAAAATTTGATTAGTTTATTACAGATTTCTTACTCTTAAAAAGAAATGAGGGAAAAAAGAAGTTATTGGTTGGAAGCTAAGACAACGGTGTTAGCCATGTCTCTTTAACATCAGGTAGACTCACTTATTTTCTAAATATTATGTTATTTATTACTTTGCACAGTCAGATGGAGTAAGAAGTTGTTATACTACCTCTGTGAGAGCTTTCTTAAAAAATGTATGAGGATGCCTGCTCCTTGGATAGAAACGAGTAGACGATACTAAAGAAGAGGAACCTGATGGTTAAAGGCTCCCATAATGCTTCAGAGGGGGAGCAGTGCTTTTACCTTTTTTTTTACAGTGCATTCATAGGGCAGGCGTACAATAAGGAAATACATTAACCAGCTGAATTTGCCTAATTTGACTGTTTGGTGTGTATATTTTTTCATCTGTCAAACACAGACATGATTTAGAGATGTAAACAGTTTTACAGACGACTGTTTTTGTTTTAGTTTCTTGGAGAATTAATCCACAAGCCTCTCTTCTTTCATCTGCAGGTACTATGAGACGGGCAGTATCCGCCCCGGGGTAATCGGGGGATCCAAACCAAAGGTTGCTACTCCCAAAGTGGTCGACAAGATCGCCGATTACAAACGCCAAAACCCCACCATGTTTGCCTGGGAGATCCGGGACAGGCTCCTCGCCGAGAGGGTGTGTGACAACGACAGTGTCCCCAGTGTCAGCTCCATCAACAGGTACTACAGACTGTGTGTGTGTCTGTCTTAGTATCCACTTAGGCAGGTAGAGCAAAGAGCAATATAATATGGTGTTTGTGTGTGTGTGAGAGAGTGTGTGTGTGTGTGTGTGTGTGTGTGTGTCTGTGCTAAAGTGAAAAAAAAGAATGGTAAAGAGGCCCCAGTCTCCATATGTATGAAGTGGCTGCAGCTCAGTGGTTCAACACGATGGTACAATGACAACCCTTTCCCCCGAGCATAGAGGCAGAAAAAGGGAGGGATAGTGAAATAAGAGAGAGAAGGAGACAGCAAAAGAGGCAGACAAAAGGGAAGGAAGGTGTGCAAGAGCAAGGAAAGCAACAGACACAAAAGCGAAGGAAAAGGAAAGGAAATGAGAGGACAGGGGAGGAGAGGAAAAAGAGGAGAAAAGGAAAAGAAAGAGGAAGAAAAGGCTTGCATGAGCAGCCAAGCAGGAAGTGTGAGGCCCCTCTGCCATGTCAGCCTCCCTTAGCCACTTCACACACACCCACACACACCGCACACACACGCACACAGTTTTTGCTCCCACGATGGTCATGTTCTCTCTGTCACTCAGAATCCTCTCACGCACACACAAACGACCACTTCACACACACTAATATCTCCTCTCTCCCCCTACAGGATCATTCGGACAAAGGTTCAGCAGCCTGGCCAAACGGGCTCAGTGTCGGCTCACAACTTAGGTAGGTCGCTGCTGTAAAAATCCTGTTTCCAACTGTCAAAGCACTTTTACAGAGCAGAGACGATTTCAGAGTCTCTGTGGAGCAAAGCCTTCATGCTATATACTGAACATGAAACATAACAAATAGTGAACCTGAGCACGAAAGAGTAAAGTCCTTTTACCTTAGGGCTCCAAAAGCAAAGAAACTAGTGTGTCAAAAAAAAATTTTTTTATCTTGCAATAGAGAAGAAGAGAGTGATGTCATACAACAAGGCGTCTCTCTAGATTCAAAGAGGGGAAGCTACAAGAAGCATAATCAAATCTCGTTCGTTGATTTGTGAAATCATGGATGTACTGAGGACGGATCTTTATGTGGCTTCAACCTGGAACAGATTTATTTAAAATATAATGCAAGTATCAGTGTAGAAGCTGAATAAAAGATAATCGCTAGAAACGTATTAGAAGCAGACACATTTCTCTGCAGAAAGACTGCACAGAAGTTACGAACAAACCACACTAGGGAGCACAATTTTTGTTGAGTTGGGTCTGACAGCTGTTTTTAACTCAATTTTGGGTGCAGAATCAAAAAGTAATCTCAGATTTGCTCTAACACGTCGAGTTTTTGAACTATGAAAATCTCCAAACATTGACATACAATAAAATATGATAGAAACAGGCATCACTGTAATGTTTGCTTAACACTATTATGTTTTTACAAAGGATATGGCTATTGGAGGAGCTACAGGAGCAGACATGATCTGGAACAAAGGAAATATATACCTATGTAAATAAAACACTAAGATGGGATAGTTTCAAGCTTTGAAAACCAAAATAAAGCATAAAACAAAATAGAGCTTACAATGGTTTGCACATAGTTAGAAGGTTCATACAAAAGCCAGCGCAAATCCTCTTAACTCCTACCATACTAGCTTTTTGTTAGCAGATATTAACCGTACTGACCTATTAGGAGCTGCACACCTCTCACCCCACTGTCTCAATTGTGACTACACAAACAAGTTGCCACTTAGCTGTAGACGAGTTCAATCATGATCAGCTGGAGTGTCTTGCTACAATAAATCAGTGGAATTTTGCTTATCTACAGGGTAAGCTGTGCTAGAAAAAAATCTGACTGCAATTTTGGAATCAGCATGCTAATTTTAGTTTTAATCAGCATAAAAATCTAACTTAACAGCCTTTTTTAAAATTGTTCCCCAGTGTCATCAAAAAAGAATTGAACTGCATGAAGAGCTTTTTATTAAACTCCCCTTGCATTTAAACTAGTAATGATTATGATCATTTATTCGTCTGATAACTTCGTTCAAAGTTTATGTCTACAAACTGGATAGCGACTCAGGCAGATTGGGAAACTTCACCATGATATGAGATCCGTTTGAGCTTCAAAACCCCAAACTCGGTGTTAATCAGTTGATGCACTGAACATTTTTGGGGGAATTTCCCAAGTCAGATGATCGGCTTAAATTAAATTGTCTAGGCTGCTGTTTGATTAATTGTCCATGCTGTTCCTAGCTGGCTTTACATTGGTTGATAAAAGAAACACAGCTGACTGGAACCATAAAAGGCTTTAACTACCTGAAGAGTCCTGTTTGGGATGCATTTCTTTTAGTTGGATTTGGTTATGTTTGAATTTTGATGATTTATATTCATTTATTCCTAATTTTAAAGTTGTTAGGAGTAGTTCTGCCTCAAAATTAGAAAATCACAGGATTCCCTACTGTTGATTTTTTATTTTGTCTTTTAAAGTTGATTTGAATTTTACAAACGAAAAAGAAAAATATAACTATCTTCATGATCTTGAACAGGTTTTGATTGTCCACGTGCAGTTTTTAAACCATGCTACAACCTGAAGCAGTATAACTTTTCCAGCTGTGCCTGAACCATCATTTCCTTCGATGGATATCTCAGAGGACACACAAACAGCCCGTCTCTTCCTCCCTCTTTCTCTCCTCCTCGCTGTGCCCTGCGGTGGATTGTGTCTCGGTGTCTCTCATATCTTCATAATCGCACATTGTCTATTAATCTAAATTAATTTCACACGCACTGCACCCTGACTCCTGCCTTTTACACATATTTAGCACGCACACACACGCGCGCACACATGCATACGCACCTAGATGCACTAAGACACACACACACACACACCAGATTACACAGATAAATGGGTCCCACTCCCAGGCGGAAAATTGAACATTTGGATTTGCAGAATAAAAGCGTTACGTTGTGATAAAAAAAAACGAGTGAAAAGAAAGAGAAAGGAAAATCAGATAATTGAAGTGCTAAATCAAGTGATGGGAAAAGAAAGGATATGCATTCATTATAGTCTCTGTGTCGTTAGAGAGGAAGTAACGACTGGAAGGGACCTTCATCGCCTGCTTTATCTTCTTCCCTTTTTTGTTTTTTATTCCCTTTGCGGTCTCGTCTTTCTGTGTTTGGGGGTCTGCTGGGAGAGAGGATTAGGATGTCTGTCTCCACACCTTTCTGTCCCTCCTGGGATACCGTACTGTCACTCAACCCTCACGTCCGCTTACAGGGGCACAGATAAGGGACCAAGGAATGAGTGACTGTATGTTGAGGTGTGTGCGGGTGTTTGTGTGTGTATGTGTGTGTGTGTGTGTCAGGAGGTTACAGAATGTGTGTGTGTGTGTGTCACTGAAGCGGTGACAAGTATGTCGCTGTGTCGCCCAGCGAGGAACTTGTCTCCTCCAGGGGGAAGATTAGAGGGAGAGACATGAGGAGCAAAACACAGACAGACTCGGGTCCTTTGTGGCTTTTTTTTTTCTTTGAGCTTCAATTTGCTCTGTGTGGCTGAGTAAAGTTTCACAAGATTGAAGAGCATCCATGTTTGGTATCAGCAGAGAAAAGTAGGATTTTCTGTCTGTATTTTAGAGGTCTCATGTTTAGCTGCATAACGACATGTAAGTTTTGCTCTACAAAGGAAAAAATCAAAAACAAAAGCAGATGGTGAACAATACTACAGAAACTGAAACAGGCGAAAAATAAAAAGTTTCAACTGATTTTGACATCATTTTTCTACGTTACTACTAGTTGCAATTGTCTGGCCGATCACCGATCTTTAAAAAGCCTGACCTGCCGATACCGATTTTTATTTATTATTTTTATAACTGACAGCATACACCTTCAATGTTCCAATCTTATTTCATTGAAAATCATTGAAAAATACTTGTGTATCTTTATGTTTTAACTTTAACAACTAGTAAAGTGTCCTGAGTTATAGGTTTGAGAGCAAAAAGCAACAATGGCTGGCTGTCAGACCTTCCTGGAGGTATACAAGATCAGTTTCATGGGCCGATCATCCATCACCCATCACTGATCACCCATCATCGATCTCCCAAAATCAAGGAAATCGGCACCGATGGATTGGTGCATGTCTAGTTACCACTTAAAATAAAAAACTACAGATTGTGACTCACCTTAGTTATCGTTACGGTGTTGGACTAAATGAATTAAAGTGCACAAACCTGCTTCACAACTCATTTTGTGTGTGTGATTCTGGTTGCACACAATATTTCAAATATGTCCTGTTCTTGGAGTCATTACATGTGGTCTAGTTTGAAGCATTTTATCAGAAATAAAGAGCAGAAATTCAGCTTGTAGCCTCAGCTACAGTTGTACAGTTGTAGACGCTGGCTAGACACTGTGTTAAGTGCATGTGATATCCTCTGTTGTGTATTTGAGCTCAAAACCAGGCGCTTTTTCAGAAAAACTTACCTAATGTGAAGAAGTAAAGCTTAAGCTGTTGCTCTTTTGTCTGTCCACTCAATAATAACAAACAGTCCAGCTGGTTTGGTTTATATAACACTATAATTATCATTTAACTTTTGATAAAGAGATAAATCAAAGCTGCTCCATTCATATTTCTTTTTCTATACGGCAAGCAAACCTCCTTTGTTGCTCTTGAGGGATGTCAAGTTTTTGACTTCCATGCAACCTTATGAGGAAACACAAGTAATAGAGTATGAAACATTCTGCCCCCCTCAACCCAAAACGTCACCCCAAGAAAGTTCAGAGGCCTTAAGTGTAACCCAGTCGTCACTATCAGGCTTAAACACATCAAAGAAATGTCACCCACACACACTTGACTCTCAAAATAAAGTGTTTGTTATCTTTTTGTGTCTCTGCAGCGACGTCGGTGGCAGCAACACAAGTTTCAGCGGTGACCAGCGACTCGGCCGGTTCGTCATACTCCATCAGCGGCATTCTGGGTATCAGCTCGGCTGCTGATGTGGGCAAGAGGAAGAGGGACGACGGTAAGCAAAGAGGATCTGTTGGAGGATGTTTTAGAGTGACTGTGCCTCAGTTTAATTGTTGTAGTGTTGAAGGCAGTTTTCAGGTGCTCTTTCATAAATAAACGACAAACACAAACACATAAACACGTTGCATGACGGGCAGACTCTGGACCACCCTGCTCAATCCCAGGTGGAGAGAACTCAACATAAGAAGATCGATGACAGGTGTGTGTGTGGGGTGTGGGATTTCTAAACCAAACATCTTCATTGAGAAGCTGGATTTGTTTACTATCAGAGCTTTACCAGAGAGCTACCTGAGAAGACAGTTTATGTATGCACTATTGATCATCCAGGCTGTCATACTGGATCAATGCTGCATGCATGTTAATGAAGGAGTGTGCACATGTGGGGGCTCCCACTTTAAGAGCTGGATGTACATGTTTGTATATGTGTGCGTGTGTGTGTTGTGTGCATGTGTGCGAGTGTGTGTGTGGTCGTGTCAGTGGCATTAAAAAGCCATCACACAGACAGTTTCCTGCGGTAAATGAGACAGGACCAGATGTCGGAGCGAGGGGGGGTGACAGAACGCCACTGGGGGCTAGTTCTCGCTCTCTCTCACACACAAAAACACACACACATGCACACGTATAGATTCAGATACACTATGGAGTCCTTTTCAAACTGCTGATACATTTTCAAAATAATCCAGGATGCACAGGAATGAATCCCAGATTCACTTTGAGAGCATAAAACTTGAATGGGAATTTGATTTACATTACTGCTCTTGGATAATTTTTATTAATCCTTTCTAAATAAATAAAAACTAAAAAACAGAATCATTTTTTGCAGTACATTAGTATTAAAGTATAGTCTGACACAGAGGGCACAGTGAAAGTAAGAAAGGAATATAGATACAAAAAAAATCACCAAAATGGAGCAAAAGCTTCCGGACAAAAATGTTATCTTGACCAAAAGTGAAGGAAAACAACTAACTGAAAAAACACAGGAGGTCTTTTTTGATAAAAACTGAAGCTGCTCCTTCAAAATAAAGATAATTTGACTTTTTTCAGGATGCAAAAGTCTTCTTTACTTGGTCCTGCACCTGAACAAGAGTTTAACCACTGTTACAGCTCTCTATTACACTTGACCTTTCACGTGTTTACTTTTCTTCCAAGGCTATGCTTTAATTAAAGGAATAATACGACTAATTTCCAGCCACCCCAATCTTTCCCACACTATTATGTGACGTCTGTGTGAACGACTCTGCGGTTGAATCTGCAGCTGAAATACAAGAAGCTCTGAGGAAGAAGAAATAGAAGCTCTGTAATCTAATTAGCTGCATCGTTGTTTCACTTTGTTCTCTTTGTGCATGACATGCCACACCATGTGCTACACGTGTGGTCTGTCTGTTTGTTTTTTACTTTACTCGCTTGCTCGTTTCATAATTCATATCAAATATATTGTATCACTTCACTGAAGCATCCGAAAAGGGTCGGTTCGAAGCATTGTGTCACTGGGCGTCACTTTTTATCTGCAGTGTTTCCGTGGCGGAGGTCTGCGTGGTCGGCTCTGTGGTCTAATTAACAGCATTGCTAATCACAGCTTCCATTAGAGCAGCCCCCGCTGGATAATGACACACACACACAGCAAGGGGCGACGGGGGGAACAGCATGCACTGACACGGACAGACAAACACATGCACACGCACTCACACGTGCACACACACACAGGCATATGCTTTCTGGTATGAACATAAAAACAACCAAATCACTCACTGGCTCGACTGTCACACCACCTCGCTTGTTGACTTGTGGTTAAATCTGTATCTTGTGGCAGGTGAATGTTTGGCAGAGATTGGTCAAAGTGAACCTCACCTGTACTTTCCATGGGGGAAGAAACATATGAAGAAAAGTGTAGAATAAATGCTACAGTGCAGTGGAGTTATGCATGTCTGAACTACTGTAGCTGTTGAGTTAAAAAGGTCCGTTCTTCACTGGAAAAAAATGAAATCTGATCAAGTGTTTTTGTCTTATTTTCGGTACAAAATTCCTTTTTAGACTTAATATGAGCCACTTTCACCTGACCAGTCCAGAAAAAATGTCTCATTTTAAGTTATTTAAAGACAAAAATGAAGTTTAAATTGCTTATAACTAGTAGAAAAAAATCTGCCAATGGAACAAGAGAAAAGTTACTTGTATTAAGACATTATTCTAGTTTTAGGCAAATTTCTCTTGTTCCATTGGTAGATTTTTTTTAACTTGTTACAAGCAATTCAGACCTGATTTTTCTTTTTAAAAAACTTGAAACAAAACATTTTTCTGGGCTGATCAGTTGAATGTGGCTCATATCAAGTATGATTAGACAATTATTTCTTAAAATGAGACAAAAACACTTGATAAGATCTCAGTTTTTTGCAGTGTTTGGTTTTAAAGAATTACAGTGAGGTTGTGTTGTTTCTTCAAGTCAAAGCAGGCAAACGCTACTGTTAAAGAACAGATGAATCCCATCATTTGTTTTGAAGTAAATTTGGGGGCTTTTTATAGCTTTTAATTGATAAGACAGCTGAAGAGGAAGACGTGAAACGTAGGGAAGAGAGAATGGAGGAACGACCTGCGGTGATGGGAATCTGGCAGGGAGTCAAAGTGCTTCTGTAAATCAAAATATAGAGAGTGCTTGCCCAACTACCAAAACACTGTAGTGTGTAGTTCTCACTTAAAAGAAGATTAAATGTGTAGTTTGCATTTCTGTTGGTGTCATAGTATTTTATATGACATTTCTACCATTTTTAACCAATCAAATAATCAGTCCCATTAAATGTCAAATGGTGAAACTACAAAACTTAATGATATGGGTTTTTGTTGTACTGAGCAGGTCAGTTTGCCATAGACATCAATGTTTCCTCTTTCTCATTTCAGTTTTATTTTCACAGTGTAGTAGACTGCTAAAATCATATTTGTAGTGCCTTTTTTGCACGATACTAGATTTTTATGAGAGACATTGGTTACACCACCTGACATTTATCAGTTACACCAACTGGCTACGTCTTTCACCACTAAACATCAGCATTTTTGTGGCCATTTTCTCTGAAGTCATGCTCAGGTTTAGAAGCTTAAATGCTGTTATGTCGTCATACCATTGGGTTTCATTTAATAAGTTGTGTTGATGTAGAATTTAAAGTTGTCATTTTATTAAGAAATAAATAATTAGGGAGAAAACTAAGCTTAAAGCATGTTATAAGGGCCTTAATGGAGGGAAGCAACATATTTGATTACCGCTTCTCTAATATCAGACAAATGTTGCATTTAAACACTTATTATTGATAGTTTGTTTTGACCAAGTCCAAGTAAAGTGTTTTAGATAGGACAGTAAACCTTTGTTATTGTTCTTGTGACACCAAACAGTAATATTAGCCTTCATCCTCTATCTAGCTTACAGTGATATCTAATGTGATGCTAATTTTAGCTTTTCTCTAACAGATGCTTATTGATGATTGAATATTTAGCTTTAACACATTATTACACATTGTCGTTCAGTTGCAGGTTAATTTAGGCGCAGTAAACTGAAAATGCTTTGAATTTATATGACATACTAAGTGGAAAACAGCTGAACGACAGCGTTTAAGCTCCTCAAACTAGCCCCGGTGGCTGTTACCAAACAGGTGGAGTGTAGGTGTTGACTCTTACCACCTCAGATTGGAGTAAATGCTAACTTAACTTATTGAGTGGAATAAGTGTGTTTTTGATTTGTGGTGTCGGATTGTCACATAAAGATGCACCAACTATCGCATCATCGTATCGTTTCTCACTGTGTCTCAACATCATGTCAGAAATATCCCAAACGTGTGTGACTTCAAACTTCAATCTCATCTGTAAATCAAAAGCATAGAAAAAGCAGCTGTTTAAGTTAGCAGCACACAAGAAGGCACGTTCATGTTGACGTGTTTCTGAGTGAGTGTGTGTGTGTGCGTCTGCAGCAGGAGTGTGTGTGTGTGGGGGGGTAAAGCCCTGTGGTGACCTGTGCCCTGAGCCAAGGAGAGGGGAAGTGGGGGGTGACCAGGGGGCAGAATGTAGATGAATGAGAGTGAATGGAAGAACTTGACTTGTGGGGCCAAAAGGGGACTATTGTATCTTAACCTATTCTCCTGCACACAAAGGTTTGTGTGTGTATGCGTGTATGTGTGTGTGTGTGCTGCCTGGGTGTGTGTATCAAACTTGGATTTAAAGTCAAGGAAAGTGAGATAGGACAGAGTGTTTCTTTCCTCGAGTGTATGCAGCATGTTTACAGGAAAATTATTTAAAGTATTGTTAAGGACAGAGAGGGATTTATTTTTACCCAGAATGCAGTGCTGACCCCTCACCCCGTTGTGCATCCACTGTGACATGCAGCAGCTTAGCAGATAAAAGAGGCTGGGAGTGAGCAAAAGATGGAGGATGGAGGAGAAGAGGGAGGCGGGCCCCGCCCTTCACCCTGAGTCTCTCTGTGTGCTTCCTGCCCCCCCCAAAAAAACTTTGATCTGTGGAGTCAACATGGGACACACACTTACATACACACACACACACCAACACACACAAATGCACAAGCCTGGGCGGTGAGGTCAGACTTAGGGCCCTTGTCCCTATCAGTATGATAATCTGTGTCAAGTGCAAAAAGATGCACTGTGGTGTTGTCTACTCACACACACACACACTCACACACACACACACACACACACACACACACACACACACACACAGAAGTAGAACATGCACACACATGCAGGTGCCAAACCATCAAACTCTCAAAGGTATTTGGATTTAATAATTCAGCTTTTCCTGGGTTTTCAAATAAATGGCAAATACAGGCCAAGTCGGAGGGAGAGGGTGATGGAGGGAGAGGGTGATGGAGGGAGAGGGTGATGGAGGGAGAGGGAAAGAGGGAGGGAAAGAGGGAGAGTAAGCGGAAGAGAGAGGAAAAAAGCAGAAAGGAGAGAACAATAAGGGCTCATTGTTTGTTTTGTTCTGCTCTGAAAAAGAGGGAAGAGAAGCGCTTCCCTTCTGAGACAGACTCACAGAGATAGAGGCAGCTGTGCGTGCGTGTGTGTGTGTGTGTGTGTGTGTGTGTGTGTGTGTGTATCAGCGTGTGTGTGAGTGTATCCGACAGTGAATAGGATTTAACCCGTCACGGCAATGAGTTTCTTTACCCATCCATGGATACAATGAGACCAGCCGGATATCAAGCTACCCACCCACACAGACACAGACACACACACACACACACACACACACACACACACACACACACACACACACACACACACACACACTGGTACAGATAAATGAACTATATTGATTATCATAAATAAAGCTTTGTTCTTACTGCCCGATTACAGCAGGGTTCTGTTGTCTCCTTCGTTCTCATTCTTTCTCTGGTCTTTTGTGGATCCTTCGTTGTGACAGGTTGGGTCAGTCTTTCAGAGTGTATTTGTGTGTGTGTGTGTGTGTATATGTGTGTGTGTGTGTGTACGACAGAGAGAAAGCAAAAAGCAATAAGCTGGCTGAAATGGTGCCATCAGAGCTACATGATTGATCAATTGAATTCCATCATGGGGACTGGCCGGTGGGATTAAATGGGTCGCTGTGGGTTACCAGGCTAAAGCATCATACGGGCTTTATCTCCCCCCTGATTGGTCTGTCACCAGAGACCTGGACCATACACTCACTCTGCTCCCAGCATCTGTATATGAGTGTGTGAGGGACTGTCGTCAAGAAAGAGAGATTATGATCAAGCAGTGTGTTTGTGAGAGTGAGTGAAAGAGGTTTTGTGTACCGAGGAGGTAAAACGAGGTTTAGTGGGTTCAGAAGCTCTGTCTGAAAGTGAGAGGCAGTCAGAGACTGTTTGAAGATTCAAGGTCAACAATAAGTCCCAGAAATGAACCCAAGATGATTGTGACCATGTGCTAGTTGCTAGTTCTGGAGTTAGCATATTTGAATTAAGCTAACAGGCATCAGCTACTAAAGGACACATGCAGGTAGGAAATACAGTTAACCAGGTGAAGCTATTGAGCTGTGGTCATTTCAGTCTGAATGTGTTGATCTGGGGCGGCGCTAAAGGTTGCATAGCATGGGTTCATATCCAGCCTGTGGCACCTTTCCCACATGTCACTCTTGTCTTTTTACCTGCTCTATCTGCAGCCCTGTCTTCTCCAGTTCAAGGCTGAAAAACACTCAAAAAATAGCGCTAAAAAGAAAACAATGTGTTAATCTGCATAAAACTGGTGAGCAGCAACATCAACTTTGTGGCTTTCTAAACTTGTTCAGGATATCACACTGAAGCTAATGATAAATGATAAACCAAAACCAGTTTGTGACACACCCTTTTGTCTACCTCGTACCAAAGAACTGATTCAATCACCTGTCTTCTTAATCAAAGCGCAAAAACTCTTTGTTTACATCTTTTCAAAAACGTATTAAGGGAATTCAGTAAAACAACAACACTTTTTTGTAGGAGAAACTGAAAAACTCTTTGATTCATGCACCTTTTCTGGCAACTTTTGGCGTAGTGGTGATGTCTTCTTAGCCTGGGTCAATCAGGGTAAACCCAGTGCTACTACCGTAACACATCTGAAAACAGACCCAACAACAGACTTCTTTTAGTATTCCTCAATTACTTAATCCAAAATGACTTTTCTAGCCAATCAGAACAGAGTATTTCTAACCAGTCACTGAAATTTTGGGCTGGACTAGTCTGATTTCTTTAGATACAGTCAGCTTCACATTGTAGCTGGGGGTGAGGACTCAGGTACTCTTAACTCTGGCAACAAACAAGCTGTTGTATCCTTCAGTGAGTTGTTACCGGTGGTTTAAGGAACAATTATAGAACACTGGAAGAGTAATCAGGCTTACCTAGGTGTAGGTACCTTTCACATCTAAAACGACAGAGAATCAATGCAGGCAGTCAGTATTGGTACACAACAGTACCAATTTTTGGTACTTTTCAGTGTATATGTGGTAATAAATATTAATTTGTTTCATTATAAAATCTCAAAGTTTTTCAGTTTAACACATTTATTCTTCATTATGTAAACTTGCAATTCTGTGTTCATGTCCTGCGTGGGAAATTACCTTCTCTTTCATTCTCTCAGAGTCACAAGAATGTGTTTATGTACTGAAACATTGCACTCTTTGATTTTACGCGAACTGGTACTTCCCTTACGAAAGAAAAATATATGTACCAATATATTTTTTGAAATGTGTTTTAATATACTATTTATATATTATGATATACATGGAATAATATATTTAGGGCACATATACAATATGTTATATATTCATTTAATATATTGCAATATATAGCAAAATATACAAATGATTGCCGCTTTCCATATATTGCAATATATTGGAAAATATAAATACTAAATCTCATATATGGGAATATATTACCTAATATATGACATGTTATTTTCTAATATGCAATATATTTTTCTTTCGTAAGAGATGGTACTACAGACGGATTTCAGTCGCTACCTATAAAAGTACCTAATTCGATATCCATCTCTAACGCTACATCACCAACCTAGTTACATCGCCTCTGATAAATAATCTCACATCTGCTCTAGATATAATGAATTACCTCAACATAAAGCAGCCCTTAAAATTCAGAGTATATATTTTTCTTGTATTTGAACTTGTGATTTGACCCCTAGAAAAATTCTTACACTATTTGGAAAAGAGGAAACTGAAGAGGCTGACTGTAGACATAAACATATTTAGATTTTGGATCCCACAGGCAGCCTGACTCGCCCTGTTGAATGTCTTACAGCTATTTATGGGATGGCGACTGTATCTGTTTAGAAAAAAAGCCCAACTGTCAGGTGTTAAATTGCAGTTTGGGTTTTGTAGAAGAATTTGTCGCTTATAGGTGAAATTTGTGAATGAAAGGGATGAACAGAGTAGAATAAATATTTTGACGTGCTCAGGGTACTTCTTTAAGACTTGGAAAGATGATCCAATTCAACCTGTAAAAATTGGGATTTATCTACTGTATAAAGTTGAGGATGCTAAGTTCATAAACCTTGGCTCTGATGTTCTTTCTGTCTTTCTCTGTCTTTGTTTTCCTCTTTGGGGTCCCCGTCTGCTGCAAATGGATCTATATTCTCAGTCCAAATAAAATATAAATCTGAAGCCCCTTCCCCATCCTTACCTGTCCGTCATATCACTCCCCCTACTCCCAGACCCACACTCGCACACACACTCGCACACACACACCAAACACACAGTGACCCCCAGCACTAAAATAGGCTCTCAGGAGCGGTACGGGGCGATGAATTGGCTCTATAGCCGGGGATTTTCACCCTCATCCCCTTTTTCTCTTTATCTTTCTCTCTCGTTCTCTCTTTCTAATCATTTGTGGGCTGCGACTCTTCAGAGTTCTTATAATTGTCTCGTTCAGTCCCTCAGCCTCGCAATAACTGCAGGATACGAGGGCTCACAGTCTAATACTGATACCACAGCCATATATATATTTGTGTGTCTGTGTGTGTATGGGTGTAATGACAAGAGGGATGGAGGAGCGCGAAAATATGAGAGGCAGGAGTGTACTTTCGAGAGATCAAGGAGAGACAGCGTCTGTTTGGTAATGGATTGCATTTCTATAGCGTTTTCTCTGAGTCTCCACAATCTATGAAGACCCTTAGTCCTAAATCAGCTCAGCTGGGTTCACCTGAGTCCACACTTCTCTCAAACTCCTCTCTCCACATCTGCCTCGGTGATTTGTTTCATTAACTTCTTTTCTTCTTCATCATCTTTTCCTGGTTCATCACACTCACACCTTTCTCTTGTCTTTATGCAGGTTTGCAGGAGTCACCGCTGGCCAACGGGCACGGCCACAGTGGGCGGGACTTCCTCAGGAAGCAGATGAGAGGGGAGCTGTTCTCGCCGCAGCAGATCGAGGTATTGGACCGCCTGTTTGACAGACAGCCTCCCTGTCCAATCCAATCCAGCTCTGACCTCTATGTGAGCCCTGACTCTGGCAAGGTAAGGGCGTGGCACCGTGCAGGCTCTGGGCTTAGGCTGAGTGTGGGGACAGGTCAAGGGTCAGTGAGATTGTAACAAGCTGTTGTGTATTTTAAAGGCAGAGTAAAACGCCAGGAGAGCTTTTGGGAAATGAGCTGCTATTGGAGAGTCTCCAGCAAGGTCACGTAGTCCTTTAATTCAGGGGAAATGTTTCTGTGTTCCTAAACACTGCTGTGTATGCTTTTACTCTGTAGTGATGCAGGTTTTTTTTGTAATTTCTAAAAGCATCTACCAGTCCTCAATAGGCTGGGAATTAAAGCTGATTTTGTCCTTTGGAATCAGGTACTTGATTCAGGCCATGTCCACACATAGCTGGGTATCTGGAAAACCACATGTATTTTTATATGTTTACGCCTGTGTTTTTGGACTGTTTATTTGTGACAAAAGTACTTGTTTGCAAATACACATGTTGTCACCAACACAAATTCCTATGTGTTAATTTATACAAATGGCAAATAAAGGAATCTGAATCTGAGAGTCATCCACAGGAAACCGCTGTTTTACATTACAAAAAACAATGTTTTCTGAAAACTCAAGCCAGTGTGAAGATTTTGGAAAACTCTGGTTTCTTGGTTTTGTGTAAATCACGGGAAACAGAGTCTTTTGGTTCCCAAACATCACAGGTGGATGACGGGGCTCATTCTGATTGGCTGATAAGGGTTTTATGTCTTAAAAACATTGCCAAATATGGGTTTGGCATGCTTTGAGTTACACTTCTCAGCAGATTTCCCGCTGCGTGTGGACAAAAATATTTTCAAAAACAAATGAAGAGGCGATATTCATTTTTTTAAAAATACCCAGCTATGTGTGTACAGGGCCTTAGAATCACTTGGACTTTGTTTTGTTTGGCGGCCCTCGTCATGTCGTTTATTTCTGGCATGTAGGAGATTTTGGTTGGCTGTCAACATGCCTGTCTCAAACTTTATTCCAATTTTTTCCAATATGATAAGTGAGGTTTGAGCACAAAATTTGCAAGTGGTGGTCATGCACCATAAAAGATCCATCATCTACAAACAAGTACAGTATGAGTCACCTTTCTTTCACTGAATCAGTTTTCACAGATGCTAAATACATTCCTAAATTATCACCTGAAAGCTCAACATGAAATGAAACAAACAAGGGAATCAAACTGAGCTTCATCTAAAGACGTTTGGATATTATCCAGGATCAGAAGGGTATCCAGGAGGGTGAATGTAGATCTGTAACACTGCAGCTCTGGAAACAGTAAGGACTTTCTGTTTGACCTTATATGTTTTTCATTGTTTATTTAATTCTCAGTTTGTGGTGAAAAAGAAACTTAATGAGGATAATAAACATCCATTATAGATCCTGACAAAGGGTAGTTTCTTATTCTGTCTCTCTTACTGCTGTTGTCCAAAGAAATGCTTGTCTCTGCTTTTAGCTAAAAGCCTGTCCTGCCTGCTATGCCTTGCCATGCCATGTCAATCTTAAAAAGTTTGCCAAATTGTCAAATTGATATCGAACTCCAAATTGTGTTTTGTTCGATCATCACATCCTCGCTGATTTCATTTTTCTGCTCTGTCATACTGTGTGCCCTGAAAGCGTTAGCATGCAGCCGTGTTTCCCTGTCAGTGCGACAGTCTGCTGCGAGTTTCTGAGCTCTGATGGATGTTGTGATGTCTGCAGCAGAGATCCAGTCAGGCCTGGCCTATTGATGTTTCTATAATCTAGATACACTGCAGGGGTTAATGAGCATATTGACCCGGCTCTCATTATGACCTCACTTCCTGCTGCTCAGGGACAGCGATGAAGCCGTGCGTATGCTGATGCATCTTGGGAATGTGCTGCATAAGTGTGTGGTGTTTGCATGTGAATGAAAAGAAGATGGAAAAACAAGTCTGTCTGTGTCTTGATGCTGCATCTAAATTGACCTCCCGCCCTTTTGCTGCAGGAAGTTAATGTAATTCTGAGTGGAATGGACAGGTGTAAGTAGTACACTGAATAACAAAACAACAACAAGCTAGCATTTGTATTCTCTTCTTCACTAACCTCTCATTTGCAGCTCTCCGGTCAAAATTAAGGAAATGCTTTTCCAGTATCTCAAAATGACACTTTAGTTTCCGTAACCTTTAAGATAACGCTAACTTGGGCTTTCTTTATTCAGTAAGTGTCAAGGGCAGGAGGATAAACACACACAGGAGGAGTGGAAGTATATGGAGTTACATGAAGGCTACAGCCTTAGACCTTTAGGGCACAGTTTAGCTTTTTAGCTCTTTCTCTTCCGTGTGACCGACATGGCGACTTGGAGTGGCACAGGGCGAGAGGTCGACAGGGATTGGCTCTAGTACCTCTATAGACTACGACTCAAGACTATAATACCCATGATTCATAGGTCAGTGTCCTCACTGAGCCCGGTCAAGCCGCTGGGGTCTGGGGATAGGAGGCTTTAGACTGTGGGTCGCCCTGGGGTCAAACTGGAGCTGCATTGTGATTAGAAAGAGGCACACACACACAAAAATCTACATCACTATCTGTCCCTCTACCTCCGCTCACTGCGCTCGTCCTGTCTGGTCGACCACCCCCCTCTTTCCCCAGCGTGCATTTCCCAGAGGGAATGATTGACAGTCATACCCTTAACGTTGACACACTGACAGCTACAGCTCAGCCTCTTTGGTATGTGGGCTGAGGTGTCTTTGTGTGTCTGTGTTTGTGTTTGTGTGTAAGGTCAGGCTGGTGGGGCTATGGTCAAGGAGGGTCACACCGTGTTGTGGCTGACATTCCTAAATGAAGCCTTGGACCTGCTGTTGGCTGTGGTGCCTCCGCAGCTGTGTGTGTTTGTGTGTGTGTGTGTGTGTGTTTGTGTGTGTGTGTGTGTGTGTGTGTGTGTGTGTGTGTGTGTGTGTGTGTGTGTGTGTGTGTGTGTGTGTGTGTGTGTGTTTGTGTGTGTGTGTGTGTGTGTGTGTGTGTGTGTTTGTGTGTGTGTGTGTGTGTGTGTGTGTGTGTGTGTGTGTGTGTGAGTTAGAATTAAAATGTGTGTATTTTTGAAAGAAAGAGAAAAAGGGTGGCTCATGAGCAAAGGTGCAAGTGGCTCAATTTCATGTGCCAATCGTATATTACAATGCTATACTAATATACTGTAATTTCAGTAGTTATTTCCAGCTTCTCATTATCTTTCAGCTTTCTGGCAGTGAAAGACGAGCCTCATTCATTATTTCTTTGTTCGTTCTCACTGGAACAGATAAAAAAAGTAAAATTGCTCACGTTCCTCACAAGCAAATCTTATTTTATCTGTCACTAGTTGTTACTCTTCTATCCTGTTTGTCTCAGACCTTTTCTTTATCTCTCCACACTAACAAGCCATCCTTTTATCTCATCTCCCTCTACGGCTCTTGTTCCCTCTCTCCCTGTAGTCTATTAAGTCCCACTATTAATTTGTGTGTGCGTGCTCAAATGTGTGTCTGCATGTGTGCCTGTCAGAGAGAGTTCATTTGAATTTCCCTTCAATCACTTCCTATTACCCAGGTGATAAATCAGCAGGGCTGATGGAGCCCTCACCCATCCGTGCTGCTCTGGGTCCAAATGCCCAATCCAGCACCAAACAGTCTGACTACACTGAGCTGAAGAGACAAAAAATGAAAATCTTTATTATCCTAGACGTCCTAAAGAAAATTAGATAACTAAAAAGATCAAATCTCTTGATGGGTGCAGTCAAAGGGCGCTGACTTTTTCATGGTGCATACTTTTCCTCATGGATGCATTTTTACATTTAATCATCTCTGTTTCATAATATTCTCTTTGCAAACTAATACAAATGGGTAAATCCCATAACTGCAATGTCGGAGACACAGTAAGGCAGTAGCTAATGTGTAACTATAGCTGTGAATCTCTGAATACATCCCAACTATCCAAGCTCAGCCTGAGTTCATCTTACATCTCCAGACTGATTCACAAAGAGTTAAATTCATCTTGATATTTTTACCAGGTGTGAAAGAAAATGCTTTTACTGCTCGGAGTAACAAGAGATCTTATTTGATGAAGGCTGCTCAGCTGGTTAGCTGCTTCACACTCCTATGAGGCTTTAGTTCAACAGAATACAAACACATTTTTTAAGCCATGATCAAGTTTCCAATAGTCAACATTTCAAACAACCCCAACCCTTTAAATTCATTTTTTACTGACAGGTTAGATAATTCAGACCCCTGCAAATCATTTGCAGCTAGGGTTTCAACATTTCAGGAATATTCAACATTGGAAACTTTCCAAAGGAAGGTTTTGGAAATTAGCAGAAATTTGGGGGTTTGTTTATATTTATATAACATTTTGGTTTGTTATAAGCAGACATGCATGCAAACATGACTAATGCAAAAAAAAAAAAAAAAAAAAAAACACATTATAAATGAATCTTCTGGGAATTTTCAAGAATTTAACTGTCTGACATTTGTCATAGCCAGCCTCTACAAATTATACACACTTTGATGAGTATTTATGAATTTAACTTTAATTTGCCCTTTACTCAGTTAACCAAATCATCAAGTATGTTGCCCACAGTACAATCATCAAGGCTTACCTTGACAGGACTTCAAGACTCCAAATCCTGAAATGTGGTCTCAGTGGAAATGCTATAGGCTAGTGAAGTAGTGACTAACAATGATCAAATGTGCTTGGAGTTGTTTGCACATGTGATTCATGGTACACAGTTTAATTTACATTAAATTATGTTGTTTCAACTAAGACCAGTTTTGCAAACCTCTTTCAGGTTGATCACAAAAAAAATCCCAAATTTCCCTTGTTTTTTAATTATAGAAAAACTCATTTAAGTTGATGGTAAAAAAAAAAAAAAACCTTGAAAATTTGTAATGTTCCTGAGTTAAAATTCCCTTGGAAATTTTTAGGAAACTTTCCTGAAATGTACCTGAAGTGTTCACCCTTTTTCAACCCTAGTTGCAGCCATCTTTGATGTTTATAAAATGCCCTAATCACATTCTCACTTTTAGTCACTGTGTCAAAAAACCCTATAATGCAAGTAGTTTCAGCTCTTAGCATTTGCTAGTCTTAAACAAAAACATTGTATGATGTTACTCAGTGCAACAATCTTCCTTTTTATTATGTTTCTGTCCTGTTTGGGTTACTGTGGAGTGCCATGGAGCGGAAGCAGACAGAATATCTACATCAGTCATGAAGTTTTCAGCTCATTTGTTAGAATTTACTAGCATTGATCCACTATTACATTTCAAACTTAGAAAACAGCCAGTTTTGCCCAAGTTGGCTGTATTTAAGCTTCAGAGGTGTATCTTTTTTTTGCATTACTTTCTGACCCTTTCAGCTGATATCTTTGTACCCAGTTTTGCCCATCACCTCACAGTTTTTTGAGCTGCCCCTTAAATATCTTTGTTTTTTTATCTTCTTCTTTTTTTGTCTCAATTTGTGTTTAGTTTTAGTTATAACCTTTTCAATCAGTGTCATGACGTAGTCCAAAAAGGTTTAACTAGTCTGACAGTTTGTGGTTGATACATGTAATGGTAAAAAGAAAACATTGGTCGCTGTTATAATGTGTCATGGCACTTCTCTGCAGTAACCATCAACAGCCTTTTTAATTCATAAATTAGAAATCTGAGCCCAAGTTTCCATTCAAAATTCATAAACTTCTGCAGCCTCTCCGCAGAGTTGAGGTCTATCTGGCCTGTCAGGAAATAAATATCCTCCCCACTGCTGCCACGCTCAGTTTGAGCGCAGATGAATTCCTTCCCTGCAATCCCTGTCTCGGTTTGTGGGCCTCTGAGGGAATTGTATTTGTTTATAGTGAAGCCTTTTTCCATCAGGAGTACACAAGACAATGTGGAGAGAGGGAGAGAGACGGATGGAGAAACCCAGAGCTATTTGGGGAATGGAGAAAAGGGGAAATACTATTATGCAAATGGTGCAAGCCATCGGAGCAGGTCCGCGTGTGGGTGTGTGAATGTGTGTGTGTATGTCAGAGGGCCGATTAAGGCTCATCTGTTATTGATGTGAAATTTGGACCAAACTATTACCTTCACAAATGTGAGTCAGTGGTCCAACCTGCCATGTGTAAGTGGGAGAGTGAGGGGGTGGGTGGAAATCAACCAATAAGATATTTTGTGTTCCAAACTGTGTAACAAAACATGGATTACCACGCCATGTGTCCCACCAGCGTGCTCTGCATGTTTGGGTTTTGACGATCTCGTCACTCTCTGTGTATGTTTCACACTGTAGAGCCCTGACAAATATGAACCTCTTGAGACGTGAGCTTTTGTCTGGTGTGCAATTTTTAATTCACATTGCTATTTGGGATCAGTATGGCCTAATAAGTATAATAACTAAACTTGGTATTTGTACAGGAAGTTGGATTATTTGTGTCATGATTTCTCTATTGGTTGTTGGTTATTAGTGTTATTGAACTAAGATATGTTGTGGGGTTTTTTTTACTAAAATTGGTGTAATGCCGTGATTTCACCAAAAGATGATGTTGGCAGTTTCCCTAAATGTGACTAATAGGTCAAAGTTTTAAAAATGAAGTATCGTGGGTCTGAGAAGCAGAAATGTAATGTCCACATATGTGGACGTTTAAGAGGTTAAAGAGTCATCAGAGCCACAAATGTTTCAAGTTTAAATCAAAATGACCTGAAGTATACTACTCTGGTTTTTAGTTTCGGAAGGCGGAGCTACAGATGATGATTTGTTAAAAATGTACAAAATAAACTATGGGTAGATCATAAAATTTTAGTTATTTTGTTTACCATATCACAACAGAAACATTGTATTTGATTTTTAATCTTACGCCAAAAGTTATATCGTTTATTTTAAAAAATCTGGAAGGGATTGACTTTTTATTTTTACAGCTGATGGAAAAAACACTTCCATATAACCCAAATATGGTTAAAAAAGGTAATTAGTTGTTTATATGGGCTTTAACAAATTTGTAGAAGTAAACAACTCTTTAAATACTAGAAGTGACAAGATTTACCGTTGTTTCTTTCTCATCACTTTACTTTTAAATCACAGACCGTCTTATGTTAGTGTTGTTGTGTTGTAGTTGAAATGCTGACTCACTCCAGTAGATGGCGGTAATTCACTGAAATCTGCCACTCGCATTGAAGAACAGCGTTAGCGCAGTGCATTGTGGGAAACAGTATTCCAGGTAGACTGGTCCATTGCATACAAAGAAATTTTCCTGGATCAGTAGGATATCTACAGATTTTTGGCATACTGCAAATTTTGCAAGTTTTCGCATACTACCTACTACATACTAAATTTTGGCCAAATAGTAGGTACTGCTGGTGTAGTATGTGGTTTGGAGAACAGCCTCAGTCACTTCACTCGTCAGTTTCTGAAAGCCATTACGCAGCCCAAAGATGGAGCTCACAGAGGTGATGTAAGGTTCCTCGAGTAGACTTTTTGCACCTCTTTTGGATTTAGTTTCCTACCCAAAGATTGTCGCTTGGTTGCTCCTCATTATTTCTCCTCCTGCATTCAGTTATTCACCCGCTTCTCTCCTGATCTCCTACTCAAATCCATGTCTTCCTGTCATCTCGTCTCTTTTGTCGCTTCAGCACTCTCTGCCTGTGACTTCCTGCCCCAGGTCAGCGTCCCACTCCATCTTTTCTTTCAATCCTCCACCCTAACCCTGTGTACAACTCCCCCATCACCACCACCACCACCTCCTCTACCACCACCCCCAAACCTCAACCCTTCCAAGGCAGCTGCGTCCCCCCTCTTTGATGAAGGCTGATGGCGCCTTATGAGTGCTGGAATTGACAACATTTACGGGGCCGAATGAGAATGATCCATCTTCCTTAGCGGGCCTGTCACCCCACTGGCCAAACTTCATCATGGCCAATTACCACGGCAGACCCCGTCTTCTCTGCCGTCGCTGCTGCCTGGCCCCCATCTACATGGAAACATGGACACATTAGACACCATTAGAATAAGCCAAGGGAGGGAGGAGGGGCTGCAGGGAGGGCGTGTTTGATTGGGTGGAAAAAAACTACAGGTGTGATGTGTGAGGAGACAAAAGACAGCTTCAAAACGTGTCTGAAGTGTAAAGAGAGGTAGAAGTGTGTGTGAGTGTGTGTGTGTTTGTGAGTGTGTATGTGTAAACTGTACAGGGTAAGCTCTTATTTGGCAGGTCACAGTCCAGTGGTTGTGTTGTGTGTTGACGAGCACAGGGGTGTTTAAGAGGTCAGTGAGCACAAACACACGCTTACACTTACACTTCCGCACCAACACACACAGACGCAGCAGCATTAAAAGGGTCATTGCGAAACTCTCACCTCATCATTGAAAGGAAATTCTGATTGCTGTCATTAGTGTGTACACTCACACACACACACACACACACACACACACACACACACACACACACACACACACAATTGCATGGACTAGCACTAACAGGAAAATAGAGGAGGATTCAATTCGTGCAGAAAAGTGAGATTTTTCAGCTCAGTTTTCGCGCAGTGATGTCTCCATGATATATAAAACTAAATAAATGAGTAATTTGATTCCTGTGATATTATTAAGTCTCAAATAATTGTAAATATATATATGTATATATATATATATATATATATGTATGTATGTGTGTATATATATATATATATATATATATATAGATAGATAGATAGATAGATAGATAGATAGATAGATATAGATATAGATGTAGATATAGATATAGATATATATATCATGGAGGTAAAAAATACTGCTCTGCTTTACTTCATGAGCATAAAAAAAAAACTATAAAATCCACAAAGACACAGATAGTCAGCAGTGGACAGGTCATTCATTCATCATGAGGGAAGCGATCCTGAAAACAGTGGTTAATCTATATCAAGGTGGTCATCATCTTCACTGCCATCTCTACACACACACATCAGCACCCTCACACACACACACGTCTGCTGTAGAGATGAGGATGGATGGGTCATGGCTCTGTGCTGGGGTCAGTCGGAGGTGAGGGGACTGTTTCCATTATCCATCCATCCATCTGTCTGTTTTTTAGGGGAGCGTGCACCTCACCTTGTATTTAAAACTTGGATCCAAAGGCCATTGTATTTATTTGGAACAAAATAAATTGTTTTTTTGTCTATTAACTAATAAATTAGTTATCTATTTCCAGGGAGTGTTTTCTGATGTGGTTTTCATTTTTCAGATCTCTAACACCATGGGTGTTTTCTCGCGACTTACAAAATTTAGAAAACCATGTGTAGCAATAAGTCAATTAAAATAAATATAGCAAGATGCATAAACAGACATTAACATATGATTAACCTTTAATTTAAGACTGCTTTATCTTTGTGTAGCATTTTTATTTGTGCTGTGGTCAAGGCCTTTCAACCTCGACTCTTTCAAGTTTCCAGAAGATCTGCCCGAGATTCAGCCCTGAGAACGATAACAACTAGATATTGCTTTGTCACTGCAATTTCCACCTTTCTATATGTTTTTTATTTCTGAGTGCAAGTGTGTGTGCAAGTGTGTGTGTGTGTGTGTGTGTGTGTTCAGAGCACTGGGAGATTGTGTGAATGTGAGTTGAGATGATCACAGTTCTTATTGTTGTGTGTATCTGGGGAGAACAAGAGGCTTCGTGTTAGCTGTGGTCTATATGATGCCACTAGGTGTGTTTGTGTGTGTGTGGAGTAAGTGTATAATGTGTTTTTTTTGACTGTGTGTGTGTGTGTGTGTGTGTGTGTGTGTGTGTGTGTGTGTGTGAGGATGAGAGAAACACAGAGAAAAAGCGAGAGAGTTGATCCTGTGGTTATAGACTTTAGACTCGGTTGTACAGTAAATCCCTGTCTTTGTAAACAGATCAATAAACTCTCCACTGTAGGTTCCTGTACGTGTGTGTGTGTGTGTGTGTGTGTGTGTGTGTGTGTGTGTGTGTGTGCTCTCACTAAAGCCTTGCTGCTCTTTGCGATGAGGCAGCATGTTGAATTGATCACAGCTGTAATCAGCATCCACCCGTCCACTTTATTCATGTCGTTTCTAACAGAAAATGATTTCTTCTCCTTTTCTTCCCCCCTCTCATGTACCCTCTCCTCACTTCCCGACCCGGATCAGACGTCAGACTACTCAGCCATGGCCTCACTAGCTGGGGGACTGGACGAGATGAAGAACAGTTTGGCCAATCCTGGTTCGGGGGCGGAGTTAGGAGCCAGTGTGTCCGGTCCACAGTCCTATTCACTTGTTCCAGGTAAGAAAGACATCTCGTCTGAACTCCAGCTCCAAAAAACACAGGCTGATACCTTGTTTGAGCCTAAAATGTGAACTTGCGCTCTAAAGCTCCTGGGGGGAAGTTTTGATTTGTGTTCATTTAAGATTTTGACTTTTGCATGTTCAAAAAAACTCATCCTGCAGTATTTAAAGAGATAAACGTATCGCTCATTAACAATCTTAACTCTGTGGCAGAAGTTCATTACATTAAAAGAACAACTTCACATACACAGAGAATACTCCCTCTGATGGTCTTTTGGCCATAAAACACAAATCATCCTGGATGATTTCAGTCTCTATCAGGAGTAAGGATGGGTACTGAATTAGGTACTTTTAAAGGTATCGATTCACATAAAATCAAACGGTGCCATGTTTAGGTACCCAAACGCATCCTTGTGATTGTGAGTGTGTGGTAAAAGTGGCACGCTTCCATGCTGGATATACACACAGCAGTACAAGTTTATTCACTAAGAAATAAATATGTTGAATCTTAAAAACTTTGAGTTTTTTTTTCAAAACTAATTAATGTATTAACACACACAAAAGTACTGCAAATTGGTACCGTTTGGTACCAATACCGATTCCCAGGTACCGAGCATTGGATCTATATTATTTCGAATGTAAAAGGTACCCATGCCTAACCAGGGGCATTATTCGAAAAAAAACAAAAAAACAGAAAAATAAATTTACAATGTGTTGATATTGTTTTCTTACAGTGCTGAGGTGATTTTGGTGATTTTGTCTCTTTTAGGAGTTTAAATTTACTGTGCATTAATTTTGTTTCACAAATCAAGATTTCACTAGATATCAACATACAGCCGCCAGTTTATTGTGGAGAAAAACTTTGCCTGCCTGCAAATAATTTTTTTTTCTCAGGGGACAAAAAAGTTGAAGTTTTAAGTTTGAAGTCTTGCTGTTTAGGTTGTGCAACCTATGAGGCTGGCCCAGGAGCCAGTGACCCTGTTTGCTCCACTATCCACTGGGCTGTCTTCTTTAAATAAAGGCATGAAAGGCCAGAAAGTATAGCTTTAAAACAACAACACCAAAAAAGGTTGAATAAATTAGATACAGAGCCATGAGTCAAAATTTAAACTAGAAAGTTCAAATTATGTGATGCACACTCATAAATGTGGGATAAAAGATTTTTAAAAAAGTTAAAATTATGGGAAAAAAAAGATTGTTTTGTGAGTTGATAAAAATGGGTGATGACATAAAAGCTTCAAATTAAAAAGAAGAAATTCAAAATTACAATAGTGTCCCATAATCACACATCTTTACGCCAGAGTTTGGCCTTTTTTTCTTCTGTATCTTGTTACTTACTTGCTCTGACTTAAGATTTAGACATCTGAGACATTTGAGTAATTTCTCTTTTTATCAAGCAGTGTCTTCCCTTCCTTTTTTCTTTCTCTGGATGATTTCACTCTCTAAATACTGCTGTGAATTTTGCTTCCAAATATCATCTCATGCTGAGCAATAATACCTGATAAATCCTCTGGAAATCACGTCTACAGCACGGGCCTGACCTTAGTATGACTTTAGAAAAATACCGTGATCAGTATTCACCACACAGTGACACAGCTAAATGCCTTTTAAGTCTACCTCAGCAGTGAAGGAGGCTACACAGATCCTAAGTGATCCTGTTTAAAGAGCTCAGTGCTTCAGATCTCAGGAGAGGGAGCAGCCCAGAGCAGAGGAGGAGGAGGAGGAGAAAGGTGGATGAGGAGAGAAAAAGTAGGAGTCTCATCTCCTCCGTCTCCATTCGAGGGCTTTCCAGAGAGGCAGCGGTTAATTAAGAGCAGACCAGGGAGCACTTGGACAAGGCTACCACGCTCCCATCTGTAATGAGAGGAATCATAGGGCTGGGATTTTGGGATATCTGGGAAGGGCTCTTTTTTTAGTCGACTGAGGAATATTACCTGCTCAAGTCAGGAGAGAAAGACACGGACAGAGAGGAAAAGAGAGGGAGAGACAATTTCCATTTCTGCTTATGCATGCAAACACACACATTCATATTCACACACACCTTCAGAATATTATGCATGCATTTCCTTGCCTGTCTCTTCCCTCAGAATAGAGCTCCCTCTAGGGGATCAGATGTCTGTGTGTTTGACGCAATGTTATTACTTTCCTAAAGAGTAGATACTCAACATTTAAACATTCAATTTTCCTTTCTGAGGCTTTTCCAAATCTGCAGGGCATTTTCATTTTCCCCTGATCTCCACACCTAGTGGAGTCCAAAGGGACACGCAGCGCATGGTGGAATCCCTCCATGTTTGACATTTGTTGCTCTGATAGCTGTTTTATACCGAGGAGTTAGAGTAAAAGAGGAAGAGAGCCAGAGGAAGCGTGTTCATCTGCTGCTGCCAGCGAGCGTGGAGGAGACTTGTACTTGCTGTTGACCTCTACGGCAGAGCTGTGGAGAGCAGATACGTCAACACAACTGGCATGCATAAACACAAATACACTGCATGCACAGACACAGAAACACACTCGCACACCTCTGAGGATCTGGCCCTGTCTGCCCCCTCTAAGTTGGGCTGTAGAGAGTCCATCTCTGCTCTCCTCCCTCCCTCCCTCCGTGCCCTGTGCACTGACCCTGAGCGGATGAGTAGCCCGTCTGCACTAATGCCTCGCTGTCGCGTCAAACACCGAGAAAAACTTTACTACACTGAGACGGGAGAGGGGAGGCGGAGAGGGACAGAGGGGGCTGCGCGGAGGAGAGAAGAGAGCTATGAGAGAGAAACAGAGGCAGGGAGGCAGATATTAAACGCAGAGGTCAGAAATATGAGGAGGAGATGTTGGAATCTCAGTTGATTTGTAACCATGTATTTCTTCTTTAATTTTTCCCTTCCTTTCTGAGGTCCACTGCTTCTCTGATATCATTGCCACATCTAGGGCTGCAACAAGCGATTACTCTGACGATTATATTTACGATTAATCAATGAATCTGGGAAAAAAAGAATGAGAATACATAAAAGTAAAATTTGCAAAACCAAACATGCATTGTTATTTTAGTTGATTATAGTTGTTTGCTTAAAGATACACACAAAGAAACTATTCATATGAAAATAGTTTAAACTGACCAGATGCTACATGACATGAATGTACTTTCACTTAGAGAATCATCAGTATGAGCAAAATAATAGAAAATGTATATTGTTATTTCATCAGATTAAGAACTTAGTGGGCCAAAAAGGCAAATAAATAAAAATGTGTCCTCAATCTTTTCATCTGCAGTTTCATCTTTGCATCTCAAACAGTTTACCTCCTCTGCCCCACCACTATCTGTAGCAGCAAATGCTAATGCTAACGTTAGTTTAATGAACTCCTTGTGGTTTTCAAACGGGGTGACAATTTCATAAAAAGACAAAAGGAGTCCTAAAAAGAAATACCATACATTTCACAAAATATGAAAGGAGTATATGTGGGATTCTGTAGCTCCTCGCCTCGTTGTTGAGCTCCCCGGTTCGTCACCAATGAGCCCAGCATGTTTTTGTTATAAGTGCTGGATCGTTGCAGTCGTACTCCCGTGCCATGCAAGGTCATTTTTGCAAATGTTGCAATCAACACGCTGCATGCTTTTACTCAGCTTGAAATACTCCCAAACTCTGGAATTTTTTGGACACATGGCTTTCTCCGGCTTTGCCATTATTTGCATGTTTACTTGTTTCCCCTCACTTGCCGGCTCGGCTTCTCCTCCGCCATGCTGATCTGTTTGTATGTGACGCGTACAGCCCATAGACTGTGTAAAACATGAATGTAGTCTCGCCGACGTCACCCGTCTGTTTCTGAAACGGAAAATGAAGCACATCGGCTATAGCGGCCATATTGGTAGTGGCAAGGGCTTCGCCTAAAGCCATAGGGCGCCGGCCGTCATGTGACCGTCAGCTGTGCCTCTTATTGGGGGGCTTGCGATCTTAATATCCTCCAAACAGCCGCGTTAGAAAAAAAATCAACCCCCGTACAGTGGGTGCCGGTAGTAAAATTAGCGACTTAGACAGGAGACGTTTTTTGAACCAGGCTGTAAATAGGTTAATTTCTGCTTTGAAAACAGCTTTTTTTTGGCTTGGTGTGTATGTGACTTCCGCTACTTCCGGAGCCAGCCTCAAGCGAACACTCAAGAAACAGCAGATTTTAGCACTTCCGTATTATCTCAAATTCTCAGACCGGGGGTTGCCGCTTGATACAGCCCCACAGCCCAGGTAATCCACACTCCAGTAAAGTAGGTGGCAGTTTTGACCTTTAGCTAGTTACCAACTGCTAAATAATTCAACTAAAGGGAAGAAGACAAATCATCTGAAGACAAACTGATACAGTAATGCCGCAGCACAGTGCATTGATTATGGAAAAATGTTGTTGATGCTTTTATTAATCGATTTTTATCCATTAGTTGTTGCAGTCCGAGCCATATCCCTTGTTTTTCCTCCTGTTTATTTTTAAAGGTTAAACAAACAGTAAGTTTTGGATGGGCAAAGCATAACAACAGATATTTTTACCATCTCTCTGGCTGTCAGATTGTCAGTCAGTTGATGTGCTCCTAAGGTCTCAATTGCAATATTCTTGACCCACTGACATAGAGTTGTTGGTCTTCATGGGATTTATCCTAATAGTTTTTGTTACCTCAGTTATTCCTGGCTTGGTCTACGTGTCTCACACCCTTGTTGATGATTTGATGTTGACCATCAATCATTTTTTTGGGATGATCTCTCAATCACATGGTTTTCAGTGACTGCACATCTGTCTGTTGAGGAACTAACAACCAGATACTGATGCTTTTCAAGCTGAGTATCAGCCACTGAATACAGTTAGTTAATCCTTTAAAACAAATGCAACTCCAAAGAAAAGCACATTTTTTGTATGGTCTAAGGACAGTGTTCGTTGTAGAGGAGTTGAAAAGCAGCAATGCAGCAGCTCCATTCAAAGTTTTGTCAGTGTTAGACTCTTTTTGTTCTTAGTTTGGACCGAGGACTCAATAAACAGTCAGCTGTTGAAACGGCTCCATGCGTGGCATCCCTGATCAACCGCTATTTGTGACACCTAATTAATGTTTGAATGTCAAATGTCCAACCCCTACGTTTGTTTAACACTCATGAATATAATTCCTATTCACATGGCTTTTTAGCTCCCTGGGAAACTAATGATAATGATATTTCAGCTGTCTCTTAAAAATCAAATCTGTTATTTGGCATTCAATGACATTTTTTAATGATGTAACAGAGAATAATATCCATGATAATACGAGAATCCAAATAAATAATTGATAGCAGGCTGCTGAACCAGTCACTGAGAAGCATTGCTTCAGCCATAGAAATACCAACAACTTTCCCATGAGCCTCGGCTGCACTTCAGGCTGTTTTTAGCTCCAATTAGCAACTGTTAGCATACTAACAGGCTATAACAAGATTCTGAATATGATGAATATTACACTTGGGTAGCATAACCATGTCCATTAAAGGGATATTTCTGTTTTTTAAAGTGGGGTCAGCAACAAAAGATGTTTTCAGTTTACTTATGTTATAAGGGTGGGAGAAAAAATTGAAAATTAATCTATCAAGATTTTTTGTTTGACAATATCAGAATCAAGATTCTTTGTCCAAATTTGTTTTTGTTTTACAAATTTAAATTCTTCATTTCAGTGTTTGTGTATAAACTGGTTTAGAAAAAAGTTACCACTTTTCTCCAGCAGAGGGTGAAATGTTTCTCTTTGACTCGTGATGTGCATTTTATGGGGAAAATATGGTTCCTGATATAGTGTTTAGACATTATCACCATCATTTAACTTTTTCCCATGGTCTGGTGTAAAAAAAGCAAACTGAAAGTCACAAAAATCGGAAATATTGAAGAATCGCAATTTAAATCAAATCAGCACCCCAAAAATAGTAACAGAATCGAATCCCAAGAATAGCATATCGTACCAGTCCTATTATGTTATAGATCTGAGTGATCTGATGTCATTTAGGATGGACAACAAAACATATCCTGTACAAAAGACAATGGACTCATCCACCTTCTTTTCTTTTAAATATGAAATTATAAAACAAGTAAATTGAGTTTTGAAGGTTTAATTAATCATCTAGTTGAGTTGTTTTTGGCTCTATTCAAGAAAGACTTTCATCAGTAATCTCCTTTTGCATCTATTCACAATATTTCCAGTGACAGCTTTTGAGGCCTATAGCACACTAGCTAGCACTGCTGCCCCAACAGAAGTCTTAGGTTTAAATCCCAGAATTAAAAAAACAAACGAGTTCAACAGCTACAAGAAATCTCAGAGATGGATCTGACAGAGGTGAGATATGAGATAAAGATGGAGAAGGTCTTGAGTGAAGACTAAAAGCGAGACATAGATGAGAAAAACAAGAGTTACAAATAATGGATGAATTTATTTTTTCAATTCAGTTACGTTGGTCTCGTCGGGTCTTGTCTCTTTTTAGTTGTTTTTTGCTTCTCAGGGTCCTTTAACAACAGTACAATTTAATTTCTGCACCACAACATCCACATTAGCATCAAATAAGCTAAAGAAATTTGTGCTGTCTGTATTTTCAATACTATGGGTACTGCGAATTAAACCAAGTTTTTGTGAAAGCACTAAACTCCTGTGATGGAAAATAAGTGAAGCACTGAGATTCGTAATTCTTGGTTGAGATAAACAAACACAGCAGTAAATAAAGAAGCAAAAGTTAGTATGATCTGTCATGAGCTCAACATTCAAAGATGTTTAAAAAAAAGAAATACTTAAATATCGTATTATGTCTTCAAAATTCTCTCCTCCTTCTTCTTTCCTTTCTCCATGTCTTTATGTTCTCCTCCTCCTCCTCCTGCTCCTCCTCTCTGTTGGTTAGTGGTGGTTAAGTGGAGGGGAAGTGAATGGGATTGATGGTGTTAGCATCTGAGCCGTTTATGATGATGATAAATGTGTGTGTGCAGGAGGGGTAGAGAAGGGTGTCGACGTACTGGTGTGTGTGGTTATGTGTGTGTGAGTGTGTAAGTGATGATGATGAATGGAGGGCTCCTTCTCCACGCACTCTCAATGTCTTCTGCGTGCAAACATAGAGAAATGATTTGGGCCGACACACTGTCATGTAGTCTAATGCAGTTATATATCCAATCCAAGCACTGACAGACAGAGAGAGGAGGGAGGAGGAGGAGGCGGTGGTAAAGAGAGGAGGGGGGAGTTGGTAAATTAATAGATGTCAGCTGATGGAAAACAAGGAGGAAGGAAACAAAGGAGGGACATCCGACATGTGCTACTGCATGTTTTTCTTTTTCTTTTTTGGTAAAGGTGCAGAGGTCTTTGCAGCTTTGAACAGTGCCATACTGCTTTAGTCATTTTCAGCATTTTGTGTATTTAAAGTCAGAAAACTTAATTAAACTATAACAAGTGTCGCTGTGTTAGATAATTTTCTGAGGTCATTCTGCTCTCCGTATAAAAGCAGGTCGAATTCACTTGACGACGACACCATCATCCTAACACCAAACTTCATTTGCTTTGTAACACTTTTTGTCCAAGGTCAGATGTCAAATGATAAACCAGCACATCAAAGAAATGTCATTTTCTTTAAAAATAAAATATTTATTTAGACAGAAAAAAAGCACTTGAAGGATTTTATCTGTAATCTTGAAGTAGTCACAAAACCAAAACCTATATAACAACTCTAGGCCCCCTGACGGAGTTAAGCAGTGAGAAGCCAGATCTGTCAGAAAATGATTACTTCGATTAATTTTGTAGTAGTGGTGGACACTTGGGCTGAACTATCAAAAAGAAAAAGGATGTCAGAGCAGAAGAAAGTTAAACAGGAGAGTTATAGAGCACAGTTTAAAACACAAGCTAAACTGTTTGTGATTATGTCCATTCCAACCAACATGCAGCAGTTATTCTGCAGTGGTCTGTTCAAATCTGAGAATCTATCAATAAAATGAAGAGTGGGTTATGTTAGCTCTGCTTGGTGAGGTTGGAGTTGGTGGATGAGCACTGGTAGGACATAACCAGGATTCACTAACGTTACACGCAACAGACATGTCACAATGCACCGGGCTGTGAAGAACACTAAACACATCGTCTGCTCACCTTCTGGACACTGAACTACAAACTGAGTTTACAAAGTTTCATTCTGGTCATGTTTCAAAAACAGAATGTCTTGTCTTGAAAAAAAAAAGTGTCAAAAAGAAGATCCGCTTTCCAAAACAAATGCACGCATTGGTAAGTTATGTTAGAACAACAGTGGGTGCAAGTGCTCATGGGAAACAGAGTTTTAGGGGCAGTTTATACAAAAATGGTTTTAGGGTTAAACACAAAAGTATTGTTGCACTCAGGCCTCACGTCGTGTTTAGCCAACCTAAAACACAAACTTTTTAAAATGGCCTCCAGAGTGGAATTTTTCTGAAACGCTGCCGACACCGTTGCCGTGTAAACAGTAAGCCGGTGTTTACAGTGGGAATGCTGACGTCACGCTCCGCTTCGCACAAGTGCCAACTACAGTAAAACAGTACTGTTGTTACGACTGTTGCAGACTACCATGTTGTTTGTGTTGCTCATTCTGCTGTATCTACTGACTGTCTTTCAACAAAGTGTGCATCTGTTGCTCCACTTTTGCACTTAATATTCGCCAATACACCAGATGATCGGCCCCACTGTACTTCGGTGAAGACCTACCAAAAGCCACTTCTGGGCAAGACAGTCATAGCGCCAACTGCAGGCCTGGCACACTTACTACAGTGTTTTCAGTCCCCCAGCGTTTCTGTGTTAACACAGATTTTTTCACCTTGTTTTAGCATTTTCGGATGAAACGTCTTGTAAACAGGGCCTTAACCTGGAAAGACACTTTAGATTGAGACCAAAGGTGTCACTGCAATCAACAGGAAACAGTTCTCCTCACATTGCCTCTAAGTTGTGGATGGACTAGCTGATGTATCGAACCACAAAAGTAACACCAACATCTTCTGTTTCCTTTAATCCAGTGATAGAATATCAGATGTTTTTAGTTCCGGACAAATGGTTGAACTGATTGGTTCTGGGCAGATACAGGAGTAAAAAATGTTGTTTTAGACATGTAGTTTGAGAGTATTGGTGTCAAAATAAGCATGTGTTTGTGTTTACAGGTCGAGATCTAGCCAGCACCACTCTGCCAGGCTACCCTCCACATGTTCCCCCCACTGGACAGGGCAGCTACTCCACCCCCTCCCTCACTGGCATGGTACCTGGTGAGTACACATACCCGCACACCTGACTCCCATTTCCATGTGCCAGGTTTTCAGAGAACCAACAGTCCCACCTGACTTTACAGCTCCACGGCCACCTCTGCTCTCTGCTGATCTGTAACTGTATCTACACGTGTGTTTGAATTCCCAATGAGCTGCTGCGTTTCCTGTGTGTCTGTGTGTCTTCAGGGGGAGTACTTAACTCTGCCACTTCCTCAGTCTTGTCTGTATGGCTGACAGCGCTCCCAGGGGGTGGTTTGTGTGCGAGGTTGTGTGTGTCTTAACATATATGGATGTGTGTGTGTGTGTGTATCATTAGAAAGCAGCCACAGTAGCACAGCTGTCCCTCCTCAACATTAGTAATTTGTTTTTAATGAGAATCACCAGTGACCCACGACTAATTCATTCATTCCCTTCCACTCCGCCTCCGACGCTGCTTTTGTGTTTCAATCCTTGACCACCACCATCCTCCTCTTCCTCTTCTTCCTCTCTTTTTCTGTCTCTCTGTCTCCCTCTTTCTTTTTTTGGTCTGAGTGAGCGTGAAGTTTACTCCCAGGGAATAAAAGCAGAATCACAAAAGCAACAGCAGCAATAAAACAAAGTCACTGTTGTTTACAAGTTTTCTCTCGATCATTCAGTCTGTGATACACACGCACACACGCGCGTAAAGACACACACACAAACCCTCAGTGGACATGTAGGAACAGCACGTCTTAGGATGGGTAACCCTGTCGCCCTGTCCCCCTGTGCTTACCCTATCCTGTCCTCAGGTTTGACAGCATATTTGTGTATATGTGTGTGTGTGTGTTGGCATGTTATTGTTTGCATGCCTTTGTGTGTTTGTTTTTGACAGTGTGTGTGTGCGCGACCTTGACACTGAGCTACACAAGGGAGACCCCTGCGCCCTCCCTCCCCCTCGTCTCCTAAACAACCTGACACGTTGCCGTCACCGCAGTGATGACAAGGGGAGGATGTTCGCACCCAGGGATGCCATGGAGACCGCATCCCGACCCCACCTGACAGACGCAGATAAACACACACTCCTGCACAGGGAGAAAACTTGGGTTGTACATCCAAACGCGCACAAACAGACACACAAACATCTAAATTGTTCTTTGAATCCTCTGACTGCAGAAGATGATCTCCTAACTTTGCTCCTCCGGCTCCACCGTGTTTTATCTCAGCACTTCTCAGGCAAATTATCCTCCTTTTTGTCCGCTCTGTCTAATATCATACCTTCATTAAGCAAGCAACTCTCTTCTGCTGTTCTTCTTCTTCTCTCTCTGCAGCAGGGGGGCTGACACTCAGAGGGGGTGTAGAGGAGCAGTGAGGCAGAACCGACAGAACGAGAGGGGAGAGAGAAGGGATGGAGGAGGGAGGAGGGAGGGAGGAGAGGGGGGCATCAGGGTCTGTGACTGTCAGCTATGGGAGAGGAATCCCCCGGGAGGAGGAGAAGGTTCAGGAGAAGAGAGAGAAAGAGCAAAAGAGTGGGGAAAAAAACAAGAAAGGAGAAGAAATATGGAAGAATGTTGTTTTGATGTGAAGGGTGATGGGCGGGCTGTAGTCTGAAGCCGAGGGAGAAAAATAAAGAGGAAACGGGGTTAAAGGAGGAGTGGGAGGGTGAGACAAGAGGAAGAGAAGACCCCAGATAGTAAGTAGTAAATGAGGGAGAAAAGCTTTGCTATCATGGGCTGTATGGGAGGACCACTACAGTCTTGTTGGATCTCTAGTTGAGTTGCTCTCAACTGGTTTGCTGGGAAGAAAATGAAGGTTGAAAGTTTGCTGTGAGCAAATAAACCTGAAGAAATACTCAAAAACAAAATAAAAACATTACTGTCTTTGTCATTGCCTTTTAAAAACCAAAGCTTCAAGGTTTTGTAGAGTGTCTAGGGGTGTGTACAGACTCTGTTTTTGGCTCAGATAGGGCTCAGTGAGGACATGTGCACACCAGGTCCCAAAGCCTTCATTCAACTTACTTTACTGTATATTGGTTCCTGGATTTTTAAATGAAATATTGTACTATGTACAAACATTGATTTGTAACATGTGCATCCTCCTTCTTGATTCTATAACAACTAGGGATGGGCGAGTACCGATACCAGGTATCGGTATTGGGTTGATACCAGCTTTTTTTCAAGGTATCAGTACTCGTGAATAATGCAAATACCAGCAGCAGATACCCTAGGCAAGAAAATCTTGCGTCGAGCAAGTCCTCCTCGCCACTAGCTGCTGCTAGTTGCTGCTAATTGCTAATTGCTGTGGTTTCACACCACGGCAAATGTGCACCAGGTCCTGTTAAGACAATATGAATGAACCAGGGAGAGTAAACAGTTAAACAGTGTTATTTTGCACTTCAGTTTACTTTCAAAAATACTTTTACTCTGACAGTTGTTAGTTTTATTGTGCACTTTTAATATATATATTTTTATATATCAAAGAAATTCAAAACTCAAAGAGAGTTGTTTGTGTTTTATTTTGGACTTAATGGCAGATTAGCTGTGCTGTCTTTGATTTGAATGATCTGTCACTCTTCATTGAAATTTCATGTATCAAAAGTACTAGTAGTATCAGTACTTAGTATTGGTGAGTACTCAAGAGGGAGTACCCAAACTTGTATCGGTCTGAAAAAAAGTGGTCTCTAACATCCCTAATAACAGCTTAAATAAAGTTGTTGTCCATGGTCACGACCAACAACATAAGAAGCAGATCAGTAACTACTCAAAGAGTGGTACAATATCGGGCCTGTGAGTGTTTCTTTTGTGTTTACAGACTTACCTATGATTGGAGAAAGAGCTTACCATAGTTTGGTGCTAGTTTCTTGGAGAGCACTGAGGAACAATTAGAAAAAAAAAATCTGTTGAGTTAGATTTTTATGCTGATTGAAACTAAAATTGGCAAAATTGCAGTCATTCTTTTTCTGCTACGTCAAGTTTTTTTCTTCACAGCTTACCCTCCAGATTAGCAAAATTCCACTGATCAGCTGTAGTAAGACTTGCCAGTTGATTAAAATTGGACTCATTTGCAGCAATGCAGCAACTTGTTTGTGCAGTCACAGCTGAGACAGTGCCGTGAGAGGTGTGTGCAGCTCCCAATAGGTCAGTGCAGTCAATATCTGCTAACAGAAAGCTAGCATAGCAGGAAATAAGAGGATTTGTGCTGGCTGTTCTCTTAAACTTTAAACCATGGGCATTCTGTTGTAAGTTTGTTTTGTTTTGTGCTTTTTTTTTAGTTTTCAAAGCTTGTAACTATTCCATCTTAGTGTCTTATTTATATTGGTCTATATTTTCTTTGTTCCTGATCATGTCTGTTCCTGTAGCTCCTCCATATCCTTTGTAAGAACAAATTAGTGTTAAATAAACATTGCAGTCATGGCTTTTTCTTTCATATTTTACTGTATGTCAATATTTGAAGATTTTATAAAACAAGCACATATTCATTAAGTAAATTATTTAGCATATTTTTTCAGAAACAGGGATCCTATAGTTCAAAAACTTGACGTGATAGAGAAAAATCAAGATCAGTTTTGGATTCCACACCCAAAAATCAGACCTAACCCAAAGGCACACCAATAAAGATAAGTTGATGCACAAGCAACAAATTGCCTACACAAGGAGTTAAAGCAGAAATAAGAGACCTAAGTTACCTAAAGGACACAATGATTTTGGACAGACTGATGAAAAGTCAGCCAGATAGAATACAAAATGGAAACACACTAGAATGATCTTTCAAATAAAAGAATAGAATAGATAAAAGATATGTGCCAAAAGATAAAAAGAGCGTTAAGGAGCTTTCAGTAATCTGATCGCAGAGGGGATGAATGATTTTGAGGAGCGGTTAGTTTTGCACGCAGGACAAACATACCAACGACGTGACGGCAGCAAACAGAATTCACTGAATTCACTTTAAAAAATCCTGGATCCAGACGGTGATCCAGATCACCTCCAAAATGTAATCACTTCTTCCTTTTCCCATTTTGAACATTTCCTGGAAATGTTATCAGGATCTGTTACTTTTAGAATTATGTTGTTCACAGACAAACTCTCCCATAAACAGCAATGTGTGCTCATATAAAGTCTAATTTTCTACCAATCAGCTTGATTAAGTATCCTAAGCCCCTTTGTTCATTCTCTTTGTTCATTTTGTCAGTTTTTGGATTGTCCCTGTTTCTTTATTTGCACAGCAGAGGTACACTGGATTTCCAGCAACACTTTTTGGGGGGGTCGCAGGCTGAGAAGTATGGCAAAATGCTTTGGAAAGGAAGAAAAGAAAAGGTGGGGTTAGAAAGAGGAAGGCAAGTGACCCGGGGTGGCCTGGGATGGAGTCAGACTCCTGGCCAGAAAATCATCCCAGTTTAGCCCTGCCAGTTTCAGACTGCTTTTAAATGCAAACTAATGCTCAAGTTTGTGCTTCAGAGCATTTAAGTTAAATTTTGAAGAAATGAGAATGTACCTCTCGCTTCTAATGAGATGCAACAAATAACATTTCACAGAAAAACATGCTCTTTGGTGAAAAAGTTGTTGCATCTTATTAAAAGTTAGGTTCCATCTGGGGACTCTTTCCTGGATTAATTAGTCTGAATATTCTTGTAAGGGTTTTCCAAAAAGATGCACAACTCTGTAATCAGTCAAGTAATCACAGGGGCTGGTTAGTATTTGCGAAACATACGGATGGTCTTTAAAAACTCAACTCAAGATAAGATACTTCCCTAAAACATTCAGACTTTCATATCTCAGAGACAAAGAAGCACACAGGTTCATCTTCTCTGTCTTGTTTTCTGTTTTAATGTGCTCGTTTTCTTCCTCTTTGTTCTCTTTCAGGGGGAGATTTTTCCGGAAGTCCTTATTCCCATCCCCAGTATTCCACGTACAACGAATCATGGAGATTTCCTAACCCCAGTTTATTAGGTAGGTGTTCCTCATATCTCCCCACGCAGCCCTGCTTATGGATCAATAATTGTATCAATGAATTTCATTTCATTCCACCTCACATCCCGCTTCCAGCCGTTCTTGTAATATGCTGTATCTTTCATGCTCCACTGTTCATTTTTACATTACATTTCTTTCTGTATTCCACCGTACAGTCAGGTACACCACGGGCATTTTAATGTTTCTGCTGAGGGATTCTTTATTAAAGACGAGCAATTTAAGGTGGGAATGGATCTGAAGGAAATGGAAGAGAGAGTGAGAGAAAGAGAGCAGTGTTGCATTTTGGGATTTGTTGGATTTAATGTTATTCGGTTGAAGTTGACTCCACTGGTTTATAATATTTCATACTGTCATGAGAAGCAATGAGCAATCACGGTACGCTCACAGACTAAAGCTGACTTTGAAAGTGAGAGATGTGATGGCAGAATCCAGCACCAGAAACGAACACGTGTCTCCTTTATAACTAAAATTCTGTTGTACTCCGAATTTACACATTACAATTCTGTGCATTAAAATGTAACATGTTGCCTTGCATATCCCTCATATGGAGCAATCCCTTTATTTGAACTTTGCATCACTGGGATAAACACCCTAATTTACAGACATTTGTTTTAGCCAAAACAAAGTCTTCTTGTAACAGTGAACTTTATGAAGCCTTCTGCAGCAGTTTAAAGGTAAATCTATACACAATCTTGGAATCCTTCAATCTGATGACACTGCTTCCTCTGGGAGTGACGGCTAATATCTGCAGAGCTTTTGAAGTCAAGTGGTAACCTCAGGTTTTAACAAAACAAAGCCAATACCGAAGTGCAAACAGGTGCAGTTCCTTAAGTGTCCACATGAGGCTGATTCCAAAAGCAGGAAAATCCCTATCGAGACTCATTTTTTACAGCAAGGCTTAACGTGTTTACAGCTGAAAAACTGATGATGATGATGTCTGATTAGCTGATTTCTCTATTTGTTCACAGTGAATACGGGCTCATTATGCATCCCCTTTTTTTTCTGGTATTTGAAGGCTGCTTATGTCTTCAGAGGACAGGATCCTTTTGAAGATAATGAGGCTAGCGCCTTGTTTACACGACAACGTTTCATCCAAAAATGCTAAAACACAGTGGAAAAAAAATCTGCATTTACACGGAAATGCCAAGGGAAAATGCTGTAGTAAGCATGCCAGGCCTGTAGGTGGCGCTATAACTGTCTTGGTCAGAAGCTGCTTTTGGGAGATCTCCACCGAAGTAGAGTTGAGACAATCATCTGGTGTATTGGGGAATACTTAGAGCAAAGTGGAGCAACAGATGCACATTTGTTGAAAGACAGCCAGCAGATACAGCAGATTGAGCAGCACAAGCACAACACGGTAGTCCACGACGATCGTAACAACGGTACTGTTGTATGCGCTTGCGCAAAGTGGAGTGTGACATCACTGTTTCCACTGAAAACGGCGGCTTACTGTTTACACTGCAACGGTGTGGGCAGTGTTTCAGAAAAATCCCACTCTGGAGGCTGTTTTCAAAAAGTTTGTGTTTTAGGTCGGCTGAAACGCCATTATCGCGGCCAAAAACGAAATCAAAACTTTTGTGTTTCAGCCTAAAACCATTGTTGTGTAAATGGCCCCTAAAAGTCTTGCTTTACTTATAATTCATCACATGACTAAGGTGACTGATGGACATGTCTATTTTGTAGGAGACTTCAGGCCTCTCTTTTTTTCTTGGGCTGGCTGAAGGTTAGGTTGAGTTAGCATTTCCAATATGGCGTCCCCCCTTTAATTTGCTTCAAATGACTCTTCAGAAACCAATGTGTGACATCACAAAGAGTATTTGCAGCCAAACTTTATCCATCTTTTCAATTAAATTGTTTATATTCAGACTTTACTTTGACAAGTGATAAAAAAAAGTTCTTGTTGGAAATGAAATATTTGTTCAAAAACATTCTGAATGTGCTCCTTTTTAGCTTTCCATATCGACTGTTTTTCTCTGTACAGCCATAGCCAGAAGAGACATTAGCGGACGTCTATATTTTTATACAACAAATAGCTACAACACATTGAGTGCCAAAATCTGGTCCAGCTCTAAATTCAGCATTTAATACCAAATCTGTGGATGAAGATTAAGAAATTCAGGTTTTTTTAACCTCACTACTAACCGTGCATCAGTATGTAACTGCAAGTTGCACCTGCCAAGTAATAACGCAATCAATCCACTTTAAGTCGATAAAAGATCACACAATTTCCCTGTTCCCAAATGTTGTGCTGAGAGATCCAGACACATTTGTTTTGTCTTTGTGTGTCAAAGAGGGGAAATGAACCCTGAGCTTCACCAACGCTCAGAGTCAAAGTCATCGTCCAGGGAGCTGTTTTAGGGGGCAAGTGTAAAGGTGAAAAGGTCAATGATTGACTCTTTAAAGGTCAAAAGGTTGGAAGGGTCAATTTTGTGCCCCCAGCTATTCCTCTCCTCTCATCTCCTTGCTTCAACTCTCCTTTTTCCCCTCCACCCCTCCTCTGTCCCCAGTGTTTCAGCAGGATTATGGGTCTCTCCTGGGGACGGAAATCGGCTGCTCCTCCAGTCTCTTCACCAGCCAGGCAGGACAGATGCAAGGTGGGTGAAGAACCAAGAAAAAAGGAAAGAGAGGGTGATGGAAATGGGAAGATTTTACGTGAGGATGTAATGTGAATGTAGAGAAGAAGAAAAAAGATCAAAGGGCACAGTGGGGAGGAAAAGGGGAACTTTTGTATGATAACGGATCAGCGGATGGACGGGAGCCACTGAAAGGTTTAAGATTGATGGTTGGGAGGAAGTGTGTGGAAAGATGTGAGTAAAGGTGACAAATGAAAGAAAGAGGAGTTAAAAAAAAGAGGGCAAAGAGGAGGAGAGGGCGTCTGAAGTCCTGACTGAGACTAAATAGTTTGTCAGACCGGCTTAATGCCTCACTTCCCCAAAGAGCCTCCTGAGATTACCTGGACTGTGGACAGACATAACCTGTCAACACACAGCTGGGCTGATTGATGGAAGAGACAGGAACAGGTGTGTGTATGTGCGTGTGTGAGAGAGGGTGTGTGTTTTCTGTGTATCAAGGTGTGTGGGTGTGAGTTTCTGTGTGTCTTTGGGGTTACAGTATTGAATTGACCTTTTCCCTGCGGAGAGAATAGACTCAAGGGATCAGCCGTAGTAGAGCTGTACTCTGTGTGTCAGCTTAGACTGTCACTTAGATAGAGTGTGTCTGAGTGTGTGTGTGTGTGTGTGTGTGTGTGTGTGTGTGTGTGTGTGTGTGTGTGTGAGAGAGAAAAAGTGAGGGTGTTGGAAGGATGATTAGAAGAGTGAGAAAAAGTAGTCTTTGTCCATTTTTTTGGTCGTACACGACAAGGAGAGACTCATTTTTTTCTGTCATTAGCTTCATCAGTTCGTGTCATCTCATCCCGTCCTTTCACCGCTCACATTCAAACTTTAATATCATCTTAACAGAAAATTGAAGCCGCTCATTTCACAGCATTCAGTAACCCCGAGTGTTCAGAGGATAATTCAGATTTATTACAACTCGGGTCTCACTTTTGTCGTTTTGACCATCAGACCTGTCTCTTTGTAATGAAAACGGCACTTTTCCAGTTAATTGCTCCGGTCTGTGAACATGTGGCGAGACGGTGGAGTAGAAGTCAAATGGTCAAAGGCGTGTGACAAGTGATCATACAAGTTTGAAACAAATAGCCAGATGAGCAAAGGTGGACACCTGTTTTTGACAACTCAAAGGCAGGGTTGGCAGTCCTGAAAAACTAGCATGAATTTGAATGTAGCATCTCATCAGGACTCCTCCTAGCCCTCTTCCCTCTCCCCTTGGAGCTCCTCCAAAGTAACGCCCCGCTCACATGCACGAGTGCCGCTGATTCGCAACTATGATTGTAAATGACTGAAAGACGGACTCAGCACATCAGATTATTTTTTGCACTACATCAAGTCATGTCTCATTTAGAGGTTAGGAATCACCAAAACGTTAAAACGTAAAGCTAAAACACAAATAAACAAAAGGGAATTTTGTTAGTACTCGCAACTGTCATGCTAGCATTATCCACTTTTATCTGTGACACAATATTAGGAGTAAAGCTATAATACAAATAGTACATGTAAATTTTCTCTAGGACTTACCAAATATCACAATTTGTTTTGCTTGCCAGAGCCCCTGTGGTGAAAGTTTATTAGACTCTGATCCAGACTACAGCCCAGAGCCAAAAACCTCATCGTGCTCTTGTTTTCTTCCTGGTTTAGTCCAATTTCTTTCTTGTTTCAGCCTTTTCAGCCTCCATCTTTCTTTTCTTGCTGTGTCTAGCCAGAGAAGTAATCGGGGTATGGGTAGTTTCTCTGCCATTCTTCTGCTGAGTGCGAACCTGAACACAGCTAAACTCAGGAACACACATTGAGTCAGGGGCAGTGTATGCTGGTGAAATGTACCCGCAGGAGGAGGGCAAAGTGGCACGACAGGATTTGATTGGTTTAACAGATTGGATACTAATCGATGTGATTGGCTGATGTTTTCCTGGGTTTTCTCCTGCTGTAGATAGAGGACATTATTCGCTCTCATTTAAAAACACATGTATTGGTTACCATAGGGACATATGGCTCATTTTAAGCAGTATAACAAAAAGTGTATCTAAATCAAACTACCATTTATACCTTTAAAGAAAACCAAATGTTTTGTTTCTGCATTTCTTCTCAGGGTCACCGTACTACTATGGTGCAACATCACGAGGAGCGGGCCCTGCTGCCACTGCAACAGCCTCCGCCTACGACCGCCACTGACCACTCCTACTGAGAGAAGAAGGGGAGCATGAGGAGAAGGAGACGAGGAGGGAAGGGAGGGATGGATAGCACCAGCAACACTTAGTACAAACCTGCCTGCGTAAGAGCAAAAACAAGAATGAAGGTTTCAGCTGTTCTGTAGTCAGTGAAGATCGTAGTTTCTCTGTATGGCGCTTACACATGACGTCAACACTGACAGGTTGTTTGGGTGTTACAGAAATACTCGGAGATGGGCACAGAAGAGACACATGAGAAACAGAATCAGATTTGATTGATACAACAGGGCATGGGTTTCTAACTTGTTCTTAACCAATCATCTACAAACCCCCAAAATCAGTGTGTAGAGGCTGACTGTGTGTTGTGATCCACTGGGTGAAATGTTGTTTTCTGTTATCATATACTCAGTTATTTGAGCTGATTCAAACAAAATTGCTCCTTTGAATAGTCTCTACATAAATCACATTTCTATGCCATGCTAAGGTGAAGTAAAGACAATCCAACTTTCCAAACTTTAAATGACCAAAATCAAACCTTACATCATCATCTCAGTCTTTTTATTTTAGTCCAACACTTTTTTTCATGAGATCACAATGCTCAACAAAAAGGATAACCTGGATACTTTTAACAGACATCAACTTTTAATGAGAGTTTCCTCACCAACCCTTTGCTAAACCTCCTCCTGTCAGCCTCTTGTCTTAAGGCCTCCCGAATTAAATCCTTTACCCTCTAAAAACAGAGTATTTCTTTTTGTAAACAAGGTCTTTTGGCCCTTATTTCCAAAAGGAAGGAAATAGAAATCATGGAAATTGGTTAAACTGAAGTACTACAAAAGTTGTCACACAGAATTCATGACATTTTTTCTGTATGGTTGAAATAACAGTAAAACCAGGTGGGGTCATTTTGACCACAGAGGACAAAAGATGAGTGGCATCCTGGGAAGCGTTCGCCGAAACCTCCTTGTTTTTTTTACTGCGGGTCATCAACAGCTACTTCTGTGGATGTGCTAACATTTGAAGCTAATTTTTAATCAAATAAACTGCAACAGTCAGGTTAACCAAGCACAAACCATGACATTAATTCACTGTTTGTTGGTATGGACATTATTCAATAGATCTGGGTTCATCAAAAGAAGTTTAATGTTAAAGGTCCCATATTGTGCCTCTTTTCTGCAGTTTAATATGGATCATTGATGTCTTCATGAAATGGCAGTAACATGTTTTGGTCCAAAAAGCCAATAAATCAGCAGCATTGTTTCCAGGCTCTCATAGCCCCTCTGTTCAGAACAGTCTGATTTAGTGGGCGTGACCTTCATATGTAAATGAGCCACCGCTGATACCGGCCTGCTCTTCCGTCACTGAGAGCGGCACCACGAGCTCCGAGTGCACAATGTTTAGAAAACAGCGAAGCTCGTTTACCGTAACATTACAGGCTAAAACAACAGGCTAACCGCAGCTAAAGTTAGCATCCTGAAGCTAACACAGAGACAGGGGGGGACACTGAGGAAAAGCTCCAACATCTGCTCCACAGCACACATTTAAAATACTCACATTTCCAGAGTCCAAGGTTTGTTGGTGGATGGTTGGTAATGCGCCTGGATTCAGGACCAGGCTTTTCGCTAGTCCTCTGGTCTGAAGTGACTAGCACACACATGCACAGTTTTACTGAGTGTAGCTGGCACATTTCCTTGATAAATGAACTCTAGCCACTTAGTCTTGTCTTCTTTCAAGATGGGAAGCTTGTGCATGGAACTATGTGGCTGTTTACAGCCAAAAACAAAGCAGTGATGGCCCTTCAACTTCAGCATTCCCCTCCCTGCTGCTGGAGAGATTTCTCTCCAGTAGCGGGGAGGGGGTTCAGTGGACCAATCAGGTCAGACTTGCTCCTGATTGGTCAAAAAAGGGAATTGCTGACATTGGCAAATTCCCAAAACCCAAACAGCTCCTTTTAGGTCAGGATTTCCCATTCACAAGCACTACTAACAACAGGTTTTGTCATTAAATATCACATTTTGTGGGCTGGGAGGAAAGCCAAAGACCCACAAATTTCACTAAAAGACTTACAGTGATTTTTGCATAATATGGGACCTTTAAACTTTAGCAGCTCCGGCCTGTTGCCTTTTCTAATGACTACAGCGAGTGGTCAAAGCATAACTTTTTCTAAATGACAGATACAAAGTAAATCCTGCAACAGCTTGTTCTCTTTTTTACTCATCAAAAAAAGATCCTCAAGGTTACCTAGTCTCTCTGTTTTGATTTTAAAGATTTATTCATTTTACAGCTCCATTAAGAAAAAGCTTGACAAGCCTTGTTCTGGCTGTTTCTGGAGGAGGTTTTTAGCAAATAGTCAATTCAGCTGTTGAAGCCACATCCCAGTAAGTCTCCCCCATTGATAAAACTCAAACACCCACCTTTGCATCGTGTTGAAAGACACTGACTGACAAACATGCCTTTCATTGAAGCACAGCTTTCAGTCTGAGCCCAAGCTGTACCCTGAACTTTGTCCTTGTTCACATCAGACAAAAATCAACCCAACAGGGAGTGTTTTTGTACGTGAAGGTGCTATCCTCCCTCCCAAGCCAAGATTTAGTCCTGATCAAGAGCTATTTATAGTGGAGGAGACAGAGTAATATATTAAGAAGCTTTTCTGCGCTGCACTCTGGTGTGAGAGTGAATGCCTGTACTGATTTATAATATGTGTCACGCTGTTGTTCTAGAGTAGTGATGATGATGATGACGATGATGATGATGCAGTGAAAAATGAAATCTTAAAAACTGTCGATATGAAAAAAGTCTTTGTTTATGAATACGACCCGACTGCGATTTTCCTGTTTATAGTTTGTTGCCTTGTATCAGTCGACACAGGTGCCATTGAATAAGACGCCATTTTACCTGCTTCCTGTTACAAAAAAGGAGAATCAGGAATCAGTGGCACCCTCTCTTTTCTCACTCTCTCTTGCTCTCTTTCTATTTCTCTCTTTAAACTCCCCAAAGATGGGCCCCCCTAGTGGATCGGCTAACTTACTACAAAAGCACAAAGAGACTCAATCATCATTTAAAGGCGCCATGTTCCTTTTTGACTTCTTTTCAGAGCCATTAAGAGCGTTATCTACTTCCTCTCTTCCCCCTTTGAGTGCTTGTCCTTGTGCTGTTTGACATCTTGAAACTATCTCTACAGAAGCTTTGCTTTTGTGGAAAAAAAACAGTCAAACTCTTTTTTTTTTTTTCTGTTCGTTCCCTGCATTTGTTCTGCGCTGTGACAATGTATGACACCAGGGTCGAGGCCTTACCCATCATGTACGGACAGCGTAGGACAGAGTTGCCCTCGAGCACTGATCTGCAATCAGTGTGTTTGGAGGCCCACAGTGTTGATCTTGTGAGGGGGCAACATCTTCCTAAACTGTACATAGCTTCCTGTCTCACTTCTGTCCATACAAGATTTGTACAATAATCAGTGAACGATGAGAGATTTCACAATGTGGATAGAAATTTAAATTGCTAAATTTAGAATTTAGTGATGACACTTTCTTTACAATAAAACGACTTAAGAGGTTTGTGGTGTTATTTTAGCCATCGTCTGCAAGTGTGTACACATCTTCAGTTTTATTTGTTTGGTTTGGGTACATGTGGCTGACCGTAGCGCATCATTGCTACTGTGTAGTTCTACTAGAAAACAGATTGGAGGCACCAAATCTGCAGCGTGAGACATAAAATATAATTCTATAGACATAAACCTATGAACACTGAACAGAGAAAAAACTGTTAGTTTTTCAATCTTTGTTGTTTCCTGCTTTTGCAGTATAGTGATAAAGTGTCTCGTTTTACAGCTGTAGGCTTAAAAAGTTGTGTACACACAACCCTAAAGAAGATTCTTCTGACGGCTTTCCTGCTGTGCTGCCAGCGTGCTCCGCAGCAGGAGCCTTTCCTTATTTCTGTCTTTTCTCTCTTGATCTTTCTGAGGCATTATTGAACCTGAACCACACCAGCTGAAAACAAGGACAGTGCCTTTAGTTTTATATGTCAACACCCCCCGACTGACCACGTAACATTGAAATGAATTTAGCGCCCTTTCTTGCAACTCTTTAAAGCTCTGCCTATCATGCGTGCACAGGGTTGTAGATTATATAAAGCCTTTCACAAAAACCTAACACTGAGTATTATCATTGCCAACTTCAGATTGTTATTTATTCAGTAATGTTACAGATCTGATAACAAGATCTACTGCCTTGATCCAGAAAACTGTACTCACACTGTACTTTCATTGATATTCCCCAGAACCCTGACATATTAGACAAAGATTCAGTCTTAAAGTGTTAAAAGCCAAGTCAGCTAAAACAAAACATATTTCAAGAGAGGTGTAACATTAAGTCTAATTTAAGCCATGATTAATCCAACAAGTGATGTATCAGTAGGATTTCAGCGCTAAATTCTAGAGTTGCTGCAGTACCCCTTCTAGCCACCGGCGGCAGCACTGAGCACATCTTTTAACAGTAAACAAGCATCAACCCCGCAAGACATAATCTCTCTCGGATTAGATAAAAACATTTAATCCACTGCCTTTGACTTTGCCCCAACATTCATGGTTCCTAAAGGGTAAATCTGAAACGCTTTGAACCTTTGAACTTTATTCAGTCGACACCAGCAGTTCGAAATCCTAGCAGTTTTAAGGCTGATTTATGCTTGACGTGTTTGCACGGCTTTGTGCAGACAAATGACATCATTTTTGCACCCACACCCCTCGCGCGGTCCCTTTCACGCAGAAAATTTCCGCACCACGCACACTCGAAAATTTCTAACGTGTTGGAGAACAGGATCTCCTAGTAGTTGAAGTGCAGAAAAATAGGCATCTATATGAGTTTTTTTTACACAGAGATCACCATGATAACCGATTGGTAAATAGTTAATGACGTGAAATTGCGGCTACTCTCGGCAGAGAAGAGAAATCGGTTAAAATAACCTGGAAAAATCTCCTGGACAGATGTTATGTTGTAAACAAAGGCAAACTTCTTCGACTCTGGTTTAGGACTCTGGTAGACGTACTTTGGTGATACACCACCCCCTGCAGCTTGGGAATGGACACCAACGGACACTGCACGGGGTGTTAAAAAAACCATAAAGCCCCATGCGTTTTCTCACTCGGATCTTGTGCGTCTGATTTCCGCACGTCACGTTCGCACGGAAAGCATAACACAACCTTTATGCATCAATCCTTCAGCAGGGTTTAAATGAGAAGTTGTACTATCTTGAAAGAAAAATATATGGTTCCCAGAAGGTGTGCACTTTGGACTCTTAATTTCACTTTGGAGCTAGCAGGAGCTTATTTTGCTTTCGAAGAAAAATGTGTCAAAATGGATTTATTGATTCCTATGAAGATGTATTTGATGAGTTTAGTCTCATTCGTGGTGAATTACTCTGCCTTCAGGTCGAAGTTTCATTGAGGCAAATATGTAACCCTTTATGTGCTCCAAAAAATACCTTGGATTACTCCCTCTAAAAAGTAAGCATTCAGCTCTGTCAGGAAACTGCTAGCTCTGAGCCAATTTGTCCACACTTGGCTGTCTGATCCATTTTTTTCAGCTTTAATAACCCTTGAAAGGTTTTCTATCATCTTTCCCATCTCATTTATTCTGGACATTCTCCTGCCATTAATTCTTTGAGCTGGTCTCTGGCTGAATTGTTGAGAGTCTGTGAGATATCAATGCAGAGACATGATACAGTAGTGGGTCAAGGCTAAATGGCACCAATGGTTTGATAATGAGTGAATACTGAAAAAGATTACAAAAGTAAATGAAAAAGCCCAAATAAAGAGCAGATTGATCAGTGGCCTCTTCAGTATAACTTCTTTTGATTCAAACACACAGACACACTAATGGTGTGAATGAAAATGTGACTGAAAGACGTTCTCCTTGTAACGGTGAATCCAGCCCCTCCTGTGTCCATCACATCGACACCAAACCGCTCTTTCTCTGGTGCAGCCATGAATCCAGTGATACATTAACAGGATTATTTGTTAACTGTGCATCTCATAGTGACACGGCTTGCCTTGCCATTGCTTTGACCTAATTGGTTCACATGTGGAGAGGAAGGGTTCCCATTGGCCCGCAGTTGGTTTCGATTGGCGTCTGTGACATTGACAGCAGCGATGAGGGGGGACTGTCATTGTGTGTGGTACTGTATAGGAAGCGCAGCGGACAGAGGCCACACACACACACTCACTCAAACACACATAAATAGAAGTAGACACACACTCTCTCCCTCCTTTTGTCCTTTGTGGAGTGTCGATGGCCCCCCCTCATGCCCCTGTGTTCCCCAGGGGAGGCCAAACCTGCTGTGCCATCAGAAGCTCACACCGTCTTCTTCTCCCCCTCCCTCGGCCCTAATCTCATCACATCTCTGCCCTCTTCCCCCTGTTCGTCGAACTGCCACACCACCAGGATTAGGAATATTAAAACTATTCTGTTGATTTCAGGCCTGTGACCTTCCTCAAAAAGTCCTCCCTCGTTCTTCAGACGGCCTTATTAATCCTCTCCTTTCTTACATTTCTCTCTGACTATTCAGACGTGATGCTCACTGTCCTGTCAGAAACCCTGCACAGGAGAATGAAGCAGGGAATTTTGTGCCAAAGCGAGGTCATTTCAATGGCAATATTGCTGCCGGTATCTTTATTTGGCCAGGAACATCCTGTAAGATTGCATCTCGCTCTTTCTTCCTCTTCCTGTAACTTTAGAGTGAAGGAGCTCGACTTTCAGATCAGGAAGACGTTCAGGTTACTGTCCATGAAAGTACAATCGCACCCTGAATTTGTTATCCCAGTTGCAAATCAGATTGGAAAGTGAAAGAAATGCAAATGAGTTCTTTCTTCATTATGATTTCTCAGCAAGCGAGCTCCGCCTGACTGTATCTCAATATGAATCCATGAAGATGGCTACTGCTTCACTGAAACCTGGAGGGATTTCAGCATCACATCTTGACAGCAATTAGTGGCACAATCTGTTTCATGCTTGCTGATATAACTAGGCTCTGGACAGATCTCACGCTGAAGTGATACAATGTTCTGTACATCTTAATATTATTCAACTGTGGAAGAGGAGACGTACACAGGACTCGGTCGAACAAAAATCAGCTGTGCTTTTTTTAAGCAGATGTTTCAATCAAAAGACATAAAAAAGATGACATGATTTTTCACCTTACTGTGGCCTTTCGTGTAACAATCTGGAGTTTTGTTGTGTCCATGGCTTCCTATCCAGGGTGTTCAAGAGATATTTATATCTGTAATGTTTTGGTACGCTAAAAGAGCAAACAAAAAGACGGACAGAAACACATCAAAGACGAATTAGGTTTTAAGGATTCAGCTTCTTCGAAATCAAATGCGACAAAAAGAAAACATATCTGTAACATTCACCAAAGCCTGTGATGCCTGTTTTAAATGATAGATTCTTGTACAAAAAAAATAACGTATAAAATAGCAGAAAAGACTTACAGATACAAACACAAAATGAAGATAAGAAATGCCTTCAAATATTCTGGAAGGGAGGAATTTAAAAAAAAAGTAAAAGAAAAGCTTCTTTAAGAAAATGTGTATGTTTTTTATTCAATTTTCTAGTAGTTGCAAACAAAACTTGGTGTTTTTTCTCTTTGTGTGTTGTGTGTTGTCTTAATATTTGAATGTATTTTACTGCAGTGCGAATTTGCCAAAGATATCATATCACTTGATTTCTCTCTCTTTTACTTTTGTTTTGTTCTTGAATTGTTACAAATTCTGTTAAGAAAACTGGAAATAAATTGTGAATTTGATGTTATGATTATTTTCATATTTCTATTGTTAATAATATTGTTATCTTATTTCCTGGGTTCATGTGAAATATTAAATTGCAGTTTGCTTGATGCATCTCCTCATACTCAGTCTGTGTACCTGTTCATCCGTCCACCTGAGTGACTGTTGTTGGTGAATTTATTCCATTTATGTACCTGTAATGTGAAGCTAAGAAGTAATTATTTGTAAATATTTGCCATAATTTTATTGGTCCTTCAGAATAAAAAATAATTTTTTGGAAGTTGAAGCTTCAGTGTCAGTACTTTGCAGCTGAGTTACATGTTTTTTAGACATTCTCCTACATGTGGACAGCGTGAGGATTAGAGCAGGAGGCTGTTTCTATGTCATATGACCCCTCAGTGCTGCCTTCATCCAGGGGACCCTGATCTAAACCCCTCCCTCTCCTCCTCCCACCACTTTGAGTGAAAGTGTTGTCCCAGTGCTGCAGTCTTGGCTGCAGGCCGAGTCCAGAAAGGGGCAGAGGTGTGTGTGAGTGAGTGTGTGTGTGTGTGTGTTTGTGTGTGTGTGTGTGTGTGTGTGTGTGTGTGTGTGTGTGTGTGTGTGTGTGTGTGTGTGTGTGTGTGTGTGTGTGTGTGTGTGTGTGTATGAAGATTAAAGGGAGGAGTGGGAGAAAGGGGGAGAGGGGTGATAATAGGACACAAGCAACGACATGGCGTCAACATCCCATGCACACAGAAAACAGCACAAACCCAGCTTGAGACACAGGCTGGTGTGTCTGAAGCTTGGGTGCCTGCCCAGGACACTTGTGCAGCGTGATGTGCACGTGTGTGTGTGTGTCAACGCTTCCTTTGGTCATATGCCAACTTAAAGACAGCCCTTGAAGACCACGAAAGAAGCTACAAACACCTATGGGAGAGTCAAGAATGTTTTTTGCAGTTAGCAGGGCCGGAGCAAGCTGATATGGGGCCTTAGGAAAAAAAATGAGCTTTGGGACCCTGGAGGTCCATACTACTGTTTCCACTCATTTTTCCCTTCCAGAGTTTGAACCTAAGCAAAAGTACTTCTTTTAGAATAGACTTGAACTTTATTGTCATTGTAACAAGTACAATGAAATTGAAGTCACAGCAGCAATCAAGAAAACAAAAGTAAGAAAGTGTATAGAAAGTGCAAAAAGCTCCATAAGAAAATAGATGATGACAGCTTGTCTATCATTCTCCAGTTCAGCCAGTTTCCACCTCCACAGGGTCCAGGACTGAGCTTCTTCAGCAGTCTGTTCAGTCTCTGTCTCCTGGATCCTGTCTGCTCACAGCAGGTGAAGCTCTTCCAATGTGGTGCTGGTGTCTGGTGTTGGCTCCGTTAGCCATGTCTCATAGCATGATGCTACTCTGCCCTCTGGTATTCCCTCTGTTACTGGGTTAGCACAGCTAGCTTGTCCATCTTATTGTAGATAGATCTTACGACGGATGGAAGGACAGGTCGATGTCATCACTTCTTAGCTCATACCTGAGAACCAGCACGTCGTTCTCACCTCCTTCTCCTCACCTTGAGGGAAGACATCAGGCCTTACACCAGTTAGCATTGACATGCTACAGGCTGCTAACGGCTGAGTTCACATGTAGACAATGCAGCCATGGTTACATGTAGGATCTCCAGACAAACACAGGAGAAAACGTAGTAAAGATATCACTGAAGCAACAAAAAGTTTGGTGTCCATGACCAACAATTGAGCCAAACAAAGTAATGATCCACTCCATATACAAAGATTTTTCTTGAAGATTTTTCTTGGGTTTAAATGTTGCTCTTCAACAATAAAAGATTCTTGTAATGACAAACTCCACTCTGTTGGGTCTCAAATGTTAGCTCTGTCATCCATAAACTCACATCGGCTGCATCAGTCTGGCATGTGGTAGAACCAGGCTTAAGTCGCAGGACCAAGAAGTCCCAACACTTCCTACCCCAATGATAAGCCTCTCCTCATTCATTTTGGGATGTAAAACCTTAAACCTGTTGACTCCTGGCCAGGCTACGCTAACTTTTTCAGTTTGTTGTTGTAGTAAATTTAAATTTAATCTTGAGTGCAGGGTGTATTTTAATTTGAAAGTCATTGGATATATTAATGCGGTTTCAATGCCTGGCTTCCTGTCCTACTCAATGTGCTCTATACAAATGGATGTAAAATAAACTTTGAAATAAGATAAACTTTTATTAAAAACAAACAAAAAGAAAAGAAAAGAAAGAAAAAACTGTTACATTTTTACTAGCCATGGAAAACGAGATGTAGCAGGATCACCAAATGCTGCAAAGCCACAGTTGGAGCTTTGCCAAGTCACAAAAAGAAAGGAGGATTTGAGTTTAAGGCATGGGTTTTTGTGAAAACATTCCTCTGAAATGCATCATAGGATATGTATGAAACTATATAAGAACTTTTCTCACACTAGGCATTAAAAGTCATGTCTCTCCTCTTCTATGGATCTTTTTTGTTTTGAATCATGTTATATCAACTGATAAATTACAGACATGAAGATGATTCTTCCCTCAAGAAACAGAAACAACTCATCCCACAGTAAATTCTTTGGTCATGGTTGGAAAGGTTTTTTTTTTAAATTTCGCATGTTAAAATAAAAAAGGCAGAAGTGAAGTCGGGCTAAATTTCTACGCCTAAGGACTCCTAAATGTGGCCAAGCATTCAGTGCTTCAAATCTTGTTTTCCTGACAGTTGCAGAGCTGATGTAGCATCTGTCAGATCAATGTCTGCTGGAGAAATGAGACTTTGACAGTGTTTAGTTAGTTAGAAAGCACTGCCACACCCTCTGCCCTCTTCAGCCTCCTCCTTTGGCTCCAGATTACATAACATGACTAGGTACTGACATGTTCTACCTCTCCTCTCATCCCCCCTCCCTCACATTTCTATACACGAGCAGGAGACGGACAACAGTGGTACTTATGGAGGCCAAGAAGTCATGCAAATTAACGTCAGTCAGCATCCGTATTTTTGGCCCTCCTGAGCCCCTGCAGGAAGGAGGTGTGGGGGCCAACTGAGTATAATTGGGCCTCAGGTGATTAGTGAAGAGGGGCTCCTACAGGAGAGAGGAGGGAGGGCGGGGTGGGAGGAGGTGATGCTAAAGAGATATTAGGAGTGAAAGAGAGGGGAGAGATGAAGGAGGAAGAAAAACTGACAAAAGGTAGAGAAGAATGAATTCAGGGCTGTGCTGAATATTCATGATGGCTGCTACGTTTTCATCCACATTTTCTTGGCATCCTCTTGTTTTGAGTGCATTTGTGCCATATTTACAGGTGTTTGAGTGTGTGTGGAAACATTTCAGAAGATGTTCAAGAGGCGTGTCCCTTTGGTTTTTTACCACTTGGTACCTCCTGTCATGGATTCACCATGAATCTCAGAGATAACACTGGAGTGGAAAAAATATATAGCATCTGCAATGAAACAGTATTTAAAGAAATCAATAACAAAATATCCCACCTCGGTTGAAATCTGACAAGGTCTTGTTAGCAGCATTTTTAAGGGTTGAAAGAGGGATTAATTTCACTCATAGGAGGTAGCCGACTGTCTTCTATCATCACTTTAAATAGTGTCTGCAAATCTTAAAAAAAAAAAAAATATTTTATGGAAGCAGTAGAGTGTTGTGCTGGTCAGATGATGGCTCATCAGTTGCAGAGAAACTCTCACAGACTCACAGGGAAAAAATCATGGTCTGACCTTTTCCTCTGAGACAGTTGAACCTCACAGAATCAGCCGTTACATGCTTCACATTGCCCTTTACAGCAGACTCCATGTCCACACACACACTCACACACGTGTAGTAGTCATCCACCTGATGAAGTCGTTTATAACTTTGATCCTTACATGATCGTTTCTAAATGACTAATTTATACATTTTGACCATTTTTTAGCAATGAGTGAACTTGTTAGGTAGTTTAGTGTCATAAGGCTTTTTTTTTCATCAACGCCCACCTAAATTGAAAACTTCATTCTGATTTGTTGATAACTTTATAACAACAGTAATTCATTCTGAATTATAAGGGTGATGCCAGAAATTACAAGACGGTGCAGAGAGCAGGAAACTAGGTGTGACAGTAGGTAATGATACAAAGGAAAGGGACCTCAGACTGGAAGCAAATCTAAGGGTGCCACATCAGGATTTTCAGGAAGACACAGACAACCAAAAAGTGGGATTTAAACTACCAAAGGACATTGGGACTGAAACAGAAAAACTGGAAGATGAGCCGAGCCTGTATTGTTTTTTTCAAATTGGAGTCTATAGCCCCATTTCCGCCAAGCAGTTAAGTCTGTTTTTTCTCAGTAGGGCACGCATGTCATGGCTTTTCAATTGACTAATCCTGGGACAGGTCCCCAAAGTTAGAAAAAAAATCACCCCCCATACAGTGTATGCCAATAGTAAAATCAACGATTCAGACAGGAGACGTTTTTTAAACTAGGCTGTAAATAGGTTAATTTCTGCTTTGAAAATGGCTTTTTTTGGGCTTGGTGTGTATGTGACTGCCAGTACTTCTGGAGCCAGCCTCAAGTGAACACTTGAGAAACAGCAGATTTTAGCACTTCCACATTGTCTCATTTTCTTAGACCGGAGGTTGTCTCTTGGTAGTGCTGCTATGGCATCATGCTATTACGTAACTGTCGCAGATATCGTTATCTGGCTTATACACTGCTCACCAAAAGGGGGCACAGTTGGCTGTGGAAACACAAACAGGTTGATGCTTTAACCGAACCAACCTGTACCAAACTATGCTGATACATACCGGACTGCCTGGTGGAAACAGGGATTATGAACATGCTAATTTCAGCTCCTGTCAGACAAGCTTCTTCCAAAACGTTTGGGCAACTTGTGTTGGTTACCGCTAATGTCGAGCCATGTGGATACACAGTTGATGCTCATGAAACAAGTAGTTCACATTTCTCCAAAAGGTTAACTTCTGACTTATGTCATGCCCAAGCAGCAACCTCCAGTCTGGCGAATATGTGACAATGCGGAAGTGCTAAAATCTGCTGTTTCTCGAGTGTTCGCTTGAGGCTGGCTCCGGAAGTACAGCAAGTCACATACACACCAAGCCAAAAAAAAGCCATTTTCAAAGCAGAAATTTACCTATTTACAGCCTGGTTCAAAAAACATCTCCTGTCTGAGTCGCTAATTTTACTACCGGTACCCACTGTACAGGGGGTGAATTTTTTTCTAACTCGGCCGTTCGGAGGAAATTAAGATCGTGAGCTCCCCCAATAAGAGGCACAACTGAGGATCACGTGACCGACAGGCGCCCTATGGCTGTAGGTGAAGCCCTTGCCGCTACTAATATGGCTGCTGTCGTTGATGTGCTTCATTTTCAGTTTCAGAAATAGACGGGTGATGTCTGCGAGACTACGTCCATGTTTTATACAGTCTATGGTCATGCCACTGGTCTGCACCATAGACTGTAAAAAAATGACGTCATCTCTCTTGGTTTTCGAAATTAGGTCGTAACAAAAATTGCACCCCCTGGTGGCTGGCTTCAGTATAGGTCAAAGAATCCATCGCCCGAACCATTCCAGATGGGCTGTGGTCAAACTATAAAAAAGTTATACACCTTGAAGAAATGTTTGTCACATCTGGTTTTTGTGGTGATTTGTATTCAAGTCCTCTTTTATCTGAAACGTTTTGTTTTCATTAGTTATAAGAGGTTAGAAACGAAGTGTTTTTCTACTCATACGTTTGTTTTTACTCCACATGTCACTGAGACCTGTTCATGCTACAGTCACACCAGTATGACCTGATTCCCCCTTCACATGTATCCACACATCGCTAACTGTGCTGCAAAGCCATTTGGAGCTCAGTGTCTTCACCAAAGAGAAAAAGACCTCGACACGAGACTTAGGGGGGAAAGATTGAACCACAGATCTACAAATTTTGAGACAACCAAATCTACAGTCACCCCTAAAAAGAAAGTGGGCTGAGAGGTTTGAGAAAATAAACACGCTGTGAATGTGTTGCAGTGGGCAAACTGGACTTTTTCTGATGTTACACATGTTGGGACACAGTGAATAAAATACATATGACAAATAGGATTAAGTGAAGATACTACTGTAGTGAGAAAGCTGAGGATGCTAAAGTTTGCAGCTGGCCTTGGAGCAGACAGTTTAATCAATCTGTGTTCGTACTAAAGCATCATGAACACAACTCTTTATTCGGTTGTGGATACAAGACTGGAATGGAAGGATTTCTGTTCAGGAAAAGTGTTTCGATCCATCACATACACACTCACACACACACAGGCTGAAGTCACAGATGATGATAACACAGTGACAGTGGTAAAGATGAGCAAGCTTTGTACAGAGTGCTTATGTGCCGTGTTTCACTCATTAAAGCCCCCAGACACACTGAATGACAAGACATGTAGTTCCATGTAAAGTTTTTCCTCCCCCCTCGGCCCGTCACTCACAATCACTCGCTCACACAGATACTACATGTAGCAAGTGTCAGACGTGAGTACGGTGTGTGTGTGTATGTGTGTGTGTATGTGTGGCAGTGTGTAGATGTTGGACCATTGACAGGCATGGCAGCAGCTTGTTGAACTAATAGCCTAACTAATGTGCCTACATCCCCACCCTCCCTCACCCCCCTCACCTCCGCAAAACTGACATTTTACGAAGCCAGCAGAGAGAAAGGAGGGAGGGAAGGAAGGAGAAGAGAGCAAAAGGACGGGAAAAAAGGGAAAAGGAGTGGGTTGACAAGCGGCAGACCCTCTCGCCCTCCCGTCTGACTCTGTCTATCTCCCCCCAGCTCCCTCAGGGTTTGTCTCTGAGGATAGTGCTATGATGAATAGGCCTGTCTAAGCTAACCTAGCGGAGACCAATTAGAGCCCGAGAAGAAGAAGTCGAAGAAAGATGGAAAACAAAGAGAAACTGAAGCAGAGGGAGAGTAAAAGACAGAGAGGGAAAAGGAGGCCAGATAGGTTAGAAAAGGAGGTAGGAAGACTGGAGCAAAGAGGAAAGTTTAAGACAATGCATGCTGGGAGTACAGTTGTCTTCATATGTGTGTGTGTGTGGGAGCTGTCAGTGCTGAGGGAGAGGCAGTGTGAGAGGGGTCGGCCTCTTAAGTCTTCACCTCGTCTGCTGCTGCAGGAGAGGCTTTGACAGCAGAGACGCACAAACAGGACCGACCCTCACAAAACACTTCCTCCTCCTCCTCCTCCTCCTCCTCCTCTTCCTCCTCCAGAGAAACCTTTCACTGCTGTGCTTCTCCATCTCTAACTTCTCCCTCCCCTCTTCTGACTGATTATTGTGCTGAATTTCATACATAAGCTGTCAAACTCATCTCTCCAGCTTAAACAAAAAGTTTTGGGATTAACAGATATGCTAATTTTTACCTCTGCTCTTATGACTATAGTATTTACTTCTGATTGGTCAAAGCCTTGCAATAACAAGACTAAAAACAACCAATCAACAACATCCTCTTAAAGTGGACTTTAGCTCACCTTGTTGAGATTCTGCTTTTCAACCTGCTCACTATACATGGTGTTAAAGGTAGATTTTGCAGAACCTTCTTAATAATAATAGAATGTCAACTCTGCTATACTGTCACTTCTAGGCCTTTATTCATGTGTGTCAGTGTCTGTGTCAGCCTCAAACCCTGTCCTCAGCCTGAATGATGATGTTTTGGTTGTATCAGGATGTTTCTGGGCAGAGAGTAAGCGTAGTTACCTCAGCCAATCACAGCACAGCTAAGTGACTTTGCATGTTGATTAGTGAGTGGGGGAAGCTATCCTGAGTGGCTACAATAGTGGACATAGCGCTATTGCAAGAAAAACAACCAAAATGAAACAATACTCCAAACAGATAAAGCTTTTTGCTATACGAGGATGAAGCTTAGCTCAACTTTCACTAGCTTTTGGGCACTTTTTTTGTTTATTTGTTTTTTTCTTTTTTTCTTGTAATCAACTTGAATGAGGTTTTAAAAAATGATCTTGGTTGAAACAACATGACTGACTGCAACTGTATCATAAATCACTCATGCTACACATGCAAACGATTCCAAGCGCATTAGATCATCAATCACAATTTGTTGTTGTTAAAGGATAAGTTCGGTTTATACAGCTTTTACATTGTTTATAGCATGAAGTAGAACAAAATACTCACCCAGAAGGTTTTCCTGATCCAAGCAGTGCTTCGGGAGATATTTAGATCCAAAATCGTGCAGCGGACGTCCTTATAATGGGATCCATCGGGGCAAAGACAGCGCCGCTCCTAAAACTGCATTAATCATCCAAAAATTCGTATTTTTCACCAATATTCCATCATGGTCCGCTCCAAGTTAGTCCTCTGCTGCAGTCTGTGTCAGTCCAGACAACGCTGTGTGGCTGTAATGACCTCTGAACTGACGAAGACTTTGTTTACGTTTTCCCCTTCGCACATGGGCAGTACTCTCTGGAGAGCTGACTCCTTTCTTTGAGGGGCAAACGCAGAGGACTAACCCGGAACTAACCTCTAACTTTGAAAATTCTTTGAAATTCTGCAACCCTAGCAACCAGTTATCTAAAGTTTTTGCGGCTTTGATTGCTGGATAGGATTCTGAATACATTTCCATTAATCAAAGCTAATGTTTTAGCCACAACAAATATGATGCTAACGGAAACTAATGGTTTTACCTCACCCCACAGTCTTACGGCGTCAACAGCAGAAGCTAAGCTCATTGCTCTCCTTTCAGTAGATTGATTTGATATGATGTGGGATAAGTCTGCCTCTGGCGTTGCTTCTTGAAGTGAAAACTTTTGTTAAGGATATTCAGACCAATAAGAATCAAGTGTCTTTCTCAACCAGAAGACCAGTAAGACGGCAGGGAAAACCCAAGGGGCAACAGCAGGGGGTTTAGAAAAATGAAGCCTTTACAGAAGTGCGAAAAGTTGCTATCAATCAAGAATTCGCATGAGGTGGGCTGCAGAGACTGAAAACCACATACACACCAAGCAAAAAAAACAAACAAACAGAATTTTACGGCATCAAAAAACCTAGTTACAGCCTGGTTCAAAAAACGGTTTGGATCTGAAACATTAACTTCAGGTGAATTTTTTCTAACTCAGCGGTTTAGAAGATATTATGATCATCTTATTGTCCAATCAGAGACACAGCTCAAAGCCTGCATCATACCCAATATGGCCACGCCCACTAATTGGCTTCATTTTACTGTTTCAGTCACAGATAGGCGACGTCGTGAAGACTACATCCGTAGTTTCTACTGTCTGTGGGTAGACCCTCACTAAGCTTTATATTAAGCTCTTATATTTTAGCCCTTTTTTTTCCATTCTATCATAGTACTATTTTTAAGAGTTTTGTATCTGCAATATTAAAGTCATTATCTTTATTGCTTATCATGTTTGAGATTGTGGACCATGGAGCTTATTCCTGCAGTAATCAGGTCAGGGTCAGGGTACATCCTGGACAAGCTGTTTGCCCATCACAAAATGTTTCAAAGTCTTAGTAAATTGCATTTCACTCTCTTTGGCTTCACACCCCTTGGCGTCTGGCCTTAGATAAATGCCACTAACACTCCCCGCCTGTATCTGCCAAGCTAACTTTCCTCCTTCAAACAAGAATTTGATAAACAACCTCCTCACCCCCTTCTACTAAAGCGGAAAACTCCTCTCCGCTTCCTCCACATGATCTCCTTGTTTCCCTCCCCATCTCTAAGACAATTACAAACATCCCGCTTCCCATTTATCACCAACAATTAAACAGCATGGACCCAGGCTACTTCATAAGCAGGGAGGAGAGGGGTGCTGGGGAGCGGGCGGAGGCGAATGCGAGCAGAATGAAGTAGAGTCAACAGTGGGAAAGAGAGAGGAAGGCTGACAGCACAATTAAGGTTTTTAATTCTCTGCTTGAGTGGGCCGGTCCAGTCTTTATGCTAATTAGGATGCCACGGCCATGTAATAAATCTCTATGATCCAGCCTCATTTCCCCTCTGTCTCTCTGTTTTTTTCCTCCCATCTCTTTCTTCAGCTATCATTCCCACCGCCCTCCCACTCTCTTTGACTCCATTAAGGTGAAACCCCCTCTTACATTACCTCAACCCACTGTTAACCTTCCCCTCCCTGCTGAGACACCAAGGAGAAGCTGCCACTAATAACCAGCAGCCTTCTGCAGTGCTGTTAAGTGGCATCTCTGAGCATTTTTTTCTTTTTACTCATACATTGCGGGCAATAATGATCATTATTTAGCCATTCAGTTCGTCATAACAATCATGCTCCTGCAGCCGCTTCTGCCATAACAATCATCGTACACCACTTTGAGTGTCAGAGACTCATCATTATCTTTAATTTTAGCAAGCAAGCAAGTCAAATACCCAAATTCCTGCAGCTAGATGACTCATTCTTAATTTACCAGAATAAAACACAACATAGCTGAGGGAATAATCAAAGTATTGTTGCATTGAAATGCTGAAAATTCACATTACTCGCACACGAAACACCTGCAGTAATGAATAACACATTTCCCCTCATATCCAACAGGCAGGGATAATAAATGTTTGCTGTCATTAAACCGAACAGTCACCATCAAACTGCAACAGAGAGGAGTGAAGACAGGAAGAGGAACAGAAGGACTCTGACAGAGTGTAAAACACACCACTGCTCCATCAAACTGCTGAATGAAGACAACCAAAAAAAGATTCAACACCTGATGTCAGACGTAAATCAACGACTCTCAATCACCGCAACAAGCACATTAAACACACAAGAAACTATTTATTTTCTCTTTGATGTCATCAGACTTCTGACAGACGCAACATGACAGTTTAAAAGAAGACAAGTATGGATAAGAAATAAGACGCTTCATACAAATAACCGTGTACAAGTGTCACAACAGAGGGTCTATAATCACATGTACATCAAAAAAACAATGACATTAAATTAGTAATGCTCTGCTTCTTTCTGTTATTCAATTAAGTTTAGCACCTAAAGCGGAGAACAACAACATCCAGACATAAATATGGTAATACATAGCCAGAGGGTGTGCTGTAAATCGTGTTGTTACATATCATACATATATACGATCATCTCCAGAGGATTGACCGAGAGCAGCTTCAGCTGAGGAAGAAGAGAAGTACAACAACAATATGCAACATAAAAGAAGAAATTCTGTACAGGATCCTGACATGCGATGCTCATACATTTAATGTAACATGTTTTCTGTGTAGAGGCTGGCCTGAGGACAGTTTGAAATATTTAGAGCTGATAATCAAAGACGGATCATTAATGAAGAGCAAGTATGCTACCAAGAAGCTCTAAAGACATCGTTATTTATCACTAACTTTATCTGAAAGTATAAACATACAATTTCCCAACTTTCATTCACTTTGTTTTTGTTGATTGCGCCTCTGTTTTGACTTTTAACCTTTTGGCCGTCACAGATGAAGAAGTGCATTATTTAGATACTGGATGTGGAGAGCACATCTTCCACCAGGTGCTTGTACACCCAAGCGTCTCCCTTCAGCCTTTGGCGCCGGACTCCAACCACCTCCGGTCTCTGCAGCAGACACACCTCCAGCTCAAACTCCATGGTAACCTTCCCAAAGTCGCCATATGTCCGACATTTTAGCGTGTAGCTAAACGAAGGGGGAGAAGACACAGGACCATTAGGACTGATCTGAAAACTTGGTGGGAAAATCAGAAAGAGGGATACATTGTGTTTTTTCATTTACCCTTTCTGTGTGAAGTCGATGTTTTTCTCTGGCAGAATGGAGAGGATCTGGTTGAGGACCTGGTCTGGGTTGGTTTGGCTTGTCAGAGTAACATTATACTGCACCTAGAACAAAGACAGACAGAGAAATGCTTTGTTTACACCGCTTGTGTGGCACAGAACAGGTAGGACAAGGAGGTTGAGTTGTTACCTTGATCTTTCGGGGGCCGTCTCTCAGGGCTCGTCGTTTGCTTGGAGTGAGCATAGTGATCATCTTATCCAGACCTCTCTCCAAAGAACCAAAGACCTTTCCACCTCTCTTTTTCTTCCCACTGTCCACTGCAGCCATGTCCAAGGATCGAGACCTGGAGAGCACCAGAGGTTTGATGTTAAGCACTTTTATTCATTTCTTGCTCTTCAGGACTTTCATTCATCCTGCTGGACTCTTACCTTCTCTCAGGACTGAAAGCCATGATTTCAATGTTTGCACTTTCCTTGATGTCTGCTGCTTTCTTCTTATTTTGCTCTTTAGAGCCACTCCCTCCACCTGGAACACACACAAGGCAGAAGTATACACTGTACACACCTGACGAAAAATCACTCTACATTAAATAAATGTTCTTCAGGGTTTCAATGCATAGGTTTCTTTTAAGGCTGTGTTTGGGGTGTTTTATAGAAGAAACTATCATTTGAAAGCTAAACCTGCACATTAACTCATAATGAAAAAACAATCCTTGCTGTGGTCACATATGAGTGTTCTCCTCTGCCTTTGTGGATCTTCAGCTTGGCCCAGGGGGCGATTTTGGACTCAAATGCTTAAGAGCAATGTGTGTAGGGGGGGAGGAAGTGAATTTCTTTGATGGAGAAACTTTTCTTCTTTGGTCTTCTCCAAGAGGCCTTGCTTAGGTCTCTGAGGTGTCTCAGCTGTTGTGTCACTTTTTTAAGCTCATTTTGACATTTTTCTTAAACCTTTCCTTCACATCCAGGAGCATCTTATCCTGGAAGCAGCTGGGAATAATAAACTCGTTTGGGAAGGCTGGAGTCAAGGCATGGCTGGTCCATCGAAGCTGATGTTTGGCTTCTGCAAAAAAATTGGTATGGAGCTTCTGTTTTCCCAGCTTTAAGATTCTTCTAAGGCATGTCTAACGATGTGCTTCAAGTGCTGTGAGATATCTGCTGTATGCCACTCTGGTTTCTGATCCGTACAGAAAGGTGGGCATGACTACAGCTTTGTAGAAAAAGATTTGGGATCCTTAACCTAATCTGGAAAAAGTTTAGCCATTGGCCTAAGCCAGTGGTTTTCAAAGTGGGGGCTGCTAGAGAGCACTAGCACTAGGGGCCTCAGAAAATTGGAGGGAAGGAAAAATGGAATCTAATTATCTATTTATTCATTTATATTTATATTTAGTTTTTTTGGTAATCATTTGTTCTGAACATACAAAACATAAAGTGCTGGGTCCACATGTTTCTGATTGTTCCTATCTGCACTTTGTGTGACAGCTGCAACTTCCGCATCACAATGTCGTTATATGTAATAATAACAATAATAATCACAAACCTTGCAGTTTGTGCCTGTTATTAAGCTATCCAAAAAACTGAACTGAACTTCTAGGGATGCACCGGGATCCAGCTTTTCTGGTCTCCATACTGATACCTGGGCTTTCAATATCGACCAATACCGATCCTGATCTGATACCAGCGTTAAGTAAAATCCTGCATGCTCTACTGTGGTAGAAGACTGGTAATGTTTGAGTAAAAGACAAAAATGTGTACATCTGGAATTACTGAAGTTAATATTTTTTAAACTATAAGTTTTTAAATGTTTACCTGCAGTTTGGTTAAAAAAATGCTTCAGAATTTACAGAAATGACATTTTCATTTTAAAATTTTATACCTGGCAGACTAAAGCATAGTTTAGCTTTACTGTCAAGTTTCGACTGATCCTTTCACATAGATACCTGATCCAGCTTTGAGGGGCTGGATCGACGCAGATACCTGATACCAGGATTGGAACGGTGCATCCCCAGGCTCTTCCCCTGTCTAACTACTGGCTACATGTAAAAAAGGAGTATTTCCCCTTGGCTGACAGAGCCCTGAAATGCCTTCTCCCTTTTGCAACATACTTGTGTGAATCTGGCTTTTGTTTGTTAATTACTTCCTGTTCTAAACAAATGTAATTATTATTGAAAAGTGAATAAAAGTTAGGAAATACATTCTTAACGTTGACATTTCTTTACATATTCTGAAGCATTGAGTGTTGGTTTCCAAAAGGGGTCCCCAGACAGAAACAAATGCTGTTTTGGGAGCCTAGGCATAGTAAAGTTTGGGAACCCCTGGCCTAAGCCACATATGAATTATGAGCAGCATGTCTGGCAAATTTCTATAATAATGCCAAAAATACAAATCAAACAGTTTTTTTTTGGAAGGAATTAAAATTGAACCACAGTGACAGTAATATTTTCTAAACCTCAAAGCCTCTAAAGAGAAATGACCAGCACACTCCTCTGCTCCTATGCATGGAACCAGCCTGCTTTGACATTGATGTTGCAAACACAAAGGTTTGGTACACAGAGCAAGAAGCCTGACAAAAATGTGTCCACACACACACACACATATACACACACACCAACCAACACATACACACACCTCAAAGACAGAGCTAGGCTTTAGTGGCAAGAGAACACATGTCACTACAGCCCACGTGGGACAGTGAGCAGAGGAAAGAGACAGCTACACCTGTCACAGCACACGCCTAGGGACAGACACACACAGACCACGTTTTGTGTGTGAGTGAGTGTGTAAGTGTGTGTGTGTCAGAGGCAGCATATCTGCACTCCAGCTTAGAGAACAAGGGGCTGAACACAGAGCAGGAGCCAGATTCCAGAGGGTTTAACACCAACTAGGTCAGCTGCAGGACTTAGTCTGGTTGAGTTCAAAGAAGAAACCAATAAAGCTGCACGTCTTTGTCACTCTGACAAATAATTAAGACTAAAATGACCCTCCATCCATATTAGCGTCCTTCATATACAGATAAGTGAATAGAATTAGGTCTTTGATAATAACCTCACCTTTGTGTTGACAGTGATAAGTGATAAGTGAGTATGTGTGCGAGAGTGTGTGTCCATTTTTCAGCAGCGCTGTGACAGCTAAATCATAGAAATATGAGTGGCTTTGGAATAAAAACTGGACCAATAAATGAGTTTATTACCAGAAGACAATTTACTTGCAAATGTGGGGCATGTGGATGTGGCACTTGTGATTATGGGAGCTGCGTGAGACCGAGCGGGGGACAGATAAATGAAAAAGAGAGCAACGTGGAGAGGGGCAGTTGGCTAATGCAAATAATCTAATAGAGATTTAACTTCAAGCTCTTGTTTGGAGCGAGAAAACAATTACAGTGTACAAATAAACTGTGTGATGAACCAAACCCCGCAGCCAGCGCATCATTACTCCCACTGGTGGCCTGAAAGAGATTTCTCTTACCTTTAGGTGTGACTGGTTTGCCGTTCACGTTGGTGTTTTGATTGGGTGTGGTTAATACGTTCTTGTTGGGGCGGGAATTCTTCTTGTTGGATGCAGGAGTTCGAGGAGGAGGCAACGCGAACATTTCATCATCTTTCTCTTGCGCTGTGACGTTCTCCTTGTTCTCACTGATTCGCTCCTGGTCTCTGACCCTCCGCTCCTGGCGCTGCTGGGTTGTTGTTTTTGTTGTTCGACCTCTCTCTGGGGTTGGGCTGTAACCATGTCTTCTCTCCACTGATGGAGACGTTATTCTCTGTAGAGACAATGTTGATAGGAGTTTGTTTCTCTGATGTTAAAGAGTCAAGGTCTTCAAGACTTGATGAGACATGCAGTTGGCTCATTTTCACATACTGTGTCTTTGGTGCTTGCAGCTCCATCTGGCTGACCTCTGACCCCCTGAGGTGTACACTGTGTGACCGACACCCACGTGCAATCATCGATGTACTCTAAACCAAAATCTAGAGACCCCACAATCACTGCATCCTCATCCTCACTGAAGTGAAGGACTTCTCTGGTCTGAGAAGTAGAGAAGAAACAAGAGATGGTTCATTGAAACACATCAGTTGAAACAGCTCATTTGAAGACAGTGAAAAGCCCAAAGTCTCCGTTGGGAGTTGTGATCCTGACTCTGACCGGTAATCCCTGGTGCAGAGGGGAGCAGGAGTCCTCGCAGACCACTCGCTCGGGGCGCAGGCGGATCGGTTTGCCCCTCTGCTTCTTTGACAGCAGCAGCAGGTAGGTGGCTGTGGTTTGATCATAACGCCACTGTGGGAGTAAAGACGCATCAGACTGTGTAGTAGATACAGCTTATGTAACGATGATTTGACAGCAAACAAAAACAAGAAGAAAGACTTCACCACTTTTTTAATCTACATCCAAGTTACATCAACTGGTCATGATAAATAAAATCAAAGCACCTCTTTGACCAGCGCGGTTGTGCTCTGTCTGGATCGTTTCATGTTGACCGCCATCTCAGTGATGCAGTCCTCATCTATATGGCCAAGCTTAAGAAAAAAAAAAGACGATTAAATACATAAAAGACAAGTCAAATTCTCCTTTTATGAGTAAAAAACAATAATATCTATCATGAGAGTCATTCTGAAATAATAAAAGTGCAGAGAAATATTTAAAGCTGCAGCCACATTTGTCTTGGTGAATCTGTTTGTATCAGTAAGACTGTGTATTCACGTGTGTTTGTGCGTACCGGCTGCCTGCTGTGCCACTCCACAGGGCTATTGTAGTCCTTCATCACCCAGGGATGGTCCAGCAGCTGACGAACAGTAAGACGCCGCTTGGGGTCCACCTACAGGTCAAACACAGAAACTACAGCTCAGTTTTAATGGATTACAAATGTCATGCTGTGAAAATTAATAAAATTAGACACAAATAACACCATCTTTACACCATCGCTGTTAAGTCGTATTGACTTTTTTCATTGATGAGAGTAAATTAACATCGAAGAGAGACAGAAAACTGAAGATCTGCAGCATAACCATCAGATCTATGGACTTAAAATACATCAGACTGAAAGACAAAGGGAGCTCAGAGAAAAGAAAAAGAAGAAAAATGACTTTTTTTGTACCTGCATCATTTGGTTGAGGAGGAGGACACTACCTGGAGAGAGCCAGTGGGGATTATCATATTTACCTCTCTGAGGACAAAAAGAAGGGAAAAAATGATTCCTTGGTTTCGGGATCTGCTTCTCTATCTTTAGTTTTTACTACAAAAATGAATGAAATGCTTTTCATCACACAGTTCAGAGTCAGGCGCCCAAATATTCATTTTCAGAAATGAAGCGCCGTTGGGACATCAACACTCTTACTGTAATCTTTCTGTAGAGGACCATGCAGTTGTCGTCATCGAAGGGCAGGTATCCACAGAGCAGAGCGAAGAGCAGCACTCCCATACTCCATACATCAGCCTGCAGGTTCACACATCAGCACATAGCACAATTTCAGCTTCAGGTGCTACAGGTAGGATTTCACAGCTCAGTTGCACTGAGTCATGCACCAGCAAATATGATCAGGAGACCATGAAAAAGTAGGAATGTGGAGCAGGGAGGCAATCACAGCCTCAAGTGAAAAAACAAATGCAAGTTTTTGGGACTTCAATATGGACCAATCTTGAATTTGCAACACTGATTGGTTGAGAAGTAAAACATGGGTCCCTCACCTCTGAACCAATATATGCTTTCCCCTGGATGAGTTCAGGAGCAGCATACGCAGGGCTCCCACAGCACGTCATCAGCTCATACCCCAAACCCCCCTGGGAAAAAGAGCACAGTCTAAAGACATGGCGTATACATACAGTATACAGGTGCTGACTTCCATGTAAACTACTTTGTTATAGCATTGACTACAGTACAACTTTCTATGTAAACTCTATGTTTTTCTTTTTTTTTATCACTGGGAGTAATCATTTGATCATAAATACAGTGTGACAATAACTGTAAAATGTACCTTAGGTTTAGCACACAATCCAAAGTCGATCAGTTTCAAGTTGTGGTCTTCATCAATCAGCAAATTTTCCTGAATTCAGAGAAAAATCATTAAAGCAGACATTAATATAATATGCTATCATAGAAAACCACACACACTTTGTTGCTGTGTTTCTCAGTCACACTTCCAGTCAATAATCAGAAGTTGTTCTTACTGGTTTGAGGTCTCTGTGAGCGTATCCCTGACTGTGAACATAAGCCATCGCTGACACAATCTGTCTGAAAAACACCCTGGTCTCCTCCTCTGACAGACGGTCCTTTGCTATGATGTAGTCAAACAACTCTCCCCCTGTGCAGTACTGAGAAGGAAAGCAGAAACATAGAGAAGAATAAGACATCAAATAAGTGGATAGAACAATTTCAGGTCTTCACTGACCAACGCACTGGTTGTGTGTGTGCTTTACCTCCAGCACCATGAAGATCTGAGTGGAGGTCTCTATGACGTGGTAAAGACGACAGACGTGCTGATGGCTCAGGTTTTTCATGGCCTCGATCTCCACCTTCACTCGAGGAAGATCGTCCTGGTGTGGAAACCAGTAAAGTTTACGTTTAAAAAAAAATTTTATGAAGCATTTCATGCAGACCTTCACTGACATGCACATACGATGAAAATTAGGGGCCGCAGATCAAAATCAGTGGAAATGAGGCTGATGAAGAGTAGTTATGAACAGTTTGAGACAATTTTAAAGTGATATTGCCCGTGTCGAGTTACATTATGTCTCAAAATCTGTTATTCACACTTTAATTGACAATAAGCTGAGAAAAAGTGCCAAATGAAACAAAAGTCACTTGCTGACTTTTGCTATTACTTGGTCTTGAATTTTAAAAGATTTTCTCTATGGTGCTTATGTTTTATGATTCAAAAACAATCAAATAGACCAATATTGCAGCAAGAATCCTAAGGTTTCAATGAAACTAAAAACTTGTTGTACGTTAGATCTATATCTAATATTTGTAAGATTACACAACAAACTGTTGTTTGCTCTTAACACCTTTTCCTGAAAAGGCATTTACCACTTGAAATGTGTTAAACTTTAAACACGAAAGATGATTCATGAACTAGTCCATTTTAGCTGTTACATTCATCATGATTACACTGTATAACAATTAGGTGGACAGAGTCTCTCTTTGACTGACCCCCAGATCCTTCTTGTTCATGATTTTAATGGCCACCTTCTCTCCTGTCAGGATGTGTCGACCCAGCTTGACTTTAGCAAAGCCCCCTGAAAACAAACACAGGGTTTATAAAAGACATGGGAAAAGACTATGCTGCTTAACCGGTTACAAACGTCAATGTTATTACCTGAGCCGATAGTCTCGTACACCTCATAATACTTGTAGAGCTCGTCGACTCCACGGTGTTCAGTCCTTTCCACAGGCATCCTCCCTCCTTCAGCAGCACAAAGATTAAGCTCACTGCGTGGAAAGAAAGGCTTTTATAGTAGCTGGGTTTGACCAACACTTACGACAGCACTCAAAAATTAAAACACAAACTGTTTTTGTTTGCAGAAAAAAACGTAAAATTTTCTGATGAGCTCCCGTCACTCAACAGAAAACCGCATTTCAGCTAAAATAGTTAGGAACTCTGAAGCCAACACAGTTTGAGTTTCCACATAACAACGCAAATCTGCGTGTAGACGTTAGACATACCTGAATACTGTTGAAAACCAGAGAGTAAGCAGATTAATTCAGTTAATAACCAGATGCCATGGGAAAGAATGCCTCCGGATGAGATGTTTTGTTCCAGAAGTTTGAATTTCGCACGTTGACGTTGACTCCACTTCCTGCTTCCGGTTTGTGCGTTGTCTGCTCTCTTGTGGCGGAAAACAGGTACTACAGCCTTACATGAAAAATACTTCATGTTTTTATTTCAGAAATACATGGAACTAGTTTACGATCACTTGGAAGCTGTGTTTTGTTAAAATAAATCACACAATGAATTTCTATATCTATGAATCCAGCCTTTGGGCAACGTTAGCTAAAACCTCTTTGTCTCAAATACCATCAAGCTGAATGTGTCTATTTCCCCAAATGTTTAAATACAAAAATAATTGTCTTCTTCATTTTATGACTTTTTAAAAACTTCTTCTTCTTTTTTTTCTTATTGCTATTCTAACTCCTGGCTCTTACTTTTATTATCATAACCTTAATCTCTTTTTTTTTTCTATATCTACTGTTTATTTTTATTGCTTTTATCTTTTCTACTGTCCTACTTAGACTTGTGTGTTCTTACTTTTGGTCTCTGTGTTCTTCCTCTATGCTGTTAGGTTCTTATGTTGCCTGTGTTGGTTGAGTTTGATATAGTTTCTGTACATTTTGAGATATGGGCTTACCATTGCGCTGTTAATTGCTAGCTTTTAATTTATTCATTTAATGTGATTTATTTTGTTTTAGCACCTCTGTTGTTATGCACTTTGTAAACTAATGTTTTTAAAGGTGCTATTTAAATAATGTTATTATTAACATGACAGCCAACAAATAGCTGACACAGGCTTTTTGATTTTTGCACGACCACCTGGTATGACACAATAGTAGAAAATGAGGAATGACGATAGTTTTTTTTTTTTTTATTATTATTAATTTTTTTTTTTTTTTACCATGGCTTTTCATTTGTACAAAGTAAGAACTATCAGATAATTTTCCAAGTATATATATTTCAAATGAATTTTTATGCTATTTTTCATTTTTATGTATTTTACAGTTTATTTCACTGATGCTTCACAATTTTAGTTTGCATGTGGTGAAAGGGGAGCCGGATTCTATTTTACACACTGTTTGGTTTTTGATATGCTGAATAATACCTTGGATGTTACAAATCAATGCACCTTAGATGTTTTTTGATCCAAATGTTTCCCTTATCTAATATGTAAGCTACTTAATGAGTGGTGTGTAGACTGAGAACAGTTCAGTACAGTCAGTATAATCCAACTCAGGGTGACTTCAGCACCCTGCTTCTGCTACCCAAAGCATTTTGTCTAGCCATAAATTTTCTGATTGACTAAAAATTTCTTTAATGAGAAGTTTGATATTCTTTGTACCATTTTATGAACATTATATTCTTGAGCACATACAACATAAAGAAATGTGTGTGGCACCTTACACCTTACTCTAATCTGTGTTCACAGGCTGTTTACAAACCCTGAATTGCACTGTAAGGACTGTTCTGCTTGACCCCACAGGTATGTGTTTGCAGCAGTTGGCCAGAAAGGTGTATGTTTTATTTCAGAAGGTGTGTGTTCCTTCACCTGGGCAACCACTCAAGCCTGTTATTAAGAAGAGGTGAGAGGTGAGCCTAAAACTCACTGGATGCATTTGACAGACCTGTAATGACTGTAAACAACCACTCTCACTGTCACAGCGTTCTTCTAGCTGGAGGCTAGAGGATACTTTTCTTCTCTCTTGGCCCTTATCTTACATCAAATGCATTAAAAACAGCTAATTTCACCTGTTTTGCATATTTGGTAGAGTAACAATGCTTCTTGAGGCCTGTAACAGCATGATCTAATCATGCTTTAGTCTACATAAGACACAAAGACATGTTTAACATGAAAAATATCACATTCTGACACCCTGCCAACACTGACAGATGGCTGCAGAGGAATTTCAGTGATTGATTGGTGGTCTCCCAGTGTTTCTCATGATAGCTAGGGAAGGGGTTGGTTGTTAGGGAAGTAACCATGGGTTTAGGGACATCCAGGTGTCAGTGGTATGACAGAACCCCTCATTTGGTTTCAGAGGCAGCTGGCCAGGACGGGACACAAGGACATCAAACAACCCACAGCTGGAGAAAACAGAGAGGGAAGAAGAAGAGAATGAGGAGAGGAGACAAGGAAATGGAATAGGGGAGAAGAAGCAGATGAGAAAGTTTAAAAAAAAGTGCAGAACAGAGGAGAAAAACAGAGAATGTTCAGAGGACAACTCTTAAACTCAAGTGTTGAGCTAAATTTTTCAACTGTATTGTTCATACTCACTGTCTTTTTCTATTTAATCTTCCTTTCTTCTTGTTGGACTGTGGTCAGAGTGGCCAGCAAGGAGAGACACTAACTAAACACATTTTGAATAGTCACACATGTTTGAACCCCTAAAAGGAACTGGCTTTGTATAATATTTTTTTTAATCCATCAGCAAGAGTCCCTCCATTCCCAAATCTACATGAGCTCACAATTTTACTGCACATTAAAACATATTTTCAATGAACTGTAACAAAGTGTAAGCCAGTGGGTGTTTCCTCCTCTGGGTCCTTTTATAAGATGCAATTCAGGAGAAATGTTTTTCTTCTTTTTGAAGTAAAAAAAAAATAATGGTTTTAATGCTTTGGAAGGGCAAGCTCTGCTATAGTCAATGCTTTTAGCAGACATCAACGGCCTTCCATGGCCATGGCCAGCCTGGGTTTGGATGAGGGTTTGCCTGTTAAGTTTCACTAACACTCTGTGGAGTTGGGGGGGCAACTCAGTTGAATCCATAATAATCCCACGAAAAGCTGCAACAGATGAAAACTAAACACTTGTGAGTTATGTTGGAAGAAACCTGCACCTTGGTGGATTGCATGGAAGTGAATGTGTGGCTGTTTGCTTGTACGTGTCACAGATTTAAAACTTAAGTACTCATGATGTGTGTATAGAATCAAACATAGCTGCTATTAAGCTGTCAAAGTGGAAAACAGACACTGTAGCCCTGTAGTTCCTGTCTGACATTGGCTCCTTGAGAGCCTGTCATAGCTCAGTGATGTTTCTCTGCAGGGGACCGGCGTCTAGGATCTGGCTGTGTCCCACAGAGAGTAATAAAAAGTAAAACATAAAGTATCTGTGTTTAGATGTTGAGTATAAAGGTGAGTGTTGCAATTATGCTTTGTGGTGCAGGGTCAAAGCCAGCGTGTTTCAGGTGAAGGGAATTGTCCTTATGAGGCTTTTTTTCTCACTAACACGGCTTTCCCAGTCCTGATCGTTTCCCTCTGTTTTACAGACGTTGCATCATCCTTTATTGCCTTATTCACACATATGTGCCTCATATATCTTTGTGGCTCTCAAGGCACAAACTTACGCATTCACACGAGTTGTACTGATGATTTCACACCCATGTTCTGAACAGCTGTGGCGATCGACAAGGGAAAACTCTGACATGTTTTGGTTTCTGCGACTCCCTCCAAGAACAAAACAGGTAAGAAAAAAACTCCACTCTACACCTGCCCTTTGAATGTCTTTTCATTGCATCGCATGTTAGGTAAAAACTCTCTCTTAGAAACTCAACATAAAACAATAGAAGGTTAAAAATCCAGGAAAGCTGCACCTCATTGTGTCTTCATTCAGAGGATCATCTGCCAAAAGCCAAAACACTCAGCAAGGGAAATATATTGCACCCATATGTGTTTGTATACCCCCAAATCTTAAACATCCATGCAAATATTGCCATTACCTCTCCAGATGAAGCCTTGGAGTGTTTGTCACTCTGGGGGTTTCACTTTTGGCCAGTGGATTTACAGTCATGTCTGAATCGATTTCCTTGTTTCCCGACATAGTGCAACGTTAATCTGAGTCACAACAGAATTGGCATCATTTGGGTGCGAATCACTGATGAAAGACTATTGAATCACCACTAAAATCAGCTCCGTTTTAAGTGAACAGTGTTCTCTACAGAAGGACAGGGAAGTGATATGCTGCGGTTACATTTGACATATTTTTTAAATTATCCTTAATCCATGCTATTGAAGTTTTTTTCATCTTTCTTCTTTCTGTTGTCATCAAAAGACAAAAGAAGAACTTCAGAACAAAGCAAGTTTTAGTGAAAACAAGAAAAGGGTGGAGATGTCAGAGCCCAATAAAGAGTGAAGTGTGTCCAAAGATTCACAGGGAGAGTTATTAGTTTTGGATAAGACCTGGGCAAACACATCAGGGTCCTGTCCTCTTGCCATAAACACACTTCATTTGCTGTCACAACATTCATACTGAGGTGCAAAATACAAGTGACCTCCACTGGAAACAACTTGAAGAAATCTGCTTCAACAATTTTCACTTTCTTTAAACATTTCCCCCAGACTTAAACTGTTATCCCTCCCATCCCTTAAGCCAACCCCACCTCACAAACACACACTCCCCCATGTAACGTGTGTGAGTATGTGTGTGTAAAGTGTCCTCCTCCTTCAGACTCTCCATGGCTGGATTGTGGCAGCAGCTTGGCTCCCTGCGACAGGGTCGAGCGCTGGCTCTCCTGCACTACTTCATCTGTCTCCTCTACCCACCTTCGGGTGCTCTTTCCTGGGATACAAACACTGGAAAGCCCCCTGTTGAGGTAGGACATCCACAAGAGGATAGAACATAATAGAAAAATTACAGTTTTAAAAAGCTATGTGCATGTTGCATGTTACATTTTGTGTTTTCTCTATCTTCTAGAGTTGTGTTGGTGGTCTATTTGCAAAATTTTAGAAATACTCTGAAGTTACGGCTTTATCTTTTGAACCCAGAGGAAAGCATTTCATTTTTTAACAGTTGTCTTTCATTTAAAAACTCCCCCCTTAACCCCCAAACTAAGTAAGGACACTGGGAGATATCTGCACAACTGGCCAAGGAATATATTTGGATGACTTAGGCATGTTTATGACCAACACATTCAGTTTGAACAGATTTCTAAACATCAGTAGAGAAGTAGGGTGGCTTGAGGCCTGTTAAAATACATGACAAACAGAGAACAGAAGAGGTAAACTCCAAAATAAAGATCTGCATTGAGAGCAGAAAAATAGAGCGGAAAAGTTCCCCGACTCAAACCAACTGTTGGAGTGAAGTAAGGGAGCTATGAGAGTTCAAGCAAGAAAGAGGGAGAGAGTTAGGATGCACTGGTAAAATTAGGGGAAAAGAGAGCAAATGTGAAACAGTGGAACTGAGGAATTATACACAGCAGTCTGTTGTGTGCTGGTTGTGCAGGTAGGTGTACACATGTAGTGTGAAGGGTTTGTACCTCTGTGATTATGTGTGTGTTCATGTGTATGCATGTTTTTTGGCAGGGATATGAAGTGGTGAAGGGGAATTTCTCCCGAATTTTCCTTCGCGTTGGCTACCATAAGATTGCTGAGATTCCTGAAGGAGCACGCAACATCACCATACAGGAGACGATAAAGAGCCGAAACTATCTAGGTACACACAGAGGTACACCATGTTTTAAATGAAGCTCAACAGTAACTGATGAACTTGTGGTTTTCCTTCAGCTTTGCGGACACAAACTGGCGTCTCTATTATCAATGGAAACTGGGTGATTGACAGGCCAGGGCTCTACACTGCTGTGGGAACACAACTGATTTATCAACGACCCAATGAAATCCGTTCCCGCACTGGAGAGTCCATCACTGCACCTGGACCAATCGCTGAAGACTTACATATTTATGTATATCAGTCTCTCACTACTACAAATAACATTACTTGAGCTGTATTACTTCTGATCCTTGTACAACATACTCCTCATCTGTCTCTTTCTCCCTCTCTGCTTGCATTCCCAACAGCTAATCTACCAACAACCAGGCCCCAGCATACACTATGAATACAGTGTGCCTCTACAAAACACACTTCCAACTCACAAGCCAGTCACACCTACTGATATTCCACCCCTGGGTGAGAGAACACACACAATGATGCATGAACGCAATTAAAACTTTATTAGAGTGACCTCAAATGACCACAGTGTCGTTTCTCAGACTTAATATTTGGGTTTGTCATCAGGGAATATAACACATAACAGATGCTTTGTTTGTGTCTGGGTGTGCAGGACAGAGCCTTGTGTGTGTTTGTGTGTGTGTAGTTCAGATTTCACTCCAGTTTCTTGGTAACGCCAAATTATATTAGTTTCAACAAAATTGTTCTATTAAAAATTTGATAAGCCAATCTTTGTTCTGGGAAGAAGCTCTTTACCTCACACTTAGACAATGACCCCTCACTTGGGCAAATTTATTTTCACAGCCTTATACTTGGTCTGTAATAGATAACAGCTTAACTTGGATGTCTGCTGACAAAAGCACCTAATTGTTATTACATTACTTAATTTTAAGATACCTCTTGAACTTTAATAAAAAACATAAGTTCATAGCTGCTCATGATGTCACATTATAGTGAACACCTTTTGTAGCTGATTGAAGCCTTGATGTTTTGAAATTTACATATAGCCCTGAAGTCCAAAACACAACAACAAAAACATACACAAAAAAGTGGTAGTGCTTTTTCTTTTGCATTTTATATTTATGTGTTTCTTTTTCTGTCGTTTTGAGTTATATTTTTGTTTTTGTGTTTGTCGTCCTGTTATGCACTTCAGGGCCACCTTGTCATATTCTTGTTATAGATTACATTCAAGGTTGCACTTATGTTGGGAATCTTACCAATCGTTATGATGGTCGTATTCCATATTGATTATCAACAAATAAGACTGATAAGCTAGTGAAAATCTGGAGAGTCTTACTTTGTGTGACAAAAACAAATGAGATAATTTGTTGGTTGCGTAAACATAACTTTGGCATGTTACTACTTACCAGCTAAATCAACTGTGACTAGGACGTTGCTAAATGATAACATTGCTGTTTGATAGCATTTAAAATACGTAATGTGAGACTCAGTTATTGAAAACTGAGTAATCTAGCTACAATCAAAATGCAGCTGATGCTAGCATTCAACCATTCCCTTGCTTACTTTTAGCTTGGAGATTCCGCCTCCTAGCTGCCGCTTAAAACTTCACAATGCTAACATTAGCATTCAGTATCTTCTGAACTAACACTTCTATTACAAAGGACTCTGCTGAGTTTTGACAGGCTTGACTTTGTGAAAACAACTTATTTAATAATGTGTTAGCTACTATGTCACGACAGCTAATGAAAGCATTTAATTGTGTCATGGACTTTTGTTACTGTCAGTTGAGACACATTTAAAGAGGTATAACATAATTAAAGAAAATGGTTAAAATTTAGTCAGTTTTTAGCTTATTATTGAATATGTGTTAAACTTGTCAGCTGTTTCAATACAAGTTAAAGAAGGCCACCAGACTCAACATGTCTAAAGTAACTTCACTTTGTAATTATGATAAACTGCTTTTAACAACCTCTGACAGGAAATCTAATGTCCCATTTTAGTTGTTTTTTGCGACACAAAGTGAATTTGCCTGTGCTTGTCTTTGTCTGCATTTATTGCTTAGTTGTGTTTTCTAACCATCATACATTTCCAGTGCCAGCAACTCCTTTTCTTTGAAACTTGCATGTCAAGTGGTGTCATAACAGTCTTTATCTTTAGTGACAAAAGTAACCCCTTCCCACACTGGTGAGAAAGTCCACCAAGATGCCAGCACAAACAATGGCAACAAAGAGAGACCCCACCCGAACCAGGTTCCCTCAGACCCCAGTGTGGCACCAGAAGTTTGTACCACCTACACCTGGACAAAGAGTGGGGGCTCAGAGTGCAGCACAACGTGTGGTATTGGTGAGTGTCAGTGTTCATGAATGTGTGGCTGTTAAGAACTATAAAAAAAGATTCAAACCTGAACAATAAAATTGTGCGTAGTTTTGTAGTACTATTTGTGTGGACAAACATACACTTAATATCATTTTTGTTTGTTTGGTGTGTGTGTGTCTGCACACTTGCCAGGCAGGCGTCGGATACTGTGGGAGTGCGTTGAGAAAGATTCACGGGTTACAGTCCCCGCTGACCTCTGTGACCTCAACTTGCAACCAACACACCAGGAAGAAGAATGCAACACGCGGCCATGTCCTGCATAGTGAGCTGCCCACACACACACACACACACACATACACACACACACACACACACACACACACACACACACACACACACACACACACACACACACACACACACACACACCTGCACACACACACACACACACACACACACACACACACACACACACACACACACACACACACACACACACACCTCTGATGTCCCGTACTCAGAACAGATATACAGATTCATTTGACTATGTTTGTTCCATGTGATGTGGTTTTGGTTTCCATTACTCGTGGTAAATAACATTAGAACTTAATGCAGCCAAAAATGTAACATCATGCCAGTACATTAAGTGGATCTCAAAATCTTTTTGGCTACCGTGCCACTGATCCTTGGCAGCCTGCATGTGTTAAATATGTCTTTCTAACAGGGTAAGAGCGGCAGAGAATTGCAAAACTGAAGATTTAGTAAAAACTGAACACAGGATGAGTAGCAAATTTGTTGTCAAACTGATGACACTGACCATGTGAAATCTTTGCTAAAGTAATGCTGATTGCATCTCCTCCACCTGTGATGGGCTGACAGCTGGGATGTTGGGGAGTGGTCAGAGTGCAGCAGGAGGTGTGGACCGGGTAATCAGCAACGCCAGGTCATCTGCCGTCAGGTCACTCATGTTCACAGCAATGGGACAGAGACCTCGGTTACTGTGCCGCCAAAGATGTGTGGGCTGTCTGATATGCCAGTGACCAAGTCTACATGTCAGCTGAAGATCTGTAGCCAGTGGGAGATCCGGTCTGAGTGGAGCCCAGTGAGAACAAACACACATACACACACCTCAGTATCATTGATGCATTACCCTTAAATTAACTATCCTCTGCCTTGCAGTGTGGGTTAGCCTTAGATTTATACAGTAATTACAAATCACAAGTCTGCAGCCAAAAATCAAAGAGTGAAGAACTGAGATCTTAATGTTGTTCTTTAAGAACCAATGTTCAAGAGAAGAGAATCCCAGGTGAACTCCAGCTCTTTTTTATAAACTGCCTCCTTGCCTGGGTGCTATAGATCTGGTGTGTGACATCTGGTTATCTTTCAAAATGGGAATATGGCTAAAAATAAAATAACAGGACATGTTCTTCCTTTCAGTTTATACGTACATTACAGTGTTAAAGATGTTGACCTTAATTACTTATGTCCCTCTTGCCAACCCCTTTGTTACTCAGTGTTCAGTGCCATGTGGAGTGGGCCAGCGCAGCAGGGAGGTGGTATGTGTGAGCAACCAGGGAGATGTGGAGGAGGATGAGGAGTGTAACATGAACTTAAGGCCAGACACACTACAGAACTGTGACATGGGAGCATGTGCACGCAGCTGGTTCACCTCCCTCTGGAGCCAACAGGTAATGTGAAAAACTCTGAGTGTGGAAGTGTCCTGCACAGTTCTTGGAAAAATGAGATCATGTTTGAAACCATGACTGAAAAGTGTCAAAAGGTTTATTTATGTGTGTGTTTGATTTTTCTCAGTGCTCTGCAGACTGTGGGCAAGGCAATCGAACCCGAGCAATAGTGTGCCTGGTCGATCATGTGACTGATCTTCCATTGGGCAGCTGTGAAGGGGAACGCCCACCTGAAGTGACATCATGTGACTCTGGCCCCTGTCAGGACCGCCTTGAGTGGTACACAGGACCCTGGAGTCAGGTAATTCACACACTCGCACAATGAAATACTGACCATTTGAGGATCTACCTTACCTGTGTATGTTTCTGTGTGTGTGTTAAGTGTTCTGCAGAGTGCGGCAATGGTACACAGACCCGGAGTGTGGCTTGTATTTTTAACAACGATGGTGTGAAGGAGGTTGTGGACCAGCTGAAATGTTCCAGTCTTCCTCAGCCAGTCACAACTCAGCACTGTAGTCTGAAACCATGTGGTGTCCAATGGTACATCACAGATTGGAGTGCAGTGAGTATCCCACAAGGTTATAATAGTTAACTAAAACGAAACTAAAAACGAAAACTAAAAATTAAAATACATCGCAGTTAACTCAGACTAATAAAAACTAGAAAAAAAAACCAGAAATGATAAGTAAACTAAAGCTGTATCTTGTGTTCACAAAACTAATTGAAACTAACTAAATTAGAGACAAAATGTCCTTAGTTATCGTTTTTGACAATATTAATAGCCTTTGGGATTTGAATTAATCTGACACTTTTTCCCAACCATTTTTACAACAGTTTTAGGCAGTTGTCAGCCATCAAAGCGACGTTCTGGGACGTGCTTGTTTACTGCACTGACTGGCTGTACGCTGTGCTGCGACGAAACGTAGTGGAGCAATGAATCAGAGCATCTGTAATAGTTTACTTGCATGTTAGTTTGACTTTAATTGTACTTGTGTCTGACTTTATTGTTACAGAGTACAAGTTTCTAATTATCAAAGCTCATATTATATTCTTTTATATAATTTATGTTTATATTATTTTTATAAAATTTATGTTCACATTATTTTTTTACATTATTTATGTTTATATTTTTTATATTAAGTTTATATTATTTTTTTTATTTTTTTATTAAGGCAGCAGCCAACAGTTCAGTATAAGCATTGACTGAGCAGCGAGCACTATGTTGGACTTGGAAATAAACAGTATTACAAAATATTTACTCTGACCTTTTTGAATCCTGCAACTGGTTAATAAGGTATGAACAATTAAAATTAAACTAAAACTAAACTAAAACTAAACTAAAACTAAGCCTTGTTGCAAAACTAAAAACTAAGTAAAAGTAAAGTCCATTCTGAAACTAATTAAAACTTAACTATAATGGAAAAAAAGGCCAAAACTAACTAATACTTAACTATAATGACAAATCCAAAGATATTATAACCTTGGTATCCCAAAGCTTATGAAATTAGTGATAAGAAAAAGTGTGTTTTTATTAACCTGTTTGCTAATATAACTCTGAAATTGTTGTCTCAACCCTGTTAAAAAAAAAAAAACAGTGCACTGAAATTACTTTTTCCTTTCCTCAGTGTTCACGCTCCTGCAACACTGGATATAGAGTGCGTGAAGTGCGTTGTCTCACTGATAACATTGTCCCAAGCAACGATTGTGACCCAAAGTTGACTCCAGAAAGCCGAGAAGAATGCAACAAACAACCTTGTGTAGCTGAGATCAGTAAGTCTACTTGGAAGCTTGGTAATTATCAGGTTGATTTCAACAAACAGACCTGCTTTTCTCAAATGTCGATTGTGATTCTTTGCCCGTATCGTCTCTCCCTCCACAGACCCGTCATGCAGTGACCAGTACCATAACTGTGTGGTGGTGGTTCAAGCCCGACTCTGTGTTTACCCTTACTACAGAAGCGTCTGCTGTGCCTCATGTTCCCGGTCCCAGAAATCATACCCCAAATCATTAGAAAAGAACTACATTCACAGGTGATGATGCCAGCCAGAGGTTAAAGTACCTCAGCTCTGTGGAAAAGATAATGAAGAGTGATTTCTGTTGAAAAACAAAACAAAACAAAACCTAGTATTCAGCTGCTTTCTTCTGAACTCAGACTCCAGCAAACCTGTCTGTAAGAGCAGCATGTGAAAGCAAAGTGGAATAACAATAACTTTAACATTCATATTCGAAATACTTGAACATAAAACACACTCTTTGACAAGTTTCTCAATATATAGGTTTTAGGAATGTTTCTGTCTCAGTGTGACTTAAAACTGAAACCTCCACATTTGATGATGTGCTCGTATTTATTCTGAATAAAGGCTGTATTTCATCTCCTTTTGTAAAATTTGCAGAAAAAGTTTTATATCTGAATCTAACTGCATAGTGTTCAAAATTTCACCAATAGTAGAGCGTAATCACTCCAGACTGTATGAGCCCTTCATGAAAAAAAAGGTATCAACACCACCACCTCTAAAAAACTCATATGATTTTAAGTTCATCCTCTAAAAAAGTCAAGAAGAGATCACATCTGCACTTGTCCGAGATAGTAATACCATTGCTTTAATGGGGCAGCCGGGCTGACAGCATGTAAAAGGCCATATTTCAATCACAAGAACTTAAAGCACAGGAACATTAAATGAACACTGATGACAAATGCACGTCGCATTCTCTGTTACTCATAAAACATATTAGAAGTCACATGGGGACTCTCTTACATACAGACACGCTCTCCCATTGTGTAGCTATACATAATCTTTAGTAATGTTCCCGAGGTGCTCCCAGTCTTTCTGTGACGCTTGATGTAAGGCTGCATTGGTAGGTCCATGCTAGTAGGCTGTTGAGGATGTGTAACAGGACAGAAATCTTTAGGGTGAGCCTGGGCCTTTGGCTTTGAGGGATGCAGGGTCCACATTCACCAACAAAATCCGTGTCTGTTTCAACTTAAAATTGATTGGACACCGTTACCCCAAAAACATTCAAGGCTCTCTTTCCATGCTGATAAACCTTAGCTCATTCTAAATATATCTATATAGACTTTTTTTTCATCAAAGACACCAAGCCGGGGTTTGTGAACAGAAAATGGCAGCCACCTGTCTTTTTTTTTTTTTTTTTGCTTTTTCTTCTTGATAGTTCTTTTTTTTGCTTTGTCCTTGGCATTGAGTACCAGACAGTAAGACATTAATGTAATAGTTACTGAAGGGTTTAACAATAAGCTGTCTAAAAACATCATCATTAGCTTCCCCAACCCTCCCCCCTCTTTTGTCCAACAACTGAACAGTCACCATTTATACAAGTCAGTTTCTGAAAATACATTGGCAAGCACATTTTCCACCAAAATTTCATTGTGAACAACAAAAAATATATTTCACTCCCCGTGTGATTTGTTCAGCTTATCAAATGCAATAAATGGTTTGTTTTCTTTGTAGCATCGTACCAACATTCACTGATTTCAATATTGTAGAAGTTTTACAAAGACATAAATATAGTAGGTTACAATACAGTAAAAAATACAAAATAAAGTCGATATACTTTCTTTTTTAAATGATAATTTACCAGAGGCAAACCCAGAAACAGATCTTTGACACTAGGCAAAAAACACTAGAATTACCCCCTGAGGTCAAATGATAAAAGAATAGCCATGTCTCAAACCAGAGCTTAGTCCCAGGTAACAAACAACTTCTACGTTGTTTAGAAGAAGTGAATTCTGCACAGGACTGTAGGCAAACTGTGGGTGTCCTGTGTGACACATAGTCAATGTGTACTTTTCAAGTGCACTGGTTTGGGCGTTATTACTACACTAGCGAGACGTTAAGCTAAGGAATACTTGAAGGCACAATTATCTGAGGCAGACTATGCCTCAGGAATCAAACGACAGTTGTGGTATCAAGGGAGTAAGATTCGAAAGAGGAAAAGAACAAAAAAGACATCGGGAAGAAGTTACAGTTTCAGGTGTGGTGTAGGTCTGAGAACGACGAGGCAGTGAATAAAGTTAAGGCCAAACTACTTAAGATTGTCCAATCAGAACGCTCCGACAGTAATGAGGATGTTAGACCCAACGAATTGAACAGATCTACAATGAGATATCAGTTTTAACATCAGAACTCTCCTTGTGTTTTGTCATAGACTGGATGCTACAAAGTCATTTCCTATCATGGTTAAGTCAATTATATTAAACAAGGCTTTTTATGCTCTTAAGTCAGAGGCTGTTAATATGCACAATAATGTATAAATGTATGTTACACGAATATACACGGGCTTCAGTCTGTAGAATATCTCAGTAAGGAGTACATCCAAGCATTCAGGGTGAGGACTTTGGCTTTGAAAAGTTAGTCTACATATGCACAGATATGAAACACACGTAGAAAATGCACCATAGAAAAGAGGACATGGTAATTAAAATAAAAATAAAAAGGAAATGGACTTAATGGCTCACACATTCCTCATCTACTGTCACATACGACCATTTGCTCACGCAGAACCATTTCCTCTTAAAACAAAGACAAAGAAAAACTTTTTTTTTCAAGTGAGGCCCCTTTCATACCCTTCACCTTTGGTCTGTGTTCACAGACTTGTTCGGGGTAAAAAAGGAACAAAAGAATTTAAAAATAAAAAGGACTGGGAGGTTCAGAGGGCTTCAGGGATAAAGTTCAAGTTTGTCATTCCTCATGTGCAAGTCAATATAAAAATGCTACAAGTCGTACAACTTTCTCGTCAACAAGACAGGTTCAGGGCAAGACAGGCCAAGTCCCCGTGTACTCTGCTAAATAAAAAGGGGCTCGGATATTGGCAGGACAGCTTGTTTAGAGGTGATGAAATGCTCAGTCTCCACTCCCTCTGTTATTTTTTCTCCAGCGCGTCACCTCCTCTGGTTGTCTGCTCATGTAAAGGAAGAGCAACTGTGTGAGTCTGCATCATTACATCAAGAGCCAAAACTAAATCTTCCTTTGTCTCCTCTCTCGTATGGCAGAAGAAGCGCCGTTCCTCTCTCTTGTTCCTATGACTTCGGCTCGGGTTGGCATTCCCGTTTTGCTTTTTTTCTATCTGTGCAGATGTGTGTGTGTCTCTCTCTCTCTCACTCGCTGTCAGTCTCCAGGTCCGAGTCAGACCACTGCACAGGGCTCAGTTTGCCATTGCGCTGGGCATACTCGATGACTGCTGTGTAACAGAAGTAGTACTGGTCCCAGGTTTGGATGCTGAAAGCCCTTTGTGTACGCATCCGCCGCACTGTCTGACGCACATTCACGGTGCCGATGTCCTCCAGCCGGGACAGGCAGATGTCCAGTGTACAGAACGTGCCTGGTCAAGGAGCAGGGAGGAGGAGTTACAAACAGAAAAATGCAGCACTGGTTTGAATTTCATTCAGAAAATTTTTATGGCCTACTATACAGACTAGTTTTCAGATCTAATGTTGGGGCATTTTTACCACAACTGCTCAGTTAAGACAAAAAAAACCCAGAAAACCCTCTTTCGTTAGCAGTTTGTTCTGATAATAAAAAACAAGTCATGTAGCTGATTGTGAGAAGTGACTGGCAAGAACTTTTGTAATAAACAGGGATATAAAGTTTATATGTTTACCTGTTCGGCCGATGCCAGCACTGCAGTGTACAACCACAGGAGGGCCCCCAGGTGGCCCTGTCCAGCTGGCGCCCAGACTCTGGACTGCAGCCTCCCTCCTCTGAAGTACATGTTCACGGAAGTCCAACATGGCTGTAGCACTTTTTGGCACCCCAAAGTCTGGCCAGCTGAGATAGAGGTAGTGGTACACTTCCCGTCTTTCTCCAGACTGAGGACAGAGAAAAACAAAGCTAGAGTTCAGACTTTCTATTCTTAACCATGGAATGCGTGAGTATCAAGACAAACGTCCATGCTATCCCAAATGACATCGAAAGGTGAATTTTGATGAAGAGTAATTCCACTAAAAAAGCATTCTCACACTGCCATGAGGATCTCAACATCTCTCAAAACACTAAGACAAATTGAAGGCTCATTGTTCAACAAAATCATCAGACCCGTTTAAGATGAACTTGTGTGGCTGTCATGACTTGCCTGTGTATTGAAAAGTTCAAGATGGGAGAGTTTGAAGTCCTGAAAAGTCTGGATGTGTGTGTTCCTGACTAAGAAGCATCCGTGCTGCTCGGTCCTGCCCTCCTCCAGAGGCCAGTACTGACCACACTTCACACGCCCACGCTCCACCACCCTGAGGTAAACAGAAACAAACAATTCATCAAGGGTTTTACAGTAGAGGTCTAGGCCATCAGTCCCGTATTTGTTCAGACAAGGGTGGCAATGCCAGGGCAGAAAATGTGTTCGACAGGAGTGTAAATGTCTATCGATAAAAGTGTCTCACCTGGTGGTCATTACGATGATAAGTACCATCTGTTCCCATACCATGAGCCAGAAATCACCAAATGTTTTTGGCAAAGGACCTGAGTGACAAAACAGTCTTCGTCATAAAGTGTTTTTTAAATCATCTGAAGAGTAGGATCAAAGTTTGTTGACAGCTGCTCACCCTGAGTTGCGATGTAGGCGTTGCCTCTCTTGTACCCATCCATGAAACTGGCATTAATGTAATCTGATGTCTGTGAAACACAAAACAAGTTAGATTCCCTGATTGATTGTTGGGATCTACTGCCTCCTGCAGGAGGACAGCAATCATTTCTATTGATCAAGGCTTCTACTAAGTTTCTGACGACTTCAGAGAATCTAATGTTTAATCCACACAGAATCAACATAGAATTGTTAATTTTTATTATCAACTATTAATCTAACACAGATTTACTCAAGCCTTAGATCCTCCAGTTTATGGTATTTTTTATTACATTTGTATTGGAGCCATCATTTTTCTGGAGGACTTCTTACAACATTAGTTTGCATTCATACTCTGGGCCATTCTCATTATTTATTACCATATCATTTGACTCTTTTTGCAGAAAAAGGACACAGAAACCAAAATTGAGGTCAGGCCTTTTAACTACGCAGTTAAAAGGTCAAATATTGCAAACTAATAAATAAACCCAAACTAATAAAATCAGGTGCAGTAGATAGAGATACAAAGGAACACTTAAGCTAATCCCAAATAAATGAAACTGCCAATGCAACAGATTTTCCCCGAAAGTATGCAATATATAATGTTAGTTGATATTAAACTAGGAAAAAACAACCTGTACTTGAGAAAATAAAATGCATAATTTGTCCAGATTTAGTTAAAGTGAGCAGCAGAACCTCGTAAAATAATCCACTTAATCATGACTTTTGCTTAATTATTGAATATGAAGGAAGAGGTCAATGAAATGAAGGACATATGAGGCTTATTCTTTTTTTTCTTCTAAACTTTACCTCGTCATCTTCATCTTCACAGAGCTGGCAGAGGTGCACCCGTGAGTGATCCAGGCAGAGAACATCACTGTACCTGTTCTTTATTTGATTGGATAGTTTTCTGTAAAAACAGAAACAAGTCAGGCAAATAAGGAATCATTTTATTCACTTTCAAACACAAAGGCTGACAACAAGGAAATGAAAGGAGCAGCCAAGGGGATTATGGGACATATCTTTAAAATCTCTTACTTGGAGTAGTCAAAGGTGCCCGCTGGTGGCTCCTTGCGGATCTCCTCGTACTCCTGATAGATCCCCTTCTTCTTCTTCCTCTTCACATGCTCCACCAGTTCATGCACCGTCATGCCCCCCTGCTCAGGCATGTGAATCGACGGCTCAATGCAGTGGTCCTCGTCATCAGGACCCCATGATGAAGAAAGGGGCGGGGACTGGGAGCAAGGCTGGTGAGGGGGGCGAGGCAAAGATTTCTGAGGCAAGGGAGGCACCCCCTCTTCTTCCTCACCATCCTCCTCCTTTCCTCCCTCATTCTGGGACCTGTTTGCAGAGTCTGTAGCCTTTCCGTCAACCCCATCTCCTATCTGGGAGAGCGGTGTGTCAGGGGGTGTGTCTGACTGGGGAAGGGCTTGGCGGCCACGACCGTTCATGTTAGCATTTGGGCTAGAGCCGCTTACAGCCACGTTAGCCCCAGTCACTGCTGAGCCGTTCCAGTGTTGGTGGTTCCCCTGCGGCCTGTTTGCAGCAGACTGTGGGCTCTGCTGGCACTGTCCTCGAGTCCTGCTCTCCACCACTCCACAGTGGTTGTGTGGATTAGCATTGCTATCGTCATAGCAGTTTGAGTTAGCTGTGGCTAGCTCAGAGCCCAATTGTGTATTGATGTGTGTGTAGGACAGTGTAGCGCCTGCGCTTGTGTTGCTGCACTCTAAGCTGTAGGAGCGCAGCAGGTTTCCCACACAATCGTGTGTGTCGTGGTCTTGTGTGTCACCCTGAACAGTGTTTGTGTGTGTGTTAACACAGGACTGGATCCAAGCCACATGGCTGTACTGAGATGTCCCACCCAGGTGCTCCGGGAGGGAGGAGACTGGGATGTGACTCGCCAGTTCATGAGCCTTCACTGTGCACACCTGGTAGACAGGGGGAAAATTAGAGCCAGAATGACAAAGTATGGCTAATAACTTAAAAGAAAACAGATATACATACCCTCTCTCTTAGTTTCTCACGCACAAACAAGCGTAGAACAGCAAAGGGAGCTCGAAACCAAAGAGGCGATGAAACGATGAAAACGCATTTTAGACGAGCTGGAAAAGCCCCCTGGGAAACACAAGCAACAAAGAGAAAGACCAATGATTTCTTTTCTTCTTTTTAAAGGTTGACACCAACAGTTAGAAAACAAGCAGATCAGAGAAAAATAAAGGATACTTCTTTTACCTTGAGCAAATTGAGGATCTTGACACAGAGCTCGTAGTCGAAATTGCCATAGCTGGAGTTGGTCATGTCATAAATAAAGATGAGCCCGTCTCTTTGAGTTTGTAAACTGAGAAGAGATGAACAAGAACTTTAAAACAGCTTTGACTTCCAATGAACTTAAACATATAAAAACAAATAAAAATAGAAACAATAAATAAGTTTCTGAGTATGTTGTTTAAATATCACCTCTCTATGGCTTTGTCGAGCTGATAGATGATGGCCTGCAGCACAGCTTTGTGAGTGGTGACGTCGGGCCTGTGGAGGCGAGCAGTGAAGAGAGCTAGAGCAGCACCCTTTGCGTCACGGCCAGGCTGGTGGGAACATAAACAGCTTATTTTATGTACAATCAGACACTAAGCACAACTGAAAACCGTCCTTTTAAAAAGACTAATTATTCAACTTGAAAAGAAACAGGAAGTCACTCTTCTGTAATGACAAGCATGTGTACCACTTTCAATCTATGCTTGGTTCTAACTGAGATATGATGAGCTGCAGCACCTCTGTGGTTTCTACACTCACCAGGACAGTAAATTTGCCACTCAGCAGCTCAGAGCGTAGAGGGTCCTCGTCAGGGTTGATATTGATGATGCCCTCTTTGATTCTTGTGTTCTGTTTTAGGGAGACAGAGACAGAGGGAAAACTATTAGCTTACAACAAAAACAGCATTTCAACAAAAAAACTGATAACAAGTACCTCTGATTTATTTGCCAAATATTACCTCTTACATTAAATAGTATTACATCATTACTTAAAGTGATACTCCGGGATGAAACAAGTTGGGTCTTATCACAAGGTTTAGGGCAGAAATTACCCCTACAGCAGTGTTTTTGTGCAGCAGAAGCCCAGAGCGCTCGCACCGAAGACCCCCTCCCTGCTCCTCTGCCTGTTTCCTCTGCACTCAGACGGGGCCAATTTTTACTTGACCAAAAACAAAAATAAACGGACTCCCACCGAAAAAATCTGATATCGGTCTGCATTCACGCTTTATTTAGAGAATTTTCAGCGCGTTACTTTCACACAAAAACACCGCTAAATAAGGCTCTAGTTCTCATCGTGTCTCCTCGTCCTGGCAGACTACCTGCGTTTGTTTATATCTGCCACGCCACGCACGCGGACTGATACACTAAGCGGCGAGTGCCTCATAGCCAGCTGTGGCTCTGCAGCGGAGGTAGCGCCGTTTTTGTGTGAAAGTAACACACTGAAAATTCTCTTAATAAAGCGTGAACGCAGACCGATATCAGATTTTTTTTGGTGGGAGTCCGTTTATTTGTGTTTTTGGTCAAGTAAACTATGGCCCCGTCTGAGTGCAGAGGAAACTGGCAGAGGAGCACAGAGGGGGTGTTTGGTGCGAGTGCTCTGGGCTTCTGCTGCACAAAAACACTGCTGTTGGGGTGATTTCTGCCCTAAACCTTGTGATAGGACCCAACTTGTTCCATCCCGGAGTATCACTTTGTCAGCATACTTAATTCATTTTGATTCAGCTTTTGCCTTTTTAACCTTTATGGATCAATGAAACAGGCTATCATAGCCTACCTCAACTGATTATCTGACATTGCTCAAAAAGCATGTTAAAAAAAAAAAAAAAAAATCTATAGTGATGGTGTCTAACTCATTCACGTCTATATGACCATGGCTTTAAGCGAGGGGAAGATGTCATCAGGTGGTATCCAACTTTCCCAGGGCATTCGACCCTGAACCACAACCCCCTCGAGTTGGCAGAGGTGGCCAGTTACTGCCCATCCCCCCCAGCTCAACTCCTCTCTTCTACTCCAGAGCTAGCAAGATGCTCTTTCTGCTTCCTACACCAACGTACCTACAGGCAGCTGACTTCCTACTTCCTCTCCCTTCCTGCTATTGCCCAGGCTGTGAGCATCTTCCACACAGACTGGGCTGGAAAACCCCTGCAACCAACCTGGACCGGGAATAGCCAAGTCTGCCACCCTGCACTACTCAACAAGGTCCTGATACTTGGTGGCTTTCCTCTCATAGGCCTCTTCACATCCACCTTCCCAGGGGACTATCAGTTCAATCAGGATGATCTTCTTTGCCTCTTCAGACCATAAAACCACATTCGGCCTCAACGGTGTGTCCACGGACTTCCCAGGCTGAGAGCTGTCTTGCATCCTGCCAGAATATGGGCCATTGTTCCTCTCCCTCTGCACAGTCGACACAATGGGTCCTCTCTCATTCCCCATTTGTGGAGATTTGATGTTGATGGAAGGATGTCATACACTGATCAGAGCAGGAAAGGGATGCGAAAGGGCTCTAGTCTCCAAAGCTCGACCACCCTTGACCAGCACCTTTCTTCCTCCAGGTGTCAGACCTCGGCTTAGATCATGTTCCTCCTCTGCCTTGGGTCTGCCTTCCCCTGCTGCTGGAAGGGGGTGGATCCGAGTCCTTGCCTCCCTTCACATGGTTTCCCGATGATGTTCCTAGGCTTCAACGCGCTTTCAGCTTGTGCCACTGCTGTATAGATCTTGTAGTGACTCCTGCCCCTCTGACCTTCTCATCGGAGGAGTCTTGGTACATCACTGCGCTTCGTCACATTGAACTCCTCCACCACTGATGATAGGGGTAGTTGTAACTAACCAGACCTGATGTATAGCCCTACTGACATATAGCTTGATGGGCTACTTTACTTTCTGTGCCATGAGCTGGGTACCTGAGGTAGTATCATGAGAGTCCCTCCTGTGGTTTTGGGATGGCGCAGGTGCTTCCTGACTGGAGTCCTCCTGCATCTGACTTGGTGTCTCCACTATGCCTGCATCTGCTTCCTCCCTCCTCCATACTTGGTCTTGGATTAATGTATATTAAGTCTCCCTGCGCTCTTGCGAAGCTTCCTGCAATGCCACTTGACTTCAAACTTTCCCCCCGTAAGTGTGGTTTGGGTGAACCGTCTTGTTATCTATATGATTTCTGTAGCCATAATCGTTGTGTCTGTCCCATACATTAGCATCTTATGTTTGAACCATTTTGAAAGCCGTCAGATCAGAGAGCTACCAATCCAGTTTAAATGGTTGTGGACGGGAAAATGTACACAAATATAAACTCAGATCACAAGTAGCTGAAACAAAAAACCCTCCTCACCTGGGTTTATGTAGTAAAAAAAGAAGAAGTGTAAACACAATAAGCTTTTAGGGAGCCAATTGTTCAACATAGTGTTTGCTGAAAGCTGTTTGTCCTATTTTTATGGATATAAGGGTGTTTGTGGAATTACGTTGATTCATGCATGGGAATGCAATAAAAAGTCAGTGGACCAAACTTACTCCCTTTTATCTCAGCATGCTGCAATTTGCTTGATCTGTCAAGCTTGAACACATTTAATCTTTTTTCAGATTAAAACAACTACAATGTACATGACAAATTGATGAGAAGAGGATCTCTAACAGCCAGCTGTATCAATCTATATTATTCCTTTAATTTACGAACAACTTTCTGCTTATTGATACAGACTCATTTAGTTTATCTTACAGGCCTTAAGCAACTACTTATGACTTAAGGAGCTGCAAAAAAAAGAAAAGCAAAAGAAAAAAAGAAAAAGACTTCAGGTCAGCTGACACCCTCAACAACACTCTTTTAGCCTTAACTAAACTACCCTGTGGTCAGTGATCTCAGTTTTTCTCCATTAAAAGCACGACTGTACCTTGTATGCTTGGAAGAGGTCGATGGCTCTGGTGACGTCGAACTTGCGGGCCATAAGAAACTTTACAGCTGTCGGCTGGGAAACGAGCCCAGCACTGTGAGGCTGCTCCCTGCTACGCACCTCACTCAGGAACTCCTCCACAGCCTGGACGGACATAAGAAGGGAAGTTAAAATAAAAGGTTTGGAGGAGAGATAAGTAGTTTACCAAGTTTATAGGAGGTTGGAATGATGAGGGACATGATGCCTGCTTTGTAGTCCCCTAAAGATGCCCTGGATGAGAATGATCATGTGGCAGCAAGGCACAAGCAAAGCACATCTGTCCTTCAAGTACAGAACAAGCACAAGGAGAGAGAATGTTGATTTGCAGCTCAGTGTTTTGGTCGTTTTCAGCTGGAGGATGTAACTTCGATCCCCAGCTGCTGAGGTTACTTTGTATGACAGCCTCTGCATTTACTGTATGGGTAAGTGTGAGAAAGGGTTAAGATGATGAGGGGTGTATAAGAGCAGGGGAGTCATTATCAATGCTCTGATGAACCATCCACACCTTTACACAAAGTGACTCATTTTCATTTTCTAAGCTCTACATAAAAATAGAATATGCATATTAAAAGTGTTGGTATGATATAAACAACCCAGCTTTTCAGCCTGTTTCTTCATAAATATGTTGTATTTAACTGAACAAATCCTAAAAGCATACATTTGTTGAAGAATTTACACAAGAACCAGATCATTTGTAAATATCACTGAGCACTCTATCTTCTTGTGTTTTTATTTTTTTTCAAAAGTCTTTACTAAAAGCATACTGATATAAGTAGACACTGCAATTTTACCTTCTAAAGGATAAAGACATAATGCTTCACATGCCTGCTTTACATGCTGGGAGATCTCAACCTGCCATTCAAGATGATAGCCAGTGTGGCGATACTGGGTTTCTAAGTTTTGCCAAGATGGTTAAAAAAAATCAAGCCATACTGACAAAGCATGTCCCTTTAAATAAAAAGAGGGCAAAAGCAAACATAAAATTGAACTGCAGAGCTGCCTTCATATTGCAGTACAACCCTTGCCTTACAAATCAAGTGTTCTGTGATGCAAAAGGTGCCAATCCTATTAAATATTCCTCCCACACTACATGTTCTCTGTAGGCGTAAAAAAAATCATTGCAAAGAGAAAGCTTAGATACAATTCAGGGACCTCTATGGTGGATGCCTTTGCATCTATGAATGCATTGCATGCTGCTTCCAGTTACCGAGCAGCATCACCGGTACTGTTGCTAACCTTGGTTGGATAAAATCTTAGTGCTTAATTTCGGAAAGCAACCGTAAAAATCACACGTTTTATTCTCCTCGAGGCAGTAAAAGATGCCAATAGATCTGGGAGAGCGAAGAACTCTAGCAAGAGAAATATCGGCAAATCCAGGCAACAGTTCAAGCGTGACCTGTGACTTCTCCTAGTCGTCTAACCTTGTGAAAGCTTGATGGAGATCAAAGCACCAGAAGTGAAGATGTCAGACGAATATCCTGCTGACATTTGATATTTGCTATCACTGCTAGGCCCACCCCTTTACTAGAAAGCGATGGCAACAACAATGCTAGGAACCGGAGGACCGCTTCTGTGAATTCCAGACCGTAAATCTGATAGGCAGGACTCTGCTAGCCGAGAGGCTCATTGGAGGTGATTAGTGATCCTAGTCTGACTTAACAATGTCATTGTATATAACTATAGACAGACTGCATATAACTGTGCCTTTAACCAGTTTGAACCTGCACACTGGGTCAAGAATTATTATAAATGTTTAGCAAGATAACGGAAATTCACTTCAAGTCAACAATAGCTACTAGCATTAGCCAGCGGCTAGGTTACATGTGGCAGCTGGATGGCTAACGATAGCGTAAAAGACACAAGAAGTCAGATTTTACAAAAGAAAGACTGTGTGACAATGGATTGCTAGTTTACAAATCAGACACTGGATTGTCTTTGGGGTTCATGAAGAGATAGGTTATCGAGGGAGTGAGTATTCCAGATAGATAGCCGGTTGAGTGTTGCCTTCTACTGGCAAACGCCATCATGCTAGCACACATGCTAACTGCTGTCAGTCACACCGGAGTCAGTAAAGAGGGTGCGAACGGGCCAGGACTGTTTACGAGAACACATCGTTCCCATGGAGAGTCAGAGTCACAAAATATCTAAAAACTACGATCGGTTTAATGAGCAAATGGAGTGGAGACACAGACACGCCAATAATTACAGGGAAATGGGAAAATAAATCGTAAAGAGAGCCTCACCAGCTGCTCCTGAGTTGTCAGGGCTTCCGCCATCTTGAAGCCTCCGCAACGTCGGAGCGGGCCGGGCGCGCCCACCAGCCGCTTATTCACGCCCTACACCCCGGGACAGGGACCGAGGCCCCGCCCATGTGCTTTCACTGTTTCATAGACCGTTATAAGAACGTAGATCACATCTGAACAGTAGTACCCTATAAAGTTAAAAAGTACCCCAAATAGAAATCAATAAAATGAATCTCTTTATGTGTTAGTGAACAAATTAACTGAGATGACGATTGTGACTATGTGTACGAGGTATCTGATATGTACATTTTGTCCAGAAAGAACTGATTGAAAGGTATTCAAATTTAAATTGGTAACACATTAGACTTGCAAAAGGCTTGTTTTTCTGATATCTGTCTGTGTATTTTTGAGTTTTGAATAAGACACGAGGATAACATTTTTTTTGATACTGTTTCAATAACGTCAGGCTTCCGTTCACATTTTCACTTAAATGGACAACATAAGTAAATTGGTTTGCTTTTACGTTAATGATAGGATTCAAAGTCTTCTTTTGCTCATTTTTTCTCGTGTTAAATATGACGTGTGATAACTTCATTCATAAACTTTTATACAATTTGAATAATTTATGAGCTGAAACCGCGCAAGGGTCAGAGGAACCTTTGTATTGAAGCTTTCGATTTCGCCGGACTGTTTTTCTGGAGCACCGCGGCGGCGCTCCGGCGGTTTTTCGATTTTCAAAATGTTTACAGTTCGTAAGACAGTTTTCAGATGTTGGTGTTTGTTTGCATTTCATTTCCTTTGACACTTATTTTTTTAAGAGTATATGGTACTTGTGTTAAGAACGAAACTGATGCCTGTCTTTGAGTATATAAATGCGATGAAGTTTGTATATTCGATGAGTGAAATGTCATGGAGGGAGCCTTTCGTCAGGGCATGCTCAGAGTCCTTGCTGCCACCTCCACCCTTTCGTCAGGGGTCAATCTCCCAGCTCGTAGAGTCATCATCCGAACGCCTACCTTTAACGGACACCTGTTGGGTCCTCTCACTTACAAACAGATGGCTGGACGAGCAGGAAGAAAAGGATGGACACCACAGGTAAGTTGGTAGGATTGGAAAAGCTTGATAATGAGTCGAAGTTTTTTTTTTTTTTTAAAGCTTTAATTTTACAACTCCTTGATTGCTTCATTCAGGTGAGAGCATGTTGGCAGAGCAGTAGAAAGGTGTGTCTCTCCTGAAGGGTTCACTTCGACCAATCAGCAGCTGCTTGGTGAAAAGAGAAGGAGAGGGTGTCACCAGCATGCTGAGAGCTGTCCTGGAGGTAAAGCTGCTAAGTGAATTGACTGAGAACCTCAGACTGAAATGTGACATAAAACATCAAAATGAACTCTAAAAGAATTTCCACTACCACAGATTATTGTTGGGGGTGTTGCTAGCACTCCTCAGGATGTGAGGTTGTACGCTTCCTGCTCTCTGCTGGCTGCCGGCATGAAATGTGACAGAAAGGATGAATTGAATGAAGAAGCGAACAAAGGAGCTATTGAAGCCTGTGTGGAATGGCTGATGGAGAATGAATTTATCAGTATCCAGGGAGAGGGGGAAGGTACTTTAATCTATAATCAGCCTTTTTTTTAAATTACAGAAAACTTTTAATTTGAAACAAATTTAACCACAACGACGAAGTTTTCTTGCTTGATATGGAATCCGAGAAAGAGGAAAAATGATTTCTTAATGTCAGCCTCGCATAAGTGTACAAACCAGAAATTTACTCTGATGTCTTTGCTTGTCTGACCCAGCTGGATGCTGCCTCCCTGTCATCGTCCCTCTCCCTCCCTGAGGCTCTGGGAATACTTGCAGATCTGCAGCGAGCCATGGAGGGCTTCGTTTTGGAAAATGACTTACACATTCTTTACCTGGTAGCCTAATCTTTTATGAATTCTTATTAAAAAGTTTTCCTCCTTGTTTATTCACTCCTTATATCATCCATCATCATTCTTTATAGACTATTTAAAACACAGAATCTGAATCTAAATGCTCCTCAAATCACACCGCTGTACGCAGAGTGGACCATCATCGACTGGTATCAGTTCTTCTGTCTCTGGCAACAGCTGACGTCATCCATGAAGAGGGTTGCGGAGCTGGTTGGCATCCAGGAGAGTTTTCTTGCACGGTCGGTCAGTGGAAAAATGGTCCCTAAGACTGAAGCAGCGATGACAGATGGCTGTTTATAAAAGGTACTGCTTGTGTTTCAACACTCTAAATACATGCGCATTGTACCATTCATGTCATGTTTATATATAAGTTTTAGTTGTATGTATGACACTTTTATTATTTAAGTGGTGTTTTTTTCTGTGTTTTATTCCTTGAAACACATTGCCGCCCAACATTTTTGATCTTCCTGGATCAAAAAGCTGTCTTTTGCCTCATTTGTAGCTTTATTGATTCCTGTCATAGGTTTTTCACCGCCCTCGTCCTCCAGGGCCTGGTTTATGAGGTTCCTTTAGGTGCAGTGGCATCCAAATACAACTGCAATCGTGGGCAGCTGCAGTCTGCTTCCACATTTGCAGGTAAGTTTTATGTTACAGTTTGGAATATATAGAGGACAGGACTTTACATTGAATGAAGAAGCCAGTTACTGGTATAGTAACGTAATGCTGAAAGGAGAGGTACTTAAAGGTGATGGATGAACATCCTGGACTCCATTAGCTGATGTCTCAGTACATGTATGCTTCTATCAAACTCATGTGTCCATTGTTTTGTAAGTGCAAGTGCTTCATGCATCAACATACTTTGAAAGGGCTTATAAGAGCTGTGTTTTTGTATTTTTGTGGGTCTGACTTCATCATATTTTGCAGCTGACAGAAACACTCTCTTCCCGTCTCTTCAGATATGGTAACAGTGTTCTGCAAGCGCCTCGGCTGGCACAACATGGGGCTGCTGCTGTCTCAGCACCAGACCCGGCTGAGCTTTGGAGTCCTGAGGGAGCTAGTCAACCTTGTCAGAGTCTCTCTCCTGAATGCAACAAGAGCCAGAACACTTAACGCTCAAGGCCTGTGCACGGTGGCTCAACTAGCCAGAGCTAATGTTGCTAATGTAGAGAAAGCCTTGAGAAACTCTGTGCCATTTAAGGGGTAGATCGTTTTAACGCTAGCTATTACCATTCTTATACAATTAATTATTCTATATGAATCAAAAAACAAAAGCCAGTTTAACATAAATACAAGAAAAGCAGCAGATCTCTAAGATACATGTACCCAATCTAATAGTTTGTGTGTTCCTCAGCTCTAAGCGAGAAGAGGATGAGAGCAAGATGGAGGCAGCTGAGAGACTAGGCCTCCATTACGTGTGGGTCACTGGCGGTTGAGCCTTGACGGAGCAGGAAGCAGCCACGGAGATAGTAGCTAAAGCAAGGCTCCTCCTCCAGGAAGACCTGGCACAGCTGGGGATCCAGTGGGACCCGGCGACACTTCCTCCAGAGGCTGCTACTGGAAACGACTCACAGGGCAGCAGTGACTCCGACACATCATCTTTATCCAGTATCAGCCCACATCAAGCACAAACAGATAACTGTGGTGGGGAACAGGCTAAAACAAGTGAGAGCAGAAATGTTGAAAGACATGAAGAGGAGAGTAGGAAGAAAAAGAAACCTGAGAGTGAAAGAGAGAAAGAGGAGGGGAGGCCCGAAGAAGAGCAGGTGGAAAAGACAGCAGCAGAAAACAAACAAAAGGACGATAAAGACCAAGTTGAAAGAAGTGAAGCTTCAGAAGAAAATAAGACCACTGAACATGTTTTAAAGTCAATTGATAAAAATAATACTGGCACAAAAATAGAAAAACAAAAGCAGACAGGTGAAAGAGAAAAGGACTCAAATCACAAAATCAACCAAACCCAAAGAAATTCCCCTGTTTCTGAAAGAGGCCTGACTCAGGAGCTGGCTGAGATTTTATCCAGCCCTCTACTCCAACCAACACCATGTCCTCAGCTCCCTCATTCTCCAATGCCCCCACCTCGATTTAGAGCTTCAGTTTCCCGCCTAGGAGAACAACACAGAGTGACGTCTAAAGAAGACGACACCACAAAGATCACTGTATCACCTGTGCAGCCGGGCAGACTGAAACACTCAAGAGCTTTAAGCAAAGTGCTCCACTCCATACAGATGGACAAAAGCCTTCAAGATAATATCGAGGCTGCACAGACATCCCATTCAACGCCCACTGTAGGCCAAAACTTAGAGCCTGCAGGCCAAGTACCAACTACTGTACCCAGTGTTTCTACACTGGTTAACACAGATATGATCGTGTCCCCTCTGTCAGCCTCTCCTGCCTCGGTTCTCTTATTCTCTCCTGGAGCCAAGCAAAGAAGGATTCACAGCACAGAGATGGAAATGTTCTCCTAGAGGAGCAAACTGATGGAGGAGTCAAAAAAGGAGAAGACAGCTTTGGAGAAAGTTTTAAATTAGACACTCAGACTGAAAGAATCATTGTTCAGCAGGCGGAGTAGCATGGAGATGGACAGGATAAAGCTATGAGTCAGCTGGCTGAAACAGTAAAGATAAGAGAGGAGGAAACAATAGAGGAAGCTGTAGAGATAGAAGAGAACATGAGTGACAGGAGGGGTGAAGGCCCAAGATTTAATATTTCTCTCACAGACAGCCAGATGGAGCTCATCCTCAACACAGGTCAACAAGTGAGTGGCATGAATAATCCAAAAAGAACGTAGGAATTAGTTTGCTGAAAAATCCTAATCTGTGTCATTGTTGTGACAGATTTCTCCTGAGCACGAAGCTGAAGAAAGAGATGAAGTTATGGATGATAATGACGTCTTTCTTGCAGATTAGGCTGCTTCTGAGTGCGCTAACAGGAGCAGCAGCTCCCTGCTGGCCGGTCCAAGTCCGTCACAGATCCCCAACCAATCAGGAGAGGAGGAAGAGGAAGAGGAGGAATCAGTCGGTCAGGAGATCAAAGACGATTTCCCTCTTCAATCAACTCAAGAGAGAAGACGCAGAGAGCACTTGGCCAATCAGGAAGCAGAAGAGTAGGAGGCGATTCAGTGGGGTGAGTCCTCTTTCAACCTGTCCTAGTGGGGCGACTCACTCTTCGTAGGGGAACACTTCCTGCAGAGGCGGAGCTCGCACAGACAGACTCCAGAAGTTCAAAAAGAGCAGGAAGGAAGTCATCAAAATGCAGACCGTGTCAGAATCATAAACCAGACCTAGTTCCAAAGAAGCACAGCCCATCGCTACAGCTCAGACGAGGGATGATGACAGCAATACATCCAAAATCACTTTACCTGATAACGCAGAGGATTGTCACAAAGCAGACATCAGAGAGGGAATGACATTTGGAGAAGGGGGGTAACGCAGGACAGGTAGAAAACAAAACATTGACCGCTGGCCTGGTATGTCTGACCAGCCCTGCAGCAGCCGGCCACAAAGCCAGTAACACACCAACTACAGCAGATGTGCTCGAGGTGGACAGAGAAAGGAAAAAGCCGAACATGCAGGTAGCTGCTGCTGACAGTAACCCCATGGAAGACAAAAACTCCAAACATGATGCAGCACACACAACAGAGAGACTATGTGCTGCTGCTGATCTCATCCCCCCGACTCAGGAGACGCCACCTGTCACTCCCAGAGTCAAACTGACCACCTCATCGGTCCAGTCACCTCTGATCACTCGCCCACTGAACCAGTCCACCCTCCTCAGCGAGGAAACCAGCAATCACACAAGGTCTTCAGTTATGTGCTGGAAACAGACACCGTCTATCTGTTGTGGAATTTAAACAGCTGAACAACAAATGTGATGAAAGACAGAAACAGGAAACAAACATTAAGGCTGTTTCACTCTTGAATTAAAAGACAAACCTGCCCCTAAACTCAAACCAGAACCTCATCCCTCCACCAAGCCCTGCCTCCCCATCTTCCCCCATACCGAGGCTTCCTTCTGAAGCAGATCACCCGTGATTGATGAAGGCTTTACCCTCCAGCTGTCCCAGGATGCTTCACTCTGTTCCTGCAACTCCGGCTCCTTCTCTATCATTGATGTGGCGAGTGACAGGCGCCTCTTTGAGACTTTCATTACTGAGTGGAAAACAAAGGAGCGCTTCTCTCTGGCCCTGGCCTGTGAGAGGGGAGAGCACAGAGGGCAGCCTGAGGCAGGGATCGGAGGGAAACACAAGAGAGGTAACTGATAGATGTGAAGGAGTGACAATAACTTGAAGTCATGTTGCTTTGTTTTGTTTCCAGGTGCAGGGAGGTTGTCTTTCTTACACATTTTGTAGAGTTATGTAAAATTAAAGAGGGGGTAATGTGCTTTTGAAGGATTTATATTGACCCCCTGGTACCCCTGTGGTAGCTTTACTTCATCCACAGCTGGAAAAGACTTTCTTGAATTTCTCACACTAGCTCTTATTTCCACCTCTGTCTAAATCTCTTCGTTAGCTGCTGTCTCTTTAAGGCTCCCCCGCTCCACAAAGCCCCTTCCCTCTAATTGGCCAGCCTTCTGGAAGGCTGTTGAGGGTGGAGCTATGGACATACCTTAATGATTGAGGCCCACCTCTACAGTGTGCCAAGAACCCACTAGGGAATACTTATGTTATGATTTTATTAGGTCTTGTAAAGATTTTGTGCTATTTTAGAACTGACCATTTTGAGCAGTTCACTGACAGATTCAGGAAATTTCTCAGAATATAGATAGCATATCAGTTTGAAAATTTGCACACGTTTATTATGAACATCTGGGATTATTATTTTATATTTAGTTTAAAATGTGGGCAGCAGGCTAAACAGGTACAACTCAGCCATGATAGAGCATGCACACAAGCATGCATCCTGTCTGTTTAACTCATTTGTGTGTATGCATTGGTCTTTGCAGATTTGTTATGGCATTATCTATGGGATGGGAGCCAAGTATTTGAGTGAGCAAATGGGACTAGAAGAGAATGATACAGCCTGCTACATAGAGAGCTTCAAAGCCAGATACAAAGGTATATAACGTCTGCATGTGACGTTACTGTGAGTTCCAAATTCATTTACAAAAATGTATGTAATGTGTGTTTTCTGTTGGTTGTTTTTCAGGAATCAATGCTTTTCTATGAGAAACTGTAAAGAACTGTCTGAAGAACGGCTATGTTCAGACTGATGGGCCGCAGGAGATACTCACCTAGGATCACAAACACGAACACACACATCAAAGCTCATGTAAGCTCCTCAGGTTTCAATTCAAGTGGTCAAATGTCAGCTGTACATGTGATTCTATTCTCACATTACTTATCCTCCTTTTTGTTTTTCTGTTCCTCTGATGTAGGCGGAGTTTCAGGCAGTGAACACGACTGTTCAGGGATCAGCAGCAGACATCGTTAAACAGGCCAAGGTGAACATACAGAAACGACTGAGAAAAATGTACCCCGCTGCTCTGCTCTCTCATCAGCACACACACTCAGGTGACATGATCCTCTCATTTTTTCAGACTTTGCAAAACAGCACACAGATTGAGACATCTGTATCATTTAGGGTATGTAATGAAACATACTGATTAGCCATGACATCTTGACCACCTGCTTAATTTGGTTGTCATCAAAGTGACCCACATCTTTCCATTTTTACATTTGTCCTGCTTCCTACACATCTCATTGAGGACAACATGTTCTCTAGCTGTTTAACATACAGTATCCCACACACAGGTGCTATTTTTAAGAGAAAATCAATAAGACTGGCGTCCCCTGGTGTAATGGCTGATGGTTTATGTTCATGTCTAATGTTTACAGCCTGCAGTCTGCGCAGAGGTCAGATCAGAGGAGCCTAGTTTGTGCTTCAGCTGCACCATGAGCTAATTTTCAAAGACCTCATACAGGTACAAAAGTTTTTTTTTTTTTTTTTAAAGTGACATTTCTGGACACACGTTTCAGAAAAGCATGTATGTAAAGTTATTCCTCTGTGTTTCCACTCAATCTTGTTTCTGTCAGGTTGCTCAGATTGTATTGCTGTATGTGAAGCTTAAAGCTAAAGTCAAGTTGGGATCCAGCTGGGGCAACCTGCAGGACGTGGATATTTAATCTAAATTTGACATGTGGTATAAGAGTGTGATATCATGCACAGTGTGTGAGATTATTTAGAAATATTTATATATTTATATATTTATATATAAGATATATTTTTAAAAACATTTTTTGCAATGAGATGTGAAACCTACATGAACTCTACAACATATTTATCTTGCTTTCCATAGCACTGTATCAGAAATTCAACTTTTGTGAAAAATTTAGTTGTACATAATGAAACGAACATCCTGATGCATGTGATGAAATTTTGTGAACCTTTGTTGATTATGTCCTGTACATGAGTAAATATAATTTTCTGTCACAAAATAAATAAAATCTAGTATTCCTTAGCGTTAAATGTCAGATATTGGATTAATTAATCTGGCTAGAAAAAAATAATAAGGAAAGGATAAAAAATAACTATATCTTGGAGACATTGGCGTCTGTTTCAATTTTTGTCATCTTAACACTTTATATAATGTCCAATCCAATATGCTGGAGCACAAAGTCAAATGTGCTTATTTTGTTCCATAAAGTCTAAAATGACCAGATGCTGTTTAAAATGACCCATGATAAGAGAAAAGAGGTTCATTCCTCACTGTGAGGACCTGTTCAATTTGACCTGATTCAGGGTTAAAAACAATCATCCAGATGATGACGTTTGCCAGAAAAGACACAGAGCAGCTTTGGTAATGAGGACATCCTGAAATCTCACATTTTATTGGACCATTGGTTGATTTGTGTGTCACAAGAACATACATCTTTATCAGTCACTCTTAACACTGCTTCATTTCACACTTACTCGCTGCACAAGACATCTTAACAATTTGGGAGACTTCCTTTGTTGAGCAAAATTCACCACCTCTGGTTGTGGTGAGAAGAAATAAAAGTGGTGGAGGAATCTTTTTTTCTGAATTAAAAAAAAAAAATCTGAAATGAAGCTGTTAGATAATCTCCTTTGATGAATCTGAAAACCTCCACCTTTGTTGGGTAATCACTTTTATTTATTGTTGATGCACAAGACACCAGTGCAGCTTGACTCCACAGAGCTCTTCAACACAGGCTCAGTTTGACACAAAAATGAAAACAAGTAAATAAATACATGTCATGGACACACATCCACAAACAAATGCATCGAATAAATTCATGAACAGCAACAATTTTCTTTGTTAAAAAAAAAGGTGGATTTAAAATGAAAGGGCTGTCATCCCAGGAGCTGTAACAGATGTTAATCATGCCGCTAATGAAGTCACCTCATTGTTTGATATAATGATGATTTTTTACTCTGATGTGAGGCTGTCATCACCTCAGTTTCAGGTATGACGAGCAGCTACAGTGAGTAGACGGTGTGAAGTGCAACACGTCTGCAGTGTGGTGGATTCAGGTGACTGTGGGGTGACGTGTGATTAAACGTAGGCTTTTCTGAAAGATAATCATTTATCCCAAAGAATCGATTCACTTCACCATCAACTTGGGATGGACTTATCAAGATGCTGTCTGTTTCTCTCTTGAATATTCAGGTAGCGCTTTTCTGTTCTGGAACAAACGTAATTTATGAGGCAGTCAAAGTGATCATAAAGGAAACTGTTATCTGCACGCACAAAGGGAATCTGTGTCTTTGGTGGTTTGTCATTTTCCACTGACCTTCTTATACTTTTGAATAACACACCACATTTTGGCTTGACTTGTTTCTAAAAGGGGAGATGACTGGCAAATTATGTGGTTGGCAATAACTCTAAAGCCAGTGAGAGCTCTGAGAAAGTAGAAGATGTGGTGCCTACTAACTACAGATCCACTCCACTGCCCCTACACAGACTCAAACAGACATGAGACCGATGAGTGTCGGGAGTGTGCAGGTTTCTGTAAACATAAGTTTTAGTCAGACTCACTGTCACGAACAGAAAAAAAGAAACTATTGATCAATTAAGGCATCGACACAGGCGGAGCTGTGCATTTCACCAGAGTAGAAAACAGAAGAGAGAAAATATATGTACACAGGTACAATTAAGTGCTACTTCAGCAGTCTCGTGTTTCACTGGCTAGATCTGAGGCAACAAGTACTGGAAGTAGGTCTCGCCTGTTCTGGCCCCATGAAGTCAAGCGGGGCCGGAGCTGGGGCCAAGAGTTTTTCCCATGATAATAACATCCTGAAGGAAAGCTCTTGGCCCTGGCCCAGGTTATCAGGGTACAACAGTTTACATGAGAGGGGGGAAGTAAGGACACGAGAGGTTTGAAGACGACATCCAAGGAGGTGTCAGGGAGCCTCTCCGTTGCGGCTGAAGTGGTACCTGACTGGAGGACCAGGGAGGTCATCGTCTCCATCAGCCTCTGGAGCAAACGACACAGTGAGGTCGACGTAGCGGCGGTCCACTGATGGCTTGATCAGCTTCTGCATCCTACACACAGAGACCAACAGATTCAGAGGTTTGCTAAAAGAAACAGAATTCTAATATCCCAAAAAGCATACCACAGAAAATATTTACGTCAGTTTCAGTCTCTTTGAGTGTCCGGGCATCACAGGCACATAGAGCATCTTCACACCATGGACCACCATAGTGGGTTCAATTCCATACTTTTCCTTGAGAAGAAATAAAACAGATGACAAAGATCAATTCCTAAGCAATCACCATTTTCCATAATGAAAATAACAGTGGAAAGGGAATGTTTCTTACCCTCACTGCGTTCATGAAGTCAGAGAGTGTGAAGTCTTCATGACCAAAGATGGTCCAACAGTCCCAGATGGAGAAGTAGATGTTGTCCCTGAAAAATAAGTCACAGAGATTTTATTACCAATTTAATAATGACAAATGGCAGCTACTGGTTCAGATTTGTCACTGTGATGCCCTCAGTCTCAGTGTCAAAGACAACGTTGTAGAGTTTGTCCAATTAAGCTAAATTGAGAAGTTGTTAGCTTGCTTCCTACCTGATGTGCGTCCTCTTTACTGGAGCAGGCTCAGTGAGCACCATTACTGGGATGGCCAAGTTGAAGAAACAGTTTCTGAAAGATTCAAACTCGTAGCCTCCGACCACTTTTATCAACTCGAGAGCCACCTAGACACAGCAAAGAAACTAAATTAAACTACTGTTACTAAACCGGGGATTTTCATGACTTATAAACATCCACTCTGACTCCCTAACAGACGTTTAAATCTGAAATGCTTCGCACCAATCCAGCAACAGCAGCCGTTGCTGTGGCAATAGCAGGGATGATCTTTCCAGCGATGCGTTTGGTCTTAAGTCTGTCAGCAGGCTCGATGGAGTACATCCTGGCCCTGAGTGCAGATGCTGACACAACAAAGTCCATGTGGCCGTTGCTGTCATCGTCCTTTTCAAACTGCAACGGAGTCATCTGTAGCCTCTCTGCATGGAAACACACAGTGAGAATAGCTTTAACTCAAGGTTTCAGTTTTAGAGTCATCTTTAGAGTCATTTTGAAAACTTGTGTGAAAGGATATCATCTTTTTTTATGACAGTGTGTACCTGCTGTGACATTGTCAGAAGCGATGGCCTGCTCCAGCTGTGTGATGGCCTCCCTCTCCTCTTCGCTGCTCAGTGGCAACTTGGTCTGATCAGGCTTTTTAGCCGTCTCATCCGTCTCTATACACTGGATGGAAAGGATCCCACACAATCAATAGGAGGAGGATGTCTCACATGGACACAAACTGTGATCAGACTGATAGAGTGACTCACTTTCTCCGAAGGCCTGTACTCAGGAATCCTGATATCCGAGAGAATCCTGGCAACAGTCTCCTCAGAGAGGTCCTGAAAAAAGAGGGAAAGGTCCAGTTAGTCAGGGTGTCTGTGTTTGAGAGGAAGTGGCTGTGTGAGAGTCAGAAGCGTACCTTGTCTGAGTAAGGGATGTTATAGATGTCAGCAAATAGCCGAGCAGTGCTCACAATGAAAGTGAAGTGCCTGGGGGACACAAGAGTTGGTAAGCTTAGATACGAAACCTAAGAGAGAAGAAAGGCTGAAGAAGTCATGTGAGAAAAACTTACAAAGGGTCACTCAAGTCAAAATCAGAAGGTGCTGGAGGTCTTTTTGGGGACTGCCAAAACAAACCTGGGAAAGAGCAGAAAAACATCATGAAATTGTGATTATGAATATTGTCCATTGAGTGTTAAATTTAAGCATTTTTGGAAGGTTAATATGTCTGAGAAAAACGTACTTCCATCTTTTAACCTTGTGTCGAGGGGGAAGGAGTGCAACAGTTGTAGTGCCTACATAAAAGCATCAAAAACAAGTAAAAACTTAATATCTTAGAGAAATACAAACTGATGCAATCAACAAAGAGAGTTTTTACCTTTCTCTTGAAATACTTTTCAAATTTCAGACGTGCGATAGCAATGCACTGCTCCCACTGACTAGGCCGTCTGCTCAGCAGCTTAACCACCTGGAATGAGCCCTCCAGACTTTCCCCTGCCTGCATCCTCTACGCACGCAGAAAGGGGGGTAAGATCTTTAAAAACATCCACACAAAAGCAACTTAGAAGTTAGAGAACCATTTGTGATTCAGTCTCACCTGAAGCACCACTTCAGCAGAGGAGTGGGTCTGCCAGAAGGAGTTGAAGATGGAGGGCTTGTGGACGAACGCATTCTCAAACTGATGAGGAAAAAAAAAATAGGGACAAAGTTTCAGATTCTGACTGTGCAATTACACAAACTGCTAAAATTTCCATGTCACTGACCTTATCCCTGGCCCACTGAATGGTATGCTCTATCACAGAAGGGAAAGACTTGAGAGTGCAGAACGGGATCTCCTCCTCTGGGGGGTCCCTCTGGGGAATAAGGAGCAGGAGAAATATTGTCGAGACTCTGATCTGTTTCTTTGTCTCTCACATTAAAAAAGTGTGAAACATACTCACATGGCTATTGTAGGACTCTGTCAGATTTGGCACAATTATTTCTGTGTGTCCTTTAGTTCCCATGGTGCCAGAGTCAAGAAGAGGTTTCTGATTGGATAAGCAGCGACTGAAAGACATGAACACATTGAAATATTATTTATGCTTCTAATTAAAATAAAATTAGGGCCTCACCCAAGAAAACTCTAAAAAAGCATCTTAACAACTGTCTCACTTGTACGTCTGTACCAACCTGTCTACATATCTCCTAGCCTCCACATTGTCCAGCGCAGTGACCACTATGTTGAGGCTGGAATAGAAGGAGTCGTTGTAGATGCTCTCAGTAGCTGGGCACACTTTGTTTAGATGAGCATCCACCTGCAGGTCTGGGTTGATATCGCGAGTGGCTTCTGCTGCAGTGGTGCTCTTTGGTTTCTATGACAACAGAAAAACAGAAAAAAGCTGAATTTTCTCTGATAAAGGTCTTTATGACTCCACAAATATTTCAAGTGCCTTAATTGAAGTGTTTGTCTGACTCATCCCATCCTTTATTCATTACAAAGTGAAACTGCACAGGAGGAGAGAGACTTCAGAAAGTATTCCAAGTGAGTAAATATTGCATTAAACTGCAATAACTCACACGTTTTCGATTTAAATGAAAAGAGAAAATAAAAAAGGCATCTGCTCACCTGGATATGATGTGGTCTGAAGAGAAACTGACGATTGAGGTTTGACTTTTCTATAAGATCTGGGTCTGTGATGCACACCTGCAAATCAAAAAGAAATAGAATACATCACTTTGAACAAATGATGGGTAATATTAAAACAAATGATGCCAAACTTGCAAATAACCTACTTCTCCTGAGGTCTTAGTCAACCCCACTCCAAGCAGGGCAAAGTTTTTCAGCATCTCACAGCCTATGGCCCCACAGCCCACCTGGAGCAAGGATATTTCAGGTTATATATTCAGACGTAACCTTTCAATATTTCAATGCATGATAAATTTTTGTCTCCCTGCAGAATCTTACCATGAAGACCCTGAGCTTTTGCAGTTCCAAACACATTGATTCACCAATGCAAGCTCTCAATCCATCGTATCGATCGCCCCGTGGGGTAAACTCCTCAGCAGAAAGAGACTGAAGTGGCCTGACTACCTCAGTGGCATCCAGATAAAACTTCACACAGAAAACATTAAAATTACTAGTTTGTTTTTAAAAAAAGATGCAAAGCTAAACTGAATTAACACCTGCTGCAGACCGCAAAAGCTCAAATAACAACAGAAAAAGATGTTTGGTATTCAACTCACCCATTGCTGCAGTGGTGCAAATTTCCCTGTGATGGCCTTGAGAACTTCCTGGCTGGCTAGACCTCCAACAGCTGCTACTAAGGGAGGAAGATTTCCCCTTGCTGTTTTAGCCAGACAGCGCACCAACTCAGTATTCAAAGGAGCCTTGAAAAAACATGAGCGCAAAGGGACAAATAAAACAAAAAATTACAAGATCTACCATAAAAAAAGGAGACTGTCAAGGACATGTTCCAGAAAAAATAAAACATTTACTTTGTTCCTGAGAGTTGCATTCATTTCTTGGGTAAGCTTCAGTAAATCCTCAGCATCCTGTACACACCTGACAGCATCAAAGGGAAACTGTCATTGGGACGTGTCACATTTCAACAGCTTTGCAGAAGGGAAAACCACAGTGAGGACAAATTCTGTCCTCGAATGACGTGAAGCAAAAAATAGAGCTGTATGTTAAGATGGTGAAAAGTATACAAGGGTTTTGTTTACCCAATGTTAGGAAGTCTACTATGCTGCTCCTGGAAGGTGTCCAGAGCCAACATTGCTGCATGAATTTGTAGTGGAGCCTGGGGGTTATAATAAAAAAGGTGGATTACAGTGAGAAAAACAGGTATCATGTTTCTATATAACTATCTAAAGCACTTTTTTTTGAAAGAGGAAGGTGTGCCACTGTCATGTTTACTCATAACACATAGTATAGTATAATAACAGGCACATTCATTTTGGTCTACATTTCTGATTTTTTTGGCTAACCAGCTCAATAATTAGGCTGTGAAGTGCAGTCTCCAAGAAGAGTTCCAAATTCGTACCTCTGGTTTACTGAAGTCTGGAATCAGGACCTGAGGATCACACAACTGTCTCTCCAATGTCTCCTAGATTTAACAAGTGCACAAACACAGGAACACGTGTCAGTGGAGACTGTTGATTTGGGAATGTATACACTTTTGTGTCGATTGTTGATCTAACAAAAAGGTCACTTACAAATTTGTATGTTTTGGGGGTTTTCACCATTACAAAGAAACCTCCATGAGCATATGGTTGTAGTCCAGATGTGTCTCCGATTGAAAAACTATGTGAAGAAAGGACTTATCCCATGCACACACACACACGCATTCAGATATAAAAATAAAAATAAAAACACACAGAAATAACTTATATAAGACCAGAGTTTGTCACCTTCAGATAAGCATTACAAAATGAAGAGTTGATTAATCTGTAATTAATGTGCACGTGTATTAACTGTACTAAATTAATGACTATGTATAATAAATACCTGAAACCTGTCGCACAGCCCCGTTGAGTTCCACCATACCATTGATCTCTCTGAAGACAACACTCTGACCTGTCTGTAGGCCATGTGGCTGGTTGTCCATACAGGTAACCACCCCAGGGTTGTCCTGCAAATTAAGGTTAAAACAAGGTTAAGAAAAAAAATCTTTAAAAAGCCCATTTTTTTACTAAACATCTCAAATGAGCATCCAATGGGAGTAATTAAACCCCTAAACATGAGTGAAACTTTTAACAGAAATACATCTCTTTGCTGGCACGTGCTTTGGGTGCTGCTGTCTGAAGTTGTTGAATTAGTTGAATTACCTGAGAGACAGTTTGTATAAAAATCTCCTTTGGCTCCTCTCCTGTAGGATCTGACACTTCAAACTCTTCTCCAAAGTCACAAAATACTCGCACACAGATGCCATATGCATCACAGCCAATGAACTGGGAAAAAAAAATCAAAACAATCTGTTAGTACACGTGAAATATTTAGTCAAAATCTGACTGACTGTTCCCACACAAGAAAAACATGGTGTAGTAAATGCTCTGTAATCTAAAAGCTATAGATGCAGCAGACTTACCCTAATAGGGGGTTGTTGTGAGTGACAGAATTCATCTACTCTCTTCAGAAGGCTTAGTCTAGCTTCAGTCAGAATCACACACTGCATGAGAAAGCACAGCAGAAATCAATAAGCATCTGGTTGGTTTGCAGCTAGAGGTGTCCCAGTCCGATATTGATATTGAATATCGGTCTGATATCAGCAAAAAAAACAAGTATCGGTATCGTATCGGACCGCATCTAAAATCTCTGATATAAGCAGTTTCTGTTACCCATTGGTTATTATAAATAGGTCAGTTTTTCCTCATACCTACTGTTGCTGACTACTGTTCTTTGTTTGAATAATATCACTTAATCAAGCCTTTTCTAACATGACAGACATACTACAAAATAAGTTGTAGAAGTATGCATGTTTAATGCTGATATCGTATCGGATTAATATCAGTATCGGCCAATACTCAATGCTGCAGTATCGGTATCGTATTGGAAGTGAAAATGTAACATCGGGACATCCCTATTCGCAGCCCCTTTAAAGATTTAGGGGCTTCAACCAATGACCCTTAAGAAGAAATACCTCACCTGATACTTTCTTAGAAAGCTGAGGTCAGTGTTGTCATCCAGAGGAGAGCAGGACATGTCAACGTGAACGTATGGGTTCAACTCTGCAACTCGAGGGCACACTGCCTCTACCCTGTGGTAGGAATATGAAAGAGGACAGATTTAACTTTGTGAAAGATGGAAGGGTGATTGAGATGGGAAAGAAGGGATAGAATATGATTAGAGATGCACGATATTATCGGCACAATATCGGTATCCGCTGATAAAAGCTTAAAAACACGTTTATCGGTATCGGCAGATATGACAATTTCTGCCAATAAGCACAGCCGATAAGATGCTATTCAGTTAGGATTATTATTATTTTCCATCTGAAAAATAAGCTCCTTAAATAAAATGTAGCACTTCATTTATTTGCACTGCAGAGCTCTGTGTCTGTCACCAGGTTGTTACAGTAGCTCTAAAATAATCAAATGCAACTTGGTTATGTTTAAAAATGCATTGTACATTTAAAGTTCATGTGATCCAAAGAAATTCTTTTTCTGTATTTCAATACCGAATGTCATGAGATTGAAAAAATAATACATTTCTTATTTATGGTAAAATCAAATGTTTTTTGTCTTGTTTTATGTGTGTTTCTTAAACAAATAAGACCGTCACAATAAGAGTAACATACAAATTCCAGAACAGGATAGACTTAGCTTTCTTTACAGTGAAAAAAAACAAACAAACTTGTGATTATCGGTATCGGTCAAAAGGGGTTTCGATATATCGGCAAATCGGATATCGGCAAAAATCCAATATCCTGCATCCCTGAATTTGATACAGCCAAAAGTACCTCACAAAATCAAATAGTCTTACCTCATCCTCTGGCTTAACACATCCTCTTTGCGGATGAAGAAGTTGGAGCCTAAATCCCAGGTCTCACATTGCTTTGTATCATGAAGGGTGACGGCCTGTACAAACATAAACAAAAACAACTCACTCTCAATCATGCAAAAGTTTATTAAAGAGGAGTTACTCTTAAAACACTCCAAGGTGAAACTTTGTATTCTTTAATGTTGATAGGAAGCAGAATATGTAGAGAGGGTGCGTACCTTCACACCAGCCAGGACAATGTTCTTTGCTGTGAAACCAAAAAGTTGTTTAAAGGCAATGCAGATCACATCAGGCATTTAATATAGTTCAATGTTTCTCTGCATAAATTTATACCCCACCTATCTCAATTCCTAGTCCTCCCATTCCACTGAGAAAGACCGAAGACTTGGCCATCTGGTGCATAGCACTGTCTCCCAGCACATATCGCTGGCGGCTGGGTAGAGGAGAAACAAACAGAGATGAGTGAGTAAAAGTGACACTAAGATCAAGGAAGAGGTAGTTAAAATCACAGGGCTGGCATTTTCAGCTTGCCAGCTTTGTACTGCTATGATTAGTTTATTCAATATTGAGAAAGGAGATTGTACTACATTAATAAATACAGCCAAACAGGTGGACTTACCTGTAAAGAGAGTCGTCGATCTCCATGGAGTCTGCAGCCATGCCGGGAGGGGAAGAGGGGGAATTACCTGTCTTATAGATACCGACTATACCTATTAAAACATATACAAGTGAATGAAAAGACCATCCAAAGTATAAACCGTTATTCTTGATAGCTATAATGATCTAAAACCAACGCCCTGTTGTAAGTTAGCTAGCTATATGGCTAACTTACAGTCAGTCAGCTAACTGGAGTTGTCAGCAGTGTTGATGCTGTGACAACTGTCAGTTACTTCCTTAGTTGAAGTGGTGGACTTATACTAAGTAAGAGACAGTTTCAAAAAGTTAAAAATAATACCAGTCATATTAATGCTTGTTAAATGATTCAGTTGCAGAGGAAAGCTTAGCATTAGCAGCTAGAGCTAGTGCCACCACAGCTGCCCGGTGCCGGTCGCGAGGACACATGACATAAACTCATCAAAAAAAGTAATGACACACACGTTAGACCGCAAACAACACCACAGAGAAGACAGGAGTTTAAAGTTTTATCACTTTGCCAGTACAATCAAGCATTCGATGTAAATGTTGTTAAAATTTGACAAATAATCATACGTAGCTACCTGTCAGTGTGCGCGAGACCGAATGAATGGCTGTGACTGGTTAAAAATTTGGACTATTTCCGGGTTACCACGGTCACATGACCAAGGTCAGCCAACAGATTGACAGTTTCATTCAGGACTTTTTTTTTTAATAATATACATTTTCGTTCATTTTTGAAGTGTTGCCACTTTTATTGTCAGCGTGAGAAAGGAAAGCACAATCATATATATATATATGACGAAGAATGTATATATTAATAAAAATGAGCAAGACAATTATGTTTCCATGTAATTAGAAAAACACTTTATGGCCCTTGTTTAATCTTACACATCAAGACAAAAATGTCTATATATGAATTAGTGAGTATTTGTTAGAGTTTACCAGGTATAAATTACAGCGCTGCAAAATTAAGCTGTATAGAAATAATAGAAATAATAAAATAATTAAAGATAAAAAAAAAAAACCTGTACAGCTACACAGTTGGATGCACATAGAGTATAGTTTTAGAGTAATCATGTACAGGGGTGCAGTATAAGGTGCAAAATGGATGTAACTGGTAGAATATGCTTTGAGGAGTTTAAGGTGCAAAGAGCAGTATAAAGCGTAATGAGGTGCATTATATAAATCACATCACTGCATTAAAGTGAGCTCTGATTGGGAAAATAAGAAGTTAAAAAGTAAGACTGTTGATCCATTTGATGCCGAAGAGAAAAAATTAAAACACAGTTTGGGTATTCAACTGTTTGAAGAAACAAAGGTCAACCACCAAGTGAAACATTTACATCCTATTGACTCTTGTTTGGGCCAAAGCTGTGAGGTAATGTCAAGGTTGAGCATGTTTTTGTCTTTCTATTTGTTTTCTTTCTTTCTTTTTTTCTTTTCAAAATAAATTTTTTTTGGAAAAGAATGTTTTCAGATTGCTCTCAACAAAGAAGCTGAGGAAAGTTTTGATGCATTTTGAGTTATTCTTTACCTCAACTCCAGACTTTGGAGATACCCTCCCTCATATTATATTGGTGGGACAGGCAGGAACCGCCCCCTGAGCCAGAGCCAAAAACCTGCACATGCACACATCAGACTCTGAACTTAAAAGTACCACTTCTACCTCTCAGACACCTGCCCACAGATTTACACTCTATTGGAAATGTGGTGCAGTCGTATAGCACTGAGAAGGCTCCAGCGGATCGCTGTTGCTCCTTTGAACATCACCGGGAGTCCAACAAGCAGCTTTCAGAGGGAGATGTCAACCATGAAGAAGGTATATGTCACACGGCAGATCCCACCTGATGGCCTGAAGATCCTCCGTGAATCTGGACAGTGAGTGATTGAAGTTCTAAATAAAGTATTTTACAATTCATCATCTTTTAGAAACAACAAAGGGCAAGATATGATACATTTTTGATATGATACTTTTCTGAATTTTGAGTGCTTTTTTTGTTGAGTTTATCATTCACTTTAAGTAAACAGGACTGCTAATGTTTGCTTTCAGGTTAACCAGATAAGACTGGTAGCCTAAAGGGTAGTTCCCCGAGAAAAATAAGTTCATTACAAAGTACCAGGGTCCCATATCTGCAGAATATGTACTGTTACATGTATCAGTTTAAACTGTGTGATCGACAACTGTTGCTTTCAGGGTGTTCAGACAAGAACAGCATTAAAAAAGGATCTTCAGCCAAGATTTTTGATTTTTCAAAAGGGTGCAGTTTGAGCTGTGGGACTCAGATGACACCCCTGTGCCCAGGAAGGAGCTGCTCCAGAAGGTCAAAGGTGTCGATGGTCTAGTCTGTGTACTTACAGAGAAGATCGATGCAGAGTTATTGGATGCTGCAGGTTGGGTGGCACTCTTCACGAGTCAATCGAATGTCAAATGAAGTTTAAAAAAAGGCAGAGATGTCACAGTTTTTCTTTACACCTGCAGGCCCAAACTTGAAAGTCCTCAGTACTATGTCAGTGGGTTTTGACCATCTCAATTTGGGGGAGCTGAAGAAAAGGTAAATCCTATCATTTTATTTCAGTTTAGTACTGAATTATACATCTTGGTAGAAAAACGGAAATCCATTCCCTTTTTAAAACATTTGAAATGTGACTTAAACATGTACCTGTGTATTTGATATCATGTCTTCTCTCAGAGGGATCCGTGTGGGTTACACCCCTGATGTTCTGACAGATGCTGTTGCTGAGTTGACTGTAGCTCTGCTGCTTACGACTTCTAGGAGGCTGATAGAGGCCACACATGAAGCCAAGACGTAATGCTTCTTGCACACACGCTCATATATAACTATTTTTCCATTTTATTTTATTATTTTTTAATTTTGCAATGAGGTTAAATACTCATCTCCTCTTCTATCTTGTGTTAAAGAGGTGGTTGGGGCACATGGAGAACTCTGTGGTTGTGTGGATATGAACTCGCTAACAGCACTGTGGGAATCCTGGGCCTGGGAAGGATTGGTAAAAACAATTAGCATGAGAGCTTGAAATCAAGTTTCTTTTTTTAAGTCTGTTACTTTACTTCCACTTAAGTGCTGTCTTTGTGCTCTTTTAGGTGTGGCCATAGCTGAGCGACTGGCACCTTTTAAAGTAAAGAAGTTCATCTACACAGATGTCGCCCCTCGGCCTGAGTTGGCCAGTATGATAAATGCAGAGTATGGTAAGAACTACAGACCTGTTACATGCTTCATGTAGGTCATACAAATATCAACAAGACACATCATGGAGCAGTTGTCAAGGGATTTAATATGTTGTACAAAGATTTTAAGGCGCCACTGAGTTTGATTAAATGACACTGGCACAAAGTGAGAACTTCAGCAGCTCTGTCTCTTTTCAGTCTCTCTTGATGAGCTAGCAAAGCAATCAGATTTTCTGGCTGTGTGCTGCGCTTTAACACCAGAGACAAAAGAAATCTGCAACAAAAACCTGTTCTCCAAGATGAAAAGTAGTTCCATCTTTATCAACACCAGCAGGTAACTCCATATGCAGCACAAACACAATTTCTTGAACTTATACTGTACATCATCGCATGCAAACTAAAAACTGAAGATGATAAGATCAAAATCCTGAATTTGTGTAAAACCACAGGAAGTGTCATGCTCAAGGCCTGATGGTTGTTTTTTCATCAGGGATTAATTCTCATGATTGATAAAAAATAGCCCTGATGGTGTATATGACTGTTTTTTGGTTTATGTCAGAGGTGGTGTGGTGAACCAGGAGGATTTGTATGAAGCTCTGTCCACAGGACAGATTGCAGGAGCCGGGTTAGATGTGACTGTTCCTGAGCCCCTGCCCACAAATCACCCACTCTTTACCCTCAAAAACTGCGGTGAGTTGAAGTTTAACTGGCTTTAAACTTTTAGAAATCCATTCAAGCTTAAAATAGCATGACTGTGCTTGTTCCTCATCTGTAATCTTCTCTTCTTACAGTGATTCTTCCACATATTGCTAGTGCCTCCTATAGTACCCGAAACGCCATGTCCTCCTTGGCAGCGAACAATCTCCTTCTTGGCCTGCGGGGGGAGCCAATGATTAAAGAACTCAAACTTTGAAAAAAACAAAAAAAAAAGTTGTTTCCCCAACTAGAAAGCTTATGATTCAAATCAACTCATGTACTTAAATATTCTACAAGGGGATTAAACTCAAGCTGTGATGTAAAGTTTGCAGTACTGTATTCTTTATTGTAATGTGTTGATTCAATGAGCAGATTTTGCTCTTTCTTAAGCAACCTCGTCATGTTTCATAAAAACATCAACAACTGTAGATCACTGTTTTTTTAATTCAGTTTTTACAGCAACTGAATATACTATACAATCTTCATAGCCTTTACCAGCAAAAAGACAAACATTTAGTCTTCCCATGGTCACACAATGAAATCTACACACAAGAACAAACACAGTTCCTTCAAATTTGGCATCATTATCAATAAAAACCCAGCTTTTCAAGATCTGGGGCATAAGGCAGCTACTTAAATGGTCAATTTAGGTCTTCTGGATATTCTTACATTTTGGCATGTTCATACAGGGCTTAACAATCAGTGCATTTTTCAGAGATTCACATTAACTGTGTATGCATAACAGCTTTTAAAGGCAGCACCATAATGATCCTTATCAGGCCACTGTTTGATACCGCTCTTTTCATCGAGTATAAGGCTGCATGAGATTAGAATTTACATCTACACATCAGTGTCATTTATTCAGCGGCCACTTCACAAACTTCACGACTGATTCCATACCATCAAGACGAACAAGGTAAACCATGACTTAGCTTATGTTTACAAGGTATTTTTTCCTCCGAACTCACAAGTTAAGATCATTTATACATGTGTTTGAAGTGAAACGCACTGACTTTATACAGGCCGACAGTGTAATGACTCTACAGTACAATAAGGTGCCAACAGGGAATGAAAGCAATGACCATGTGTTTCTTATTGACAGTGTAGATGACACAACACAGCAAGCAGAGGAGTCTACAGAAAGGCAAACATGTATTTAAAGTGTTATTTTTTCCTCTTGGATCACAAGAACAGATCTGTACAACTGCATTAACACTGATTCCAACTAACAGTTAACTTTTTCACAACTCTGACCTGCATTTTTTTTCTTTTATCTCACAAACTGTTAGCAAAAATGCCACAATCTGTAGCTTTCAAAAAAGGATCCTTGAGAACTACTTCAATAAGACTGATTTATCGAAGTGTTTTTGGAACATATACAACATTTGATGTATAAAGACTCATTTTTAAAGCACTGTGAACAGAGGTGGAAGAGTGTTGCTCTTTGAACACAATCTGAACCCTCAAGCACACAAAAAGCCAGGGAAGTCCCGGATGATAAGTTAACGTGAAGGCTCCAAGCTTAGCTTTTTGTGGTGGGAACACGGAGGGAGTCATATTGCAACAAACTGTAAGTTTTGCACATCAACAAATGAGGTTCACCTACATCTCATATGTTCTGCAAAGGTTTAAGTGATTGAAGGTTTTCGACCAAATTTAGTTTTTCTTTTTTCAAGCTATGCAACTTGATTCTGGAGTCAAAATCTCTGCTGGAAAGTGCAAATTGGAGCAAGTGGAAGTTTTCACAAAAACTGTCATTGCACAAACTACTTCACTGAACAACTGGAATACATGTAGTCCATATCAGTGCAAAATGATATGATATTTCTGTTATAAACTTACCTTGACTTAACTTACAATAATGGTCATAAAAAGGCAACTACTGAACATAATACTCATGTTTGATTTTCTTTTACCTTTTTTGTTCAGATGAACTTGTAAAAAAATGACAGCTTTTAGCCTTTCTCACAGGACTAAACTGATTCATCGCAGTGAAAAAAGTAGGAAGAGAACACAACAGTTAAAGACCTGTAACTTTAGTATAACTTACAGGAGCTATAAACTATCTGGAGCCTGGACTGATTCACCACCTGATATCAGCCCTCGGTCTATACAACTGCTGTCATTGCACGAAACAAGGAACAGTCAAATATTGAGTTAAAATGATTCAACAGTCTGATGTGACATAATGCTACATGTTGTACAAATGTGCAATGAAAAATCTACTTAAAAGCAACCTGTAAACACTCAGATTGAGAGTTTGATTGTTGATCTAAATGTGTCTCAATTATCGTACCACAAACTACAGAAATTAGAAAAACAGGAACAACCCCACAGGTCCAATGTTCACCAAGTTTGCTCATCTGAGACCTTCAGGAAGCTTTAGCTTTAAAAACCATCGTCAGACTAAAGGTCGGGTCTTCTTATGCAGAGTCCATGGGCAACATGTATTTATGTAGATGACAAATCCCCAGTAAGCTGTTAATCATCTGTAGTAGAGCTTATAATTGATGTGAACAGCACCGTGATGATTCTGTGACTATCTGTATGTCCTGCATCCGTGTGATTCGATGATTTGATGACTTTTAGTTTGGGTTTTTCCTTGAAAAAGAAAAAAGTATGATTACATTACCACCCTGATCTTTGGTCTGAGAACTGATTAGTTCCTAACAGCTGATCAGATCCCACTGCTTAAAAGAACATTTTCGGGATCACATCCCATTTGTTCTCGACACTCGACTTGATGACCTCGATTCTACAGCAGGCCGTTTGACATGTTGCTGTTCTGCCAGCGTAGACAGGTGGTCTTGGAATGCTTGTACAGGTGTGAGGACTGACTGAAGCGCTTCCCACACTTGAGACAGGCGTAAGGTTTCTCTCCTGTGTGGACCCGGATGTGTTTCTTACAGTCAGTCAGGGTGAGGAAAGTTTTGCAGCAGATTTTACACGCGTACTTTCGAGCTCCTTCCACCACCAAGACGTTATGCTCTGACAGAGCCTTCTTGCACTTGGACAGGACGTCTGCTGAAGCACGGGTCAGCTGAGGCGGGAGAGAGGTGGGCCTGCCACCGTTCATGTCGTATCCACCATTCTTGTTTAGGAGCAGAGGGCTTGTGAGGCTTGAGGAGGAGGAGGCAGCATCCTGGTGGACACTGTTCACTCCTTCATCTCCTCCCATGCCTGTAGTCACTTTAGGAGCAATACGCCTGTAACCTGGGAAACCCACGGCAGCTGAACTTGCTCCTCCAGCCCCTCTAGCAGATCGTCCAAAGGAGTGAAGCCCAAGACTAGACCGTTGAAAGTCTAAACTGAAGTGATCTACTCCTCCACTTGCTCTGGGGTTCCCTAGACCATCATGCAAGGGGTGGAGGAATAGAGAATCAGCTTGTAGGTTGTTTCCAAAATTGTTGTGACTGTCAGCACCAAGCGGGCCTGACTGCAGAATAGAGGTGGACGCAGAGCCAGAAGTCCCCGCAGCTTCCTGTCTGAGCAGGAAGTGATGAGCTACTGCATCCCCAGTGGTTGTATTAGGGAGTTCATCCTCTCCAGAAACCATCCCTGCACCCCCACTTCCAAAATCCTTTGGGCCAAGAAAGCTGGAAATATTGAAACCAGGTTTTCCACCGAGTCCGTCGTTGCACCCAAAGCCCCCTCTACCTCCCCCGCCTCCTCCCAAGCTGCTCTTGAGAAGAAGCTGGGAGCTGGGCTGCAGAAGGGAATCAGAGCTGGGTTGGGGCTCTGAGATGAAGCTGCGGTCACTGCTCTCTGGACTCAGCTCCGCTTTCTCCTCCTCTTCCTCCTCTCTGCCTCCAGGCTCAGCTGGGTCACTGCCTTCAGCCTGTGATGTCACATCGCTGATCTCATCTGCTGGCTCAGGTGAACTGAGAGGCTCTCGTTTGACCACCACCTGGGGAAATAAAAATGAATTTCATTGGAGGTCAGAACAGATTAGACAAGTGAAGTCAAGAGGGAAAACTACAGCAGCAGTACTTTCATGTGTAAACGCTTTTGTGGATTTGGGCCTCATTTAAAAGCTATGGGCTCCTCCTTCAGAGTCAAAAACAAGTGATTTAAAAGTGGGTCAAAATAGTCAGGCAGTCTAAAAAGTTGTCAGAATAAAATGGACATGAATCTTGAGTCCCAAAAAATCTTTGTAACACGAACAAAAACAAGCAACACCATTACCTTCTGCTCCTGTTCATCAGCCTCATCCTCCTCTGTCCCAGATTTGATCTTAATGCCAGCCCCGGTGTCTTGATGGTCTTGGTCTTCCATGTCCTCCTCCTTGCTCACTCCTCCCTGCAGTCTCCCCAAGCTCTCCCCCTCACAGTGTCCACTGTCTGACTGGCTGGGCATCTGAGGATCATCTTGGGCCACCACTCCTACAAGGCCAGTAATAGCACCATCTTTTTTTGAGTCATCCCCCATCTTATGGGAATCAGGAGAGAGGAGCCCTCCTTCCTCTTGGTCTGCGTTCCCTCCTCCTTCTCCCAACAGGCCCAGATTAGGGGCTGAGGGGCGCTGTCTCTGCCTGGGTCTCTCCTCTGACAGGCCCAGGGACAGTGAGGGCTTGCGTTTGTGAAAGCGCCGGATTGGGAAGGAGGCTCTTTGTTCAACTCTGCTCCCAACAACATCTTCCTCCATCCCACCTAGAGCTGAGCTTACCAAGCTGAGCCCCAGCTGCTGCAGGAGGAAGGTGCGCTGCATCTTAGATGTGGCAGCATTCGCAGTGAGGTTGGCATTAGCTGCTAGAGATGGATTCACTGCTGGTGCTTGCTGCTGCTGCTGCTGCTGCTGTCTGTGCCTCTGCTGCTCCTGCTGAGCGTGATGATGGACGGGTCTGTCAGAGGAGGGAGACATGGGCAGGGTGCGTGTGGTCAGGTAGTGCTTGCAGGCCTTGACGACATTGTTGAGGTGGAGGTGTGAGGCTGCAAGGAGGATATCCATGACATTGCTCTCCCCCAGCATCAGTGTGGAGGTGTACATCATGTCCACCAGAGCAGCAAAGGCTTCAGCAGTCACCACCTGCAGAAGAGGGGGCAAAAGAGTGAGATTGATCCTATCTGAGAATACCAAACTGTTTTAGTATGGCTGTTTTGGTTTGGTGCAGATGCCTACTGAAATGGTGTAGAGGTGGAGGGGCAAAGTGAGCAGAGAGTGCAGACAGTGATTGAGCTTGGGATTTATCTCTCAGGAGAAAAAAATAAATCTAACCTTTATTTTTGTACCATTACACCCCAAACAAAATGCCATCACCCTCTCATCTTTTATCCAACATGATCAGAGTCCTCACCTCACTGTCCAGTTGGATCATGTTCATGCTAGCATCTCCCTCTGCAACAGTGAACAGGGCTCTGAAGTGTGTGCTGCAGGCTGCTAGCACCGAGCGATGGGCCTTGAAGTGTCGGCTTCCCACAACAATGACACAATCACACAGCTGACCATGGACACGCTGGTAGTTGAGCTGCTGGAAGATCTGCTCAAAGTGGCCTGGAAAATCCATGGTCCTGGAGAAGCAGATAGAGATTGAAGAGAACAGGTAAGGACATTTTAAAGATTTATTCAACTGCAGCATTTAGTCAAATGACATTTTCACTCCTAAGTGCGAAGACATGAAGGTGATGAGCATTTTTCCACATTTTTTTCCATCCATTATCTTAACTGCTTCTCTCATTTAGAGTTGAAGGGGGCTGGAGCCCATGACAGCTGTCAAAGAGGCATGGTACATCCTGAACAGGTCAGCAGTTCATCGCAGGGCTAACATAAAGAAAGAGAAAACCACTCACTCACACCTACAGGCATTTTAGATTGACCAATCGACCCTATGAGGATGTTTTTAGACTGTGGATACCCAGAAAACATGTAAACCTGGCACTTTCTCGTGAGGTACCACTACACTACATAGCAGCCCACAAATTGACATAGATGTAGAGATTAATAGCATAGAAATACATCACTGAGAAGGGTGGAATAGTTTGTAGCAAGGTAGTTTGATGTATGATTTAACAGAAGATGAAGAAATAAGGCAGTTTTGTTTTTTAAAAAAGGTGCTGGTCATGTTTAGCAATACAATTAAATGTATAAATAAATATGTGTTGTTTTGGTGAGGGGCTGTGAAAGAACAAAACTTCCAGTGTGCCCGATTCGAGTGCAAATTGATGACAATGTTTCGATCTTCACTGACAACAACTCCAAAATATTTGGATTTAAGAGACCCCGTGTGTGAACACATACTTTAGGTTTGGAGCTAACACGACACTCGCCTTAATTACACAGTAGGTAACGTTACAAGAGCAGGGATCGTGCTTTTCATTAAAAAAATACCATCAAGTTAAGCAGGCAATGGGCAGGAAGCCACCCAGGGAACATGCAATTTAAGATTGACCCGAACATGACCAGTTAGCTGATTAAACTATCCATAAGACACAAAAACTAGTCGCTGTGTTTGATTCAGAGACCCGATAACGACTAAGATTACCTTGAATTTTCCGGAAGCGTCGGCAGAGTGAAGGCAGAAACGGGGCCTTGGCCACAAACGGACAGGGCTAAAGTTAGCTGGCTACTAACCAGAAAAATGTCTGATTAGCAGCTAGCATTCAGTCACCTGTCTGGACCGCTATCTACCACAAAGGTTTTACACACAGCTGAGCGTTAGCTTGCTGACATTTCCACTGTTATGTTCCACATCCCTTGCGGTCCACACTACCTGATTATTCACTCGCATGTGATGATTTGGCTGTGGGGCGGAAGCTACCAGTGATGTGAGGTCACGCGCGGTGACTGTTTGTCTCAAGCCGCTGGACACGTCTGTCACTTTAACAACAGCGTGTACGGGTAGGTAAAGCCACCTTTAACGTGTCAGTTACTAATAAAACCAAGTGTGCAATCCCAGTTGGAGTTAAAATTGATAGGTTTTTTTATTATTATGATAGTTCTTTATCCCACTCAGACGGGGTAATACCGACCAGACTCACGGGGTGGCGCTGTGTGTCACTATGTCGACATCATATGCTGTGTATGACCTGTACGCACGAGGTAAACGGCTACACTAATATATTTGACCACAGGATGTCGCTGCGGGGGCCTCACAACCAAAGATAGCACAACGTGCCAAGATTATACCCTCGTGCCACTTATTTCATACGTTGTAACTCATCCCGCGCCTATTAAATCTTTCAAATGAATTAATTTCACAACTTTCTATGATCAACGCAGACTTGGATATTAAGAGTATATTTATACACAGTTTCTTCTTAATAGCATGTTACTATCATACATGTTTTGCTCGTCGCCAGTCATCGGTTAGCGAAGCCAGAAAGACAACTGAGTGAGTGCTCTTGGATCGCTGTGAATCTTATAACAACAGCCATGGCTGCCTCCTGCTCGTTGGTGTGTTGTGGAGAGGAAAATGACTCGGATAAAGCTGTTATTGGTAACTATGTCATTTCGCTGTACAAACGAGTTACTCAGGTGGAAATTCAACGTAAAATCTCTCCCGTTAAGGTTTGGTCATACACAACCTTCCCATTTTTATTCGCTGTTTATACTGCACACGTGGGTACTACGCACAGTCTGAACACGACCAACTGTGTTTTACTCACGGGAAACATCGATTAGTATTTTAAACCCTACATTTTAACATGTTTTATTGTAGGTATTAATGCTGTTACATGATGCATGTAGTGTTTTCCAACACATTGTTCACGTATAAATCAACTCTGTTATGAGATTTTGCATTTATTCTTTTTGCAGTCCGCTTTTCCAACGGAAGCATCCAAAATGCAAACGCACTGGATTTTACCATGTACAAAAACACAGATGATAAAACCCCCAGGAAAAGAAGCAGACGGATTGTGGTGAGAAAGAAATACTGCTTCTGCCTTTAACACTATAATGTTGATATGACTTGTTTGGAATGTGTTGACATACTGAGCATTATCACTTATATGATAATAATTTATGATACTTTGGGCATGTTGTCCCCTGACTAGGTTGCTGAAACAGAAAGGCTGTCTTATGTTGGAAGCAACTTTGGAGTGGGGTCCATGAAATGCAACAATCTTTGCAAGTAGGTTAATAAAGCATGGTGAGAGATCTTGTGACTGAAGCGATCACTTCTATGTGAAGAGGATGATTAATAAGACATATTCATTGTCTTTCAGATATTATGTTGGAGTGTTAAACAAGCAGACCATGCAGATGGAGGTACACAGTGCTCAGCTGTTCAACATGCAACCTGTTATACCAGGTGAAAAAAAACAGTGTTTTAATACAAAGCTAAATGTAACAGAGGTATTGAATGGTTTATGTAGAACTGCAGTTAGTTTGGAAATTTTCAACACATAACATGTATTGATAATGTTTCCTATCAGGAGAGGTGACAGAGACCGCCACTGCCCAGGACACTACTCAGACATACAGAGAGAAGGTAGTTTAATGTGTCTTCGTGCCCTATAAAATTCTTTGCTCAAGTAATAATAACCTTGAATGTTAGTCTTGATCTTATGTCTCATTTTCATTTTAGGTTGACTCTTTAATTGAGGCATTTGGCACCAATAAACAAAAGAGAGCCCTGAGCTCTCGCCGACTTAATCAGGTGGGCAGTGATACCCTGAATCAAGCTGTGGCTAAAGCTGCCACCAGTGTGATTGAACAGAAAGGCTTGGAAGGTAAGGCACACAGCCAAAAATATTCAGAGAAACCATCCAGATTAGTGGTTGTTCTTTAACCTATTCACATCTTGTTCCTCTCAGTTCTACAACAAGAAGTTGCTGAGTCACAGGAAGACCTGGCTCTGCATCTGCCTCCCTGCTCTGCAGATGCTACCAAACCTGAGGACGTCTATCCATTTGATGGTCGTATCTTTTATTCTGTGTGTGTACGCATGTGTGTGTGTGTGTGTGTGTGTGTGTGTGTGTGCCAGTAAGAGATTAAAGGAACTCCAGGTGTTGGAACAGATGGTATAGTTTGAGTTCAAAGCTAACAGTAGTTTATCTGAGTCACTCTCCTTAATCGATATCTGCAGTCCTGAGTCCAGCAGAGTTTGAAGCCTTAGAACAGGCTGGTTCCAAGATGGCAGCCCTGACCTCAGAGGAGCTGCAGAACATGAGAGATGAAGGAGGGTATGTGAGAAACTACTCACTCTTGCCAAGATCCATTTTGAATCTTTATTTTGTTCCCTTGAAACTGTGATCTTTATTTGCTCTTTTACTCGAGGTGTCTCAGTGTTGTTAAGTTCCTGGTGAACCTGCCACCCGAAGGTGAAGCCAGAGATAAAATAGTGCGCTGTGCCTTCTACCTCTCTCTACTCTTCAAACTTTTACGTCAAAGAAACCTCTCCCGCAAGTGTGAGTATTTGTCTCTGAGTTTACAGTAAATGAGTCAAAGTTGCTTCAAAAAACTAAAGGTTAATAGCTTTTTTGTTTCTTGTGGACAGTTGGCATGGAAGAAGGCTGCCCTCGCATAATTCAGACCAAACTTTTCAGAACATTCACAGTGGAGACTTTCAAAAATGGCCGGTACGATAGTGTTTCTGTACATTTCCTATGCAACATTTTATGGACACATTTCTTTGATAAATTAAAAAGACAGTTGTCCTTCATGTATCTGCTCCTGCACTGATTTTATTTTTTCTACACATTCTTTTTTTTACCAGAATGCATGTAACCATATATATGTTTTTTCACTGTATCTTTTCCACAAAGGGTTCAGAACATGGTGTCTGCATCAATGCAGGTCAAATTAGCAGCTTTCTGTCTTGCCCTGCTTCTGCATATGGATCACATGACTGCTGATCTGTCATTACTGCACCGTGACCTGGGGATCACTGAGGCTAGGTAAGAGTAAAGGTTCTCACTGAATGACGCCCCCTTTGAATTACCCTATTTTGTGAGTGGGAGACCCCACTTTGCATGGTACATATATAGTGGACTTTTTTTCTCTTACAAACTCGCAAAATGGTAAATGGCATAGCACCATTATTTACACATTATATGCTTGCGTGGACACTTTGCCCCCTAGGTGGTGGTCTTCTGAGTACCCCCAAGCACTTAGTTTGAAAGTTGCTCTATAAATAAGAAGATTATTATATTAAATGATAGAACACTTAGAGAGAGTTCCATTAGAAGAGCTCTGTGAGTATAAAGTAACTAATCCTGTTGTGTTGTTCCCCTACAGGATGATTGAAGTAGCGAAGTCAATGGGACTGACCTTGTCAAAGACAGCCAGAGCAAAAGCAGAGGAGGATAGGCCGAGCAATGAACATAGACAGGCTTTCCTGGTTCTACCTCTGGTCAAATACGATAAGTTCATGGAAAGACGGAAACGCAAGAAAATGCACTGAAGATAAAGAATATGGCAAGACTCAAGGTGGTGCAAATACAACAAATAAGAATTGTTTATTAAAGCAGTTTTTGGACAAATAAAGTGGTGCAGTGTTTAATTATACACTAATATTTTACATAATGCAAACAGCGAAATACAAAAAAAGCAGAGAAATGGGGTCGTAAACGACAGCACATATTGCACACTGAAAATCCTTCTTGAGCTGCTTGTAACCAGGTGAGTCCGCGTGGCTGCATGCCCCCATTCAGCATGTGAAAGTTAAGACACATTTTACATTTTTCTTTACTATATCAAAAAGGCTCGTGTTTAAAAACAACGTGGTGGATATGACACAATAGCAGACTCTGCAGGAAACAGCAGCTGAGTGCAAGAGGCAGAAGCTTCAATTTGGCTTCTTTTGCATAAATCCCTTACACTAACAATCCCTCTCTAGCTACAATCATTATTTGATTGAAAAGTCAAACAAGGCACAGCTTTACTTTGTTCACATGGATTGAGCTGGCATCGCTGAAGCCTTAGACCCCTGTTAGGATTTATAAATGTGCACTTCCTATCCAAGGAGTCTCAGAAGCAAACTTACAAAACCAACTAAGTTGATAGCAGTCCTGTACATGAATAAGAAATCTGCATGATTGAGTTAAAGCTTTGGTATGGGAATGTTAAAAGGGGATGATGCCAGAACATGTTTTACTCTAGCTTCCATTTATGTATGAATGCAAAGGAAATGTATACAATTTTTTTTTTTACAAAAGATGACTTCAGATTCACCCTTCAGTGGTTTAAGACCTCTTCTATCTTTGGGACAGTAACTCTACCTCACCTGGAGGTAATAATTTTCCAGGATCTTCTCTGAGGGCTGTTTGAGCACAAAAATGTCAGATTAACCCCAATTCTGTTCAGTAAACTTGACTTAATGCGCTGGTCAGAGTTCACAGGATTGAGCAGAACATGCTGCCGCTGTGGCAACCACTTTCTACTGTTGCACTGATCCTGGTTGACATTGAAATTCCAAGGCGTGAGGGATATTGTGATGAAGTGAGACCAGAGGGGGAACTGGCCAGAGGACGAGGGGGAGGGTTTTCCAAAAGCCAGGGAGGAGCAGATGTACAGCTAAAACAAGAGAGAGACATATTAAATTCCTTTTATCAATTTTTTTTTTGCAGAAAATGATACCAACTATGTTAACAAACACAAAGTGAGGATATCTTAAGGATTTATTTCAGGAAATTTACATGACTTAAGTTCATATGAGTTCATATACAACATAAAACTATTATTAATGTAACGAAATTGTGAGAACTGATGCTTTATCAAGGTAATTGGAATGTGAAATCTGCTTTAAGTGTAGACACAGTAGAGGGAAACAGCCATCAAAGCCTATTAAGCTCTTGGTGGTCTTTGAATCCAGCCCTTTCTTTTGTTGCCTAGTTACCTGTTATTGTGCCTGAGAACACTGTTGTTGCGCAACACACAGCTCTCATTTCCAGGATCCATATGTAGCAGTGCTTTACTGTTTTTAGGGTGTCCTTGAAACAAGACATTATCATGGACATTCCCTTTGACCGGCCCCAGCACAGCAATGCCACAGCCTTGAGCTGGCTGAACACGATTGCGTAAAACCTAAAGAGAAAAAAATGATGAAACCAATGAAAATAAACATGAGCTATCTGTTGATATTAGATCTGAGGAGAGTTCAGTCTCACCTTGATGTCAGCGCTGCCAGAGACCTGGATCCCATAACCACGGTTTCCAATCACATCGTTCTCAACAACCTGCCCGTTTCCACTGAAACTGACTCCATGGCTGCTGTTTTTATAGATGCCGTTACCACGAAGCTCCACCCTGCAGTCTTTCTCCACAGTGACACCTCCTCGACCATTTTCAAGAATGCAGTTTGTAACCAGCCGGGTCAGCTGACTGCTCTGCAGTACAGCGATTCCAGTGCCACGGTTACTGTTCAGCAGGTTAGCAAAAACATTGAGGGGCTCACTGCTTTTCACATAGAGGCCAACTGCTGCAGAGGGAAAATAGAAGAAGCATTAAAGACAAGAATGAGAGACTCAGTTTACTTAAAACTATGGATCACAACTTTTCTTTCTTTTACCTCCGTTATAATTTATGCAGTTGCTCTCCACTAGCGCCACACTGATGGAACGACGGGCAGAGAGTCGCTCATCCTCACTGTCCAGCTCACTCTCCCACCCAAACAGCTCCCCCTCCTCATTCAAGTTCTCCTGCCCTTCTCTCCCTTCTCCCTCCGCCCCCCTTCTCTCCCCTCTGCCTTCCTCTTCCCCAATCCTCTCCTGCCCGGGCCAGTTGCCCTCCCTGGCCTCAATGTTCTCTGGGTCCTTCCGGCAGAACACAGCTAACCCATACATAAAGTTATGGGTAATGTAGTTCCCCAGGAGCTGCGGGAGGCTGGATGACATAACCCACACTCCACAGCCTTTGTTACCTAAAAAAGATGGAATCAAAGATGAATTTTCACATCAGATAAAATATATGATGCTGTTACTATCAGGCTGAAGTTCTCACAGTAGACATGGTTCCCCTCAATGAGTCCGCGGCCTCTCTCCCCAACCACAACGCCATCTGAATATCCATAACAAATGTAGTTGTTCCGCAAGATGGGGTCACCTCCTCTTCGGATGTCGACTCCTCCCCATTGGTTCTCCTTGATCACATTTTCTGGAATTTACGTTTTATTACATGTAAGAAATTATTAGAAAACACAAGATGGAGTTTCTGTTTTCAAATACAGGGGAAATCAAGCACAGGATTCAGATGCAAATGTGTTAAAGGAGGCGAAACAGCTGGACACGCACCTGTAATCATCCCTCTTCCGTTTTCGTTTACAGCAATTCCTGCCGCTTGGCCCTGGAAGATGTGATTCCCACTAAGGAGACCGAGAAGCAGAGAATAAGGAATAAAGAAAAACAATATCATGTGGCCTGGGTGGTGTATTTATTGAATAGACAAACACTTAAAATCAGGTGTACTACACTACACAACAGTAGTAGAGGAACTTTTCCTCTTTGAAAAGTCCAAAAAGCCTGTTGCAGTGATGGTGGTTCAGTCTGATGCATTTAAAGCACTAGATCCAAAGTACACATGATTTATCTGTTCTGAGTTACAAACATCTTAATTCTACATGAAAACAGTAAATAATGTCATGGTATTTCACTTGCTTGGGAAGAAGTTTGGCAGTCCTGCCTACCTGACCACAGGATTCCCACTGAAGAGAATATAGACGCCTGCTTCCTTGTTGCTAAAGATCTGGTTACTCCGAATTGCACCTTTCCCATTGCCAAGGACAACAACCCCTGAACGCAAACCACTGTGTATTCTGTTGCACTGTGGAATGAAGGACAGAGTGAGTCTAAAAAGACAGACTGAGAGAAGTCAGCTTTTAAAATACACCATCTACCTCTGTGCATCACTTCAATGGTGTTTCATGACATGACGGCTCACTGTGGGATCCGACTCTTACCAAGATAATTGGGTTAGCTCCTTTTCGAATGTCCAGCCCTGCCTCGCCATTGGAGTGAATGTTGTTTTCTGCGATGAGGCCCTGAGCAGAGAGGCGCAGGAACACACCTGAGGCACGGCACTCACACACCTCGTTTCTCAGCATCACTATCTAAAGTAAGAGAGAAAGAAACACAAGCAGCTCAGGTAACTCTTTGAATAAGACCCCGGTGATTAATTACTCATTATCTTGGCTGCTTCTTTAGCGCTATACAGCGCTTTAAAATGCATGCAGCCTGGATGATGTCAAATGTTGAGCACTTTATGCCAGTTTGAAGTGACATTCGTTATTCTGAAAACAAAGTTTTGATTTTATTTACTGTGGAGTTCTGGATGCAGCGCACAGCATAGTTCAACCTTCTGAAAACATTCCCCTCCAGACGAGCTTGTCCATAATTAGACAAATGCACACCACCCTTCCCTTCCCTGAAGAGGCAGCGTCTGAGGATACAGCCAAGAGTTGATGCTGCCAACATCTGAGCCACTGGATCCCTCTCTAATTCCTGCTGAAAAGTGAGAGGTTCAGGGGTTGCAGATGGGGGGTCAGGGGAGGAGGACAGTGGCAGAGAGCCATCAGGTCGAGGTTTGAGCAAATGCGAAAGGCCATGATAGTCACATGGGATTTTGTAATCCAATTTGTGTTGGATTTTTGTATTGATAGTTTCTCCTCCATCTTGTTTCTCTTCCTCCCCCTCACTGTGTTCCCCATCACTGCAACAATCTTCAATGACTGTGCCTTGACACACCGGGTCTACACCAGTCCTCCTCTGAAAGTTCTCTGGACCCACAGGCTCTTTTTTGGCATTAGCTCCAAGCTGTTTGTGACCACCAGTGGAGGCAACAAGTGCAGGGCAATTGTGACTTCCAGACACGCCACAAGAAGGGAACGTCCTAGCCAGGGCAGCCAAATGTTTACAAGCCCAGTTCCTTTCTGAAACTGGAGGACCTTCAATGGTCACTGAAGCTGTGTCACTACCAGAGAAGTCACAGCTGTCGAACAAACTGAGGACGACACCCAGCAAGTGGGCAGAGCTGCCTTGTGAGAAGGAGCAGAAGCGAGCCTGGCAGGTTCCCGGGCCACGGATTTGTAACTGAGTCCCCTCGAAGTTGCAGTTGTCGAGTTGGACATGACCCCAGGATGTCTACAAAGAGCAAGGAGACAAAATCAATCACAACAAAATAAGTGCAGTTTGATCAGATTTTAAGATGTATTAATATATTTTACTTTTTCATTTTAGATATTAAGATATTGAAGCAACTGTACACAAGAGTGAGCGTTGTTTTGCTGGATATTAGCAGGGTTCTTAACTGTATGACAATGGCAGTTGTGCTGATGATACATTCATTCTAAAAGTGATATTGGTTTCATGATTCATGACACAGCTGAGAAAAGAGCACAACAAATGAAAACTTTTTATTTATTTAATCATTCTTTGCAGTTCACCAATGCAACTTATCAAGCAACACAAATGTTTTGAACTTTGGTGTGTACTTTACGTTTCCATTTGAAAACTTAAAAAACTATTTCCCAGTGATTCATATAAGTATGGACTAATTTTTTTTTTTGAATGATAATTTAGCTTTAACACTTGTGAAGAAGTGAGAAGCAAAAAAAAAAAAGAAAGGACCCTGTGGATTGTATCTCTTTTTCATATTTGTATGTTTTATCTTGTTAGTATTATTTATCTTTAATTTGTTGAACTTTTGTGTTGTTGTTTTTGTGGAAAGGAAAAATCAATAACATATCTGGGAAAAAACACCCAAAAGCATCACAACTTGCTTTTCTTTACCTTGTAGACGACAGTAGAAAACCAAGGTGGCATGAACACCAGGTTGCACAGCCTGGCTGTGGGACACTGCTGCTCCACAGACACCAGGAGGGCCACTTCACCCAACTGTCCCAGTCCAACCAGCTCCACAGGCACCCTCAGCAGCACTTCAGCCTGCTCCTCATACACCCCTGGATGGAGGACCACACGGTCATACGGCGCCACCACCCCAAGAGCACCTCGCAGTGTCTCAAAATCACACCCAGGCCCCACATGCCAAACCCTGCGGTCTTTCCTGCGTCGGAAGAAGAGGAGGCAGGCAGAGGACTGAGGTTCCGGTCCGTTCTGAGTCCAGGTCCGGGTAGCCAGCGCATGTTGCTTCAGCGCCTCTCTCCAGGATGGAGGCTCCAGATGGGGCTGGCTGGGCCAGTTGGGATGTCGGCACTCCGGGCAGCCGAGGCAGAGTTGTCTCCAGCGGGTGTTATCCAGAGAGATCACGAGCTCCCGCCAGGCACGGCACACCTGGCAGCAGCGACCCAGGTCAGGCAGAGGCAGGTACGCTAAGATAACCCTCCACAGCTCCACGGGGAGGCTGCCAGCCTCCATGGCAGCAGAGACACCAGCTGGGGAGCAGCGTGACAGTGGGAGTACCTGGAAACAGTCAACCACACGCACGCGCAGTTAGCGTAACAGGAAACCGCTGCTACCAGCCCGTTACACAACAACAAAGGAGATGAACATGCAGTTTAGTTTAAGACCAACAAACAGATTGACATGCAAGAAGCAGAGTTTGAGGTCAGAAAGTAGCTCTGCTGCTGGGGCCAGGTGTTGCTGCGACTAACAAGCATGGCCCAAGTTAGCAGGAAAACTACACGCAGTGAGATAGATGTAATGAAAATAACATTTCAGTAACATGCTTTCATGTTGCCAATGTGTGGGCTTTTTTTCTTCCGTAAAATCTGGAGAAAATTTTGCAACAACAGTCGATCTCTTAGCGCTACCACTGTTAGCATACATCACAAAGCACAGCGTAGCCGTCAAAGAATTAAAGCCTTACCCTTTCAAGATCTTCACATCGTTACATGCATCAACACATGTCCACTCGAGGATCAGATCTCTCCGTCTTTTCCTACACGCCTACAACAGCGACTTTTTTCTTCACTGCTTTTAGGCACCATAGCAGTCCATGACAACTTCACCGAAATGGACTTCCAGAGCTTCCAGATTACAGACACCACGAACAGCCAGAGAGCTGCTCCGTCTTCCGCTTCCAAATGTGGGTGTTTACCTCATGAGCATGGGCTGCGGTTAACATTGTCGTTAACTACTTCAAACCAATTCAGGCCTAAATGTATGTGGTTAAACCATACTGTTGGAGAAAGTGGGTGGCGCTTTCGTCCGCATCCCCATCTCTCGCATCTCTGCATCCAGCCAAACCCAATAAACAGGTAAAAATCATTTCACAGTACAGTTCAATTATCCCCATTTTTTTCTTATTACTTATTACTTTTTTTAATTTTTTTTATTTTACTTTACACATCTTGTTGGGTGAATTCAGGTATGATGGGACAGTTTTTGTAATTCCACCTGGTGATCATATTATTGTCATGAAAAACAAAACATAACCTAGCATATGGTGCATTCCTTTATTTAAAGCCATTAATTGCGTTTTATTATTTTTTAGAGGTTTCGCTTAATCCCATAATGAATTTCACACAAAATTATTATTTTGCAACATGTATGGTGATTCTGATCAGCAGCTCATATTGGGACTTGTATCATTGCTGTAGACCTTTGCCTTAAAATCGTACTACTGCAAAAAAAAAAAAAAAAAAAAAAAAAAAAAAGTATTAATCTGAGTGTTTCTCGCCCTGCCTCCATCACTTCTCTACTCATAGGTAGCTCATTTTTCCTACATCCTGCCTCTTGTACGTATTCTCCCCTACACATTTACCCTGATTTTCCACTCCCTTTTGTACTGGCAAGTGTGAATAGAGGTTGAACCATAGATAAGGCAAAGTGAACAAAAGGCACAATTGCAAACCATGCACTGGCTCCAACATTATTGTTGCTTTGCCACCACTTATAAACTCAACATTCTGTTTTGCTAAGTCAATGGAAATGATAGAAATATTACGAGGGTTGGTTTTAATATATTGTAAACAAGACAGAAGTAAGGAATAAGCTTTTATATACGTAAATTTTTCATAAATTGTTAAAAAAATGTTTGTATGTGTCTCTGTGAACCTGTGCAGATAGAGATGTCAAGCTATTGGAGGCATGGCATGGATACACTTGTGTTTAGGTTTACCATATTGTCTTGTCAATAGTGTCCCAAATTACCTGAAAAATGCTGTTCCAATTTACCAAACCATGTTTGGTAATCTGTCCACTGAAAGTTTCTCCTGATAAGGTTTTGAAGTGCGTAAAAGTGTTTCCTGTGAACTCCTATTTTGACAGTAAGAAATCTGCCTGTTACAGCAATTTGGGAAAACGTGAGCTGTAACTAAAGGTGGTATTGTCTATCTGGTAGTGTTGAGTTAACTGGAATTAATTTTAAAGCTTCTGTGTTGAAAGGGATCAGGTGTGTTGTTGGGCACGTGTATCAAGTAAATGGTGGGAAAAGTGCAGTGAATTGAGGACAGGTGGGAGCGGCTCGAGAGTCAGTGCCAGATAAGACAGACTCTGGATTAACAGAACGATGATGTTGAGACATTGTGCAAGTGCTTTGAATTTTTAGGCAGTTGAATTTCCTCATGTGCCCCACTTCTGTTTTTATTTTATTTATTCATTTATCTATTTATTTATTTATTTATTTTTGACAGGGATGATTTGTCCTTTTATTTTCCTTTGTCACTTTCTCTTCATTTCTGTTCTTTTCATTAATGGCAAAAAAAAGATGAAAAGGAACATACAATGTATTCTTCCATTCTTACAGGAAATTAACTTTAATACTGTGTTTGATATTTTTAGAAGTAGAAGTCAAATTCATAGAAGTTTTTGGAAATTAAACCTTATCCACACATTTGGCCTCCATATAACTTCAGGCATCAGCACTGATATTAATGGCCCCTGAAGTAAAAAAAAATCCCAGTCATTTTGTTACTTTTTTATGTAGAATCTCAATGAGAGAAGCAGCAATGTTGTGCTGGAGTTGCTTTGAGCTGTTGTTGTAATCACTTCAGGGGGTCAGCTCCAGTTATCCATAAACCAGATGTTTTAGAGGTATGCAAGTCAGTAATAGAAGAGCAAGTCCTGATATTATGCTAGTTTATCCACTAGGTGGCAACATTCTTCTACTGAGAACTCAACGTGACACTGCGAGTTGTCCTCAAGAAATATACACAGGGCCTCCTTCCAACAAATGTTATTTTCAAGACATTTAACCTTTTCTACATTAAAAACACAAGCATTAAAAAACGTAACAGAAGAAGTTTTTGGGATGCAGTTGTGCACTGGAATTGGATTATTTTACTGAGGGTTATTCATACATTTTCTCCTCTCTTCTGTATGTATTTATATGTCATGCAGATATTTTTAAAGCTAAAAATGATGTGATATACAATGCTAAGAATTACTTAAAAACAACTTAAATTCTTTTATAAAGCAAAAAAAGCACATCATGCTCCACCAGGAATATCCATTAAACCACTCTGAGCTTATGTGGTGATGACAATGTGTCTTCTCTCAGAGTCTAATCTATGCATAGTTGTTTTAAGGCACCTGCCAAAGAAAAATACAAACCTTACACAGTTTTTGTTACAGTTTGAATTCACTTGAACTGAGGTACTTGTTACCTAAAGTCTTAAATGCTTCCTTTTTTGTGATCGAGATAAGGGGTATTGTAATTATATTTTTTTCTCTTCTACTGGTTTGCCCTGCTCATGTGACCACTTACAGTCAAGCAAATGAACACTTAAGGAGCGACTTAAATGTGATTTCTAAATCCTCTGTGAAATGTGCTGATGTCAACTGCAGGCTGTAATCACGAACAAATAACTCTCTTCTTGTTTGGATACGTTTTTACATGTCTCAACAGTCAAAAAATTACAGTGAAAATGAATTTACTGAGCCTGTATTTTCACACATTTTTTTAACCCAAGAAGCACAAGTCTACACAAACCCCCCTCACCCCAACCCTGACAAAATTCAGCTCCATCAGTGTTCCCTCGTCATCTTTCAATGGGATCAGCTCTGGTATTCTGAAGCTTTTCTGACAATAGGAAAGGAACTATAGAAACTTGGCTCACTTGAGCCCTTTTACATGGTCCCAGGGTGAGATCACCTGCAGCATGTTTGTAAAGGGGTCCAATGTTGACTTGTCGGTGCAAGAACAGTAATTAATCTGTAGTAATTTGTCAGCACTGGGGCTGATATCTCAGGTCCTGAGGACTCAAAGACGTAAAAATACATCAGATAAGAAACAAATTAAAGCACTGAGATCATGCAAACTGAACAATTCAAGGTCTCCTTTTATTTTGAGATAAATTGAGCAAAGACACAACAGTAACGACAGACATGTCTGCTCTGGAGCTGTTCTAGAAATGCTTTAGTTTTAGGACCCGTGTTGATCAGCAGACTGCAAACAGTCACAGAACGCTACAGACAGATACTTTTGGTTTTCAATCCACATATTAGAGAGTAACAGGATGAGTTATGATTCTTGGATGGAAGTTAGAGCTGCCCTCCCACAGTGTGTCATTGAACTTATCTAGAAGTGGGGGTATTGTCATGACAAACCCAGCTACTCTTTGGCATCTGATCCAAAAACAAGCATGCTTTGTGGGTTTTTATTTTTGGTTTGAAGAGAATTCTTCAGAAGATGTTGAAATCAATCACTGCTGCTCCATGAATAATCTACTTGCTTGGCCAGTGTCCAGTCTTAGTTATGATCTCAAGACTTCCTTTCTCAACAGATTTAATTTCAGGTGACTACCCACTTCCTATGAAAGCTGATGGCGCAGAGGTAACATTAAAGGTAAAATACTGGAAATCAAGAGTCTGTGTCAAGCCCATGGTCTATTTATCTAATCGGTCTTTCTGTTGTTTAATGTTAGCATTTTGAATTTGTTTTCTCCCTAACCTCAAAGAGCCTTGCAATTTCATCATGAACATTCACATTTTTTCTTTTCTAAACAAACCAAGAGTGATTGGTAAATAAAAAATGTTTGAGGTTGAAAATTTCACAATACAAGTATGATAGATATGTTACAATACAAATATGTGGTGTGCAATGTGTGTGCACTTTGCATGCAATGTAATGCATGTTTTTCATATAAGAGAAAGTGAAGACAAGTCGGCATGTTCTGACATGACGCTTAACGTCAGAGCAACAGTTACACATGTGGAATGCAGCGTCACAGATATACCCCAACTCAATGTTTTTCTTCTCTCTCTCTGTGAGGGGGGAAAAAAGCAGTGACTCCTCAACCCCCTCCAACCCCCCAAACTCTTTGTCAATCCAAGAAGTTCCCTGTCATTTCCCGTAATCCCAAGTGCCTGGCTGTCTCTTACTCTTCTCCTTTTTTCAGACTCTCACTTCCTCATGTTAAATACAAACAGCTGTTAAACATAAGTGCCACTGAAACTTATTGTTTGTTATTACTGTGGAGCATTATGCACCATGAGCAAGACTCAAGCACACCTATCAGCTTACCTCTTAAAGAAGAGAAAAGCTTCGGAAATAACAAGTTCATGATTCATTCCTGATTTTCCCGACTGCTGTTTCCACCTTCATTAACTCAGTCTTTGTGTTTGGTTTCAGTGTACAGTGTGTGTAGTTGAAAAACACACTCTAAGATAAGATAAGGCTGTATTATTGTGACTGTTTTAGTCATGAGCCGCTCAGGATAAAGCAATCTCTCTTAGCTGCACTCCAACACACTCTTGTATACATACAGTTATTAAATGCTATGCAGTTCTGTGGAGCACTTGGCAATATGAGAAGAGAACAATATGAGCCAAAACACTTGACTTCAAAAGTCTGAGGATACTTGCTTGGTTTTTCTATAAACCCACATTTTATGAGCTGTGCAGTGAAAAATATGGCAGAGAAAGAAAAAATAGCAAAGAAAGTTCAGGTAGGTTAGTGGAAAGGTTAAAATGTTTGACCAGAGGAAGCCCATGAAATGTTAGAGAATCACCCAACAGTAACAATATCTAAAAACCCTGAAAAGTTTAATGCCAGAAGTTTGTTTGGCAGATGTTTGTAATTTCACTGAAAAATGGAAGATGTTATTTACTGCAGGGAAGTGATCCAAAACAAAGTGATTTGTTAACATCTCAAGATGTTCAACATCTGTGCTGAGTGTGAACACATTAACAGATGCAATGCTTCAGTCCTTTCAGTCTGCTCCAATGCTGTATAGTTACCTTTGATGGTGGCCTGCCGTGCCTTTAGCCTCCTAGACTTGCAGTAGCATGCAGTTTGTTTTCATAAGCACAAAACCATGACCCCAAAGCAGGGTCACTTGAATTAGTTTGGATTTGGTCTTAGTGTTTGAATATTTCCTAATCAGCAGCTTTCTGCCTTGCAAAGATAAAATATTTTGCTGATTAAATCGGAAGTTTTGTAATATCCAAACATCTATGTGTCATGCTGTCAAACAGGATCTGATCTTACTTCCCCTCAGGTTCCATGAAGTCTGATCTCACTTTTGTGCGTTATAAATTATTTCTGCTCTATAAAATATTCTCGTTAACTCTGTTACAGGACTGACGGTGTTCCAAAAAGGCAAAAGATGAAAATGCCCCTGAACATTTTTCACCTCCCAGTGCTGCACTCTGGTCAGTTTCATTCCCAAACCACCCCAAATCATCAGACTTATATTAGGGGAAACCCACTTTCACAGAAAAGTGTTTCCCTTTATTGTGTAGGTCACATGCTGACACTCATGTCACTTCACTTTGATATAAACTCAAAAACTTTCCAGCTAAGTGGCTCACATGTTGTATGTCACTAGGTTTGCACAAGTCTTGTTGTTATTGCAGCATGTTTAAAGAAGGGGTGACCTAAAAAGGAAATGTACAGTGTGGTCAAATATCTCGTCATCACCTCCAAACTTTTCTTTTCAATAAAGAAATAAGAAATAACTTAACCTACCTTAACCCTCAAAGTGTAGTCCCTTATGGGGGCTGGTTACTCAGTGCTTAGTTGTCCTTTGTGAGAACAATGATCATGACATGGTGACTGCCAGACAGATGTGTTGGAACCTGTTGAGAATGTGTCAAGATTAAGTCCCATGAAATTTTTTGGCACATTTCCTGTCTTTTCCCCATGAATGTCAGACACTTGAGCCTGCAGCTCACAGACTTTCGAAATGTTCAATTATTGTCTTGAAGAGCTTTGATTTCAGACATATGAGAGGACTTATTAGGTAAAAAAAAATGGTCTGATTGAAAATTCAATGTCATGTGCCTCAAGCAAAGCCTTCCTGTTGAAAAGAAAATTTAAGTGTGAATTAAACAGTAAATTTGAACTGACAACAAACTTAGATGAAAAAAAACACTGTCTTGGGTGTTAATATATGTTTTTTCTTTATTCAGACACTACTCTCTTGCTTCTTTTTGTATCCATCCCCACTTATTGGCATTTTATTAAATGAATGGGCATTCAGGGTACACTCTATGAAATTGTTCCACTGAAAGGGTATCTAGTACGCCACTTTATGCATTTCTTTTTATATATTATGTAATAGTAGGGGTTTCAAGAGGATTTTTTCCCTTTCATTTAGCTCAACAAAAGTGTATTCAGAGAGTACTTTTATATTGTATCCATCAGAGAGGAGTACATTTAGAAATGTATTATTTTATCAACTTTTTTTTGTTTTAATAATCAGTTCATATGTATTTGAATTATTATTTTATTTCATATTCCACATGTAACAGGACATTTGACCATTTTTAGACTCCATTTTTCTCTTTTTGCACTTTAGAAGTTAATGAAGTTGTGTCACAGTCCTCTACTCAATGTAATTTTGACTGAAAGTGCACAAGAGAAAGCATTTTTATGTTTGATCTTGTTTTGTAATTCATTTCAAGAAAAACTACATAATTAATCCGCTTTTCTTCCATAAATTAGTGTCAAATTACATCAGCGTGATGATGCCTTATATAGCACATGTATGGGTCACATATTCAACAAAATTTTACCATGGAAAACTTTGTTTTTAAAGAAAACCTGATGCAAATATTTGTTTTTAGTAGATAAGCATCTACATAATGATTTACTTTATGCATAAAAAGAAAAAAAAATGGAGAAAATCAGATGGACAGGTGAAGCATCAGACAAACCTTAACAAACTTCAGCAGGTTGCTGACTTACCATAATATGCATCAATAAATTATCACTTTGACAGTGCATACAGGGAAGTGTTGAACGTTTTTAAACACGTTTTAGTAGCTCTTCAGACATTTATGCCACTTTCTGAACAGGAAACTCCAGATGACTGGACCTGAGTTTATCAGTCATCAGTTGCTTATTCACAGATGCCGATCAACTGTTCATTTTACTGCATGCATCACCTGAACAGATTAACTGTTTATCAGTATCTCAACCGTGAGCTTTTTGTGAGCAATGCTGCATAATAAAATAAACAGCAATGTCCAGATCACAAATCCTTTCTCTCAAACATTCCTCTATCATTAACTAACTCTTACAAATTTTTAGTCACTGTGATTTTCCTAATCATCACTTTATGGGTGACAAATGTGCCCCATATGAGCCCTCATACCTGTCAATCCAAAAATCCTTGCCGTGTAAATTCCCAACAGTTGTTAACTCTCCAAGTTTGCGCAACATCTTGAGTTAGAGGGATGAGTCACTTCCAGGAGCCCTCTATAAAAGGAGACTGCTCCCCTTTCCAGCGCTAGATTCAAACAGCAGAGCGAGAACGCAGCTGAAGCGAGAAAAGGAGAAGCTGAGGAGAGACTTAAGCGAGCCAAAGAAAAAGGAAAAAAGAGAAGAATCAGAAACTTCTTTACTTTTACAAGCTTCAACGGACAGCTTTTTTTTTCTTCAGTTTTGCAGAAGTTTTATAGACCAAAATGATGAACAGCAGAGTTATCGTCATCTCATTTGCCATGCTCCTGGCCTTTTTGACTATCAGTGAAGGTAAGAACTTAAGAATTTTTGCAGCTCAATAGTATTTGTTTGGCATTGTTTCTAAATGCTGTAAAAGTTTTCTGCACACACCGTTGCACTTTGTAACCATGTTTCTTCTGCATGTGTCTTATCAGGAATGAGTCTGGGAGTGGAGCGCCACTGCCGCTGCATCAAAACAGAGAGCAAGCCCATCGGCCGCCACATAGAGAAGGTGGAGCTGATTCCTGCCAGCTCCCACTGCGAGGACACTGAGATCATGTAAGGCCCTTTTTCATAGCCTTCATCTCCTCTACATAGTGATGAAGTCAGAGAAGAGGTCATTGTTACTTGATGACTTTTTCCACAAGGTGTTCACCTGTATCTCTCCTTCTTGCTTGGTGTTGCAGTGCCACTCTGAAAACAACAGGTGACAAGGTTTGCCTGGATCCTGAGGCTCCATGGGTCAAGAAAGTCATCCAGAGGATCATGTCCAAGTAAGTATGAGTTGATGAAAGTGCATGGTTAGGATGGCATACTGGGTCATCTAATGGTATAAACTTAGATGTTTTAGCTTAAATATTCTCAGTATACTCATAGACTAATAGACTCACCATTCTTTTCTTTTTCTTTCTTCTGCAGCAGGAGACGCTGAGCAGACCAGAAGTGATGTGTGCCCTGAAAACCCAGTGCCTGAAAAAATGAATGATATACCAGCTTTTTTTTTTACTTGAGAGGATGATCTATTCTTCACATCTCGCCCATTTAATGCAGAAAGGATGTCTAGTGTCCTGTTCACTGTTACAAACAGGCAACAGCATATGCCTAAGTGAAGTTTTGTTTGTATCAAACACTTATTTATTGAGAGGTCTGTCAGTGTTGGTTTAAATGTTGCTTCTATTTTATATTGCTAACTTGTCTTTAATATATAATATATTTATTTATGTATTTATGACATGTTGATGCATAGGATTCCACTTTTTCCTTTGACACTGTGATTAATAAAGTACAACAGTAAATGAAAATAAGGCTTTCTTGGATTAATTTTCTTCCCAAATGCTAAAAAAGATGTCATCAGAGATTTTTAGCACCTGATGAGAGTTTAAAGCTTCTGTGAGAATTTTTAAGCTTGTATTGACATTGGGGCCAAATCTTGCATATCTCTGGTACACAGAGGTAATTTTTTTCTGAATGATTTTCTGAAACCTTGCTGTCTTTAAACCTTCAATCTGGAAATCTGTTATGAAGAAATGTAAACAAAAGCCCCTTTAACTGTCTGCTCCTGATTCCCTTGAAACAGCTAATTAGTGGTAGGGTATTCTGGCATCAAAAATAACTCCATAAAAAAACTCAGTCTTCTTCTTATTATTACTTTCAACCTCTTACAAAAATCTCCCTACAGGAACTGTTACTTTAAGTGGAAACACTGCATAGACCCTCTGTCATTATAACTGCTCTGAAATAGCCTCAAATAAAATCGAATGAATAACAATTTATGCAGTAAAAGGGAAACAATGTCATGACAATTTTAGACCAGGGGTAGGCAACCTTTTCCATGACACAAGCCACTTTAAAATACACTCATGTCCAAAGTGCCAATATTTACTTCTTTTATAAAATCATCAACAGTCAAAGGGAAAGTCTCCTTAAATGGTTTTTATGCTTAGTTGTGCAGTGAGAAATGGTCTAACTTCCTTCCATCACAGTTTTTTAACAGTACAGAGAGTTTTAATTGTTTTGTTTTGTTTTGCAAACTTTGCTAACACTGTTTTTATGTTTGGTCTCAAAAAGATGCTGCCCACTTGATGTCCTACAGACCAATCTTTCTCAACAAAAGGTGCATCTGCGGCCACCGCTATATGGATGCAATTGAAAGGTAGCAGACAGACCTCCCAACAGATTTATGGCAACATACTTGCAAAACACATTTGTGCACTTGTAACATCATGATTTAAATTTATTATTTAACGTTATTTGTTCAATTTGTATGTAAGAACAGTTATAGTGTACCCAATTTCTTGTGAAGTGTTACATAGAATAGAACACAACAGTTTTATTTATTGTTATTTATTATTTATTTTTATCTTATTAAAATTTATGTTATTTTATATATTTTTTTTCAATTTTATTGTATTTTATTCTATTTTATTTTATTTTCATTTTATTTTCATTTTATTGTTTGTTTTTTTTGTTTGTTTTTTCTTATAATTTTTTTGCCCAAGGTTGCCTACCTCTGGCTTAGACTCAAAAAGATATTTTATAGACTTTTTCAAATCTATGGCGTGAAATTTAACACGTACCTGAATAATAATGTGACACTAACAATTATTACAACAATAATTCACAATGCTGAAAGCATTTCCTGGATCATAGCTCCATATGGAGCTCTGACATCATCGCAGTCAATACTATAGATCCAGGCCACATGGCTGGTCTCATTACCTCATAGTGCCACAGGGCCTGAGCCACATTTTGATTTTGTATACATAAATAAACAAACCACAAAGTCCAAGACTGAGCAGAGGAGTTGCAGTAGGTATAGATTTCATGTTGACTTTCAAATGCACCAAAACCTCATGTGTTTACCAGAGCATTCAAACTGTCACATAATCTGCTAAGAAAATCAGACTGCACTATAAGGTACTTGCACTTGTTACTGCATGCAGGAACCTCCCACCACCTAGAAAAAAGGAGGGTAACTATAACAAAATATTTCAGCAGTATATTATAATGGCATCCATAACATCCACGTCAATTAGCAATAAATGCCTAGAACATAAAGTTTGTATCCCGTTGCCTCAGATCCTTACTGTAGCACCTTTCATTTTAGGTAGACTGTTTGACCCTTGATATTCCAGTGGTGCACTAAACGAAGCGTGCATATGGCACCTATTGTTTTGACCATACCATATTTAGCTACACTAGCAGTTTTCTTTTCATGTTTTATCATGTGTTTGTTTGTATTTGTTTGTGTGTGAGTGAATGCAGGCAAAGGGGCGGGACTGATCGCACAGCCAGGGGTAGGTGCGGTAGTGCGGTGTCTGATGCGCGCATAGAGACGACACTCACAGGGCTGCACGGACACGCACCACGGAAACCGGAATGCACACAAAATGATGCGTCTACGAGCTGTGACAAGCCGCTTCGTGTGAGGAAAACAGAGAAATAGAAAACGCCAACACCGGAAGCTCCGTCGTCCAGATTGAAGCGCTCGCGCAGGCAGTGCAATTGCTGCAGGAACCATCCCGCCGATGCGCTTCAGCTGTGTATGAATCCCTCCGTTTGGTTTGCAGGTCCAGGACAAAACCGGGCGGCGTTGACGACTGTGTGTGGTGGATACTGTTTGTGAGTGCACCTTATCTGCGTCTCCGCACACCCCTTGGCACCTATTCCAGGATGGCGTTAACGATCTGCACGAGATTTACCGACGAATATCAGCTGTTCGAGGAGCTGGGAAAGTAAGGGGGCATGTTTTTTTAATCATCTGGCATCATCATCTCTGTATGAAATGTCAGCCTGTTATGTAATGGGCCGCCTGGCTTAAGGACGCGGATTCCGGTCTCTGTGTGTCTGTGCGTTTTTGTATGTGTGTTTGTGTGTGCGCGCGCGCCGCTGGTAGCCATGAAGCCTATGATGCAGGGGGGGCTAAATACGCTGTCATGTACCATGCAGGCCTGTGCAGTGTGGCATCCTGTTTGTTTTAATCCCACATCTGAACGCCCTGCTTACGTTTTGTCCTTACGAAAGAAGATGTCGAAGCGCAGCGTGTCGTCATTCTGCCTCCATCCTGTGCAGACACCGATGTTGCATTTCGACCTTTGGGTGCCACAGGAGGGTGAGCTCCCATGTTGTAAACTGAACCGGGGTGAAATGCAGTCGGGGTGTGTGAAATGGTGAGACGTGGAAATCCACCTCCCCCCTTTCTCCCTCTCTAGCTCTCTCTCCCCCTTCCCCAAATCCTCCCCCCACCACCACCACCACGCGCTTGACTGAAATACACACTCGGTAATGCGACAGCAGACCATGTAGTTGGCGATGACACATTCCCCAGCCAAACACCGAGCTGCGGTCAATTATCGGACACAGGCAGGGAATTCCTCACCCCTGGGAGCGAGAGAGCCAGGGTGATCCAGGTACATACGTGCGCGCGCGCGCTCAAGGATGCTTATTTGTACCTGTGTGGTCATGTGTGGCTGCCTAACCGACAGTCTGCCTAGCACCCCACGGTCACTGTATATGATCCCAGATTACCTGCAGCCTGGGTTGACTTTCAGCTGAAGCAGAGAGACAAAAATGGTCTCCGAGTTACCAAGTGTCTGCACTGTCAGCTGGAGGCAGCTATTGATCCCTTATCACCCTCCAGCAGAGCTCTGAGGATCTAGTAGGGAAGATATCTGTACTGCCCCCTTTAATGATCCCAAGTCCTGTTCTTCTTACACCATATGTCATTAATAATGAAGCCATATTGCTTTTATAGTACCTTTTAAATCACCTGATCTTTTTTTTTTTTTTTTTTACTGCGTGCAGCACCATCTTACTCCATACAGACTTACAGCATCCAGCCTAGAACAATCTGAGGATGAAAATGACACAGTGTGACACAAATGACTAGATTTATTGTTTGACATCATCATTCATGCTTGCAATTTGGACTTGAGTACCAAGTTTTATCCTCCTACATGGATAAATCAAAGAGAGCCAACATGTTTGTTTTCCTTTTAAAGCTTAGTCTTAAATTCTTGCACAAGACTTTTGCATTTCATTTAACAGGGTTCACTGTATGAACTAGAAAAATCACAGTGACTTTCAGTGAAATCAAGAAAACAAACAAAAAACCCATTCAAAATCTCAAAAGCATATTTTGCAATTTTATTAATATGACTGGAAAAATATGCAATAATATTGACAACACAAAAAATATGTGATTTGTTTTCTTTGATTTTGAACTTATATATGCAAAACTAAATAAGGCTGTATCCCCAGACCTCATCCAACCTAAATCACCATTACTTTGCCTGCATATAAAATAGTAAAGGTAATTTTGCTGTGCAGATCCTTGTACTCTGACAGAAGCGCCTAACAGCAACACGCTAAAAACAACATGGGGTAGTAGAGTAAAATTCTTACATAACATGTTATGCTATGATCGTTTCCTTTGCCAAATCCCCTATAAATTAGAGGTAAGCTTTCATTGCAAGCTGCTCACTCCAGAGGATGTTAGATAACTCAGACATCAGTGTGGCCAAGCAGTCGGCAGTAATGATAGGCACAATGTTTGGTTATTTCTCAATCATTTAACCAAATAAAACATTTCACAGTAACATCACACCTCAGTTGTCAGCCATTTGAGGTGGAGGAGTTGAAGAACAGGGTTCATTTGAGGTAATAGCTGTTCTCTCCTTTGTCTCTCCAGTGTCTGAATCTGAGTGCTACAAACTGTCTGTGATGACTCTGATGTTGTCAAAAGCGAGACACGATGAGAACAGATTTGATTTGAGAGAAAAGGCGTGCACAGACAGAGATGGAGCTGGAATAGCAAAGCAGCTTGTATGGCTGCAGAGCCGAGCAGAGCAGAGGAGAGCCGAGGCATACGGCTCTGTGGCTCCATTTAGAGATGAGAGATGCAGCGCTACTCTTTTCTCCCCTCTCAAATATAGCTGACCCACTTATTTCATGTTCATACATGTGCATGAAACGCCAGAATGACATTCAGCCTAGACAGTGGAAGGCTGGTAGGTACGTTGGTTGGTTGGTGTTAATGATCTCGTTGTAGTGATGAGGACAGTGTGTACTGTGGGTGTGGGGTGTGTTTGTGTGAGTGGCTGCACAGATTCTGCATCCATGTCTGGTGAATTAATCAGAGAGAAAAATATAATTGAAGCTCAAGTTCCATGCAGTTACTGACATTGGAGAGCTATTTGTGATTCAAAAACAGTCAATAAAACCATGAACCCTGTAAAACTTATCAGCCCAATGTATTTTTGATTCAAAAATGTTGCAGTTTAAAGAGGTAGAGGTTGAGAAATTACTTATCAACAAAGCTAAGGTGGGTGATATCATTTATGAAGAGGGGTATGACAGTGCATCTCCCCTAAAAGTTCACCGTCAAGCCGTGAAAATGATGTTATTCTTTCCCCTAATCGCCAAAGAACAACTTTATTACTAGAGTGCCAGGATTAAGGTGTTGGGTTGGCATTAGGGCTGCACGATATTGGAAAAAACTGACATTGTGATTTGTTGGGGGGTTGCGATATGTTGTGATATATATTGCGATATTTAAAAAAAAATAATTTTCACCAGATGACTTGAATAGCTCTGTTTGGGAAGAATTTGGTTGACTCACAATGACACCATTGTATTCTTATAATACCGTTAAATCCAGGGCGGTGTATCTGTAAATGATGAAGATTGCTGTTTATGAAAGGGATCCAGGAGGCCATGTCTCTGTACAAAATAGAATAGGTTTCAATATCAGTTGCTTTTTTCCCATTTCTCCAATAAATGGGGGAAATGCGATAGTCACATCACATGCGCGATGTGACTATTGCGGATGCGCATATTGCAATGGCAATGTTCAAACGATATATTGAGCAGGCCTAGTTGGCATGACATTAGAAGGCTGTCATAAACTGATTTACAATCATTACATTGGTCATCCCAATATTTTTCCTTAAAATACATCACTTTAAATACTCAGTGTTTACTTCAACTTTGTTTATGAAGCATTTGTTTTTTGTCTCCAAATATTAGTAAGTAGTTGAGTAGTACAAAGCCATTTTTACTCTCTAGGGAGGTTGATCGATAAATGTGTGTTGTCAAGGGAACAAGGGAAACAACATTTTTTCCTCAACAGATGTAATTCTAACCCTGTCTCTAGGGATGCACAATATATCTGTATTGATATCGGTATCAGCCGATGTTAGTCATTTTTTAACATATGGGCATTGGCCGATGTGTAAAAGTGGGCCAATATTTAGTCATTAACTACCAGCCATTTTCAGAGCATCTTGAACAATCTTTCAAGACCCAAATAATACTGTTTTCTCTGACTATGGAAACACGAAAACTACCTAAGAAGAGACTCTCTTCTTTTATGTATCTCTTCCTCTTCTTGATCCAAAAAACAGACAAAACATATTTTTTTGATCGCGTTCATCTTGGGCACTCCATCCTTTCATCCTCTCCATGGTCGTCATTTCTTACGATCATGCCAGTCTTCCTCTCTGAGCTACCTGGACACATCATCTCAGATTGTTTTTGTTTTAAACCAATATTGATATCGCATATAGGTATCGGCCAAAATGTTCATATCCGTGCATCCTTACCTGTATCAGTGTGGAGTAAGGGTCATCACCCCAAACAAGCTGGAAAGAGGAGTTTTGTTCCATCTGCTCTTGCTGTACTGAACAATCTAACATAAAGGTTCATCTATCTATCTATCTATCTATCTATCTATCTATCTATCTATCTATCTATCTATCTATCTATCTATCTATCTATCTATCTATCTATCTATCTATCTATCTATCTATCTATCTAAACCCAGAGCTAACAGCCTCTAGCCTCTCTGCTGCTTTCCTTTGTTGGCTGTGCTTGTTCAAAAATAAGATGCTCATCTTTAAAATCAAATTACTCTAGTGTTTTACATTGAATAAAAAAATGACAGTAATAGCAGGTGTAGCAGGAGATGGCTAACATCTTCTAGCTTTAGCGAAGGCTTCACACTCCGCTCTAGCTAAATCAATCTGCTGTTTCTGCTGTTGACTTTTATCTTTGACTTTATTGTTGAGGCTCCTATTTGAAGAAGAAAGAACATTTCAAATTTTATTGGAATAATATAGCATATCAGACTTATATATTGAATGTAATAGAACCTGCCAGCTTTCCTACATTACCTCTGGCTTGTCTTAGCCCAAAATCCCAAATTTATTCACATCTTTTATTATAACTTTAAGTTAAATTCCTTTTTATCAAGACAATTTTTGTGTTTGTTTATTTCAGGGGTGCATTCTCTGTGGTCAGGAGGTGCGTGAAGATATCCTCTGGACAGGAATATGCTGCCAAAATCATCAACACCAAGAAGCTTTCTGCCAGAGGTAGGACACACGAATGACATGCAGCGCATAAACAAGGACACAAACACACACACAACCCACTCGTACCAAAACACACACACCACACATGAGCGGAAAACGTGCCTCAAGTGTCACTGAGTTCCATGTGGATGAGCTGTGAACATCGCTGGCCCTGAAAAGAGAACAAGTTTGTGTGTGTGTGTGTGTGTGTGTGTGTGTGTAAAGTCAGTGAGTGAGAGACAGCAGGCACACAGGGGGGCAGGACTCATCTGGATTTTGGTTGATTAAGTTTTCTGTGTGTACACGGAAGTAAACAACAGATATTTCAAGTAAACACTGCGTTTCGCACGCTTGCACTTTTAGTGCAGTCGTGTGCCGTGCATATTCAGCTCTCTTTTGTGTTATTAATATCTGTCTTTAAGTTTCTATGTAAATGCTTGTCACACACAACCTTGTGCTCGTGTGCGTGTGTGGATTCTGTATTGATTCAGGGCTCTGGCTGGTCTTGTCGTCCCAGGGGCAGATCTCTTGCGAAGCCGACCCAGTTCTTTCACATCCGTCACTGTAATTGTAGCCGCTGGCCTGGTTGCCTTAGGCTTGGGACACACACACACACACACACACACACACACACACACACACACACACATATATAAGCACACATACACACTAGCTAAAGCTCAAACACACATATGTGCATGCGCAATCACACACACATGACCCAGGAACTGCCAACAGCATTTTTGTGAATATTAACCAATAGTGTGTTGTCCCCATGGTGTTCCTACTTCTTTCCAGCCAATGGCGTGTTTTGTCACAGCTTGCTTGCTTGTGATAGCCAATGGCTGCTGTCATACCACAGGAGGACTCAGGCTTCTGTAGTTATGAAGGGAGCCATCTAGCTAAATTTGATTTGTGACAATACACTGGAAATAACCTTGTCTAATGTTTTGCAAGTGTTATGCAACGGCCCAGCTTCAATGTGATGATGCAAATAGATGTTTTTAAAGTGTGCCTCCCCCTTTTTGCAGTATTTTACCCATCATTCCCCTCCAGCTGCTCCTATTCTCCTGCTTCCTCAGCATCCTTCCTCTCTCTTTGTTTTCTGTCCTTTTGCGTGCACTTGCCTTTCCTATTTTACCTCCTTTTTAAGTGCTTTTTTTTCTTGAATACAAACCTTTGCCAAATTTCTAACCAGTTATATCAACCCTCTCTGTTTTTTCTGAATTTATCCTTTTGAATAACCTGATCACCTACCCTTGCTTTCATTCCTCCTTCACTCTGCTTCTCCCCTTTCTTCTTCTTTACCTCTATGATGCTTCTCTCTTTCCTTTCTGCTGTTTCTCTCCGTTTTCTCTTTCATCCACTGCTGTTGACCCGTAGCTTTCCCTGTGGTCATAATAGACGCCTCAGTAGTGGGACAGATTTTCCCAAAATATTGCAAAAGGTTTTCTCACTGCTCATGTATGTGGATGCTTTTCTTTCTCTTCCTTTTTCCTGCGCCTGTGTGTGTTTGTGTGTTTAGAGGTTTACATACCAGGCATGCTGGCGTGTCAGATATGGTCTTACCCTCTTTCCGCGATAAGCCCTGGAATTGCAACTCTGATTCCCTTCTCTCTGGCAGTATCATGACCTCCCCCCAACCCCACGCCACCAGTTTGCGTGCGTCTTTGCTTGTGCGAGTGCATGTGCGTCAGTAGATATAATTGAAAAGGGTTTAAAACAGGATTGGTGGCTGGAAAGCAGGAAGATCAAGACACTGAGTGTATATGAATGTGTGTGTGTGTGTGTTTCTGGTTATCCGTGCACATATGTGTGATGTAGGTCTATAGGACCAGTGACCCAGTCTTGCAATCTGCAGTCCTGATTATACAGTTTGTCATTAAAAGGAGCAAATGAGTCAGTGAATGAAAGGAAACAGCAAGGGGAGAGGGATAATCAGAAAGAGAGAGCTAGAAGACAGGGAGTCAACATGTCTGCGTCTGTTTTTCTGTGTGTGTGTGTGTGTGTATGTGTGTGTGTGTGTGTGTGTGCATGCTGTATCCCTCACAGCAGTTGAATATTTGTCCTCTCCCTTCATGCATGCGTCAGTGTCCTGTCACTGTGACTATGTCTGCTCGGTTTTGTCAGCTTGTATTTGCCTATGATGTGCAGTGTGTGTGTGTGTGCACATATCTTGAGTGCAAATTTGTCTACGCATGTGTGTGTATGTTTGTGCGTGTGTGTCATCCTGCATCTATTTTTATGTGTGTGTGTGTACAATTGTCCTTGTTTGTGTATGTATGCACTCGCCCTGTGCCTGACTATGTGACCCTCTTTTGCTTGTCTGAACAGATTGATTTGATGTTTAAGATTTTATCCTTCAAATAATCCCTTCGTATCAAAACAAAGATTTGATAAATCAGCAATAATGATGCTTTATTGTTCTTTTCTTACATTTTGTATTAATCAATTTTTATAATTTATGTAAAGTTTTTTCAGAGAATTTACGATTTCATTGTTCCTGGTTTAATGTCGATACAATCCGTTCATCTGCAATCGACTGTCCTTCATAAATGATCTTCTGTGGTATTCTGTTGCTAATTCTTTTTTTTATGTGGAGGTGTCATGGAAACAGTGATGGTAGCTGTTGCTTAGTTTTGCACCATTTTCTCCTCACTGTTTGAGATACACAGCTTTTTTCATGTCCCCTTATGTACTTGTCCCTCATTAGTCAAGATAAAGATTTGTCCTCCCACCTACTTTCTCTTTTGTCTCTTGACGCCTCCGTCCTGGTTCCTCCTGTGTCACTGTGTCTGTGTTTTGCCTCTCTTTGAAGTAAAGGAAGGAGGAAAAAAAGAGGAAGTGATTGTGTGTGAGAGAGACAGAGAGACAGAGAGAAGGGAGTAGGAGAGGAAGGAGGGATCAGAGGGGAGAACAGGGAATCACATGACTCACTGGGTGCTGGGCTAAAAATAGATGTTGGTCATTCTCGCACTCTGGGTGTCTCTATCTAGCGCGCACACACACACAAATATATGCCCACACAAACAGAGTATTGAAATTCCTTTTTTTATTGTTTACAAGAAGACAGGTTTCTGTTTTTATAGTGTATTTTTATAGGAGACTAAACCTGTAACATAATGAGTGTTTGTGTGCATGGATCTATTTGTGTGTATCTTTTAAATATATATAAGTATTTGAGCATTAAGCCAAAGCGCAATTGAAAAACTCAAACGCAAAAACCCTGCTAAGTGAGAAACAACATCATTTACAGAAACAGAGTGCAAAACACACGATTGCCAGAATCCAGATGATTTTAATTTAAAGCTGATTCTTGACAGCTGCATCAGTTTCTGTTGACATCTGCTTGCCAAAGTGGAAGTCAGCAGTCATGTGATCAAACATTCCCTTCTAACACTTTCAAATGATGTCAGAATTGCAGCTCTTGCACTTTTAAAATGCCAGTATTTGGAAATAAAAAATGATTGATTGTTCAGCAGGGGAAGAGGGTACAGTGTAACCAACAAGGGTAATGTGGTCGGTATAACGCAAGGGTGTTGTTAATCACACTCATCTCCCTTCTCTCTTTTCCATTGTCTCGCTTTAATGTTGTCTCTGTCCTTTTTAACCTCTGTTTTTTTGGTCTGTCTGACTCACCCTGTTCCCCCCTCCTTCTCTCTTCCCTCTCTGTCATCTCTCCTCCCTGCCCCCCCTTCACACACATTTACTGCCAAATCATGACTCCTCCTGTTCAACAGGAGTCTTAGTCTGCATATTGGATTTTGTCTGGTCTTTCAACTCAAGTACTAAACAATAGGTTGATGTCTGACTTATCTAAACATGATACCATGAACAAAAAGTACAAAACTTTCAAAATTTTTGATATACCTGAGTTTTGTTTAACTGTCCATGTTTATAGGCAAAACAGAACATGAAACTAGCTCTCAGATTTCATAATGATCAATACTTGAAAATATAACTGTTGCCGCAAAGATGCAGAAACTGAAAAACAACTCTAAAAGCATCGACAGAAAGCTAAAAGTTCTGCTTTTCCAGTACTTTGCAGTGAAGCTCAAGTTTCCAACCAAAATCAAAAGCTGCGGGTGAAGATATTTTTTGGCAAATGTAACATGTGCAGGCGTTGGGGCAGTGAAGCTGCAGAGCATCTAGCTTGTTTCTTTAAAGCTATTTATTCCTCCCTCTTCATGTAAAAGAAACAGCTGTACCAAAAAGTTCTGGCCTGTTCTCTAAGGAGTTGTTGAAAGGCATTCTGGGAAAGTATGTCCATGCTGGGGTGCAGTACCTGCACATGTTGGTTACATAGGTGGTTGTATTATGCAATGCCCTGCTCCTTCTTGTGGTGAGCAGGGTGCTTCGAAGTTTCTTTTACATAAATGAAGAAACATGCACTGACTCCTCTTCAGGATGTTTCCAGACTGTTGTCCTATCACACCATTTTTTTCTGATGTGCCACATGTCAGTGCTGCTGCGTTATGCTAAATGAGCTAAAGCAGACACTAGTGAACATCATTAGCCCTTCAGCAATACCCTGGGGTGACTTTATCTTTAACAACGGCTACCTTTGTTTCCCTCTAAAAGAGAAAGCAAGGACGTTATCGGTCTAATAATTCTTCCTCTGTTGGGAGCCAGTAGAGGGTGACGGTGTCTCGGTGGCCTGCATGATTTCATTAGACCTTCAGGTTCTGGGGGATGTAGAGGTGAGGCGTGTGGTTACGTGGCCGCTGGCCAAAGAGGATGTTACATTGAACCCTTATTAGCTTTTCAATTTGGGCACTGTAGAAGGATTCGGAGTAGAGATTTCACCATCCAGTTTCAATGTGGGTTGTATCATTCTATGCAATTTAAATGAGCATTTTAATGATCGTTATAACATGCTTTTAAGTTTTAACCACCTCTCTCTGAATTGCATCTCAAGAAAATGTGACTGCAGATAAGTTTGTAACAGATGATTCTGGTTTTAAAGATTTTGAAATTTCTTTTTTTAATTTTCGATAAAAATGTCGCCACATTCAGACTGATTACTTCACAGCCCCTGGTTTAAAGTAGCTCTGAGGCATATAGGTCGCTGCCATTAGTTGTGAGTTAATTAACCTACTGTTGCAATAAAGCCAATAGCAAAGACTTTTACCAATATTCCATTATATTGTATTCAGGAAATGTTATTTATTTATTCATTCAATAAGTGCTTGATAATAAAGCACGTCTGTGATTGACACAAGAGGCGTTATAATGACCAATTAATCCAGATGAAGGATAGAGCGTCTCATCTAACCACCCTTCTGTCTGGAGTTTGCTCTGTCTATTTTTGTGTCTGGCTCTCGCTGGTGTTTCCTCTGGCTCTTTATGTCAGTTGACGTGTCCTCTCTGTCAGTCTCTGGATTTGTTGATACTGGACATGCAGGATGTCAAACTACAAAAGACAAAGAAAAAACTCTCAAACACTGATCTACACACAGAGCTGTTCACTCTGCTGCAGTGCGGCTCCAGACGCGACACATCACAAACTGACTGAAAGAGAAGAGACACAGAGACAGGGGGTTCGTCTGGGATGGGTTTGGACTGGAATGTGTCGCTGCTTGGTAAAAACATTGTAACATAATTTTATTTAAGAAGGTTATAAAATATAAAGTAGCATCCTGAGAGGAGCCATGTTTACATCATTTATTTTGCTTTACTCACAGAAACAAATCAATACAAAGGAATTTAATGCAACTATTTAATCTTTTTAAGTTACAAGTGGCTTCACATTTTCAAATTTGCTCATTTGAGCAGGGGCAGATCCAAGGGGTGGCCATGGCTGCCCCTGATATCTAATTGGCCACCCCAAAATCCAAAGCCATGCAATATAGGGAATAAATGGATTAGTGATGGGTACCTTTCACATTTGAAACAATATGGTATCGATGCCCGGTACATGGCTATTGGTACCGGTACTCGGCGGTACCATTTTCAGTACTTTTTTGTGTTTATGTGGTAAAAAATATCAATTTGTTTAATCATAAAACATATATATTTTTTTCAGTTTAACCTATTAATTCTTCAGCCTTCAACCTTGCAATGCTGTGTTCATGTCCGGCAGGAAAAGTCACCTTCTCTTCCACTTCCTCACAGTCACAAGGATGCATTTAGGTACCTAAACATGGTACCTTTTGATTATATGTGAATCAGTACTGGGTACTTTGGACAGAATTCGGCATTTTCTATTCTTTAGTTTGACAAATTTTGTGATGTGTCATCACAAGTCTTTTGCAATGTATTGATTATTGCAGTATTACTGTAGTCTGACATTATCATTATTGTATTTAGTGTGTTAATTGATATGTATTTTAACTTTTCAACCACAGAAAGTTAAAAGAAATAGTCTCTAGAAGAACCAAGACCAAATGGAATCAAGTGTATTACACATACATTGTGTATGTTGCATGTTTAGAAGCGCTGCCATAAGGTTGTTTCATTCAGTTTTATTGAAAAAGTACATCATAATCTGTTTGTGATAGAGACACTAAGGACATGTGAAGCGCTCAGGGTCGTTGTGGGCTAACTAAGATAGCTCTAAGTGACAACTGGGCTTCCCTAAATGTGGTGCTAAGTGTGAAATCCTAATCTGGGCAGCACAGAGGCTACATACTTGCAATGCTGATGCCAAGAAACAGATTGTTTTAGGTCAGGTGTCCGACAGACAGCTCAGCAGCTGACAGAGATATATCTGTGTCCCCACATGACTCTGTTCCACCTTTAAGTGGGAGAATGTGTTTAACTCATGAGCTATTTGGAATGTGTCATATAAAATGAGCTGGAGCCATAATACAGCAGTATATCCTGACTGCAGTAACTGTTGTGGCAGTTTTGTGATTGAAACAAACAAAGTAGACTTTCACTGAAACCCCTCCAGTCTCTTGTGTCTCAGAACAAACAGTGTTTATGAAGTGAAATTTCAGGGTAGATTTCTTTGGGAGTGTTTGGCAGCTCAATAAATTCTGTGAGCATATTATTTGGCATAAAAAGAAGTGGTCAACTTTTACTTGTCACCTGTTCAAACAGAAAATTTCTAATTCTTGAGCTTTTTTTATTTCTAGCAGAAAAGAGAATAAAAAACTGATCTTGTCTAGCTAAGTCTTGGTTGCTAGGATTTAACATGTTGAATAGCCATTCCCTACAAGGAGTAAAACAGTACTTGACACAGAACTCAACATGAGTTATTTAATTCAGAATGACAAACTTTAATATATCCTATATTCATGACAGTAAAGTGAAATATTTCAAACTTTCTTTGGTTTTAATTCCGGTAATTATGGCTGTAAGCTAATCAGTATCTCATAGCATTAGAAGAGGTCAATCAAAAAAAAAAAAAAAAAAAAAACACAAAAAGAAGTATGTTAATTTACACACCAGACACCTGGTTTTTGGATCCTTAACCACAAATTACTGCATCACCTGCATCAATGCAGTGTTGATCGACCTGGGGTACTACTCAGGTGTTTTTGGCGCAAGTTTTTGTGCTGACGCAAAAAAACAGATTTTCTATGCAGTGTGGATGAAACCAGTTGGCCGGGCAGTCAAGCACAGTACTATTACGATCTGAAAAACCATTTAGTGGAAATTGTGGCACTGTGGACAGGTGTCACTAGGAGTCTACAAGAAAACAAAGCACAAATTCTCCTTTTTCAGACTCTTGCTTTCTAAATGAAAGACAAAATGTACCTTTATCTGAAAGAAAACTGAGGATCACAGAGCAACAATCCTGTTCTCTTCCTCTTTAGCCCAGGTAAGATGCTGGCTGTGTCTCAAATCATGTACTTCTGCACTTACACTAACTATTTTGAGTACATGGTGGGTTTACCATGACAGTATGGAAAAGCATAGAGAATGTACACTTGACAAAGAGAGTGTACACTTTACACAAAGTGTACACTCTGATTTCTCATCTGACACACTCAAAACGGTCAAAAGATTAAGTGAACATGGGACACTTCTCACCCTCAACAGTACGATCGTGGTTACGTAGGGGAAGGGGCAGCAAACAATGGATGATGATTGCAATCAATGAATAGCAGAAGAACACCTGTGAATGGATGGTAAATGTGAGCCTCATTTCCAATAAGTGTGAAGCATCCATATTTGATGGTAAAAAACTCTACCCAGTAAGATCTTGTGCACTTCCGAAGTAAGTAAGTAGTATGAACAGTCTACTTCATGTAAGTGTAACGGAAGTATCTTACTTGAGACACAGCAGTTATCTCTGGTTCAGGAGTGGTTTGGTTTTTCCTGAAGGTGTCTACGTCCTGGTGGCTCTTGATCATGGACCGTATATAGAGTTGACAGCATTGCTCCGCCATTTACCATTGTACGGTTTTGAGGCCAAAATACCCCCGTCACAGGTGCCGCCATTGGTAGCTGTTGTGCAGCCAGAGTCTGCGCATCAAAGACTGTGAGAGATTCTGAGAAAATCTGAGTGGGGCCAGGTGACAAAAACAGTAATTATTTTTTTCTCTTTAATCTCTTCTTTGCTTTCCCGAAATATTTTACTATCCCTGAAAAAAATACACAAGAATGGCAGCTGTCAATCATCAATAAATGTAATGTAAAACCTTGTTTTTAACCTCTGATAACTAATGAAAATGAAACTTTTCAGAAAAAAGAGGACTTGAATACAAGGCAGCCAAATGACATCTTCAAATCACCACAACAATCGGACGTGATAAACATTTGTACCAGGTGTATAATTTTTTTAAGGTTGACCACAGCCAATGTGGAATGACCGGTGAGATGGATTTTTTTTACCTATACTCACAAGGCTGTGGGTATCCCTGTTGCTTGTTTACATTTTGATACCTGAGAGCAGTGGTTGTCAAACTTTTTTCAGTGACGTACCCCCTATGACATGTATTTTTTCCGCCAAGTACCCCCTAACGAGCGCAAATTAGTTGTGGTTGAAAAAAAAATGTAAAACAGCGCTTTACAATTGGTGTCTATTGGATAAAGTACTCGGTTTAGGAACCTAAACTTATTTGGATTCAAACATCGATTAAATAAATTGTGTTAAAGGGATTTTTCTTGGTTGATATTTTTTTTTAATATACATTTTTGAATCTTGCGTACCCCCTGGAGTGCCTTCGTGTACCCCCATTTGAGAACCACTGCCTTAGAGCACTCTGTAAACAGCCAGGCTTTACAACAATAACCTTCTGCGACTCACTCTCATTACGGAGGGTGTTGATGATTTTCTCCTTGACATCTGTCACGTCAGCAACATACCTCATGATTGTAGTCGCATGTACAGAATTAGTTGCAACTCAAAAAAGGCCAACCAGTTTAAAAAAAGGCCAAAGAAATCCAGACTGTCAGGAATGCCAACAGCTGACTGGTGGAGCTTTCCATTTGTCTGGACAATTACATCTGCCTCATGTTAATGCTGCTGTCAGCTTCAACCACGTAAGCAAAAAGCCTCTCACCACTGTTTGTGGCATGAGGGCCACCCACACACACCCACACACACATACAGATATATTAGAGGTTAGTGTTTTGGTCAGACAGTCTCAGCTCATTGTTGTCAATCCTTGACTTTTTGAGAGTCAGGCAGATTTCAGAGTTGATGCAGCAGAATTATTCTGTTCTGGAGGAGGTGTAAAAATATGGTTTCCTTCAGTGAGAAATACAAACGCTTTGTCAGATCCTCAAATATTCACATAATTCACAATGTGGCCTCTTTTGTGCTCCCTTTCACAACATTTTAAAACCTGTTAATTCTCTGCAAAGATGACTTGAGTGCTGTCTCAAAATTCTGGATTTATTCAATTTCTTCATTTGTCAACATGGTTGGAGTGCTTCTTTGCTGATGATGGTCAAGTGAGTGCATCTATGCTTCTCTGCAGCTGAGTGATCATACTCACCACGTAGTCCCATCTGGTGGAACTGACTTGGATTGGAGGCTCCGGCTGTCGTCCATTCTGCTTGGATTGTTGCAGTTCAGCTACATGTGCTGGGCTCTACTTTAAGTGCCCAACCAGTTTATGCCACTTTGTCAGCACACAGTCCTCTGTAAAAGGTGCAATGCGTTTTACTGCCGTCATATCCTGTGAATTGTCGGTGCCAATTATTGTCACATTGTTTGCAATACTGTAGATTTGCAGAGAACATTTTGATTACTCACTGGCATCCAACAATTCCCAGTTAATATGACTTCATCTGTGCTTGTCACCAGTTCCTGTTTGGTTCAAGTTCCTCTATGCGGTAAAAATGCAAACCTCAAGACATCCATTTGACTTGCATCTTTCACTTTTGCACTTAGTTCCCGTACATTTAGAAAGTCCTGCAGGTTACTTATTGGACTGAGTATCACTCACAGGATTGTGGCAATTATTGAGTATCCCAGAAAAATTGTGCTGCCAGCCTTTGTGACACAGTTTTTGGCAGACATTACTGAGATTTGGTGCTACTGTATACTTGATTGTGGATAGTAGCCCATATTTAAACTCCATTTGACATAAATACATTTTACCCGCAGCATGTCTATAAGTCATTCAAAAGCCCAGCAGTGTTGACAGAGAACTGTTTAACTACGGTGCACAGAAAAGGACCTGCCCCTTATACTTCTAGTTTTAGGGTGGATGATAACCAGTGTTAAGGTGCACTACCACCCCCTAGTGTATAGGAGTGTGGATCTGCGTAAACAGAAAGGGAGCATATGCAGTAAATGCAATTTCAAGTTACAATATCATGACAATAAATGATCATAGCACTGACAGCCCTAGTTAAAATTATCCAAAGTCAGGCACATAAAAATGCCCACTTTTTGCACAGCCTTCTGCATCCTCTGGTTTCTCAAACCTCACGTCAACCACAGTCTGCAGCTGCACACGCTGCGTGGAAAAGTGAATATTTTAACAGACTCCATATGAGTACATGAGGAAGCTTTCAAACACATCAGAGAATCTGTTATCGTCATTTTTCTACCCTCTGTCCTAAAAAATGTCCACACAGTGTTTGCTCTATCGTCTTGGTTGATGGCTACAGGTGCTCTAACCGAATCAAACATCATTTATGCTTATGTTTACAGACAGGGATAATTTGTGCTGTCCTGTCTGTGGTTCTGTCGAGTTCGACAGTTGTGTGTGAACTCTCGATGTCGGCCATTTGCATGCAAGGCTGGTTTCACTGCAGAGAGGAGAGGCCTGACGCTCTGATTGGAGCAGGAGTTGCTAGACAACAGATGTCCAGCCGGCTGGGAGGCGGAGGACTACCTGTGGAGGAGGGAGAGAGAGGAGACGGAGAGGGAGTGAAAGAAAAGTGGAGGTGGGAAGACATGAGGGGAAAGGAGAAAGGCTGGTCATACCACTGACATTTAGAGAGTACAGTTGAGATACAGTACAGTGAAGCGTTCTACCAACCCACATTATAGCTCTTTGTGTCACATGTAAAACATTTCCTACAAGAGGAACAGTTTGCCTATCATTTGGTTTATCTGATTCACTCACAAAACAACCAAAGTGAACACAGAATTTTGATTTAGATCAGATAAGATGGATAAATACTCTGCTGTGGATCAAAGCAACATTTTTTAAACTGAAAATAACACTGGAAAATCTATAATGGACCATCCATTGAAGTTCTAAAATATTTACCCCAAAATGTTGTGGAATTCTCAAATACAAAACGTAGCCTTGATTTGCTTTTACTACAGAATATGGTTGAAAGTTATATTTTATTGTATCTATTAGAGCTCGACCGATATGGGATTTTTGGGGCCAATGTTGATACCGATACTGGGGGTAAAAAGAAGCCGATATCCGATATATCGGCCGATATCTGATAAATTGACTGGTATCTGATATATCGGCTGATATATGTAATAAATTTATTGATATACACAGGATATATACTGAATATGAACACAAATTATGACTAGCTATTGAAAAGGGGATGGGACTAAACTAGATTTTAAGTAACAATGTCACTGCTTTTAAAACATGCAATAAATACAATTACAACAAAATACACTGAAACATTTTCAAAAATTATTTCAACCAAAACAATAACTTCTGAATTTATAAGCCCAGGTTAATCCTGCATGGCGTTATGGAGTGAGACGCTGTGTAGTAGCCTTATATCAATTAACACACAGGACAGGAGCGACAGAATCTCTGTGGAGCAAAAATTTTTATAATCGGCTACATTTTGGCCGATGTTGATTAATCGGTGACAGGCTATAATCCGCCCGCCCGATTAATCAGTCGGGCTCTAGTATCTATATCTAGATATGAACATCAAGATATCATTATGGCAACATCACCTGATTGCCTGATTTTTGGTGTCTTTATGATTATGTTGATGACTGACAGTGGGTTCTAATCAATAAATCTGCACTTTTACACATCCTTTTTATTATGGTGGGTTTTTTTTTCTTAAAAAAAAAAAAGTTTTCACTGAATCTATAATCATGTTGTATCATATCGATATCCAGATATGTGGCATTAACCCCTTAATGCCGAAATTAATGAACAGTTTTAAAAGTAGATTGTTTTTATGCGTTTTTACATTCTTACAGATGTTAAATTAAGTGGCGAATGTAAATTTGAGTATAGTACACACAATAGTTATAACTTAGTTATATATATATATATATATATATATATATATATATATATATATATATATATATATATGTACATGAGAAGTAGGGCTAGACCGATTATTGGCCAGGTCGATTATTGGGGCCGATATTTGGCGTTTTGAAACTGTTGGCATCTGGCTTTTTTTTTTATCCGACAGCCAATAAGAAACAAATTTGAAACTGTGTTGTTGCGGCTCTGATGCAGCCGCTCCGCTGTCTGCAGTCACTACTCTGTCCCCAGCACTGTGCCACCCACATTACCATTTGATTGGTTACAAGCAGAGCCATGGCTTGGGAAACAGCCAGTCAGCAGTGCAGTTATTACAGTTATTGCAGTTACATTGAAATTTTGGAAAACTTTACGAACTGTAGAAAACGTATACTTTTTTTATTTTTAAGTTTTCATTTAACTTTATAAAATATGCTGCTAGGCCTGGGAGCTGTTTAATAAACTCATGCTTAAAGGTATCTGAATGAAGTTGGAGTTTGTATTGTCCAATTTTGACACCAATATTTTCACTTTGACTGCAAATTAATATCGGCTTCAAATATTGGTTATCGGCCTCCTTGACTTCAAATAATCGTTATCGGTATTGGCCCAGAAAAATCCATATTGGTCTAGCTCTAATAAGAAGCTCATAAGCTCATCCCCCAACCAATATATAGTGACATAGTGGATCTGATTCAATCTTTAATTTGTATAGAATATGAATCATTAGGTAATAATGAGATACAAAGGTCATTTCAGCTGCATCAAGACCTGACAGGGTATGTTGCAAATTTGTCAACAGGCATCAAAGGGTTAATATCAAATGTGAACTTTTGTTGTTCAGCCCTACTACAGAAGGTACCAGGCCTTTATATGAAGCAGGATTATAGAGCTAGGTCTTTATAACAAACTCTTCATCTCAAATGAATAGTAACTCATATTTTGGTACAAAGTGAGTGCCTACTTCACAACAGGATTGTACACCTTGTTCATACTCTAGCTTTGAGCAAATGAGCCTCATCTAATTTACAGAACTTTTGGAAAGGGTAAATTGCTTCACTAACTGCACTGGGGAGCACCTCTGTGCACTAGTGCAGTTTGCATACAGCTAAATGAGTAAACACGTATTCCTTTAGAGCGAAATATATTCCTTTCTATGCAAACAATCTTCTTTGCTAAAGAAAAACAGCCAGTGCATCAACAAACACTGCTAAAGGTGGACTGCAAGCTTCACAAACTGCTGAGAATTGGTGGGAACTGAGATGGAGTATTTATGTCATGCTTCAGTGACCATGACAACATTTCCACCTCTGAATAACTAAATAATAATTTATTTTGGCATCAAGTTTCTTGATATTTCTTGTCCATTTCTAATGTTAATGTTATTGTTAATCAAGAAGAATGAACTGAGTCTGTGGCTTGTAATCATGGAGTGGAAGATAATGATGTATTTTGTGAGTAAGATATGAACAAAGCCACTTTTTCAGGGAAAATTTCTTTATACTGGATCCTGTTTTTGTGTAAGTCATTAAATTAGACCTCAGCCAGTTGATAGTGTAAATACTTCACAGTTTTCTGTTTCACGTTTCCAGTTTAAGAGCTCTGTCTTTGATTGAGGACTAGCTTAATGGAGTTTTTATGGTTGTGGTCTTATAAAATCTCAGCTATACGACCACACCAACTCTTCCACATCAACCACAATGATGAATGTAAACAAGTTGCTTCTAAAACCAGTCAAAGACTTGGCCTTAGCGCTTCCAACTCAGAGAGTGTGGGCTGCAAAGCTCTGTTTTCACAAGAATACAAAAGTCAATTCCTGCTATTTTCAAATGCACATGGGCGCTCCATTCTTCACTTAGATAATTTTCACACTTAAACTTTGCCAAAAAAAACTCAAAAATACATAAAAACGCTCTTGTAGGTGTGGACAAATCTATCTGTGTGGGCTGCTTGATGTATTTTCGGGTATGTAGGAAAAAGACTGGAGGCTAAAAATGCGGACCACTTTAAGTTTGATGGAGTGCTGAATACTTTGTGGTAATTTGTCCGCTGTGGATGCTGTCGAGATGAATTATGAAGTAGAGCTAGTGTTTGAGAGAAAGATGAAGTCTGACGTGACAACAAACGGGTTGCAAGTGGACATTATTTACACATTATGTACTTGTTTGTGCAAATATGTTAGAAAAATATGTACAAGGAAAAAGGGAATTGAAACAAAAACAGATCTATGCAACATAAAATGACATTCTAGATTGAATAACCTGAAGATTTTTCAGCAAAATGAACCATTTAGGGAGTGAAAGGATGTCAGTTTGAGTGTGAGACAGAGAAAGAGCCGGTGAGGTTATGTGTCATTCAGCGACATGGTCAGACGGAGGCAGAGATGGACAGATTAGTGACCTTGCTCAGAGGGTTCTGCTAATCATAAAATAATGGCTCCGTTGCCCTTGTCCCCGGCTCTGCCTGTCAGGATGCCTCTCCGCTGTTTTGTTCATCTGTGAAGCTGGCAGTGGACTTCAAACTAAATCAAATTTGGCGTGTCCTCACAGGCAATATGGTGGACTTGTGACCACAGTGAAGAGCAGCGCTGGGGTCTGTTTGTTGCAGCGTTTGCAGGCCTCTAGTGAGGAGTTTTCACAGGTGACGAATTGTGCTCTGCTTTTGACCCGGCTGTGGAAATTTCCATTTGATTTCCTGTTTACTGACATCTTAGTTTATTTCATCACCTTCAGCTTAGATGAATTAAATGCTCTATCATTGTGTCATAACGTGTGCAAGAATGGTTGTTTAATGTGCAACTGTCGGGGCTTACGAACGTGTAACTCTTGTAAGGAAATAATAGGATAGTTTTGTAATGAATTAGTGTATTCTAGGAAGAGCAAATGAGAACATTTTTGTGTATTTTAAATGTGTCACTTGCTTTTTCAGATCATCAAACCAGGACATGTTTAAAAACCAGCATCTTCCTCTTTGTATTTTTAACTGTTCTGCTGCCACAGCTCTGTCTCTGTTTGTTTTGCATGTCACTGCTGGGACTTTATCCTGGCTTCATCTCTTCTCTGTGCCTGTTAAAACTCCACCTTCCTCTGGTGTGGACAGACACAGTTTCAGTCACAGTGAACATACTGTACTGGCTTTTTTTTTTACCCAGTGTTTGAGAGGGCGCCAAGTTTCATTTTGTTTAAAGTATACAGCAGCAGCAAGAAGTTTGTCTTTGTGTGTGTGTGTGTGTGTGTGTGTGTGTGTGCGCTTGTGGACTCCTATAGATGCTCTACACTGACACACCAGCAGATGCCTGTACCTAAAATGAGAACAAGCTGCTTTGTGTTCTTGCCTCCGAGTCCACAGTTTCCATAGCATCAAGAAGAGCAGAGGGAGCCATGGATGGGAGTGAAAAATAGGCGTCCTATTTTATTAAAAAAAAATAAATAAATAGAGCCGGCTGCTCTGCTTTCTCCCTCTCTCTGTCTCTTTCTCTCGGGCACTGCGTTTCGAGGCAGAACTGAAGTGGGTCGCCTCAGCACCACATTGAATCCTTCATCACAATGACTGCCGCTCTGACTCAGTAATACTGAATCAGAGTCCTTGGACTTTGGTTCCTTCTGACGGGAAGGTTTGAGATTCACTTCTTGTAACACAAAGTCAGATAAAATCAGCTTGGACTTTATGAGGAGGGATGTGATTCTCTCTGAAAGCTGTCGTCATGTAACCAGTCTGTCTGTGGTCACGTGTAGTGAGTACAGTAACACCAATATCCTCTTGTTCATTTCCATGTGAGACAGGGTTGGGCTGGACTCTTGAAATTTGGTGTTATTCATGAGGGCATGCATGCACATGTTGTTGGACGGTATTTAATGACAGGTGCTTTAAATTTGTTTATATTATTGAAACACGAAGCCCTGAGAACCCAATACATCAGGGTGTTTAAACTATAAAATCATATTCATAAATGATAAAATAGTTTGTGGTCAAAGGACAAATGAACTCTTTTTCTTGTGAGATATGTTTCCTGTCACTGTAAGAATTTAACCTGACTGTCTCAGCAAGAGGGTGTGAATGTGAGCACGTGAGGACCAGATAAAGATCATAATATCCTGTTTGGCTTTTCTTATCGAGGCACCGCTTATCTTATGACACATAAGTGTCTGTCAGCTATGAATGAGAAAACCACACCTAACACATGTGTTCTAACATGTCTTTTATGACCATCATACATCATATCACGTTTGGCCTGGTTTGTCTGTATTTGGGTGCTCTCATGGTAGATACAGTAATCTCATTTTTCATTTTCATTTTTTTTTATAATTTTATTTTTACATTTTTTTAAGTCTTGTCCTGTGTAAAGAAGGATCAATGGAATGCACATACAGAAGACAGATTCTACATACGTACATTAGTATACATGCCATTGGGATATGCTTCCAGCAAACCTATAGTCATCCATTTAAAAAACATACCTTGCTTTTATCAGAACAAACATTACTCAGCTCTAATAAACAAAGAAACAAGCTATATTCAGTGAGCAGGTTATGGAAATTGTCATCCAGGATGAGCAGGTTTCACCCTGAAGGGATACTCAGGTTGACACAAAATAAGATTTAATAATAATTCGTTTAAATTATAATGTTTTTTTTATAATAATAATGATAATAATAAAAATAATAATTACTGTTCTGTTTCCACTACTGATGACGCTTTCAGATCAATGGATCGTTATCGGCTTAATTGCATGATGGATAAACATTAACCCAACTTTTCAAGTCTCCGTCAAGTTTAAGTCAAATATTAGCTTAGTTTTTTATGGTGCACATTAAACTGGACATTACTACAGGAGGAAATGACAAAGTGAACGTGAAACCAGTAATAAAAAACATGATGACTCTTATTCTCATTCATCTGTCCTTCATCTTAGGATTATGTTGTGGACACACCTTTACACGCAATTGTGCAACTGATGGTTTGAGTAACTTTTAAGCTATCTCTGTCTAAAAGATGTACCCACCAGCTCTGCTACCATTATTGTAGGACAGGATCAAATAACAATTTATTCATTATGTTGTTTACTGTACTGATTTGTCATGCAAACAGAAGCTAATATTTTTACTATAATGCTTGCCAGCAAAGCTAACATACTTTCCTTGAGGTGAAATTGGCTTTGATTAATCAGAAACAAGTGTTTAACACAACTAGGTAAGAAGTTAAAAGGCTTACTTAAGAATACTGAACACTGGGAGAAACAACCTGCATACATGTTACAGGAGTTCACATTGAGTTCACACCTGAACTCAACATGTATCCACTGTGGCTGCTCACTCTGTTTGTTGTTCACTGTCGCCTGCCTTTGTGTGGCACACAACCAAGCTCATATCAGGTCACATTACTTTCGTCGAGCAATTCACTTATGATAAGGAGAAGAGTGGGGTCGACACATGAGAAACACACACACAGTCACACACACACACACGCACACAATCACAGAAGTATGAATGTGAATGTCAAGTTCACAAACTAGTACCATGTCGAATCGGAACTGACACCTAACCACCCACATGATTCAAAGAGCCTCTACTGTGGAAAATAATAAACTGTATGAATAAAGTGACTTGTTTCTGTTTCATTTGATTATGTGTTTCCTTTGTTTTTCTTTTAGATCATCAAAAACTGGAGAGAGAGGCGAGGATTTGTCGTTTACTGAAGCACCCCAACATTGGTGAGTTCCCTCTACTCTATCTAAAATATATGAACAAGAAAACATGTCGGTAAAAAAAAGAACACACATATTTTGTTCAGGTCTCTGGTGAATCCTGCTCCGGCAATTTATCTTCTAGACACAGTTATGGTGACAGGGGAAGAGTGTCTGTGCGTGCGTGCGTGCATGTGTGTGTGTGTGTGCGCGTGTGTGTGAGTGTACAGCTATCTAATGATGATGTATCTGTGTGCTCTCATAGCAGAGTCATCAAAAAAACACCATACACCTTCTCTCTAAACCACTGACCCTTTACACTCTTTCCTCCTCATTATTCCTCTGATTGAACCCGTCTCTCCTCTTTTGTTCTTTTCACGCTCATCTCATGCTCTGTCTTTAATTCTCTGTCATCAATTCTGATTTTGGCTTAGACGATAAACTTTATAACCAACAGACATCAATCACCCTTGTTGTGTTTGATATTTTATTTACTAATCTTTTCGTATCTGTGGTAATCAATGCTGATTGTAGGGACTGAGACTAAGCTTGTTAAGTTCTCGAACAAATCATGTGGATGAAGAATATATTATAATTTGCAGACTCATTCAGCTCCTTATTCACACTTGACACACTCACACAGCTCCAATTATTGCTGTATTCCTGGCAGGTCTGACACCTTATTACCTATCTCAGAGGCACAGACGCACCAAGTATAAACTTAATAATGAATATTTGGTGTTTTTGTCTTGATGTGTTGACTGTTCTGTTTCATTTGGCCCTTTCTTCTGTCTTTGTTTCTTTCCTGTCCTGTGTTTTTGTTACATCTCCTCGACAGTACGGCTCCATGACAGCATATCAGAGGAGGGTTTCCACTATCTGGTGTTTGATCTGTGAGTAACAGCCTGACACGAACAAGCTCTCTTTAAAATTGTGACAAACCAAGCATCCCTGCGTCTTTTTTATTTTTTATTTTGAAGGATGTTCACACCTCCTGTATTCTTAGCTCTTCAAAAACTGGATTTGATTGTTTTGTATTAAAAATGCATCAGTAACTTGTGTGTCTACGATCTAAGAGGCTGTATAATTGGCAAAACTCTTGGTTTACTGTGCTGGGTCGCTGCTATTACACCTTTAAAATGTTCAGATACAGGCTGGATAATGAGTGTAGCCTCGCAATCATTATTATTTAAGACATCATATTTCAAGAAGCAAACTTTGAGTTTTGACTGTTTCTTGTGTGGGATCCATATCTGGATAAGTATTTAGCACAGTGAAGTGAGGGCAAGCAAACACCAGGTTAGCGGAACCAATCAGTCTAACATAATTATTAGCTTGCTAGTTGACTTTTTTCCCCAGTGTTTTCCCATTAACAGAGACTCCATATGTGGTGGTGTCTTACTGGAATTGTTTATTCATCTGACATTAAAAGCTAAGAGAGCTTGTAGAACATGTCAAAACTTGTTTTCTTCCACGACTCTCCGGTGGGAGAAAAAGCTGCAGGTGAATAAAACAAGCCATGTTATTAAAAGCTTGTTTCCTCATCTCTGCAGCACACCAAGTTTTTAACAGGGGTAAAAACAGCAACCACTCTGACTTCTTAATACTGGGACACAAAAATCATTAAAGGATGAGGAACAAGCTAACAAAAGGAGTTACAGTTAGCACAAACAACACATCAGGTGATAGCATTCAATGTTAAATTACCTGCTACTGGATTTCCCTGAAAAGCACAGGCTTCTCATACAGCTATTGATACAGCAGGCACAAATACTACCAATAGGTTAGAGTAGAATGCTAAGTTAGCTTAGGTTGGACCCAACCAAGAGTCAACATTCAGTTAAGAAAAATGAAGCTTATGTGGAAAAAGCTGTTTATCGAGAATCTGCATTAGGACGGCTGCAGAGAGACCAGAAACCACACCAAGCCAAAAAAACTGACTTTTACAATATTCAAAACATATTTACAGCTTTGTTCAAAAAGCAGCTTGGGCTTGCAATGTTTATTTGGCCATCAGTACACATTGTATGGGGTGATCTTTTTTTCTAACTCAGCAGTTTTGAAAATATTAGGTTGATGTGTTTGTCCAATCAGAGGCACAGCTCAGCTTACGAGACTGAGGGTCGCCCTATAGCTGTTAGTAAGGAAGCGTAAAGCCTGCATCATATCCAATATTACTATGCATCAGGAGCAGACAAGTGATGTGGCAGAGACTACGTCTATATTTATTCAGTCTATGGGTTAGGCTCATAGACCGTAAAAAAAATGGGCGACCACTTGCTGGGCTCGAAGCAAGGTCTCCACAAAAACTGCTCCCCCTGGTGGCTGGCTGCAGTATAGATTAAAAAAATCAGGTTTTCCAGTCATTCCAGATGGGCTGTGGTCAGACTTAAAAAAATTAATACTCCTCGTAGAAATGTTTCTCACGTCCAATTGTTGTGGTGATTTGAAGATATCATTTGGCTGCCTTGTATTCAAGTCCTCTTCTTTCTGAAAAGTTTCGTCTTAGTTAGTTATACGAGGTTAAAAACGAGGCTTTACGTAACGTTTAACGATGATTGACAGCTGCCGTTCTCGTGTATTTTTTGTAAAATATGTTGAGAGGTTGAGTCAAGAAGTGATTAGACTCTCGAAAGAAAAAAAAAATATATATATTTTTTGTCACCCAGCTCCACTCAGATTCTCCCAGAGTCCCTCATCGTCTCTACTGCGCAGACTCTGGCTGCAATTGCTAGCAATGGCTGCGCCTGTGACTGGGGTATTTTGGCTTCAAAACCATACAATGAAAAATGGCAGAGCCACACTGTCCACTCTTTATACAGTCTATGGGTTAGACCTAGCAATCAGCTGGCAGTATCTTTTAATGACAAGGGAGTTGATATTATTTAACACAAGTAAGTGGTTTGAAATTTTGTCAAATTCAAGTAAATATAATACAATATTATAATAATATAAAGTTTATTTATATGGCACCTTTAAAATATTGGTATATAAATTATACTTATACTAGTACAAATGCTACTATTACTACTACTACTACTACTAATAATAATAATAATAATTATAATAATAATAAACTTTATTTATTAAGCACTTTTCAAAACAGAGTTACGAAGTGCTATACATCTTAAAAACAAACAGTAAAAAGAATTAAAGGAGAAGAAGTAAAAAAGAGGTAAAAGAAATGTGAGGAAAATATATAAATATATAAAAGGCTAAAACCCACCACCAAATAAAGAAAAGGAAAAAATCTGTAAATAAAACAAACAAACAAACAAAAAAACAGTTAAATATTGAAAAAATTAAAACAACAAAGGATAAGGATTTAAAGTCCTGCCCATGATACTGTCAAAGAAAAAAAGTTAAAAATAAAATGAAAATGATAAATAAAAGATATTTAAAATAGGATGAATAATCGCTCAAACAGTCAAACCCATTTGCCACTTTTAGCTCCAGTAGCATGCATGGAATTTATTTCATAGAAGACTCAATTTAACACAGGTAGGGGTGAGCAGGCTATACAGAATCCTGTTGGACTGTTGTTAATTGTCATAAATTCACAACATGGTGTGTGTAAGATATGTATAATCATGTAAAGAGTTTGCCAATGTTTGAGAAAATTAAAAAATCCACATGGTTGTGTCTCAGTAAGAAAGATAAAGAAAGAACCTTATGCACTGCATTGTTTTCTCCATCTTTCCATAGGGTGACAGGAGGGGAGCTGTTTGAGGACATCGTAGCCAGGGAGTACTACAGTGAGGCTGATGCCAGGTAACACACACCCACACACGAGCAAAGACACGCCAATGCAGGGTGCTGCAGCTATTATATAGCCCTTCACATATGGTCGTCTCAGAAGGTGTGATACAGCTACCTTGTCTCTGAGGCATCTCAGGGAGTTATTTATAAATGTGATTAATGACATGTAGCCTGCAGTATTAATCATACACAGCTTACCTTGCACTGCCAGCTTTATGTGGGAATACTTCCTCCCCGGAGAGAGACAGGGAGCGAGGCTGAGATCTGGTGTGTGCAATTCAGGGCGTTTGAGACACTGTGTAGCTTTGGAACGTCTATAAAGTGTAACGCATGAAATCTTGTGAGTAATGACATACCTTCATGTGACTTCATGTCATCCATAAAGAAAACAGAACTGCATTTGGAACGTCTAATAAGTAATGATGTTTGTTATGAGATTGCTTCCTCTACTCCTCTCCTCAATTAATTACCTCCATCTTTTCTTCTCCACTTTTCTCCTTTCTATGTTTTTCATCCCTGCTTGTCTGTCTCTCTTCATTTATTCCATCACAATCATGACTCTCTGAACCACAGCCACTGCATACAGCAGATCCTCGAGAGTGTCCATCACTGCCATGTTAACGGGATTGTCCACAGGGATCTGAAGGTTTGTAAGAGTGCAGTCATCGCTGCAGCCAAGCCCAGTCCTGAGTCTGTACAACAGATGGCAACATTTTGGAAAGACCCTGTCCTCCCTCCCCCACCCCTTATACTTCACATCAATTCACACTTGTTTTACTGTCCCACATTATCATGTTTAAGATGATTTATTTTATTCTTATGGAGTATTTATTTTACATTTTACCATTCTTGCTTAAGGACAGAAATACACTGCCCTGCCAAAAAAAAGGTCGCCACCAAATAAAGCTCACTCACTCTAATATTTTGTTGGACCGCCTTTAGCTTTGAGTACAGCCGACATTTGCTGTAGCGTTATTTCTATAAGCTTTTGCAATGTTGCAAGATTCATTTCCATCCAGTGTTGCATTCATTTTTTACTAAGATCTTACATTGATGAGGGTAGAGTCTGACTGCTGTCAGTCAGCAATCAGTGAGGTTAACTGGGAAAAAGTCTTCAATTTGCTAGGGAGCATAAAGATTGGACTTTGGAGCTGATGGAAAAAGTTCATGTGGTCTGATGAGTCCAGGTTTACCCCGTTTCAGAGTGATGGGCCATGAGGGTAAGAAGAGAGGCAGATGAAGTGATCACCCATCATGCCTAGTGCCTACTGTCCAAGCCTGTGGGGGCAGTGCTATGACCAGGGGCTGCTGCAGTTGGTCAGGTCTAGGCTCAGCAACAGTCTGTGCTCAAAGAATGAGGTCAGCTGACTACCTGAAGATACTGAATGATCAGGTTATTCCATCAGTGGATTTTTTCTTCCCTAATGGCACGGCCATGTTCCAAAATGACAATGACAGGATTCATTGGGCTCAAATTGTGAAAGTGGTTCAGGGAGCATGAGACGTCATTTTCACACATGGATTGGCCTTCACAGAGTCCAGACCTTAACCCCATTGAGAATCTTTGGGATGTCCTGGAGAAAGCTTTGAAGCGGTCAGACTCTACCATCATCAATGCAAGATCTTGGTGAAAAATTAATGCAACACTGGATGGAAATAAATCTTGTGACATTGCAGAAGCTTATTGGAACAATGCTAAGCAAATAATCAATAAGCTAAAGGCAATCCAGCCAAATATCAGAGTGTGTGACCTTTTTTATGGTGGTAACTTTTTTTTTTTTGTTGTCCGGGCAGTGTAAAAACCTTTGGCCAACTAACAGCTTTTACCTTGAGATTAAGATTAAAACTGGCTGCCTAGGAATGATCATCATAACCTCAACAATGTAAACATTAAGTTAAGATATAAAGATTTCAGAGCTTATAAGTATCCAAATAGTATTCTCGTAACCTCTTAAGACCCCTTTTCATTGAGGTACAATAGAAAAGATACAGGAAAGCTCTCTTCATGTGTAAGACTGTAAACATGTATCTTTGCTGTAAGATACAGAGAGTAAGAGTGTCTGGCAATCTGAGAAATTATCAAAATTATTCAACCTGTCATCTTTATAAGGCGGGGTGTCTTTAACTGAAGTGTTTTTAAGTTTTGGGAGGCTAAATAATCAGGGGAATTTATTCATAATTATGTAAATGAGGACATGGATGTGTCTAGTTGTCAGTTTGTGTCCTGTTGAGTCACATGTCTGCTAAAAACTGGCGGCTCACAGGCTGTCTGTGTTTCTAAATGTTAGAAAATGTATTATTCATTACAGCACACTGTCTAACTGGCCTTAGGTTAGCAAAGACCTCTCTGCACCTGTGCCCATCGTGTTTGTGAGTCGGTGTGTGTGTGCGAGTGTGGATGTGAGTGTACACGGAAGTTTGCATACATTTACAATCATGCTAGACTGTGTTAGCGTGTGTTTTCCGTTACCCATATGTGGCTGAATCACTTGTTTTACACCCACGCCTCCTGTGACTCCACACCTTCCTCCTGTATCCTTATCCCTGCTGTGTGGACTCTGCTCCCACTCGTGGATTTTAGCAGGGGATTGGTCTCTACAACTAATTCCCTTTTTTAGAATCCATGATATTGTTGGAGCAAGTCCACAACCCCAGCGGGAAATTGTCTGTTGTCACCCAGAGATCTGGTCCACACTGGTTATGTTTCTCTGTCATTTTTGTGGCAGACGGGAGTTGCCTCAGATACAGATTTGAGATCAGTTTAGCATTGTGACCCCTGATAGGTCATATCAGGATTTGGTTGGGCTAATCTAATCTTAGATCTGTGTCTGTGGGTGGCCTGTTCCCAGAGCGTGTGACCTCTCACCTCTAACCTGTTTGACTCCGCCCCCCCCAGCCTGAGAACCTTCTATTGGCCAGTAAGCTGAAGGGGGCGGCGGTCAAGTTGGCTGACTTTGGGCTTGCTATCGAGGTGCAGGGGGACCAGCAGGCATGGTTTGGTGAGTATTCATTCATCCATTTTTCAGCCTAAATCAGTTGGTTAATCAAAAAACCAACCAATCAGTCTCAGTCAGGTGAGACAGTCTACTCACTGAACTGCCCAATCCTGCCCACCATTCCCTCCATATCACCCTTCCAGGTTTTGCTGGCACTCCAGGTTACTTGTCGCCAGAAGTTTTGCGGAAAGACCCATATGGGAAGCCGGTGGACATGTGGGCCTGTGGTAAATAGACCTCAGATTCTGTCACTGCAACTGATTGAATGACACCACACTGCGCTGCTCGTCACACTCACACAGTCGCACCACATTCGCACACACTGATGGCAGAGGATGCAGTAGTGGGGGGATCATCAGCATTAATTAAATTCATTCAAATGCATTCACACACCACTGACTCTGTCACTGGAAGCGATTTGAGGTTTTGTGCCTTGTCCGAGGTCACTTCGCCATGTGACTTCTGGAGCTGGTATCAAACGCTACACTTCTGATTGAGCTACAACACACTGTACCACTGAGCCGCAGCTGCCTGAATGATCTTGATGCGATTGATGAATGACTGACATCTCTGTTTCTTTTAAACACCTCTGGATCAAATACCTCTTTGGTCATATTTGGAGCTTTAAATATTTCATTTGAAATTTCGATCCCAACCTAATACCCCAACCCCTTTATCCACTTCAGTTTTGTAAGTGGTGATATCAAGCTCCAAAATTAAACACTTGAAGAAAACACATTCCATAAGTTGAGATGCGCAACATAACCAGTTAGCCAACTATCAATCAGTCAGCATTTATGCTTAATAGTGTCAACAGATGTTATCTCAATATGCTTTCCAAAAACATTTCCAGGTCTAGACCTGCTCATGTTATTATATCGACAGAGACCCAACATCAAGACAAGCAAAGGAATCTCATCTCATCTTAACCTACCATAAAAAGATCAATTTTGCAGCATTGAAGAAGTTACAATGGCAAGAAAAAAAACCCCTTTAAGATCCATGGACCCGTACATGGACATTTATGTTTGCAGTAAAAACCAGCCAGTGAAATAATACACACCTGTTGGATCAAAAACAAAACAAGACAAAACAACCTGAACTCAACAGTGATGCTAAAAAGAATTTAGAGAAGATATGTACAGGGCAGTGGCGATTGCTTTAAGACTGCAAGGGAAGCTCGGCTTCCCCCAAAAAGGCCCCAAAAAGGTGGTGATATGTACTGCTGTGTGTACATTTTATTGACAAAATATGCACTAGAATTTCTTCATCTTTTGTTCAGAATCAGCTACCTATCACAGGTAACTGGCTCCTCCTCCTTTTCATTCATCCCAGCAGCGTCTCAGCGCTTTAACACAGTCGGACGCTCAGCGTCTTCTGACTTCAGCGGGGAAGCGTAGAGTGGGTTGTTCCACTGTGGAAACTGGACGGTCATTGGATAAACGCTGGGCTTTGTCCTGCCCAGCGGACGCTCTGCGTCTCTGGGGGTCTATGAGGCAGTGGGCTGGCCTGGACACTGGGCTTCTGCATGATGATTGGATGATCTGTTTGAGGCCGAATCTCTTTTTGATTGACAATGAAATGAGCCACTCAGCGATCTTGAAGTATAACCCTCCATCGGAGCATTTTCTGTAGAGAGGGGCTTCTCCTGTTCAAAGCGGCTCAAGTCTTACACCCACAACACAATGGGCCAAGGCCATTTAAGCAGTCCAGCTCTGAACACTGGTAAAATCCCTGGAAAAAACACCTGGTTGGTACGACAGGGTCACAGATCATTTTCTTGAAAAGGAATGGAGGTCGGAATTTACGTTAAAATAAATAAACACATTTATGATGTAGGCCGGAAAAAAATGAGCTTCCTCTCCTTGACTGACCAGCAGCTGCCACTGGTACAGGGCCTGTGTCCCAACCTGAAAGGGCTCCTTGCAGATTACTCTGTCATAGCCTCCAGTTTGTAATTTCAATCTCTTCTTATTTCTCCTCTCCAATCAAATGTCAAATTAACTGACTTCTTTTGGTAGGGTTGACTTAATTACAGTTTGTTCAGCAGACTCTTTGAACAGCATCCCTAGCAAAGATGTGATTTAGATAGCAACTGTAGCCTCACGAGAAAAAAGCAGACGTTCAGTTGCAGTATTAAACAATCAGAATAAAGTGTTTCACATGACTTTGTAATGTAAAGCTTTAATACACATCACAGCAGGGTGTTCTGTGTTCTGTTTAGTTAAATCAAGAAATTTTATCTGTAAAAAGGTAAAAATAGATACAGTAGGTGATTATGTTGGTGGATTCTACTTGTGTGCTTCATTAGACGTGTTACTTCCTTCTAGGTGTGATTTTATACATCCTGCTGGTGGGCTACCCTCCCTTTTGGGATGAGGACCAGCACCGCCTTTACCAACAAATCAAGGCTGGGGCCTATGATGTAAGTATTCACACACATACAGTACAATCAAAGGCTATAATTAGAAAATATATACCGTTTGAACATCTGGAAACTAACGAGTAATGGCTAAGAATCGACTTTAATCTCACTGTTCTGCATAGATTCCCTGAAAACATCTTAAAACCTGGTTATTGATTTTACTTTGAATGAAGTTTTTCTAGCGTTATGCTCTTGCTGAGAAAAATTTGTGACAATTTGAGTACAAAAAAGTAGAAGGTCCATCTCTTTATGGGTCACATGCAATTTAAACAAACATAAGCATACATATTCACAGTTTAGTCCACCTCTCCCTTGCTGTATTACAAACATCCAATCATAAGCTGTATTTACCCTACTACATTCGGTATCATGAGCCCTGGCACTCTCTTGTTTTTTTTGACAGTTCCCATCCCCAGAGTGGGACACTGTTACTCCTGAGGCCAAAGATCTGATCAACAAGATGCTGACCATCAACCCCAGTAAACGCATCACTGCCGCAGAGGCCCTCAAACACCCTTGGATCTGCGTATGTGGCATCAACACCATCCAAACATTCTCCTCAGCTTCTGTTTCTTTCTTCTTCTAATCCTCTCATATTTTTACCTGCAGCAACGGTCCACTGTAGCTTCCATGATGCACAGACAGGAGACCGTAGAGTGTCTGAAGAAATTCAACGCAAGGAGGAAACTCAAGGTGAGGCATCTGGCAATCCTTGATGAGTCTATTTGCGTAGAAGAATCCATCCAAACAAATATTTCTCTTTTCCCTCTCTGTCCTCCTCTCTTGAGACTTTGCCTTATAACATAGACATGATAGTTTCCTTTTTGCTGTACTTCTCTTCTTCTTAATCAATTTTCCTCTCTGTTTCTTACTTCTTTTCATCATCCTTTCTCCTTCTTTCCTTCTTTTCTATTACCACAGGGAGCCATACTGACCACTTTGCTGGTCACAAGAAACTTCTCAGGTATGTTTCTCTCAGCCTGATGGAAAAACAAAAAGTGATTCTTTCAGAAACAGGTGCAGGGCACTCTTCTTAGTCTCCATTTTTAAGTTTGGCCAGGTGCTTTGAACAAAAACACACCTTGCTATAAGGAACAGATTAGGTGTGCTGTGGTTAAGTATATATTTGACCGACTTTGTTCTGTCTGTATAAGTATTGGATCGTCCCTGCACAAAGGTGTTGGTACACAACACACGTCATATGTGTGTAGCTCTCAGGCTGTTACTCCTGTACTCTGTCTCTTTTGTGCACTACCATACTTTTTTGCATGCATTTCTGTTGACATATCTCAGACTTCTTCCAGCCTGCTTTCTTTATTCATTCTATAGTAAGGCATTAGTGCACTTGTGTCTCTTCTTATTCATCATTTTCTTCCTTTTTTCACTTTTCTTTCCTTCTTTTGTTTGGATTGTGGTTTCCATCTGAGGTAAGATATGTGTAATGATGGAGTAATATGCGGGGTTGGGCACAACTAAATAGGTGCAGTGTTTAGGCTTTACCCACTAATAGCCAATCACAGATGCATGAAGATAAGGTGTTTGGTATTCATGGGAAGGATTTTGAGCCTCACACTTTCAAGAAGCACCAATATGAGATCAGGAATATTCAGGCAGTGATACAGCATGAATTTTGAAACACAGAGTAGTATTTGAATCCCTGTCATGCTATGAGAAATAAAACGGGTTGTTGGACAGAATGTGTATGTATGAATGGTTAAGTGCATGTGTGCAGACGACAGTTTGAGACGATGCTGTGCGAGTCTGTTGGAGATGGCACATTATCTCTTTCATTACCTGCTAAATGCACACCCAATCAGCCATCCACCCTCCAGCCTTTCACATGTGAATTATTGTGTAAATAACCTTGCATAAACAACGTTGCCTCTCTGAAGCATTGGTCGCATTGCATTATGGATCTTGCAGTTATATTTTGCACCTGGAGTTTAAAGATAAGGAAAGCTGACTGATATGCTTGCTGCATGTTAGAGTAGCCTCAGGCTCACAACTCTGTTAATTTGCCTGCTGACATTTTTTTTCCCTCCTTCCCCTCTGCAGCAGCCAAGAGTTTGCTCAACAAGAAGCAAGATGGCGTCAAGGTGAGTTACTTTTCATAGCGACAGAAAAACGCTTTGTTACTTGCATTTTGTCGATTGGAACGTTAAGTGTCTGAGGAGCTTTCTGGAAAGTTATTATGCATTGTGCACTTAGTGACATCATCATTCAGGTAGTCACTCCAAGCAGTGGGCAATGGTTATTTTTTCGACACTGAATCTCAGTTTTTCTTGTGACACAGTACACAACATTGATAATATCTGGATTGTATTGCCAATTTTGTCTTCCTGTATTTTCAAAAACTGTCTGTGGTTATTGAATCTTTACCACAGAGCCTCCTATGTGCTCTCTCTTTTGGTCTTCGTGTGTTTGAGGGGTCCAATCTGAAATGAACACCTCATGCATGTGTGTGCATGTTGAAAGTTTAGTGCGACTGACTAATTCTGTGTGCCTCTTGTGAAAATATGTGAGTGTTGATTTGAGACTGGACCCCTACATACATTGTTTGAATCATTGTCACTGTGTTTGGGTAGGACTCAGGTTCACACTGTGTCAGGCTACGAGATCCATTCCAGGGAGTGTTTGAGTGTTCCAGGTAACCCCAAACAGTTATATTACAAACTGAGGTAGTATCTAAAAAAAATTAATTATTAAAAAAATTACGACTGAAACTCTTAAAACTGGTTGGACAAAAGTACAGACAGTATTGTAAATTGTACACTGAGTTATCTGATTAGAAAAAGGCAGTTCATTCAACAAAACTGCACTGCAAAAACTGAAATCTAAGCAAGACTTTATGTCTTATTTTTTAGTAAAAATGATCTTTTTTCTCTTAATTTGAGCCAGATTCACCTGGAAAAATGTCTTATTTTAAGATCTTACAAAAAATGGCAACTATATTGCTTGTAGAAAAAAATCTGCTTTTTGGGCATTTATTTTTTAGCCTATTGGTAGATTTTTTGAAGGTGTCCTTTTTGTCTTGTATCTTGAAACAAGACATTTTTTCTCAACTTGTCAGGGGATTATGAATCATATTAAGTCTGATAAGGCATTTTGACTAAAAATTAGACCTAAACACTTAGATTTAAGTTTTTGCAGTGTGTATCTGTCTCTTATTATTACACCCCATGCTTAATGTCAGTCGTTCTGCCCTAGTCCACCATACCCCCACTTCTTAAAGAAACCCCTTAGTGTACCGGGACTTCTTCGAGTACCCTTTCCTTTCCTCTTTATATGACAGCTTCTCTTGGAGAGTCACAGAAGCACTTAAAATGCATTACCCATGGTTCACTACGTGACACTTATGTCCTTTCCTGAGTTTCACTTGACATGTCTTGTCACCGCAGAGTAATTAGAGAGTAGATCGGAGAGTATTAGTTAGATTGTCACAAACTGACAAGTCTCCACAGTTTCCGATAATCCCAGGGAATATGAATAAAAAAGAAGATGACAGCGATGTTTTCCTGGTTCTAAATGAGCACAAAGAGGGCTATTTAATACCTGGGCAAATTTAAGTATAATTCCAATGCTTTACTCATACTAAATGATACTCATGCCAACAAGTGAATGAGAAGATGTTTTTTATTTTTATTTTGTCCATTTGAAGCACACTTTAGGTGTCTTAAATACTATTCATGCAGCTTCCGTTACAGCACCCAGCATCAGCTAATGAAGGATAGAATTAAAACTTGACTTCAATATTCTGTGAATAATTATTAGAGTTTATTACACAATGTCTAAATATCAGCCCTGCCAATTGTGTTTCCTGTAAATCCATTTTTTGAACAGACAAAATTTTGAATTCTGTTTTATACTTTTTTAATTGTCTAATGCCAGTTTTCCCAAATGTGTAGTTTCATTAAAGGGTGAGGAGTTTCTAAGTATCTTGAAAAAGTCTCCCCTCTAGAAATATGCCTGATCGTAATGTACACTTTAAAATGAGGTAATCAGTGGCAATATTACAGGTTACAGGTTATTTTGAAATGTTACTTCTTAACGTCCCGTTTGGGTCGTGCAGGACTGCATTGATTTATGGCACGTCTAAGTCTCTATGACATCACCATGTTGGCTGACGAAGTTTAAAAGTGAGAGTTTAGATCTGTGTTTTTCTCTGCTGAAAACCATTTCTTTGAATAATTTTGTAGTGATGGTGAACACAGAAGCTGAACTGTCACACAGAAAAATCACAGAGGAGCAGAAGAAAGCTTAACGGGAGAGTGACAGTGCACAAGCTAAAGGCTAAGACATGAGCTTGAAGCGAAAACAAGGGTGAAAATGTTTGTGATAATGTCCATTCCAACCCACATGCAGCAGTTATTCTGCAGTGGTCTGTTCAAACTTAAGAGTCTATCAATAAAATGAAGAGTGAGGTTATGTTAGCGCTGCTTGGTATGACTGGCAGGACATAACCAGGATTTATGAACGACACACATCACAGACATGTCCAAGAGCATGAGACTGCTAAATATAAATGGCCAATGAACTACTTGCAAACTGACAGTGTTCGCTTGTTGTCATGCTAGCCTACACATGCATTGGAGCAACGGGCTGGCTACATATAGCCAGCAACTACGATGTTTGCTTGTCGACACATTTCAAGCCGTATTGCTACGTAACTGAACTGATAAATATTTTACCATAAAGTTGTATACAGTAAAAAGTTGTCTCAAACAAAGAAAATTTGTTTCCATACAATCTCCTTTTAATTACAAAAGTATACACGTCGCTCAAAGTCATTACCACAATGTGCGGAGACCCCAGGCCTGAAGGTGGCGAGGCAGTCCTATTAAAACAGATCCTCCTCATAGCATCTTGACAACATAGTTTTAGATTAGAAAGTTCTGGAATTGTTTCAGTTTAATTTTGATTGATAACGATTTAAGACTCAGTAAAACAGATCTCGGCACACAGCTGTGGAACAGTCTCCTTGGAATGGACTGTAGTCAGGGTGTGTGTGTGTGTGTGTGTGTGTGTGTGTGTGTGTGTGTGTGTGTGTGTGTGTGTGTGTGTGTGTGTGTGTGTGTGTGTGTGTGAGAGTGTGACCGAAAACAAGTGTGTATGTGTATCATGTCCCCTCTACACTGCCCCCTGCAGGTCAACAACAAAGCCAACACAGTGACCAGTCCTAAAGACACTGGCCCTGCCCCTGCACTGGTATACTCACACAGCCTCACCCACAGCCGCACCTCCTTCCTCAAAAACCTCTCCACTTCCCCACCTCCCAGCCCACTGTGGAGGAGGTACAGGTTCTCCCTTTCACCGGGGGGCAGATAGTTTCCTGCTGGTTTCAGCCTCTGCTCATTCACTTGTAATTCTTAACCAGGAGTGTAAGATTGAAGATAAGATAACTGGTCGCATCATGGAGTAAAAATCATCTTAGTTTCAGGCTATTTCTGAAAAAATGGTGTTGGAATACTTTTCTGGGCTGTGTCCCAGCGCACAAATATTTTAGAGGCCTCAACACAAAAACAAGCTATTCACAAGTCCAGCTGATGTGTCCGTCCCTTGGTATGACTTTGCAGAGCATGCATCGAGCATATAGAGCTTGAACTGAAGAAGTGAGCCTCTAAACAGATATTTAAAAAAGGGGTTATTTCAATAGCTTCGTTAGGGAAAACCTCTACCTCAACCTCCCAGTTCCCTTCTCCCCTTGCCCCCTTTCCCTGCAAGGATCCCTTCTCTCTCCTCCCTCTTCACACACATGCATGTGCTCCTCTTGTGTCACAACATATGCTGCTTCCAAGCTGACGGTTTCATGTGTGATGATTGAGTTCTTGACAGGAAATGAGGATGTGTTGGTTTGCTGCTCATATACTCTGTCTGTGCATGTCTGGAGTGAGAGGATGTCGGCTCTGTAGGCTCATTAAGATGCAACCTTCCCGAGGGATTTGGCCGTCACTCATTGGCTTGCGCATGTTGTCTGCTGACTGGCTGTTTACGTCAGGCCACATGACTGCTGCTGTGCATGATGTCAAAGGCTTTCTATCCCCCCATTTGCTGCTCAGATTATTACGCACGAACTAAGGCACATGGCATCTCTCTCTCTTCTTTCTCTATCCTCTTCTCTGTCTCCATCATCCTGCAAAAACACACACACACACACACACACACACACACACACACACACACACACACACACACACACACACTAACACACAGACACAGCTGCTGATGTTATAATCTAGTGTAATCATGGCGAGTGATTTGAAGGACTGAGCTTGTCATCAGGATCGATTCCACAAAAGCACAGACATCTGATTACCAAGGAGGGACACTGATGAGGGCTGATGAGGGCGAGAAAGAGGCAGACACAGACAGGCATTAAGCAGCAGTATGATGCAGGGAGGGAGGAAAAAGAAGAGAAAAAGGAACAAGTGGGCTCTGGAAATTGGGGAGGGGTTAGATTATGCATCAGATGCATTGTGATATGACTATGTATCAATAAGTGTCTGTGTATAGATGGACAGTCAACAGGAAAACCAGAGAGGAAGATAATTAAAAAAAATACAGATATGTTGGTTGATGATACACTCCTGAACAAATTCTTAGCCCAGTAGAAAGATTACAAGAATCCACATTTTGTACTGGTGAATTAAAAAACAGGAGCTGTAGAGTCATCAAATTTTTAGTTAAGTTTAGTTTAGTTTATTTCAATCTTGATAACATGAAAATATAAGTACTATTCAAAACAAAATAAGTCTCAAAATGAATAAAAAGGAGCAGAAAGAGGAAAAAGTCTTCCCCTTCACTCACATAATGATTAAATAGACACCCGATCAGACAGCCAAAAAATATTCAAGTATGAGTTTAACTTTGCCAAAAAAGAAAAATAAATAACAATAATAGTAATAAATAATAATAATAATAAATAATAATAATAATAATAATAATAATAATAATAATAATAATAATAATAATAATAATAATAATAAATGACAATAATCACAATAATAGTAATAATGATAAATGATAATAATAATAATAATAATGATAATAATAATAATAATAATATTTTTGTTTTACAGAATGACGATAAGCGAAACAACTCTGAATTGTAAAATTACAAGGGCAAACTTAAGTGCAAAATTACATCAACAAAAGTAAAACAGAACCAAAAAGAAACACTTTGTTGATATAAATGGTAATAGTATTATTTTGCCCTTTCATTTTTTTTTGGTTTTATATATTTTTTATTTTATTTGTTATTTTTTTCCATTTCAGGTGCAAGGTTAAGAGTATATTTAATCCTTTTTTGTTAAGTATGTTATTTTTTATATGTTTTTGAAGATACTGAATGATTTGATTTCTTTAAAGAGTCTTTGTTCATGGTGTCCCATAAAGAGAGACACCTTTAACCATTATACTGCGTTCCTTGAATGTGGGTCTGAATTTAGGTTTTTCAGATATTATATTTGATTAATATCAGATGATCAAAAGTTCAAATTTTTCGACTATCCTGCATGTTCCTGATCCAAATATTATTGAGAATGTTTGGGGATGGATGGCAAGGGGATGAAAAAAAAAAAGGAAGCCAGTTCCTGACCCTGGATGCCCTCCACGAATTCATCTTCACCCCATGGAGCAACACTCCTTGTAACACTTGCATCAAGCATGACAAAACTTTTTTTTGAATGATCAACAGGGATGGTTGGACCACTCATTAATGAGTCATTTTTAACTCTTTAAGTTCTGTTTTGCTCATTTTGAGGGGTAGCAAGATTTCAAACTGTTGATCGGCTGATGAACAACCTGTTTCAGTTATTGATGAAGTACCTCCTCTCTTTTGTTTCTTGATACCGTTTTTCTTTTGGCATTTTGAAGCTCTACTTACAACGTGTTTGCCATCTACCCATGCCAAATTCTGATTCCTGTAATTTTCTCTCCAGTGTTAAGATTTTGTTCAGGAGTGTACACAGAAAGCAAAGTTGGAAGATAGAAATGTCAGAACAAAAAGGTCAAAAGAAGTAGTACACCACCTTCTCAACCTTCCATTAAACACACTCATACATGCAACAACAGGCACACATACATACCTTTACACCTTCTCTAAACTTCTCCAATCATTTTTCCACACTTATTATTTTTTCATTTATTCTCTTCAGGAACCACAGACAACCGTGATCCACAACCCAGTGGATGGAAATAAGGTATAACACAGAAACACAATCTCATTTTTAGCTTGCATGTGGTTACTTTGGAAATCTTTCAGAATCACAATCTGAAAGATGTATCGCTCCTTTCCTCCCTCCTGTACTGTTACATAATGGAGTGTTAATGTGTTATATTCATCAGGACACCCTGATGGCTTAAGGGTTAAAGACCCTATCCATGTAATCACAACAGACTTGATTTAAGCCCAGCCGGGGACTTTGTGTTGTTGTTACTTCTCTCCTCCCCCTCTGCTTTATGCCAGCTGTACAGGAAGAACAAACACCCAGTGATGCCCAAACATAAACTGTGTAAAATATGAAGTCTGTGATTGTCATTCTTTGACAGGAGTCCATTGAGAGTGCCAACACCACTATAGAGGACGAGGATGTGAAAGGTAGGGAGGCGTGTGTTCTTGTCTTACGGCTTTCTCCAATGCTGTGACGTCCCTTCAGTCAGTCCTCACATTTTCCAGTCATAGAAATAACTTCATGAGTGTTTTCTTTGTTGTGTCCTGAACTTGAACATCAAGTTCAAACTTGTAAATCCCCCTTGGTGGTGGACTCATGCAAAATGCAGTCTGCCCTTTTTCCTCTCCCTTGCATCCTTTGTTCCAGACATTTGTGTCAGTGTTTGATGCTGTGACTGGTTGACACTGCTCGCTTTTTTTCACTCTTGTAAATGTCACTTCTTTTGTTTGATAACACAGTTTTACTAATGATTTTGTTGTTTTGGTCTACCCTTTTCTCTTTTGTATGTTTTGTCTATAATATATTTTTTCCCCCTTAATTCCTCTTCTGTCTCTGCTCATCACACGTGCATACGCTTGCCTTTTGTTTGTTGCACCCCCTGAACACAAACTCTCACACACCCGTCTATACGACCTCTGACAGCCCTCCGTCTGGGCAGCTTAGTGAGCGGTATCTTGAGCTCTAAGAGCCGTTCCTCACAGATGTCTGACTCAAGGCAGACCCCCACCTCCTCAGTTCAGAGTAAGTGTTTCCACAGTGGGGGAGATTCCTTGTTTTTGTGTCCTTCATTTTTTTACCCAATTATCAGTGGAAGAAAGTGTCAAATATCTTGTTTTGTTCGTATCATCCCCTGGACTTGATAACTTGTGGTTAAACGGCAAATATGATCTGAACTTTTTCAGACAAAAAACAGTTTTGACCCTTAAATATCTCCCCCTTTTGTCCAATTTAATCTTCTGTGTTTAATTCGAGAGGACTCTGTCTGTACAAGTTTTATTAGGGATAAGATTTCCTCCTTTCTTTTCTATTTTTCTGCTTGTATGATTCACTAAAACATTGACACACAGTAGAAGCTGACATAAATCCATCCTCATACACGCAGTGTTGTACCTTTAAAAGCACTGGATTACTGATTTTTTACATTTCTTTAATCTGAACTTGTTTTATTTTTTGTTGCACAAATTAAGTAATTTTTTTAATATCCCCCAGCCTGCACCAATAACAATAAAGGTAACTGTCAATAATGCTTTTGTAGAATACTTGCATCTGAGCATTGGTTTGTCTTTGTTAATTTTGAGCTTTGTTGGGTTAAGGAATTGTGTCATCTTGCATTTTCCTGCCTGTACCACTATTAGTCATGGGAGGCTTTCTTCTTTTTTTGTTTTGTTACTCAGATTATATTTAAAAAAAGAAAAAGAAAAGAAAAATGTGGTGTAAATCTTTGCCAGCGCCTTCCATTTCTAATAAATCTGAAATCCTGCTAAGTAGTAGAGTAGATCCCATTTGAAGCTGTCAGATTTTCTTTATCTGCACTCAGACTGTACATTTGCCTGAAGTATAGAATACAGCAGCTTTTCTTTTATCACTAGGTGTTGTTAATGATGGTTTTTCTTCTTCTGTTGTAGCCCGCAAACAGGAAATTATCAAAGTCACTGAGCAGCTGATTGAGTCCATCAACAACGGAGACTTTGAGTCCTATGCGTGAGTTTATCTCCCTCCTTTCACTCATTCTACTCATCCAGTTCTTCTTTTTTTGACCCCGTACTCTGTTTGTGCCAAAACAGTAAGATTTGTGATCCTGGTCTGACTTCCTTTGAGCCTGAGGCCCTGGGAAACCTGGTGGAAGGACATGACTTTCACCGCTTTTACTTTGAAAATGGTGAGTCCAATTTGATTTCTATGCATTTAAGCACAGAGGGCAAAGTTCTTCACTGAGAAAAAGATAGAAATCATAAAAGGCCAAACCAAAAACAAAATCAAAACTAGAAAAGCACTCAGAGAGCGCAGACCTCCACCAAGCATATTATGATTGCCACGTAACACTTTAGTCCTACTTTAATGTTATACTTCCTTTCAGCAGACTGTCTGCTACAATTAGCTGTTAGTTGCAGGTTTGTACGTTGATTTGTTACCTGACAGTCCTGAAAATCATACTTTTACAGAAAAGTTACAGAAGTTAAAGTTACAGAAATTACGGTGACCTTGTCTTATATTATTTTGCAAAGCAATCCGACCATTTACTGTGGAGTTATGTACACATACGGTGAAAACGGCCTAATCTCGCAATGATAAAAAATCCTTAAAAAAAAAATCCCGGATCCAGATAGTGATTCGGATCACCTCCAAATTGTAACAACTTCTTCCTTATTTCATTTTGAACATTTCCTGAAAATTTTGTCCAGATCCGTTCGAAACTTTTTGAGTTGTGGGGAAGCAGAAATCTCCCTAACTTATGCTTGTGACACATAATGAAAATCTAAAGGAAAGCAACGATTGTTTGACTTAACAAAAGTAATAGGCATCAATTGCACAGGCATGGGTGACCTGAAAATCTCACACCCAACAAAACGTAAAGGTGAAGAAACGTATTTCCTAGGGTGGATAAGTAGTTTCATGGCTGAAATAAAGTGAACTTGGTCAGGAAATGAAAACTGCAGTGTCTGTGCGACCTCAGTGCAGTTGTCAGCCCTGGTGCATTGGTTCTTGAGTAGACCAAAGAATATACTACTAGTTAGCTGGATCTGTGCCTAACTAAATACTGGAAAGCAACATTTCTGGGAAAAGTGATAACACCAGTCAGTTTAAGTTTACCCAGCTGCTTTACCAAATATTGTCCTGAATGATTCAGCTCTTTGTGATTTGTCTCGATGCACTTCAAGGCACTTTGAGGAAGTTTCAGGGAAAATCACTTCTTGTTTTCTTGTCTCGATAACTCCCACTTTCAGTTGAATTTCCCTAAAAGCCATGGCAATGTTTCAACTATGAGTACTTTAAAGGATGATCAAAGATACTGAAGAGGAGTAAATAATCCAACTGTTTGTATGCACTTTGCAATAAGAGTCCATAAGCATCAGCTGTTGAGGAAGGTCACAAACAAGATCAGCTGATGATCCAGACCCAGACAGTTTTGAAAATGACATAAAGACCCAAACAAGTAACATTTACCTCTGCACAGAAATATAATAAAAACAATTACATATATATCATATTTGTTGTTTTTATTTTATGTTGTAAAACCTTGTTCCTAAATGCAGCTGAAGAGAGATTGAGCACTTTTCTTTGCCTGAAAGCAACAGTGCATGTGGGATGAAATTTTTGTTTATAAACACTGTTTGCTCTTTTCAGTTGTATACTGATGTTTGCTGGTAAACTATGAGGTCGCGGCTCAGATTATAAACCCTGAGGCTAAATATCAGAAATGATTAAAGACTGCTATAAACAGCAGAATGTCCTCAGTCTGGGTTAAAAATAGTTCAGATAAACCAGATATGTCCCAGAAACCTCAATCACTTGGCGAGCTTGTGCTTGACCACTATCCAACATCTACATATGGAAACTTTTAGCTCGCCTTATTTTGGAAACAGTTTATTTTCTTTCTAAAGATGTGTCAGTGGTTTCGTTTTTAATGGTCATACATCTGTTTTCTCAACCAGCCCCTTTACATGAACGGAATACGTAATTCTGAATTTTGCTCCAATGTTGTAAGCTTCTTGTGACTCTCCCAGCTCTGTCCAAAGGGAACAAGCCGGTGCACACCATCCTCCTGAACCCACATGTGCACCTCATTGGGGAGAACGCAGCGTGTATTGCCTATATTCGGCTGACCCAGTACATGGATGTCAGCGGCATGCCTCGCACCATGCAGTCTGAGGAGACCCGTGTGTGGCACCGCCGTGAGGGCAAGTGGCAGAACATCCACTTCCACCGCTCCGGCTCACCCAGCATCCCGTCCCAGTAAGAGACAGTAAGAAACACACAGATAACCTCCAGAGGTGCAAATACTGGCCTACGCTGTGACATCCAACCAATGTCCTCTGAGAGCTGATTTATATATGTTTTTAACTACTTAAAGCTACATCTATCTTTGGTGCTAAACCTGTCAATTGGCTGACTTTACATTCTACTCATTGAAGAATAAAATAAGTAAAAACTTCTCCAATACACTCTTAATGGCTGCATGTATGTAAAAATATTTGGTAGTTCTTTACTTTAGAGGTCTGCAAATTTCATTGCACTTAGGTAATAATTAGACAAAGTTATTTATTATTTCTTTAAAATTACCCCTAAATTTCATGAGAACTCGGTGAAAATTAGCACAAAACTTCTGGCCAGACTCTGTTTTGCAGTGCGCCTGTGCTCGCAGTGTCTATCACAATCAGTTAAGGCCAATTTACAACCCCACTCTTGGTGAATATCACTTAATCATAAAGATTTATCACTTTGCATGTGATCTCAATTATGCATATCAACAAACTCGCTACTTAAGAACTTGGTGAAATTAAATCACAAATAGCTAACTATCAACTGCTTATTGGGAAATTGAATTATTCACTTAACATTTCAAAGGTAATTATCAGAGGAAACAGTGAACCTAACTTCTGTATTCAAGAACTAAGCAGCTATTTATCAGCAGAAATGTTGGGATACTTCTAAAAATATTTCTTGATGGGTTGTGATTTCATTTCAAATAAATTATTTGCTAATCATCACTTTCTAACCTTACAATTTGGAGTTAATTTCAAAGAAACTGGAAAAAAATAGTGATCTACCAATTGTGACTTGCGAAATAAATTTGGACATTATTTTAAAGACGTTTTGTGCTAATTTTAAAGAAATAAGAAAAAACTTTGTCCAGTTATTGCCTAAATGTGATGAAATTTGCAGACCTCTGAAGTAAATTGTTACCACACATTTTTAGTTAGAAGGTTTGAGAGAGAAATAAGCAGCATACAATACTCATCACTTTGAAATGTAGAGAAATCTAAGTCTTGATAAACCAAAGAGCTTGGTTTGAGTGTTTGGTTAGATTTAAACAGCTGTTGTTTGGAGCAGTTCAAGTAAACAGTTTTTGAGTAGAGTACTTTAAGTTCCGGAAACTTTTCACAAAGCAGACCAACTTGTTTTGGCAGGGAAAGCATGGCTGTAACCTCTCAAATTAGTGTCAGTTGCTTAGATAAATAGACTGATGAATCATACCATGACTTGTCACTAGTTCTAGTAAATTTGACTACTGTGCTTGTAAAATTGGGTGTAGTTAGTCTCAGGACACAAAAACTTATATGAAAACAAGGAAATCAAAAAAGGTGTGAGATACTAGCTTAACAAGTGCAACAAAACTGAAGGAACATGTACCGGTAAATCAAGAGCAGCCCAACAGTAAAAAACGTGTCTAATCAGGTAGAACGACTGTCAATAGCTGTGTAGGTTGATGTCAAAGGGAGGATGTCAGTAAACACTGCATGCAAGACAGCATGCACAAAAACACTGTGTGCCAGGTTAATGCTTTTAGTTGAATCTGTGCTTCTCCTGTAACTTGTTCAAACATGTGCTAAAGCTGTTGCAGTTCATCAAGTACCCAGCTCTGAAAGTACCAGAAACCACACACAACACAGATCAAAACATGTCAGCCTGGTGCAAAAATGACTTTGAAAAACGTATTTCTCTAGTTGCACACACTAGACAGGGGTTGCATTTTTTTCAACAAAGAAGTTTAGAGGATATTAGGAGTAAGAGTTTGCCCAATGAGAGGCAAAGCTGACCTGGTTGTCAGGTGGATACACTCCAGCTTTAGAGAGGAGGCCCAAAGCTCTTCTCCAGCCTCGCAGTGTCTCTGTTGAAGTTATGTTTAGTTCAGTCTTTCCAGTACAGCACAGGCTTCAAAAAGCAGCTCCAGACAAAGTTGGCAACATGTTGTCTCTTTATTGCAGACTTTAACCAAACTGTGACTGAATTTTGGATGGATGTCAGCCCCCACACAGTTTTGTTAGGTTGAGGACGATAAATCATGGTTTGGGCTGAAATAACAAAACAATGCTGACTTTGACCTGGGATGTAAACAGCAGCCTCTTAAGTGAAAGCAAAGAATGAGCACTCTTGTGGTGAAGTTTTGCAATTTTAGGGTTAGAATCGATTGTGAAAACTGTCAAAAAGCTGTTTATGTTTTGAGGCTTTAAACATCTTTATTGCTCTCTCCAGCATTGTTTATTGATTTCACTTTACCTCTCTTTTTCTTCCCTCTTTTTTTACAGTTAATGGAGTATCAACATGTGTTCAGAAAACAAAGAAAAAAAAAATTCCCATCAGCAAATCTAGTGGGGCAGTCTACTAGCCAACCCATGACTGACCTTTGACCTTTGACCCTTCTATAAGGACATAACATCGCACAGGACACAAGTTCAATACGTTTTACTGTTATGGCATTTTATTAATGGACATCATTCGAACCCACCGCTGGGTGGCTGCACACAGTATTTGGACATTATGAAACAAGCATATTGACAACATACTTTTTGTTTGTTTTTTAAGATGTTTTGGTATGCATTTTAAATATAAAATAGAGATGTTTAAAAATCTACTACTGTAACCTCTCCCAAAAATTAGTTCTGTATTTTTATGTGTATTTATGTGTGTGCAATACAAAAAAACATTTGGAAGATCAGAATGTTAAAATTAAGCTTGCTTTAGTTCTGGTGATGTATATACATTGTGATTGTTGATAAAAACAAAAACAAACATTGAAATTGCTATTCTTGCTAACAGAGAAATTAAGAGTTTAAGTAAAATCCAGTTTATGAGCTACATTTATGTTTGCTATGAGCTAAGTCATACTGTTTGAATCGTCCGATTTCAACCTATAATACTAATTTAAATGTAAAGAAAAGCAGAGCAGCTTACACTTTGCATTGAGATATGTTTGCCTTTATATCAGTGAAATAAGAAATAAGAGAATGTAGCATATATGTAATATATGAAAATTCAAGACTATCGTGTAGTGCATGGGGGGAATATTGTAAGTAAGATCATATGAAACTATAATATCTTCTGTTTGATTTGTGAATCACTGACTTGTTTGTTTGCATTTGTTAATGTTGTGCATCAGTCCTGTCCCAAATGTTTCTAATGTCCTCCAGTATCATTGAACTGTTGTGAAAACAATAACACAGTTATGGTTAACACCCAGCATAAATATCAGAACCTCATATCTTAGAAGAGGAAAAATAAACTCCTGGTTGCCGAAGCACCCCTCGCATTTTGTATAAAAATGAGAAGTAAACAAGCTCATTTTTCATAATGTTTGTACTTGTATTGTATGACTGTATGTAGGGTTTCTGTTGTCATTTTATTCTTGTCATTTCCAGTGTGTTACTTCGCCAATTGCACAGAGAAAGTGGAGATGATGAAGATGGAGCGAAGGCACTTTAGTCTCTACTTTCAGTTAGGTTATCCTGATGGTTGGGCTAATAAGTCTGGGAGCGTCACAAAAGCAATGGATTGAAGAGTGTTGCAGTCAGAAAAGAGGACGGTTCGACAGCAGCAAAGGAGACAAAGTGAGAGCTGGACTGCATTAACAGATGGGATGTCTTCCCCGACGATCAGTGCTTCTAACAGCCGGTGGTCTCCAGACCACTGCAGGACAATGCCGGTGTCTTAGTCATCCTTACCGTTTGCTCTTTTCAATTGGTCGGTCTCTTTTTTAAGGGGAAAATATGATAAACATTTCTTTTGACGAAACGTATGATGTCAATGCAATGCACCACTCCTTACATGGTGTGTACCTGTTGCCAGCACGGCAATGGATGGCTTAACATGTTTAAGAAATAAATAAATCAGCTAAAAGGTGTGAAAATGAATGAGTTTTGTGTTGTTGATAATAATAGTCAAGTGGAGAGATGAACTAGACTTTATGTAGTAGAGTTGAGTTTATCATTTCAAGTAGCTTATGTAAGCCTACCTCCAATGATATGATCTATTACTTTAACAAAGGATAAATAAGTGAAAAAAATATGTTATATAGTGGCTCTCATCCTCTCAGAGTTTAACCGCCCTTTTGAATTTTAAAATAGATTTTAACTACATAATGAAATGTGTAAAATATACAGGGGCCCAGCAATGTTTCTTTTCATGGGGCCCAAAATCTTTGGCGGCACCCCTGGATGAAGGTCTAATTACTAAAGGGATGTGGTAAACGGTTAATCAGGGTCAGAGTTGGATAATTATTCATGGTAAGTACACATTCAAATTTTTGAAGAACTTTGTTCAGTAGGAGTTAAACAGTACATTGAAACTCTAGGGTAAGGTTTATCTTTATCCCTGCTTGTTGATCAGTGGCATGTCAAATTGTTATCCTGCTAACCTGATTTTTTAAACAATGTATTTGATCTTTTTAAGCTTCAACTTATGTTCTACAAACATTAAAAATAGTATATTTATAAGTAGCATTTTTACATTGCTTTGTATACTTAGTGAAGACACACTTAATTTTCTGACCTCCTGCAATACCCCTGTTCACCAGATGGGGGCAGCATGTGGTCAAAAATTCAAAACTCTCACTGAGTGCTTAATACATGTCATTAAAAAGTCACATTTAATCATAAAACTCTTTTACAATGTCATTAAAATGAATATTTAAGCGTGAAAGTAAATCAATTTTACAAATCCACATCAAACATCACGTAACATTTGAAGACTTTTATTCTCTATCAGCCATAGACACACTGCAGCCATTTTATTTTTGTCTTTTTGAATTTTGATACAGTAATACATGCCCTTATAGATATTTATATATGCACTGTATATGTATATAACTGTTATCATCACAGAAAAGGGATGCTGATTCTTCAAATTAAAAGCATACCTGTCACAGTGAGCTTCCACTAGATTGCAATTTACATTTTCCTAAATCACAAAAGTAAACAGTGATAGTTAAATAAATACATTACATGTTGTAGATACATATAGTTGCAATGCTCAGAGCAGTGAGTAATGGTATATTTAAGCTCTCCACCTGCCTCCTTACTTGTGTTCTGGTGCAACATTACCATGTATTTATCATCCGTCGAGTCAGTGGCTAAGATATACTGTACCTCAGGTTGTGTGCACAAAAAGCATGGAGGTGAACCCTCTTGACATTCAGGAGTGCAAATGCGGTTTGTGTAAAATATGTTTCTTTTGTTTGCTGACTGAAACTGACACACACTCTTCAACTCATTCACTCACCAACACACACAGCACACTGAAGCCAACACCTGGTCCGACACTTTCTTTCCAAAAGTTAAATTAATAAAGTCTACATTAAAATAAAGCAGGAAAACCAGATCACTGTACCACAAATCTCATTTCATGACAAGCAACCGGAGCCGAATCTGAGGGATTTCCTACAAAATAAAAGCATTGCACTGAAATGAAAAAAAAAAATCCAGTGATTATCTATGCTAATAAAGAAATGATAAATACCCCATTTTTAAACAATAGAGTTAAAACAATACTTTAACAACAACTTCTTGAAAAATGCTGACAATGCAGTATTAAACATGCATGGACACACACTATACCTAGACAATCATCCTTCATACATCATGAGTCAGATTAAACAATTCAAGAGAAAAAGACAAGAAACAGAAATGAAAAGTAATTACACAAAAAGAAAGACACACAGAGGGAAGTAAGAGAGGCTAAAGGGCAATCCGTAGAACTATAAAGCAGTCAAAGCTAGGATCAAAATGACAGATGTTGATTACTCATGCCTGCTCTACTTCACATGGGTGATTATTAATTCCTAGGCTACTTGATGTCTAGATTATAGGTTCTATATAATTCCCAAGGACAGGTTACACATAGCCTACACAAAACACAGCAGCAGCAGCAGCAGCAGCAGCAGTTAAATTCAGTGTCGATACAGTCGCATTTTCTCTGTGTGACATCTTCACCACCTGAATGAAAAGAGCAAACAGGCGAGTACAGAGTGAGACAGTTTGAGAGTGAGGAGTATCTGAGAATCTCTAGTTGTGAGAGGCAGTGCAGTGTGGGATACTGTCTTTAAAGTCCAAGCACCTACTCGGAGAGTAATACCAGTGTTTTGCAGGTGAAGTGGTCCTTACCCTCAGGAGGTTTGTGAGTTAGTTGATGTAAATAGTGTTCTTCTGTTTTTTTTAAGTTGCTCTACCACAGCATTGAGACGAAAATATCAAAGACAATTTAGATGTGGAAAGTAAAATTAACAGGAAACAATACAAGGCTTTCTTTGGTCACAAAAAGGCAAAACAACATCAGAACAGGAAAAAGAAATCATGAGGATTTTATACGAGCTTAGGAAGACAACTCCAAAGTGATAACCGTCATCTTCCAGGATGTCAATGGGAAGACTGTGGTAGTTTTGAGGTGCCATGGTGCACACTGGGATTGCATGTTGCTTATGCATAGGATTTGGAGATGGGGCTTTAGCATGGGCAGAGTCTGGGAGCAGGGGAGAGTGTAACACATTCTTCTACTCTTCCTCCTCCTCCTATTTGTCCTCATCGTTGTTCTCCTCTTCCTCTTGGTGGTAGCGGTGAAAGAGCTGGTGGAGATGCTGCTGGAGATCATGTGGTTTTGACCCTTTTTTAGGGTTTTCCACTTGTTCTAGAAGGACCTGTTTACGCTGCCCGGCTTCCTTCACCACAGTCCGTCTGAGGGTGCGACCCTTACGCATGTGGGCCCTAAAAACAGAGCAAAGAGAGATGCAGAAAGAAAGAGAGGAATCTGGATTAGCAAATAAACAAGCATACTTTTCTGTATGTTGGAGAAACAAAACAATAACAAAGGCTTTCTCATGCTTTGTTAATCGTGCATGCATAAAAATGAGGCAACATCTGTGCTAGATTCATGCTGTATCAAACTTTCCTTAAAACAGGTCAACATCAAACTTGGAATATGGGTGATTGAACATTTCCTGGCAATAAGTGTACATCCTGTCTAACCCTGATATAAAAATAAAGTGCCTCTGAGGTGCTCCTCCATTACTCTTAAACCTTTAAAAGCAATCTTAATGGCACTGGGGCACTAAATCTGACCAAAGCACATTTGCTTCTTTTTATTCCTTAATACTTTAAATACATGTGACTATTTAGCACCTAAAGCATGCTTCCTTATTCTTTTCCTCTTTAAAGAGTTTCTAAAATCACAAAATGACACGATATAGCCGGAGAACAAAACAAACTCATGAATCTTATCACACTTCAGTTTTACCAACCAAAGAATATGTTTAGATCAACTCTAAACTCATGCACAGGGCATGTTTTCAATTTTTTGTTGGTCATACAAAAAATAAAATGGGTGGTTGACACATAGACTGTATAAAGAGTGGACAGTGTGGCTCTGCCACTTATCACTGTACGGTTTTGAAGCCAAAATACCCCTGTCACAGGCGCAACCGTTGTAGCAGTTGTGTAGCCAGAGTCTGCGCAGTAGAGACTGTGAGGGATTCTGGGAGAATCTAAGTAGAGCTGGGTGACAAAAATATATATATATTTTCTTTGAAAAGTGTAATCACTTCCTGACTCTACCTCCCGACATATTTTACAGTTCCCGAAAAAAATACACAAGAACGGCAGCTGTCAATCATCGTTAAACGTGACGTAAAACCTTGTTATTAATCTCTAATAGCCACTGAAAACAAAACTTTTCAGAAAAAAGAGGACCTGAATACAAGGCAGCCAAATAACATCTTCAAATCACCACAACAATCGGAAGTGAGAAACATTTCTACGAGGTGTATTAGTTTTTTAAAGTTTGACCACAGCCCAACTGGAATGACTGGAGAGCTGCTTTTTTTAACCTTTACTGCAGCCAGCCACCAGGGGGAGCAGTTTTTGTGGAGGCCGAGCAAGCGGACGTGCATTTTTTTTTAACAATCTATGGGTTGACACAGAAAAACCTGTCTTCTGAAAGTTAGTCAGTAATTTGATGTAGAACCTTTCACAGAACAGGATCAGAAGTTGCTTCACAGGAAAAATTTAAAAATAAGATCATAACAGCACGGGAAAATAAGAAAAAAATATCAAAAATCACTGGCTTACAATAAAAGAAACAAGAAATAGAATAATCAAACAGTAATTTGTACAGGGAGAGTCAATGGCCTGCTTCAATGAATGCATCCACAGAGACAGCTGAAAGAATAGAGGAAGACTGTTCCATAATGTCGGAGCCGCTACTTCAAATGCGCGGTCCCCTTTAGTTTTTTCACGGGCAACCTGCAAGCCCTGGTCAGAAGACCTAAGTGACCTACTGGTGAGTTAGGGGTGGAGCAGGTCATAAATATATACAGGAGCGTGACCATGGGGAGCTCTGTTTCCAAAGACAAGAACCTTGAAATAAATCCTTAATTTGACTGGGAGCCAATGTAGGGAGGCTAAAATTGGTGTGATGTGAATAGTCTGAGGCCTTGCAGCGGCATTCAGGACTAATTGAAGACGGTGGAGAGAGGATCTACTGAGGCTGGTCAAAAGTGAATTACAATAATCCAAACGGGATGAAAAAAAAAGGCATGAATGACCATTTCTATTTCAGAATATGAAACAACGGACATAAGATTAGAAATGTTTTATAAATAGAAGAAAGTGATCAAATACAACACCAAGATTTCTGAGTTAAGTCTGGACAGCAGAAGAGAGGGAACCAACCAATGAAAACAATCGTCATGAAAACTTATCTCCAAATGTTCATCATGTGTTTTCTGAGTGGTTAATAAGAGCCACATCAAGCAAACATTAGTTCTTAGTAAAAATTCAGTCTTTGTTGACTGAAGCATCAAACTGTTGCATGGCTGTTTGGCAAAGACCACACTTACAGGATGCAAACACTTCAACACACACACACCACACACACACCTCCTGACCACAGTCCCATCCTCTTTGACAGTCTCTCTTTCTACCACATGAGGGAGCTCTGCTCTGCTAAAACCAGTTATATAACCCAGAGCCTGCCAAAACAAGAAGAAGAAACCAGAACTCACTGCAGTACAGTTCAAATTAAACCATATCAAGGCCTGACGATAATTTTATTGAGCAATTGTAACAGCTGCTAAGTCAGAGTGAGGAAAGAATGTTTGAGTGGTTCAAAAACACCTGTTACCTGTTTGAAGTCGTCTTTAGCTGAGGGAAGATCAGAGGCCAGAGATGGATCCCCTTTGTGTGTCATTGTCCTTTCACCCTGGACCACTGTTGATTTTTCTGTGCGCCTGACCTTACCGCCTTCAGCCGCGTCTTGTTTTGATGATGAGAAACCTTCACTTCCAGCAAATGTTACCTGATCCAATGAAAGAAAAACAATCACGATGTAGTTAAATTCCCCGTACATAATAACACCAATGAAAAATTGATTTGTCAAAAAGAAATTGAACTGCAGTTAAATGAGCACCTCTGTGTGGTCTCCCTCACTCTTCAGGACAGTCCTCTTCACCACTTTAGAGTATCCATCTCCCTCCTCCACACTGATGGACCCCTCAGGAGCTCCTGCAACAAAAACCTCTTCCCGCTCCACACCATCCGCAGACACAATCCTACGGATGACTTTTCGGGTAACCTAGAGAGCACATTATTAAAAGAAACCAAGCTGGTGAAATATTTGCTTACGAATAACCAACTAAAGATTATTTCAAGCCCACTTGAAATGAGAGATTCTATGAACTTATAAATCAATGCACCAAAAAAACTTTAAAAAACCCAAAACAAAACAGGACAGGAGAATCAATGTATTCTTTTACCTTTTTTACCACAATGTGTCCATTTTCATCCTTATACTTTTCTTCAGTTACAGACTGAGAGGGGAGGTCAGGCATGTCCTCAGCCTGTCAAGAAAACATAATAGATGATAATCAGAGACGCCAATATGGTTCTGTGTAATGCTAACCAGGTTAAGTTAACATTTTGAAATGAAACCCAAGGGTGGTTTTCAGTGAAACAACAAATAGTTTGGGAGACAACGGAAAAAACTGCATTCTCAGGGTTAAAAAGGTTGTAGATGTTGACAGTTAAAACAACAAGAAAGTGCCCACAGCAGCATAAAAAGACCTGGACGTGGATCAGCCATGAAAGCAAAACAAGAGGGAGGTTAAACCCGAAAGAAACTTCCAACACACTCAATTGCACTCACTCTGACGAACTTTGATTGTTAGATGGTAAATATTTTAAAATGACAATGAAGACCGAGGCTGGTTAAAGTACGTCTCTGGACGTCACTCTCCATGCGCTCTAAACACACCACTAATCAAGCTTTACAGATACCTGAATGACAACTCTCCTCCGCACTACTCTGGTGGTCAAAAACTCATCATCTGAACTTTCTGACATCGACCCGAGCTCTTCGATGATCTCCTGACCAGTCAACACAAATCCATCAACATAAATGAAATACAACATATGAAATCTATGTTTGAAGGAAGCAAGCAGTGAGCAGAGTGATATGATGTACTTTCCACTGGTTGAGTAGTTCACGTTCATTTTCAATATCTCACAATGGAAAGTACAACACAGCAGTCTGTAGCTTGGAAAACTTTAGCTAACATACCATGCTTTACAAAGTTAGAGAATTCATAAGCTATTTTGCTGAGGAACAATCATGGAGCTTGGTTTGAGTGAGACAGTTAGAGGAAAACAGGTGACATGCTGAGTAGGAACTGCTTCAATCTGAAACTTAAACAAAATAAGGGTTATAGGAAGTTTTAGATCCCATCCATGTAGCCGCAGGGTTAGCAGTATTTGGTTAAGCTCAGCTCTGGGAAAAGCTTGCAGGTTAGGGATGTTAACCAAATCTCATCTTACCCTTGACAGACATGTATCAGTTTCATCGTAAGCTCCAGTTTTAGGAACATGAGGCGGTTGCCCTGCTTCACACAAAGTGAATTCTTCATCTGTTTCTTCTGAATTCAGTAATAACTGTTTTTTCTCTTCTTGTTCATCATGAAGAGGTTCATGGACAGGAGCAGCATCCTCATAATCTTCACTCTCAGAGGACAAAAACCCTCTTCGATACACCTTTCCTGGCACTCTATCTGCATCGGGTTCATCTGTCTCTGAAAGATCTGATGCTGCTTGTATGCAGTCAAAGAAAAGCTCTGGGTCACAGTATTCAAGGGTTGGGGTGCCTGTGCGACTCAGTACAACTTCAGCATATGCTGTTGGTATGTCAAGTGAATTTGGTGTCACAGAAGTCTTTGGAGACAGAGGTGAGACACTATGCTCATCCTCAGAGGTCGTCTCGGCTTTGGGTTGACTGAAAATGGACTGAGAGACAAAACCCTCAGAGTCTACTGGAGTCTGAGAGTCTGCTGAAAACTGTTCACTGGTCTCTAGCTTGTGCTCATCTGAAAACATCTCCAGTTTCCTTTGGGAGGAGAATGGCAGCAGTTTCTCAAAAATGAAATGTTTTGCATATGTGACTGTTTCTGGAGTCATCTCAGAAAGAGACTGAGAGGAACAGTCTTCACTTTGAGTAGAATCAATAGAAGAGGCCTTCAATAAACGTACAAGTTCATCTTGGACACTTTGCGTGGACAAGTCACTAACTGCACCCCGTGAGTGATCAGTAGATAAAGCTGATTCAAGTTCTTCTTGACTTTGAAGATTGTCAGAGGGAGAGTCTTCTTCGCAAGGAATAGGATGTTTTTCTTCTTCATGCATTTCTTCTTGACTTTGAAGAACATCAGAGGCAGAGTCTTCTTCGCAAAGAATAGGTTCTTCTTCATGCAATTCAAACTGAATCTGAGCAGATTCTTCAGGAAAAGATTCTGACCAGAGTGTATCTGATGCATTCACGTCAAACTTTCTGGTCTTGAGAATGTCAATGGGAAAACTTGGGCTTAGTGTTGAGTCTATCACTTCATGATTTATGTCGGCATTTTCTTCATATGGCAGTGACTCAGCTGTGGATTCAGAGCTTTTGTTAGAGTAGCTTGATGGTATTCTTGTCTCAGGGTTTTCTGTCGGATCAGGAGTGAGTGAAAGTATTTCAGGTTCAGTTTGAATTGACATGAAATTCTCTGAGGAGTCTGTAGGGTCGAAATTTGCATGGCTTGTGTCCATAGCAAACTGAACAGCAGATGGTGTGCTCTCTCTAAAGGTATCGTTAACTTCTGTAAGATAATCGTCCTCAGGCAAAAGGTCATAAATTTGATCCCCTTCAAGGCTGTCATTGGTGGATTCCGACAGAGAGGGGTCAGGTGTGCGTGATCTAAACTTAAGTTTCATCTCCTCAAGCTCTGAAAGCAACTGGTCAAGCTGTGGGGACTCAGACCCTGGTGGTTTAAGAGTGGAATCTGAGCAGACAAGGAGTTGGTCATCTGAATTGTCTTGATTGGTTGGATGGGTCAAGTCAGGGATCACTGAGCTCTGTTCAGCAACGCCAACATTGTCAATTTGCTCAGGGGATGACAACAATTCATTTACTTCCTGTGGGGAGCTACTTTGACCAGTCAATAGGATTTCAGGTTGCTTTTTTTCAAGGTCAAAAGCACCTGAAATTGGTAACTCTAGTTTTTCCATTGATATTGCTTTTGAACTATTTGTCAAGGATGGTGTTTCGTCTGGAAAAGCGTGACTCCATCCTAAATTAACATCTGTTTGTTCTGATGAGGAATCTGAGAGATTTGTCCTGGAAGATGCAGTAGGTACCTGGAAGAAATGATACAGCGGGATGGAAATGATAAATATGATCCGATTGTCTTTGAAAGACAAAAAGTAAAATGAGGCATGCTTTTTTTTTGACAACAGGCTCTGATTTTAGAAGTTAAGAGATAGGTCTTGTGAGGAAATTTCACTTGCGGCCCAGTTTCATTATATTCATAGTAGTTTAAACTCATTTCTTACATCAAATTTTGTTCCTTACAGACCACATAAATTAAAATGCATGACACACATGTAATGACACATGTATTCTTTGTAATGGTAAACTAAGGGATAAAAATGTATTGAACGAGATTTCATATATTTGAGAGAATAAAAGCAGGACGCAAATGAACTTCAAAAAACCTGATTTTGGTGTAACATAAGGGGGGCATGCAACTTCTTACTATTTCAAACACATGGTCTCTGCCACATCTTGAGGGCAGAAAGCATTGCACTCCCCATGAAAAACCTAAACCCACCACTTTAAAGTATTAGCCACAGTCAAAGGCTTGTGTTTTTGAGGTCCTTTGTGCAAAACTAGTAGAAGCCCATTCCTCAGAATCAGTATATGCCTTTGGCTGTGGCCAATGAACTGGTTGGTTTAGGCTTTTATGGCTGCTAAAGGAAATGGAAATAGCAAGTGGCACCACATTGGATTGTGATATTAGAAATCAAATGAAACTGTAAGAAAAAATCAGAATCTCCTTTGGCTTTAAGGGAAAATTTAGGCAGTCTTGGGGACAACACTAAATCATTAGTTTTACCTTCAACAATGCAACTTATAAGACTTTTCCATTCCAGCGTAGATAACTAAGACGAGCCATTCTGTAGGTTTAGCTGTGCTTTACTGACAGTTTTTTTCTGCTTTAACATGCCAAAGCAAGACAATAACAACTACTGAATGTTATGAGTTAAATCTTAAGGCATGAATTCTACATTCAGTTTATTTAATGCCAGGTTTATTATTCTTGAAGCAACACTGCAATCACTACGAAGCAAGACCTTGCTCAGTCTTACCGACACCAAGGAACTTGAGCTCTTGACATTGTTCATGGATTTTCTTTTCGTGATCTTGGAAAACAAATCTTGGGCATGTGTCATTGTTAATTGGGATTGTCCATTTATGTTGCTGTTTATCTTGTATTTGGGACGCCTCCTCCAGCAAAACAGCATGATACAATTTTTAATTTCCATTCTACATGTGGCATGTGACTTAAAAGAGGGAGTTATTGCATTAACCTACGTGAAACTATACTTGGTATGGTGCCGTCCTGGTAAGAGGCTTGAGAGGAAAGAGTTAATTGTTTGAATATGAGCCAGGACTCATGGTAATTTCTGTGCATGTTTCCTGAGCTGGCATCTGTGTTTCGGGCTGTGAGCTTTTTGTCAGATCAGGTGAAAGGGAGTGGGATGTTGACAGAGCAGATTTTCCTTTATAAACTGGATCACATACATGTGCCATTAACCTTCTGGACACAGAGTTGAATGGAAGTCTACTTGTGCAAATACTCTCCATTGGGGTGCTGTAGGCAGCTGGGAACTCTGAACTTCTTGTTTCAGGTACTTCGGAGGTAGAAGGACTTAATTCAGAGAGCCAGTAATGAAGAAAAGACTGTGTGTACTCATTATCCAGTGACATATCATTGCATGGCTCATGGCATTCAATTTCAGGTGTTATAGATTCAGGTGAGTCTGGTCTGATTTCATCAAAGTTAGTCAAAGGAAAGCAATAATCGTCCATCATGACCGAGTCCTGTGAATTAGATATGCTATCTACATAGTACAAGTCATGACTAGGATTGCAATAAAATTGGGGGATTTCTGAGTCAGGTGAAAGGGCAGTAAACTCATCAAGTGAAAAATACGATTGGGGGGAAGAAGGCCGAAGGTCAGCCATTAACTGCACTGAAGAAAAAACCTTGTCAATCTCAAGATATGATGTATGTGATGATTGTGAGCTACTATCTAAAGAAAAAGATCTATGTAGAATTTCATTGTTGTGCTGAAAAAAATATGGGAGATTAGATTCACCATTTTCAGATCTAGAAAAGCCAGAATCACTGTGGAACTCTGGGGATAAGGTCATGGCGATGCTTGCTTTCTGGGCTTCCGCCTGGGAAGATTGTGAATCTGGCGAATCTGGCCTGGACTCAAACAGTTCCTCCAGACAAAACTGAGAATAGTCATCATCTGACAGGGCCGAGCCGGGTGATACTGGTCTACTGCCAGAGTACCGTAAGTAATAGTCACAGTGCTGAGTCTTCATCTGACCTAACGTCATGCCAGGAGACCAAGAGCGCTGCTCAACTGAAGTAACAGATTCTGGGGAGGAAGCTCTAAAGTCCGCCAACCAGTCCTGCAGGTGCGAAAAGTCAAAGTCGGAAGACAAGGATTCCGGGGACAGCGCCCTGCCGCTGAATAGCCTGTCAAGTTCATAGTCTGAGAAAACTGACTGCGGGGACGCTGCTCTGGTCTCCTCAAACAGAGCTCCCAGACACAAATCCGTACCTTCCCAGTCGGAAAAGGCTGATTGCGGGGTAAAGGACCTGTCTCTGGACAAGTCCTGGTCGTAAACCATGTGGGGACATCTGAACTGAGGAACAGGTGAGTCGGGAGAGAGGGGCCTGAGCTCACCTTGAGACGCCACTGACTCGGGAGACCCCGGTCTGAATTCGCTCATATAGTCGTCCGCGGAGGAGTAAGCGCACGCGTTCTCCCATGAGGCCGGCAGGGGCCAGAGAGGTCGCAGCTCAAAAGATGTGATGCCGTGCAAAGGCTCTGCGCGTTTTTCATGGGCAAGGCCCCGCACCACGTCGGCATACGTAAAGGGTCTGGCAGCTAGAAGCGGTAGGGGTGCGGTCATAGTTACGCTTGCTTTCTGGGCTTCCGCCTGGGAAGATTGTGAATCTGGCGAATCTGGCCTTGACTCAAACAGTTCCTCCAGACAAAACTGAGAATAGTCATCATCTGACAGGGCCGAGCCGGGTGATACTGGTCTACTGCCAGAGTACCGTAAGTAATAGTCACAGTGCTGAGTCTTCATCTGACCTAACGTCATGCCAGGAGACCAAGAGCGCTGCTCAACTGAAGTAACAGATTCTGGGGAGGAAGCTCTAAAGTCCGCCAACCAGTCCTGCAGGTGCGAAAAGTCAAAGTCGGAAGACAAGGATTCCGGGGACAGCGCCCTGCCGCTGAATAGCCTGTCAAGTTCATAGTCTGAGAAAACTGACTGCGGGGACGCTGCTCTGGTCTCCTCAAACAGAGCTCCCAGACACAAATCCGTACCTTCCCAGTCGGAAAAGGCTGATTGCGGGGTAAAGGACCTGTCTCTGGACAAGTCCTCTTCGTAAACCATGTGGGGACATCTGAACTGAGGAACAGGTGAGTCGGGAGAGAGGGGCCTGAGCTCACCTTGAGACGCCACTGACTCGGGTGACCCCGGTCTGAATTCGCTCATATAGTTGTCCGCGGAGGAGTAAGCGCACGCGTTCTCCCATGAGGCCGGCAGGGGCCAGAGAGGTCGCAGCTCAAAAGATGTGATGCCGTGCAAAGGCTCTGCGCGTTTTTCATGGGCAAGGCCCCGCACCACGTCGGCATACGTAAAGGGTCTGGCAGCTAGAAGCGGTAGGGGTGCGGTCATAGTTACGCTTGCTTTCTGGGCTTCCGCCTGGGAAGATTGTGAATCTGGCGAATCTGGCCTGGACTCAAACAGTTCCTCCAGACAAAACTGAGAATAGTCATCATCTGACAGGGCCGAGCCGGGTGATACTGGTCTACTGCCAGAGTACCGTAAGTAATAGTCACAGTGCTGAGTCTTCATCTGACCTAACGTCATGCCAGGAGACCAAGAGCGCTGCTCAACTGAAGTAACAGATTCTGGGGAGGAAGCTCTAAAGTCCGCCAACCAGTCCTGCAGGTGCGAAAAGTCAAAGTCGGAAGACAAGGATTCCGGGGACAGCGCCCTGCCGCTGAATAGCCTGTCAAGTTCATAGTCTGAGAAAACTGACTGCGGGGACGCTGCTCTGGTCTCCTCAAACAGAGCTCCCAGACACAAATCCGTACCTTCCCAGTCGGAAAAGGCTGATTGCGGGGTAAAGGACCTGTCTCTGGACAAGTCCTGGTCGTAAACCATGTGGGGACATCTGAACTGAGGAACAGGTGAGTCGGGAGAGAGGGGCCTGAGCTCACCTTGAGACGCCACTGACTCGGGTGACCCCGGTCTGAATTCGCTCATATAGTCGTCCGCGGAGGAGTAAGCGCACGCGTTCTCCCATGAGGCCGGCAGGGGCCAGAGAGGTCGCAGCTCAAAAGATGTGATGCCGTGCAAAGGCTCTGCGCGTTTTTCATGGGCAAGGCCCCGCACCACGTCGGCATACGTAAAGGGTCTGGCAGCTAGAAGCGGTAGGGGTGCGGTCATAGTTACGCTTGCTTTCTGGGCTTCCGCCTGGGGAGATTGTGAATCTGGCGAATCTGGCCTGGACTCAAACAGTTCCTCCAGACAAAACTGAGAATAGTCATCATCTGACAGGGCCGAGCCGGGTGATACTGGTCTACTGCCAGAGTACCGTAAGTAATAGTCACAGTGCTGAGTCTTCATCTGACCTAACGTCATGCCAGGAGACCAAGAGAGCTGCTCAACTGAAGTAACAGATTCTGGGGAGGAAGCTCTAAAGTCCGCCAACCAGTCCTGCAGGTGCGAAAAGTCAAAGTCGGAAGACAAGGATTCCGGGGACAGCGCCCTGCCGCTGAATAGCCTGTCAAGTTCATAGTCTGAGAAAACTGACTGCGGGGACGCTGCTCTGGTCTCCTCAAACAGAGCTCCCAGACACAAATCCGTACCTTCCCAGTCGGAAAAGGCTGATTGCGGGGTAAAGGACCTGTCTCTGGACAAGTCCTCTTCGTAAACCATGTGGGGACATCTGAACTGAGGAACAGGTGAGTCGGGAGAGAGGGGCCTGAGCTCACCTTGAGACGCCACTGACTCGGGTGACCCCGGTCTGAATTCGCTAATATAGTTGTCCGCGGAGGAGTAAGCGCACGCGTTCTCCCATGAGGCCGGCAGGGGCCAGAGAGGTCGCAGCTCAAAAGATGTGATGCCGTGCAAAGGCTCTGCGCGTTTTTCATGGGCAAGGCCCCGCACCACGTCGGCATACGTAAAGGGTCTGGCAGCTAGAAGCGGTAGGGGTGCGGTCATAGTTACGCTTGCTTTCTGGGCTTCCGCCTGGGAAGATTGTGAATCTGGCGAATCTGGCCTGGACTCAAACAGTTCCTCCAGACAAAACTGAGAATAGTCATCATCTGACAGGGCCGAGCCGGGTGATACTGGTCTCCTGCCAGAGTACCGTAAGTAATAGTCACAGTGCTGAGTCTTCATCTGACCTAACGTCATGCCAGGAGACCAAGAGCGCTGCTCAACTGAAGTAACAGATTCTGGGGAGGAAGCTCTAAAGTCCGCCAACCAGTCCTGCAGGTGCGAAAAGTCAAAGTCGGAAGACAAGGATTCCGGGGACAGCGCCCTGCCGCTGAATAGCCTGTCAAGTTCATAGTCTGCGAAGACTGACTGCGGGGACGCTGCTCTGGTCTCCTCAAACAGAGCTCCCAGACACAAATCCGTACCTTCCCAGTCGGAAAAGGCTGATTGCGGGGTAAAGGACCTGTCTCTGGACAAGTCCTGGTCGTAAACCATGTGGGGACATCTGAACTGAGGAACAGGTGAGTCGGGAGAGAGGGGCCTGAGCTCACCTTGAGACGCCACTGACTCGGGAGACCCCGGTCTGAATTCGCTCATATAGTCGTCCGCAGAGGAGTAAGCGCACGCGTTCTCCCATGAGGCCGGCAGGGGCCAGAGAGGTCGCAGCTCAAAAGATGTGATGCCATGCAAAGGCTCTGCGCGTTTTTCATGGGCAAGGCCCCGCACCACGTCGGCATACGTAAAGGGTCTGGCAGCTAGAAGCGGTAGGGGTGCGGTCATAGTTACGCTTGCTTTCTGGGCTTCCGCCTGGGAAGATTGTGAATCTGGCGAATCTGGCCTGGACTCAAACAGTTCCTCCAGACAAAACTGAGAATAGTCATCATCTGACAGGGCCGAGCCGGGTGATACTGGTCTCCTGCCAGAGTACCGTAAGTAATAGTCACAGTGCTGAGTCTTCATCTGACCTAACGTCATGCCAGGAGACCAAGAGCGCTGCTCAACTGAAGTAACAGATTCTGGGGAGGAAGCTCTAAAGTCCGCCAACCAGTCCTGCAGGTGCGAAAAGTCAAAGTCGGAAGACAAGGATTCCGGGGACAGCGCCCTGCCGCTGAATAGCCTGTCAAGTTCATAGTCTGAGAAGACTGACTGCGGGGACGCTGCTCTGGTCTCCTCAAACAGAGCTCCTAGACACAAATCCGTACCTTCCCAGTCGGAAAAGGCTGATTGCGGGGTAAAGGACCTGTCTCTGGACAAGTCCTGGTCGTAAACCATGTGGGGACATCTGAACTGAGGAACAGGTGAGTCGGGAGAGAGGGGCCTGAGCTCACCTTGAGACGCCACTGACTCGGGAGACCCCGGTCTGAATTCGCTCATATAGTCGTCCGCAGAGGAGTAAGCGCACGCGTTCTCCCATGAGGCCGGCAGGGGCCAGAGAGGTCGCAGCTCAAAAGATGTGATGCCGTGCAAAGGCTCTGCGCGTTTTTCATGGGCAAGGCCCCGCACCACGTCGGCATACGTAAAGGGTCTGGCAGCTAGAAGCGGTAGGGGTGCGGTCATAGTTACGCTTGCTTTCTGGGCTTCCGCCTGGGAAGATTGTGAATCTGGCGAATCTGGCCTGGACTCAAACAGTTCCTCCAGACAAAACTGAGAATAGTCATCATCTGACAGGGCCGAGCCGGGTGATACTGGTCTACTGCCAGAGTACCGTAAGTAATAGTCACAGTGCTGAGTCTTCATCTGACCTAACGTCATGCCAGGAGACCAAGAGCGCTGCTCAACTGAAGTAACAGATTCTGGGGAGGAAGCTCTAAAGTCCGCCAACCAGTCCTGCAGGTGCGAAAAGTCAAAGTCGGAAGACAAGGATTCCGGGGACAGCGCCCTGCCGCTGAATAGCCTGTCAAGTTCATAGTCTGAGAAGACTGACTGCGGGGACGCTGCTCTGGTCTCCTCAAACAGAGCTCCCAGACACAAATCCGTACCTTCCCAGTCGGAAAAGGCTGATTGCGGGGTAAAGGACCTGTCTCTGGACAAGTCCTGGTCGTAAACCATGTGGGGACATCTGAACTGAGGAACAGGTGAGTCGGGAGAGAGGGGCCTGAGCTCACCTTGAGACGCCACTGACTCGGGAGACCCCGGTCTGAATTCGCTCATATAGTCGTCCGCAGAGGAGTAAGCGCACGCGTTCTCCCATGAGGCCGGCAGGGGCCAGAGAGGTCGCAGCTCAAAAGATGTGATGGCGTGCAAAGGCTCTGCGCGTTTTTCATGGGCAAGGCCCTGCACCACGTCGGCATACGTAAAGGGTCTGGCAGCTAGAAGCGGTAGGGGTGCGGTCATAGTTACGCTTGCTTTCTGGGCTTCCGCCTGGGAAGATTGTGAATCTGGCGAATCTGGCCTGGACTCAAACAGTTCCTCCAGACAAAACTGAGAATAGTCATCATCTGACAGGGCCGAGCCGGGTGATACTGGTCTACTGCCAGAGTACCGTAAGTAATAGTCACAGTGCTGAGTCTTCATCTGACCTAACGTCATGCCAGGAGACCAAGAGCGCTGCTCAACTGAAGTAACAGATTCTGGGGAGGAAGCTCTAAAGTCCGCCAACCAGTCCTGCAGGTGCGAAAAGTCAAAGTCGGAAGACAAGGATTCCGGGGACAGCGCCCTGCCGCTGAATAGCCTGTCAAGTTCATAGTCTGAGAAGACTGACTGCGGGGACGCTGCTCTGGTCTCCTCAAACAGAGCTCCCAGACACAAATCCGTACCTTCCCAGTCGGAAAAGGCTGATTGCGGGGTAAAGGACCTGTCTCTGGACAAGTCCTGGTCGTAAACCATGTGGGGACATCTGAACTGAGGAACAGGTGAGTCGGGAGAGAGGGGCCTGAGCTCACCTTGAGACGCCACTGACTCGGGAGACCCCGGTCTGAATTCGCTCATATAGTCGTCCGCGGAGGAGTAAGCGCAAGCGTTCTCCCATGAGGCCGGCAGGGGCCAGAGAGGTCGCAGCTCAAAAGATGTGATGCCGTGCAAAGGCTCTGCGCGTTTTTCATGGGCAAGGCCCCGCACCACGTCGGCATACGTAAAGGGTCTGGCAGCTAGAAGCGGTAGGGGTGCGGTCATAGTTACGCTTGCTTTCTGGGCTTCCGCCTGGGAAGATTGTGAATCTGGCGAATCTGGCCTGGACTCAAACAGTTCCTCCAGACAAAACTGAGAATAGTCATCATCTGACAGGGCCGAGCCGGGTGATACTGGTCTACTGCCAGAGTACCGTAAGTAATAGTCACAGTGCTGAGTCTTCATCTGACCTAACGTCATGCCAGGAGACCAAGAGCGCTGCTCAACTGAAGTAACAGATTCTGGGGAGGAAGCTCTAAAGTCCGCCAACCAGTCCTGCAGGTGCGAAAAGTCAAAGTCGGAAGACAAGGATTCCGGGGACAGCGCCCTGCCGCTGAATAGCCTGTCAAGTTCATAGTCTGAGAAGACTGACTGCGGGGACGCTGCTCTGGTCTCCTCAAACAGAGCTCCCAGACACAAATCCGTACCTTCCCAGTCGGAAAAGGCTGATTGCGGGGTAAAGGACCTGTCTCTGGACAAGTCCTGGTCGTAAACCATGTGGGGACATCTGAACTGAGGAACAGGTGAGTCGGGAGAGAGGGGCCTGAGCTCACCTTGAGACGCCACTGACTCGGGAGACCCCGGTCTGAATTCGCTCATATAGTCGTCCGCGGAGGAGTAAGCGCACGCGTTCTCCCATGAGGCCGGCAGGGGCCAGAGAGGTCGCAGCTCAAAAGATGTGATGCCGTGCAAAGGCTCTGCGCGTTTTTCATGGGCAAGGCCCCGCACCGCGTCGACATACGTAAAGGGTCTGGCAGCTAGAAGCGGTAGGGGTGCGGTCATAGTTACGCTTGCTTTCTGGGCTTCCGCCTGGGAAGATTGTGAATCTGGCGAATCTGGCCTGGACTCAAACAGTTCCTCCAGACAAAACTGAGAATAGTCATCATCTGACAGGGCCGAGCCGGGTGATACTGGTCTACTGCCAGAGTACCGTAAGTAATAGTCACAGTGCTGAGTCTTCATCTGACCTAACGTCATGCCAGGAGACCAAGAGCGCTGCTCAACTGAAGTAACAGATTCTGGGGAGGAAGCTCTAAAGTCCGCCAACCAGTCCTGCAGGTGCGAAAAGTCAAAGTCGGAAGACAAGGATTCCGGGGACAGCGCCCTGCCGCTGAATAGCCTGTCAAGTTCATAGTCTGAGAAGACTGACTGCGGGGACGCTGCTCTGGTCTCCTCAAACAGAGCTCCCAGACACAAATCCGTACCTTCCCAGTCGGAAAAGGCTGATTGCGGGGTAAAGGACCTGTCTCTGGACAAGTCCTGGTCGTAAACCATGTGGGGACATCTGAACTGAGGAACAGGTGAGTCGGGAGAGAGGGGCCTGAGCTCACCTTGAGACGCCACTGACTCGGGAGACCCCGGTCTGAATTCGCTCATATAGTCGTCCGCAGAGGAGTAAGCGCACGCGTTCTCCCATGAGGCCGGCAGGGGCCAGAGAGGTCGCAGCTCAAAAGATGTGATGCCGTGCAAAGGCTCTGCGCGTTTTTCATGGGCAAGGCCCCGCACCACGTCGGCATACGTAAAGGGTCTGGCAGCTAGAAGCGGTAGGGGTGCGGTCATAGTTACGCTTGCTTTCTGGGCTTCCGCCTGGGAAGATTGTGAATCTGGCGAATCTGGCCTGGACTCAAACAGTTCCTCCAGACAAAACTGAGAATAGTCATCATCTGACAGGGCCGAGCCGGGTGATACTGGTCTACTGCCAGAGTACCGTAAGTAATAGTCACAGTGCTGAGTCTTCATCTGACCTAACGTCATGCCAGGAGACCAAGAGCGCTGCTCAACTGAAGTAACAGATTCTGGGGAGGAAGCTCTAAAGTCCGCCAACCAGTCCTGCAGGTGCGAAAAGTCAAAGTCGGAAGACAAGGATTCCGGGGACAGCGCCCTGCCGCTGAATAGCCTGTCAAGTTCATAGTCTGAGAAGACTGACTGCGGGGACGCTGCTCTGGTCTCCTCAAACAGAGCTCCCAGACACAAATCCGTACCTTCCCAGTCGGAAAAGGCTGATTGCGGGGTAAAGGACCTGTCTCTGGACAAGTCCTGGTCGTAAACCATGTGGGGACATCTGAACTGAGGAACAGGTGAGTCGGGAGAGAGGGGCCTGAGCTCACCTTGAGACGCCACTGACTCGGGAGACCCCGGTCTGAATTCGCTCATATAGTCGTCCGCGGAGGAGTAAGCGCACGCGTTCTCCCATGAGGCCGGCAGGGGCCAGAGAGGTCGCAGCTCAAAAGATGTGATGCCGTGCAAAGGCTCTGCGCATTTTTCATGGGCAAGGCCCCGCACCACGTCGGCATACGTAAAGGGTCTGGCAGCTAGAAGCGGTAGGGGTGCGGTCATAGTTACGCTTGCTTTCTGGGCTTCCGCCTGGGAAGATTGTGAATCTGGCGAATCTGGCCTGGACTCAAACAGTTCCTCCAGACAAAACTGAGAATAGTCATCATCTGACAGGGCCGAGCCGGGTGATACTGGTCTACTGCCAGAGTACCGTAAGTAATAGTCACAGTGCTGAGTCTTCATCTGACCTAACGTCATGCCAGGAGACCAAGAGCGCTGCTCAACTGAAGTAACAGATTCTGGGGAGGAAGCTCTAAAGTCCGCCAACCAGTCCTGCAGGTGCGAAAAGTCAAAGTCGGAAGACAAGGATTCCGGGGACAGCGCCCTGCCGCTGAATAGCCTGTCAAGTTCATAGTCTGAGAAGACTGACTGCGGGGACGCTGCTCTGGTCTCCTCAAACAGAGCTCCCAGACACAAATCCGTACCTTCCCAGTCGGAAAAGGCTGATTGCGGGGTAAAGGACCTGTCTCTGGACAAGTCCTGGTCGTAAACCATGTGGGGACATCTGAACTGAGGAACAGGTGAGTCGGGAGAGAGGGGCCTGAGCTCACCTTGAGACGCCACTGACTCGGGAGACCCCGGTCTGAATTCGCTCATATAGTCGTCCGCGGAGGAGTAAGCACAAGCGTTCTCCCATGAGGCAGGCAGGGGCCAGAGAGGTCGCAGCTCAAAAGATGTGATGCCGTGCAAAGGCTCTGCGCGTTTTTCATGGGCAAGGCCCCGCACCACGTCGGCATACGTAAAGGGTCTGGCAGCTAGAAGCGGTAGGGGTGCGGTCATAGTTACGCTTGCTTTCTGGGCTTCCGCCTGGGAAGATTGTGAATCTGGCGAATCTGGCCTGGACTCAAACAGTTCCTCCAGACAAAACTGAGAATAGTCATCATCTGACAGGGCCGAGCCGGGTGATACTGGTCTACTGCCAGAGTACCGTAAGTAATAGTCACAGTGCTGAGTCTTCATCTGACCTAACGTCATGCCAGGAGACCAAGAGCGCTGCTCAACTGAAGTAACAGATTCTGGGGAGGAAGCTCTAAAGTCCGCCAACCAGTCCTGCAGGTGCGAAAAGTCAAAGTCGGAAGACAAGGATTCCGGGGACAGCGCCCTGCCGCTGAATAGCCTGTCAAGTTCATAGTCTGAGAAAACTGACTGCGGGGACGCTGCTCTGGTCTCCTCAAACAGAGCTCCCAGACACAAATCCGTACCTTCCCAGTCGGAAAAGGCTGATTGCGGGGTAAAGGACCTGTCTCTGGACAAGTCCTGGTCGTAAACCATGTGGGGACATCTGAACTGAGGAACAGGTGAGTCGGGAGAGAGGGGCCTGAGCTCACCTTGAGACGCCACTGACTCGGGAGACCCCGGTCTGAATTCGCTCATATAGTCGTCCGCGGAGGAGTAAGCGCAAGCGTTCTCCCATGAGGCAGGCAGGGGCCAGAGAGGTCGCAGCTCAAAAGATGTGATGCCGTGCAAAGGCTCTGCGCGTTTTTCATGGGCAAGGCCCCGCACCGCGTCGGCATACGTAAAGGGTCTGGCAGCTAGAAGCGGTAGGGGTGCGGTCATAGTTACGCTTGCTTTCTGGGCTTCCGCCTGGGAAGATTGTGAATCTGGCGAATCTGGCCTGGACTCAAACAGTTCCTCCAGACAAAACTGAGAATAGTCATCATCTGACAGGGCCGAGCCGGGTGATACTGGTCTACTGCCAGAGTACCGTAAGTAATAGTCACAGTGCTGAGTCTTCATCTGACCTAACGTCATGCCAGGAGACCAAGAGCGCTGCTCAACTGAAGTAACAGATTCTGGGGAGGAAGCTCTAAAGTCCGCCAACCAGTCCTGCAGGTGCGAAAAGTCAAAGTCGGAAGACAAGGATTCCGGGGACAGCGCCCTGCCGCTGAATAGCCTGTCAAGTTCATAGTCTGAGAAGACTGACTGCGGGGACGCTGCTCTGGTCTCCTCAAACAGAGCTCCCAGACACAAATCCGTACCTTCCCAGTCGGAAAAGGCTGATTGCGGGGTAAAGGACCTGTCTCTGGACAAGTCCTGGTCGTAAACCATGTGGGGACATCTGAACTGAGGAACAGGTGAGTCGGGAGAGAGGGGCCTGAGCTCACCTTGAGACGCCACTGACTCGGGAGACCCCGGTCTGAATTCGCTCATATAGTCGTCCGCGGAGGAGTAAGCGCAAGCGTTCTCCCATGAGGCCGGCAGGGGCCAGAGAGGTCGCAGCTCAAAAGATGTGATGCCGTGCAAAGGCTCTGCGCGTTTTTCATGGGCAAGGCCCCGCACCGCGTCGGCATACGTAAAGGGTCTGGCAGCTAGAAGCGGTAGGGGTGCGGTCATAGTTACGCTTGCTTTCTGGGCTTCCGCCTGGGAAGATTGTGAATCTGGCGAATCTGGCCTGAACTCAAACAGTTCCTCCAGACAAAACTGAGAATAGTCATCATCTGACAGGGCCGAGCCGGGTGATACTGGTCTACTGCCAGAGTACCGTAAGTAATAGTCACAGTGCTGAGTCTTCATCTGACCTAACGTCATGCCAGGAGACCAAGAGCGCTGCTCAACTGAAGTAACAGATTCTGGGGAGGAAGCTCTAAAGTCCGCCAACCAGTCCTGCAGGTGCGAAAAGTCAAAGTCGGAAGACAAGGATTCCGGGGACAGCGCCCTGCCGCTGAATAGCCTGTCAAGTTCATAGTCTGAGAAGACTGACTGCGGGGACGCTGCTCTGGTCTCCTCAAACAGAGCTCCCAGACACAAATCCGTACCTTCCCAGTCGGAAAAGGCTGATTGCGGGGTAAAGGACCTGTCTCTGGACAAGTCCTGGTCGTAAACCATGTGGGGACATCTGAACTGAGGAACAGGTGAGTCGGGAGAGAGGGGCCTGAGCTCACCTTGAGACGCCACTGACTCGGGAGACCCCGGTCTGAATTCGCTCATATAGTCGTCCGCGGAGGAGTAAGCACAAGCGTTCTCCCATGAGGCAGGCAGGGGCCAGAGAGGTCGCAGCTCAAAAGATGTGATGCCGTGCAAAGGCTCTGCGCGTTTTTCATGGGCAAGGCCCCGCACCACGTCGGCATACGTAAAGGGTCTGGCAGCTAGAAGCGGTAGGGGTGCGGTCATAGTTACGCTTGCTTTCTGGGCTTCCGCCTGGGAAGATTGTGAATCTGGCGAATCTGGCCTGGACTCAAACAGTTCCTCCAGACAAAACTGAGAATAGTCATCATCTGACAGGGCCGAGCCGGGTGATACTGGTCTACTGCCAGAGTACCGTAAGTAATAGTCACAGTGCTGAGTCTTCATCTGACCTAACGTCATGCCAGGAGACCAAGAGCGCTGCTCAACTGAAGTAACAGATTCTGGGGAGGAAGCTCTAAAGTCCGCCAACCAGTCCTGCAGGTGCGAAAAGTCAAAGTCGGAAGACAAGGATTCCGGGGACAGCGCCCTGCCGCTGAATAGCCTGTCAAGTTCATAGTCTGAGAAAACTGACTGCGGGGACGCTGCTCTGGTCTCCTCAAACAGAGCTCCCAGACACAAATCCGTACCTTCCCAGTCGGAAAAGGCTGATTGCGGGGTAAAGGACCTGTCTCTGGACAAGTCCTGGTCGTAAACCATGTGGGGACATCTGAACTGAGGAACAGGTGAGTCGGGAGAGAGGGGCCTGAGCTCACCTTGAGACGCCACTGACTCGGGAGACCCCGGTCTGAATTCGCTCATATAGTCGTCCGCGGAGGAGTAAGCGCAAGCGTTCTCCCATGAGGCAGGCAGGGGCCAGAGAGGTCGCAGCTCAAAAGATGTGATGCCGTGCAAAGGCTCTGCGCGTTTTTCATGGGCAAGGCCCCGCACCGCGTCGGCATACGTAAAGGGTCTGGCAGCTAGAAGCGGTAGGGGTGCGGTCATAGTTACGCTTGCTTTCTGGGCTTCCGCCTGGGAAGATTGTGAATCTGGCGAATCTGGCCTGGACTCAAACAGTTCCTCCAGACAAAACTGAGAATAGTCATCATCTGACAGGGCCGAGCCGGGTGATACTGGTCTACTGCCAGAGTACCGTAAGTAATAGTCACAGTGCTGAGTCTTCATCTGACCTAACGTCATGCCAGGAGACCAAGAGCGCTGCTCAACTGAAGTAACAGATTCTGGGGAGGAAGCTCTAAAGTTCGCCAACCAGTCCTGCAGGTGCGAAAAGTCAAAGTCGGAAGACAAGGATTCCGGGGACAGCGCCCTGCCGCTGAATAGCCTGTCAAGTTCATAGTCTGAGAAGACTGACTGCGGGGACGCTGCTCTGGTCTCCTCAAACAGAGCTCCCAGACACAAATCCGTACCTTCCCAGTCGGAAAAGGCTGATTGCGGGGTAAAGGACCTGTCTCTGGACAAGTCCTGGTCGTAAACCATGTGGGGACATCTGAACTGAGGAACAGGTGAGTCGGGAGAGAGGGGCCTGAGCTCACCTTGAGACGCCACTGACTCGGGAGACCCCGGTCTGAATTCGCTCATATAGTCGTCCGCGGAGGAGTAAGCGCACGCGTTCTCCCATGAGGCCGGCAGGGGCCAGAGAGGTCGCAGCTCAAAAGATGTGATGCCGTGCAAAGGCTCTGCGCGTTTTTCATGGGCAAGGCCCCGCACCACGTCGGCATACGTAAAGGGTCTGGCAGCTAGAAGCGGTAGGGGTGCGGTCATAGTTACGCTTGCTTTCTGGGCTTCCGCCTGGGAAGATTGTGAATCTGGCGAATCTGGCCTGGACTCAAACAGTTCCTCCAGACAAAACTGAGAATAGTCATCATCTGACAGGGCCGAGCCGGGTGATACTGGTCTACTGCCAGAGTACCGTAAGTAATAGTCACAGTGCTGAGTCTTCATCTGACCTAACGTCATGCCAGGAGACCAAGAGCGCTGCTCAACTGAAGTAACAGATTCTGGGGAGGAAGCTCTAAAGTCCGCCAACCAGTCCTGCAGGTGTGAAAAGTCAAAGTCGGAAGACAAGGATTCCGGGGACAGCGCCCTGCCGCTGAATAGCCTGTCAAGTTCATAGTCTGAGAAAACTGACTGCGGGGACGCTGCTCTGGTCTCCTCAAACAGAGCTCCCAGACACAAATCCGTACCTTCCCAGTCGGAAAAGGCTGATTGCGGGGTAAAGGACCTGTCTCTGGACAAGTCCTGGTCGTAAACCATGTGGGGACATCTGAACTGAGGAACAGGTGAGTCGGGAGAGAGGGGCCTGAGCTCACCTTGAGACGCCACTGACTCGGGAGACCCCGGTCTGAATTCGCTCATATAGTCGTCCGCGGAGGAGTAAGCACAAGCGTTCTCCCATGAGGCAGGCAGGGGCCAGAGAGGTCGCAGCTCAAAAGATGTGATGCCGTGCAAAGGCTCTGCGCGTTTTTCATGGGCAAGGCCCCGCACCACGTCGGCATACGTAAAGGGTCTGGCAGCTAGAAGCGGTAGGGGTGCGGTCATAGTTACGCTTGCTTTCTGGGCTTCCGCCTGGGAAGTGCTTGTTTGCTTAGCTTCCAGGAATATAGATCTTGCTTGAAATGATTCATTGCCAATTATCCTTTTGCAGTTACTCAAGTGAAGTTCATCGGAAATTTGCTTTCTATTTTTTTGAAATACTGTTTCTTGGTCTTCCTTAGTATTTACTGTATTTGGAAATCTTAACACATATTTGGGTCTCTCATTAAAGTTAAACGTCATTTGCTCTTTTTGCAGAACCTTTGATATTTGACCTTTTGTAACAGGCTGTCTGTTATCCCTTTGGTCCTTTTCCTGAATTCTTTTTTGATCTGGGGAGATATGTGTTGTTTTTGATGAACTGCTACATGACTTATCTTCATGTGTTATGACTGTAGGAGTTTGTGAACCTAACATAGAAAACCAGTAATCAAGGAAAGTCTCTTCTTCCCTGTTGTCTAGGGTTTCTAGGTCAGATGACAGAGGCTTTGACTGGAGTGAAATTTTTGTTTCCTTCAAACTGACTGAACCTGCATTTTGTGAGTTTAGGACATCAGTATACTTAACATGACAAGACTCTGGTGCCTTCTCATCAGGATTTTCATGACATTTCATAGATCCCACTGAATCTGATAAATCTGAATTCCCTCCCGTATAATGTAGATAATAATCACAATGTTGTTTAATAAGTTCTGCACGGAAAGGTTCAGAGAGCAAGAGCTCTAGAAAAGAGAAACTACAATGCGAAGTCTGAGATTCTGGTGAGGAAGGTCTGGAATCACCATCTGGACACCCAGCAATAGGGATAATTGAGTCAGTTTTGTACACTGACACATGTGAGCGTGATCTTAATTCTTCATTTATTAATGGACACCCAGGTAAAGATGAAATAGAGTTTTGCATTTCAAAGTCTGTGTGCAGTGGCCCACCCTTGATCCAAGTTTCAGGAGACTCATTTGTAAAGGACTTTGAAAAAGTAGCAATCTCCAAGTCTTTACTGTTTAAGGGTGATTCACATTCATATCTATTAGTTCCATGGGTGCATGATCTCTGTCTTGAAGTAATAATGTTAGATTCAGTTAAGCCACATTCATCAGGGGAGTGTGCCCAAAAGTTATTCTGTTTGCAGGGAAAGTCCAAAACATCCATTTTTCCATCAAGAGGAGAGTCAGGTGACAGTGCCCTGTAGTCACTTATTGACATGACTGAATCTGGGGATGACAATCTTGCTCTGGGGTCAGTCAACAAGAATAAATCTTCAGGACAGAGACCTGATTCACTTACAGGTGAACATGAGCCACACTGCCCTGTGTTAAAACCAGGAGTGAATGAGTCGTACTCTGTTAAAGGGAAAGGTAATTGTGATGCAGAACAGTTGGAAGGCAGAAAGGGTTTTGGCAAGGTATCTTTTGGCCCAGAGTTGTGTGACATTTTTGCTTTGTCTATGACATTATCATTTTCATTATTAACATGACAGGCACTGCAGTATCCTTCAGTTAAGTCACCAGCCACATGTGCAGAAAAATTTCCTGTCAGACTGTGTGGTAAGTACACTTTTGGGGCTTTGATTTCCATTTGTTTCATCATGCTGCACATTGCTGGAGTAATATTGGATTCAACTGACTTGTTATCACAAATATCATCAAAATAGGGTATGTTTTCCAGATACTCTCCACCGCTTGCTGGTGATTTTCTGGTGTCCTCCTTGCTTGATTTGACAGCTTTGAAGCCGATGTCCACACTGGACACTTGCTGGACCATGGCAGGACTGTTATATTTTTTGAAGAACTGGGCTGGGACCTCATCTGTACACTTCTGGGAGACCTGGCTTTTTAGGGCAACAACAGTGTCATCTTCAGTCATTGCCAGTGTTGCCTGGTGTTTCTCTGCTGGCACAGCTTTAAGACTTGGATCAGAGATTCCTCTGATGATGGGTTTGGCTGCATCTGTGTTGCAAAGCTGCGGCATATTCCTAAACCCATCCCAAAGCTCACTGAAGTCAGATTCAGCTTGGTCTGACTCGGACAGACTCAGACCAAAGTCTATTATAGATATAGAAGATGGTAATTTCAAGCTTTTATTTGATCGTTTCTGCTTATCCACAAAACCGCACTTCTCCAGGGGTAAGGTGTTGGTGCAGGCTTCTTTGACAGAGCACTGAATGCCACCTCGGGGAGGTCTGACAAAATGGAGGCTGCAACAATCTTGGTAGTCTCTCACTTTGGAGTCATAAACCTGAGTGGCATGGCCCTCCAATGCTTCGTCTCCCATAGTGGTTAATTTACTTACTTGCTCATCTGAGTTGTCATAACTTGTAGGTTCATGTGCAATAACATCCTCAGAGCTCCAGAGGTTAGGGTTCAGCTCACTGCAACACAAAATTGGTTTGAGGAGAGATTACAACTTTGTAGAAGCATTACCTATTAAGGCATGTGCATAACTCATATGTTCCATGTCCTAGCATCAACACGCAAGGGAATGGTGACTTCCAGAAAACCACCCCTCTTTACCTTTTGTGAATGTCAAGGTGCCTGTGAGGTGTAATTTTTAAAAAAATAATTTATCAAATTTATCAAAATTTATCAATAAATAATTTGAAATTAGTCACTTACTGTGGAATCTCAAGGTCCTCCAAAAGGTCACCATGCATGCTTTCTGAGTGGGTGTTGCCGACAGGCTCAGCCCAGGATGGAATGTCCAGTAGGGAAGCAACTGACAGGTCTTCTTCAGAAACAGCAGGGGGTGGTCTACGGTCTGACTCCACCCTTCTCACAATTCTGGGACTGTCTGCATCATCTTGCACCAATGATAGAGCCACTGACACTGAAAGAAAATCCCAACAGATGATCAGTAAGTCTGTGAGAGTCACAAAGTGTAAATAAACTAATAAACATTAAAATTTGGTGTTTGAGGCTTCATACTGGCTGCATTGTGTTAAGAGGTTCTGTTACCTTCACTATGATCCAGCGTCTTCTCAATTTCTGCGTATGTTCTAGATGTTTGCTCTTGAACTGACTTGTTCATCTGGGTTTCAATCAAATGGACAATGTCCATTCGGTTGATCTTCGTGAGTCTTTTAACAAGACAGTCCTCTGTAAAAGAAACAATAATTTACTGAACAGCTGTTAAAAAGCCTTATAATAATAGAACGAGGAATACAGACTCATAAACACAACCTACAGAATTGGTAAAGATCCAACAGATGTAAACCCTTCAAAAAGATTCAAATTCATAAATAAAATAAATTGATTCACTGGCTTCTTACGCCTTAAAGTAAGAGCTAAGACTTAAGACTGTTTTTAGATTACAACTGTTAGCTTAAATTGGTCAAAAAATTATGCTTACCTGTGGCATGTTTGCCTTCCCTCTCTACCCAGCGTTGCAGTAATGCATGACTCTGCTCTTGGAGAGAATTAGGATTCTCCGTTCTCACAAGTTGGATTTCATTCTCATTGAATTCCAGTTCTCTTGCCAGTTCTAGGGAGTGAAAAGGGAATCAAGGTGTGAAAACACAGTCTAACAGTATTTTTTTAACGTTTTTCTGTTAAAGTAGGGTTTACTAAATAACATTTCCAACCCTTGCAATTTATTTTGGATCACAAATATTTTTGTTCCAGGTCTAATGATTTACCTTACTAAAAACGTTATATCAAACAAAAAACACTTGCATAAATTCCCAACATACCTGTCCAGCTGAAACCAAGTAGATCTGCTACGATAGCTAATGTCTCCTCTTTTCTGTCAGCATCATCCTGCCAATCCACTAAAAAAAATCCCCCAGAGCCAAAGGTTAAATCTTAAAATCATGTTAAACCGCATAGTGAACTTTTAGACTGTATGATAAAAAATATAACCTGTCATGCTACAGGTACAGTCATGTATAAAATATCTTTTGGAGAGATATATGTACATGTAAAGATAATAAATAATTTCTTGAGGGCTCTACTGTATGTTATGGGCTGTAATACTTGAAATAAATGTGCAAATGGAATGTTGACATGGATGACTGTATGATGTTTTGTTATTGATTATGATTAATTGGTGACAATTAGCACCTTGTGTTTTCATACCAGTAGTTGTTGTAAGCCAGCGCAGTTATTTGCTAGTGAAGCAATGTGCATGCGAATATTAGTGAAGCTATATCACTAGTGCAGGCAGCCTTAAAGAAAAAGAAAAGTGTTTAAACTAAACCTACTTTATAAACTACCATGGCCATTCAATCTTGAGATAGCATTTGCACAAATACAGATGAAAAAAGGAACTTGACAACATGCAAAAAATCACAAGACACTCACACACACACACACACACACACACACACACCACACACACACACACACACACACACACACACACACACACACACACACACACAAAACAACAAAACAAAACAAAGACCATGATGCAAGATGGGACAAAATGAATCACAACACAAAAAGCATTTAACTACTTATAGTAGCATAATTTCTTTTTCAGGGAGAAAGAAAGTGGTCTCACTGCCGAGGAGGGGAGATAGGAAAATGAAAGCCTGTGTAAGTCTGGCCATACCTGACGTACAACGTGGAGTTTTATCATCGTCGACTCTCTGCATCTGGGTTTCCACTGTATCATCCCAGGCATGTTTGTATTCAAACACATCCTCTGTCCCAGCTGTCGGTTGGGAACTGGGTAATGGATTGCCATCAGAATCTGAACTGGAGGAAGCCGGGATGTCATACGTGAAGATAACTGAATCTGGACTCTTGTGACTCGCACTGCTTATTTCATCAGTGTCCACAGAAGGCCTGAATATAGTTTCTGTTGTAGGAAGTTGAATCACTTGACTTAGGAGACTTGAAGTGACCTCCTCACCTGAAGGGTTTTTTTGTGTCATGGCAGCAAATTCTGAGGGGGAAACGTATTGATAAATTGACTGGCTACTGTCAGATTGACTCCTCTTATCTTTGTTGGAGGATTCATTTGTGTCATTGTAGGCTTCAGACTTCGTCCTACGCTCCAGGTTTGAGCTTTTCTTTGCTTTTCTTTGAGCCTCAGAAATCTGTACTTTCATGGCTGAATCATGATCCTGATGATGTTCTCGGATCCCAGCTTGTGCTGCTGAAAAGGACATTTCTATGACTGAGCACTGGTCCTCTTCATCTTCTCCGTCCTCGTCTGGAGAGGAGTCTGAGGAATCATGGGTTTGTTCTGGATACCTTGAAAGGGCAACTGTTGATTGGTCTGATTGAAGGTCAGCTATAGTGGCGTCTAAGTAGTCTAAACCAAGGCTTTCAAGGCCTCCAACCTCACTCTGAGATATGTTTACTTCCTCAAACGCACTGGAGGAACCTAGCTCAACCTCTGAAAGAGGAGCTTCACCATCTGACTTATCATCTGAGGGTTTAAGAAGAGTTCTGGGTTTTGGAGTAGGGATTATGTTGTCACAACTCTGAGTCTCAGGTGATTGAGTGATCTCAGTGGAGGACATATCTGTCATTGATGAAGATTTTACCTCGTCCTGCACAGTCTCCTCTGCCACGACTTCATCTACTGGGTGCTCCCCAATGTGAAAAAATGCATATTCTTCTCCTTCATCAAAACTTCTTCTTGTCATATCAATAGCTCCCCCTCTGGTCATTTCGAAGAGTTTCCCCTCCTGGAACTGAAATGGATCAGAGGCTTTCCCACTGCCTGGTGTTCCTTCAGGTGTTTTAACAGGGTGTATGCTGTCCTCTGAAGGACACAAAGTCATCTGTTGCCCGTCTTCAGCTTGTGCACTTGAGGTAAAAGTGTCAGCATCATACCCTGCTATTACATATCCATGCTCTTCAGCCCACTCCACACTCTGTTTGCTTGCAGAACCCTCAACATCATCTACAGGCGGTGACTCAACTTCTGTGTCCCCAGTGGGATGGTAAATTGGATCTGGGCAAGTTTCAGTTAAACATGGTGAATCTTCACCTGTGTGAGTAACTTTCATCTGTGACTGAATTTCTACCTTTTCCTCATTGCTCAAAGTTGTGTCAGATGTCTCAGCTAGAGTGTGACAGCTTTCTGTCACATATTTTTCAGCTAATTCCTGTGATGTATCTTCTGGCAAAGGTGGTAGAACAGGGTCAAATTTTAAATCTGGCTCATCATATTTGTAATCACCTGTGTCTAATAGCTCAGTGATGTCTGAAACCTTGTCACTCTTCATTCTAGCATCTTGTTCCATCTCTTCAAATGTTTTGATCTTTGCAGCCATTAAAAACATCTCCTCTTCTGGGGTTAATTGTTTAGTGTTGGCATCAATCTCACTATTGTCTGTTTCATGAACGTCTTTCTGTACAAGCATATCAGGAGTCTGACTGTCGCTTGTTTCAGGGACTTGCTTTGCTGGAGGATATTTATCTTCAACTGAACTTCCCATTTGAATGGTCTCAAAGCTTTTGTCTTGTTCATTGTGCTCACTCTCATCCTTATAAATATTTTTGTCATACGCATAACATGCTTCCAGTTGGGAGGCATAATCCTCGTACACAGCTGGCTTGGCTGGCATCTTAAACCCTGTTTCCTTTGTCTGAGTGGGACTTCCCTCCAAGGAGTCTGGACAAGGGGACTCTCTGGTGGGACTTGGCTCAATTGAATCAGGAGATGTCCTGGAGGATCTATCCTCCATGACAGGACTTGCCTCAAGTGAGTCTTGTTGACACGTCTCTTTTGCTGGGTCAGCCCAGACCAGGTTCTCCAAATCAATTGGCCGCTGAGATACCATTGATGGAACAGTTAAGGAACCCTTGTCATCATCATGGGAACATGTCTGCCATTCACTTTCAAAATCTTTGCTTTCTGTCCGGCCCGCAACTTGTAAGTCTGTTTCTTGTTGTGAGCACACCTGATGCTCAGGGGACGAGGAAAGAGAATCTCTTGAAGTGCTTTTTGACAAAACTACTTCTTGGTAGCTCTCATGTGCTCCCTCATCCTCTGGTTGACCTGGTGTCATACCTGGCTTTTCTGTTAAGTACTGATCTAAGTCGCTTGTGAGTAATGTCAACATGCCTGTCATATCCCTCTCAGTTGCAGGCTGACGATGCTGTGTCCTCTCAATGCAAACTTCTTTGAAGGGTGTCTCCAGTTCAGAGCTCGTTGACAGTTCTGTGGCTCTAACTTTGTCACTCTGCATGTCCTCGTTTGCCTCTTTGCTTATCTTATCTTTTTCCTCAATAAACTGATCTAAGTCACTACTGAGGAGAGAAAGCATGCCTGACATATCCTTCTCAGGAGGATGTTGTGGGAGCTGTGTCTTCCTTTTGATGCGAACTTCTTGGAGAGATGTTTCCACCACAGAACCTGACATGAATTCATCCAGTTTAACCATGTTAGGCTGATCATGAGTCTCATCACTTTTCTCTTCCTCCACTTCGGGTTTAGCTCCTATCTCTATCTTTTCCCATTCATCAATTGTTTGCTCCTCACTAGAAGCGTGTCTGATTTTGGAGACAGTAACTGCCTCAATTTTTTCCTTGATAACATCCTCCTCTGGAGGCCTACTTTCTACTGGTCTGTCTTTGAGATATTCATCCAAGTCACTGTTAAGCAATGACAGCATACCTGACATGTCTTTTGTTTTCGGAGACAGTTGATGAGATGTCTTTCTCTCTACCCGCTCCTCCTGTATTTGGGGTTCTTGAACCAGGGTTGCTTGAGCTTCGTTTATTTCTTGTAATTCTCTTTCTGCCTTGTCATCTTCCCAGGTATGTAAATGTTCTTCAACTGGTTTGTTTTCTGTTGGTGTGCCATCTTCTTGAACCTCTGTACTGATGGCAGTATAAATGTCTTTATCCGGGTCCTTTGTAATGATAGTTTGTTCAAATTTCTCCTGCACAGTTTCCTCTTCTGGCATTCTACTTATCACAGGCCTAGCTTTTAGATAATCATCCAAGTCACTGCTCAATAAGGACAACATGCCTGACATATCTTTTGGCTGTTGAGTTGCTTTCCTCTCACGGTGGACTTCTTGTAATTGTGGCTCTTTCACTGTGCTCTCTTCTGATTCAGTGGAAGTTTGCACAAAGAGAATTTTGCTTTTATTTGTTGTTGTTTCTATGCCCATTTCATATGTATCTTTCTGTGATAGGGTCATGTCATCTGTCATTTGATGAGTCCTTTCAAGTCCATCATAGTTCTCACTCTCCCCTGAGCTTGAGTGGTAAGTCCTAAAGCCAATGCTTGAGTTTGGAGACTCGGCCATTCCTTCATGTTTGGGACTATCTGGACTTAGATCGTCATATTTTGTTTGAATATCAAAAGAGGTAACTTCTTCACTGTAATGACTCTTCTTGCAGTGTGTAGGGATGGATTCTGGGTTCACAGCAGGATCATCAGACATAGTTTCCTCCTCCAGCTTATAGCTCACATCCACAGCTGCTGAAGTCTGCTTGAAAAGCTGGTACTCAGGACTTTCTTCAAGCTCAGCCTTTATGTCAGCACTGAAATCTTCAGAGGGTCTGCGGTCAGGGCTGATCTGTATGTCTTCAGATAAAGTCCTACCTGTGTTTATGGCTGGATGCTCCAAATGTATCACACCCAGGCTCTTCCCTGCCAAGTTTGGCGTCTCTATTTGAGGGCTGACTCTTTCATCATCTGCTTGTTCTATACCTACTTTTATTTGTGTCTCACATGAATAGGAAGAATCCGAGATAAGCCATGGTTTGCTTATGTCATCCGAGTTTAAGTTTACTGTCGGAGCATCCAAATCTGATGCTTTCCTCATGTTGACATCGCTTTGTGGATGAAGAACTGTGAGATGTTGTGTTATGCTTTCTGATTGTGATATCTGCATGGGACCATATTCATCCATCTGTTCCTCTCCAGGTTCTACCGACCCTGATGCAGGAGAGGAAGCAATTGCTTTGTGTACAGAAAGTTCAGCCTGACTGTCCAAAGAGTCTTTTTCAGTCTGGAAAGTTTTCATCAGCTCTTTCACTGACAAAGTCTCCTTCTCTTGCAAGTTTGGCTCCCTTTTGTTCGCTCTCTCATCACCACAGTGAATTGTTTCACTTGGTTTAGCTGTTCTTTCAGTATAAGCTGAAATGTAAAGTGATTCCTCAGTGCTGTCTCCAAACAAATGGATGTCTCTGTCCTCTAAGACTGTTTCATCATAGGTGTTTGCGTCCCTCTGCTGATGGATAGTTGTGGAATTCTGGGTTTGGGTTTCTGATTTTTGCTCCTGTGAAGACCTTAATTCTTCTCTCTTTATTTTACCAAATTCTGGAGGTTCAGAGGCTACTGCTGCAATACAAAATGAAGAAATTTTGTCTCCAAGTAGCCCAGCTATGTTTGATTTCTGTCCAGCTTTGTTTGATTCGGGCACAGCTTTGCTTAATTCCTGCTGAGTCTGGAATGCCTTCATCAACTCCTTGACAGACGTTGTCTCTTTTTGTGACAATTCTGAGTCCTTCTTGGGTGGATCAGTGCTTACAACTGCTGGTTTCATTGTTTCTTCAGCATAACTGCTTTCAGACATTGACAGTGATTCCTCAGATTTATCTCTTCTTAAGCTCACCTTGTTGCCAACTTCATCGTCACACATTTCGAGATCGACTTGTTGCTTTAAAAGTGTGAGGTCCTCAGTTTCTGGTTGTGTTTTTGGTTCATGTGACAGACTTTGTTTGGTTTTTATTACCTCCTTAGAGTCCACTGACTCAGATGTACGAGAATCCAACATTTTGTGCTCAAACAGTCCTGTTTTAGTTTTTGTGGGATCATGTCCAGCTTGGAAAGTTGTCATCAGCTCCTTCACTGACAAAGTCTCCTTCTCTGGCAAGTTTGGCTCCCTTTTGTTTGCACTCTCATCATCACAGTAAATTGTTTCACCTGGTTTTGCTGATTTTTCAGTATTAGCTGAAATGTAAAGTGATTCCTCGGTGCTGTCCCCAATCAAACGGACGTCTCTATCCTGTAAGATAGTTTCTTCATAGGTGTTTGCTTCCCACTGCTGATGGACAGTTGTAGAATAATGGGTTTGGGTTTCTGATTTTTGCTCCTTTGAAGAACTTGATTCTTCTCTCTGTAATTTACCAAATTCTGGAGGTTCAGAGGCCACTGCTGCAATACAAAATGAAGAAAGTTTGTCTCCTAGTAGCCCAGCTATGTTTGATTTCTGTCCACCTTTGTTTGATTCTGGTTCATGTGACAGACTTCGTTTGGTTTTTATTACCTCCTTGGAGTCCACTGACTCAGATGTACAAGAATCCAACATTTTGTGCTCAAACAGTCCTGTTTTAGTTTTTGAGGGATCATGTCCAGCTTGGAAAGTTTTCATCAGCTCCTTCACTGACATTGTCTCTTTTTCTGGCAGCTCTGGTGAAGAAACACCTTCATCATCACAAACAATACTATCTGCAAATGTCACTTTCTTTCCAATATTAGCACCATCTGAAGTTGCCAGTGATTCCTCAATGTTCTCTTTGGTTAAGCCATGTCCCTCATCCAAGGGCATTTTGTCACCAACCCTGACATCACTCTGTTGATGGGAAACTGTGAGGTTCTGGATGTGTGGCTCCATCCCATGCCTTTTTCTCTGCTCAGCCATTTGTGTCTCTTTGAGGTTTCCTGACCCTGATATCTGGGTTGAAGCACAAGGAGCTCCAGCTGTGTTTTTCAAAGGCTCTCCACTAGTTTGGAAAGCTTTCCTCAGCTCCTTCACAGACATCGCCTCTTCCTCTGGTGATGTCTGCTCTATCCTCTGTGCATCTCCGTCAACATATTCAACTGTTTCAGCAAATGTGACGGTCTTTTCAACATCAGCAGTGTCTGAAATTATCAAAGAGTTCTCAGATGCTATTCCGAATGTGCTTACTTTCTGATACTCTGAGTCACTCTTGTCTCGGTTGTTGAAATTACTCTGTTGATGTGAAGTTTTGAGGCTCTGAGTTTGGGTTGGTGACTCTGCCTCTGGAGCAGCTCTTTGTTCTGCTCTTTGTATTTCTTCTGAGTCTCCTGAAGGAGCAACTGCTTTGTGCTCAAAAAGTCCAGCTTTGTTTTTTGAAGGGTCCTCACCAATCTGAAATGATTTCATCAACTCCTTGACTGACATAGTCTCCTCTAACCTTTCTGTCTGAGACCTCGGTGATTTGGGAACTCTAGGAAGCTCTGGCATTTCTTGCTCAGTCTTTTTTGTGGTGTTAGCCGACTTTGTTTGAGGAATTTGTTCCTTGCAGCTTTTTTTGGTCTCCTCCTCTTCAACTTTGTCTTGCAAAGCTTTAACCCTGTCTTTTATAGATCCAATGGGTGTCTCAACAATCAAGGGAGAGACAGGAGGATCCATTACTGCTGTGGGCACAAGCGCACTCTCTTTCAGAATCACATCACCATCTAGAGACTCCTCAGAGCTCACCCGTTCCAGCTCGCCTTCAGAGCTGCTACATCCAGACCGCTCTCTGTCCCTAAGTTTTTTTCGGATAGGTTTTTTGATATCTGGGGGACGCCGCTTGCCATCACGCTTTACAATAACCTGATCAAATCTATCTTGTACAAGATCCTCTTCAGAATCAAAAGACACAACAGGTCTCTGTTCCAAGTACTGGTCCATGTCCAAGCTGAGATGCGACACCATGCCTGTCATGTCTTTGACGTCTGCTGCAGATCTTTTTGTGCTCTTCCCCTCAATACAAGTTGCCATAAAGACTGGTTCATTAACAGCTGTATACTCCATTTCAACAGTTTTAGTCTCAGAACGTGAACTCCATTTCTCCTTTTTGGCATCATCACGTACTTTATGACTACTGTCGCCAGTGTCGCCTCTTTGAATCCCTCCGATCTTTTCCTGTCTGCTGAACCGATCCAAAATGGCAAAGGTCTCTGTTTCCTCTAACCCCCCAGCTCTCTCTCCATGTGTTAAGTACTCCATTTGCTCGGACGTCAAAATAGCAGACATTTTGACATCTGACATGTCGGAGAGAAGGTCAGGGCTTGCAAGAGTTGCAGGATCAAGAGGTTGGTTAGTTCTCAGGGAGAATGTCTCAGACTCGGATTCATCATCTTCGACGTAAAAGGTTTAAGAACCAAAAAGGGTAAAGAAGATAAGGGACAAATGAAGTGGGGAAGAGAGACATCAGAGAAGTGTGATCAAGACAATGCCATCAAAAATCCATCTTCAGTTTACAGAATAAGGAGAAGAATGATAAGGCAGAGGATAAAGGAGTCTTGAAAAGAAGACCGAAAAGAAGGTGATAAAGAGATCCAGAAGAGTTTGGCAGGAAGTTGAAAAGCAAAGGCGTAAGCAAAGCCAGGAAGAGTGACAAAATAAGGTAGAGTATGGTCCAGCTGAATGTTAATCTAAGCTGCTCATGAAATATTTACAATTTTGACACAAAACTTACAGAAAGAACCAACGATAACAGAGAAACCAACATACAAACGAAGGGACAGATGAATGAAAACTCTCAAGATTGTTGCTGACATAAAATCTCATGTCTGCCCATAAGTTAAAAATAGAAACAAAATAAAGCTTCATCAACAAAAAAGGATGTCTTGAAGGGGAGTTGTAAAAATAGTGTAAAGAAATAAAAGTAAAGAAGATTTCTTCAATCTGTTACAAAGATTTAAATTAAATATCAAACCTTTAACCCTTTTACTGTAACACAGAATGTGTTAGACTCATGGTTTACTGTTAACCCATAACCCCAATGCATCAACACCAGTAGCTTTTATGGTGCGTTTATGGCACATGGTTGCTATTATTTTACTTAGTCCCATTAAAATCTTTGCACATTCATTGTCTGGGGGTTACACCACACTTTCCAAAGGCTCTTCTTCTGGGTTATTACTGATGATTATAGAAATTAACTTGTGGCATCATGTGTCATGATTTAACGTTTTCCCCTTTTTGTCTTGAAGTGCTACATTAGGTTTTCATTATTCTAATGCACCATTAGTTTGTGACCAAAAGGTGAAAAGGTGTTGCAGCAAAATAATAAGGAAAAGAGCCAGGTCTTGAATAGGGCTTTAGTTAATGATGTTACTCAATTAATACATAAAGGGTTAACTGATAATTTAAAAAAACAAAGGTGCAGAAGACACCAATTTAGCATGCTCATGTGAGATTGTGGGAATGTAATTGGAGGGAGTGGTTAAAAATTAATGCATTTAATGAAAAATTACCAAAAATTAGAAATATTTTCTAGATTAAATGAAATTTTAAACCAAGTATCTTAGAAAACATAGCAGTTATGACTGAAGTTTGAGTGAAATGATTAAAAAGAAAAATCAAAGCAAGTACTGAAGAGAAGATTGAAGGTGAAGGTGGGAGAAAGTAAGTGGATTAAGTGTGATGATGATGAAGAGTAAATCAGCCATAGCATAGCTGCCAGTAAGAAACGTAGTGTTAGTAGAGCAAAGACAGCAGAGTTTGTCCAAATGGGCAGAAACATATCAATTAATTGTGTTAATTAGCTTGACCTCTTAAGACCCAAGCTTTTGTCTGGTGTGCATTTCTTTAATTCCCCTTGCTCTTTGGGATAAGTAAGACCTAGTAAGTACAATAACTAAACTTTGTCTTTGTACAGGCAGTTTGTTCTCTATTATTTGTTTGAAATTAGTGTTACTGAACTTAAATACATTGTTTTTTTCATTAATATGGGTGTAATGTTGTGATATTACCAAAAGATGATGTAGGCAGTGTCCCTAAATGTGGCTAATAGGGATGGGCACCTAATGCCCGGTACCAGGCTATCGGTGCCGATACTTAACGGTACCAATTTTTGGTACTTTTGTGTGTTTATGTGGTAATAACTATCAATTTGTTTAATAACAAAATATATAGTTTTTTCAATTTAACATATTTATTTTTCAATATATAACCTTGCAATGCTGTGTTAATGTACAGCATGGAAAATCACCTTCTCTTTAGCTCCCTCACAGTTACAAGGATGCATTTAGGTAGCTGAACATGGTACCTTTTGACTTTACATGAATTGGTACCCGCTACTTTTTACAGAATTTGGTCGGTACCAATAAAAGTAACTGATAGGTCAAAGTTTTAAAAAATGAATTATCGTGGGTCTGAGAGACAGAAATGTTATTCCACATATGTGGACACTGGGTCTCAAGAGGTTAAACTGATCTTCATCAGTTTTAAAATTCTATGCTTCATGAATGTATTTTTTTTTAGATTGGTGCCCTCAGTTCCAAAACTGTTTCCTAAAAGATATGCCTCAAAATATATAAAAAGAATGAATTTTACTCTGTAATGTGTGTAAAATGTCTCAAATTTTATACTTTACAATAATGTGACACACAACACAGACTTACATTTCTTGTCACTCTTCTCGCTCTGCAAACAAAACAAATCAAAAGGCAGCTTTAGCTTTAAATACATTTTCAAATACTTATTTCATTACAATATAAAGAAAACAACTTGTTGCTTTTGAACGTCATTAACTCAGTTTACCTCATCATCGGCATCTTGATCTGAATCAGACTCCTTGGGAGAAAGAAAACAAACAGAGACAGCAAACATTGAATTTACTGCAGTTGAGTGTGACGCATTTCTAGCACACAACTTGTCAAACTTACCTTTGAGTAAGCAGGGAGAGTGATGTTAAGATTGCAGATGGCATTGTGGGTAAGACTCCGGTAAGTGCGAGGTTCCTTGGTAAAAGACAAGCGACCGCAAGGATCCTGTGCTGTGTCTCTAATCTGTCAAGAGATTAAACAACTCATGCGATTAGGCACATATTTGTATTTTTGAGTGGGTAAAAGGTAAAAATTTCAGATGATTTCATCCAATGTGTTGTCCTACTTTGATGAATAGGGCCAGCCTGTTCTCTTTGAAGGCAAAAAAGCTGAACACATGGTGCTGTCCGCTTTTCGTGAGAGGAACCAGGTTTCCAAAGCAGTCAGCAAATATAGGTTTTCCCTCCAGCACCTGAGTGAAGAGAGTGATGCTGTTTTGAGCACTCAAGCTGACCTCAAATAATGGAAAGCAGCTTTGTCTGAATTTTTCCAGGAAACAGGAGAAAGCTCACAGACTGTGTCAGCACTGAGCTCTCTTTGAAGTGTCCCTCATGATACCCACTACACCTAGTTCAGCAATCTTTTTCCAAATTTACACTTTCACTTTCCATGACACTCATTATTGTTTCCATGTGCCTGCACACTAATCACTTTCTCCATTCCTCTCCCCAAATCCATCGTAACACTTCACCTCAACGTCTCTGCTACGGGCTACTTCAGTGAAGTTCTCTTGCTGCTCCAGGGTTTTGTCCATCTTGTCGTCTGTCATGCAGAAACAGCGCAAGCGGGCCTCAATGGGGTCAAGTGTCTTAGCAAAAATGACAAACTTTGCCATGTAAGGAACACAGATGATCTCCCGGTACAGCTGAGAGGCAAAACAAACGGACTCTTGGATCTGTCTGCAGTCTATCAACCAGAACCTAGAAGTAAAGTACAAATAAGGTTAGGGTTAGGTGCTAATAAATATTACCACATAGTTTACAGAATAAAAGACATATTAAAAGGGTAGAGTGCACATTGTTATGGAAAGGGAAAAGCAGATTTAACTGTTAGGGATCAATGTTAAGGACACTTGACTTCACTTATGGAAACTCTGGAAGAACTTACCTCGCCGACACATTTGTGGTGAACGAAACACACTGGTTGACAAAAGTGAGAGGTGTGGAACCTGTGATGTCCTCCCACTGGGCAGGAGTTGTTCCACCTGAAACACAGACCAATAATTTAATATTTTCAATGATCAGGCAACAGTATGGCTTAGCGGCTGATTGCATTACTTATGAGGCTACCATCAAGCAGTCAGCCCAGGTTCCAATCTGAAGCTCCTTTTCTCACCCCGTTCCCTGCTCTACCCACTTTCCTGTCCTCACTTATCACTTAATACAGCTACAAAAAGCCTGATAAAATAAGCTAGAGAAAATGGATTCCAAATAATTGTTATTTCTAAAGTAGGGACAATTTCTGAGCCCAGCCTCAGATTTGTTCTTTCAAAATAAGCGCCCAAACGTTTTTAGTTTTCTTCTTTGATGTGTTTACTCTTTAATTTTCAAATTGGTTGATAAATTTTTTAACTTACCGGTAATACTGCAGAGCAGGCGTAGGGTGGGGGTCTCCCCACTGAGCTCATTGCCTTGCCCGTCACTATTGGAGCTCTTGGGAATAGGGATTGTCATCGTGATTGGTTTGTGGAACTTCCTCCTTCGAGGCTCCAAAGTGACAATTGCACTGAAAGTGGCTTTGTTACCAAGAATCTTCCTTATCACCTCAACATCAATTGGCTGAGCCTAAAAAAAGGTTCAAAACAATATCACACCTTAGCATGTTGCCTTATCTTCTGGATAATGCAGTGGTTCATGCTTTTTGCAGTGAGATGTGCTGTATATACCTGTAGCCCAACCCTGATTTTCTTGGTGAGGGCACCTTCAGGGAAGACAGCTTGGACCTGGGGCACTAGAGTGCTACTGAGGACCCCGCCCTCTGGTCCAATCAGGTGACTGTCCTGTTTTATCCGCGACACAACCGCAAAATACTGGGGAAAGTCTCGCGTGATGATGCGGCATATTCTTTTCTTTTCAAGCTCCTCAGGGGAATCAAGCTCTGTGAAGATAAACAAGATATTCAGATAAATAAAGATTGAAGATGTAGGGTCAAAACGGTAAAGATCACTCCTTGCTGCTCCCCACAGGTTGATAGATGTCTGCTGTCCATTGTGTCTGAACTGGGGTCAGTATAACAGCTTACAACATGAGGGATAGACCAACATCTAGCTGCTTACTTTCGTCCATGCCGTTTAATATCTGGTTGAGTTCCTCCTCTGTGAAGTCACAGTGATGTTCCCTCCAGCTCTCCCCTGTTTCGCTCCTCAAGATCACCAGTTCTCTTTCTGTTCCCCGCAAAGCTGCAAAATGGGGGATCTCCACGATTACAGGCCTAAAAGAGGGACAAGTTCATATCAAGCACAATTATTTTTTTACAAGATGCTCTTCTGTGATGCAAGTTTGGCAGACCTGACTTTATCAAAGATAAAATGATGACTGGTTTGTTGACAGGCACCTTTCATGCTAAGGACAAATTAAATTTTCAAGCATTCAAAAACATCTATCGGGAGCACAAACAAAGAAGCACAATCCAATGAGAAACAAGTCTGGGAATCGATAATATCGACATGAGGAGATCATGGGAACAACAGAAGGCATCAAGTCAGGGGTTCCAGACTACATCTTGCACTTTTACAGAACCAATAAAGGAAAAAACAAAATCAAAAAAGAGTTTTCACCAATATCATATCATGGAAACTGAAAAGAATTTCAGGTGGACACAGTGGGAAAATATGGGAATATAACCCTATCTAGGATGGTGTCCCCCATCCTAGTCCTACCCGAGGAACTTGGTTCCTGGAGGACCCAGCTGCAGGATGCGACTGACCAGGCTCTCGCCCTCATTAAGAGGGGGCGGAGCTGTGGGAAGGTGGAGCTTACTGATCCATACGCAGCAAGGAGGAGGAGTGAAGAAGAAAATATGAACACAGCGCACAACAGAGTAAACAATCGCACAGGCAGATACACATAAAACCTCATACACACAAACAATACAGACACACACACACACACACACACCTGGATACACTTACCCCAGGAACTGGGCTCCAGTTGGACCCACTTCTATGATGCGACCAGCCAGCCCCTCCCCCTCCACCATAGGAGGCATCGAGGCCAGACGATGTCTCTTCACTAGTCGGCATGTCACTCGCGTGGGTGCAGAACACTTTCTTGGTGGTACGATTATTCGTAGGCCATTGTGACGACAACCACGCATGGCCCCGCCCCTGGCGTCTACCATGAAGCTGACCAGGAAGCTAAAGAAAAGGGTCCCGCAGAAGCTGTTATTAACAGTTTTTCAAATTTTTTGTTATAAATGCATTATTTCTTCTAGTGGGTGCTTTTGCATCCATGCAAACAAAACAACTGGCAGGTATTCAAGGGCTAAATTATGATTTCATCCAGTTTGTATTTATAACAACAAGCACATCTCAGCAGATAACATTTCTCTGCAGCATCTTCTTCTGAATCATTTCCATCCTGCTCAGGCAATATTCATTGTTCTCAGGGAACTAATAGGCTTTTTTGTACATTATCGTAAGCAAACGAAACCTGTCTCCCAGAAATGTAAAGCCATGCATCATTTAACCATGCAAACAGATACTATGTCAATGAGAAAGCCATTTAGCTGTAGATGAGTAAAGGAAAGCACAAGGAAGGGGGCCAGAGAGAGTCGCCAAAATAAAGAAGAGAAAATTAAGAGTTTCACCTGCTGTTGTCATGGTCTAGGCACGGAGAGGAACGGCTAGAAGCAGAATATAATAACACACACACAATCACAAACACAACCAAGACAAGTGAGTGCACAAAGAGGCAACGAGACAATGAACGAAAAGAGAAAAAGAGAATAAAGAATAAGTAAAAGTGAGAAAACCCTGAACAGGGAAAGAAATAGACATGACAGAGTAGAAACAAGGATGTGAGGTGAAGTGAAAAATACTCAAAGAGGAAATCAAAATTGATACAAGTGACTCATACACACCCCAGTGTACAGTGTAGGAAAGACCTCACACCTGGAAACACTCTGTGTGTGTGTGTGTGTGTGTGTGTGTGTGTGTGTGTGTGTGTGTGTGTGTGTGTGTGTGTGTGTGTGTGTGTGTGTGTGTGTGTGTGTGTTTACCCAGAGTGGAGCAGACTGGACGACAGCACCACGTTATCGAGGTGCTCTGCCCCCCAGCTCAGGCGGAACGATTCCTTATCATGTTCTCTAGCCAGTGCCGAGACCTGCAGACCAAGAAACACCAGGAGGCTGGTTAGAGTCACGCAAATAATGACAATCTTCAACTTTTCAACACCAGCATGATTAGCAAAATCAACATATCACAAATAACATTTCAGGAAAAAAAATCCAAAGCCAGCGCACCAGTCTCATGGCATTGCTAATGCAGTTATCACCTCTCTGTACGACTCATACTCACCTGGTGGCTTGTGAGCATTTCTTCAATGAGAACTCCTTCTCTCTGATGGAAGCTCTGGTGAGTAGGAGTGAGCTGTGGCCTGTGGGGAAAAAAAGGGGTTTTCAGCTTAGTATTTATCTTAAAATTTTTTATCTAGGTGTAAAATGTTGTGTATTGTATCCTAACCTGTCCAAGTTGTGGCTCATGTAACTGAAGCCATCTAAGTAGTGCCCTGGCAGAGAGTCATCTCCCAGCTCTACGAGATCCTCTGGTCTCAGATACTCTCCTCCATCACCTGTCATCGTGTCTTCACCTAGGAAACAGAGAAGGGCCAGGTGTTCTTCCTTGTCTATCTTTTTAATTTTCATTCAAACTTGTAAAAAAAAATAATCCCCTCTTCTATCAGTCCTCTGTTTGATGTGACTCTGCTGTACGTTCTGTTTCTTATCCCTGCTCTCAGATTGCTTTTGTGGTTCTGAAAACTTAACATGGTATGCAGAATTAACTTGTACCATAACTGAATCAGTGCATTTCTCAATCACCATAACTGTCATGCAGTTAGTTTCCGGTGTTGCATCAAAATGCAGCGAATACAGTTCTGAGTGGACGCTTTAAACCAGGGATTTTCAAAGTATAAACTGCCGTTAGGGGGTGTGCGACTTAAATGTAATGGCAGCTGAGCACCATCATTTATTGATAATGCGTCAATAAATAAACCCATCAATAATTAAATAAACAATTCAAACATTTTTTAATGGGGGTTAACAGTTTCAATATTTAAATTTTCAACTTTTGTTTCATAGCAATGACTGCTATTCATCGCTCAGTGACCATATTTGGCTTTCAAATATTATTATTGTCATTATTATTGTTAATTACTGTTATTCTCCCCACCATTTCTAATGTGAGAGATCATTTGGCCCATTATTGTACATTCTGCTCTGTGTTGACAGTAGCTTATTTTTTTAAACTTAATACTATGTATATATATACTAGACTACGCCTTTTCTTTTTTTATGATTTGGGTATTGGGGGTGTGTCAGCTAAGTTGGAAGGTAAATAGGGATGGGTACCTTTCACATTTGAAACAATATGGTAACGATGCCCGGTACCTGGCAATCGGTATCGGTACTCAATAGTACTAATTTTTGGTACTTTTTTGTGTGGTAATGTTTATTCTTTGGCTTTTAATTCAGCATGAGCGTTGTGTGAGCCATGTCCTTTCATGTTTTTATGACTGTTATTTGTTTCTATGTGTTATTTTGATTAATTTTATTTTTTTAGTTGATGTTCTTATTTGTTTTGTTTTTTTTTACTGTGCAGCACTTTGGTAAACTATATTGTTTTTTAAATGTGCTATATAAATAAAGTGGATTGGATTAATAAATATAAATTTATAAATCCATAAGTTTCTTAATTTAACATTTTATATATATATATATATATATATATATATATATATATATATATATATATATATATATATATATATATATATAAATATAAATATATATATATATATATATATATATATATATATATATATATATATATATATATATATATATATATATATATATATATATATATGTATATGTATATATATGTATATATATATATATATATATATATAAACTTGCGATTCTGTGTTCATGTCCACCATGGAAATTTGCCTACTCTACCACTCCCTCACAGTCACAAGGATGAGTTTAGGTACCTAAACTTGATACCTTTTGATTTTAGCTGACTTGGTACTGGGTACTATGGATGGAACTTGGTCAGTAACTACTAAAGTTCCTGATTTGGTACCCATCCCTAGAGGTAAAAGGGGGTGAGTGGCCTGAAAAGTTTGGGAGCCTCTGCTTTAAACAATGAGGCTAAAAACTCAGAAGCCTTACTTTGGGAAAACATTGTGTCACTGTGCACTAACAATGAATCACACCGATCAGTTAGAAAAACACTTCTTCAGTCCACTGCAAGCTGTTAGAGCAGAGCAGACACTTTGCAGTACCTTGCAGCTCCACAGACATGTCAGACAGTGGCTCGTCTTCCAGCCTCAAAGCTATGAAACATACAGCTTTAAGACCCAGAGCATGGTACACTGGACAAACAACTCTGACTACAGAAGTGTAGGTGTAGGTATAAACCTTAAAGTTTGATTCAGTTCCACTAAAACAGTAACTTGTTTGTGCTTTGCTTTCTCTCACCTTCTTCATCAGACACATCAAGGATCTCCGTCATGGTCTCAGGGACGTTGAGCTTGTGTTTCTCTGTGACCGTCTGTTGAGAACCCCCACACAGAGTCACGGAAAAAAACAGAATAGAGACAAGTTAGTGTGGTTTTTGATGAAACTGAGTGGGAAAAATGGATTGTTTATAAAAAAGTATCGCAAGCTTACAGTTGTGGTCGTGATGACCTCCTCTGTGACGACTTTCAGTGTATCAACCACAGAGATGTAACCCAGACGTCTGGCAATAGACAGAGCTGTGTTTCCATTCTAGCAGAGGGACAGAGACGTGTGAGAGTAAAGTGAGATGACTTTTTATTTTTGCCCTTAGAAATTAGGGGAAGAGTCGTTATTGTTCTGTTTTCTTACCACTGTAGTAGAATTCGGTTTGGCGCCATGTTGTAGCAACATATTGATTATATGTGTGTTGCCTTGTTGTGCTGCCTGGTGAAGAGGTGTGTATCCATTCTGCAGGGCAAATGAGGTAGATGAAATTTTATCAAAGTCAAATAGCTGATCATTTTGTTTTGTTACCTCTTGAATTTATCCAAGCAGCCTCAGATGATAAGTGTTTAAAAACTTTTCACTCGATTTCTAGCTTTTTGTTTTTAACCCCTAACATAATTGATGAAGAACTTTTTATACAAGACAGAGGAATGATCTGATCTGACATTACAATAAAAGTAAAATAGTAAAAGACAATGACATACAAATAAGAAGTACAAGAACAAAACAGAATCAATACAGCAAAAAAAATTTACTTTGGTTTTGGCGTTGACGCTGGCCCCTTGTTGTAACAGGAAATTCACCATCTTTGTGTTCCCATAGTGACAGGCCACAATCAGAGGAGTATATCCCAGCTGATGTGCAGAGAGGATAAAAGAAATGTAAAAGCAGTTAATATTTGCGAGATGTGTCTGACTTCTTTGTAATAATGCTATGCAGCAAACTACATATCAAAGCTTTCTGACAGATGTACTTTACAAGCAGGGTGTAGAAGCTGTAATGCTTTAGAACAGCCAGCAGGGGGCAGACATGTTTCTCTTATATGCATGCTACCTTTTCTGCTTTGGTGGAAAGAAGTTTCTAGTTTCTCCAGCAGCTGATAAACAACTATTATAATTTAGATTTCCCAAGATTTTTAAGGATTTTATTCAGTCTTCGTCCAAAACTGGGTCTCACTTCCCAAAATAATTTGATACGTAACTTTGCTTTGTCTTCTTCTGACTGGGCCTAGACTTATCTGAACTTGTGTGTGTGGGTATGGCGTTACCTTGGTTTGCTGATCCAAGGTGGCGTCATGCTTGGCGAGTACTTCTGCTGCACTGACCCTGTCTTCTTGGGCTGAGAGATGTAGAGGAGTGAGTCCACTCTGAAACACAAAGAGCATAAAAGTTGTCTTTGGGGATCTGTGTTGCGTGTCTATTTCACTACTTTCGGCCAAGACTGTTAGTCATTTTAAACAGTACAAACGTGTTTCAATATTGCAAACAGTTCCAAGCTGAGACAGATGGCAGCTTAATAAATAAGGTAAACTCCTCATCCATAATAAAAGAATGCAGTGACTTTTTTGTATTGCCTACGGTGTGTGACTAGAATGTATAAGTGTGTGAGACCTTGGTGGCTGCGTTGACGTGAGCTCCTTTGCCCAGCAGCAGGCTGGCCATCTCAGCGTGTCCTTCCTGGGCTGCCAGGTGTAGAGGGCTGACCCCCTGCTTAGTCAAAATGTTGGTCTCTGCACCGTACTGCAGCAGTGCTGAAGCAATGTTCGTTTGGTTCTTTTTGGCTGCAATGTGGAGAGGAGTGTAGCCGTTCTGCAGCAGGAGGAGGGAGAAAAGTCACATGCAGCAACAACAGCTTTAATACATAAAATGCATCCTATAACTAGAGAGAAAGCTTTCATTGAATTTTCTTTTAGCAGTAAAGCTAAAAAAAAGAATACTTTGGGTTTTATTTCAGCTTTGAAACCAGCCAGTGACTTCTTAGCGCCTGTATTTTGCTCAAAGCGTCAAAGGGAAACGTCTCTGCCAAGAACTGAAACACATCTCTTCATCACAAAAAAAGACTACAGCATTAAGTGGAGTGTTTAACCATGGTGTGAGAACTGCGTAAGCACTTACCTTTGCTGTGGCGTGAGGCGATGCTCCTTTATCCAGCAGCAGCAGAGCTACTTCTTGATTGTCATAATGAGCTGCCACATGTAGCGGAGTCAGGCCATTCTGTGAGAGGAAGAAACTGATTAAATGATTGATATTTGTTGAAAAGCTCACCATTTTATTCTGTTTTTTTTGTTTTGTTTTGTTTTTGCTCTTACAACATCCATTTGCTACTCCATTATGATTGTCTATTGTAGACACACAAAGTAACTCCTATTTAATTAAAAGCGCAATAAATCATTCCTCCTTGAAATATGTACAGGGATATAGGATTCACATGCTGGAAATAAATATTTCTGTGTTTTGTTTACCTTTCCAGCATCATCTGTAAGAGCTTTGCGTTGAAGAAGAAGTTTTGCTACATCAATGCTTCCATATTTAGCTGCTACATGTAATGGAGTGAATCCTTTCTGTAGAGGGCAAAAGGCAGAAGTTTCTTTCAAATACTTTAAATTTTTAGCTGCTTATTTGTGAGACAATAAATAATCTTGTGACCTGTCTTAAAATATGTTTCATCTCCTCACCTTTGTGGCCAGAGAGTGCGAAGCTCCAGCCTCCAGAAGCACCGCGGCTGTCTCTACCTGTCCCTCCCGGGCTGAGATGTGGAGTGGGGTGTAACCGTTGGTGGTGGCAGCGTCTGGGTGAGCCATGTGCTGCAGCAGCAACTGAACTATGTCAGTTTTCCCCAGGCGGGACGAGATGTGGAGGGGGGTCTGGTCCTCCTGCAAGATAGGGATTGAGAGGATTGTACAAAGTGGAAAATGCAGGAAAGAGGATGAAATAACGGACAAAAAACAAGTTTGTAGACTCATACGTGTGTGTGTTAATCATTCATTTTCTTAAACAAATGAAAACAGTGTTGACTCAATATCTGACTCACCCTGGCCATAGCATCCACAAGTGCTCCATTTCTCAGCAAACAACGAACCACTTCCATCTGACCTGCTCGTGCTGCCATATGGAGAGCTGTCTCACCACGCTGAAATGCAAATGCAGAATATGAGCGAGAGTTAGGATGGGATAATTGTGTGAAAATCAAAAAACCCTGTCAGATTTATGCCTTATTTATTCATTACCACACACTACAGGTTAATTCTTAGCAGTACTTACAATGTTACGGACGTCAGGCGAAGCTCCATTCTGCAGCAGAAGTAAAACAATGTTGAGGTGGCCCATGAAGGCAGCTACATGGATGGGCGTCAGACCAGACTGGAAAACATTAAGACAGTGAAAAAAGAAGCATTTAATGAAAATGTGCATACAGATCTCTGTAATTTATTCAAAAAGCTTTTAAAAGACATGCGTGATTATGTATCTCACCTCGGTAATGGCTTGAATGGAGGCTCCATATTTGACCAAGAGCTCCATCACTTTCACTCTGTTCTTCTTACAAGCGATGTGTAGGGGAGTGAACCCATTCTGGCAGAAAAAGAAATGAGAATATTAAAACTAAGTGCATGCACAGCTGGAAAAAGTGATGCAGTTTTGTTTTATGCATGGTAATAGATTTTTTCTTATAGGTAATTTGAGGCTTACACACAAAATGTGCCTCATATGGGGAGAGATCCATTAAGATCAAAGTGCCTGCTTTTCTAGTGTGTCCGTGTTTACATATTCCCCCCTTTATCTGCAATATGTTTTTAAGTATGTGTTATCATCTATTTTGTGCTTGTCCAGTTCTTATTTCCTGAAAATCCCTACCAGTGCTCTCGCATTAGGATTGGCCTTCTTGTCCAGCAGAAGCTTGGTGACTCTGTAGTGGCCGCAGTGAGCTGCAACATGCAGTGCTGTGAGGTAGTCCAGTGTGACATCATCAACAGGCGCCTTGTGTTGCAGCAGATGCTTGACACACTCAACGTGGTCTCCCTGGGCTGACATGTGCAGTGGGGACAGTCCGTTCTGTGAGAGGATGAACATGATGAAACATGAGACAGTTCAGAAAGTTTGAAAAAAAGGAGTTTGCATTAAAAATATGTCAAATACAAGAAAAGATAGAAATTAGGAAAGGTGGTGAAATATGATGAGAAGCACCGCCAAAAGTCTCAGATTTATTAATGTCACAAAAATTGTAGTCTCGACTATAATTATTGAGTAGTGGGAACATTTTTAGAGAACTGCTGCTTCAGAAATGGTTAAATCAAACATTACCTTAGTTCTTGCTAAGATGGGAGCTCCTCTCTCCAGCAGAATCTCCACTGCTGGATCGTGTCCACTCCTGGCTGCACAGTGCAGAGGAGTCAGTCCATCCTGCAGGAAAACCACACATACCCAGACATCAAAGCATGAACTTTATTTTAGTTTGTGTCTTTAGAGAAATGAGATCATTTAGAAGTTGTGTGAGAATCTCTTCCAGAAGTCACTCAGTAGATATCTAATTAAAAACTGCAGTCTCACCCTGGTTTTAGCGTCAATCTGAGCTCCTCGGTCCAACAGAAGAGCCACCATGTTAGTGTTGCCTCTCTTGGAGGCCACATGGAGAGGCGTGATCCCATTCTGACAAGACAGGCAATAAAAAAAGGAAATTTAACTCCCAAAATACTGCAGAGTTAACAAATCCTTAGATACATGACTGTCATTGAAAGCAGGCTTTTTCAAATCCCTAAAAATAAAAACTTCTCTGTTTTAATGTAACAATACTGTTAAAATCCTGCTTCAAGAATTTTGACTTTTGACAGGCTAGGACAAGATGCATTGAGTAAAGACTAAAACGAAAAGTTATGATAAGTACAGAATAGATTTCTTCTGCAAGCCTCGAGCTAAAATAAAGCTGTTTTCACAGACAGCTGTACAGAGGAAAATTTGACTTCATGAGGAAATAGAGCGCTACCCTGGCTGTGAAGTCCACAGCAGCTCCTCTGTTCAGTAACAGGGTGGAGACATTCACGTTACCGTAGTGAGCTGCGATGTGCAGAGGGGTGAACCCACTCTGTTTAAGACAAAGGAGGAGAGAGGAAGGAAGGATGCAGGAAAGAAGGAAGAAAAGAAGAAAGGAGGGAAGAAAAATAGATTAGCTGAAACAGCAGGTGGAAAAGAGAACAGTAAAGAAAAAAAAGAAAAAATACAACAAAGTAAAAGGACAGAGACTAAAAGACAGAAAGAAAGAAAGAAAGAAAGAAAGAAAGAAAGAAAGAAAGAAAGAAAAAGAAAGAAAGAAAGAAAAAAGAAAGAAAAAAGAAAGAAAAGTAAAGACAGAAATCGTAAAATCAAATCGAAAAACTAATAAAAAAGAGAATTATAAAAAACATTTTAACAGGAACAAAAAGTTACAGTAAGGAGTAAAAGAAGTGAATTATGATAGTTAAAAGTGGAAACAAAAGAAAAAAATGTACAAAAAGAAAAGATAAAAACAGGATATTATAAATCAGCACAAGAAGGAAAAGGAGAGGAAAGAGAGGAAGAAAGAAGAACAAGGTAAACAGAAATCTAAGAATGAAATAGAAAGAAAAAAGATATAACAAATGAATAAACGGAGAAATAAATGAAAGAAAACCGATAGAGAAAGACAGAAAAGAATTAAAGGAAAAAGAAAGGAAAATAACATGACAACAATAAAGAAAAAAGTGACAGAAAATAAAGGCATAGGGAGACCGAAATTAACAAATACAAATGAAAAGGCAAAAAAGAGGGAAAGAAAATATATAGAATAATATCAAATAAAGAATTGGAAAAAAATCAACACCACAGAAAAACTGAATGGATAGAGAGAAATAATAGACAAAAAGGAGTTCTTATCCTCAAGTTGATTAAGTGCAAGACTGACTCTACTGAAGCACCTCTATGATGTTTCTGCAAACTGAAAATAAAAATGTTGGTACTAAGAAGAAGAAAATAAAGGAGCAGTCCCAAAAATAGCACATGCAAAGCATGCAAAAACCCAGTTACTCTGCAATGGTTGCTCAAAAATGAAGAAAATCAAGGCAAAGAAACATAAAGGCTAAAACCAACAGAAACAAAATACACAAAGCAACTATGCACTATGTTTATCTGCCTGGACGGACAAATGGACAAATAAATATCTACTGAACACATTTGTGAGGGTTCTCTTCTTACCTTCCCATTCTGATAGACATGGTGCAATTTAATTAAGAAACAGAGTTAACTTAAAGATCATCAACGTGTTTAAGAGAGAAAAAACAATGCTGTTATCATGCTTAGAGGAACACATGCTGAAGATGTGCAGAGAAAAAGAGAAATTCATAAAACCGGTGAAATTTGTCAAGAATCAGTGTTTCAGTCAGAAATCTGTAAAGCTAACAGTAAAATGGAGAAATGCAGAACAAAACATTTGTTTTTAAAAGTCAAATTCTTCTGAATCTCAATACAATCAGTGTCTTTTACTGTCAGCCATGCAGGAGTGTGTGGAGCAGCATAGACAGCTGCATGCATTTACAACAGGGCTATGTAAGTCTGACATGCAGGACTCCTCAGGTCCTCGTTCAATAAGGACAAGACCAGAAGAAAAGAGCTGAAAGAGATGATCAGATGAGACAAAAAGGCACTGAATGAAGTAGTGACGAGTCTTTATACCTCTGTGGTTCTATTGACCATCATCTGGTTAGGACGCGTTAGGAGAGAAACGGGGACACGATGGAGGATTGTTAGGGACAAGGTTTAGCACAGCAATCACTCAAAACACAGGGAGAGTTCACAAGGAAATAAAGAAGATAAAGACACCGAGGCTGCAAACAACAGAGCTGTCTGTCACATTAGAGTCCTGAAGGGACATGCAAATAATCAATCACGTATATACAACTGTGAACAGTTAACACTTCCTGTTATCTTTCTCTCTTTTGCACCCTCCATCAACTGCTTCCCTGTCTCACCTTAGACTGGATGTCAGCGTTGTGGTCGTTCTGAAGCAACAGTGCGGCGGACTTTGTGTCATCTTTACGAGCTGCGATGTGCAGAGCTGGGAGGCGGACCTTCCCCTTGGTGTCGTGCTCCAACAGCAGTGAGACGACGGAGTTGTGGCCTTGCTGGAGAGCGATGGCCAGAGGGGTAAAGCCATCCTGAAAGAGCAGAAACAAGACAGAGATTGCAGTATATAAATTAACCAGAGACATATTTTTTTTAACTGCACACATCTATAACTGGTATTTCTACTAATCTTACCTCAGTTGCAATGCTTTGGTTTCCATCATTTTCCAACATGAACCGCACCACCTCCAGGTGATTCTCCTGGGCTGCCATGTAAAGCGGGGTGAAGCCATTCTGTAGAGGCAAAAGCATGAAGTTCATACACATAGGGCATGAAATTCTATTTCTGGTGATGATGTTGCATCACTGAGAAGTTTCTCACCTGTGACTGTGAATTAACATCTGCTCCTCGTTTTACCAATAGTCTGACAACTTCTTTCTGTCCCGCCAGAGAGGCGATATGTAGGGCCGTGTTTCCTTTCTGTACAGACAAACAGGGAAACAGGTCAAGTGTGTATCTCGCGGGGGTTTGAAAGTTAGAGAGACACCAGGACAAATTGTAAAGACCCTGAAACTCCTCCTCCTTGAAAACAAAATCCTGATTTTTGCCTATCTGGGGTCCCTCATCCAGATCAACACTCCTTCTCGCCCACTAGTTTCTGCTTGTGAAAGACACCTGGTGCTTCCAGTAGGGCTGGGTATTGCCTAGAACCTCACGATTTGATTCGATTTTAATTCCTTAGGTCGCGATTCGATTTAATATCGATTTGATTCAATATCGATTTGATTCGGTATTGATTTAAATGCTTTAATTATCAATTTTTATGCCCCATGTGAACATATGTGGTATGTCACCTTACGTTTTGGAGCAATAAAACTTGTTTGGTCTCTGGTGGTCCTCGTCCATACAATGCAAATAACACGTACGGTCTTCCTCACTTGCCAGGAGATTAATCCATTCAGAGGATTTGCTGAATCGATATTGAATTGGGGAGGAAATATTCCAATGCATCGATTCATCAGTATTTTTACCCACCCCTAGCTTCCAGCCCAGCGCGGCTCCAAATCTCTAGCCAAACTCTTCTCCTCTGTTGTGCCCAAATGGTTGAATGAATTACCTAACTGTATACGATTCTCAGGGTCCCTTTCTACTTTTAAGAGATGTCTGAAGACTCATTAATTCAAGGAACATTTAGGCACTTAAGTCAGAAGGTCTCAGACCCAGATCTTAGTGAATATTTGGCACTGATCATTGAATGATGTTGAAAGTTGAAATATATTGCAGCAGTTGTGCTTAGTTATGGACACATCATTTTGCATGAGAAAAACAAAACAAAACAAAACAAAAAAATGTCTTCTTGCACTTAATGGCAGCACCTGCAGCCAAATAATTTGTAACACTTTGTCGCACTAACTAAGGTTTTTCCTTCTATCAAAATTCTTGCTTGTGTTGTACGTCACTTTGGACTAAAGCTTCTGCTAAATGAAACTGTAGAACTGCAGAACTGATTTTGATGTAAAGGTTAGTGACTGGTTAATATCTAAGGCTAAACTACAAGTCATGCCAAGGGCAGCAGCAGGGTGACAGATTCCTCACAGGCCGTTTAATGTTCCTCACTGTTAAACATGACACATCAGGCATTCGCAGAGTCACATAGCAGTCGGCTTGCCAAGCAGCTCACTCTACGCTAACTCTCACTGCTGTATCCCTTTCCCATGAAGGTAGAACATCACATCATGATGCAACTGTGAGTCAACACTCACCTCTTTCACATCTTGGAACATGAAGCAACTGATTTCACATTGTGCAATCTTAGTCCAGATTTAAGCCACGCAGCATGCTCAAAATGCTGGATTAGGTTAGCATTCTAGTGTAAAATTACAAAGTTCAACTGGATTTTTTTCATTCATGTTAGTTTTTCTTCTCAAATGTCCACTGGGCCCCTTCTGAGTCAAGTTTCATACCTCAAGATAGAGGCAGTGATTTAAATAGCCATAAACAACTGTTATATATTTCTCACATTCATGTGCACCCCTCTCTGTCATCTCCTTCCTTTTCTTTCTGTCACTCCTCTACCCCCAGCCATCATCCTCTACTCCTTCTGTCTTTTTTTTCTTCACAAAGCATAGCACACATAATTACAACTAGAAATATGTTGAACACGTGTGTGTACCTTGGTGGAAGAGTCAACAGGTGCGCCTCTTTCCAAGAGTTCCTCCACTAATTCCTTGTGTCCCTCTTTGGCCGCCAGATGCAGCGCGTTCAGACCATTCTGGAGGGAAAACAAACAGAAAAGAGAAGTGGTTATCGCATGACTGAGTGGATCTTGAGCATATTGTATAAAAAAAGTATGGACACAATAGGTTATAGGAGGTAAAAATACAGGGAGGGGCTTAAAAACCTCTAAATGTGCACAATCCTGAGCTTCATGAAACAGTTTCTCTGCAATAACTGCGTACTAGTCCTTTAAAGCGTGATGTGTTATGTAAAGTTGATGAACAGCGGATAAATTGTAAGTTATTGGACAATTATATTAGGTCACAACAATTATTTGTAGTCTTATCGCTTTCTTAAAACTTAACTTATTTTTAACATTCAAACCATTTTGAAGCCAATTTTTCTAAAAGATCTTATTTGAGTAAACTGAAAGTTGATTGATCTGTGTCATAAATATTTAGGTAAGAAGTCAGTCCTAAAATTAGAAAGGAATAAGAAAAATACCACTAATTTTACTTTTCACCACCTTTTTGCACAAAAAAACATTCTTTTAATTTTTGTTTAAAAGATTTGCACATAACAACAAGGCTCCAAAAAGTCTCACATGTTGATTTTACAAATTCTCACTGGAGGATGTTTCGCAGGTCTAAAAGAAAAAATGTCAATCACATTTGAAGAAACAAAACAAAACAAAATAGATGTTTCTTTCATGACATTTTTAACTCCAAAACTAAGGTAGTCAAATGCTGGAGTTTGGTATCAGTCGGGGGAAATTCAGCTGATTCACTTTTAGCCTCTCCAGGGTTAATGTTACATAAAGGGCATCAGATCCATCAACCAGGGTCAACAGTTAGAAGCAGCACTCAAGTAGAAAATTGGGGCAATATATTTTTTACTGACATCAATCACTGCATCACACACGCATAAACATATTTCCAAAGAGTCATTCACCTCATCTTCTTCCTCTTCCATCCTGCGCAGCTGCTTACTTAGACACTCTGAGAGTATTTAAAACGTCACCATGTACTTATTCTTCAGGTGCCTTTCTTTTTCAAGTCACTCTCTTTTTTCTTGTCTATTTGAAGCGTTCCAAAATCTTTCCTCGCTCTTTTCAGTGTTTTGCCTTCTTAAATGTTGCTCCAAGCTGGATTTAGCAGTGATGGAGCTCCAACCATCACTTCTGGTCCTCTACCTCCCCCTCCCAGGTTCAGATCCAAGCTCCTGGGTCTGTCTGCCTCCTTCTTCCCCTGCGGGCTCTCTCAGATGGTTTACACAGAGGAACTCTTGGCTCTGAAGCTCTCCTGGCACTGATTTCAAAGAGTAGCTGTTCTGTTGCAAACACCTCTATCATTACCCCCCTTCCTTCCCTCATGCAGGAATAACACACACACACACACACTCACACAGAACAAAATTAGTACACCAACACACACACACTCCCCTCTTTGAGTTGCCAAATGCCAAATAGCCAAAGGGGTGTCATGTTTCTGCACAGTCATAGAGGGTATGTAGGACACAAACACACACACACAAACATGGATACTCATATTTAGAGGCTGCTGGAAATGTAGACCTTTCAGAAAGAAAAAAGAGGGCATTCCTCAGAGGGCAAAGTGTTCAAGTTGGCGTCTCGCCAAGTGAGGGACTGGGCTGCAGGTAAATGATATGACTTCAAAAGGTCACAACAAGAGTTTTCATCACATCCAAGATTCAATATATAGAAATTAATATATTTAGTAACTCATGTCAACGACTGCAACATACATATATGAATATATCAGACTTTTAGCCCATTTGCCGATAAAGAGGAAGTTCAATTGTTATTTTTCCTCTTTATTATTACATTATTATTGAATCAAAACATTATTAGTATATATTATTTAACTTAAATGACTGATGAGGGCTGCATTCATTTACTTTTTAACAAGTCCTTTCATTGCAACACAGATTGGGAAACAACATAACCGTACAGCAGTGGCGGCTGCTGGTCAGTCAAGGAGGGGAAGATCATTTTTTTCCAGCCTACATCATCAATTTGTTTATTTATTTAAATGTAAATTCTACCCTCGGTGCCAGCTTGCTAGCAGCTGGAGCTGCTACTTAATATTACGACAGGTTGTAAGTGTGAGTGACAGGGGGAGAAGCTCCGCAGCTGTGGCTGTAGCTGCTTATTGGTGAAAAGAGAGAAAATCTTTCAACACAACCCTCAACGTTTTTAAGACAGGTAAACTTGCTGGGGATCGATAAAGCCTCCGGATCAGTCCAGAACAACTGACTGTAAAACTCGGAAGATACTCCAGTGGAGGGCTATACTTCAAGATCACTGACTGGCTCATTTCACTGTCAATCAAAAAGGGATTCAGCCTCAGACAGATCATCCAATCATCATGCAGAAGCCCAGTGTCCAGGCCAGCCCACTGCCTCATAGACCCTCAGAGACGCTGAGCGTCCGATGGGCGGGACAAAGCCCAGTGTTTATCCAATGACCGTCCAGTTTCTACAGTGGAACAACCCACTCTACGCCTCCCAGCTGAGGTCAGAAGACGCTCAGCGTCCAACTGTGTTAAAGAGCTGAGACGCTGCAGGGATGAATGAGAAGGAGGTTGAGCCAGTTACCTGTGATAGGTAGCTGATTTTGAACAAAAGGTGAAGGAATTCTAGCGCATATTTTGTCAATGAAATGTACACAGCAGTACAAATCAACACTTTTTGGGGGACATTTTAGGGGACGCTGAGCTTTGCTTGCAGTCTTAGAGCAATCGTGACTGCCGTACAGTGAGAAAGGACATGCTTGGCCTCAACAAGCTGATAAAAAGATAAAAATTGCATCACGCATTGGCCTGTTTAGAGTGGGAAGAAATGTCCCCAAGTGAGTCATCTAATTTATCTGCAGAGGTATGTAAGCTGGTTGATTGAAAAAATATTAAGGAAACTTTAGGCGCCCTTATAGACATCAACATTAAAATCATCATTACTTTCAACTTTGTACTAAGGTGAAGATACTTTTGGGCTTAAATCAGTCACAAAAGTATTCATAACCTGAAAAATATAGGGATGCACCAATATGAAAATTTTGGCCGATATCCAATATTAACTTTGCTGTTATGGCCAATAACCGATATTTACTGATGTCAATATTGGTTAAAAAAAAAAAAAGAACAGAAAAGCAATCTGAGATGATGTGTTGAGGTAATTCAGAGAGAAAGAGCGGCATGATCATGAGAAAAGACGATCATGGAGAGGATCAAAGGATGGCGCCCGAGATTAACGGGATCAAAAAAGTATGTTTTGTCAGTTTTTTTTGGATCAAAAACAGGAAGAGAGACGTAAAAGAAGAGAGTCCACTTTTCTTGGGTGGTTTTGGTGTTTACAAAGTCATAGAAAACAATATTATTTGGGTCTTGAAAGATCGTTCAGGATGCTCTGAAAATGGCCGGCAGCTAATGAGTTAATATCGACCCACTTTTCAACATCTGCTGATACTGATATTGAGGCCAATATATCAAGCATCCCTCGAAAAATATATTTGTCACTTATAAACAACAATTCCCATATCTAAGTCCATATCTGTGCAATGTGATTCATGTCTCCAGAAATAACTTGAATCTGTACCTCTAATTTGCAACTTGTGTCATATTTTGCTTCAAATCAGTGTTTTTAAATGGAAATATATTTGCAGAGTCTTTTGAGACTGTTCTACAGTGCTGTTCTCAAACAGAATGATTTGTTCTTGTAAATCTGGCTTTGTTTCTGTGAATTGTGGCCTTTTATCACTTTAATACAGAAATAAAACTTCCGAATCTTAGCCTTCTAATCCTTTTAAGACTGTTCTGCAGAAAGCTCTGCAGATATTTACTGTCATTGCTCAAAACTAGAAATAACCCACCACACTCAGACAGACAGATTTTTCTCTGCAGATCCATTAAGGGAGGCCCAACTGTTCCCAAATGTTATAACATAATTTAAATACTTTGTAACGTGCAGATGTGTCACAGATTTAGCCAGATTTAGGTCTGAAACACTGAATGACACAGCAAGAATTGTGCAACCTTATTACAGCATTTCAATCATATTTTAGTGATTATGTATTCCAGGAGAGACAGGCAAAAAGCCACAGCAGCCTCACACACACACACATGCACACACATTCTGTCTCACACACACGTACGCAGATAAATCATCTTTTCCTCTGAGCTGTAAGTGAAAGCTTCATTTAGCTAATGGACGTTCAGCCCAGATAAGTGATCCCTGCCAGTTTGTAGCCCTTCCTGGCAGGAGGGACCAACCCAAGCTTGGTCCAACTAAGATTAGTATTCCCGCCTCCATGATCGATGACCTCACTTATAATTACACGTGGTCATAAAATTGCCAGGTTTATTTGTTGGTGCCTTTTTATGGGCCAGGGTGACAGACAGACAGAAAGCGATAGAGAGCGTGAATGTTGGTGAAAACGAGGGGAATAATGTTGATGGGTGCAGATTAAAGAGTAATATCACTCACAAAGGATTAACATTTGGGTAGATTACAGGGGTCTGGCCTTAATTGTGAGGATATGAAACAGATCACATTAATACAGAAATGTTACTCTACATACAAAACCTCTGAAACAGACAGGTCTGTCAGTCCTAAAAGAAAAATATCAGATTCCTTCATGAAGTCCACAAAAAACAGGGGCTTGAAAATAACCTGGACAGTCGTTTATCTCATTCATGAAACCTTTGCAATACTACGAAAGTAGATTTGGCAGACAGGGGGCGTATCTCTTTCTCCTCCTCTCTGCTACAAACTTGGACAGCTTTCTGCCCTTGGCTACTGACTCTGGCCTTACTCACCTCAGTGCTGCTTTCTAGGACGGTAGATTTATGAATGAACACACCGCAAAGGGCAATGTGCAAAATTCTCATGCAACAACTCTGAAACTCCTGTTTATGTTTTGTGGACATCACACTGTGACACATTGCAGTAATTATAGAGAAATGATGTGAGTCTGCATTGACCTATGATATTTCTACCCGTGTTTATTTATCAGAGAGGACGCACCATGTTGTTATCCACATTTTGAGTTAATATAATTATACTTGTGTCCGTGCTCTTATCAACAGACCTTCTGGCTTTATTTACAGCAGTGTTGACAGGACTACCACGGATAATGGCTCTGTAATTGCGTGGAGTGCTTTTCCACTGACATGACTCTGATCCACTCACTTCCTTCAGAGCAATTTTGATGCTAATCACTCTTTTAATAGTTCTCGAAGCCCCCTGTCACTGTGGTAGTTATAGAAATGGCCAACTACTCAACATGTACTCACAGATAATGGCATCTTATTCTTGTGAGTGTCATTCAACCATGTCAGACAGGTCGAGCCCCCATGTGGGTTTAATCTAAGGAAACCACAACCACAAAATGAATATGTCATATGTCTTAGTTTGGATACTATCCTAAAATATCAATATGGCCATTTATTGTTGCCCTGACCTATGTCATAAAGTTTATTAATATGCTAGCACCAAATATGGATGTTTTAATTGAAAAAATTCAGTGGGATTATACTGAACAACAGTTCAGTCCAGCTCTTTATTCAGAGGGAAGGGGGAAAGGGTGAGATGTTTTAAGTCATAAGCTGTATATGGAGTGGACAGCCTATGAGTGGACAGTTTACCATTGTATGGTTTTGAAGCCAAAATACCACTGACACAGGCAGCCGTTGTGCAGCCAGAGTCTCCACAATAAAGGCTGGGACTCAGAGAAAATCTGAGTGGAGCCAGGTGACAAAAATAATAATTATCTTTTTTTCCCCCAACATATCAAATATCACACAATCCCCGGAAAAAAATACACAAGAACAGCAGCTGTCAATCATCATGAAACATGATGTAAAACATAGTTTTTAACCACTAATACCTAATGAAAAACAAACTTTTCAAAAAAAGAAGACATGTATACAGGCCTAATAATATTTTAGAATCCCCACAACAATCAGATGTGAAAAACATTTCTACAAGGTGTATTAATTTTTGAAAGTTTGACCACAGCCCATCTGGATTGGCTGAGGAGATAGATTTTTTTTACCTATATTGCAGCCATCGACCAGGGGGAGCAGTTTTTGTGGTGACCTCACTTCGAGTCTAGTAAGATGACGTCCATTTTTTTTACAGTCTATGGTTCAAGTCAGCAGAGAAAGCGGCACTCACCTGCAATCAATGGACTTCACATGCCAAAGAGTCCTATGTGATGATTACTGACCATTTCAGTGTCAGATTGCTGAAAAAGCATTCCTACAACCTACACACGAGACTTAAAATGTTGTCACAGAAAAAGTTGCATTGAGCACTATGGGGGATTAGAGGCTGACTGTAAAAGATTCAAGTGCAGTTGTTGACACCAAGATGAATACAAACAAAGTCATAAAACATTCAAATAGGGTAAATTTAATCTTCAATTTATGTGGTATTGTAACATATTGTATCATATGGTATGTAAAGGTGTGGGATAGTGTTGTATGCTATGGAGGGGCTTTTTTTATGCCTTTAATTACAGGGTGGTGACATACCGGGAAGAGGTCTGGGATGAACTCAGACATACTGTACCCAATCTTAATTTAACCTACCGTCACCTAACTTAACCTCCTTGATAGTAATGTAGCATATGATATTGTTTCTTACATTAGTAATAACATACCCTTCGTACCGTATTCCGTCATATTGTATCATATCCTACTGATCTTATCATGCACAACTGTCTTGATTTGTGTCATACTCTAGCCTTCTGTATCATAATGTAATGCATTTTACTGTGTTCTTTCACATTGTATCAAACCTTCTTGTATCTTGATCCATCATATTGTAATATAATGATCGCACCAAACCATAGAGAATCATTTCATGTCATGCTGTGTCATATTACACTGTATCTAACCCTGCTGTAGCTTGTTATATTGTATCATTACTGTGCCATATCCCATCCTACCTTACCTTACCTGACCATAAGGCTATCATATCATATCTTAAATTACCCATCCATTCCAACACTTAATCTTCATATGGTTTAAGCTATCAGTTTAACTACTTCCTTCCACTATATATCTGTAACAGAAAACATGTAGGGTGCACTAGCAACAAAACTTTTTTTAACCGTACAGGAACAGTGTAACCAAAAACATGTCTAGGCTAACATCGGTTCAAAACAAGTTAACTTGATACTGAAAGACAGTCTGCCTCAGTAAACAGTTTGTAACCCTAAATGCCCATAGACACACACAAACACAGAAACAGACTAGAAAAACACAAGTAAAGTCATTTTTTTATATGTATGTATGAATGTCTTGAAATTTGAATTCATCTACCAATGAGTGTGAGTGTTTCTGTGGTTGTGTGTTTTTTTCCCAATAAACAGTATCCACGATGGCCTGCTTGAGGGTAAATTCATTCGTGAGTGGAATTCATCCCCTTTGATTCCTTTTAATGGCACTGACTACATTACAGCATAATTCCTGATCTCTGAAATACTCAAACGCATGTACACACATGTACACACATAACAAGCATCACACGGTATAAATGAAATGTCACTTGTGTTTCTAGTCACCTGACAGGAGCTCAAATGTGATCATCTGACCCTTGACAGATACTCTGAAGGGCAGGGATCTACTGTTACTGTGTGTGTGTGTGTGTGTGTGTGTGTGTGTGTGTGTGTGTGTGTGTGTGTGTGTATGTGTGTGTGTGTGTGTGTGTGTGTGTGTGTGTGTGTGTGTGTGTGTGTGTAGAATCCCTGCCCGGAATAGCCAGGCTTTCCTCTGGTGTATTAACAAAAGCAGTGGTGCCATGACAACAAACAGCAAAGCTATAGGTGGGCAGGATCCACTTCCTGTGCGCCAACCAATCACCCTCCTGGGGTATAAATAGCTGCTATCAAACTGCCGGAAGAATCACAAAGGCCAACAGCAATGAGACAGCATAAAACATGAGGGGCTGATGCTATGCACGTCCAAGAACACACACTTACACACTCACGTAGCCATACCCCACATGCTCTGTAAAGCTGCCTTGTGACTACTGTAAATTATCCTGTCAGAGTCAGGGAGTGGGGGGTTGGCAGAGAGCATCATGGGGAAGCATTTCACCCCCTCCCCATTCCCCTGCTTGGTGGAATGTGGGTGAGGGTGTGTGACAGCTGCCAGAGGGACATCTTGTTGAATAGAGCAGAGACTGGAGAGATGAAGGAGTCATTGTTGTTGTTTAGGGCGACTGGCAGGCAGGTTAAGGTATGTGCTGACTGAGCCAGCTCAGCTGTGTGATGCCACCGTGACACGTCAGAGTTAAGGTTAGATCTTTGACCCAGTGCTGATGGCATGTCATATATGCGCTGCTAGTCATTACCATAAAGTGCAAAATTAAGTAGCAGATTTCTGAAAACACTTGAAACTGACGTGGGCTCTTTTTCCGTAAACTGTGCTTTTGAGTGTTTCATTCAAGTTAACACTGTAAAATGTATTATTCAGACCAGTCAAATTACTTAATGTAAATTGGACTACTCTGGAAGCTGGTCTAATATTTCCAAAACCAAATAGACTTGCCAAAATGGTCATTATAATAATGGGTTTCAAGGCCACACAACAAAAATCTGGCAATCCACAAAGTAAGCTTTGCATGACTTACATTTCCCTTTGTTTTTTTTCACCCCATTAGTCGACTCAATAGATACACGACTGACATTCTTTGTGCCAATGGATGCTCTCAATACGAAGAGCACTGTGACATCTTTGCTACTCAGTGCATTTGCTAACATATCACCAAGGTCTTAGATATCTGTACATGCCAAGGCTCCTGAAGAGTTTCCTTACCTGATTACACGTGCTGATGTCCACTCCGTTTTTCAGAAAGTCCAACACTTTGTCAATATTTCCTGCTCTGGCAGCCCGCAGGAAGCTGGTGTTACTGTCAGACTGGAGAGATGGAGACAGAGAAGAGGTTCACGTCAGGAACAGGATTACAAGAAAAAAATCATACGACACTCCTTTTTTAATACAACAGCTAGTAGGGTAGTTGCCGGATCACAGGATTGACCCTTAGCTGAAGAAACAGCCTTTCTTCATATCACATTCACACTGAGCTACACATATAATTGATACATAGGATGCTTTTGGCCAAGCAACTTAATCATGCCAAGGGTACAGAGGCTGTAGTCCTATTGGTTTGACTGGGTTACACAGCTCTCTACTCCCAACATTTCCTGTCTCCTTTCAGCTGTAAAGGCTTTACTTAATAGGAAGGAAGGAAAAGAGAGCAGGGTAAGGTCTTTGTTAGAAAATACTTCCTTAGCACGCTCAGAACAAGATTAGTAAAGCTTTAAAATGTTCATCTTTGCCCAAAAGGGATCAACACAGCACTGCAAAAACTAAAACCTCTTATATTTTAAAATATCTGTTCATTTGTTTTAAAAAGGATGTTTAAATTAGACTTAATATGAGCCTTATTTACGAGACAAGTCCAGAAAAATGACTGGTTTAGTTTATTGTATTAACCCTCTCAGAGCAGACATTCCAGATTTGCAACAGCTAATTGCTAGTTACTTAATTACTCCTCATCTTATGAGCCTTTTTTTCTCAGATGTACCGCTGCAGAACTTAGTTGTGTATTAGCAACAAACACTTTCCCACTGTCCCACCAATTGGCAGAGCTGTGCACCTTTTAACAAGGCTGCCTCCTTGGCTGCATAAGATGAATCCTGAATATATATAGATACAGTATACGCCAATTAGTAGATTTTATCTCCTCTGGGTTTTTCCCTGGGGGTAGCTTTATTAGAATGTTGCAACATCCCAGAATGCATTGCATGTGAAGGTCTCGCTAATAAAAAGTCAGGATTGTATATAACTACCCCATATCATATTTCTCTGCAAATATCTGTTTTTTTTCTGTGACTAACTTAACTTAATTTGAGCCTGGAAGGGTTAAGACATTATTCTTGACATAGGAATTTTTCTTACCCCATGTTCCTTTCTTTAAGTTAATACAGGAATTTTTTTTAATCTTTTACCTTTAAATTAGATATTTTTCTGGATTTGTGAGGAAATGAGGCTCATATACAGTCAAATAAGACCATTTTTACTTCAAATAAGGCAAACACTGGCTTATATTTCAGTTTTTACAGTAAAATCAAAGCTCTCTTTGTAGTTTGGAATTTGTATAAAGACTGAATTGTCTTTTATTTCTGTTATTTTTTATTTTTTATTTTTTTTTTTGAGTTCAAAAGCTTAGACATTAATTTATGGAAGTCAAACTTCCTGCTTGTGTCCATTTTGCCTTAGTTGTCAATTCTAAATTTAACCAGCAGCCACAAAGGCTACACAAGCAGCTGCAAAATTCAATCACACAGTCGGTTGAAAACACACACGCATCCCACTATTCACTCAATCATGCTCTTGGTTTCGTAAGTTTTGCATAATTTCCATTATGCTAAAGACAATCTAAACTCCAAAAAAGTTTAAAACATGATCTTGGGAAAGATTTTTCAGAACAATTAACCTTGTTTACACCCCAGACCGTGGGAGTGAAACTTCAGCTTATGGTCTCAAAAAGAAAGAAATTCAATCCTTTCAGTAAAGACACAAAACCAGCAAACATTTCAGAAGGCTGTGTTATGGAAATTTCAACCACAGATAGTTAAAACAAAGGAAAAACAATTCCAGCTTTAATTGGTACCCTATGTGACAGAATTCAGTGCTGATACAGTCAGATTTTAGATAAGCTAATATGCACAATGACATGCCAGGGTCTAAACAAGATGTTTATTTTGCTTGTCCAACAACTCACATTCCCTTTGGACAAGAATATCTTCACATCTGTTATGTGAAAAACTCTACTGGAGTGACAACAGTTGCATTAAAATCTGAAATCAAACTAGTTCAAAAAACAGTTAAAGTTCATCTTAAGTTTTAAAAAATCTTACTTCAAAAACTACTGTGCCCTGCTTTTGTTGCACGTGCACCAAAATACAGCAAATGGCTCACAAGTGCTTACAGATGGCTGGTTGATGAGTGTTTAACCTCTTGTTAGAGGGGTTAAGACAGTTACATGTCAATCAATCACTGCGGGTGTTAACTTGTGAGGTCAGAATAATCAAACTCCACATTACATGTCTGGAATGAGACCACAAGAGGTCAAAGGTCACACATGGGATGACACCAGACACACTAACACACCCACACAGAAAGATAAGAGCAAAAGATGCTCATGTTTTCTTGAACACTTACACCATACATGCTTTTTTCCTCTACCTCTCTTACCAATGAATCACTTCCAACTTCAGATCCATGGTCAACAGCTCCATAGTAGTCAGTGTTTTGGAGATCATCAACACTTCCACTTGTCTTTAAAGCTTTACTGGATCCACAGTACTGGCAGGATGCTGCATTACCCATACTTACGACACAAATCAGTCAAATTTCTGCAAACTTTCTTCACCCAGTTTATGGTTTATTATCCTCCATCAACATCAGGTCCTGGTGCTCTCTTACTTTCAGTCCTCAGTTAAAATAATCTCCAGCTTATTTTGCAGGCTGCATCAATCAGTCCAACGATCCATTAAATCCGTCCATATCTTCTTCCCAGATCTCACTTCCGTCCACGCTTTCTCACTCTGTAACCTTTTATCTCTTTACCACACTGTCTTACTGTGTAAGGCCCAGTCCTGCTTCCTCTTTCCTTTACAGCTCCTCTCCCTCTGTAGTCCAACAACTGCAGCCATTAACCCTTACAGGCTCTGTGGCCTGGCTATTTTTACCTCTGCAGACCATCTCCTCACTGAGAACCACAACCCCTGACTGTGTGCACCCAGGGTGGGAAGTACGACAGCTGGGTTTGAGTCTGGGCTGCAGACTGCATGGCCTATGGTTCTCCCTGGGACCACAGAGGAGTTATGATGGAATGATAAAAGATGGGCCTGGACACAGTAAATACTGATTACATTACATCTTACACAGTGGCATGTTGTGCATCATTGGAAGAATGTAGAAACTGCTTGATGTCTAATCCACTGAATGCATTACTTCATAAACAATCTCTGTGGAATGTTCCAGATTCTTTTTCACTGCATATCTTATCAAGTGTTTTTGTCTTATTTTCAGTAAAAATGTTTTTTAGACTTGATATGAGCCACATTACCCTGACTAGTCCAGAAAATGTCTTATTTCAAGTACTTTAAAGACAAAAATGAGGTCTAAACTGCCTGTAACTAGTAAACAAATCTGCCAGTGGGGTAAGAGAAATATGCTTGTATTAAGACATTACTCTAATCTTGACATTTCTCTCACTCCACTGGCAGATTTTTTTTTTACTATTTACAGGCAGTTATGACCCCATTTTCATCTTAAAAGAACTTGAAATAAAACATTTTTCTGGAATGGTCAGATGAAAGGGGCTCATACCAAGTCTAAAAAGACATTTATCCAAAAAAAAGAAGAGAAAAACGCTTGATAATATTTCAGTTTTTTGCAGTGTTCAACTTTGTGGATGTACTCATTAAGGCTGCAGTCACTAACCCAGCATTACCATCATCATTATGAAACGTGTCTGAACAGGCATAAATAAAGCATTCAACCAAGCTGTATATGAAAGGCACTGCATGTGTCTGTGTTACTGTGTTTTTCAGCCACCTCTGCTTTTGCTCTCTCATTAACTGTACAGCAAACACTCAAACGGAGATTGAACTGATTGAAAAGCAGCTCTAATCTCTGATCTGAACAGGATTTGACCTGCAGTCAGTCACATAATAAAAAAAGGTTGGATCATGTACAATGGTAGGTCGTCGCTTAAGTTAAAGAAACATCAAAACTCCTTGAGGGAACCAGAAATATCTCACTGGCAGCTGCCTTTACAAGGCACTTCTCATTTTTGTACAGTTGTCATGACTTCTATTGAAAGTTCACAGACAAAAAAGGGCAAATTCTGTCAGAGGAGCTAATAAAAACTGTTTTAGGTATGGGAAAACATTTTAGAGAAAGATACACCTCTCTCCAGAAGGTATTTAAATATGGTACATTCTCAAAGAGGCTTATTCTGTGGCAATAAAAGAGGATAACAGCTTTGGTCAAAGAGAAATTGACCCCCCCTCGTCCATTACTTCCCCTTTTTTATCCTGCCTGAACTTGTGCTCAAAACATCCCCAAACATATTTTTTTGGTTTTACATATCGGGAGTAAGTCACTCCATATGGTGCTCTATAACTCTAGTATGTGACCTCCACGTTAGATTGAGCTGTTCTCACATCTGTCACCACCCACCTCCGGTAGAAAATCATCTGAGGGGGCAACAGAACGATAACCACCACACACCGTGCAGTCAACCACATCCACATCTGCCCACTCGCACAGACAATATCCTTTAGTTTACAGTATATTCTTAAGCATCTGTTCATGAAGACAAAATTGAAATTTCAAAAAATATAATATGCATTACCAGGCGCTTTCTTTCAGCCCTCTCACGGTGTCGCCTCCTCCTCTCCCTGGCTTTCTGAAGAGCTCTGTACTCTGGATGTTGCTCAAGCTCTCGAGCTTTCTTCAGGTGGGCTGCAGCATGGGCCATAACTTCTCCTGACTAATTCCTGCTGTCTAAAATTTTACTTGAAGTTGTAAACGTCACGTCAAACACTAAGAAAAATTCTGCTCCTGATTTATCTAAAGCCTGGAACTAAAAAATAAACAATTTCAGCTCCAAAAAATACTGCAGAGTACTTCAGCCTGTGGTTTTCTTCTTCTTCTTCAACTCAGCTAGTTTTCCTTTTGAGAAGAAAAGACTGGGAGAAGAATCCACAGTAGTTGCCCCAAATCAAGCCAAGCAAAGCACAACTGGATTTTCATTCTCACACACAAACACTTGTGCAGCCATACATGAAAAGATCCCATTCACTTCCATAATGTGCATCAACACAGGAGAAGGTGACAGTGACTGAGAAGGGTTGCTGAATGATGAGAGGGAGATACATCCGCTAACTCGCTGAAAATTATCACACACATACAACCACACACACACACACACACACACACACACACACACACACACACACACACACACACACACACACACACACACACACACACACACACACACACACACACACAAAAGGAATAACCCTGACCAGATGTACATAAACCCTACTCCATGAGAACAGATGTGGCTGTTTCTGTGTGTGTGGGTGTGTGTGTTTCGGTGTGTGCACGTGCATAGCATGTCGGTGTTAATGCGTGCATGTGAGCTGCAGTCACAGGAAGTGTTTATTGTGTAAGGGGTTTAGTGAAGCTGCATGCCAACAGCCAGCTGACTGCGACAGCCACTTCTGCTCCCTCTGACCATTTCAGTGGAGATTAGGAGGAAGAAACGCAATGAAGAGATGGAAATGCTAATAGGTGGGAGGAGGAGAATTGAAGATAATGTTCCATTTGTGTGGAGTTTCTCATCTGGGGAGTAGTGATGTGTGCATTAGTTCACAACTTGATTTTTAATTGACTAAGTCGTTAAATTGTGTCACCCTAGTGAGTGGATATAAGAACTACCAGCCAGTCAAACAAATGATCATGAACTCTTGATCATGTGATCTGTAAGGTAGCCACCTGTCCCTAGCCTAGGGTGAAGCACAAGTCAGCTGCCACTTCCTTAATGCTATAAAGCTTTACTACCTGGATGCAAACAAACAAAGATGACAGCATCTTGTAGAGTGGTGTGGTTTGGCAGGGTCTTGATACAGGAAATTAGGATAAAGCCTACACACATGCTTTGTTAAACCAGCATAAAACCACCTGACAGTAGCAAAGTGTAAAAAGCACAGGCTTACAGGCATTAATCCACATTAAAGACCTGCAGGGCGATGGTGCTAGCTGTGCTAACCTTAACTATCATTCATTCATTCATTCCTTCATATTCTGAGCTGCTTATCCTGTTCAGGGTTGCGTGTGGCTGGAGCCTATCCCAGCTGTCATTGGGCAAGAGGCAGGGTACACCCTGAACAGGTCACCAGTCAATCACAGTGCTGACATATAGACAGACAACCATTCACTCACACACTCGCACCTACGGACAATTTAGAGTGATCAATTAACCTGATGAGCATGTTTTTGGACTGTGGGAGGAAGCCGGCGGACTTGGAGAGAACCCCCACATGCACAGGGAGAACATGCAAACTTAACACAGAAAGGCCCACTGGCCAAGTTGGGCATTGAACCGGTGACCTCCTTGCTGTGAGGCTGCAGCACTAACTGATGCGCCACTGTGCAGCCCTGGCTCTAAATTCAGGGCACAAAAGTTCAAAAGGGTAAAAAGGTTATCCTCAATGTGGCTTTTGATGTATTTTTCCTGAAGCATTTTTTTTCCTCACTGCAATAGATCTGAAAAAAGATTAAACTCGAACAAACTTCTAGTAGGATGTGGTCTGCCTGCAGGGGTTAAACTAATCAGACCAACCCTTTAAGTGCTGCTAAAGCCTTTTCAAGCAGAAAGTAAAGATGTCTGTCACTTGTGTCTTCAACACCATTTTGACTTCAGCAGAACATGATTTGCACCACACAGACTGATGAAGATGGTACAAGGGAATGTGATCAGGAGTAATAAGGAGAACGTAATTACAGAGTGGTTGATTAAAACATTTATGGAGAGAGCAGCAGCTGCGAGGCAGAGGGAGAAGAGACGCAAGAAAGAGGGGTGACGATGGGTACAAGCTGTCCTTCTGTGAGCAAACAGAAGACGGGACACACCAACAGACCCACAGGGGGAACAGTGAGCAGTGAGCACTGAGCAGGGACTCCCAATCACCTGTAAGTGACAGGCTCCCCCCTGCATGAGGGGAAAGTGGGTCGGTCGGAATCTCAACTGCACTGCGCCGACACTGGTGGCTGATGGAATATGATTTGACAGACTGTGTGTGTGTGTGTGTGTGTGTGTGTGTGTGTGTGTGTGTGTGTGTGTGTGTGTGTGTGTGTGTGTCTACTACCAGATGATGGGGTGTCAGGGTCTCTCTTGTCAATGCAGCTAATGCTGGGAGTTTGAAATTTCAGCACCAGGGACAGGGGCACTATCTCACACCTCTATTTCTGTTCACACTTTTTCTGTCCGGGCTCGGTGGACTACGAAAACAACACCAGCAACATTCATTTCTACGAGCTATCGTGAATGGGACATTTCTGCTGAATCACCCTGCACTGCAATGCCATCTGAAATGCAAAAGAGCTAAGTGCTTCAATTAGTTCCTTGATGGTGTACTTCTGTACTCTGCTCCTCTGGCACCCTCTGCTGGACAGAGAGAATAATGGATTTTAATGAGGGCAAACTATGGAGCTCTGAATGAACTCTTTGATCAAAGGCAATGACTGCACACTTATACAGTCAAGAATATTTCATCCAACTTCCAACTGTTTGTTTAAGTCTAGGATGTGGATATTAAAAACAAATACAAAATCTTGTATGTACATATCTACTTTCTTATATGTCCACTGTCCAGTGTCTTGTTTTTAAAAAGACCAACAATAGACTGACAAAAAGGCCCCTGTCATTTTGAAATATTGCTGTGTATTGAATTTATCTGAATCAAAGTAGAAGAAAAATACCTAACTTTACAAGAGTATACACTTTTTGTATCTTTATGAGTCCATGAATTGTTTCCACTCCAGGTTTTAGCCTGAACCTTTTTTCTGTTATGAACTTCAGGCCTCTTAATTGTTGGCTTTGTGTTTTGTAAACTAAATTAACTACTCTAATCTTTAATCAGCATCATAAAAATTATTCTGAAAAATCAAAGTTGCAGTGAAAAAACTTCATGACTGCATCAATCTACTTCTCAAGTGTCCACCATACAGACAAAATCTATCGATCAGTGTGTAAGTTGAGCCTGAAACAGTCTTCTCTTCTCTTCTTGTGATGCTGTTACAGTTGTGTGTGTATGTGTGTGTGCACAGTGTGTCTTTATTTATGCTACCTTACCTTCAGTATCTTCGTGCATCAGCTCAGCCTGATCAATGATTGCTATTGATCCAATCCATCAGTCATGCAGGATAATGAGGATAACCAGAATGCATTATAAAGTGTGCTTCTGAATGTGTGTGTGTGTGTATGTGTGTGTGTGTGTGTATCCATTTAGGTGTCTGATTACATTAAAAGGAAGGGGGGGGGGGGGGGGGGGGGTCCTAAAAGTGAGCTGATGTGAGCTCCTGTTTCTATTGGTTTAGTGGATCTTGTGTGTGGGTGTGGGGGGCTAGTGGTTCTGCTTTTCATTTCTATGTATCCAAATGCTTTCTTAAGGCCCATTAGGACCCTATAATGAACTGACATGGAGGCACAGGGCAGATTCAGCATGCATATTCCTGCACGTCTAGATAAGAATGGCAGTGCATGTGAAGGTGTAGCTGTGTCTGTATGCACTATTTCAGAATGAGTGGAAAAGTATGAACTCTAACCCAAATACCCTCTCACATTGTCTCATTTAAAGTGCTCTTATGCCTTTATGGAGAGAGATGTGACTCTGGAAGAGAGGGTGAGGATCTGCAGCTAAGAGCCATGGACTTGTAGTGTTTATTTTTTCAATGAGACACATCAAGAGTGTACTGCTCTTGCTGCTTGTTTTTTAAAAAACAATATCAGAGCAGAAAATTGTGCATTGTAAAAGTGAATGGATAAATATTTAATCTAATGTGGTTGTCCATGAGTAATTTGCTTGTCTCTGCAAGTTTTTTTGTATTAAAGCCAAGAAAAAAATGATGAAATTAAACTATGTAATGCTTTTAATGGCTCAAAAATGAACATAATTAGCAGTAAATAACCTATAGCATTATGTAAGAAAATGATGCTGTGTAACTCATGTCTGCTTGTATCTTTGTTTTCTTGTTTTGAGTTATTTTAACACTTGTTTTGGATGCTGTTGTTGATGTTGTTGTTTATGATAAACCTGCTAATGGAGCTATGAATGCTGACAAGTGAGGTTCTGCCTGTAATGAGAGTCTGGGAGCAGATAATGCATCTGGGATTTAATGGAGGAAGGATCTTTCTGTTTAAAATGACTCATTTAGACTTCTAGAGGCCCATACATTTTTCATGACCACAATTTTCTCCCCCCTCCCCACACTTCTCCTCACTGAGAAATACTAGTTCACATAAGTGCTTACAGCTGTTTGGTTTAAGTGATTCATTAGGCTTTTGTTAACCTGGTAAGTGAGTGTTTGGGAAACCGAAAAGTGCAACTGTTTACAGCAGAGGGCTTAATCCCCCACTGGAGTACAGGCAGACCTTGAGGTATTTAAAAAGCGGACTGAAGAGCAAAGGGAAACTACTTAACTGCCTGGGACCTATCAATACTTTCTACATTTTTATCTACACAAGTGCATATAAGGCTTAATGGCTGTGAGGCTGTGAGATGTTGGCCAAGGGATTTGTCTGCAGAATGAAAAATAGCTAAAGCAACACTTTCAGCTGAACAACAGTACTGATGCTCTCTTAGAAAGGCGCTAACTGTTACTTTTTGTTATATTAGAAAGATAAAAGGCTGTGAAGGGAATTTTCTTAAACACCAAGGCATCTGAAGAGAAAGAGCACCAGTGTCAAAACTTCAAACATTTCTAAACATCTCCAGGTTAAACAAATTCTTGGTAAGGCCATGTAAGCACATCTGACAATTCAACATGTTTGAAATATTAATACTGTTTTCAGCCTTTGACTTAAGAGCATGGCTTCAAACCAAAGTGAGAGATGTGTTTTTGTGCCACTGATTTAGAAGATAACAGGAGATCTAAAATATCCACCCAGCAAGCAACAACCACCTGTCTGAGAATATGAAACTAATGCAGTGGCGTTATAAACTGCAGTTCATCAAGTGTCCACTTGGGGCAGGCTGTGAAAACATCAGAAACCACATACACACCCATTCAAAAAGCATTTTTTAGAACTCATTTTTTCCAGCACTTTATTTTTGAAGTTATTAAACCTATGAGAGTAGCCTATGTAAATAGCTTGTTTGACTGACAGGCTAACAGCTAGCTACAGTGACCTCACAGATACTCCATGTATAAGACAGTCTCATGCCACACATCCACACAAGCAGCAAGTGCTAACTACTCTTTCCCTTGAGTATATTGATTTTAAGCTGCAGTTAAACCAAGCACCACACAGCTGCAACATGAGATATTAAGACTGCAGTTCCACTACCTGCAATGGTCCAAAAGCTCTGTCTTCAAATTCTCTTCAACAGATGATGATAAACACGATGCGTTTGGGCTTAAAAGGAAATTAAAAGTCAGCTAAATAGAAACTTGATGAGGTTTTCACCAGCTTAACAAGACAGATGGTTTTCATAGATCTGCAGGCTTCATAAATCAACACTCTTTGCAAACAAGATATCTTTTAGACATTAATATTGATTTAAACACCAGTAACGGCTAAATGGCTAGCCTTTAAATTATCTCTGGCTTGTTTAAGTATGTAGCATAATGAGCGTTATATTGGGCTGGGACAGTAATAAATTGACTCAGGAATATTATTTAAATGTCAAGTCATCTTACGGCCTCTTTTACTGCATAGGAAAAGGTCAGAGCCATAAAGAACACAACACACACAGTCTCCTTCTCTCCCCTTTCTGTTTTCCACAAAACCAAATCATGCAAGGCCCAATTAAATTTCAAGTGGACAAAGCCTGCAGACCAGACCACACCCAATCACGGTGAGTTATGACACTGAGATGAGGTTTGGGTGGGGCAAAGTGAAAGGAGAGAGAGGAGGGAGAAGTGCTGAAGATGTATAACCTTGATTCAGTCACTTGATACACCCAGAGAGGAAGGCGACCAGAGGGAGAAAGTCAGAGACCACACCCTTTCTGTTACTGAAGCAGGAGAGCACAAGAATGAAAACATCTGATTTGCTCTGATTTACCAGAAACACGCTTTACTCGATTCGCCCTTCAGTGTCACCAACACATTGAGTCACCCTGTCCATTTCTGCAGCAGTCCTACAGAGACATAGCAATTCTACATTAACTGATTGCCTGCAGCGTTTGCTACATTAAACCACGGCTTTCAACATCCTTCTTTTCCGATGCAAATTATGAGGACTGTAGAAGAATCAAGGTGGCAAGAAATGCAGAGCAAGCAACTCCCCCGTAAATTCACTTCCTGCAGTTGACACCAGGTTTATGAAGTGCTGCATCTAAAAGCTATCACTGTAATTCTATGCCTGCATCTATTAAAAACACTCGGATACAGGAGGGATGGTTTGATGCCTGTAAATGTACAGTCTTTTCCTTTTTTTTCCTGTTTGGAGGGCCTCCCATCAGGGAGAACGTGATGACAGCTTGCCATTTATGTTAAAGAGATGGAGACATGTTGGGAAATATAATACTCTATTCCAGTTTTCCCTGGTTGACTTTAAGGATGTTTTAGACACAGGGCTACTGAGGTGTGCGAAGAAGTTCTGCTCCCCTTTTAGACATTATTCAGCTGAATCTGCACATCTAAACGGTAAATGTCAGGACCAAAATTAGACATCAAGAAGTTCCTGCTAGTTTTCCCAGATTTGTTTCTAATGGCTTATCATGAAATCTCTCTTCCCAAAGACCACACACACACTCAGCATCCATTTACAGTCCACAGAGAAACACCGTTTTTGTTTCACCACTCTGGCCCACACAGTTCAGATGCTGGCATTGCTAAAGCGCTGCCAGAGTGTATTTTTGTTCAATGGTGAAGCTCATCCAGCGTCAGATGACAAAGGGAATTGAGGCAGAAAGTGATTTCACCTCCAAGTTGAATGTATTATGAATAATGAAGCGTGTGACCTAAAATTTGCAGCAAGCACAGAGTCATGGCAGGAGTGCTGAGTGAACTGAAGCTGTCAGATGGGCAGAGAGAGAGAGAGAGAGAGAGAGAGAGAGAGAGAAATAAGCAACCAGACATTAGCCAGACAGAAAGAAATAATGTAACAGAGAATTAAGAGGGTTTTCAGACAAAATACAGAACAGATGTGAATCAAACCAAACTGGGAGTCCCACTTACTCCTACAGCAAGAATGAGAATTAACATCCAAGCATGCCAGCTTATGTTTTTCTCCCTGTATGTGCACTCTGTTATGAGCTCTGATATCCAACACAATCCAGTGAAAAGCTTTGATGTATTCCTGCGAGAAAACCTTCACTTACTCTACTCAAACACACAGAGGGGCAGTGGGAGAGAAGGTTAAGAGGAAGCTTGTAAGAGGAAGAAAGAGAGAAGGCACATTTACATGAAGGTGTTTCTCAGAAGTCTATTGATCCCCAACCACGCCCTTCTTACTCTCTTTATTCCTGATGGGAAGCACAGCGATGAGGCCATGATGAATAATTGACGTGTAAATGCTCAGTCCAAAAAAAACTGACCTCCACAGAGCATGACTGGCAAGGGATGCATCTGAGGACAAATTGCTTGAAAATGCTTCTGTAATCGTTTTTATTCATCGTCTCATCCAGCTGTGATCTGTCACTTTTGCACATTATATATTCAAGTTGTCTCTCCTTCTCGCCAAAGTGTCCCTTGAACTATGTACTGATATGATATCATCCATATGATGACAGTGATGACAAACTATGACTCAACTGATGCTACTCCTGCCCTCAAATGTCAACCAGGAGAAAGTAGGTCAGCAGTAAAAGGTGTCACACGCACATAGATCACCCAAAGTGGTTATGAGCTGCCATGACCACCATGAAGGGTAGACCAGTATACAGTGTCAGGATGCAGCTTGAAACCAAGTATAGACATGTCATACAGATTTTGGATCCAGGACAGGAATACAAGTGCTTTGAGGACCAAGCGTATCACTGTTACACTATATGGAAACTCATACTGTTGCCCGTGTGTTGCATCAGAGCTGAGCTGGTTGACAAAGTAGCTTCTTGGTATTGGGAGGCCTGGGTATCATGCCAAAAATGGATAGTTTCTGAGGTGCACCCCAGTGGGATATGATCATTTCCGCAACCATGTATGGCTTCCAGACTGTACGGCCTGCAGTGAGGTCAACTGGCATCAGTGCTTTAGCACATGCTTATTCCAGCTATACTTAATAATTTATAGTTATTCCATTCTATTTAGCATTTATTCCTTATTTATTTGTACTTCCTATTACTCCTCTGATATTACGTCTTCCTAGGTAAAGGCAACTGCAATGACCAAATCTCTCCTTGGATAAACAAAGTATTCCTGGTTGTGATTCTGATTTTCACAACCTGCAGTAGATATAAAATAGATATAGAATTCAGTTTATACTCTAGGTTTGAGTCAAAAAAGGAAAATGATTTCTTTGTAAACTGTTGAGTTTACTAACTAAAAATTGTCTTCTGGGTACCTGAGTAATGACAGAATCAGCTGTTTGGCAAAATTTTCATTGGCACAACCCACAAACTCAGCTCTACTGCTCAACCCTCAAATGCACGCTCTTTACAAATGTGGCACCATTAAAAAGGAGAACAAACAGGTTTTCCAACAGTATAAGGTTTATTGCCAAAAAATATTGCTATAACCTGAGTTAAAGGTAAGCGTTTTGCCCTTTTGTAGGCAGATACAGGGTGCCTAACTGCCCTTATATGGGCAAAAGCTGTAAGTTTAACCACTAAAAAAAATGAAGTATAAAAAAACTCTCCCCTTTGTACAGTGTTTGCAGAAATAAGTTTTTAAGACCAAACTATTTCTTTTTGAACCAGACTGCAAACATGTTTATTAATTCTGTAGAAATCATATTCTTCTGTTTGGTGTGTGTGTGGTTTTCAGGGTTTCTCCAGCCAGCCTCAGGTGGACATTTCAAGAACTGCAGTTTCTGTCACTTCCACATGAGCTTCATATTTTAAGAGCAGGAACTGCAGCTAGGTTTAGAAGTCTAAGGAGGTTGGTTGCTGTATTAGAAAGACTTATTAAAAGCAATCAATCCGAGGACCAGCAACGGCCTTTAGCTTGGCAAAACGCACCCACCTGTCAGTCAAACTAGCCACCCTCCTAATAATGTCAATTTATGCATATCTCTTAGACCATTTTTAAGAACAAAACAAAAACTTCCTCCACTTAAATGTGTGTGAATAAAAGGTGAAATATTCAGACAGAGACTGTTAAACAAGGCTGTTAAAACAAACAATCCTTAAATATCCTTGACTCCTGAAGCAAGTCTCATGGACATTTCAGGAACAACAATTTCAAGCACTAGTGCAGCGGGTTGTAGCTTGAATTGAAACAAACATTTTAACCTTTTCTTAAATAACGTATTCATTTAGCTAATCATTTCATTAAAAAAATGTAAGACATGAATCAGTGATGAAATTAAGCATTGGTTACAGACCTATGGTTCCATTCTAGATGTTACCTTAAATAACATCAGTGAACCGGTATAAACCGGTAATGACACCAGCTATGATCTGTTTCAAAGGGTAGATTTACATCAAACTTTAAGACGGTGTCCTCACAGCAGATGTCACCCTGTGAGGTTCACTGTGTTGAAACTTGCTTTGAGGACAACATGACGTCCACAAACAAGACAACTTATCTGATTAAAGTGATTTTAGTGTAATGAAGTGTTAAATCAAGACTCTCAATCCTTGATGAATCATGCCACACATAATACACACACACCACAGTATGAGCACAACAAACTGCCAAGCAGGTACTTCACAGGAAGCAGTTATTAAATCTGAATGGCTTTTGGTAACCAGCTGCCATAGTGGAGTGATGACTCTGGGCTGTTCAGGAGCCTTTGTCTAACAGACAGCTTTGGTAAATTCATGTTTGAGTGTTTAAAAGAGCTTATTTGGCCAAAGACGGATATTATACATTAAGGGTCAGCTGAGACTACATGTGGGTGTATGTGTGTGTGTGCGGCTCTAGCTTATCCGAGGTAATGCAATGAAGGCCATGGCTCCATTAGGACTCCCTTCCTGCAGAATCCCATCGTACCACTCCCAGTGGAGAGACAGAGAGGGAGACAGATAGGCAAGCAGATACAGAGAAGCAGGAGAGACACAGACAGAGAGGCGGAAGAGAGACAGAGGAAAATGTCAAAAGGCTGCAGTGAAATCTGACCTCCTGGCACATCAGGATCTGAGTCTCAGGACCTGGGGTGTGGAGGAGGGTGGGGTAGTCAGGGAAAAGGGGGGAGGGAAATGGGAGATAACGTGGGATGACAGCCAAGAAGTCAAGAGAAAAAAATGGGGTAAAGAGTCAACCTCTCTTTTTAAGGCAGTGAAGTCTTTTGGGGATATTAATATGAATATTTAAAACTGGTTACATTTGTCTTTCAGCTGGATTCAAACTTTTATCTTAGAGCTGAAAACTTACAATAGATGAATCTCATCTTTGCAGCAGTTACAGCATCTGACTGCAGTGGTCATAAAACTTCAGTCCTAGACTGATCTCTGCAAACTACACTTTAAAGTATCCAATATCACCCCACATCAGAGTGAACCAGGATACAGGCATATCTGACAGAGTATGAGGTCTCTGTGTCTTTCAGAGAGACGAATACACAAGAGAGACTGCAGTAAGCATTGGAACCAACCACAGCTGCGAGCAAATGCTCAGTGACACAGGCTGGGCGAGCACAGAGACATGGATACACAGACACTTGGTGAGGAAGAAGAAGCTATTTTTCTCCAGGACAATCACGCGAGAGACCAGAAGTATTTATAGACCTGCAACTAAAAGAGCCTCATGTCTCACTGCGTCCCTTTGTCGCTTTCTCTTTTGTCTCAGAAGCATTGATCTGTTGTTTCTGTCTATCTCAGCATTTAGCTGCAGCTCATTTGAAGTTTCCTTTTCCTAGAAGTGATGATTTCCATTACTCATGCATCTTTAGCACAGATCCTCCAGTATCAGCCCACTGAAATAACTGTACACCTACATTTCCATACATCTCTGGTTAAATACTCAGACTGCAGCGAGTTAGATTTTTCTATATTCATACATTGATATTTCTGTGCCAATTCTGGAGATGACTAGAGTCAATGTCCAGTTAATTCATGGTGAAATGGACCAATAAATCAAAAAGAGAAGAAAGGAAAGAAGCACTGAAACAAGAAAGGAAACCTTGCAGGTAAAACAGCTGTTGCTCCCGCTAGCAAAAAATTTAAATATGCCTCAATATTTCTGCTAATAAATTTTTGGATAATGACATTAAATGAAATCAGTAGATGTGATGTGGAAAAGGAAGCACAGAGTGACAAACTAACAGAGACACGTCACCCAACTCTTGAAGCTTTCTTAGTTGCTTAGCTCATCGCTGTGGTTTTACTGCTGCACGCAATTCACTTCAATCTCATTGCCCTCAACAAATTAAGGGCCACCAGCAGGGATGACATATTTTAGTGAAAAGGAAAAAGAAGCTCCTTTCAGCTTCTCACTCAAAGTCAAAGTAAGTTCCATCTAACTGTCGAACGAATCGTTATCTAGCCAGATAACCAATCTGATTGATATCAACAAAACTAGATGTGACCGAACCTAAGGCTAAAAGGTAATTCAGTATGGACCTGGGCATACCAGGCAACAAAACTTCCCCCCTAAAATGATTGATGTCGCTTTGCATCTGCTGGTTTTGTAAAATGTCTCATTTTTGCTAACATGCTAGCAGTAAAAACTTAGCTAGCAAGAATGAGGCTAAGTCAGGATTAGAGTTTGTAAGATTCTCACTGGAAAAAAAAAAGAAATCATATCAAGTGTTTTTGTCTTGTTTTCAGTGGAAAATGTCTTTTTAGACTTAATATGAGCCACATTCAACTAGTTAGTCCAGAAAAATGCCTTGTTTGAAGGTCTTTAAATACAAAAACAAGGTCTGAATTGCTTGTAACACGTAAAAAAAACCTGCCAATGAAACAAGAGAAAAGTAATTTGTATTAAGACAATGTTCTAGTTTGCAGTCATTTTCAAACAATTTTTTTAACTTGTTTCACGCAATTCGGACCTCATTTTTGTATTGAAACAACTAAAATAAAAGACATTTCCTGGACTGATCAGTTGAATATTGCTCATATCAAGAATAGTAAGACAATTTTTACTTAAAATAAGACAAAATGCTTTACAAAATTTAAGATTTTTGCAGTATAAAAACTAAACTTTAACAACAAAAAACAACTTTAAAGGAGGAAAATTAAGTATGTAAATGAAGCTTTGTTGAGCACTGTAAGGATTGCATTTTAGGCTGCCTTGTGATGACTGGACTAGGACTACAGCTGGGAAATAGCCATAAAGGCTAAAGCTGCCCCTTTTACTGTACAGTAAATTAAAGGTCACTTGCAAATAAAAAATAAACAAGGGTTGATATTAAGTGCTTGATAACAGAAATAAGCTTTTATTGCTTGTGGATTGGACGCTGAGGCCAGTTTTTTCACTTGTTTCTCCTGATAATAACTCTTAGTGAGGACTTAGAGGCTCTTACAGACTAGTCGTGTACATTGCACTGTCCTAAACAACAATTTCCCCCTTTATCCATGTGTTTATACTGTGTTTGTGGACCACTGAATTCATGATACCAAGTCTACCTGTTTGACTTCTGTGGGTCTTAAGTAAACAACTCTGAAATCTTTTCCACACCAAAATAAGAAAAATGACAATCTGTACACACCCATGCCTATTTGATAAGAGGTCTAACCAGAGAAAATAAGAAAGCAGAGCCATCCGTAAGAAGAGGGCGACAAGAACAAGATCATTCATCACAACTGCCTACTTGAAATCGATCAGTAGGGCTAAGTTGGAGGCACTACTTGGGGCATGACATAGATCTGCAATATTAACTGACTCTTCCCCTGCACCACCCAGGCGCCTCAGATAGTATAAGATCTTTGCCTTTGTAAAAGTTGCAAATGAAAGGTTCCTGTTTACACCGTGTGGTGCTGAACTTAAAGAACAACCTCCTGGGAGAGTAGGAGTATGAGGAAAGTCTTGTATTTTAACTTGATGTGGGTGAGGTTATCATTTATCTGTTTCCAGCACACATGCTGCTTTAGCTGCCAAAAGTAGGATGAGAAATAGAATTAAGAAAAATACAACAGCTTGGATTCCAGAGGTAAGTGGGATGACTTCACAGTAGACAACTCTGCCTCCATGCTTTGAGATACGTTAAGATGTCAAAATATAAGACAACACACTAATGTAACAAGTATAGAGTGTAAGCTTGTACTCACTTCAAAATTAAAATCACAAGTTCTGAATTCACTGGAGATTTTTCAGTTTTCATTTACAAAAACAGCTCATTGCATCCCAAGCATGTGAGCACAACAGCCCCACCTCAAAAGAAGATACTTAAGTGTGTCTATGTGTGTGTGTGTGTGTATGTGTGAGTGTGTGTGTAGCACTACAGTCCATTACTGAAATCACATTAGCCTGAGAGAGTGCACTGAAACAGGAAACGGCCATCTACCATACCCTGACTCACCCTGACTACACAAACACTCTACATCCCCACATCTAGATTTTTACACCAAACATTTTATATACAACTTTATGATCCATATTTATGAACATGTATCACAAGATAAAGTCAGATGCTGTGATTGCAAGAGTTTTCCTATCAGGCTTGGGTTACAGGAGTAAATTAACTTGTTAAAATGCAGCGCAGCCTCACCAATAAATTCATGTGGTGAAGTTTATAATGTGGAGGACAGGGAGGAGGAAGAAGCAATGTCAGAATTTCCTCTACACAAGGACAGAAAGACTTACTGGCAAACCAGCCCAGCCCTGAGAGAGCGCATATGGGTACACACAGTGCACACACACGCAAGTACAGTCTTTACCATGGAATACATTAAAACAGAAAGAGTAAACAAGCCTTTGAGGATGGCTCTCTGGCAGAGGGATGAAACAGACCAACTGTTAAAATAAACAACAGAGTGAGAAGAGCTCCTTTGACTACTTCTGGTATGTAATTTTAGGTGTCAATGTAAATATGACGACTCCTCAAAATCACACACACCTTCTTTCCACCAGGCTGAGGAGGAAACATCTAGAGCTGTATGAGAAGATGTAAACATACCTCACTGAAGCTTGTCAAGTGATAGTAACTAGTGGAGTCAATGCAAGTCTGGTGCTGTTTATTTTGACGGCCACAACAACTGGAACAATTGGCCTATTTTGGTGATATCACCCTGAAGCTCATCACTTTAAGTCTCTTATCAAACAGATGGTCTGTAGCCTGCAGATAAGCGTGTTCCCATTTGAAGCTAATTCAAAGTCAAATCAATGCAACATCTGAGAAAATGTATCAGATCGCCTGCTTAAGCACGGCAACGCCTTTCACTGCTCTTCCTCAGCATCAGCAGCGGTGCGGGCTGCTCTTTACACGGCTGACTGGGCCAGTCAATGCAGAGAGCAGGCTGCGGACAGACACCCACCTGCCGTATTCGGTTCTGGTGCAGCGGTGGTGGAGGTCCACCCTCCGGGGTTGTGTTGCTCGAAGAGGCCAGTTTCAGGTCACAGTTGGAGCCGCCGCTCCTTGAACGACTGTCTTCGGGGCTACTTGACATTCTGTCTCGGGCTGGCTGCTGCTGCTGTAGGCGTATCGGTCACTGAGGGTCCTTCTGCCGGGTGCAAGGTGGATTTCTGTGCGGGCCTCACAGTCCAGAAGGATGGGCAGGGCCCGGGATCATCCTGCAGCAGGAGACACAGCCTGTTATTAAACGTGTTAAAATGTTACACAGAGATTCTTCCAGATTGTGGAAGCAAAACGAGTGCTCCCTCCGTTCAGGGATGCTCGCGGTGTGTTGCTGTATACTTGCGCGCGTGTGAGTAGAGAAATGTGAACGCGCGTCAAGATGCGCTTCCCCGAAACTCCGCAGGATGCGTGCTGCCTTCACGTGAAGTCGGAAACTTGGTCTTAACTACTTGATTAGCATAATGAATCCGAGAAACAGTCTTCTGACACACCAGTTCCTGATAAAATGGGTTTTGTGCGAAGGTAGAGCGATGTTGAAAGAAGCGTCTGCAATGGTGTTGGTGTTTTTTGATAATAGGTCGCTAATTTGGGTTATAAAATCAGTTTACCATTGTTTTGGCAAGTTTCAACGCCTGTTACAGTAGAGTAATTTGGCTACCGTATCAGGTTTACTCGTCTCTTTGAGTGCCATAAAGGAGCTCCACTAACACATAAGAATCGTGTTGTAAATTCTCTTAAAAACTGTACAATGACAAAGTCCTATAATGACCGAACCAAACAAGGACAGTGAACGCATCGACTGTAGTGCGCTCCTGTTTTGCTTTGGTGCCCCCCTCCCTTTGGTGCTCCTTCTGCAGCATTAGTCGCTTCAGACGGAAAAGTTAACAGTGCTGTGCCTGATTCAATGAAAACTGTATAGTTGTTTACACGACTATGGAATCATGGCAGCTCAGGCACGTTGCGTTGAGCTTACATAATCCAATCTCTCTCTTTCCTTTACGCCCCCACTATGGCCTGTGTGTCTTCACTGAGCTGCAAATTTAATGAAGGCTGACAGGAAAAAATCAATAACAATGTCCTGGAGACATATAAAAACCAGGCGGGACTCCTGCTGAGGAGGTGAGGCGGAAGAAGAGGTGAAAAAAAAAATCATGTTGATCAAAAAAAAAAAAAAAAAAAAAAAACTTGTTCAGACAATGTTTACATTACAACCACAGTATTCCAAGACTGATATGCGAGCTCATCTTTTCTCATTATGCACTTGAACTTATATAACACAGAATACATTTTCTGTTTTTCTGACTACAAGTGTTATTTTCACTTACAATCACATTCACCCATTCACACAGTGAAGGCAGAGGCTGCTACAGTAAGGGCCCATGAGTACCCACTAGTCCCATTTAAACACATTCACACTGCTGAATGACAGAAGGAGCATTTTGGGATGCCTTGCTCAAGAATACCTCAGCATGTGACAACAGGATCTGGGACCAAAGACCCCGACTGAGTACCACTGAGCCACCCCATAGGCCTGTGTTTGGGTAAAAATAAAATGATTTCTAATTTCTGCAGAAGGAAATATTCCAATGAGGAGACATGCTGATATTGTGGCAGCAAGAAAAAGCCCATAAAGCTAATGCCAGTGTTTGGTTCTTCTTCCACAATCATGCCTACATTTCAGACATGAAACACAAGCACTGGTAAACTGCAACGGATAAATGTTTGTTTCACTGGTCTTGTCTATACATTTCTTTGGTTAGTGTGCCATCATCACATGGAAAGATTTTAAAATGTCCCTTTTTGTTTGTAGACCATCCTCAAAAATTTCCAGTAGACAGTCTGAAAGCAAATTGAGAAAAGCAGGCCTCAGATAAGGAGATTTGGGTTTCCTAAAATAAACAGACCAACTTCAAAGCTAGATAAGCCTCTATTCTAATATTGAAAAATAAGTCTAAAAAGTACATTTTAATGTCAAGCAAATACAATTAAAGTTGTGTTTATCAGTTAAAAAATGGGCTGGGTCCAATAAACCTCAAGGTGACATGAGGGATCAAATGAAAATCCTGCCTATGAGTCAGTCTGCAGGTTGTTCCTGAGGGCTCTTTCTCTTTGCACGTCTGTCGATTATGTCATAGCAATTTTACCACTTACTTCAGACTTTTCTCTGAAATGCTTTTACCCAATCAGTGTGAATGGCTGCACACAGACTGCTGAGTAAGCTAAGGGGCATGATGACTCAGCCAGTTTAGTAGAAATATGTCTTTCACACTGAGTATGTGATCGATACTGATGCTATTCTTAAGATGTGCAACACTGCCCTCTATTTTCAGTGAGTAGTATTTCATGGCAGTTGCTGAAGCAATGGCAAATCGCTTTGGTGATTTATATCTCAAGATGGAGCCAAGAAGCAGCACACACAATGACTGCTTTGCAACCAAAGAGTGAACCAAATGATTCAGTGGGATAAGCTTAAATACCAGACAGTTATTATAAAAAAAATATTTTATTAGACGTCTAACTATATTTTACAATCAAGATATCATTTAACTTGTTTAAGATAAAAAAGCAGCACCAGAACCACCAAGAAACATTAACACTGACAAACAGGACCGAAACAAATGGTGGATAACAGGTATAAAAGCTAGAAGTAAAGAGTCTGTGAGCCTTTTTTCATTGGGCAGAGAGCTGGTCCAGGTCATCATGGCTACGGCTGGAGAGGTGCGCCTCGAGAATTTCTCCAAACAAGTTTCTTTTTAGCAAGTTGTAGGCCATGGGCAGCAGCTGCTTGATTACTTTGTGGAAATACTGTGGAGAAATGTGAAATCAAAGATGATTGTGAAGGACTGAGGTAAGGAGCACCTGCAAACACAAGCGCAGAAAGGCAGTGAAGGAAATACAGTTGAGGACTTTTATGCATCACTGTGTGAGACTCACATGGGAACCATAACAGAAGAGATCCATCCCTAGCTCATAGCCCATGCCGTAGTCACACTCATCGTTGGCAAATTGAACAAATGTTATCATCTCCTGGAGAGGTCCAAAGGCTTTGACACGCTCTTCGTCATTCCGGGCTTCAGCAATAGTTTTGCAGATCTTTTTCAGACCGGCTATGTGTGGAAGAAGAAAGAAGAAACAATAGGTCAGAAAAGTGGCAAAAGGTGGAGAATAGCTACAATAATAGTACAGGGCAGTATCTTACCATCAGTTTCAGGTAGTTCTCTGTATCCTACATCATTCTTATCTACAGGAACAACAATGCCAGCTGTGTGAAATGTCTTGGTGACCACCTATAAAGGATTCATTCATGTCGTTAACAACATGCACAGTACAGGAGTGATCGATATCTGCACGATTTGAATATGCCATGAAAAAGTACTTAAACTTGTTTCAGAAATAGTGGTAGCAGCTGTATTTAAAAGTTGCACATGATAATAAAAATGGTCTTAACGCTGAACTGCAGGTGAAGTTTCACAGCTGTTGATGTTCTAAAAAACGGGATGTGTGTACCTCCTATAAACCACTGTGAATTAGGTGTTGTATGAAAGACAGCAGAAAATTTTAACAACAGGCACATCTCTGAATTGAATTACAATAGCATGTAAAAGTTAATTTATTTCAGTAGTTCAACTCAAAAAAAATGAAACGTATGTATTATATAGATTCAGTATACACAGAGCTAAATATTTCAGGCATTTCAACCAGACTCAATGCAGCCTTTTACCAAGACATTTCCAGGTACCTCATGCTTCCTTCTGCTGAAAAGCTTTATGGAGATGCTGATTTAATTTTACCAGCAGGACTTGGCCCCTTCCCACACTGCCAAAAGCATCAAACACTGGTGAAATTACCATGATTTTACTGTGCTTGATTGGCCAGAAAACTTTGAGACTTGAATACTGTGGAGAATCTCTGGGTCTGTGTCAAGAGGAAGATGACAGACATCTGACCCAGTACCGTAGTCCTGGTGGTAGCTGTTATCAAAGCAACCTGAGTTTTTATAACACTTCAGCAGAGCCACAGGCTGATCACCTCAATGTGAAACTGCAATCATGCGGTAATTTATGCACATGATGCCCCAACCAAGTTCTGAGAGCATATCAATGAACATACTCTGCAGTAGGCCATTTCTGTAATCATTTTTTAATTGGTGTGATGTAATATCCTATTTTATGAACCACTGCATTTTGGGTTTTCTTTAACAGTAAGCCACAATCATCACAGTTCAAATAAATAAATGCTTGAAATATTTTACTCTGTGTAGATTAAATTTATAAAATGAGTCTCACTTTTTGAATTGAACTACTGAAATAAAATAACTTTGACATGATATTCTAAATTATAAAGATGCATCTGTAATCCTGACAGGATGTCAAACTTGGTTAAAAACATGAATATAAGACAAAGCTATTTTAAAGAAGCTCCAGAAACTGCATGTCCTTAGTGGAAATGCAGCATTAGTTACCTTCTTGTCCCTCAGCTTCATGCCTTTGGTCTTCTGCTCCAGAGACAAACCAAGCTTCTCAGCTCTGTCCCTCAGCTGTGTCTCTAAGCTTTCCAAAGCATCTCCGCCCTCTTTCTTGCTGCCTCGATCTTTCCTCCTCTTTAACAGATGCAGACTGGGGTAAGACAGAAAAGGGGGAAAACATTAGGAAAGATAAGATGTAGGGTATTTGATGTTAATGTTAGGAGCAAGCAGGAAGTGCAGCGTTAGTAATCAATTTATTGAACATGCACTTTAAGATGACAGCATGGTCGTACTCACAGGACAGCAGCAAACACATTGTCACCCATCTGTGTAATAGTGTAGCCTTTTTTTGCTTCATTTTCCCCAACAAAAGAAGGCAGAGAGTCTGGGGTATCTCTGTAATTTTTGAGGAACACTAAAGTTTAGTAAATCATGTAGACTTATGTGCATTTCTAGTGTTTCCACATAAGCATCATTAATGGCTCATTCAATTAAAGCTTAAACCCTTAGAAACAAGTCATATCACTAGTAGAGAAATGATATAGTATATCTGTCTTCAGATAAAAAAAAATGTGTGTAGCTCACCTGTAATAGCCAATGTGGTATTGTCTGTCCTCATCCCCGTTAAGGATGGTCTGAAATTCAGGGGGGTCATAAAAGTACCTCCAGTGAAGGTGAAAGTTGGGGCTAGCATTTTTGGAGTCTTTGTGAGCTCCAGCCAAGATGTCAAAGGGACCTACCAGTTGCAACCCCAGTGTGTCCTTCAGTGCACCTATTAAAATACGAAGTATAAGTATATGGACACAATTTAACAAAGTTTGGGAGCAGCAATCTATACAAGTGTTGTGGGCTGAGAGGATTTATGACAACAAGAAAACCTTGAGATCAAATATAGATGCACCATAAGACAAACACTTGTTTTATTCATCAATCTTGTTTTCCCAAATTCCAGGCCTGTAGTGTATACTTTTTATGAATGGTCTTGTAGGACATTTGTTCATCTAACCCTTTGACCAAGACTTTCTTTTGTCTAGGTCAGGTCTCAAACTGATTTTTTATTCATCTCCAGGCAGAAAATTGATTAAATGAACCCTCTGCCCAATAGTGCTGAGGTGACACAACACAGGGTTACTAAAGTGAGCTTACCACGAGGGCTGTCGGGACAGATCTCCTTACAGAAGTCCCAGAAGTGGTACAGGTCCTCCGGCATTTGAAGCTTGTATTGTTCAAATATCTCATCGCGTTGCTCTGAATTCACTTCTGACATTGGCACTTCTTTGGACTCATCTGGACGGGATTTCTTCACCTCTCCGTTGCCTGTACCCGATTCCTGTGAAGGGTTTTGCAACAAATTCATGTTAAAGAAGCAAGGTTTGAATGTAAGACATGGAGACTCGGTGATGATCTAAACCCAGTGGCAAGAGACTGATACAGGTGGATGCTACCAACTTAGAAGTCAGAGAATTGTGAGAAAAACAAGATAGATTATCAAAATTGTGTGCCTGAATCCGACACAAAAAAACTAAAAACCCCTACAAAGGACTCGTGACCACCACTTCATCACCCTCATACAGTAAGGATTTATAAAAAGGTTTTTACATGAAACGGGTTTTGCATACGGACCATGCATACCTTGTCTTGTAACCGCTACTGAATGCATTGAATTTCACCCAGGATAAATACACTATCTATCTACCTGTCTTTTTTTAAGAATAACGTTTTAGCTGTGATAGTACTCTACATTTTTCGGTAGTGGAGTATAGCTAAAGGAGAGCATACAGCTCTCATGCGAGCCAGTTAAACAAGCTACACATTCATAAAAATACGCGTGTGAAACTTGGCTATTGAACATCAGTAGTTATAACAATTTGATATATCGCCATTGTGGGAACCACGAATCAAATTGAGGCACCCAGCGTTTCTCTACGGACCACCTACTGCTTGATATGACTCCTCTGGTTCTGAAATACTGTGCAGCGGCTGGATTTAGAAAATAAACCGACATTTAAATGTTACTGTATGGAAATTAGTTCACTGTGAACATAGCTGAACAATCAGCTTTGTGGTTCAGTCAGCAGTGCTGCTGCCATGTTGTCGTCTGACCACTGCTGCTCAGACAGCGTGCCAAACACTTCTGCCCACAGCGTTACACCAAAGCTATTTCGGTGCTACTTTGACTAAATCAAGCGCAGTTCTGAGCTTTTGATACTGACTTCGATAGATATTTCAACAGCCAACCGGAGAGAGGTTAAACTCCAGAGAATTACCTGACTGGATTTGGGTTTTCTTTTTGCGCGCCCTGTCATTTTCTTCCTCTTGTTTCTACGACGCTTCTTCTTCTGCGAAATTCACCAAACTGCAGCTGCAAAGTCTCACTGCGCATCACTGCCCCACAGAGGCTTTGGCTGTGAACTGCAGCGCTGTTCTGTATTGATCAGTGCAAACGTTAAAACTATATATCTGAAAAGTGTGAAGATAACTTCAAAAAATAAACCGTATAGTTGATACAACTGAGTGTATGCTGAATCTTATGTTTGTTCACTTCAGAAATGGTTTGAAACACGAATCATCTATCACAGTATTTTTTTAATTTAGTTTCATCCATTGATTATACCAAAATGAATATACAATATACGGCTTCACCCAAACTTGTACAGTAAGTGGTCCTTTTAAACTTACTCATTTTATCGACAGTAGACTTAGGGATCATCATAATATTGTAATACAAATTATTTTTTTCCCTATTTTATTCAGACTGACTTGCCATTTTAAGCGAAAAGCAATAGAAAAATGCTAAGCATGTCTCATTTAATGAACCCATTTTGTACTTACATACATTCTTCAAATGGTATTGTGGCCCCAAAAGTATTTGATAGAAAGAAAATGTTTTTTTTCAATAGCACATAATAGTCTTGAAATGTGTCTTCACTAGCAGCGTTTGATGCAACACTTAATGATGAAGAAGTATAATAGTTTTCAACCAAGTTCAGCAGAGAAATGAAATCTTAAGGAAATTTGCTCAATATGTCCTGGACAGTACATGACTTCACTTTCATCACAGTAGGTGTCCAACATGAGACTAACTTTAAGTGATGTATTACTTTTAACTTTTGAACTGTATAGATAAGTTTGTATGAAGAGATTGATAAAAACACACTGCTTTATTAAAACAGGTACCTGGAGACAGTTCCAAAATCAGTTTCTAGCTGAGTGGAGACCTTGCACTTGCCCATGACTGTGCTTCATGGTTGGATGAGTAGTCTCCTTTTATGTGAATAATTGTCATTACAAAAGAGACACAGATTAGAATACCTCAGTGTACATATTACCTTAGATGACAAGCTTTTTATTACATTGTCTATGCTTACTGCAGTGCAGAGCAGAAAACAGACACTCACTTAAAGTAACACTCTGGTATGATTTTATGTTGCAACATGATGTCCATATATACAACCAGCAATTTTGTATGTAACATCCTTGGTATGCATTAAGTGCACAATATAACGGAAACCAGTCGTACCTGAAGCATAACTTATATTACAGTGTACAGGAGAAAATCTCACTGAAATTATTTTCAATAAAAGTTCATGTGTCAGTGGGAAGGTATGTCCAAGAAAAGATGAGGAAGAGGTATATATGAGTAGAACTTATGTGCCTCCCTGTGCGCCGTCCTCTATTCCTCTTTATGTGGCTTTTCCTCATCGTCTTCATGAGTTTCAAGAGAGACACTACAAAAACTATTTTCACTGTCTTCAGTGGCGTCTCTGGCAAGCTGCATCCAGTTTTCTCTGTTCTTTTTACACCCAGTCAGGAGCGGGGAACACGGTTCAAACAGCGACGAAACAGCCTGAGGGAAACGTGGACAAGCAGTGTGATGATCAGAGTGATGGGAGGATACAAATTATACATAATTATACAAAAAACAAGCAGAGAAAAAACACACCTTATAGAGTGGATAGCAGACGTCATCTATATATTCAACCTGCAGGTATGGCAGACGAGTGCTGTTCTCTCTGTTCATAATGCCCTGATAAAGACAGAGTGTAAGCTTGCTGTTAGAAGGGACCTTTCATACAGGAAAGGTCAGGTGTAGTTAATCTAATTAGACATTAAGCTGTGTTTTGGGGATTTTCAAGAGGAGCATTAGCGACAGGAAAGCCTCTAAAGAGACTTGTACATTTGGAAATGCTTCCTAAGATGTGACCTTTGACTTAACTAATGACCCAAACATCACCCTCAAAAGAATCACAAGTTTAAAGTTTGAAATAAAGATTGAAAAAGCAGCTGTGAGCTTTCCTTCATTTCCTCTCTACTGTATTCAATTATGAAAGCATGATTCTTGTTTCAGGAAATAGTAAATTAATCTTTCAAAATCTGTCTTCAATTCCACAAACAAGAAAGCTCACTAGACAGAATCCTGCTCACAAGACTTACAACAGGTTTGATTTTGAACTCCTCTTTCTCTCTGTCCCCTTGTGCAAAGAACTCGGTTGCAACCAGGTTGGCGATCTGTTTAGAGAGAGAGATTATGAGGTTTAGTATAACTTAGTTGATGGTGTGAAGTGTTCAGATTTTTGAAAGAAAAAACAGCAACACCTACCCGTTTTTGTTCTTTCCAAGGCTTTGTGATAGCAGAAAGGTCACTGGCTGTCATCAGCATTGACCTGTTGGGTGAAGAAATCTCTTAAAGGGACAGCTCCTCTCCTGTCTACATCATAAACTGTAAAATGATGATGTTACTCTCACCTCAGTAAATCTCTTTGTTTCTCACTCTTCCAGGTTACTTTACCTTTCTTAATGAGACAAAAGAACTCATTCTTTCTTCTAAAAAGTCAAGCACAAAAACAAAGAAATAAGTGACTCTAGAAGAAAACCAAAATGCTTTACCCACAGCTACTTTGATTTATAATTAAACATACTCCATAAAGACAGACAGGTCAGTGGCGAGGATGGCCCTTTTGATCATCTGTAGTACAGATCTGTGATCCTCTGGAGAGAGACCGCCGAGAATCTGACTCCCCTGCGAAATGGGGGAGGAATAGGATTGAAACAGTCAAGCACAATATTAAGGGGTGTGTGTAAAGAGCGATGGCTGTCTACATTTTCACTTAAAGGGAATTCTGGTGAAGTCTTAGTGAATATCCCAAGAGATCACAGATTTGCACAGTCAATGCTACACTGCAAAAAATGAAATCCAAGCATGTGTTTGTTCTATTTTAGTAAAAAAAAAAAGTATCTTATTAATTTATTATGAACCATATTGTTCTGACAATGCAATGCTATGATTATTCATAATAATAAAACAAATAATCATTTGAAATTTAAATAAAACAATGCTTTTAAACACTACCAGCTACTAAAATATACATATTTAATGCTAGGCTTGGTTTAAGAACAAATTAAAAGCAAAGAGAAGCACACTTGGTCCAACCATGGAGCAAGCAAGATTCAAGAGGAGTTATCATAAGAACTAAATTTAAACAAATGGAGGACTTCCTGCCAACACAGGGAACTCAAATATTGATTCAAATGAGTTGAAATGAATTAATAAATGACAATATAAATGGGTGAGCTCTTACAGTGTTGCTCAGGATGAAGAGGCACAGGTTGTAGTGATGATTTTCCAGAGAAGAGTGCCCATAAAGTTGAGCCAGAGGCTGCTGACTCCTGAGAAACAGACAAATTAAAACAGCTCAGTGTAAGAAAGCAGGAGATGAGAGTTAGAAAAGAGAGGAATTTTAAAAAGTCTAATTAAAACATTTCCATGACTGAAAAAGGATGAAATATGGAAGAACATGATGTTATGCTCACCTTTCTATGTAAGAGTTACTGACTCCTCGGTGGTCAATATCATGACACAAAGTGGATATCATCAATGCTAAAATCTCCAGACGTGAAAAGATTTTCTGTAATAAAAAATCAAACAGCGATGGAAAAATTAATTGATGGAAAGAGATTCTATAGTTATTTCAGTGCTTCTCTTCATTAAACCTGTTCAGTATATTTTAATCTTTTTATTTTTGGCGACTTGTCTAACAGTGAAAGAGAGACAGAGAGAAACTACAGTATAAGGGCACCAAAGGTCACTCAGGTTTAGACCCAGACAGCATGATTGATCCCCTTGATAAAGCAGATAAGAGGGTTTGTACAGGTCTAAAATTATTCTTGTTCCAAATAATTAAAGCGGCTGTTCAACCTGAGAACCCCCAGTCCTCAGGTGGCTCATCCACAATCATTAGATGAGCTGAACTATAAACAGATCAAGCTGAGCAGACATGTATCAAAGAGAAACACCTGCCAAGTTATGACTGTTCCACAGAGGTCAGTGTAGAGTCGGACAGCGTCAACTGAACTGGCACGTTATTTATAGTGATACACCACCACAGACAATATTTATGTTTGGGCTTCATGGTTGAAGACTGCCAGCTCAACCAGTCGGGAACACACTAACCTGGAGTTGGTCAGTTGCCATGAGAATCGCAAACATGCTCTGAGCAGTGCTAAGTGCATGGCTCCAGTTGTGATAAGGCACGCTGTTCCTGTAACCACGTCTCACAGTCAGGACCCACTGGCAGAGACTCTGGGAAAACAGACAAACGGCTTTTAAATGACTATTAACAGATTTGATAATGCCTTGGCCATTCTATTCGACAATAGCGACATTAACGTCTTCCAGAGAGTCAATTGTTGTTATCAAGCCTGTATTGCAGCAAGTCGTTACCTTGTAATCAATGTTAAAATCCTGCACCAAGTTGAGGTCAAGAAACATCCGAACAGTGGCCTGAGTGGTCACATCTTCTGGCACGCCAAAACTAGAGTAATTAAAATCTAGGATATGCAGGGATTCAGCTGAGGGGATAGTGGCCTCCTAAAGAGAAACAAAGAAGAAAGACCAGTGATGACACAAAAAAAAATAGATAAAAGGCTGAACTAACTAACTGCAATTACAGGTTTTATTTCTTTGTATCCTACACTATGACCTCTGCCACTCACAGGCGGTGACAGCTGCCAGTCGAGAGATCTGACTTGGCAGAGTGTTCCATGTGGGTTTGTACAAAAGCCAATTAATCTGTTATGTGTGTTATTTGAGGTTTCTGATGGACTGACAACACAACAAAGGGAGGAGCAATACGAGAGTGATGTAAGGTGACTCAGAAGAACTGTAGAGTAAATAATCATGTTAAGGGACAGAGAGAGAGCTTCTCCTTTGCTGAAAATCACCTGCAATGTTTGGACTTCTTGCTCGGCTGCTGCAATGTGATACGCAAGCACCTGTCGAAAAAAAAGATGAAACACAACATTTTGAGTTTTAAATATCTGAAAGTAGGTATCTAGGCTGCAAAAGAAAGAGAATAAGGCGGTCACCCACCTCCTGTGTGACCTCAATACTGGCTCTCCTCTCCTCTGTGATCTGTACAGCTTGAGCATATTGCAGAGCTAGGCCGCAGTACACAGCCAGGTCCTCTAGTAGGCGCTGATCATATCTGTTAAAGGCCTCCAACTCATCTGAGTCTCTGCACTTTTTGCCCATAAGTTGGCACACCGCTATTTGATGGTAAAGAAAGGAAAAGAGAATGATAGATAAGGACATTTCTCCTAAGAATCATGCTACATGCTAATCATGCGTCATTATGTATCATTATGAACTGTTGTGAGAAACCTTAGAGGTCTGTGTAAGAATGAGTCTTACCAATAACATCTTCAGACCTCTCATTTCTGACAGGGCAGCAGATCAGACTCTTCATCGATTCCTCACAACTTTCCGACATGTTTAGTGTTTCCATAGCTAACATGGTGCGGCGGGCGTATGACTGGTCAATATCGCTGATGTCATGCTCCCTGAAAAATGACATGGAACCATTAAGAATGTGTAAAACATCAGATGAAACATCAGTGAAAAGTATCTGGCAAAAATGGGTCAGCATTACAGCCTGGCCACAATCAGTCTTAAGCTTAACAATATACAGGTGGTACCTCCTGTAGATCTGGCAGGTAGCTCCAAGCTCTTCACACTCCAGGTGGATCACTCTGGAGAATGAATCCTAAAATAAAACCATCAAAGGGACAGAAAACACCAACATCAGGAGAGATACTAGAAGATGTGAAATCACATGGGGAAAATTGATTCAAACAGAATAATGCACCTTGTCCTGATCACTAGGGATGAAGATGGTGCAGTACTGAGCACGTGTGAAGGGCATGATCGTGGCTGCCATCTTACTTAGCAGAACTTCAAAGGAATGGTGCTCCTTTGATAATACTTCAGCCATCTCTATCAGGGCCTGACACACAAACACAGACATACGTATATGGGTTACATTAACATACATCCACAAACATGTACACACAGAAATGCACAGAGTTTTTATATGATCTGGTGTATTCTTACCTGACTTCTTTTAGCTTCCTGTCTTGAGCTCTCGTACAGCTGGACATTATCCAAGACCATTCCCAGCACATCCATGTGATTAGACAGCACCTGGAGAAGAAGAACCTCCAAATTAACCAACATTTTTTTTTCTAAGTCAATGGACTATTAATATAATATTAATATTATGTAATAATATTTGCCACACTTTTTTCTCCTAATGATAAAATAATAATAATAATAATAATAATAATAATAATAATAATAATAATAATAATAATAATAATAATAATAATAATAAATAAGTATATAAATATAGTAAAATATGATAACAGGTAAATAATAATAATAAATAAAAAATAAAACAATGACATAAAAAATACAAATTGTGTGCATGGGAGGTCAAGACATTAATGCATGCATTCTTTTTTGCAGGAAAAAAAATTGGAATTAAAAGAGTTCACTCAACAAAGCTCTGCCCCTCGCATTAAATTATATTAGTTCTACAGTGTGATGGCTTTTTATACAACAATTTTCCAAGCAGCAATTATAAGAGTCAGTTATTATACTTAAGTCCCAAAAGATGGTTGTTTGGTTAATTCTATTCATCCTTTTTCCCCCGCCAGCACAAATAATTCTTGAAACAGCAGATAACTGTTTACATGACATTGCAGAATAGCTACTCTGCATTTATTATATTTACCTATATGCATATTCATTGTGCAGCCTGGAAAATAAAAAACATGGGTGGCTAATAATAGGATGAGTAACAGGATGTTTATTTATTCTACCTGAAATTACAGAGTTGTGTAATGAGCAGTATACAGTAGGTGAGTGCTTTTACATTTGCATCCCTGTAGCAACAGTTCCAAACCATCCATGCCTCACCTTTTCATCCATGTTAGTGAAAACAGAAATGGAAACATCAGAGCCGTGCTTCTTGTTGATCATAACCACAACACCAACCACCTGTGCATAAAAAAGGTATAGATGTTTAAATTGTTGTAACACCATTACATTTCAAAAGGAATGGGGTTTTTCATCTCTGACAAATACAATTATTTACAACTGAATGCAAAAAAAGCACCAAATGTTACCTCTCCTCTGTGGTTCTTGATGGGAATGCTCAAAATACTCCTGATCTTTGATGACTGATCATCAGCCATTCTGAATCTGGGGTCCTGAATGAACAACAACAAAAAAAAGAGGATGTGTCAAATGTCAAATGTTAAACATTTGACATGTGTGTATGCAAAACATGTGAAATGCAACATCTTGGGCACTGAGATTTTTATATAAGAACTCAGCTCTGAACCACAACACCACCCATCAGTTGTAGACCGGAATGCCCTCACGTCTATGTGCCTCCTGTGTCCCACAAATTACAAAGAATTAGGCCTTCCCTTATGAATCCACACCCACGCTGATTGGGATTACCTGGTGAGCAGCTCTGCCAGGTGTTGGCACCGACTACTAATCCCATTGGTGTTCAAGCCAAGTAAGTGTGGGGCCCATACCTGTCTATAAGCCTTCCCTCTGTATGTGTGGGTTTATGCAAGGAAAGGGACAGGCTAGGAAGTTGTAGGTAACTTCACTGCCTCTATAATCACATGCTAAATCTGCAGGAGACTTCTTTTAAAGGATTAGGAGAAGGTGCGTCATCTGGGATTCCCTAACACAACCCCACCCTCCATGTAAAGGCCATGTTGTGATCTTAAAACAGCTAATCAGGAAATGTGACACATATTGAGGTTAGAGCTCCAAAATACCTGTGTGGTTTTACAACTTGTGTGCACAGGTTTGTCAAAAGGTTTACCTCTGTTACATCTCTCAGATTCATAGTTAAGCCTGAAGCCAGTACACATCCCATGATGCCCTTCACCAACTCCATGTGTGCATGGTTGCAGAGGTTCCTTTCACTTAAATTCCCCAGCTCCATCAATGCAACAGCCTCTTCTAATGTGTTCTTTCCATCACAGTCTTTTTTCACCAGAGAGAGGCAGCAACCCTCTGCTTCCAGCAACTCCCCAGCGTGCAGGACAGCCCCATGGCAGAGCTCTCCCACAGAGCCCATAGAGCTGAGACCTTCTCGCAAGAGCTCCATCGTCCATGGGCACCACTCGCCTTTTCCGCAGGCTGTGGCGATGGGATGCTGAGGTTGAGGAGGGGAGTGGGATAATTCAGGGGAACAGGGACACGTAGGGGAAAGAGGGAGACAAGGAGAGAAGGTGAAGCGCGAGGAGCGAGGGGAGAGAGGGGAGTGACAGCCCACAATATCAGGACTGAAACAATCGATCCACTCAGAGGCAACACGGTTGAGAGTGAGGGGTTTGAGCTTGTCTGATGTAGATGAAGCGTTCAAATGTAAGCTGGTGAGTGGGGAGGAACCTCTGCGACTGGGGCCAGCTTTCATGAGCAGGCCGGAGTGATCTGAGGTGCTCTTAGGAAGCCGAGGCAGCTGAGGAGACACCTCTGTCAGGCCACTGACCCTGGAGCAGAAGACACCACAGTGAGGACATCACTGACAGGAAAAGCAACACTCCAAATGTTCAGTTTACAGTACAACATCTTGGCTGATGACATCAAACTTAAAGGGACAGAAGACTCTTTTATATATTGTTGGATTTTCAGGGAATATAGTTGTGTCATTTTTTGAGCAAAGAATGCTACATCTGTAAACATGAGAAGATAGGAGATAAGAAATAAGACATACTTTAATGGGAAAAAAAATGTTACAGCAGCTTGGAGGAGACAGGGGAATACCTGAATAATGTACTTCCAAGGTTAAAATAAAACAGGGGAATAGGTTGACATAAAAAAATAATAATAAAGAGTCAATTATGACTTTTTTTGTTGTGTTTTATTAAAGCTATCACTTCATTACTATTTTCTAATAATCCAACTCAGCCTCTAAATGAAGTGAGTTTCCTCCTAAGAGATAGAAACCAAGTATTTCCTCAAATTAAACCATACAATGTTTTTTTCACCCTTGTAGTTTTGTTTGACTCAGAGAGGCCACTTTTACAGGATTTCACATGGTAAAACCATCGTCTATTACTTACACGGAAGCTCTGCGTAAAAAGTACTCTCTAGTGAAGTCAGAGTGGTCGTCCAGCCATGCCTCGACCTGGTCCCGCTTCATTCTGTCCTCGAACCTCTTTCGACGCGACTTGGAGCGCGGGCTCCACAGCGGGGAGAAGAACCAGCCCATGCCCCTCATCATCAACGGTTTCGTCTCTTTGTCTTTACTCTCCTCAGCCCTCCCAGCAGCGGCTGCAGCAGCATCAAAGGATGCTCTCGCTGAAGTCGCACCTTCAGGCTCCATGGACTCCAGCACCTCAGATTGCAGGCAGGGCATCCCCTCGCTCAAATAAAGCGAGAAAAGGTCCACTAAACTCAGTTTGAGGTTATCAGAGTCACCTCAGAGAAACACGTGCCATGTGGAGGAGCCCAGACAGACTACTGAGCTGAGCCAGAGAGGAGAGGAGTGCCTCTGCCCGTGGAGTCCGTGGAAAAAGCTCGCCTCAAGGTAATCCCTTGACCTTTATTAAGTCCATTTGGCGCTCCTGGGGAATTCTTTATATGGGACTGATTTAAACGTCGTTATACAATGAATGGACTGGCTCCAAAAGTTGACTCTGCGGCTTCTCGAATGAACTCGTTGTTCTTTTGACTTATTTTTAATGCCTTCACTTAAGTAAACCTAAAGTCCTGCACTTCTGATGAAACACTTTAAGTGAAAGTGCAAAAGTTTTTCATTTGAAAGGAAAAGTTAACGTTTTGCACTCTTTGACTAAGGTTGCCAAACAGACTATTAATCTAGATATGTTTTATAGATGATGTTATAGCAAACTCTACAAGAATCAAAACACTTGCACGTTTTTTTAAACTTTGAAAGATAACTCTCTTTAGTGGCTAAATTTAAACCTGTCAAACTTAAATCTGTAAAAGCTCAAAAGAAGATCTTTGCCCAAAGTCACCATTTAAATTACAAAGATCAGTAAATGCAAAGCAGATTGTTGCAGCTCCACCCAAACAGTGCCACCCCTGACGATGCTAATAGCTAATCACGGTTAGGGAATTTGGTGTGACCACTGGAGCAACCAAATCTGATTTAACTTCCTGGCTCCACCCTTTCCTTTTTGATGTAGCAGTAGTAAACTCCTCACCTGTGGCTTTTAATTTTTCTACGGTAGCCCAACCTGCACAAAAATGCCTTTTTTTGAAAATCTGTTAATCACATGTCTGTAAAAACAGATCAAATGATCAAATTGTTTTTGAAAAATAAGAAGACTTCCCTTAAATACTGTTTCTTTGTGTTATTTATCTATAAAATATGTAATTTGAGTTTACTTAAGTGTGATTGTGTCTAAAAAAAAAAAAGGCCCACAGAGCTCTTTAAATGTACATATGCATATATGGCTTTGCATGGATATGACTTGTATGAAGTGATGAATGATTTAAAGTTCAGTTTTTCATGTTAATTGATCTTTAATGTAAAAACAGGAAATCCCTTTTTCAACATGTGTAAGATTTCAGGAAAAAAAAGATCAGTGTCCATCCTTAACATTTCCTGTTTTGAACCCACTTCTTTGTGTGTTACAGCGCCCTCTGCTGGCGTCCTGTTTCTTCATCATCTGCAGTGGGTGGGTTCGTGGATGACAGCTGTGCTCTGATTGGCTGTTTCAGGAGGAGGCTGCCATGACACAGTGGATGCTGCACAGAATCAGTTCCACAGCATCAGCAGCCAGCGCTCCTACATCCTTTTCGTTCTCCCTCTCTCCTTCTCTCTTTTCTCCTCCTCACCACTACCACCACCACCACCCTCGCTCTCTCTTCTCTTTCTCCCTCCTCCTACTCCTCCTTTCCCCGGTGAAACACAGGGAGGAAAAGCAGCAGCACGAGCAGCAGACGGACTGGTAGGTGTGCTGAGGCCTGTCTCCCTCTTGCAGCACAGGCAAGACATTGCGTTCTCCTCTGATCTCGGTCAAGGACTATCTATTTGAGAAGTGTGCGTGTGTGCGTGATGAGAGCAGGGATCTGGAAAGTAGGCAGCGAGGACTACCACACCTTTGGAGCTCTCATTAGCACCTCGTGATCTACACAGGGTGGATGCTGCAGTGTATATTTATTCCTCCTTTGCATGCTTGCTGAAGGATTTATCTCCTCCTTTTTGATCCTGGAGCTGTCTGTTGATTTCCTGGTATCTGCTTCAGTGTTGACGAGGCCTTGCGTGTCTGCACACGTGTGTTCTTGCTAGTGAGTGTGTTGAATGTCTGACAAAGGTCACATCTTTTTTGACTGCTGAGTGGATGGATTGTCAGCTCGCTTAGTGACAGCCTTCCTCTGTTTTTTTCCTCTAAATTACCTTCATCACCAGCCCTTCCATCCACTCCTCCCTGCCTCACATCCTCTACCTCATCACCTTCCTCTTTGCAGCATTTTTCATCCCCCTCTTCCTTTTGTTTTCTCCTCTCCTTGTACATTCTCATCATCATTTCTTCTTTCCACCTTCCTTCCATCCTTCCGGCTGACTAGTTTTCCCAGGATGCCTTGCACCAGGCCGCTCCGCTAGGCCCGAGCAGCATGGGCGGAGCCTGGGTGGGGAGAGAGAGCACGGATTGGACCCTTCCCCTCAGGACGGGCGCGCTGGCGGGTCACCCTCCCTCGGCTTCAGATGGGCGAGGACGCTGAGAGCCCCAAAATCAACCACACCTTCCTGCGAGACTACGTCACTGAAGGTAGGACAGACAGCATGTCATCCTGGGGTCTGATATCATGCTGCTTTGATTGAATGGAGTCATTTTATCTTCATGGGTGCATTATCCCTCCAGTAATGGATATGAGAATGAACATGAGCATCACTCACTCCGTGGCTTAATGAACTCTCACACAGAGACACTTTATTGTTTAACTCTTATGTGTCAGCTGTCAGTTATATATGGCTTTTTGTTTTATGTAGAAATTAATTGAAAAGAATATGTTGCATTGATCCAGCATGTTTCCTTTCTATGTCCCCTTATTTTTCACCCAAATCAATCATCTGTCCTTCTTTCTTTCCTCTTTCCTTGCTGCTGTTCATGACTATGACTATGACTAGTCTCTAAATTACATTTTCCCCCTTGTTGTCCTCCCAGCTGATGTCATCTCTACAGTGGAATTCAACCAGACGGGGGACCTGCTGGCCACAGGCGATAAAGGCGGCCGGGTGGTCATCTTTCAGCGAGAGAGTGAGGTCAGTGTAATATGTAAAATTACCAATTACTCTTTCTCTTTAAAATGTGTTCTCACTATGATGCACTCGCTCGTACATGTTGATTCTAATCACTGCTGCGTTTCACTCTCTAATCTGAACAGACGAAGACGGATCCAGAAGACTTCGGGGAGGCAGGTGACTCAGGGGAGTATAATGTCTACAGCACGTTCCAGAGCCACGAACCGGACTTTGACTACCTGAAAAGTCTAGAAATCGAAGAAAAGATCAACAAGATACGATGGCTGTCACAGCAGAATGCAGCACACTTCCTCCTCTCCACCAATGGTAAGAAACCAGCCTTACCAAAAGATCTGCAAGATTCATATTCCCTGTTCTGTATGAGGAAAAACGAGTAAATCATGTTCACCACAAATCTGTTTTTGATTGATATCTATTGATGCTGATTTTGATTGAAGTGGCATGGCTAACATTGGTGTGGATTACTTCAGTACAGTGTGCCTCTGATTCCCAGCATTGTGCAGGCCTGGCTGCATCTTCTGTTACCAAGAAGGGATAAAATAACACCCCGTCAGTCATTGGAGTCACTTTTGTGGTTACAGTTAGAGGCAGGCTGATGCACTGTGTAGAAACCACAGAATCTAATCCCTGCTTTAATTTCTCTGTTTTTATGGGCAGAAATTGCTCTTAAATTAGTGAGATAGAGACCATTTTATATTCTGTAGCTCCCCGTACATAACAGTCTTGTGAATGTCAAGTTTTCAATTACATTTAAGACAACTGCTTACCTGAAATTCAGATGATCTTTGGGTTTAGTTTTTCAAGCTGTTATAGTTACTGATGGCGTATGTGAGCAGCTTTTCTAGTACCTAATCAACTTTCAGTTATGTGCAAATCTCTCTGCCTGCCACAGATAAGACCATTAAACTGTGGAAGGTGTGTGAGAGAGACAAGAGGCCAGAGGGGTACAACCTGAAAGATGAGGAGGGACGGCTCAAGGACATCTCTACCATCACCTCTCTGCAGGTGCACGCACAAACATGAAATACTCCCTTCTGTGCATGGTCAAATTCAAGAAAATAAAGTCATCTTTAATTTTCTGTCCCTTCTTACCTATAATGTTTTGTCTGTATCTAAGGTTCCAGTGCTGAAACCCACAGATCTGATGGTAGAGGTTCGACCAAGACGAGTTTTCTCTAATGGACACACCTATCACGTCAACTCCATCTCTGTCAACAGCGATGGGGAGACCTACTTGTCTGCTGATGACCTTCGTGTCAATATGTGGCACCTTGACATCACAGATCGCAGCTTCAGTATCCTTTTGGAATATGCTTTGTTTGTCGTACAAATTTAATTTCAGATCACAGTTTGCTCAGAGGCTATCTGGAAACGGATAATACTGTAGTCTTTCCTGTAAGAAACCATAGTGTTGGATTCCCAGAACAGCTAAGGCTGAAAGCAGAAAGTACAAAATCCTGTTAAGAAAATTTTATCCCGTGTCATCACAAATACTTCTGCAGCAACATTGGAAGTAGGGTTATTTTAATCAATACCTGGTGCAGGAAAAGCAAAGAGCTGAACAAGTGGAATAGACATACACAGAGGAACCCTACGAGTATAGACATATAGAGTAGACATATTTCCTTTAAGTTATTTTTGGGGCTTTTTGCCTTTATTGGACAACTGTGATGAGGCCTGAAGCATCTGTATATAGGACATGCTTAAGCTGCTAGGTCAACCAGTGCCCCAGATAAAAAATACTCCCTAAAGAAGTCAACAAGAGATTCAGGTTTAGGTCACAGATATTTAAAACATGAGGTAATCCTATAGATCATCTAAACCTAAATGGATTGGTTTAAAATTGCTTATAATGTTACAAAACTTAAAACTACATCTATTCTTGCATGTTTGTTTCTTTACGGTGTAACCATTGTGCCATCTATTGCCAGTAATGTGAAAAACAAATTTCTAAAATGAAAACACATAATTCCATGTCCTTAAATACACACAGTCAGAATATATTTTACATCCCAGCTCATCTGAATTTAATCTGGATCTATATTTAATGGAAACATCTCATGGCTGTGTCAGGATATATGTCTTTGTTCAGAGTGCAGTGTACCTCCGGGGTTGTGTGTATTCTGTGCAGGCTGTAGCGTGATAGACAAGATGCATTTGGTGATTTCCCATTCAAATGGAAGCTGACCTAGAAAATCAGAGAGGCATCTATGTAAGACGAGTTTAAATAATTCAGTCAGCAGTACACTTTCTACTGAACCACACAGGACCGCCACGAATAGAACAGAGAGGAGCTGAGTGTGCGGGGCATAATGGGGCTGCATGGAGGAGCAATTTTTGAGGGTTTGGATTATGAAATGAGTTTTGAAGAACACGTTTGTAAAAGAAAAAAAAACAAGACTCATATTCATCCTTCTGTCTGCCTCCTACCAGGAATATGGTGCAGTCTTTGTGGTGTTAAATCCTTAACAGATCTGCTCCTCAGATATCGTGGACATCAAACCAGCCAACATGGAGGATCTGACGGAGGTGATAACAGCAGCAGAGTTTCACCCCCACCACTGTCACTTATTTGTGTACAGCAGCAGCAAGGGCACGCTGCGTCTCTGTGACATGAGAGCATCCGCACTCTGTGACAAACACGCCAAACGTGAGCATGTTGTGGAGATGAGAAACACGTGAAACATTATTTTAGTTTTAAGTTTGATAAATCCATCTTACCTGACTGTCATTTGTCAGTTTTTGAGGAACCCGAGGATCCAGGCAGCCGCTCCTTCTTCTCAGAGATTATATCCTCTGTGTCGGACGTCAAGTTCAGCCATAGCGGACGCTACTTGCTGACCCGAGACTACCTCACCGCCAAGGTGTGGGACTTGCACATGGACAAGGGGCCTGTGGAGACCTACCAGGTAAGAAAGCGCAACTGTTTTCAAAGTCCATTCATTACAGATACCGCTCATCTGATGTGGGGTTGCAGGGGGGTTTGTCATTGAAGGAGACAGGTTGTCAGTCAGTCACAGTTGAATATAACCTAACAAACATGCATTTGAGCTGTGTGGAAAGCTGGAGGACCTAGAAGGATGCTAGGGAGATAAATGTGCCTAAATTTTGACTGTTTTAATGGCCTACAAGGGGGAACTGTCCTGACTGCCAAAAAGACCCTTATTGTAAGAATCCAGCAGAGAGCAAGACACTACTTCTTGATTTATTACCTTGGTAAACCTGGTTTCAGTTTTCATTCAAGTCAGTATAATGTTTTTTTTGGGATTCCAATCCTGTTTATATAAATGAGTGATAAAGAATGGCACACCCTACAGTGTGGTTTCTTGTAAACAGGGCTAAAGACAATGAGAATGGGTATCCATCCCTTCTTTCAAATATGGTCACTTCTGACTCCAAGTAAAAAAAGAACAAAGAACAAAAAAAGGGAAAAGAAGACAACCGAAAACCTGAAAAGCCTTGAACAAGAAGTCCAAAAATATTAAATTGGTGACCTGAAAGTGACTGTCTACTTCTTTGTTACTGTAAATGCTTTAGAAGATTTGAACTATTATTCTGTCATTGAATTAGTCAGTCTTGGAAGCATTAATAGTTTTTCTACATGATACAGCTTTTAGAAAACTATTGCTGACAGTTAGTAAAGCAAATGAAGACAACTTATCATTCAAAGGTCCTGTTTGTCGGACATGCTGTGCGTCTTACGTGATTCACACTGATTTTATCCACTGTACAATGGAAATACAGCAGAAAATAGACAAATGTGGATGTGCACCAGAGTTTAAAGGAATACAGTTTGTTCCAGCTGTAGATTTCTGTAATTCTAATCTGAAGTCGACTGTTTGTGTGATTACCAGGTCCATGAATACCTAAGGAGCAAGCTGTGTTCCCTCTATGAGAACGACTGCATCTTTGACAAGTTTGAGTGTGTTTGGAACAGCTCTGACAGGTAAGCTGCAGAGATAATAAGTAGCAAGGGATTGACAGAGTGCAGTACACTTAAGTGCTTTTAGAAAACAGGGAAAGGGAGTATCCAGGTTTTGTTTGTGCTTACAGTAATTCCCACATTCTCCAGCCGGGCTGTTATCTGACATTTCAATCAATTGCAGAGACAAGCTTCACAGAGATCCAATCAATCTCTGTGTCTCATTTTGCTCCCCTCCTTTCCTCTTCCTCTTGTTTCCCTGAGCTCTGCTGCATCCCATCCAGTCGCCCTTTTCAGTTCGACAGCTCATTATGTCCTGCTCTCCTCTCTTTAGCGTGATCATGACAGGAGCCTACAATAGCTTCTTCCGGATGTTCGACAGAGAGACGGGCCGAGGCGTCACACTGGAGGCTTGGCGAGAAAGCAGCAAGCCCCGGGCAGTGCTGCGGACCCGACGTGTGTACACCGGTGGTAAGCGGCGTCGTGGAGATGTGGGTGTGGATAGCCTGGACTTCACCAAGAAGATCCTACACATGGCTTGGCACCCAGCTGAGAATATCATCGCCATAGCAGCCACTAACAACCTGTACATCTTTCAGGACCGCGTCAACCCTGAGGGGCAGGGACAGTGACGGAAAAGAGAATGTGGACAGTTCAGTTCAGAGACAGCAACCCAAATACTTTTGGATGTTCTAGGGATGGCGTGGGGATTGGACAGCCATTGCAACATGTTTTTGTTGATATTAGATTGGATCAATGAAAAAAAACACACACGAATGTTAACTTTTCTGATCCCCAAGGATGGTGTTACATAAGTTTCGTTCATCTCTGTGGTGAACTGACCTCTCCAGCACCTAGCAGGACATTTTTTCTTCCCACTTCTCCCACTTTTTGAAGATGTTTGTGTCACCGCCCCGCTGCAGGGGCAGTGAGAAGAGGTGCAGGGACACCTCTCTGTCTGCTATGAATCAGTGCTAATGACCACACAATGTTGCACTCCTCCTCACTGATCCGGCACCTTTTGACACAACATGGAGTGTTGGGTAGCAAAAGAGAAAGTCCTTGACATGACTGAATGGCATGTTTCTTTTGACTTTGCCGAACAGTTCATCTAAATCCAAGCATTTTTTCACGATTGTGGAACATTAGGAGTGATGTTATGGTACAGCTTTTCACAACAACATCCTCAACCATTGTTTTTTTCCATCTTTTCAGCTGCACACAGCATCTGATCCTCTCTTTTAGAGCAGTGCTCTTGGAGATTGCACGCATAAATGACCCCTGACCTTTGCCCCTTTTCACTTTGCAATAACAGCACTAAGAAAACACAGTGCAGCAATTTCCCTGCTTTGAAACATTAGCCCTTCTTCTACGACAGGTATACATACACTCTTTTTACTGCTAGCTGTAAATATTACGTGTTCTTTTTTATTGAGGCACTGATTCCCAGAGAGCTGAGGAGGGAAAGATGGATTTCAAGCTGGTACACTGCGAGCAAACACAGGATCTCTTATTAAAAATACTGTTAAATTCACACTAGTCTCAACACACATTTGTCAGTGGGTTTATTTCCTTTAGCAGTGAATACATAGGTACTTCTTGCTGTGGGAGGGGAGGAGTGAGTTGTGCACTAACTAATTTGTACTGACCTCTTGTATATGTAATTGGATTTTGATCATTTGTAAAAACTATTTTTTTCTCCAAAGTCTGCAAACGTCATGTTGACCTCTTTGAGAATATGTCCAAATTAAGCAAATCTAATATAGACAAATCAAATTTGTAAGTTTTACGCTTATTCAAAATGAGCAGTGATCATTTTACAATGACACAAAGCACATTCTATGAGAAGCTACAATCAGGAAAAGGTGAAATTGAAGCACATTGTTGATAACTGAGGCCCCTACATGTTTTGATGACTAAGATTATGTCCAGTGTGTTTGAAAGTCAAAGGTTATCATCAGTGCAATAGCTCATTATGTACATTGCTGAAAAGTCTTTAACATAAAACACTAATGCCATATGACTTTACTATATCACAAGTTTTACGTGTCATTATGCCGTATACCTCACAGCGCCACATGCTACTCTGGGGTGTGACTGAAAGCTAAGATTGTACAGCAGTGAGGTGAAGTCTTTGTTGGACTACATTTTGTGACCTGGTCAAGATTTGATTGTTTACAGTGAAGTGCTTTGTTTTTAAGTGACCTTTGCCCTGATGGCATTATTCATGTGGGTTTTGGATGTGTAGTTGAACAGGTGGAGTACTTAAATACATGAAAAAGAGGTTGAAATGATCATTTTTAGCAAAATCTGCCTCAGAAGATTAACTGTTTGAACCCAAAAGTCCAAGTAAAGAGGGAAATCGTCCATTCGTACTGTTTGCCCCCCTTTCTGCTCTATCTTCACTTTCACCTCTTTTGTTTTTAAAATTCCCTCACTGATTTTTCTGTTGCTGTGGTTCCTCTTATTGTATCAGCTGCTGTGTTTTGGTTTTCAGTGTCTAGTGTTGCTGTTTAACGCAGACAGAATCTTGCACTGATTGGTTTAATAAAGTGTTCAAACCAGCAAAATTCACAAAACCTTTCAAAAATTGGTCTAGTTGTAAAAGCCCACATAAAATCTCGTAATATTTTCTGGTCTGAGTCCTCTGAACAGTACGCTGTAGTTTAACACAGGTCAGCTGTGATCGCATCATAACCACTATCACATACAAGCAGTGAGAGGAGTTGTGTTCAGGAGCACAGCAGCAGCAGCATGTCGCCATTACTCAAAGCTACTAGCGCCTATATATATCATACTTTAAAAAAGACAAATCTAACAATACAAAAAACATAACTATAATGAGGTGAATGAAAGGAATGTGCATTAATAAAATTATGTGAAATCCGTCAAAAAGTGTGTTGAATCTGTGTGTATTTGAATCCATTTGGAGACAAAAATAAATAAAAACAAGTCATTTTATAAGACAAGAGCTTTAATAGTCATTGATCACTTGCATACACTCCATTTATTAATACAGAAGGACTTTACATTCATAGTACACAGGCTCAACATGAACAAACATTAAGAGGTAAGTGTACATTAGCATTATAAAATTCCTTCTTTTCGGCTCTTAATGTGCTTTAAGTAGTATTGCACTAATTACCAAATCAGTATTTTGGTATGAGTTGCTTTATGTTGCTGTCCCTTTAAAAACAGCCAAACTGTCAGATTTTGTAAGGCTACTGGAGTGAGCAACAAATTGAACCTATTTATCTAATTAAGAAGATAAAGAAACCAAGAGATGTTTCTTAAACAAAAAAGTAAATAAGTTACAATCTGTGACATATATATTTTTTCAAAGTAAACATAAAATGATCGCTAAATGGGACAATAAACACCCCAAAATAGTATTACTTCCAACTTTTTCAATTTTACAGTTAAAATATACTCTGTAAAAAAAAAAACTTGCTGCATCTTTATTTTATTTATGCATACACTTATTTCTGGAGAACTTAAAATGTAGTGTTTGTAATCATGTTTTAGAGTCACATTTGAAAAAGAATGACAAGCCTTAAACAAGCTTCAACCTTCGGTCTTAAAACATAAGGCAATGCAGAGGAGTTAAATCTGCATTTTGTAGAGTGTCCTCTCAAGACTGGCTCAGAAGTACCAGAACCACATACACACTAAGCCAAAAAAGCCATTTTCACAGCACAAATAAACATGCTTACAGCCTGGTACAAAAAAAATGTCTCCTATCTGAATGGCTGACTTCTCTAATGCAACAGTTTAGAGGATATTGAGATGATTGGTTTCTCCAATCAGAAGCACAGCTCAGCTCAGGTGGGTGCCCTATAGCTGTAGGTGGGGAGGTTCAAAGCCCACCCCATTTCCAATATGGCCGCTGTTCACAATTTGCTTCAAAACTCTGTTTTAGAAACAGACAGATGACATCACAGAGACTATGTCAATTTATTATAAAGTCCATGGCTTTGACTTGATTCAGTGTATTTATGAAAACATTGATAACACAATGGCCATAAACAGTCGGCAAATTCAAGCCACAAAACATCATCGTACAACAGGTGGAGTCTGCAGCAGTTACACGAAGGACGTATCACTGATACAGTTTGGACGGACCAACGCTGTTTGCTGCTTGAATGACAAGTGTGTTGTTTTAAGGCACATTGTATTGAAAAATATCAAAAGACTGAAAATTCTGACAACCTTACCTCATTAAAAAAAGAAGTAATGTGCACACACACACACACACACACACACACACATAGGCACAACACATGTAGATCAAGCTCAAGTCATTCTGATGATATAAATTATGTTTAACAAAATTAAAGTATCTGTTGGCATCCATTATTTAGCATTATGGCTCTGATGCAAATAGAGAAGTTCGGGCTTTTGTAGTGAACTATTTTTAAAAAGTACCTGGTGTTGTGACAAAGTCAATGTTGCTCACTGACCTTAATGAACTACTTTATAGGTACATGAGCTGAAGTAGTAAAAAAAAAAGGACAATGTTAATGCATGCACTAACAAGTTTCATGTTAGATCAAAATGTAAACAATGCAGTCATGTAAATACTAATTACAAATTCTGATCACCAGAATTGCAAAAGACCCTTCAGAAGACATTTCAATGAGTCATTGTGACTGTCATTCTTCTCAGGTTGAGATTTTTGCTGACAGGAAAGGGGAAAAGAAAAAGTCAAAGGCAAACTTCAGGGCTTTCATTGTGGTGCGTCTCCAGTCTCTCTCAATCTTCACCTGCCTGCCTCCAGTCAGCACTGAAGGATCACAGTCCAGGCAGTGGATAGCCTTCAGCTCAAAGGCTGGAGCTCTGGCTCCCAGTCGGCCCTCCAGCTTAGTGCTGAACTCCACCATGTTACCAGGACTTAGGTTTAGGAGAACTTGTCTGAACTCGTGGCTGGCCATCAGGAGTATATCTCTGGCTGGGTCGTCCAGGCCTCCTTCTCGGATCATTCCTACTGTCACCTCAAAGCGATGGCTGTCAAAGCGCTTTATGTGGCAAGCGTGTTTTGCCAGGGCCTTGAGCTGGCACAGCTCCTCTTCTTCTTGCATTCGAAGCAGTAAGGGCAGTGAAACCGTAGCTGAGGCAGAACTGGAAGCCAAGTTGGCAGCAGTCATGTTTGCCACTGTAGCATTTTTTGGCTCACATTTTGGATACTTCTCTCCATACAGGCAGCGCAGCCAGTCTCCCATGAACACTGGCAGCATGTTGATGACAGACTGTGCTCCATTCTCTGTCTCAGCCACACGGACATGCCTGAATCGACCAGTCCAAGTGACTCTGTGTCCTTGCAAGTGGCTACAGAAGAGCTGTGTCTGAGCCACACCTTTATTTTCCCAGGCAGGGGGCCCACATGCCTGGCTGTACTGACCCCAGGTGAGCGTGGAATTGTACACCTTCTGCCCCTCGGCATGGTACACATAGATTGCAAAGAACAGGATCACCATGGAGATACAGAGTAGGATGAGTTTCACAGGGCCACGGTGAGTCAGTGAGCGGAAGACATCCAGAATGGACATGCTGAAACGTGTCCACAGTCTCAGGGTGACAGGGATTGCACAAATCACCAGGGTGACAATCATTTTTGTGAGCTCCAGCTCGAGGAACCACTTAAAAATCTGGATGAAGAGCATGGCTGCAAGGCCAAACGCCAGAACAGGCAAGGCAAATAGAAAGAGGAAGTAGGCAACACAGGTGCGGATGAGACCCACAGCAGAGGAATTCTGGAGGAGCACCACCGAGAACTCACACCACATGAAGCACACAAGGTAGGGGACGAGGAAGCAGTAAGTCCCCCTGAAGCCACGCATCCTGGCCATGCTGGGAGGAAAAAAAGAGATGGAAAGGAAAGAAAAAAATCTTAGTAAATCATACAGAAAGCAGGTAAAAAGAATTTTTCAAATGAAATTCTAAATGTGATGGTTAAATTTTGATAAGCACTTAAAAATGCTATGAGGAGGATCTGTTTTGATTGCACTACCTCGCCCTCTTCTGGCCCGGGGTCTCCACACACTGTTGTAAATTACTTTTAGTGAGGCGTGTGTTTGTTTTAGAATTAAATGGAGATCTGATCCACAAAAATTTTCTTTGTTCGAGACAACTTTTTGCTGGATACAACGTGTCGAGATCAGGGACTTAACAGAACAGTCACATAGCACTACGGTTTGAAACATGACATCAAGCAAACGTAGCAGCCAGCTATATGTTAGCCCGGTTCTCCGTCATATCTGTAGGCTAACGTGACAACAAGTAAACACTTTCAGTTTGTATGTAGTTAAGTAGCCATTTATATTTAACTCAGCTAACGGCCTGGTGCTCTAAGACATGTCTAATATGTAGCGTTAGTAAATTCTAGTTAGCTATGTCATGCCAGTCATCTACCAAGCAGAGGTTGGTAGGCTAATTAGCTTTTAGCTCGGGCTGTATTCAGGAACTCCCGCTTAGCTTTCTTCAGTCCTTTTTCTGTCTGACAGTTAGGCTTCTGTGTCCATCATCACTACAAAATTGGTCATAGAAATCATTTTTAGCGAGAAAAACACAGATCTCTGTGTTTTATATCTTCTCACTACTAAACTTCATCAGCTGGCGTGGTGTTGTCATAGAGACCTAGATGTGCCGTAAATCCTTTAAGAATAGTTGGACCAAGGCATCTTTTCTACGAGCAGATTATTGTTGATAAAACAAAAACAACATGGGTTTAAAACAGTGTCATTTCAACAGATACTTGAATTCTGAGTAACAGTCCCTTAAAACATTAACTCACCTGAAGAACAAGTAGAACAGGTAGACATACAGTAGGCAAGGCAGACTAAGCTTCAGTACTACAGACTCCCCCAGTGGCAGTGTGGCGAAGGTATGACCCAGGAGGCGAAGCATTGTCCTGTCCTCTGGCAGGAACTGAGTCAGACAACAAAATGACGAAGCCACCTGGATTAAAAAGACGTACAATCATTGATGTATTATTAATTTAAAAATAGAATTATTTATGAACACGACACGATGAGTTCTGTTCAACCTGACCTCTATGACCATCGCTTTGCGTGCATAAGTGGCAGCAGTGGGACTGAGGCTATGGTAGCTGACAGCAGTGAAGAAGATGGCCACAGTGGACAGCTCAGAACAGGGGATCCAGCCCTTGTCCGCCACAGGGAAGGAGAAAATGATGAAGAAAACAGAGAGAATGAAATAAAGGTACGGCTCAAGGTTATTCCAACCAAAGTTGGTCTCTGCCTGCTCCACATCCAGGCCAGGTTCGAAACGTGTCAGCAGAGATGTCAGAGCACTGAAGTTCTCCCAAGTCTGCAAAATTAAGAAGGAAACATAAATACTTCTTGAAGTTAAACAGACTGGTTTAAAATCCTCCAAAGATTTTTAGATTCTGACTCAAGGTGACGACACTCACTTTGCTGCTCTGGAAAACCCTCAGCGTGCAGATGATCATGGAAATAAAAGAAAGATAGAAAACAAGCAAAGGGATGACAAAAGCGAACAGATCCACTGTCAGATTGCTGATGATGAAGAAGAAGATGAGCGCATTGACGTGCTGCGTAGGGATGGCGGTACTCAGCCACTGGACGCCAGCTCGGGATCCCCAGTCCACCATGTGCTCTTTCATCTCAACAATAGCATGCAGAGGGTACTGCAGCATCTGAAGGGGAAAGAGCAAGAGAGTTAAAGGAAAACCCAAATTCATAACAGAAAGAAATGATCTCTTTATGAGGTACCATCAGGCGGGATTTCATGTCCATGGCTGTTTTCATGGCCTCATTCTGATCAGAGCGTAACATCATCCCACTACGGCCAAAACTCCAAGAACTCCTGTGGGCCTTCTTGCATCCTGATGGGACCAGCTCAGCTTTCTGCTTTAAAGCACAGTCTCATGAACAAATTTGACTGAACTGGTCAAATTACAAATAATATATATACAAACAGTGCACTTGTGTTTACAGATAATTATTTCAGTGGATGTGTCTTCTACCTGGTCAGTTTTGTCCTGAGGTGGCGGGATTTCAGTTTTGGTCATAACCTGACTGCCAGTAGGGGCTACAGAGGGGACGATACCTTGTGCATACTGTTTAGTCATCTCAACAAAGTCATCCAGGTCGACCAGCTGTGAAGCTGTACAGAGAGTAAGCAGAAAGAGAGATGATTCATTTTATTCTTTATTTTATCTTTTTCCTTCTCCCCATCTCTCTGTGTGGACACTCACACTCATTGCTGACCAGGCTCTCCAGTACTTTCTGTGTCTGGCCTGAAGTTGGGGCAGGAATCCTGCTTGCAGTACCACCTAATGGTGAGATGTGATTACAACAACAGGGAGTTACAAACACTGTCTTGGAGGCCTCTGCATGTAATGTGATATGCCTCACTGTGACAGCTGCAAATACTGAAATCGCAAAGGGAAAAATATGATAATAAGCCAACAAATAACAAAATGCTGCAGGTTTCTGGACAGTCTGTCCTAAACCCAGGAGAATTGCAGTCACCACTCTTGAAGTATTTAATAAGTGGTGTTGTGTTTGCATCCTACCTTGCACTGCATTGACCTGGCTGACATTTTCCAGCATCTCAGCCACGGCCACTTTCTTCTTTCTCTCTGGATTGAGTTTCCAGTACATCATCATGGCTGCTTTACGCACCGCCAGCTCAAACTTACTCTCTGTTGCCAACTTACGAACATCAGCCTCATTCTCTGGAGTGATTCCTTGTAGAAGATGACAGGCACAAATAAGTGAATGAACTACAAACACACATGAATCAGCTGAGAGAGATGTACACACACCTTTCCTCTGGATCCAGCACCGTTGCAGTGCTCTTGCTGCACCTTTCCTCCCCTGCTTAGCTGCTTGAATCAGCCAATAAACAGCCAGCTGATTATTTTGCTCTTTGTCCTTCTCTTCTGCAAGAAGCAAGTAGTGCTGACCCAGCTGAAACACAGAAGAGAGGTAGAGGAGAAGACATCAATTAAGGTTGTGTAGCCTTGAGGAAATGCTTTTTCAAGTTTGACAAAGGGGTTTCAAGGAATTCTACATCACAGAAAGGTTGAGTGGTATTTTTATAGTGGTGCTAACTGAATTAAGAATCAAACCTCAACTGCAACATTCACTTTGGATGCAGTTTTCCTTTTTTAAGACCAGAAATGTACCTTCATATTACAACGTATTAATCATGGCACTGAAATTAAACATGTTCTGCATTAGGTGTAAATTTACATTATCCATAAAGTACACAAAAACAGTATATCTAGTATATATCTAGTAAATCTCACAAAACTACATTTGGGCTTTGCATAGGCCACTTGTATGAAGCTAAGGCTCTGTAGATTTTGCAGAAACTCAAGAACTCTTACAGCTGACATCTTTAAATGAGTGTGTTATCATGATGTGAAAATGTGCTTCATGAACATGGAGAGGTAAAAAAAACATTGGGGGAAACAAGGCAAACCAAATAATGAAATGGTGCAGAAAGGCAGAAATTGGTGCATAAAATAGTTGTAGAATGTAGGATAAGAAATATTTGGGGCTAAAAAAACCTGTTTGTAGATCAAGCTAGTCATTGTGGAAAAAGATAATGATAAATACATGATCCTTATTCTGAGTTTCTGATGATTAATCAGCATGTTACACTGCAGGAAACTGAAGTTTGACACCACAGAAAGAGTGATTTTTCCCATAAACCTCTAAAAGACATTGTTAACAGATAGAGCATTCAGAGACTAATAATAAATATGTCAGTAGGAGCCTGTAGCCCTCGTCAGCCCTTTTTACAAAATCTAATTTGGCCTCCAAAAGTTTTTACATCCCTGGTTTAGACATTTCTGAAAGCCCCTGTTTGATAAGGACTGTTTTCTTGGTAGAAATCTTTAACCAAAGTGTTTTGACAGTGAATTTTATAAAGCCCATGGAAAACACGTGGATTAAGTCTCAATAAATTTTCCCATTTGCCATCTGGCTAATTAACCACCAGCAGGGACTCCTGTGGAATATCAAATAACGGCTTTCTAATCTTAACTGTAATCCCATAACTTCCCTGTAGTTAAAACCAAATGTGTCTATTTTTAAGGAGATGGGATGTGTTTTCACTTGACGTGACTCAGTTTTTATGTATTCTGTACCATGTCTCTATTTGAAATAATAAGAATTAGATATAAAGCTGCTTTCCTGTCATGTTTTCCATCAATAAAATGGTTTCAGGTATTAGAACATCTCAATTCCAGCAATGAAAAACAATTAAATAACATCTGAACAGAAACTCTTAACATGTATACATGATCTTAAAAAACCTCTATTTTGGATATATGAGACGTCTAACGTTCTGCTACATGTATTCCCCCTCATGGCTTCACATGTGGAATACATGACATACAGCAGAGGAGTGTTTAAGACATGTAACCATCCACTGAGGAATTTACCCTTTTGGATATGGAGTGTCTTAACCTCAAAGTCTGGGCTCATCTTTCACCCCTACCCCCCTTTTCTTCTGCCGGAGCCTCTTTTCATGTTCACATGGACCGATACAGAAATAAAGATTGAAGTGAAAAATGGACATTTAGAAACTGCACATGCTCCTTGCAGTGCTGCAATGAAGTCTGCATAATGACTTGTGTGTGATACAATATTTTCTTGGTGTATCATATTGAAAGTCTTGGATCACTTTTCAAGTGACCAAAAATAGAAGCATGCTCATAACCAGACTGAGTCAACCAGCAGCACTGAAAACAATGCCAAGAGCCGGTCTGTGAGCATGTGCTTTTATACTCACACGCGTCTGAGCCTTGGCATCGCCGGCTATGGCCTTCTCTTCCATCTGCTCCACAGACAACTCTTCCTCAGGTTCATCATCTGGGTACAAGAGAATATACAGAAGACACTTTGGAGTCCACATACCCATCTCAAGTGATCAAAAACTACTCTCTGTATCCATGGATGAAATGTTTACCAAAGCCTTGCTATGTCACTTGCGCAGTAATACAACTGTTTTTCAGACACACTGAGTACACAGCCAGGGGTGAACAAATCCCGACTGACATCTATCTCGTAACATGAGAGTAGCAAAGAGTCATAGGTGGAGTAGTTGTGAGAGTGTGTGCGTTTCAAACATGTCTGTGCATCTGTCTGTCTATGTAGATATCCTGTGACAAGTCCACAGAGCTCCATCAACACTGTGCCCACCGCCCAGGTACCATATCAAATCATTAATGGGTCAGCTACACAAAGTGTTACCGTCCCCAAGTGTCCTTCAATCAAAAATGTTCAGCTTCTTCTCTAGTTTCCTGTTCCAGGGATCAAATAAAATCTTCCCTTGCGTGGTAATTTTTTTGTTTCACTTCCTGTGGATTTAAAATTAAACAAGAGAGACTCCACAGTAGAACAGTAAATATTTGCATCAGTTTTTTAAGATAATTGTAGAATATAAAGAAATAGCTCACGGGTAAATATGCCAAATTGCTAAAAAGATTGTCATTGCTCTAAATATCACAAGCTAAAACGATTCCAAGCAGGTAAAATGTTCCCTATCTTTGTTAAGCATGATAGCATGACAACATTTGCATTTGGCAGAAAGTAAAGCTAAAACTTATTGTTTCTTGCCAAGAACTTTATTTTGTAGAATAGATGGAGGGGAGCCAAAAAAAATCAAAGTCTCCCAATTCACCATCAGAGGCTAGCTGTAAATCAATTCCAAATGCTGAACTTTACATCACAAAGTAACACATTTACAACTTTTTTGATGGTTGTAGCTTATTTAACTACTGATAATATTCCAGGTAGTTTTTGTTTCCATCAAACATTTTCAACTTGCTAGTCTTAAAGTTTAGGCATTTAAGAGTCTTGCTTCTTTGATTGACAGCTAAATGCCACCATCTGTCTCTTGAGCAATAATTCAACTAACTGGAGTCACTGAACTTGATCTCTTTGGTGCATATCTTCTTTTCCAAATATAGTGTGTTCTAGTTTCAGAAACAGGAGGGTATAAACAAACTTAAGGATTTCTTTGAGTGTCACACAAAGCAGCAGCTGCAAACAAGGCTACTTAGCTTACTTCCTATATTAGATAATACTATCGAAAAAATATCTAACTGAATGGTCATACAAAAGTCCCCCTAAACTTTTGACCTCTTCTTTTGTAAGGGACATGTGTGCAAAAAATGCCTTGTTATGCTTTTCCCTAAAAGAACAGGGAAGGCAACCTGTCAGCGTGGCCAGAAAACTGGGAAGGAATCACCAGGAGAGCATAAATGTTAAATTTTCAGGTATATCCAGCCGTTAACAAAACCTTATTTTGACAAATTGGAGCCCATCATCTCTCAAGCTTACAGTGCTATCCCTCAAGCCTTGCTGTTAGCATGGCTAAAAGGGTTCACATGGTATAAGTTACACACATGGGAGATGTGAAGGGTAGTCGCCATGTGCATGATGACAACTCTCAGTGTGTGTTAGTGTAATGTGTGGTCTGTTCCACAGAGAGGAGTCTGCTTCCTGCAGCCTATGAACAATGCATGTTTTAATTCCTGGCTGAAAACAAAAGTATGCTTACCCTCCTCTTCATCATTGGCCTCCTCCTCAGCTTTCCTAAGTCTCTCCTGGATTATCACCCGCTTTGCCACTGAAGCAAAAGTGCGTTTCATCTGGGCTGGAGAAGAAGAGGAGGGATCTGTTGTGTTGGCTGTACCAGCCGGTGAAGAAGATGCAGATATAAGCTTAGAAAAGGATGAAACTTTGGGGATTTGAGGGGAGCCAACTGGTGGTGTTTTGCTCGTCACAGAGTTGGCAGATTTTGTGGAGACAGTTTTAGAAGGAGGTTTTGAAGTCACAGCAGGAGGTGAAGGCTTTGATGACTCTAAAGACGAAGACTCTGTTGGTTTAGAGTTTGCATGAGGGGATTGCTGAGAGGGCAAAGATAATTTTCTTGGTTTTGTGGTTGTTTCTGTTGAGGTTGAAGATTTTTTAGAGGGAGAGGGGCCAGTTGGGAGCTTATTGGAGGTCTGGGATGGAGGAGTCTGTTTGGGGGAGGAGGGAGAGGGCCCATCAGGGATAGGGCATGACCCCTGGCTGTTGACAGCAGTTGGTGTTGAGGAATCTGTCTCCATATTACCTGTAAAGAAAAAGACAAAAATTCCTAGAAGCAAGTCACCAGTAAAGACAGAGAGCTGGACTCTGAACTATCAGTTGGAGAAACCTGCTATTTACATGAAAAATAGGCCACCTTGCTTTGAGCTGAGAAACATAAATTGGCATAAAAAAGCAGTGAGTATTAACAAAGCTAAGAATGTCATGAAAGAACTATGTCTGTCTGACTTAAAACGTCATCAGATTAAACAAGATGCTTTCCCAAACTTCTGCTTTATCACAGTGTATTGCATATTAAAAATACATTCAACTCATGTTACAACACAAACATAGTATAAAATTTGCCCAACATTTTCCAAGGTAAAGAAAAAATCATACTTAAAAAAAAAGGTGGAATAAGTTTTCTCAGCTCCAGAAATGTTTATATAGAAATTAACTGACACAAAATTTACAGGAGAAAGAGGTCGACTTATTTTTTTTTACCACCTGATATTTAAAAGTTTAAAGGAACAGTTTTGGTGATTTCAGTAGTTACTCTATTGAACTAAGGTGTCTAATAAGTCTGTTTCCTTCATAGGGGAATAGTCAACATAAATGTTTTCTTCATGTCACGTCAAGTTGCATTCCACTCTGATAGTAAACAAACAAGTTTCACTTACTTTTTTGCACACAAAAATAATCCCTTTGGAACCAAAAACACAACTCTCCTCCTGGGTTGAAAGAGTTTAGCCTGTAAATTAGTCCATGCTGTTCTCCACGCACCCTTTACAGCCCCTACGAAACCAGAGACACAAACTGACTGTGGTCTAACTCTCAAGTGTCTTGTCTGGCAGGAACAACACCACAATATTACGCCCTGCGCGCTGGAAATAGACACGCCTCTGATAGGCTGACATAAATGGCAATCAAACGGAGGACTCATCTGATTGGTTAGCAGCGTAGTTTATGCTTTGTTAACCTGTGTGGGGTGGGGGTACGTATTGTGCAGAAACAGAGTTTCTTTTTGGGTGGGATTTCTGAATATTTCTTTTAATCTGTTTTAAATGTAAAAATCCGTAATCTAGTTTGAATTTTAAAACGAAAATAAGAATTGTTAAAGATACAGGCAGTGTCTGGTAAGGTCTCCTGTGCAGTTATTTTAATCAAACGGTCTAAGCAGATTATGGGGCACCAGTGTGGGCCTTCCCTTAATCGAGCCTGTCTGTGTCCCTTATGGCAGAAACAGTAAAAACACAACAATTTAATAACCAATAATATATATATATATTACTATATTTTTTAATGTATGAATTTACGTCTATATGTTGGTTACAGAGAAACTGAAACACATCCTGCATTATTTCATGACTCCTCAAGAGACTACTTACTGTGCTTTTTCTAAGCACAAGACTCATAATATGCTTTCTAATAATCATACCATGATCTTATTGGGTTGTTGATACGTACTACTTAACTTTTATACTCTCAAAATTCTCTATTCATAAGAAATCAGCCTGCAGTGTTCAGTCCCTCTTGTCTAAATGGGGCCTGTGGTGCTTTGTGTCATAACTGGTGCATTGTTCCTGAGGGAGCTGTCCACCTGCGCTGGTGCTGAAAAGACAGCTCCAAGTATTGCTCCTTCTTTACTCCCCTCTCTTTCTCTCTCCTTTCGACCTTTATCATTGTACCCATGAGGAATTACAGTCTGACTTCTGCTCCCCACTTACGGTACACTTCAGCAAACTTCCCCTGAGCCCACAGGTCACTGACTTAAACACAGTTCGGATGAAAGCACCTTGCAGGCTACACTTACTCTGCTGCTTTGCAGGGGATCTGCATCCATGTATGACTAACACATGAAGGCACATAGCATGTAGCAGTCTGTCTAGCCCTCCAGATGTGGGTTAAAAGATGGGACATGTCGGTTTAATCCTCTGATGGTGTGACCGGATCATGCACAGCCCCCTGCCCCCCACATTGTGGAGACACGCTCCCCTTTTGTGCGTATGTTTGGTTTCAAACCAGGCTTTTCAACTTTAAACTAGTTCACACCAGCATATTACCTATGATAACTAGAGCACTGCATTATTTCATCAGTGTGTGTGCGTGTGAGTGTGTGCATGTGGAGGCAACATTCTTGGGTATCCAGGAGAGAGCTGCGTTTCACAGTTCACAGCATCAGAGCGCGCTCGAGAGGCGGAGCCGTCAAGTGACCCGGTTAGACGTAGAACAAGCAGACTCCTGTTCCATCCTTTCAGATTTGGGGGAGTCTCTGTCTGAGAGAAAGGCACAATGTCTGACTGCAGAAGACAGTGGAACCGGGAGGATGAGCTGCCGGTCTACCTGGCGGGGCCGATCACCACCGGGCCGAACCAGAGAAAGAGCTTCGGCATGTTCAGCTCTGTGGAGGGAGCGTTTGATAGCAAGACTATAGACTTCGATAACTACGCGGTGGGGAGGAAAGGGAGCCGCACCCCGAGGAGTGGGAGCCGGGAGAGGCTCTTGGATACCGGTGACCCGATCGGGAAGACTCCTGGCGAGACCCGGGAGGGGTCACAGAGCAATTCACCAGGGGAGAAAGACGAGGGACGCCCTGGTGTGGGAGTCAGATTTTCATCAGAGAGTGAAAGCCAAAATGGAGAGGTAGGGTTAAAGACTTCCCCTGGGCATTTTTTTTCTTTCTGTCTGCTCTTTGGTTGACATCTTGATGACTGCCAGACTCCCAGATAGGCATTACCATGTAACTACAGTAGGCAAATACAAAAGACAAGACAACAAACAAAACCACAAACAACAATTCATGCTAATGAGAGCCCCTTTATTTATTGGGGAGTAGTGTGGTTGTCCTCACTTTATTTTCTATCTGTCAAAGAGTTTTTAATTCTGAGAAAATACCTTGGTCTGCATTAATAATTAATTTTGTGGTGCATTGCAGAGTGGCTATTTCACTTAAAATCTGTGCCACTCAAATAAAAACATATGAAATGATGTTAGATACATTTTCTCGTCGCTACGTGATTTTAGGGGTCTGTGGAGCAGTGACAGCATCCATGGCCGTATTGTTTGTTGTTTATGTGCGCGCGTGCTGGGGGTGTGTGAGCTGCATCAGTTTTAACTGTGACGAGAACGCTTTCTTTCTGCACGCGCGCACGCACAAGACCGTCACCTGTCACTTGGAGAGCGCGCTCTACGTATACCGACGTAGCCGCACGGCGGCTGATTGATTGCTTTCCCCTTTCCACACGCGGAAACGGTAACAAATAAGAAACAGGGGACAAAGGGGCGCGGAGCAGGGCGCCAGAGTTGTTGGAGGCTGCTTCCGAGTCGACAGCCCGGGGACAGAGAGGGGAGAGCATGTCTGGGAGCGAATATCAGGGGAGGAATAGTATCCCCCACTTATCGGTAAGACACCTGGCCTGCTCAGCATGGGATTGGCCGGAGGAGCTCTCCGGTGGTATGCAAATCCCTGTTCTCGATGCAGGCGGATAGGGGATTAAACTCGCTGTGAGGTGGCAAAGTGCAGAGGGTCGAGCGACAGTTTCTCGTTGTGAAACAAAGGAAATGAAAAGGTGACAGTTCTGAATGTCTGTGTGTCAAATTAAGCGCGTGTTCTGGGTGAGGGTTGCACTTTGTTGTGTAATCTCGCTGCCTGTCAGAGGGATTAACTCGGTTGACTTGACGGTCGAACCAGGAGTCGTTTAGGACACAAAGGCTGGCATGAAACAACACATGGGTTGGAGGCTGGTTCTGTGCAAAGCTGAATCCTGGAATAATGCATGAATTACACTGAACAATTATATCACAGATTGATCTAAAAGCCTTCACTTAACTTTCATGTTAACAGACAACCAACACCACATCGTGTTGAGACATATTTCTCCACTGAAATTCATCAGAGCTGTCAGCTGTTTCTGTCTCAACCATGGATGATCTTTGGTTACCATGGAGACGCAACATCTTTTTCATGCTGTTGCCAAGCACCCCCTGTAGTGGTAGAGGGTGGGGATGCATGGCAGCCTCAGAAAATCATGGTTGTCTAACGCTGAGCCTCAGAATAGCCTCTTTCTGATTATACTACTAAGAAAAAGTGTTTCTAATGTCAAATAAATTTTCAAGTACAGTTTCAGTGACCAAGGGAGACATAGAAAACACTCATTTTAGCTTTTCTGAACCCTCACATGTGCAGCACTGCTTCGGCTTTGCACTTCTCTCAAGCCTCGTCCTCAGCACTGTGGCCTAATATTGCTGTAACGTTATGGATTGCATAACTGATTGCGCAATATATCCAAATGTCAGGATTGACTTAACCCCTCCTGCCTCTCACTCCTCTCACTCCTCTCACTCCTCTCTCCTGCAGAGTGACAGACTGCTGATCAAAGGAGGCCGCGTGGTAAACGATGACCAGTCTGTCTATGCAGATGTCTACATCGAGGATGGGCTCATCAAGTGTGTAAACAATCAAATATTGTCAAATAACCGCAGAGGCATTACAAATATTTGAGTTCTGTGACTACTTTGTGATTATTTGACTTCCTCTTTACATTTTACACTCTGCCTTCCTGTCCCCCACCCTGTCTTCTCTACAAAATCTTTACCCTTGGCAGGCAGGTGGGAGAGAATCTGGTTGTACCAGGTGGAGTCAAGGTGATCGAGGCTAATGGCCTAATGGTGATACCAGGGGGGATTGATGTCAACACCTGTCTGATGAAGTCTTACCTGGGCACACAGCCAGTAGATGATTTCTTCCAGGGCACTAAGGCTGCACTTGCTGGGGGCACCACCATGATCAGTGAGTGTATCACTTATATGATATGTTTTACTTTGGTATCTGCAATCTACACTTTTACAGTTTCATTTTGCAGATGATATTTTCCAAAGCAACATAAAACACAAGCAAGAATTTAGACAGAAGGAAAAACCTAGTTAGCATGACAAAGTGCTGCAGGTAATTTGGCTGCAGGTGCTGCCATTAAGTGCAAGATTTTTTTCTTATATTATGTAGAATACTATAGCCAAACAAGCATAATTAATTGCTACAACAGTATACTTAAACTAACAACATTCAGTAATTGGTGCTGAAAATTCACCAAGAGCTGGGTCTGAGGCTGACTGACTCATTCTACCCCCGAGGACAAAGAGGAGAAGGGTCAGCTTAAGTGTTCCCTGAACAGATGCATCTTCAGACATCTCTTAAAAGTAGAAAAGGACTCCGTGGACCATATAGCGTTAGGTAATTAATTCCATCATTTAGGCACAACAAAGGAGAAGAGTCTGGCTAGAGATTTGGAGCCACGCTGGGCTCACCAGGTGTCTATCACAAGCAGAGCATAGTGGGCGAGAAGGAGTGTAGACCTAGATGAGGGGACCCAGGTAGGCAGGAGCTGTTCTCATCAATGTTTTGTAAGCAAGAAGAAGAGCTTTAAATTTGATTCAAGCTGCCACTGGAAGCCAGTTTGCTTTAAAAATGTATTGAAAATGACTCATGACTTTTTTATATTAAAAGATTGATTAGTTCATTTGACTTTTATCTCGTATAAAAAATGTATGTTTTCATTTTGTTTTTACTAGTCCCTGGTTGTTTTGCAATAGAAGAATATATTATTTTCTTCTGCTGGCATCCTAACCGTTGACCTTTTGCACTTCCCAGTCGACCACGTCACTCCCCAGCCAGGGGGCAGTCTTCTGGAGGCATTTGAGCACTGGCAGGAAGCTGCAGATAAGAAGGCCTGCTGTGATTACTCTCTACACGTAGACATCCCCGAGTGGACCGAGTCTGTAAAAGATGAGCTGGAGCTGCTGGTGCAGGACAAAGGTAGATCAGTTTTGAGTCATTCAAGAGCTGTGGTCACTGCTGTAATCCTTCCTTTGGTTCCCAATTTCAGCCTTCTTTCCCAGAAACAATAGGGACAGATTTAGAAACCGTTTGGACCCAGTGTTGAATCCTCTTAGAATGAATCCATTGTTGTCATAACAAAGCTGTCATGGTGGCTGTATACAAAATTCTCTTGTAATCTGTTTTAAGTAAAAAATCACTTTTCATTTGGGAAAGCTACAACATCATGAAGTTCTTAAGCCAAGACAGCCGCCTGTGAGACCAATGTCTGCTATAAACAAAATTTAGAGTTATAATTCTGGGCTGGGATGCCAGACATATGAATATGCTCTGTTTCTCGTTTTCAGCAAGTTTTCCCTTCTTTTTGAATTCAATTCCTTTTTATCATTTATTATCCCAGCCATGCTCCTACTGTTTGACTTTGAAATGTGTTCCCATTTGCTGCCCTGTCACACATACTCTGATGTTTTGTTGCTGTCAGGTATTAACTCATTCCAAGTGTACATGGCTTACAAGGACACATACCAGATGTCAGACTCTCAGGTATTTCTGTAAACAAACTGAAACTGCTCAGATACATGCTCCCCTTTAAATATAAGCTTGTTTCGCTCTTTTTCTTTGATTTACAACCCTTTTTTTGTCCTTTTGACTCATCCCTCCTTCAGCTGTATGAAGCTTTCTCCTTCCTGAAGGAGCTGGGTGCTGTGGTCTTAGTTCATGCTGAAAATGGAGATCTGATTGCTCAGGTAAGTGCTTCATAACCTCTTATTTTTGTCTCTTAGTGTCTCTATTAACACCATCATAACCTGTCTTTACTCAGCCTCCAGTTACAGCAATTTGCTGTGGCCTCACATAATGGCCGAGCTCAATCAATATTTTACTTTTATAGTCCCCTGCAACCTGCACTGCGGTCGAGAGATGTTCTGGTTATATAACATCCCAGCTCACGTAGAGAGAGGAGAGGATTATTAATACAGCTGCTGCTCATACTGCTGCTGGGTATGAACAGTTTAATGCAGGCCACCACCACTTCTGACCATTATTGTGCTAATGATGATGATGTAATCGTGATTAAGATGCTGAGGCTGAGGGTGATGATAATGCCGACAGCTGTGTGAAAGTGGTAGTTGTGGTCATGGTGTTGATTTTCTCAGTTAATGGTACAATCATGGTGAAGACTAACATATGGGGAAGACTGATTTTGAAGAAATACAACTGAATATCCTGGGAAGCAATGAAATTAGGTGGAGGTCTGATTTCCATTCACATATTCTCTCCAGTCTCTCAACCATGTCTCTGCTGAGCATCCTCTTTTTTAGGATTACAATGGCACACTCTATTTCCTTTGATAGCATGACAGACCATGAGATCTCATTTTACAGCCAAGAGTTTCCAGCAAAAGCATTATTACAGCAGGCTTATGTGTAAAATATGATACGACAAGTACTGTTTGTACTGCTGACAATCAGTGTCAAAGGAGTCAAGATCATTTGTGTTCATTTGTGTGGCAGGAACAAAGAAAAATTCTTGGAATGGGAATCACGGGACCAGAGGGCCATCCTCTGAGTCGTCCTGAAGAGGTAACGTCATAGATATGTATTTCCCTCATCCAACTTTTTCTCACAGCGCACGTAGGTGTTAAACTTTCTCTAATCCTCCTTTGATGCAGCTGGAAGCTGAGGCGGTGTTCCGCGCCATCACTCTTGGAAACCGTGTGAACTGTCCCGTCTACATCACAAAGGTGATGAGCAAGAGTGCTGCTGACACCATCACACAGGCTCGTAGGAAAGGTCGGCCTCTGTCTTTCCACGCCATCACGTTCTCAATCACCTTTAGGAAGATTCCTCCACTGATTTTAAACTTTAATTTTTCCAACCAGGTTCTGTAGTCTTTGGAGAGCCAATCACAGCCAGCCTGGCCACTGATGGCTCCCACTACTGGAGCAAGAACTGGGCCAAAGCTGCTGCTTACGTCACCTCTCCACCTTTGAGTCCTGACCCTACGACCCCAGACCATCTCCACACACTGCTGGCCTGGTATGTTTGAATTCACAGTCACTGCAAACTAAAGTCTCTGGTACACCCTAAGCCTTGACAGTATGTGATGATGTTGCTCTGCCAAGCCTTCTAATACGTGTAGCCTCCAGTTTAATCCATGTACACTGCGATATGTAAAAGCTTTCAAATTAATGCAGAGTGAGAGCAGACAGCAAGCTAAATTTAGCTATAACCTCTGCAGAAAGTGAAATGCAAATTAGACTCATGACACCAAAGGAGAAAACGTCTCTGAGTTAATTCCCTCTGTTATTCCTCAGATATTAGTTTGGTATTCACTCCACAAATAAGTGCTGTGTAACGCACATTGTCAGACCAGCTCCAGTAAATAAGAGGACCGGCTGGAGGGAAGGTGAAGGTGTTTGTTTGAGCAGGAAGCTGCAGGAGTTTCAGTAATAGAGACCATTTGAAAGCTGCTGACTCATGATAATGCCATACACAAGGATGAAGAGGCCCTGACCAAACTACCTCAGTGTAGTTAAACCTACACACATGCACAGAAAATGCTGCTGTACAGTTTTGACTGGCCCCAATTCCATAAATAGAACAGGAACTAGAATCCTTCATCATCTGTTGCCTTGGCTACCAACTCTCTTCCTCTTCCTCCTCTTCCTCCTCTTCCTCCTCCTCCCTCCACCCTTTGTCTGCAACTCCAGCTTCTGTCTCAGGGTGGGTCCGTGCTGTCACACCGGTGGTGTGATACTGCGGTTGGATTTGAGCGCCTGCTGATGCGACAGGGTGTATTTTTAGGATCTTTTTCAGAGGCGTGAACAAAAGTAAACACCTTCTGCTCATATTTCACGAGGGCCGTGACTTCATAATAAGCACTCTGATGGCATTGGTGTCATGATCCCACAGCTTGCTATTACAAAGTAATGACTGTAATTAACTGATAGATGAAGAGCCTTAATAACCAGAGCTGCCTCTCTGTTTATAGCCACCTTACCACAGAGTACTGAGGGTGAATCTGATTATAAACGCCTTTGAGGTTATGCAGAGCAGCTTTGTGACATGATGCAGTCATGGCCTCAGGAACTGGTATTGCAGATGTGTTGCACCAATCTGACTATTTTATTTAGCTCTTTTATTTTTTATTTTTTTGCCTCAGGCCACCAAACATGACTTGTACTTTTACTAACATACTCAAAGAGGACACCTGGTGGCTGATAGGTGAAATGTCAGCTTGTGTTTAACTTGACTGGTTAACCGTGACTCTATAGCTTGAGACATGTCCTCTAATGGCAACATGCTGCACAATCCAGAGTAAAACATTCTGTTTTTTTTTTTTGGCTTTCACTTTAAGGAGGTGACTATTATAATGATCTTTTCTCCACCTCAGAAACGTCACCATGATACAATTAATCCTGAATGCTGCAGCTCGTATTCTTACCCCATCACAAAAACATCAGTCCATAATTCAAGCGCTCTCCTCTCTTCATTGGCTGCCTGTTCAGACCAAAGCAGATTTTAAGGAGCTGCTGTTGACTCGCAAAATACTAATTGGTACTTAAAATTAGATAGGAATGTACGAAGCTGAAGAGCCACTTGTTTACTATTTCGTATAATTGCAAAAGTTGTCAGTACACACTTCTTTTGAGTCCCTTTTTTTTTTACAGTATGTTATGTTGTGTTCCTTTTCACATGTTTTAATGTTCTTTTTATGATTTAAATTTCTGTTAAGCTTTATGACAAATTTATTTTTTATTTTTTCTGTTATGATTTTTCTTCTGTCGGAGTACTACTGCTCAGTTTCTTTTCCCTTTCTATCAAACATTTTTTATTTCTTTGACACACAAAAAAATAGCAGGACATTTTCCTTGTGTGTGTTAATGTAAATAGAAATGTAACCCCACTTTGAATTTGATGATTTCCAAACATGTTGTGGCCTTGTTTCAGTGGAGACCTGCAGGTGGTGGGCAGCGCTCACTGTGCATACAGCACTTCCCAGAAAGCAATCGGTAGAGATGACTTCACCCTGATTCCTGAGGGAACCAACGGGGTGGAGGAGAGGATGGGTTTTGTCTGGGACAAGGCTGTGGTGAGCAATGAGGACTTGGGTGTGTGTGTGTCTTTTGTTTTATTGTTAGTGTGTTTGCTTCCAGTGCTTCAGACATATGCCTCTCTATCTCTCAGGCAATGGGGAAGATGGATGAAAACCAGTTTGTGGCGGTCACATCTACCAATGCTGCAAAAATCTTTAACCTTTACCCCCGCAAAGGCCGGATAGCAGTGGGCTCTGATGCTGACATCGTCATCTGGGACCCCGAGAGCGTGAAAACCATCACTGCAAAACTCCAGCAGTCGGTGAGAGCATCAGAAAATGAGAAAGGGACATTATTGTTCCAAATAATGCATGAAGCTTATTGGTTGTTAAACTGGTACTCTTACACAACATATATACTTTTATATTGAATCAGAAGAAAGACAAGGCAGGAGAAAGACAGAATGAGAGGGGGTTTCATTTGGGAGATGGCAAAGTGCGAAATAGGATTAAAACCAAGACAAAGATCACAGGAGCTTGGACTTTCAGATTTGAATATAAAATTAGGTTAAGCCTGGTATTGCTGTAAATCTTCATTTAAAGTGATTCAATGACAGGGTAGCATAATACAAGCATCAGTTAACATGCCAAACCTCCAGACAAAGAGGTGAGTTTGTCGTGCGGACTCAAACAGAAATCAGTTTTGTGTTGATAACTTTAATTTATTGGGACACTTTTTCCATCCTCTTGTTCTTATGAGAAAAATCATTTTCCCCTTTTTACTGTACTTGATTCAATATTCTCTGAGTTGATATTTTATAACTGTACTTGGTGGAAGGTTACAGGCCCCAAAACACACTTCAGAGAAACACTTTTCAAGATTAAGTAACCCACTCTTCGATTTAAAAAAAAATAAATGCTGCATTTCAACTCAGCAGAATGGGTTTAGAAGTAAAAGTGTGCTCAGAGCAATGTGACATTATACACTGAAGATATTAGACAGCTTTAACGTACCCAGTCTGCTCTTTCACTCTCATACACCCTAATCCAGACTGCTGCTGGCTTTAGGTTATAATCCCTTTTCACCCCTCACCCATTCTTTTCTGCCATCTTCATCCCCATCCCCCTGTATTCACACACACTCCTCCTATATGCCTCAAGCCTCTCATTTATTCATCCCCCATCTTCTCAACTGCTGCATTTTGCTGCATGTATTAAGCTTTGATACAATGCCTGCTGAACCAGCACAGTGTAGAGAGACAGAGTTAAAGCTATCAGAGTTATGAATGGTGGAGTGTAAATCAAGAGCTTTTCCTTTGTTCATCTGCCTGTTTTTCTCTTCTTTGCCTTGTGTGTGTCCTCTGCACTCAGGCTGCGGAGTACAACATCTTTGAAGGTTTGGAGTGTCGTGGGGGTCCAGCGCTGGTGTTGAGTCAAGGTCGAGTTGTTTATGAGGAAGGCAAGCTGCAGGTTCAGCAGGGAACCGGACGGTTTATCCCCCGCAAGCACTTCCCAGACCTTCCTTATCAACGTGTTAAGTTCAGGAACCAGGTACAGTGGATCGCTGATGACAGAGGCAATAAGCTGTTTTTATCTCACACTTCCAGCATTCAGTGACAGAGTCCTTTGAATTGCTTTTTTGTCTCAGAAATCCTGTAAGAATATATGAAAAACACTTCTTGAGAGTTTCCATTTCATCTGGATTCAGCCAGATTTAGTTGTAATATGACAATGACGGAAACAGCATATCAGATTGTACGGCTTCTCCCACTTTTCATGATCGGAAAGGGTTTATTGTTGAAGTATAGATCCAGTTATAGAAACACACTCACTAGAAAACAAAATCATATGAACGACAGCCAATCAGCGAGACAATTACAATGACTGTGCTTTGTTGTGCAAGGAATGTATCTGCATAATTTGATCTGAATGAAAGAATGATTTCCCCAGCAGCTGATTCCATCAAATCAAATAATTACAATTGTTGTGATAACAAAATTAAAAAAAAAAATATATATAGCGCTTTTCAAGAACTCTGAGACACATATGTCATGATGGATTTTGGTACCTTTTTATTCAGGTGAGGAGCAGACAGGGCGTGTCTCGTGGGATGTATGACGGCCCTGTGTATGATGTCATTCCAACCCCTAAATACATCACCCCGTCTCCATCGGCCAAAACTTCACCCACCTCTCACCAACCACAACCAGTACGCAACCTGCATCAGTCCAACTTCAGCCTATCAGGTAGGTGACATTAATTAATCTTTGTAATCTTGAATGAAAACAAACTGATACATTAAATCTGAAAAAGCTCTAAAGGACGATTGATTTCAAATTCTTCAGTAAATAAAACTCATGACCATTTGATCATTCTTTCTCAGGGGCTCAGATTGATGACAACATCCCTCGTCGGTCTGGTCACCGTATTGTAGCACCCCCTGGTGGCCGCTCCAACATCACCAGCCTTGGTTAAGAACACCTGACTGTGCACAAAGTGTTAGTGTGTGTTTGTCGTGGGGTTGCACCTCTTGAGTGTGTGTGAGTGTATGAGTATGACTGAGAGTGTGAGCGCACTGACATGAATGAAAAAATATTGTTTTGTGTTGGCACATGCTCTTTTTAGACCATGATGAGTTTCATCCGTTTGCCTTGAGTCAGAAGCACATTGACACATCCAAACAAAGAAGAGTGTGAAATACAATCAATCAAAGAATGAATCTTTATATATAAAAAGCGCCAAATCAAAACGAATGTTATCTCAAGATGCTTTCCAAAACATTCAACAATCAACTCACAAGCTCACGATTGGGACACTCACACACACAGAGTTCTGGTGTTGGACCCCTCCAAGCACCCAAAGGTGACCCTAGTGTTTTGTGATAATGTTAAATCCTTTCCTGAGAGCATGACTTCCTCCTCCTCTCCTCTCCTCCCATGTCTTACTGTGTTGGTCTGCTCAGACTTGGTGCTCCTTCTTCACAGCTGAGGAAAAACGATTTTTTAACATCTTGGCAATATTTGTATTAGTGTGGCTCAAGTGAAACATACTGCATGGACACATCTTTTGATGTTGCACTACTTGTGGATTAGAGTTACAATAGAGGGACACTTAAATTGTACTCAAGGCACATTTGTATTCAGCTGCACAAACATACCATAAACTGGTAAATATATGCTTTAAGCACATAACGACACTCACTGTGGATAGAGCCAGCTGTTACTTTGTTCAAAACAAATTTGTACATTTTAACTGTGAACTCCAATAAAAGCAATGCAACTTCCTCTCCACCACCACCACATACTTTATGCAAATACGTCTGTACTCTCCTATAAAGTGTGAACGTAGACGAGCAGTTGAAACAAATACAAACACAGCTGTGGATGCAGATTACATTTCTAGATTGTTGTACCTCCATGATAGAGTGTCACAGTAAGACTCAACAATGTGTGTGATAGTTTTTCTTTGCCAATCACCCGTACAAGAAATAGATCTTGGTTGTAATGATGTATGCAACTCACTGCTGTAAAAGGGCTTCAGCTCCCACCCCTGCTCTTTGAACCTTTTTATTTTATTGACTCTGGATGTTTACTTGCTACATTAAATCTCTCCATGCTGCAGTGTTTTGTTGCTGTTGTCTGGTGACTCCAATCAAACCACTAACGATCAATAAAAACTTGACTGTTGTCAAAAATAATGGTTCTGCTATCATTCCTGAAATTTGAACACCATCTAAAATGACAAATGTTGTGTGTAAGATTTTTATTTGCAATACTTAAAGTCCTTTACAGGCAATCTCTTCCTGCTTTGTAAGCTGAATTTTCTCTGGCACAACTAATGTGGGGTTGATATAACACTCAATGCAGCCATCACTCTCAGGATGAGAATCTTAAATGCTGTAATTTATAATATGCTGCTGTATTTCAGGCTATGAACTGTCCAAAAGTTGCTCATCTGGTAATATTTCGTATGTCATTGTGTCGTAGTTCATTATCAATGGACTTGGAACGAGCCCAATAAAACTTAACACTTAACTGAAATATATCAGTCTGGTTTCAGCTACTGCCAATGATGCAAAACCTTCGTTTTTTTCATGTAATACAGCTAAACATCAGCTCTAAGAAACTGCCTAATGTATGTATTGGCTAGGAAAAGACCAGTGCTAGGATGAGCTGTTGTCTGTTTTGGCCAGGTCTTCGGGGATGTTCTTTTGTCTTGCACAAGGCCAGGTATCACTTTAGAGCTCTTCTAATTATGTTTTAAGTTGCAGGTAAAAATAAATAAATAAATAAAAATAATAATAAAATATATAATAATAATAATAATAATAATAATAATAATAATAATAATAATAATAATAATAATAATAATAATAATAATAATAATAATAATAATAATTGTTATTATTATTATTATTATTATTATTATTATTATTATTATTATTATTATTATTATTATTATTATGTTTTTCTTTTACTTATTTAAGAAAGAAATGATTTTATTTTATGCAAATACATTTTATTCATTGTATCTAATTATATCTTAATTTAAACTTATTAGCTCTATATTATTTTCGAATTTGTTTTAATTAATTTGTCTTATTTGAACTAATTTTTATTTAATTCCTTTAATTAACTGTCTTTTTTTGGAAGTTACCAGGTCTAATTAGTTTGATTTTTTTTTGCACTGACTCAATTTTATTTTTAAGTGTTGTGTATGACACTTCTCACCTTGTCTCTGTTTGTTTTTACAGCACGTTGGGCTGTACATTTTAACGTGTGCAAGTTGCTATAATGATGAATTTGAGTTAAGAAATAAACAAACATGGTAAAACAAGTACAAGCCCTTACAAATATGAAGGGACAGAAAAATACTAAAGAAAACATTTAAAAGCATTTAAGATGGATGGAACCAAATGTAATAAAAATAAAATGTAGAAAAATAGTGAGGAAAACAAATTAGTCAATAATCAAACCATGAATTAAAGACTTCAAAAGCTAATTAAATGACGGAGCTAAGAGCAGAAGAAGATGAAGACTTAACATAAAAGCAAGTCTTTTGGAGTTAGTTTATTGAGAGATAAATAATTTCCAAAGTACTCAGGATTTTCTGGACAACATGTTAACAGTAGATATTTGAGCGTCCCTCTCAAAGTGACACATCAAAGATTTATAAAGAGTTGTAGCCCAAATTGAGACAGGCAGATAACAATTATTTGTCAACATTCAAGTGCAGACTCTTGAAACCCACCATTAGCTCAAACCAGAAAGATTTTTCAGTGGAATTTATGAATCAAGATCAAGAGTTCATGGTCAGGGTTGAAAAGAGAGTGTCCTCACTCTACAAAGAGAAACAGCATGGAAACAACATCATGCCATTCACATGATGGCGAGCTCTGGCAGAAAGAGAGGCCTCCAAGGTCTGAAGGAGACACTACCAAGACATGAAGGTGCATCATGTTCTATTGAGAGACTGAATGAGGATGTTTCCAGATTCACAGAGGTCATTCTGAGGAAAAGGACGCACAATGACTCTTATTTTTTGGGAGATACTACTGCCAGAAAATTTGTATGAGTCTCTCACTACCATTAGATCCTGATCTCACACACTCAACCTTTCAACTGAAGTAGTTCCACTCTTTTCACAGTCATGGACAAGCACTTGATGAGATGTATGAGGAATTTGATTTTCAGTCTTTTAAAGAGGACTAATCCTTGAACCATTACCTTTAGTAAGCTGACAAAGAGACATTTCTGCTGGGTTTTAATCATTTGTCATGGATCAAGTGTATCAAGTCATTCTGGAGCTTTCTGTGACCACATGGAGTTTAGTCTGCAGTATGAAGAAATGTTTAACAGGAATGAAAACAAGCTGCTAAGGCAATAAAAGTTTGTAGTAATAACAATTGTGTGTGGGCAAGGGGAAATCTAAGATGGGAGTATTGTACTTGTTTGCTGTTTTTTCAAGAAACAGGGATAAATTCACGCCCTTTGTCGATATGAAAGCTTCCTGGTACTGAATACAGTCCTGTGTCTGTTCATGGCTTCATTATAGAATCTCAGTGAAAGACTATTCAGACAAATTAAATAGAAAATATTCTAATTAAATTCTTAGGATCTGCTTTTGGGAAAATAAGGAGCAGAGAAAGGACAGGAAAGGAAATGACTGTCACTTCTTCCTTCCAGCAGTGTCATTAATCTGGATTTGTGTAATTGTTGAAAATTGTTCAATCAGCTGGAGAACCAGGGCGAAAATTACTGCCATAACAAGGCACTCAAGTTAGAGTCAAGTAATACTGAACGCGACACTTCTACCATAAGTACCTTCTTTTCAGATGTGGCATATTAAATGTGCATAAGCAACAAGATCCTTTACAAGGATTACATCAATGAGAAGTTTTACGGTGCAGTTGTGTAACATTTTGTAGCTTACATACATCATAGAACTTAAAGCTCCATATCTCCTGTGGTTCCCTGTTTGCTTTATGCCCGAAAGAACCATCACTTTCAATGTGTGGAAACATTGGAAACGTAACTATTTAATGTAAAAGTAATTATGCAGCAACTAAGCTCTATCTCCACCCATCTGTTCTCCCTGATGAACGTTCCCTTTTATTGTAGTCCTTGACAATAAAAGCCAATTTTCTTTGCTTAATTTTCTTGTTTCATCTGGAAGAGATTTGCTGCAGTTTGTTCCAAACATTTTCTCGAAGGAAAAGTCTTTGGAAAGTACGTTTACCCCAAACTGGTCCCACTCCTAATGAGCTGGTTGCAGATATTGATATAAATATTCCATTCTATTAATAATGTTATTGTTTGACTTTGCTGCTTTGACTCTTATTATTGATAAAAATGTATTCATGGACTCTCTGATAAGCCTGTAAATTATGCATGAGGAATGACACTGTTTGTGTGATACATCTATCATCTATTTTGGCGAAATACTTGTAAGATATTTATTTCCAAGTTTAAAGGACTATCCTGGTAAACACCTCACACACAGTGCAGCAACTTTTCTATTCTGCATGATAAGAAAACACCTGCTTTATGTGTGCAAGTCTGCATTTTAACACACTTTTTTTAGTCATACATCCAGACGATGTAGTTGGTATTCTCTAAACAAGTGAATAACAATTTCTAACACACTGCTGCAAAGAAACAGGCTGTCTTGTTATATTTCTGCAGTTCTGAGAACTTCACAGCGCTACCTCCCTGAATCAACATCGATATCATTTATTTATCACATACAGACTGTATATTTCAAAAAGAACATTCTCTGGTTTCCGCTACAGATGAACTGATTCCAGACAACATCACCTTCACAGAGACCAACAGAGACCTACACGCTGCTGCTGCCATCTGCTCTGGGAGCAAACCAAAGGGATGAAACACAGAGCCTGTAAGAGTGAATTTATGCACACTTTCTGTTTTTCTGGAGCAGGTCATGAAATAGTTTCTCCCTCTCTCTTTATGTGTATGTGTGTGTGTGAGTTTGTGTGTGTATACGTGTTTTGGTGAATACAGGAGTCTGAACAGATGCCATGATAATGCTGAGACTTCTTGTCCCCTGGAAGGAACAGGCTGCTGTTGGGCAATAACAGGGAAGATGACAGCATTCTGCAAATGACTGAGCAAGCCGGGCTTTTCTTTTATTACCTTAGGTCCCTGCAACAAAGCTACTACATATTACAGTATCCTTCATTTCTCAACCTATGTAGCAACATTATTATTCAAAAACAAGAAACAGTATCATAGGAGTCCTGTCTGGACAGCATCCTATTACTCAGGATTCGCCTTTAACCACGGACCTCAGTGGACCAACAGTAAAAACAACTCACTGAAAGAAGTTTGGCTAATTTGAAGTTTGTCTGTTGTCTAAGATAAAAAGAAGAGTAATAACTGCTGGTTAAAGGCCACTGTGAGGAACTTTCATGTTGATCTTTAAATCCATTCTGGACCAGTGGCGGCTGCTTGTCAGTCAAGGAGGGGAAGCTATTTTTTTCTGGCCTACATCATAAATTTGTTAACTTATTTTAACGTAATTTCTACCCTCCATGCCAGCTTGCTTGCAGCTGGAGCTGCTATGTGAGACTACTACAGGCTGTAAGTGTGAGCGACAGGGGGAGAAGCTCTGCAGCTGTCGCTGTAGCTGCTTATTAGTGAAAAGAGACAGAATCTTTAAACACAACGCTCGTCGTTTTTAAGAAAGGTAAACTCAATGGGGATTGATAAAGCCTCCGCATCAGTCCAGAACAACTGAATGTAAAACTCAGAAGGTGCTCCAGTGGAGGTTTATACTTCAAGATCGCTGACTGGCTCATTTCACTGTCAATCAAAAAGGGATTCGGTTCCAGACAGGTCATTTAATCATCATGCAGAAGCCCAGCGTCCAGGCCAGCCCACTGCCTCATAGACCCCCAGAGATGCTGAGCATCCGATGTGCGGGACAAATCCAGCGTTTATCCAATGACCGTCCAGTTTCCACAGTGGAACAACCCACTCTACACTTCCCCGCTGAAACTCCTGGGTAACTAGGTAACTCCCAGTTACCTGTGATAGGTAGCTGATTCTGAACAAAAGATGAAGGAATTCTAGCGCATATTTTGCCAATGAAATGTACACAGCAGTACATATCACCACTTTTTTTGGGAGACATTTTAGGGGAAGCTGAGCTTCCCTCGCAGTCTTAGAGCAATCGCCACTGTTCTGGACATAATCTGTGGTGTTTCCTTGAAGAAGACTGCATTTCCCATGAGCAACATCAACTCACTATTGCTAAAATTTACAGTAACACTTGCTAAAGGGGAAAGGGGAAGAACAAACAAGCTGGAATTGGTTGACGGCAAACCTTATTTATCACAAAGTTAAAGGGGCTGTGAGGAGTTTGAAAGTGATGTTGAAAAAGTCTCTCTTCTAGAAATATGCTTGATTGTAATCCACACTTAAAAGATTACCCGCACCAATATTGCTGGTTACAGGTTGTTTAAAATTGCTACTTCTTAGCTCCCTGATGGGGCCAACTAGAACCGGACTGCACACATCTCTATGACAACACCGCCCCGGCTGATGAAGTCTAGCAGTGAGAAGAGATAAATCACAGAGATCTGTGTTTTTGGTTTTTCTCTGCTAAAAACAATTTCTATGACTAATTTTGTTGTGATGGTGGACACAGGAGCAAACTGTCAGACAGAAAAATGACAGAAAAGCAGAAGAAAGCTAAAAAGGAGAGTGATACAGCCCGACCTTAGGGCTAATTTGCCTTTACTATATTACTATTCTATAAGACAGGGGCTAAACTGTTAGTGATAACGTTCATTCCAATGCACATGCAGCAGTTATCCCGCAGTCTATCAATAAAATGAAGAGTGAGGTTATTTTAGCTCTGCTTGGTAGATGACTGGCAGGACATAGCTAACCAGGATTTACTGACGTTACACATTACAGACATGTCTTAGAGCGCTGGCTGCCAGCCACGCTGAATATAGATAACTACAAAACTTCTTACAAACCGACAGTGTTTACTTGTTGTCACGTTAGCCTACAGATACGTCAGAGCACCAGGCTGCTGATGTCGCTTACATGTAGTCGGCTGCTACAACGTTTGGTTGATGTCAGATTTCAAACCATAGCGCTACATAACTGTACTGATAAATACCTTACCTTGGCACGTTGTATCCAGTTAAAAGTTGTCTTGAAAAAAGAACATTTGTTTTGATCTGATCTCCATTTAATTCCAAAACAAACAAACACACACTTCACTAAAAGTAATTTACAACAGTGTGCGGAGACTCCAGGTCAAAAGGGGGCGAAAGGAGTGCAATTAAAACAGGTCCTCCTTATAGCATCTTGAAGATTGTGATACAAAACATGGTATAGTAAGTGCAAAAACAACTAAAGGAAACCCAGCTGACTACTGTAACCCAAACCAGCAATACAAAAATCTCACTTGTGTACCTGGTGTATCTTACGATCCGAAAACCTTTTGTGCCACCCCTAAAAAAACTTTACTTTTCCTCCTTTTTGTAATCTTGAGCGCTAAAGCAGTGACACAAGTTAAAAAAAAAAGATTCAAATACAGAATCAACAACCCTGACAGATTTTCAATTAGAGTCCCAAACAGTTTGCTTTGGCTATAGTTCACCATGAGTGGTCTCTGAGTGGCCCCAGTGAGGCCCCGTAACAGCTTTGCAGGATGCCCTTGGTCTCAATTTGCTTGTTGTGTGTTTGTGTTCTGATCAGTCTTTGATTTCTTTTTGCCACTATTCATGTCTAGTATTCCTTAAGTGTGTGTTCCCATGTGGATTCTATTATGTTTCCTCACGTTTACACAACAAACCAAGAAGGAGGACTTACTTGGAGAAAACAAAGCCTCAGGGAAAACCCACAGGATGCAGAGTCAACACAACACAACACGACATGGAAGAAAGGATGAACTGAAAAAGAAGTAAAAACTAAATAGACACAGCGTAAATGAACACAGGTGTGAGACCAGACACTGGTGAAACTAATGAGAGCAAACAAACAGGAGGGAAACACAAGAGCAGGAGGTTAAAAACCAAACAAGACACACAGGGAGAAAGAGCTTCAAAATGAAAGTCTGTGATAAAAAGTTGAGAAGAAAGAGAAGTTTAAGGAATTGACTCCATGCCCCTTAACGCTCATAGAAAACCATCATTCAGTTCTTAGACCTCACACTTTACTAATACAAAATGTTACAAGCTTCCCATCTGCTAATATCTACCCATCAATCACAGCAGTTACACAGCCTCAGCTCAGAGCTGCCAATCAAGACACAGGAAAGAAACTTTCTCACTTTGACACAAAATCACAGAGAAAGAGTGAGGATCTGTGCACTCGGAGACAAACATCATGAGAAAGGAGCCTCAGATGTGTCTGAAGCTGTTTCAGCCAATCACTGATGAGACACACCTCTGCAATCACTTCAAACTGCAGGAAATAACACACCAGCACCAGCGCGCTACCAGCAAGACACACACACACACACACACACACACACACACACACACACACACACACACACACACACACACACACACACACACACACACACACACACACACACACACACACTTCACAGGAACATACCCTGTAGCAGCTGTAGTCACAGAGGAGGAGATAAAGAGGACACATACCAATCCTGACCTTTGGATCCTGCTGACACTTTGAACCAAAGGCTCACCATTTAATCATATGGATACATACAACTTTACTCCAAAACTGGAAAATAGAAAAAATAAACAAATAAACAAATAAACAAATAAATACCCCCCCCCCAAATAAATGAATAAATAAATAAATGAATAAAATATATATATATTTTTTAAATAAAAAAAAAACAGCAAAGAATAGAAACGACAAATATGCAACACTAGATTGAAAAAATGTGGACATGAAAAAGTAATTTTATGGCTTTTAATTCCAGCTTCTGATTTTCATGAAGTGTAATTGACTCATTTTAAATAATCAGAATAATTGTGCCCCTGCTATAATCCTTTGTTGCATATATTCCTCTTTCTCCTCTTCCTGAGTTATTTTTTTGTATTTCTTCAGAATTCTATCAGTACAGGCAGGAAATGTCAATCACTTGAAAAACAGTAACTTGTGAGCTTTAGTTTACTTTTCCATTGCTAGATTATGAGTAATGATGTCCAAAAACTGAAGACCCTCTTCATCACTTTCAGTGTCACATTGAAGAATTCTGCATTATGAGGCAAGGATTTAAATGAAAGATTCAAGAAATTTATTTATAGCTCTTTATTTTTTAAACATGCTCTTTTAAAATCTGGCATAAAACTGTCATTTGAAAACTGAATTTTGCAAAGCGAAATCATTTTTTTTTTTAAATATCCCCATATCCCTTTATGGAACAAACCCATTCTTTTGCATAACAGATACTTTGCCTATTTCTCTCTTTAGCCATTTATCAAGTTCTATAAGTTTCAATAAGACAACTGACACACATTTGATGCATCATTTCTCACATTTATTTGTTTATTTTTTTTTATTTGTCTACAGTTGTTCATATCTCCATCTATATGTCCTAAATTCTCAAGCTTTATAAATTCCAATTGTAAATAAAGACGTTTCCTCACAGCTTGTCCTTTGGATTAAACTGACCTATTTAATAATCTCAAGTTTACAAATTTCACTTGTTAGTAAAACGTTTAGAGCTAACCCCTCTTAGATTTATAAGGTCTTGTTGCACAGTGGAAGCAAAGTCACCATTTAGTGTCCTGCTGACCTCCAAACTCATGCATTTTGTAATTTTTTTGTGAAATTAAAGCTCCTGTAAGGCACTTTCTTTTTGCAGCATCTCTGCTGAGTTTTCCCTAAATAAATAAATAAATAAATAAACAATTAATCAATTAATAAATCTTTGGGGTGCTGAAAATAATCTCATATGAAAGTGAGAAAGATTAAAAACTATGATGTAGACTTTGTGAAAGTAGCAGTTGGTGTTCATTTCATAGGTCATGAAAGGGCATGAACATAAATTTCTCTCTGTTAAATTACCAGTATAAAAAAACTCCTCTTGGGAGCTCTAAGGGAAATATAAAAGGATAAAGGGTTATTTCTGCACTTTGGTCATAACAATACAGGATCACGCAGCCAATCCAGTTTAAATGTGAAACTTCATATCTGTGTTACTAAAGGCGCCCATCACACACATTGTATCTGATATCGCTGAAGGACACGCTTTCATGTAGAATCACATCCTATATGTGTTGTTTTCTGCTTTTCCACCTAGACGGCTGATAGCGCAGCTTTGATGAGTTCAGGCAGATGTGACCATGAAAAGATGAAGAGACACAAATGACAGCCTACGGAGGAACACAGGGAGAATCAAATCTCAGATCCACAACAGCCTGGCATATCAGCAAGAGAGAATGTTTACAGCTCTGCTGCAAGGCTCTCCTTAACAGAGGAACACAGCGCAGGCTGAATTCATCACTCCTGTGGTGTTCTGAGCTCTTCTGAACTGATGCTGAGAGTCACTCCAGGGCTGGAAGGTGGAGGCACTTACTGACCGGACATCAAAAACATATACAGTAAGGTTTAAAAGTGTTCAACAGATTAGATATTTTGGATGTTTTTGTGTTTAGAATAATGAGGGTTCTCTGTGTGTTTGCTTTTCATTCAGAACACAGGTCTGCTCCAGCTCCTGACAGAGTTTGACAGCTGCAAAGACTGTTGGATAAACTGGACCGTGTGAGAGGGAGGTTAACATTCTGCGGTTTATTTCACAAGATGCCTCCTCTGCAACATTTCCCTCCATCTTTATAAAATCAATTCAACGCACATCCACTGGGTCTATCCCTGGAATTTAATTAAGAGTTCAAAGAAACTGGCATCTTGTTTTAGCGCTGCAGACACCTCCCTGTCCATTTATGTGCTCAAACTGTGATTTATTAACAACACCTTTTATGGTCGCCACTTAAATAAGAGATGACTTACAACTAGAGGTTGATTGATATGATACCTGATGCTTTTGATGTTCCAGAGAAGGTTGCTAATACCCTTTATTGTGTGGTTTAATGATTTTTCTTTTATGTGTGTTTTTATGACTTTGTAGCCGGCTGCTGAACAATTGCTCCTTCAGGGTTTCTAATGTCTGCTCTGTTCCTTTCCTGAGGACCCAAAGCTGTGGTCAGTAATTCATAACTTGTGGTTGATTACAGACTTTTATTGGAAGAGACACATGCTGGAGCTTTAATACAAGTGATTATACTAATTGGAGATAATGAGAGAACAGATTACACAGCCTTCAAATCCATGCATGGATGTTTCGGTTAAACCTTAATCAAATATGGGATTGTTTTGAGCAATCAGCTCAAAGCACAATCATAAATTGTCAATCCTGTCCTAAAAAAGCATAAATCATTCAGTCTGTGATGTGAATATTAAGTTATATGTTTGAAAATCAATTAAGTAGTCTGCAGTGTGTCTGGGCAGATCAACCCTGGGCTGTATAAGATGGAAACAGAGAGGATCTGGCTTTTTGGTTTCTGGGATAATGCAGATAAAAGATAGTTGAACATATACAAATCATTTTAGATTGTTTATACATTTATGTGACTGCAGAGCCTCAAGTTTCTGCAGGATTTCCGCATGAAAAGTGGATTTATTTACCTGATAGGGACGACATATATTTTAGCGCCTCATGAGGTTTGCAAGATTGATGATCGAAGGAAATTGATTTCTCTGTCTCACTGTATCATTCACTTTCACCATAAAGAATCTGTAACAATGCACAGCAGCTCATATGATGCTGCAGAATGATCACTCAAGTCATACTCACACCCTACCACATGGTGGCAGTGTTGCACACCAGACAAGCCCAAACCCAAACTGTGAGTCTTCTCTGACATTTAGAGTCCTTCACACTAATCTCTCCTGCAGTTAACACCTCTGAAGCATTTTCAGATAAGTCCAAATTGCTCTCTACAATTTTAAAAGTTTTCCTACAGCAGGATACAGGTGAGGAAATTCACCTTTTAAAGATAAGGTTGATGGCTTGTGCCAATTTTGATGATATTTTAGAAATTTATTCTAGTCAGCATGCGTGTGAGCCAGCTTTAAATCGACATTAACCATTAAAATAGGAGTATCAAGGTGTCTTTGTGCTAAATGGGAGGATTTTGGCTCTACCGACTGGAAGTGAATGTTGCTATAAAATTGAGCTTGATGGTTATTTTGTGACCTTGGAAACAGATGTCAATACAAACTCCTCCTCAAGGCCAAATTTTTCACTTGGTGCTGTGTAGGCTCTCAGCTGGCACTCATTTACAAATGAAGTTTGTTTTTTCTCATGGAAGGGTGAAATTAAACACCGCAATCAATCTGCAGTCTCATCATGAAGGAAACAGACCATAGGAGAGATGTTTTGCAACCTGGTTTACTGCTTGTTATCAAAAGGGACCTTTATTGTTTAATAAGAGCTGAACCAATGGTCAGAATCACTATCCAGCCATCTATCAAGTCTGCCTTTGTTTATGTTATCAAGAAATCGATAGAAGACAAACGGGCCCTGGTCTGATGATGTCATGCAGCCTCTGGGAGCAACAGACATTTCTCCAAAGCTTCCAAAGAAGCTTTGGAAGTTGAGACTGAGACTGTATTTTCTTGTCTTACTACAGTAAAAACTCTCAACAACAAAAAAAAAAAAGAGTCAAGAAAAAACAAGGTAGCTACCTGTGTTTTAAGAAAGAATGCAGTGAATAAAATCAACCCCGTTTTGTAGCCTACTCTAGAGCTCCTCACAAAACCTCAAAGCCTGAAGACAGATGGGCAGCGATGGGGAGTACATCACTGAGGTTATCAAGTGGGCGCCTCCCTACACGGATGTTTCGTTTGTTTTAATTCTCAACACCTCAGAGAGGTTTATCAGTTGGCTCTGGCTGCAGCCTCACCAAGCAGAGCTAACGTAACCTCACCCTTCGCTTTATTAATAGACTCTCAAGTTTGAACAGACCACTGCAGAATAACTGCTGCATATGGGTTGGAATAAACATTATCTTAAACAGCTTAACCTGTGTTTTAGCCCATGCTCTATCACTCTCTGTTTAGCTTTGCTCTGCTCTGATGTCCTTCTTCTTTTTGCCAGTCCAGCTCCCGTGTCGACTATTACTACAAAATGAATACAAGAACTCCTTTTTTCCAGCAAAAAGGAAAGATTTTGCTTCTCACAGCAAAATTTTGCTCGCTGGTGTAATGTCATCAACCTTAAGGATGTTTGGTCAACACTTTGTGTTCCCCCAGGGAAAATATGACCCAACCACAAATACTAAGAAATAACCAGTTTTGGTGCTGATAATCTCATTTTAAACTTTAGCTCATGAAAAGGCAAATAGACTCATTTCATTAGGCACACCTGTGCAACTGCTCATTAATGCAAATTTCTAATCAGCCAATCACATGGCAGCAACTCAATGGTCAAGATGATCTGCTGTAGTTCAAACCGAGCATCAGAATGGGGAAGAAAAGTGATTTAAGAGACGTTGAACGTGGCATGGTTGTTGGTCTGAGTATTTCAAAAACTGCTGATCTACTGGGATTTTCCCACACAACCATCTCTTGGGTTTACAGAGAATGGTCCCAAAAAGAGAAAATATCCAGGGAGCTGCAGTTCTGTGGGCCAAAATGCCTTGTTGGTGCCAGAGGTCAGAGGAGAATGGACAGACTGGTTGGAGCTGATAGAAAGAGACAACAGTAACTCACGTAACCACTGGTTGCAACCAAGGTCTGCAGAAGAGCATCTCTATACAAACATGTCCAACCTTGAGGCAGATGGACTACAGCAGCAGAAGACCACACCAGGTGCCACTCCTGTCAGCTAAGAACAGGAAACTGAGGCTACAATTCACACAGGCTCACCAAATTGGACGATAGAAGATTGGAAAAACGTTGCCTGGTCTGATGAGTCTGGATTTCTGCTCCACATTCTGATGGTAGGGTCAGAATTTTGCGTCAACAACATGGAAGCATGGATCCATCCTGCCTTGTACCAACGGTTCAGGCTGGTGGTGGTGGTGTAATGGTGTGGGGGATATTTTCTTGGCACACTTTGGGAGCCTTAGTACTAATTGAGCATGGTTCAAAGTCCACAGCCTACCTGAGTGTTGTTGCTGACCATGTCCATCCCTTTAAGAGCACAGTGTACCCATCTTCTGATGGCTACTTCCAGCAGGATAACGCTCCATGTCATAAAGCTGGAGTCATCTCAGAGTTCCCTGTACTCAAATGTCCTCCACAGTCCCCAGATCTCAATCCAATAGAGCACCTTTGGGATGTGGTGAAACGGGAGATTCTCATCATGGATGTTCAGCCGACAAATCTGCAGCAAATGCGAGATGCTATCATGTCAATATGGACCAAACTCTGAGAAATGTTTCTAGTACCTTGTTGAATCCATGCCACAAAGGATTAAGTCAGTTCTGAAGGCAAAAGGGGATCAAACCTGGTACGAGCAAGGTGTACCTAACAAAGTGGCTGGTGAGACTTTTTCATGATCACATATACAGTCCATTCAGGACCTACAAACTGGTTGGAGAAAAGCTGAATGGGCACAAGATCGTCGAGAATGTGTTCCAGGATTGCACTGCAGACAGACAAATCAAAACTAGAACATTTTAACCTTAAGAAACATCTCACTTGTCTACAGAATATGCATTGATGTTCTGATATAACGTTAACAGAGCCTCAGAGGTCTTTAAAGAATGGTTCACTTGTTCATTTCCACATGACTCATTGCGCTTTTTGTACTCCTGAGGACTAAAAGTCTTTGCTGGCACCAGAAGTGGGATGACATGTATGAGCTGGTTCAGGCAAGCACCTCACACTGCTCTCATCTCTTAATAAGTGTCATTCTCACCTTTATCTGACCCCCTGCTGAGGTGGTCCATTAAAGCTACAAGATTTCCAGTCTCTCCTACTGCTGCTCTTAATAAGAACAGCGCCCAGCTTTCACCTCAGCATCCTCCGACCCAAATGTATGTGTTAATTCAAACTGTGAGGAGTGATGAGGTCAGAAACCAGACGTCAAACACCAACATTGAGCTGCTGTCTTAAATATTTCAAACCATCAAAACTTTATTTGTCCAAACTGTTCAGGGGTTTGCTTTTGTTATTTAAAAGTAATAATAAATATTAAATTGGGAATCTGCTTATATTTCATGGGTATAATAATGTACAAATAAAAAACAAACACAAGTGTTTGAAGTTTTTAATGTCAAAGTCAAACTTCCACATGATTCATCTTCGTACCAAACCTTTCGACCTCAGCTCCTTCTTCTTGTCATCATAGCAAATGCAATTAGTTCATTAAGTAATTACAGGAGAGGGGCAGCGGAAGAGAAATAAAAACAAAAAACAAAAACAGAGCCAGCCCCATAAGAAAAGAAAACAAAGAAGAGGCAAATAAAAATAACACTTTTTTTTTTCTCATTTTCTTCGCAAGTGCAGATTCAAAGACCTTAAGCATGCCATAGTCTGTTATGGTTTCCAGTTGTTTGTTTCTACAGTGTAGTTTTATCTGTACATGGCTATAAGAGTAACAGCACGAGGGGGATGACAGGTTCATGATGTGCGCTGAAGTGTTTCTAAAAAGTCTCGACTTTAGTGGGTGATACATCTCAGGCGTCGCACTCTTCTCTGTCTGTCTCCCCTCTGTGTTTTGCAGTAGACTGAAACATATTCATGTTTAAACGTGCAGTATAAAAAAGATACACACCCACACAGGTTCATTTACAAGTTCCCTTAAATCCAGATGGAAGGATTTGAAAGGTGCGATAATGGAACTGCCTTAAAACAGCAGTTTGAAGAAAATATCTGCCGAGTTGAAGAAGCAGGGCTGTATCAAGAGTCTCTTCCCAAAACGGACAAACTGGACGTTACTTCTTCAAGACCTTTTTGTGGGATTGAAACCCCGGTTATCTGAACTCTTTCTCCCAGAGAAAAGAGAGTGTCCTTCTGTCTCACAGTGTCTGTACCCTGCAGGATGTTTGTGATTGTTTTCACCAATCCCTTTTCAATGTGAACACTCCACGGACAGATTAACTCCACATGTTGAGGCCTTGAGTTTTGTTTCATCCTAAGCACAGTCTCTCAATAACAGAGCTCAGTAAACAGCCATGCTGGGGATTTGAGGGTAATGACGGCTTAGGGAGTAAGTACATCAGTGGCCTAAAACGAGCTAAAGGGGGTCAGAGACGGAGTGAAGTTGAAGTCATGTTCAGGTATACAAAGTTATCAAGCGCTCAGAGCTCGACTCCTTGGCCAGAGTACACCCATTTACTGCTGCAAAACTGGACACTACTACTTCACTCCCCCCATGAGGGATTTTTCAGCTTAAGGAGAGTGAAGCAGCAACAGTGAGAGTGTTTGTAAGTGGCTTAATATCAGAAGAAGTTCAACATTGTCACAAATCTTACCTGAGTGTTGCTCTGTGCAAACTTCAGAAGAAAGATCTTAAATCTAAAATGTAGCACATTTTTGAACAAGCATGTCTCATTTTTCTTAGCTGATCCTAAACAGCCTGGACCTTAAAACAGAAAAAAAAAAAAAAAAAGAGAGACACACATTCTGGCATTTTCCAGCAGGGTTACATTCGCCAATCCAGACATTAATGAGATCAGCGCAGATCAAGAGAGGAGAAAGGAAACTCATTAAGACCACAGGGACGACCTAACCCTATTATCCCTATCACACCACTGAACCACACACAGATGATGGGAATTAAGATGTGCTGGCCTCGATCCACACCCACTCTTCAGCCCAGTGCAGCAGAGTGGCTGTGGAGTTGTGCAGTAGCTGCTGGGAAGGACGAACGTGAAGGAGCCTGTTATCTGTGTCGTTCAGCACAGCAGTTTTCGGGCGTGTTCAGGGGTGTGAGGAGGAGCGCAGCAGAACTCTGCCTTCTCTCCACATTGTGTTCTTATTTGTAACAGCCTGCGGCACGCGTCGTTCCAACCCCTGACCTGGGATGGTGAGATTCGAAGCCCAAGGTTAACCCCCACACTCACTGAACAAAAGAAGGAACAGTCTGATCCACTGTTGCTTACTCCCTTGCTGCCATTATCATCTTCTTCTCCCCATTAGCGCACACTTATAGCACATATGTATCCAAATAGGCGTGGTATACAAAAAGGCGTGTGGTTTTAAAAAGAGAGAAAAAAAGTTAGCATTATCTGTCTTTCATGCAGAGTCCTTTTTTTCTTTTGTCCATTTTTTCTCACACAAGTGTGTTTTTTCTATCAGTCCTACTTACAGTTTGTGGAATATCTCATACTCCCACATTGTCTTATCGTTACATACAGTAGATGTCATGTTGGAAATTCCCTTTAATTTCACCCCACACATCAGTCAGAGAGATGAATAGTTATTTAAATACATTTCATGTTTAAATACTGGCTGGAGGGGAGCAGGCAAAACGCTACAGCTAGATCAATGAGAGGCAGTATGTTTAAAAAATGATGATAAGAGCACATACACACATAGTGCATATGATTTCTGCATATCTAAATATGGATTTATCGATCTACTTATGTTTTAATATGCTGGATATGTGTGTGTAAGTGTGTGTGTTGTTTATGTATGAAAGTGAATGCAAGTTATCATATAAATTATGTTACACAGCCACTGGATCATGTCATAAAATGTGGCCCCAATGCATATTCACATTCTGTAAATGCACTGTATGAGTTTGAGTCTACATGCTTACGTCTGTGTGTGTAAGTGTGTGCATGCTTGTGTGTGTATGTGTGTGAATGTGTGTGTGTTTGAACGATGCATGAGCGATGTCAGGATACAGTAGGTGTGCAGTGATTCGGCACCTCAGTCTACTCTGAAATGTTGAACAGCAGCAGAAAGATAACACTGCCTTTTTATCAAATACACACATACGTTATATACATACAGACTGGGTGTGAAGGCAAACGATAAACACGTATTTCACACTGTGGCACTACTGACACGCTTTGAAAACCTTGTTTTCTGAATGGTTACATTTGAATACCGTAAAAAAAAAAGTCTTTTCTCACATTGTTAGAGTTTGAGTTCAAGAACAATACCTGATTTTAAGATCAGCACTTAATTTCTAAGGTGTATCTGTACAGTAATCACACCCCTGTTGGTGTTTTCATACCTTGTTTATGACTTGTAAGATTCTCAGTAGTTTGATTGGTTAATATCCCCATCTTGTGTTATGATAGAGTTGATTAGGCGTTTAAAAAGTCTGATTGGCTTGAATTACATCCAAATAACGCAATCAAAGACTTGTTAACTTCTCTTCATCTACTCTGAGTGGATAAGACCTCAGTGGTTTTCCAGCAGATGGTTCACCAGTTGAGTCCAAATCTCGCCTGCCATACCCTCGGCAGAAGTTTGTTTGTAAGAACCGAGTCATTTATAGCATCAGGATTTACTCAGTCTCCTCTTCTTCTCACGGACCGCTCTGCGGCAGAGGGTCAGGCATGCATCAGATTCAGGTAGAAAGAAGAGGAGATGAAGTTATCCTCCTCCACATGGGCATAATAAGATCATTGCCTGCAGGCAACTCTCGCCAGTAGTTAAAAAAAGGGTTTTTAAAGAAAGTCAGAGCTCACCGAAGAGCTGATTCATCACTCGCTTTAAGTTTAAGTGCTGTTAAATAGGAGTCAGAATCCAAAAGTTCCAATTTGATATATAGCTTATCTTTTCTGACGTTTTCTCATCTTCACATGTTTAAAAGGTCGTCCAATGGGATGACCTGCCAGTAAGGTTTTAACCCTCGTTCTTCTTCAGAGAGGAACGTCGTGGTGATGATTGCTCCTTTGCAGGGCTGTCACAGGTAAACCTCGCGGCGTGACAACGTGAGGCAGGACGTGGTCTTGTAGTCCCCTCCTGTCCGCGTCAGTGGTATGACCTCTGCTGGGTTCTGGCCCTCTCCTCCTTCCTCCTCCGGCTGGCGCCTCCCGAAGCCTGCGCTACTGAATGTGTCATAGGACGCTGAAGTCATCTTGCGGTTGAGGAGGTTACGGTTGTGATCGCCCATGTTCCTGTTGCGGTCTCCCCTCCCCAGGGTGCCGAGAGGATCCCCGTTGACTAAGGGTAACCTCTGAGCCTCTCCGCCGACCACCCCAGGTTCTGAGCTCCCTGCGCTGCCAGCGCTCTCGCTGTCACTCTCATGATCGTTACCTCGGAGATTGTTGTTGTCGTCTCCAGGGGCGAAGGTGGAAAGCCGAGGGGGGTCACTGCCATGGCGCTGGCGCCTAGGCGAACGACGGACGGGCATCCAGCAGGTGTCTGAGTGGCCGAACTCATCACACTCCCTGGTGCACTTTCCTGTCAGAGCGACGTCTGGCAACTGTCTGGCGTCTGAGTCGGCACAAAGAAATCAGAAATACAACATGTTAATGAACATGTTTCAAAAAGATAAACACAAAATTTAGTCAAGTTCACAGTTAAGTCATTGAACAAGGAAAATGTGGTTAAGCCCTAAAAACTACAAGAAAGGGAAGAAAAGTGGGAGTCAAACAGGCTAAGGAGAACACGACAAAGAAAAATGGATCAAAAAATGTGGGACAAAAGGTTAGGGTATAAAAAAATGAACGCAGCAGAAACTGCAAGAAAAATGCTGCTAAAGCAAAACACAAAGTGCTGACAGCAAAAAAATCCACATCTACTAAAGGTTCTCAGCATTTCATTAAGGGTGAGAGGTGAGGTCATAGCACACAACACGCACATCCAAAAGAAGACAAGCTGATTGAAAATAGCAGCTTCTCTACATGCAAAGACAATATTAAGTCCCAAATCAGCCTTTTTGAGTGTTAGGTTAAAAGGTTAGTGAAGCCGCCTGGGACTGAAAAATGATGTCCTACATGGGCAGGGGTTAAAGGGCATGGCTACTCTTCATGTAAAACACTAATAGATGGATCAATACTGACTTCATGATAAAATAGACAGGTCTTAAAATGAAGACAGATGAGTTTGGTGTGATGTTTCAGGTCGTTAAGGGGGATTAAAAATTCATCATATGAGCGACAGACAACAATACATCCTTTCCAGTTCATTCTTCCTGCATTCCTCTTCACTTGAAATTAAAAGCTAGAAATTTAATATTTATGTTTAATTCCAAACTAATTCCAATTTTGTTTCCTGCATGCAGCCGCAGAATGAAAACCAAACAAGCAGATAATTAAACAGCATAATTATAACCAACACAAAGAATCGTCGCTTCAAATCCCTCTCTCCATCTGACCGTGACGGAAAACCGATTTAGCACCACAGAATCCACAAGATTTCATGCGTTGCTGGAAAAAAAGGCGCCATTTAACCCGAGAGGAGTACAGCCGCTGAGGTTGCAGTGACCTTGCTTCTGTTGTTCTGCAGCTCTGGTATGTCCACATTCAGACGAGGAACACGGCAAATTAAAAAAAAAAAAAAAAACCTTTATGCTTGAAGAAATCCTTGATAAAGATGTGGCAGAATATGGTGAAAGTGCTATTCTGTGTGTGAAAGGAAAGATTTGGGCGACTGACATACAACAAGGCCGTTAAGCAGACCTTGTTGCACAACATACTACACACACACAAACACACACTCACACACTGGACAATTGCTTTATACTGTTAATCATTCTCTGTGCTGAGCTGGAATAAAGGTGAGACCTTGACAGTGAGCCAAATATTAGAAATCTTTGTCTCCAGTGTGTGTTTGTGTGAATGAGTGTGTGTAATAAAATGTGTATTTCACAGTGAAGTGCACCAAAGTTTTAAAAGGGGGGAGAATATGTCAGTAAATGAATCTGAATACCTAAATCAGGGGTGGCCAACAAGTCAGAGACCAAGAGCCACAAAAAATTCTGTGGTACTACAAAGAACCACATCACACACGCACTTCCTCTCTCACAAAAATGAAAGGACAAAAGATGAAAATCAATAGATTTCCAATTCTTTAAGCAACATTTACTGTTTGTAAGTGTGTTCCAATTTGTACTTGGAGCTGTGTCAAAGACAAATTTCTGTTTTTACTGCAGAACAGACAAAGTTCCATCCATCTATCTATTTAGATAGCGATGAGCACATGTGCAAGTCAAGAAAAGAAACTGAAACTTAAGTATCAATCTCATCACCCAAGTATTGATCAATACTGATCACAAGATCAATATATCAATAATTTAGATTGATTGGTACACCACTACTCATAACTATAATGAATGGATCAAAGAGTCACAAAGGCAAAGAGCCACAGGTTGGCCACCCCTGACCTACAATATAGTGCAACTGCAAGTCTGATCAAGCATAGTAACTTTTTAGGTTTATGTTATGTGTGTTTGTGTGTGCGTGTGTGTGCTCTCTGACCATTCTCCACATGCTCCTCCTCCCCCACGCTGCCCTCTGGTGTGGTTCTCTCGTAGCCCTCCTCCGGCAGCGGCAGGGCTCCCAGCCGCGGCCCTGATGAGCTCTTGCTGCTCGGTGTCTCTGAGTCCTCCAGTCCACTGTCATAACACCCGCCGTCCTGGGGTTGGCTGACCACAGAGAAGGTCACCCGACGAAGGGTCCCCTGCAGAGAACATCCACACACACAATATGGGATTAATCATCCAGGATTCCTAATCTGAGATTCTAAATCTGAGGGATTAGGCGAGTGGTGGGCACGGTTTGTGCAAAGACATATTGAGATTATCTGATGGTGTTCGCCTTGATTATGAGCTTAGCTGCTACAATGCAGGGTAATAGTCCTCAACCAATCACGGCGGTGTTTCAAAGTTTTTCAGTTGGCATTTAATCCCAGTTCAGATTAATGCAGCTGGACAAGAGTGATGTTTACAAACCTCTGGCGACGGTTATTTTTAAATCTGGAGTGGGTCCCACTAGTAGCATCTGGGTGAAATTAAGTCCACTCTCTACAAAAAAACACTTAGCTGATTGAAACAGAAGTAGAAAGAAAGCTAAATGAAAATCAGGTGATATTTATGTCTTTTTCTGATTGTTAGCGAATCCTGTCAGACAAAACAAAAACAGCATTCAGAGAAAGAGATAAGGATATTAATAGATTTTGTTTTGGTATATACCCGTCAAGTGAGACCCTCCTTACACTGAGTGTTGACAGTGTTGATATGTAGGTTTTGACCAACATTTCATCCTCCAAAGCAGTGTTTGTCAAAGTGGGGTCCCAGGACCCTTGTGGGTCTGTGAACCATAGCCAGGGGGTCCGTGGAATAATTGAAAAAAGTATGCTTTATCATTGAAAAAGGAAAATGTTGCACCAATAAAATCAGCTTTTCTTTCTAATACCCCTGCTTAATTTAATTTTGTGCCATGAGATCAATTCTCAGATGAAAAAAAACCCTGAAAACTAAAAACAAAAAAACCTTAGTGCAGTTGTGTGCAAAGACTTTTCAAAGGGAAGAGGCAAAAAGAAGGAAAAAATGGCACACAGTGTGCGTTTTTTTCGCAACCAGGAGGGCACTTTTACACACATTTTGGCTCCTGAGAGGTCACTTGAGAGGGTGCTTTCAAATAACTGGGCCACAAGGAGAGTGACTGCCCCTTCAGTGCACACAAATGCCTTGGAGGAAACATTTCCTCAAAGTTTAAAAAATGAATTGTTTGAGAATTATAAATGTAGCTGAATTCTATCATTGCAAAATACAACATAGTACATTATTACAAAGTGTGAAATTAAGTTAATCATTGTTAGAATAATGAGAGGGTCCTTAGAGAAATGTCTAACCTGAAAGGGGTCTAAAAAAGTTTCCACCCTATCAAACAATTAACTATAAAACAATTCATAGGGATGCCAGGTAGTTATGGTATCAGCTTTTTGCATGAACTGACATTGCTAGCCTTAAGCAACACTGAAGCCTGACACCAATCAATAACATAGTAAATGAGTACCGCATTTGTCATTGAGATCTGACAAGAAAGACATTTTCTGAAAATGGATTTATAAAAGCTTCACATTTAACCACCAGGCTCTGAAAGGAAGCTCCTCTGATCACCGTGGATTCAAACAAACAGGCACTTCACCAACAGTGACGAATTTCCTGAGACCCTGCAGTGGAAGCAGCGTTGATTCGGCTACATCTCCCATTACTCACTCAAACTGAGCGTCACACCTGCTGCTATACCAACACACACAAATCAGCCCAGTACATTTAGCAGAGCAGTTTTCACTTTGGAGAGGACAAGAAGGCTTATAAAAGTCCATGCTGAGAGAATATCACAGAGAGTTAAATGACTCCGTCTGGCCGGGAGGGATCACTCTGCGACAGGGAGCCCATTTCTATACAACATCCTTCCTATCTCCTGGCATACGCATTTATCTTCTGCAAAAATTACGACCCTTTCAATTTAGATCTGCTTTGAAACGTGCAGCGCACAGAGAGAAAGAGAGGGAACAGAGGGAAGATGCAGATTAGGGCGGAAAAACTTCAGCTCTGAACGTTGCCTCCGGATAATCTGCAGGGAAACTGATGGACGGCTGGCATGAAAGCCAAACCCTGAACCAATTCTTCTTTTTCTCCCGGAGAAAAAAGAAACGTTTAAACATCTCACCTCCTGAACGTACAAGACAAGACAGGAACACAGCAAAATCAATTAAGCAGAAGTGGAAAGTGAACGAAGCACTTGTTTCTTCCGCCATTTCTGAGCAAGGTTTAGAGGAGAGGAGGATGAGAGAGAGTTAATCAGACAGCAGGGAGCACAAGCAAGACTGAGGAAGAGGAGGAAGACTTATTAGAGTCTAATGGGAAAGCTGCAGTTCTTGGAAACTCTGTCTTCTTCTTAACTCTCTACTGAGGGAGTGATGTATTTTTAGAGAAGATGAAGCAGTCCAACCTCCTTTCCACCCATTCAGACTAGGGGGAATGGCACAGAGAGGGAAAAGTGGGTGAGAAAGTATAAGTGGGTGAGTACAGAGAACATGAGAAGGATCATTTTGTGTTGTTGCAATGAGAGAATTCATTTTTTTCCCAATGCAATATTTCCAAATATTTCTTCAATTAACAGGCTGTCAGAACTGCTTCACGCATAGTGTTTCAGCTTTCAGACTTAATGCTATTTCATGATCACAGAATTACTATTTCATAACAATAATCATCACAATTATTTATGACCACAAGTCAGCAAGAGAACTATTCCTCCACAGACATTTCCTCTTCAGCCTTCTGCTCTGATAAACATTTTGAAACAGATAAAACATGAAACAAGTCACTTGTTTGGATTATTGTTAGTCTTAGTTTGTCCCTCTCATGTGTTGCCAATAAAGCTGAGTCACTCTGGATCTTTGAAACAGCCAGGAGGTCTTTCTAAAACACATACTGTGAACTGCTGAGAAGCTATTTACAGAATCACTAAATGATTTTACCCATGTCACACAGATGAATGTGGTTTTAGGGTATTTTTGCTTTTTTTTGGATAAGAGAGCTGAGAAGAAAGAGGAAATGTGAGGGGCAGAGTCGGGGAAGACATGAAGGAAATGGTCAAACCAGTGACTTTTCTAAATCATTTTCATGTACAATCAGTTAGGGGTGGGAAAAAAATTGAAAATTGATTAATCCTGATTTTTTTAATTGACAATATCAAAATCGGGATTCGCTTTTTTTTTTTTTTTCAAATTCAATTCTTCATTTTCAGTCTTTGTTTATGGACTGGATTCTTTAGTTCTTTCCACAAATGTTCAGTTGGATTTAAGTCAGGTGATTGGCTAGGCCATTCTAACAGATTGATTTTCTTTTTTTGAAACCAATTGAGAGTCAACTTTGCCGTGTGCTTTGGATGGTTGTCCTGCTGGAAGGTCCAGCCACGTCTCATCTACATCATCCTGGTGGATGGCAGCAGATTCATATCAAGAATTTCCCCATACATGGCTCCATTCATCGCTCCGTCAATTATATGAAGTTTGCCAATACCATGAGATGAGAAACAACCCCATGCCATGATGCTTCCACCTCCAAACTTCACTGTTGGTGTAGAGTTTTTTGGGTGATGTGCAGTGCCGTTTCTCCTCAAAACATGGTATGTAGTATAACAGCCGGAAAGTTCAATTTTGGTCTCATCTGACCAGACAACATTCTCCCAGTATTCTACAGGCTTGTCAAGATGCTGTTTAGCAAACTTTAAATGAGCTTCAACATGCCTTTCCTTGAGGAATGGAGTCTTGCAGGCTGAGCATCCATAAAAGCCATGGCGGTGGAGTGCAATGCCTATTGTTTTCTCTGTAACAATTGTACCTGCTGCCTCCAAGTCTTTCTGGAGCACTTTCAGGGTGGACCTTGGCTTATTGAGTACTCTTCTGACTATCTCTCTGACTCCCTGGTCAGAAATCTTGCAAGGAGCTCCTGTGGGTGGCCTGTTGATGGTATGGTGGTGCTTCTTCCACTTGTGAATAATGGCTCCAACGGTGCTGATTGGAATATTCAGGTGCTTTGATATAAGTCTGTAACCAGTTCCATTCTGATGCTGAGCAACAACATGTCTTGAGAGAGCTCTTTGCCTTTACCCATCATGAGGTGTGTCGTATTTAACTGCTTGGTGAAAAAACAACCTTTTTTATCGGACCATCAATTTGCTCTAGCCCAGCTGATGTTGGTTTGCACCAACTGAAAGTTCAAGTAATAATTACTGACAGATTTCAGGTGGTACAGTGCATTTTCTTGCCAAAGTATACAGCCTTACCATGGTGTGTTCAATATTTTTTTCCTGTGTTATCGTACTTAATTCAACATAATCATTATTTATAGACTTGAATGTCATGTTTTCTTTTCATGTGTGGATTATTTGAGTTAATACCAATGTCTGGTAGAAATTTCGTTTGAATTGCAGCTTTGGAAATAAATGTAATGAGAAAAAAGTTGATGCGTTCAATACTTATTTTCCTCACTGCATTTGTTTACCTAGCTTACCTAAAAACACTTTCTGAAATCATTCGAAAAAACCCCACCAAGCAGTCATTTCTCACAACAGTTGGTGCAGTACTTCCATTGTTTTACACAAGGAGCACAAAGTGAGGATGCGAATACTCTCTGAATGTGGAAATGCAGCCTGGGCTTCAGGGCAGGATTGATTGACAGACAAAGAGAGAGTTACTTCAATTGGAAGCCAGGTGCCGTTTGTGTGTGTTTGTGTGTATATGTGAGTGTGTGTGTGTGAGTATGCCTGTTTGTTCAATAACAGAATTCTGTTCAGCCATGATTCCATCTAATTCAATTTCCCTCTAACCCTCTTTCTGGCCTGAGCTGCCCTCTTTCATTCCTTCATCCTGATAATTTTATTTGCTTCTTCTCTCCTCCGTCCTCCCTTATTTCGGCCGAACTTGCTGTCTCTGCTGTTCTCAGCAATAACTCTCCCCCTTTCATTCTTTGTCTGATCCACCTCCTCCCCCTCCCCCTTCCATCACTTCTTCTATGCCAGTCAGCTTTATGATGTGGGGATCGATGATGTGTCCTTGACCTCCTTATGAGTCCCTCTCCTCGTCCCCACAGTGGGGTTTATTGACCCATAACTCCTCTTCACTCTTTAACCCTCTTTTCTCTCTTTTCTTCTCCTTCTGTGTGTTCTCTGTCTACAAGCGTTTGGCTGATTAATTTCTCTTCTTTAAACGGAGCCAAATCCCACGTTTTGGCTCGAACTTATTTCATGTATTGCACGCAGTTCACACATTCTGGGTTCCTATCACCGCCGTCTATTTGGATCCAACTCTTTTTTTTTACATATGCTTTTACCTAAAATTAATCTGTTGTTTTTATTTACACACCGTTGTTACAGCTACTACCTCAAAAAAAAAAACCTCTATCCCTAAGCGCCTTCATGTTCTCTTCAAGCACTCTCAGAGAACAAAGCATGTCAGTGTGTTCATACACGCAGGTTTTCAATTATTTATCTGAGCTGCTGCATTTAAAGACTGATATCCAAAATGTGTATTACACATGGACACACATTCTCACGTGAGGACGCACACACAGATGAATTAGCTAAGGTCCAGTGTGGTTTATGAAATGGTGGCTGATGGAATATTAATTGACTTTGACGGGAGACATAAAAAACCTTCCCCTTAATCTGACACGGGCCATTACAGTTCAATACTGACATGGGAGCTTTACTCATCTGCGCAGCGCGGTGTGAGTGTTACAGCAGGTGTGTGTTTATGTGTGTCACTGTACAGTAAGAGCACATGAGTTTCCTGGTACAGTACAGTGTGATTGTGAAGTTATTTTGGGCACAGCTGTGTGAATCAAACAGAGGCATGATGGGTTTGAACTCAGAATAAACTTAACCATCTGAATCCTGTGTCTCTGAAGAACCCGTGTAAAGACAACAAAAAAAAAATCCTAATATAGCTTTCATTTTGGGCCCGAGCAGGCTGCAGTGGATGTGTTTGTGTGTTCATATGCTTGTGCGTGCGAGTGAGACTTCACACCTTAATGTTTGTGTTTTGTTGCTGTGTTTGAGTGCGACACTTTCAAAGCCTGCAAGATGTGTTGTGTCAGCCGGTGAGAATACACGCGCATGTGTGTGTTTGTGGTGTGAAGATGCGTGCGTGTGCATGAGTGTGTGTGTGTGTGTGTGAGTGCTCGTGCAGGTTGGCTCAGTCATCAAGGTAATTAGAGTGTAAACCTCCTTGCTGTCGGTTCAAAGAGAATTAACGAGCTCTGGTTAATTAACAGTCTCCCTCTCTTCTTGTTACATGTGTCCGCATATTCAACACATGTGTTTGTGTCTGTGTGGCTGAGTGTGTGTATAGGTGCAACATCTGCACATCTGACTCTGCCTGTGTGAGCACATTTGGATGTGAGTGTGTGTTTGTCTTTACTTTGCTACACTCTGGTCCGCATAATGAATTGACAGGATGCAGCTTATGCATAAACCAGAACTACAAATATGGTTGTCGGACGAGAGCCACATTTCCCTTTGGCTCTGTGTTCACTCTCATTAAGTTTGACACCATCTGGATCCACTGTACAATAGCTGATTTTATAATTTATTAGTTTGTTTTATATCTTTTACTGATTACTTCCTTGATTTTAGCCTCAGCAGTGCGCAGGTTTGGTCGTCCATTCACTAAACTCAGAGCAACGTTGCGTGCAAGCAGCAGAGGAAAGATGTCATGAATTATACATGACAGTGCACACGGCAAGATATACTATATCTGAGATACACTACAACATACACTTAACGGCTGGACAAGCACAGACTCTTTAATGCATTCTCTGCACCAAAATACGATTGAATTTTGATTAACTTGCTGATGCTGTGTTTTTGGTTTCCCCTGGGGCTGTACACTAGCTGGTGCAGTGGTTAACGCTGTTGCCTCAAACATGAAGGTCCCTGGTCTGTATTCCCAGTTGTGCAGGTGCCTTTTATGTGGAGTTTGCATGTTGTCCTCAGGCTTCCTAACCTTGCAGAGCAGATGGACCTGCCTGATTCAGTTTCTGAAATCCTGCAGATCCATCTTGCCAGGTTGCATTGACCATCAAATTCACTCGGCTAAACTCTAACCGGCCCAATCAGGGAAGAGAGGTGGGAGCAGCATAAGTGATGAGCAGACTTGACGTCAGTAGACTTTTGTACTTGTCAGTGTTCTTTTGATTCTTAAGTTAACTTTACAAAACGGCAGCAGTAGTCAAATGCCATTATCACAGCTGTTTCTCGTGTTCCTGTAGTTCAGGGGTGGCCAACCTGTGGCTCACGAGCTGCATGTGGCTCTTTGGCTTTCGGTGTGCGGCTCTTCGATCCACTCATAAAACTGATTTTGTATATTGTTGCAAACGTTGGAACCAGTATTAATTAATACTTGGGCAGTGAGATTGATACTTAAGTTTCAGTTTCTTTTCTCTACATGTGCCCCTCTCAGTAGTTCATGTGCTTGTAGATAGATAGATAGATAGATAGATAGATAGATAGATAGATAGATAGATAGATAGATAGATAGATAGATAGATAGATAGATTAATGAACTTTTTCTCTTCTGCAGTAAAAACAGAAATTTGTCTTTGAAACGGCTCTTAGTACAAATTTAAACATACTTACAAACTCAATTAATCTCGCTTTGAAAATTGCAAATAAATGGATTTTCATTTCATGTAATTTCGTTCGTGTGTAAGAGGAAGTGCATTTGCAAGACTAGGTTTTTTTGTGGCTCTCTGTAGTACCACAGTAAATTTTGAGGCTCTTGGTCCCTGACTTGTTGGCCACCCCTGTAGTTGTTCATCTATTGTTTCTCAGCACAAAAGCTACATCATAATGTGGCTTGATCTGGATTGGTCTGTGGTGAGTGTGTCAATCAGACGGTCGTCCAATCACCAGCTGCTAATTTTTTGAAGGTCCCACCTCTGAAAACAAATCCGAGGAGCTGCTACCCTGATGGACTAGTGGAATATTTCTGTTGCGGATATACAAAACTGTCCGCCTGGTGTGTCAGGTTACAGGCTTCCTTCCACAGCACAAAAATACGCTCATCAGGTTGATTGGCCGCTCCAAAATGCCCATGAATGAGTGAGTGTGTGTCCCCTAATGTTCCCCAACCATGAAGATAATAGGTGGATGGTTTCCAATGACACTGTATGAATGATTTTCTGCTCCTGACTTCCTGTTTGATCGAGTGAACGCAGCCAAATGAAATGATTGTGTTCAACAATTACATCTGAGCTAAACAGCTTTAAAATTTTAATGACAGAAATTATGTGTCCTTTCTTGCCTGCTTGCATTTGTTTATTAAAAATGTAACAGACTGTGGAGGAAAGAATCCGCCTAATGACTCCGACTGAGGGATAAAACTGCTCATACGAGCATTTCATGAGTGTTCGTCAGTTATGATGCCATTTGTTAGCTTGTCTAATAGCATGTTGGCCAGCTTTACAAGTGACGGATCATGTTTGCGTCTTTCTTAACCTCTACTTCCCACTCACATCGCCCTCCATGCTGCTGCTGCGTGTTTGTATCAGAAACCGAGCTTGCAAAAATAAGCATCTGGAGGGAGACTGGATATCTTCTCTTCCTGATGGCTATGTTTTTGTGCTGAAACAGGCAGGAGTTGGACAGGTTTATGAGCCAAGTGTCAATCAAGCCGACACCTGACATCCCATTAGCAATCACTCCCTGCAGATACCTGAAATTTTCCCAACGTTGACTGAGGAGTGTAACTTTGCATGTTAATATCCCTGCCTGTTGTCCATCACTGCTGATTTCAGCCGGTGGACACAGGATGTTTGATGCCAAGCATCGTTTTTTTTTTTTTTTTTTTTATAACAGTGGCTATTTTCATGCCAGAAATAGGATGGTGTGTCCCTCCAGGGATGATGACAGTCTCAATTAAAGGGGAAGATTTATAGAATTCTTTATCTCCGGTGGGACACAAAGTGTAGCTCAATGAAATAATTAGTCCAAAGAAATACATTATCTGATAAGTGTTTAGAGAATATTTTGACACAGCTTTCAGGGAAGTGGATAATCAGATATATGATATTCAATGCAAGATCAATGAAACAGTCTATTTTTATCATCAAAAATCCGTCATCTAATCCTGTTTCATCATAAAGTGATAGCTTATTTACGCCCTGAAAGTAATAGAGCTGATAAAATGTCAGTCTTCTGCATATTACAGCGATAACCGCGCAGAGTGTGTAAGGTGATATTGAGCTATGCTTCCACGACGCACAATGAAAACTAATATGCTTGTGTTGACACCACGCTGGTACAGTCCAGACTTCATAACTGGAATGCTGATCAGTCAGGATGACCTTTGCCTCCTGCTGGCTTGTTTTGACTCGCGTGGCCAGGAAACATGGATGTGCTCTTATTTCCAAAGTGGTTGTTAGAATAATAAATGATGGGAGTGAATCCAAAATTATGAAAATTCAAATAGAACTGAAAAATGATGAGTGGGTATGGATCGATTCTGTATTTGTTCATATCACTGAGCTGGTTTGTTGTCACTTTGCATGAGGCACAGATCGATTCAGATCATCCTCAAATTCACATCTTTTGCGACTTATCTAATGAGACGATCATCACGTGCTTTTCACTTAATGTGCCTTTCTGTGCCACTCACAACTATTGTTTCAAACCATTTTATTGTGTGATCATTTTCTTTCTCATACCCACTCCAGATGTCTCATTTTATCATTTCAGCAGGATTTATTTTGCACCTCAAGTGTGATCTTGGGGGAGGGGAGGGTGAGGAATCACAAGTTTAGTGCATTGTTGGTGTTTTAAATCTCATTTACACAAACAGCTTAATTCATCTGTGCTTTTTAGCATCCTGCTTCAACACCTCCCTGTTGTGTTCCCTCGCAGCGCCAATGAGGCTGAGCAATAGAAGAAAAGTAAACTTTTAATGGAGCGATCTAGTCAACCGGTCGAATGTCTTTGTTCTTTGGCTGCATTCGCTCGGTAATCTTTTGAAACCTTTTGCTTTCATCTGTAAAGTTATGCATCAAAGGTAGCAAGGCGGGGAAATGTGAAATAATCTGACAGGTAACATCTTGTAGGCACCGTACAAAGGATGTGTTAACATTTTATTAGTAGGTGACATATTAACACTGGTTATTCAAACGCAGCGCTGATGTGACTGTATGTGTGTGACCCAACAACCTTACAAGAGTGACGTGTGCGGTGCTGGAATGCAGCGCCCGGAGGCGGTGCAGAAAAGAGCAGATGTCCTGTTTACACACTGCACCCATTAAGTCCAGCAGACAGGTAAAGACAAGTGCTGAGAGACCGCGTGGGAGAAGGAGAAACAGAGAGGAGGAGTGAGAGAGAGGGAGAGGTGCAGATGATGAATAAAACAACTGATAAATGGATGAATGAGCGGCAAAAGAAAAGGCTCTTCATCAGCATGGGTGGCAGGGTAAACTATAAAAGGGACAGACTTGTGAAAGTCTACATGACCGCAGCCTGTCTGAGGTGGAAATGAAGAGACAAAGAATGTCGTTTAGGGGAAAGAGACGGGGGGACTGTTGTGGTATTCGCAGAATGCAGAAAACGCTTTGGAGCAGGTTGAAACTCAGCTCAGGGAGGGATGAAGGAATATGAGCAGCGTTTCTTCAGCTGTCTGACTCGCAGATGTTCATGAGCCCAGGCGCCTTGTTACCACAACACACGCACACTTTCACAGCTTTCCATGCTGATACCTAAAATCCACACATTAGGCACACCTGCATGCTCCAACACAAGCACACACACACAGACATTTATAACTATGCAGTGTGGATGTTGCAGTGGGACCACCTCTGCAGTAAGAGCAATCCACCCTTCTCCATGCTTCTGATTTTTTCCTCTCCCATATTTCTTTGCACCCTCCTTTTTTTCCCTTCATCCCTCTTTCTCTGCAGACCCCCCCCAACCACATTCCCCCGCACCCCCATCCCTGTCTCAGTCTCTCCCTCTTACTTGCTCCCTCCAGAAGCAGGTGATGTAGAAGGGTGCTCAGCAGTATCTGACTATCAGGGCCTGACTCTGTGAGAGGAATGATAATCACTGTGCTGCACTGCAGAGAGAGAAAGAAGAGAGGGAGCGACGGAGAGACAGGGAGAGGGAGGAGAGGGGGCATGAGGTAGAGGGAAAAAAGGGGGGCAAATGCGGCAGTTGAAAAGAGGGGGCAAAATAACGTTGAGGGGAGGAGGAGGGAGTGCGACAGCGAGACAGCGAGGAGGGAGGGCAACAAAGAAAGAAAGTGGGAAAGAAAGAAGAGAAATTGGGTGCTGCTTCTGTAGCATACACCTCCTCTACACCTCCTCCACTCCCCTCATCTGTCCCCACACCTCCAACAACACCACCCCTGCCACAACAATAGCTTGTAGTACAGCAGCCCCGTGGTACGAGTGGGGAGCCTTAGCCTTGTGTTTGAGCACCAGAGAACATTAACTGCAGCAGCGAGGTCATCTGATCGGCACTATGCGGTCCCTCTCTTTCTCTCTTTTACTCCTCCTCACACTGCTGCAGTCTGCTGCTGGCCCCCCTGTGGTCACCAGTGGAAGTGCTGGCCATGCTGTGTACCCACACGCTTGTCCCGATAAACACTTTTTAGCAATCTATGTATGTTATTTGCCAGAGCTCCCCCGATCATAAATCACTTTCTCTTACTGGGAGCAATTAAAGCCGAAACCCTGCGGCCACTGCTTATTATCCCTACTAGTTACTGTAAGTGTGTGGGTGTGTGTAGTTTGTTTGTAGGGATGTTGTGTATCTGTGTACTAAGTGAAATAGCTGTAAAAAGAGGCTGCTTCACCGCATGCGGGTTCTGCTGCATCGCCATCCACCACAGCTTTGTTAGCATCAAGCTGTCCACGCTGGCATTGAGCTTTCTCCCTTCTCCCTACCTCCATCTGGGCTCTCCACCCTGCAGATACACATTGAAAATCACTGACTCTATTCACAGCATTAGGCCTTTGAAATGTTTATCCCTTTTGTGTAGCCCGTGCCTGTCCATAGGGGGAAAAACAAAACGGCAACAAAAAGCTCATAGAGGGAGACGTAAAGCGAGGCTTACCGGACAAATGCCCATGATTCAGATTAGACCCTTTGTTGTTGTGTTTCTGTGTGTGTGTGTGTGTGTGTGTGTGTGTGTGTGTGTGTGTGTGTGTGTGTGTGTGTGTGTGTGTGTGTGTGTGTGTGTGTGTGTGTGTGTGTGTGTGTGTGTGTGTGTGCATGAGTACACGTGATGATCAACGCTTTCCACTGCTAGTCACTAAAACAGTCATTGCTTATAATATCCATGACAGGAGTCATTGTAAAGAAAGATGCAAACAGGATGGTGGTTTACAACTGGCCTTCTGTGTGGGAGCGTGAGTAAGAGACACCATACATATGCATGCCTGCTATTTAGATGGCATTTACTGCCCACCCTGTGTGTGTGTGTGTGTCTGTGTGTTGGTGTGTGTGTGTGTGTGGGGACCATTAGTCTAATAGTATGCCTGTTAGGAACAGGCTTTTCCCACCCACTGCTATTGTCCATTAAGGGTGACCAGAGGAGAATGAACAATAGCTTCACTGTGGGGGCCAGTGTATGACAGAGTAAAAGTGAGGATGAGGCTATAGATACGTAGTCTGACACACAAGGTCTGGTGCACACACACACGCATGCACACACACACACACACACAGAAACAACCTCCCTGTTGAGAGTGATTAGGAGTGCTGCTGTGAACAATAGACAGAGTCAATAAAGGACCTCAGAGACATCCGGATACAAGAGCAAGGTCTCTATCCTCCCCTCCTTCCCTCCTACTCCTCCACTTTCTCTCTGCATCCTGTATACCGTCTCTTCTTTCTGTATCCCTATCTTTCTCACCCCGTTAAAACCACAACCTCTCCTCCGCTTTCCAAACTCTTTGAGTTATTTCGATACAGATAGCTGTTTCAGAATGTCTCCCCAGCTAAAATTCAGAATAGGGTTTCATCCTGAGCAGGGGTCTGATTCTGTAACATACATTCCTGAATAAAATCAACTTGTTTAACTGGAAATAGAGATATCAAGACTGTGACAGCTCCTCCTGTTTCAGAGCAGCATGTCTAAGCTTAGCTCAAAAAGGAAGTTGATTTGTGTTTGGTAGATTATTTCTTTGCTATAACAAAAATCTTGGCAAAAACTTTGACAGTTGAAAGCCTGTGTATTTCCCTTTTAAATGGTACCACATTTATAAGGGTCATACATTTATGGGATGAGCAGCAGAGCCTAGTTGTAGGTTGCACCCATGAAAAATGTGAGAAATCTTCTCTGTCAGTGCCAAACAGCTGATTCTGCTGTTGACTCTTGTTTTTGATCTTCTGGTACTCCCAGGTGCTGATGACCAAACAACCACATTAGCTGACGTGTCAATTACTGGCTGAAGAATGGGATGCTGTCCCAACATGAGGTGGAGATGCCAGGCTGATGTGGCTGTGTGTAACCCCATTTCCACAAAATGGTCTGGTATGAATCAGTACAGTTTAGTACAGGTCAGATGAGTAGCCTGATACTGTTTGCTTTTCCACAGCTAACCATGTCCTTCTTGGTGGGCGGCGTGTAAGCTGGATGCAAATCGATGCATCAGCTACATAATAGTGTGGTGGCATAGAAGCGCGACACAGTGTGCCCACTAATAAGTCATATAGTCATAGTCATCTGAACCAATCAACAGACTGCTGAGTTTCTAGCTCCACCGTCTGAGGTCAGATTGGTATGTCTGGCACCCCAACAGAAGGATACCATTTAGCGGGACAGTAATGGTAGGTAAGTTAGGGACCTGTCCCGTTTTAGTCAGGGGGAATGCCGCTGTACCAAGAAGATCCGGACTGAATTGCCTGGTAGAAATGGGGCCCTATGATTTTTCTTACGCTACTAAGACTCTGATTGTTAGATGAATAACTTGCCAGTATGTCTTGTTTCTTTAGACTTTAATTATGCAATCCACCAAACAGCACGAGTCAACAGCAGAATAAGCTGTTTGGTAGGGATGTCCCGATCCAATACACTGATCGGTATCGGTACCTGATATGGCTATTTTTAAGAGGATCGGATAGTATTGGATTTTGTGACATGATTGGTCAAATCCAGTTTTCACATGTTTTCAGCACTGTCACACTTTACGGCTGCTGTAAATCAAACCACATTGCAAATGTGTCCACTGTGTGGGACTACTTCTCTTTGGAAAGCAATGATCATAAAACAGCGTTTTGCAACATTTGTAAAGTGAGTGTTCCTTGATGAGGTACCAAAAGGGCTCACTTTAATTCAACAGTTATGATTTGTAATTAGGGATGGTTACCTTTCACATTTGAAACGATACAGTACCGATGCCCGGTACCTGGCAATCGGTACCCAACAGTACCAGTTTTCTGTACTTTTTTGTGTTTATGAAGTAAAAAATATCAATTTGTTTAATAATGAAATAAAAAAAATCAGTTTAACATATCTATTCTTCAGTATGTAACCTCACAATGCTGTCCTGTTTATGTCCAGCATGGAAAATCACCTGCCACTCACTCACAGTCACAAGGATGTATTTAGGCACCTAAACATGGTACCTTTCGATTTTTACGTGAATTGGTACCCGGTACTTTTGCGAGAATTTGGCCGGTACTTGTAAAAGTACCTACTTCGGTACTCATCCCTATTTGCCATTTACAATTGAATCACCCAACAGACTACAGGATTTATCAGAGAAAGTTATTTTCGATTATTATTGGCAAAACATATCATGAAAAAATTGGATTGGAAGTCAAAAAATCTGTATGGGCACGTCGCTACTGTTTGGCATTGGCAGAAAAGATTTGGTTAAATTTTTCAAGGGTGTATCCCACATACTCAGCTCTGCTGCTCATCCCAACATACATCATCATACTCAAATGTATGTTCCTTGAAAATGAGGCAACATTTAAGGCTTTTCAATGGTAAACATTTTTCAGAAACAGTGTTACCTTGAAGAAATTATCTTCCAAAAACAAATGTCCTTACTTTTTGTGCTATGTTAGTTTCTGGTCATTTATTACCCAAAAGTCTCCCACATACCGGCAGGGTTTTTACAATGTGTAATACCACAGGGATAATGGTGGGGTGAAGTTTTTCCACCTCTGATTTGCCATTGGGAGCAGTAACAGAGGTGCAATGGGTGGAGGATGGAGGCAGTGTGTAGCGTCATGGCTAGCAAGGTGGTGTGTATGTGGAGCTGTGTGTGTGTGTTTACATGTTGTGCTTCATGCACCATTCCAGGATACTAATATTACACTGTTGTGGGGTTTGATGTCTACGTTTTTAAGACCTGATGACGGTGGAACTTGCTGTATATAGCAAACAATAAAGGCATATCACCAGCGAGGGAGTTAGAGCTTCCCTTAATAAAGAAGATTTGAGTTCAAACCAGTGCGTCTCCAATGCCGTAGTGGACAAGCCTGCTACCCTCAGCTTAGCTTGTTTATAGGTGACCTGCTCGAGCGTTGTGTAAGGATTCCTTTACTGTGTTTGTTGTTCCCAAAGGTTTTAATTAGAGCTGAGTTATCCTCTGAAGACGCCTCCTATCCAAAATAAGCTGCTATAGATGTTTAAAGAAGTAGAAACCCAGAATAAAACTCCTCTATGTTCAAACCAGTGGTTCTTTAATGCTCAACAGTCCTGCAGAGATCTGTCAGATGAATTTTCTCATAAAGAATCACATATATTCCTTTATTTATGTTTTCTTCAAAAATGACTTTCAAACTAAATAATTGAAGAGAGCTCTCAGTCAATCACTGTCTGCGCCAAGCAACACAAAAAAACATACTTTTTAAGTCACATCCAAACAGGAGTAGTAATATACAAGTGTTATTTCTTGAGTCTTGCACAAGTATTGTATCAGAACTTAGTATTTGATATGTAAATGCAAGTTGGGAACAAAAAGATGGAGTAAGAAAATTTCTACTTTTATATGTCAAATCTAACCAAGTCTGCCCCTGCACACCCGTCTCCATCATTCTTCCCATGTCTCTCCCTCCAGCATCCACTCTGACTCCTTTGTGGCACTCCTGTCTTTTGTAAAATGGGCGGACGGGGTTGAGCTGACAGAGGCTGACACGCTGCAATGCCACGGCAAACTGAAATCCATCCTGACAGTTTAGAATCAGTGTCACTCACTTTGCAAGGTTAAAGATAGCTTTGCCTAATGTGCTGTCAGACACGGGCAAACACGTACACTGTGCAGGCCTAAGAACGTAAACACCTCCACCAACACACCTGTGAGCTTAAGGATGTGCTGAACCCCACCCCTGACCTGAAACTGTAATCCAGCATATCAATGTGTGACTATCGGATTATTCTGATGTGTGCGGTTGAACCCCGTCTCGGCCCTGTCGCCCCTCTGACAGACACAGTGCCACAGAAATGTCTCGGGGCGACTCGCCCAGTGTCTTGACAATAGTCTCAGTGTGTGTGAGTGACTCGGGGACACAGAGGGGGCGTTATACTTGGTAGACGATACGCACGCATGCACCCACACACACATACACACACACACATAAAAGAGGGAGGACAGTGCACTCTTTCTCCCTCTCTGCGCTATTGCTCACGCCTTCTCTCCCTGACGCAGAGACTCAATCATTCTCACACTCTATCTCCTTTGACGCAGAGGAAAAATATTAAACAACTGCTACCTCCCTCTCTTTTTTCTGTATGTGTAAATGTGCGTGTGCGTGTGTGCATGTGTGTATGTGTGTGCATGTGCGGACACAAGACTGTATAATTAATACGGCTTTCATTTCTTTGAGCTATGAAGTATGCTTTTGGTATGCAAACAGACTTCTTGCATATGAGTGTGCTTGTGTGTGGTGATTGTGTGTGCGTCTGGTGTGTGTGTGTGTGTGTGTGTGTGTGTGTGTGTGCCGTTCGATACACCAGAGACCGAGTGCAGAGCCAGGCCATTGAGCGGAAGGAGGAGAGTTAATGAGAAAGCAGGGGAGAATTCAGCCCGTTCCCATCGATAACCTCACACCATACTTCAAGCGTATACGTACACTGGCTCCAGTTTTGAAATCCCCTTTGAAAATTATGGTTCAGCATTAGGGCTAAGAAATGACTCCACTGAAGTCACATCCAGCAGAGTTTCAGCAAGCTGAGCCTTTTGCAGAGGAGTCGGCCTGATTATTATGCGACTCTTGGCATTAAAAAAATGTTTAAAAATGCAAATGATTCCACTGCAGTAAAAGAGTTAAGCAGCAGCTGAAAACATAATGTTTTTGCATACTGAACTACAGGTATATACTGCACTAATTAGTTATAATGAGTCAATGTGTTTCCTCCCACCAGTATTTTAAAGGATTTCTATTTCAGCTCATTGCACAGCCTCATAATGTGCCACTTGAGGATGTTTGGATTTTAGGACCGTAAAATATCTTTAGAGAAGATGTTCAAAATCTTTCCCACTTCATTTTCTTCCATCTCATTTTGAGACACCAGGAGGAGAGTTGTTCAAAAGCCACACAAGTTTAAATGTCACGTCCTGTCAGTGCAGACGCTGTCACAGATTTTTGATTAAGAAAGTTCTTATGTGAGTTTTCGGATTCATCAATCTGCCTGGTCATTTTTTAAACAAACTAGAAAAGCACTCAGAGAGCACAGACCTTCGCCAAGCATATTGTGACTGTCACACAACACTTTGGTCCTACTTTAATGTTATACTTCCTTTCAGAAGACTGTCTGCTACAGTTTAGTGTTAGTTAGACCCAGTGCATATTTCATATTCTGGATCTCAGTATCCAGAATATTACCAAGATCTGGATCGTACTTTTACATCTGTCAGAAGTTGTCATGACCTTGTCTTGTATTGTTTTGCAAAGCATATGGTGAAAACAGCCCTATCTCACAATGATAAAGAATCCTTTAAAAAGATCCTGGATCGAGATGGTGATCTGGATCACCTCCAAAATTTAATCACTTCTTCCTTATTCCATTTTGAACATTTCCTGAACATTTCATCAAGATCTGTTAGTTACTTTTTGAGTTATGTTCACAAACAAACAAACAAACCCTCCCAAAAACATAACCTCATTGGCGGAGGTAAATACTAAACATTTAAGAGTCTCAGCTTTAAAATTGCAAAAGTTTGATGACTTATTGTTATTTGCAATAAAAAGAGGAAGAGTCTCTGGGTTTGAGTTGAACACTAACTCTAACCTGAATGGAAACAATCCTTTGTGAAAACTCACATGTTAAGATCCTATGGAAACAAAACTCAACCAGTAAAAAACACACAAAAAAAGAGTGATGAAAAAACAGATCTATAGTGTTAATTTTGGGTATGCTAAATTGCTTGTTCAGTTGAACTAAAACAAAGAAAAAGTAGGAAAATATTCACATTCTCAGAGCCACAGCTTTTCACTTTTTGCATTCTGTTTGAAATTGGCTTTCAACGAGGAGGTGCAAATTTGCCGAAATTTAGTTTATTCAAAGCAAATTATTGATTTAATACTAAAAGCTGCTCTTTGCTGCTGCTCTTGCTTGTGTTGCTCGGCTGTGAAAACTGATTTGAGTGTTGATTTTTCATTAACTATAGCACAAACAGCCCTCGTCTTTGCTTTACACGGATTAATCTATGGTGTAATCTATTTGTTTTTGAGGGATTTTGACTAAAAAAAAAGGGAATACTTGAAATCTTAAGAGGCACAAAGACTGAACAGATGGTAAAAAAGTTTCTGCTGCATTATATATATATGACACAAGTTGGGTCATGCTGTGTGTGAATTAGTCTCCTAACAATCCAGAGCTCTGATTCATGTTCCACATAGAGCCTCACAGAAGAGCAGATATGAATTATTGACTCATTCATAATCATCATGCCATGTGAGAGTAACGCTACTTTGTAAAAGTCACTGGAGCCATTTTTGCTGAAGAAGAGTCTCGACACGCACATAAAAATAACACCAGTTTCTTTGATATTCAATTAGCAGTTTAGTCAATAATCTGAAATTCATCGTTTGATCACCCTGGAAACCACAGTGCTGCTTCGGCTGCTTTGTCGTAGAGAAGTACTTCAAACGTGGCCAAGCTGCATCGCTTGACTTCTGCCTTTTGGAACATTCAGGAAAAAAGGAGTGAATAATAACAATAATAATGAAAAAAAATCTGAGCGCATGTTGAGGTGAAATTGTCATTTCAACAGATTTTTGACGGAAGGCTTCCTGTGAAGTCTGCTGGATTTTAAAGGGCCGTCGTCAGCAAAGGCTGGCATTAAGAAACACTCTCACACATCTAAGTCTAATGAAAGCCCGCTCTTTTTAACAGCCGTGAAAGCTTTCATGTTAACACGACACCGCGACCAAAGCTTTATTCACGCTTCTAAAAAAAGGGACTGACCGGTCAATGAGCACGTGTGTGTGCCTGCACCTGACAATGCAGCATATCTGTGTCAACACACTCTATCCCTTCCTCTCATCTTACCTCTGATACTGTATGTGACTCCCACGACCATGCATAAATTGTCCACTTACACTGTATGCGCTGTGTGTTTGTAAAGACAGGGATGTCTACATTTCCTGAGCAACCTCTGATTGTTGTCCTTCTTTTATCCTTCCAATTAGAGGTTGCCGTTTCATCCCAACGGAAACCTTTTTGGGACTCTAATTGGGAGGTAGATTTGCATGACTTTGATTAAGAAATATTAGGTGTGCTCTTTTCAAGCTCCGGAGCTTGTGTTTGTGGATGCAGTGACATTTTATTTGCATTGCTTTTATCTCATTTCAGCAGCTGTTGGTTGCCATCTCTATAATATTGCTGTATTTGTGCAACAGGAGACGAAAGCCTCTTAAATAATGCATGTTTGACTTGTACCTGTGCAGTGTTGGCCCATTAAGAACCAAGTTTACAGTAATGCTGCACCATTACTGTATTTTATTGGGAGTGAGCCATTGATTTAAAGTGCAGTTTGATTTATCAGAGATCTATTTGTTTTCCCTGTTTCCAGACAGGTTATAAAACACAAAGTAGATATTAGGTGAAGGCAGTTGAAGTTATTCATTTGTTGTGTTTCCTCAGGAGAGTCAAAGGTAGTGTGATGTGAATGTGGGATTTTATAGTCCGAGTGAGATTGTGTGTAAGGTTACACGGGTCAATCTATTTCATGCCTGCGTTTGAAGGCACCTAGGGGGTTTCTCTCCAAAGGCTCAAATAGTTGTATATCAGCTCTGCCTGTCTGTGTCTGAGTGTGTGTGTGTGTATGTGTGAGTCTTGGTCTGTGTATGTAAAGGTAGGTGTGTGTGTCTCTTATCAGGTTTATTTCTAACGCAGACAAGCCAGTGGGGACGAACATGAATCAAAACATGCACACATACACACACATGCCTGCACACATACATTAAGAGAGGTCTTGCTCAACCTTGTAATATGAAGCAGTGCTGCAGGGGGGAAGCCTGCCCACTCATATTTATGTAACTGTTTCAACAGAGCAGGTAGACAGCTCTCATTCTATCCGTCTCTCTTTCACGCCACGCACAAACACATACACACTCTCCCACCAAAATAGCCTCAAGACTTTAAGCTGAGTGCACCCACCCACTTTCCTCGCCCTTCCTCCCACCTTTCCTCCCCTGTCTCCTCCGAACCCTCCACCCAAATACCTCATTTCTATCTTTTTCACCCCATCTCCTTGTCTGCACTGTCTCCATCAGCCGTCCTCCCCAAGGCCAAACCCAGGAACACAGTCTGATTTTATAGCTTCACATCTCCCCCATCCCTCCTCTTCACGTGGTCGTCTCATTCCTCTTCATCTCCCAGCCCAACACTTACAAGCCACTCAACCAACCCCCCTCCAGTCCCCCTTTTTTCTAAGCCATGGGTGTTGACCAGGAATTCCTTTGCTCCTCTTCCACTCCTTTTTCTGTCTCTTCCTCTCCACCCCTTTCTCTCCCTCCATCTCCATCTTGATCTTCCGATTTATCTATCTTCCACCAACAATTCGAAAACAGATGGCTACACTTAGCCCGGGGCAAAAACATTGGCTTTGGACTACAGCGCTACCAGGGCCAGTCTTTTCACACTCACACAAGATCTAATAAGCTGATATCCGCCTAGAAATGTGCTCGATTTGCCAACAGCAAAAATGCATAAACCATATTGCAGAAATTCACACCTTAGGCTTATTCCTTGGTAGCATGCTTAATTTTATCCAATCAGGAGAAATTTAAAAGCAAAGATTAAAGCTGACTTTAACTTAAGCGGCTGAAAAAAAGGTGGTAGATGAAAACGAAGAGGGTTGTTCAGAGCCATTTGTAAAACTTAAAGAAACTATTAAGTGTTATTAAAAAAAAAAAGTTTGGGACCATTAAAACACGCATTGAGAAGACGGATCCAGATGGAGAGTGATGAAAAGAGATGAAACCACTTAGGGAGAACAGAGAGATCAATCAGAGAGAAGACAGACGGAGGGTGTGTGTGCTAGTGTGTGTGTGTGTGTGGTGGGGTAGCAGACAGACATTGGGGATGGAGGGTTGGAAAGAGACACTTTTTTTATTGGATGAGATACATCGCACTGAAGCAGACAGTGCCGGCGACTAGACTATGGAATATTCAATCATTCCTAATGGTGCTTGAAAGTGGGGTTTTGTTTTTGTCTTCTGAGCTTTATAAGTTTGTACATTTCAGTTTGTACCTCTTTTAAAAATTTGTATATTCAGGTCTTTGCTCCGGGGCACATTTTTGAAGTCTGACCATTAAAATCCTCTTCTGAAAATTTGTGCATGCAGTTTCATCGCTTCAAGCTTAATTGAGCAACTTGTGTGCAGGTGTCTGAGCAAGTGTTTACAGACTTCACTGAGTTTAACGGCAGAGGACATTTAACAGTTTGTTTGGAGTTGCTAAACCGCCAACGCAATCATTTAGCCAGCTGTTGTTAAAGGTGCTGTGAGGAACTTCCTCAGTGTATTGATTCTGGTGACCCCTGCGGGTGAAACTGGTTGTGTGGTCTTCCGGCATGCAGACTGCATTTCCCATGAGTACGTCCACGTTCTCTCAGTAAAAGACATGGACCTTGCCCAAAGTGTGCATTTTCTGTGGCTCATTTAAAAAACTAAATACAGATCTCTTTTTGACTTAACTTTTCTTTCTCTTATACAAATCTTTGCAGTTTGCAGAGTGATGGGTTAATGCTACAGGGAACAATTAGCTGCAAAATGACAAAACTTTGTAAACCCACAATTTTCAACTTTAACCCCTTGATGTTGTTGCAAATTTGGGGCAAACCCTATGAAGTCTTGATGCAGCTAAAACGACCTTTGTATCTCATTATTACCTACTGATTCATATTCTACACATACCAAAGATCATATCAGATCCACTATGTCACAATTTTTTGGTCAGGGGATGAACTTCTTGTGTCTTAATATATAATATAACTTAATTATAACTAATATGTGTACTATGCTCAAATTTACAATCTCCACTCCACTTAACAACTGTAAGAACATAAAATCACATAAAAAATAATCAATTTGTATAATTGTTCATTAATTCAGACAATTAGGGGTTAATTTGTTTAAAACTGAGACTCAGACCAGTGTTGGGTGACAAGTCACAGCCCTAGTTTCATGTTAAACAATCCCACACCAACATTAAATAAGGCCAATCTCAATTCTACCCCTTAGCCTTTGGTTTTGCACATGCACATCTAGTGAAGTGATGATGTGATCGAGCTCTCCCTAAGGTGAAGGGGTGGGGCAACACAGCCCTTAAAATAAGACAAACCAGGACCCCACTTGAAACCAAGTAGTATGGCAAATTTCCCATGATAGGAATTTTTTAAAATCAGATAATCCTTTGCAACTCCATGTAAATATTAGCCATACTTTGAATTGTTGGTTTTATTTTGTTGATCTGCTACAGCGACAGCCAAAGCTAATCAAAACTATACCAATGTCAGACTTAATACACTACAATGAACATTTCATGAATTATTTGACTGCTAAGTTGTGTTCAGGAGCTGCGTTAGCTACATAAGGTATAATAAGCAAACATTTTGAATACCATCACTCAACATTGGCTTTTAATAGTGTAGCTGTCTCATTACTCATGTAATGCAGAACATCGTAGTAAAGTTTGTTTGCTGTGAATTTGTCACCCTGGTCTGACATCAGTTTATCATCACTTTAACCCCAACACAGTCGAGGCAGATATCTGTCTAACATGAGTCTGGTTCTGTCTGAGGTTTCTGCCCGTTAAAGGGAATTTGTTCCTCTCCATTGTGACTTGCTAAATGCTGGAAAGTGCTGAACTTGTGGTGGGTTAAGATGAGATAAGACTCCTTGACTGACTGGTTGATTGATGGACTGACTTTGTAAAAATGTGTTTGGTTGGAAGTGAGTTAACATTCTCTGCCTCCTACACAACCAGCGAGCGTCCATGGATGACGTAGTGGGAATCAAGTGGCGTCTCGTTTTAAAAAGATGTATTTTCATCCCTTCACCTTGGCTCCCAAAACAGAGGGTCAAGGGGAGTTAAGGAGTAGACAAAGGGGTACAAAAAGGGGAAGGGGAAAGAGTTACAGTTGGGATTGGCCCTAACTTTTTGACTCAGCAAATCCCTGGCTGAAGATTTTTGACAAAACAAACATCTTTTGCTCACCCTGCTCCACCGTCAGCCTCGAGTACATATCATTAAAAAGAAATTGATAAAAAACTAAAATATATACTATGCTAAAAAACTGCTTTGAAGAAGTCTTCTTGCTGCCAAAGTTTAACAGCTAATTTGTAAAACCGCCAATCCCCTCTGAGTAATAAATATTGGCACATTTTTATAAAAAACAAGGACAAAGGTCCTGAATTCAATATATGCAGAAAATAACACTTTTTATAATTACTAATTCATCATAAAAGGTCAAGAAGATACATGTGTACGAGTGGCACTCTTTCAGCATCAGTTAAAAACTCATCACAGATCCTTTTTCTACTTTAAATATCTACTGATAATAAACTGAACCCGGTAAAAGACCTGAACTTTAATTTAAAAAAAAAAACATTAATGTGTGAAGTAAACAGCAATCACACTGTACACATTAATTGCAGTGTAGCAAGGTTGAGTTAAAGGCTGGAGCTCTTCTCTTTTCCCTCCTTTTCTCTCTGCTAAAACTCCTCTCTGACATTTTTTAGTTGGTACACTTTATTGCAGCATCATGGATGCCTTCAAGGAGCCAGTGTCCAAAATTGTGGACACTTGTCCCCTTTTCATGATTCATCACAGAGATTTGAGAAGAATTCCTGGAAAGGAACCGAGGAGACAACGTGATGCAGTCAGGTATAAATAATCCGGCCTTTAGACATGGTCATACAAATTGCTGTTTATGCTCCAGAGTGCTTCAAGCATTCAGATCCCTCTAGAGATGCACAGAAGACTTCACTGATGTGCGTGATTAAAGGAATTGTCTGTGTACTTTGAAGAAGTTGTTTGAGGTTGCCAACAAGTGCATTATACATGTTAGTTTTAGTGTGAGCTGGGTTGTTGAAAATCTTGTCATTTCCATTATGATATGTTATCTCTTACTGCTGATCTGACAGTGTGCCCCATGTGTTACAAACACATCTATAGCTGATAGTAAGGGGGTTAAATATAAAGTTTAAACAAGTGAGCGTATTAAAGATATGGTGTAACACTTACTAAGTAACTCACACAACTCCACTTCAGAAGGAAAAAACAATCTACGCTTTCAACTTTGCAGCCATGGAGTGAAATAAAAAAAAATCACAAGTTAATGGACAGCAACCTAAACGCTCAGACTTAAAACATTAATCCTCTTAAGTACAGGCCTTAATATTTAAACTTCACGGCTACATATTTAAAAGTAAAAGCTTACAAAATGAAGATGACAACTTTAGCAAAAATCTTTTAAAAAATCTAGCATATAAAATCTTCTCATCACATATGAAATAAAAGTCCTTGCACACACTGAGCTCCCTGTGTTGATACCTGCAGCATCCGCTTGCAAGGTAAACACATCTAAATCACTTCACTTCACCTCACTTCAGTTTGATTCTGCTTGAGTTGACTCAATCCAGCTCGACTCTCTACAATTTGAATTATGCAACTGAGCCCAGTTGGGCTGTGTCCAATTCAATTCAATTCAAAATCCATTCAAGTCAATTTAATTCAACCCAACTCAATACCACTTAATGCACTGAAGATTCTTTTGTGTAGGTGGATAAAACCAGTCAAAGGGCTACTAAGCTGTCTCGAATCCCTGTCTAGTGTGAGGAGGAGCGCTTTTGTTTAGCAATATTGGGTAAAATTGCTCAACCCACAGACAGCCATTAAGGTAATGCTGTAAGGCAGACGAGCTGAATGCAGAGCCGCTCAGTACTGAGCAGAGTCTTCAAGAAGCAAATAAAAGGCAGCATCTCAGCAAGGGGCTTGCAATGTAGGTCTTTGTGTGTGTTCGAGTGAGAGCGTGTGCATGTGAGGGAGTTAAGCGAGAGTGAGTGTGTAAGCCTCTATGGATGTGTGTGATTCTAGGAGACAGAGTGTGCCCCGGCTTGTGCTTGTGATTCGATCCAGAGGGAAAAGGATAAAGAAACTGATGTAAGAGCCGGAAAACTTTCCTCTCCGCTCCATGTGTCATCATATTGTTATCAGAGTTTGTCTGCTTGCGGTGAAAAGCGTATATGCACAAGGATCTGTGAGGGTGTGTAATTATGTGCCATTATGTACACACAGGAGCGTGTCTGTGTGTGTTAAAATCACACGTCCGACGGTGTCTGCGGTGTGTGTTCCTGCCTTGGCTTGCCTGTGCTTGTGTGGAAGTGTGTGTGTGAGAGTGTGTGTGGGGGGGTAAATGACATTCCCACATTCCTGCCGTTTTGCAAGGAGGCCAGAAACAAAAGCAGGAAGGAGGAGATGTTAACAGAGTAACATTATCAGCTGAACAAGCTGACTGTTATCGAGTGTGTGGTAAACAACCAGGACAGAAAGACACACACTCTAACCAACAGGGAACTTCAAATCTCATTCCAGCTCTGGGTGACCTTGGTGTGTGAGAAAACGAAGTGCTTCTCACGACTTCACAATCTCTATCTCTCATTTGCCCTCTCACTTTGTCTTGTAGTCTTTGTCTCTCACACAGAAACAACCACAGAACTTTGATTAGATTATTTTGAAAGACGTTTCTCTGACTTACAGACTCCTGAGTCCAAACCTGAAATCTCATCACTATATGAAAGTGCAATATCAGACTATATTATGATCGTCATCATGAAATTGGGCTGATGATGATGAGTTATTTCATCATTATGAGCCATATGTATGTTAAGTGTCAGCTGTCATGTTTAATTACGTAACTCAGGTTTTAAGCTACTATCTGTCATTGACTCCGCCAAGGAGGTTATCATTTTGGGAGAGTTTGTCTGTTTGTAAACAAGATAACTCAAAAAGTAACTGATAGATCTTGGTGAAATTTTCAGGAAATGTTCAAAATGGGATACGGAAGAACTGATCAAATTTTGGAGGTAATACGAATCACCGTCTCGATCCAGGACTCTTTTAAAGGATTCTTTATCATTGTGAGATAGGGCCATTTTCACCATATCGGATTGCTTTGCAAAACAATACAAGACAAGGGCATGATCATTTATGACAGATGTAAAAGTACGATCCAGATCCTGCCAATGTTCTGGATACTAAGATCTGGAATTTGAAATATGTGCTGGGTCATCATAAATTTTAACACTGTCAGGTAACAAATTATTGCACAAACCTGCAACTAACACCAAATTGTAGCAGACAGTCTGCTCAAAGGGAGTATAACATTAAAGTAAGACTAAACTGTTGCATGACAATCAGAATATGCTTGGCGGAGGTTTGCACTCTCTGAATGCTTTTCTAGTTGGTTGTGCTATCTTTTTAAGAAGTATATCTTGAGGGATATTTACACCTTTATAACGAGAGGGAAAGACTGGAATGTGAAAAAAAGTGTTATGTTTTTCTTTCAAAACTCTATAAACTGGTCTCCTCGCTTTCTGAATGTCTGCATATGAAAACAGAGGAGATGCAATGGACACAACCTGGTCCTGAGTTTCCTGAAAAACAATAAAAAACATTTGAAATGTTATATCTGCACTTGTTTGATGCTTTTCCTGTTTATATTATTTAGCACCATAATGTTGCAGAAATCTAGCTGCAGAATTTCCCCTGGGATGAATAAAGTTCTTTCTTCTCTGATGAAAACATCACTTTTGGGGCCTTATCTGCATCCTGTGTGGGATATTTGGACAACTTGTCTACACGTGGCTGGAGAATAAAACCATTATATCAGCATAGCAGCATTAGCTGCAGTCCTCCATCACTTTCAGGTTACACGCGGCTGTTCAATAAGACATTTGTATGCCAGCATTCAGAGCCAAGTTCACAGTCACAGTTTAACTGTTTGCTCAATAAGCTAAAATTAGTCTGTGCTAGATTTGTTCATCTCCATATCCTCATCTATGCAGTGTAAAACAAAATTAAGTGATGAAGTGAAATGGCTACATTTCTTCTTTCTAGAGTTAAATGGTCTGGTTGTTAAGTGATACAACTAGTGCTCATCTTCAACATTTCCATGACAACTAAACAAGTGAAAACTCAGCAGGACACTAAGATATGATTGAAAAACCTAAAAGAAAACTTCAAAGCTGGACCTTGAGATTCATTTCCTTTGTCTGACTCAGGAGAAATTTTCCTCTAGTGTTGTAAAAACTGTAACACACTCAAATATGGATCAAATGCATTTGCAGCTCTTCGTGAACTTGAAGGAAAAGATAGAATCTTCTAAGTGACAACAAACCTCCCATCTTAATTTCTCTAGTACAAACTGTGCCGTCCATTCTCAGAGTTAACTTTTAACAACCAGCAACTACTTTAAAGATCTCATCAAAGAGAGACCACCACTGAGGACAACTGCAGTGAAGTTCAGCATGACATGTGGTGAGTTAAAGGGATAAATGTGTTGTTTTTCTCCACAAAGCGCTGCAGGACGACAAGTTTAACTAAACCATTAGATGAAAGAAGTCAGAGATCGAAGTCTCCTGTACTAAACGCAGTATAAATAATAAAGCAACTTTCTTTTATGTGACTAAAAAAGGACTGGACCAGAGAGGCAGAGAAGTTTTCTATTTACCTTTGCATTGGAACTCACAGCTTATTAAAAAGGCATCTATATGATCCTGTTCAAGTGGAAAATCAATGTCTGCAAAGTGAGTTTGTGTTTAGATGCCACAGACACACAGACACCACTGTCTCTGAACCTTTTTCATCTCCTCTCATCATCTTTAGTCTTGGCTCAGGTTCCCTACCCTGATGCCCGCTGACTCTCACCTCCTGTGAGGCCCCTCCCCCCTCGCTCTTTGTCTCCAGGTCAGTAGATCAGTTTTCAGCCTCGCTCGTCGGGTGATCCCTGCTTTGGTTACCGCATCCTTCTCACCTCTCGCTTACCCCCGCACCTTTTCACCTCGTCTCCTGCTCACCCCTTGAGCATATGGCCAGCTGCGTGGACTGAACTCAGCTTTAATAAACACATCAGAGAGCTGGTATCACCATGACAAGGGTCACGGGTCGGTTACAGTGTTTGCGTGTGTAAGAGGAAGACAGAGGGAGGAGTAGCGTGTGTAGGGGTGTGTGTTTCTGGTCGGCAGCGCCTTCACCCTTGTGACCCTGCTGCATGGAGCATATCATCACAGGAGATGTGTGTGTGTGGATGTGTTCATGAAGGGAGGGTGGGGTGGGGGGGATTGTGAGACGATGACAGACACTCATCATATTTAATCCTGGAAGGATTTCGTTGAAATGAAAAGCTGCTTTTCAATTTTATAATCCAGTGGACCTAATCTCTCCGCCAGCATCCTTCCATACAGTCCAATTAGATGGACAAGACTAGCTGGATGAATCCTATTCACCACAAACTCATTTCCATTTCCTGTCCTTGCTGTGCCCAAACACCCTGGCACCCCGTGCTGTGGCAGCCCTGCACTGACCTTCACCGAGCATTGTGAAACTGTGCAATACACAAAGGAAAAAAGGAAAAAAAAAACTGCACCATTGACCCACCTGTGTGTACCGCAGTCTTGGCCTCGTAAACAGTACATCGATTAGACTCTGAATGTGTGTGTGCGAGGGGGGCTGCAGGTGTTTGTCTTCTTCGATTCAGCCTCCATGGCACCACACCGACACCCGCCCCCACACACACACGCAGAGTCCACGGGGAGAGAAAGTGCTCTCTCCAGTAAAAGATGAGCAAGAAGTGGCACTAGTGAAAACGCTGAGTCGGCTCAAACGACTCGTTCTCGGAGGTCAGCGTGGCACAGGGAGACGCAGAGGGAGCTGTGACTAGCTGTTCATATTTACGGCATAGAAAGCGGAGGAGCAAAGTAAAAGAACAAAAAGTGAGAGCACAAAGGAGAGGTGAAATAAAAGTTAATGGTGCAAAGTGCTTATTTAGAAAAGTTACAGAGTGCAAATAAAAGGGAAGTTAAACAGGAGAAAAACAAACGTTGAGATCAAACAGAAGCTGTGACCTTTGATGCGGTTGACTGAGGTCAGCAGGCTTCAAAAAACTCTTTGCTTGTTGAGGTTGAGTGTGTGATTAGTGTGTGTGTCTGAGTGGTATTGGTTGGAGGGTAGAACGAGGCCACTTTGCCCATATTGACTGCAGTGCCATGTGACCGCTGTGATCATTAACGTGTTCTGATGCCAACGGGTATCCTGATGACCCACATCTCAGCAGTCCACTCTCACTCTCTGGCCGCCGCCCAAACCAGACCTCTCCCTCTCCCTCTCCCTCTTGGTGGAAGCTCCTTTTCTGCCGTCTCCATCAGAAATGGAGCTACTCATCTGCAATACTAGACTGAAATGTGTCAGTGTGTCCTCAGACACTCAGAAAGTGATGCCTGAAATGTCTCATCCAAATTGTCTATATTTTTTTGATATGAGAAATGCCTTGATACTGTTTTTTTCTCCTGATATTGATTCCTGTACTTGTACGAGAGTATCGGCCATTGAGAATCATTATTCCTCAAAAATCACTGATTGCTGACACCTTGTTGATTTTTCATTCATCCAAAGTGGCCTCCTTGTACTCTCTGCTAGCACTGCGGTAATAACCATTTATTCAAATCTAATATTTTTTTGTGGAACCTTGATGGGTCTCAACATCATATAGTGTATTTGCCAAGATCTAATTTTTCATAGTTTTTGAGGTCCAAACAAAATATCAGAACAGCCTTTAAAGAGGTGGTATTAAGGTTTTTTAAAGGCTTTTTTCTGCCCCTGGTAATCCTATAGTAGCTATACATGATTTATAGCTACAAAAAAACTCTTTTTTTCTCACACCTCTGTTTTAAAAGACCCGTATTTTAGCCTCTGTTTGCAATGCTTTGTTTTAGCTGCTGTCTCTGTAAGGCTTCCCACCCCACAAACCCTCTACCCTCTGATTGGCCAGCCCTCTGGAGGCCTCTCAGAGGCAGAGCTATTCCTGTGTTCCATTTGTACTTGGAAGTCGGGATTACCGAGTGGGAACGCCCAGCTGGAACGCCCCCTCGAGGTCGGAATTTCCAACTTTGTTGGAGCACCCACACCAGCCCCGAGTTCCCAGTAGGAAATTCCAAGTTCAGGGGTAAACAGTATTTTAGCTCCTGTTATATTCTTTTCATTTTAGAATTTCTGTCTATTGTTTGTCCCAAGTAATCAGCTGTATAAAGTATTATTCAATGTTTATATACAGAAATACTGCTGCTATGGCAAGGTTTACCGACTTGTCAACTGGAACGCTGAACTTGGAGATGACATCATTCCCACTCCCGACTTCCCAGTTCCAAGTACAAATAGAGCGCAGCATTCAAGCAGATCCTGGTAATTGAGGCCTGCCTCTTCAATGTGTTATGTACTGGCCAGGAGATCCTTATGTGATGACCTCATCATTCCAGCAAGTTTCATGAAGATCTGGTTCAAACAAAGTATCTTGAGCATTTAACAGACAGATTCAGAGATTTCTACAACATTTGAATATGGAGCAGGTTGACTAATCTGCACACATTTAGTTTGGACATTGGTACTTTATTTCCAAGTGTAAAATATGGGAACACTTAATACCCCTCTTTAACTGAACATTTTGACTTCTAAATTATAGCGTTGCTTTCCACCCGAAAGATTATTCATTAATACTTCCATCAAACTTTAACGTTTGAAGCCTGTATATTTATTTTTTCATTGAATGACCCATTTTGTCTGTAGAAGTGATTTAAAAAAGTGTAACTCAGTTTCCTCCATACAAACTCACACAGCTCATCATATCATCATATCTGCAGTAATAGCAAAGAAAGTCAAGATGATTCCCGCCCCTACTAAAAATATGGAACACACACACTTACACAGGCGCACACTCACCCCTTTAACTTCCATCTCCCAAATTTAATCTTCCGTCTCTTAATTGGCTCTCCCTGCCTTCGTCGTGGTTCTCGCCATCTCTCTCTTGCACATATCTTCCCCCTTCAGCTAACCTCTATCTTTCAACCCCGATCTCTTGAGTATACATCTCCCTTACTCACTCTTTTCCCCTTTTTTCTCTTCATTTTTGTATTCATTCATGCCCATTGATATGGATATCCTTCCTCTCTTTCTCTCTCTCCCATCTTCCTCCACTCCATGAACAAGTTAGATATTAAAAAGATCCAGCACCATTGGACTGTGCGGTTTTATCATCTTCTTGCAGCTCTGATGCAATCTTGCTCTTCATCCATGACGCCCAGTTTCCTTTTTTACATTTATTTTTATTTCCTATTTGGAGCACACTAGATGGTCTTACGATGTGCTGACTTCAGATAAACACTTTTCTGAGTTTTCACTGACCCAGTAAAGTAGCTTTGAAATTCAAAGCCCCCCACCCATCCCGTTTACTCCATCTTCCTTGCCTCCTAACCTCCTATAATTCTCTCCCACTCTTGATCTAATGCTTTTCCAAATTCTGTCAGCGTCCCAGTTCCTACATTTGGCACATACTCGCCACCTATTACTCCCTGAGTCTATCTCTCACTCGCACTCACATATAAAATGCATATGCCGTCATGGAATAAGCAGCCCCTGGAGCACAGTGACAGACACCCACCAACACAAACCTGCTCGTGTCGCCAAACTGTTAGCATTAACAAATTCTGACACTGACGTGAACGCACTCATGCTTGAGCACCCAAAGTCTTAGCCGCACACATTCACTAACAGGGGTGTATGAAACCACTTACTCCTGGATATTTTAGGTGTGGGCTGGGGTGTGGAAGGGGCACACTTGACTGCAGCAGGGGAGTTAATTACCCCAAGCAATCAATAATTCATTACCTTGTCAGTTTGTGAGTTTGTGAGTCTGTGCGTCTGCGTATGTACGCTGGCATGTTTTGAGTACACGTAAGCATGAAGCCCAAACTCTCCCAGTAAGCATTTTCTTTCCCTGGGAACGGCAGATTAAGAGGATTGACTCCGTAATGGATTAACCTCTGGAGTGTGTGTGCCCATGAGGATGTTTCTGTGTGTATATGTGAATGTGTGTGTGTGTGTGAATGAGTGTTGAGAAGGATCAGAGAGCCCATGTATGAATTGATTAGCCTAAGAAGCTCCACTACTTCCTTTTAATGACCACATCAGCACTTTTTCACCACAGGGAGGATAAATGTAGAGCTGTCTGTCAATGAAATGAGACGCCACCCCTTTAAGAAGGGTTAGCTGTCACTCAAACGTCACTCAGGGGAGCACTCCCCATGGACTAGGGAGACCCTGCTGTGTCAGTATGTCCACCATGATAGATAGTCTGTGTGTGGGTGTGCAGAGAGAGCCCAGGGTTAGTGACCGTCTCTATGCAATATTTATTTGTCAGCAGGACTTCAGCTTTTAACTAGTGCTTCCTGAGCAAACACCAAAGCCGCACGTCCATTATCTTTGCAACTGAATGTGTTTATGGGATAAACATATATGCTAAATGGGTGAAAGCAGCTTGAAAAGAGAAAATACAAACAAAATAAAAGACCAATTATCCTGTTGGAGGCAAGATTTCACCCACTCTCTCCTCATCCAGACTGTGACTGAACTGCTCAGGGGTCGACACACAGACACAAGGACACACACACACACATGCTGTCATGCAATGCGACACAAACGCACATTCACATATTGTTTGGCTATACAGTAGGGGGCTGACTTGTGTCCTCTGCATTAGATCTTGCTGAACAGAGGGCCGATGTTTGACACAGTGCACACACACATTCTGACAGCAGGGTACTGTCACACTGCTCACAGGCTTAGCATGCTGACACGGGCTCACAAGCGTGTGCGCACACACTGACAGCTATTTTGTGGAGATAAAAAGGTGTTTAGACGTTAGCAATGGGGTATGCGGTACAGTATGTCAGCAGATGTGTGAATGAACAGAGATGAAGAAAGCAGAGGAGCTGGAGGACAGATACCAGGAGCCAAACTGTGGACAGAGTCAGAAAGAGCTGACGAAGGAAGGTTCAGATAAAGAAAGGACAAAGAAAAACACAAAAACTGAAGGTCTATGGAGACTGTAGCCATGTTTCCACTGCAGGAACTTTCCCCAGGGACTATGGGCTGTAGGAGGTACTCAGTAGGTTCGTACCCTAGGGACCAGACTCTAGATAAAGTCACAGGGATTTCACTTTCACCTCTAAAAGCTCCCTGCAAAGAGCCTGGGCCTTTGTAAAAGCACAGGGAGCACGGGCTGAGTTGAGCGAAAAAAATTCTGACAGAAGAGCCCCTGAAGCATTGAGAGGAGCAGACGTAATGTTTTTGTTTTTAATGCGACTTTAAACCTCAGTGCACAATAGGCAAGAGGCACATTTTAATCCCTTGAAAAGCAGCGACCTGGACCAAAATCTCAAATCGCAAAATTTTAGTGGAAATTCAGTCCATGTCACCCCCAGTCCCTTCCCAGAGCTCCTACCTGTTTGCTGTACTTGTTCCCGGTCTGGCAGCCATACTCTGAGCACTGGTCAGATCCAAGAGACATGGCATCAGCATTTCCACTGCCACCACTACTGCTGCTGCTGGAGCCGGCGCTCCCCACACAACCCCCACTGCCCACAAAGGTGTTGGAGGGAGGCAGGTCCTGGACCGCTTGGTGCTTTTTCCCCTCTGCGGGCGGTGAGTGAGGCTGCAGGTTCACTGCAGGAAGAGGGGAGCTGGATTTGTAGTGCCTGGCCAAATCTGGGCTTGACTGATGTCTCCTTCCACCACTCATCCGTGGGCTACCAGGGTCACCATCCACAACACAGTAGCGGGCAGCCAGGCGCTCACTTGCGCTGCTCAAATCCTCCTCATCGTCATCGGCATGGCGCCGTAGCCCATTGACTGTGACGATACCGCTATAGAGCGATCTGTCTGACTTCCCTCCTCCTGCAATAGTACCGCCGCCACTTCCGTTGCGTTTGTCTCGGCGAGGTTTGCGCCCGCGGTCTGATCCTCTGCCACGGCTGACCTGCGGTTGAGCCCCTGGAGGACTGAAGAAGTCTTCCTCTGGTTCTTTCTTTCCAGCCTCATAGCCATTCTTACCCTGGGCACCACACTGCCGAGCTGTGACCACGAGGAGGATGACAAGAATGACCGCTGCGGCTCCCGCCAGGACTCCAATAGCAACGCTGAGGCGCTGTTTTCCTAAAGCACGCTCACTGTCTGGATCCCCTGCGATGTCCAGTGAGAGCGGAGCCATCAGACTTCTGGCCACCTGGAGTGAGAAGTAGAGAAGAGAGGATTCAGAGGAAAGAAAGACAAGCAAGAAAACAATGTGAAGAAAGTACAAAGCAGCAGGGGTGAAAGATGACAGTGAGTGTGAGGCACAGAGAAACATCAAACAGCATCTTCAACTTAATTAAACTCATCACTGTGCTTTAGCGGGGGAACTTCTCCATGATTCCCAGACACACATAGTGCCACTAAATATATAATTGCTTTCTCTTCCCAGCAGCAGCATTTCATGTTGCGCCTGTGGTTCTCTACCTGAGCAGTGAAGCAGGAAATTCCTCGGATTTCCTATTCGAAACTGATTAAAGAAGAAAAGCAAACTTAAGAGGGATCATTCAAAGAGGGACAGAAACAGAAACACTCGATAAATATGCTGAAAAAAGGCAAGAAACATGCTATGACTACACCCCCAGAACTCTAGCACATCTACTGTCTCATCAATGAACAATGTCTCTATTGTAAATGATAGCGTAGGCGTGGATTTGCAAAGGATTTTCTATCACTGTTTTGCAAAGACAATAAGATGGACAGACAGACAGAAGGCGACTGTAAATGTGTGTTCTTTATGGCATAATTTCAAGAGACGTTTCTTTTTGCCTGCATGGGGTCTTTAGTTTGATGTTCTGTTGAGAATTGAAGTTTGATGGAATGCAAATCCCTGTAATCAATTCGGATCCAAATATGCATTAAAATCCACAATGTTTTGCGTTTGGCTTTGAGATGAAAGATATACTAATGACAGTGATTCTCCATTAAGAAGACATGCGCAGGCCTGGGGCTACCCTTTCACACACAAACACATGCACACATATATTTGCTCTGAGCTTGTACGCTAATAAAAGGATCATTACAAGAAAGTGGGTTATGCTAAAACACAAACAGTCATTACTTGTTATGGAGTCTAGCTTGATGGGAGACAATGAGGCTGTGGAGTTCTGATCTGCAGAACCTTGCTGGTAATATGGGTCAGGCTCATGAATCCAAATAAGACTAATCAATACCTACCAACTGTGTCGGAGGCATCAGTATGCAAGGACAAGCGAAAATACCAGAACTCTGATGTATGCATGCACCTACACCAGCCGACACAGAGTCTAAGATGTCCATTAAGCTGAGAACTCATTTTGCAGCACTGACACCTCGTCTCAGGGCTCAAACGACAATTCCTTTGGCCTGTCAGGTCTGGAAATTATATACTCATGTAATCCCTGCTGCCTAAAGAAGGGCAGGTAATAAGGCTCGCAAGACTGAACGGCAGACAGGCGGAGAGTGAAGGTGAAAGAGAGGAGTTAAATCTGAGCCTCCATGGTTTGTAATAACCAAACAAAATAACTGCAGTAGAACCGAGAGTATTGGCAATACTGCAGAGAGCCTTGCACAGACAACTGCACTGTGTCACTTGCTTATTACATTATCCCAGGAATATTAGGATTACTCATACAGAGCCACATTATTCACTCTCACTTCACGTTGCCCCCAAGCGAAAAAGGGTACCATGTTATTTTTCATTGTTTCATCACCATCTATCTCTGGGTTAAGTTTCATTGTTTTTGAGAGAGTTGTGTTGGTTCTTTTCCATTATTCTGCTTCCACTGCAGTGGGGCCTCTCCGCCAGGCTCCGCTCTCCCCTCAGCCCCCATTGTTCTGCGTTTGCCTGCAGTATTCCCTTCCATTCTCATTCTGCTGGGCATCTCTCTGGCTAAGCGCAGCCCTGCGCTGTCTGCTGTATTGTACGTGAAACAGGCACAGAAAGTGGCGGTGTGGTGCCATATGTGCATATACTTTGTGACGGTGCAACAGCCAAGTTTGTGCTTTGGCATGTGCAGGCAGGCATATGTGACAGCAAGGAGCATTGGAAAGTGCAGCTTCAAATGTGTGCATGCACTTTAGAAGGAGTGAAATCTCACTGGGTGCAAGCTGTGTATAGTGGTGTGTGCTGTATGTGTGTATAGATACACACAGAGGAGGAGAAGTGTAGCAGCACCGTGTTTGAGTGCATCCCTGACGTTTCCTAAACCCCCAAAGGAATCTTCTATTCTGCTGCATGAGCTTTGTTCCGGCTGAGCTTAACACCACCATCTATCTGCTCCACTCTCCAAGGATTCTGTTATCTGCATGCTGCTGCAGATGCAGATGCTGTGACCAAGCAAAGGGAGTTCTCCCTTGACCACACTATTGACCCAAGCCTAGAAAGTGCCTGGTCTCTGTTTCAGATCAATGCATCCACAGCTAAGCAGAAGAACTGCACAGAGGCTGCACAACAACTATTATTTATAATATTGGCAATCTGTACATGTTTATAAAAGCTTCCATTTGAAGGAAAGAAAATTCTCAAACTGGGACAAAAAATGTGAAAAAACAACAAAAGACTCAGTCTAGTCCAAAGTGTGTTTCTGATGCACAAAACATTTCCCCAGTCAAATTTATTACAGCTACTGTTGGTTCCTTCTTCCTCAAGTTGAAACTCCGCAGCATCACTTTCTAGATGATTACCCAACATGTGCTTCCTCCGGTGCTGCTGGATAGAAAGGACTGGTGTCGCTTTCTACCACGGTGCTGCAGCACTAGCAGCCGTTTTCCTTCCCTAATTACATCTGGCATCCATCCACCACTCAGTTTGACTTCATTATGAGATGGAGGTATTCTCTCTTCAATGACTTCTACACAATTACCCTGCCACGAATCTGCCTACTATCAAACTAAACTATGCATACTGTAACCAAAGGTGGCTCTTATAATGGCTGGACGTATTACACACTATTGTTACATTCAAAGGCCTGGCTCATTTGGGCACAGTACTGTTAATGTCACCTGTCAACTGCATTGTTCCGCCTCTTACTAAGGGTCCTGTTCAAACCACGCTCTAGTGATGGTTCAATTTGTACTTTTTACAGAACTCTGAGGTGACAGAGTTACACTTATGACTAATTCTCTTTGTTAGAATTTTGCCATTAAACACTGATTTTTGGGACTGACTGTCAAGCTGCCTCAAAAGGATTCATATATCTCCAATTCAAAGAGAGAAACATACAGATAACTAAAGGGAGGAAACAAAGAGCTGTGTTAATGTAGTTTCTATGCCACTCGCTGGCTACACAGACACATAGTTTGAAAAAGTGAAGACTCAGCTGCAGTTTATATTATCACTTGGAAAATCTCATACCTTTCCCCCAGGTGGTTTGAACAGTTGAAACAGCCAGCGCAACAAAATGAAAACGTACCCAGTTTAGAGAAGTAGAGCAGCACTTGCGGCACGCATCTGCATTGTAAGCTGTCCCTCAAAGATCACAATCACTATTTCAGAGTACCAACAAAATCACAGCTTTGACATATTTTGGAGATTTGTGCGTCTTATCTGCCTGACTGTTCCTTCCCTCTGAACGCCAGAGAGCTTATTTTGGGGTGAACACCAAGTTACATGCAGAGAACTGACACTCTAAGACCCTTTTTTCCTCTGAGAAAATACGAGGCTACATTCTAACTAGAGTTTCTAGTGGGGGTTAAAACCACAAGCTGTGTCAGAGCACACACTGTAACCACAAGGCAACTGAGCCCATTTAATTATTAGTCAATACAAATTACATTCCCCACACCAGAGACGACGTTTTAGTAATTATTACCTGCCAGCGTTTATAGCTTAGTTGAACATTTTTTAAAGCATAATAGGAAACTTGTTTGATTAATACAACCAGGGCGGAGGAGAGAAAGGTTTTCAGCAGATATGGAACAATCTAAATTTGAACTCATGCTGTTGTAGTGATTTCACAGCCTTGGTAATGTCTGCTTAGTTGCCTCTTCACCTCAGTATGGATCTTTTAAACAATCTCATCTCACTGTGAGGTCCTCAGGTCAAGATCACCACACAGACGTGTTCATTAAAAGCGGGTGTGTTCCTAATTCCCTTTATTCCTTATAAACATGAGTCAATATAACTCAAAGTGGTTTCTCATTTAATCTACTGAGTCTGTGTACTTCAGCAGTGCTCAGGGTGCTCTTCATGCCACAGTGAGAACTTCTAAACCTTATTAATATTCAGGCCTACAGAGAGGAGACACAGCTGAAGTACGACTCAAACGAACATACTTCAACCTCGTCCGAACTATGAGGACAAAACTGGGACAGGCCCCCCTTCTCTGAAACACACTCATCCTTACTGCTCTCTCAGTCCCACACTCACACACACACACACCTAATGCTCTACACTTCAAGTTCAATGTACCATAAAAGAAGAAGCTTTTTAGTAATAACTGTTATTTTAACCACACAGTCGTGGTAAGAATGTATGCTGGACATCCAAACTACAAAGACTCTGGCAAAGCCTTCAAAAGAGAAATTAGGCTCTTTATCTGGGGCAAATATAGACCCAAATGATTCTTGAAAGTGGGCGGCAAATTGCAACCTTGTGAAAATCATAAAAACAGCCAATTTTCCTCATTTGATCAAAAAAATAAAAAAATCATCTCACTGGTATAGTTTAAACAGCTACTTTCAGCTCTATCACCCTCCATTTGTTATGTGGTTGCCCTTTATTTGAATTGTTAAAAGGCCAGTCCCATGATGTGATGTAGATGTGATGTAGACTCACGCAAACACACCAACATGTGTAACTGTGACATATTTACCTGTGCATCCACCAGGGTGGCGTTGGCCAAGCTCTCATTAATGAAGACATGAACCAGAGCAGTGGCACAAAGCGAGGGCACCCCACTATCATTCACACGGACCACCAGGCGATGCAGACCCCTGTGACGTCGCTCCAAAGGCTCAGCTAGGGTGATCACTCCATTGGTGTGGCCGATCTCAAACAGTCTGAAAGGATTACCCCCAACCAGGGCATAGTGGAGGTCAGCATTCGGGCCAGTGTCTGAGTCTAGAGCCGTTACAGTCCTGACAATGGTGCGAGCACTGCTGGCAGGTGGAAGCAGGGTGTAGGACTCATTTGCTGGAGATGTGATTGAAGGGGCGTTATCGTTTTCATCCGTCACAAATAGCGAGACGGTTGCCGTGGCAGTTTTTCGAGGCTCTCCTCCATCCACAGCTCGGACGCGGAAGGTGTAAGTGGAAAGCTTTTCACGGTCAAAGGATACAGCGGAGAAGATAGTCCCTGTGTTGTTCTCAATGGAGAAAACTTCCTCTCTCTCCTTCTGGCCGTCTTCTCCTTCCAACTTCTCCCCTGTTTTCTTGTCGTCTGATCCATCCATCTCCACAAACAAACTCAGCTCTGCATTTTCGCCTTCGTCAGCATCAGTCACTGTGACCATACCAACTGGGCTGTTGGCGAGCAAGTTCTCCTTCACGTAGAAAGTAAAGATCTCTTGAACAAACTTTGGTGCGTTGTCATTGCGGTCAGTAACCTGAACCACAACAGTGGCAGAGCCTTGCAGAGAGGGGGTCCCTTTGTCCTTGGCAATGACCCGGAGTTCATACCTCTCTCTCTGCTCACGGTCCAGAACGCCAGTGGCACGAATATCTCCATTATCTGCGTCTATGTAGAATGGCCCGTTAGGAGCTGAATCCAGGGAGTATGCTATCTCTGCATTCTTGCCACTGTCAGCGTCTGTGGCGACCACAGTGACGACCCGTTCACCTGGTGAGTTGTTCTCAGCAAAGTGGACTTCCACGACACTCTGGGCGAAGGTTGGAGCGTGGTCGTTGATGTCTACCACTCGCACCATCAGTGAGCTGTTACTGGACAGACTGGGGCTGCCTGAATCTACAGCCACGATGGTGACACTGTACTCTTTGGTGACCTCATAGTCGAGCAAGGCGGAGGTGTGCAAGAAGTACTTTTTCTTATTCCTGTGAAAATAAAGAAAAATATATCTCATGAAGGTAGCTGCTTCCTCACACAAAAATGCAGGTTCTTTCTCAACATTTGTATTTTTTACTCTTTTTTTGTGAGCATCCTGACTTATCAGCTTTTGCAAGTGGGCTGAGAAGTTGTTTTTATATTTACAAAAGACAGAAAGCAGCAAGAAATTCTCAGTATAAATTCACATCTCTTGTTATCATACTAGCAAACAACAGCCTTAAGGTATGAAGCTTAAAGTGAAGTGGAGGAAAATTCTGATAACAGCTGTTTTTATGAGGTCTGTGGAGCAAATTCAGAAGTGGTCTGAGCTGAAATCGTCAATTTATTTTTTATTTGTTTTTGGCATGGCTGTTTGGGGAAAATTGAAAGACTGCCTACTTAGCTGACGTCATCTGCATGAGCAGAGGTCAGTAAACAGTCAAGCACCAACTGTCATGCTGAAGTATATAACAACAGCAGGATGCCTCAAGAGCTGTCTCTATAGATGCACGTTAATGCCAGGAGTATGAGGGTCAAAGAAAATTGGCATAATGCTGACAATGTACAGCTGGTATTGAAAAATGACAGCCTTTGAAAAAGAGATTAAAAAATGGATGCAAAAATGGCCAAAAAGGAGAAATTTACAGTCATTTAAACAGAGAATTAATCCAGCTCTAACATGCTTTGTCCTGTGGTCACACAAGGCTTTGGGGAAATTCTCATTCAGAAGTGTAGAGCAACAACACCAGAAAAACTGACTGATTTTAAATGAAATGAACAAATCATTTCCATGTAGACCTGATGATCATTACCTTGACTCACAGCCAAACAGTCAACACAATAATCAACATCATTGTTCAAGCTTCATAAGTAGAAGCACAGCAGTCTCTCGGTTTCTCTGCCTTCCTCCAGTCAATAGCTTGAAGAAATATCTTGACTCATGAGAGCACTGACATTTGGAGCCTTTGCTGCTGGACTAATATTATTGAAAAGTATAAAATCTTTGAATTTCATCCACAATGTGCTGAGAGTTTACAGATTATCTGACATTCTACTTTGTAGCCTTTGTGAATGACTGGCAGTACAAAACCAAGCCTAAATGAAATCTGCCTCCAACAGAACTTAACTCTCTCTGGGGAATAGAGATTGAAGAGAAACACCTCCTGGAGCTGTAGTGTGGGTGAGACTCATAGAAACTGCACTCTGCAGTGGAAAGCAGTTATGATAAATAAAGTATCTCACACAGCTGTAAACCTCTTTGTCTCCATGTGGTGTTAAAAACTGGACACACAATACATAGTCTGAGGATCTTTTTTTGGACAACAGCGAATCAAGGACTCTATAGTAGGTAATTAGAAAAGCAGATTGCTAAATGGCATGGTAATTAACACATGTCTTATAATTATGGTAATTTTCTAAATGAATTACAGACAGTTTTAAATGAATTGTTCCATGTAATCTTAAAACAGGTGCTTCATTATACATGTTCTAATTCTATCGGCCCATTATGCACATAAATTGGACATGACCCCCTTCAGGTAAAGTGGTGCATACGCTGAGCTATCATTGAAATGCATCATTACTTCACGGTTACCTTGCCAATACTGTCTCCGTGAAGAAGTAGCGCATCATCCCACTCTTATCTCAGAAACTGGTTATTAGCGAAAACAGCACTCTGCTCTCAGAGAAACTAACTATGTGATTTAAAAGCCTTTATATGAAGTTATCCAGAAAGTACTTCTTCAGTTCTCTGTTTTGCCCTTGCTTGGAGATTTGAGGTCTGAGATTCACTTGAACTCATGGTGAGGTTTTCATGTGGTGTGGCTTACCTGTCAAAAGCTTCATCTGCTGGTAGTGGTGGGAGAGCTGTTTCACCAGCTGGCTTCAGTGTGAATGGGACGTCTCCTACAACTGTACACGTCACAGCCCCATTCTCCCCCTGGTCTCGATCCGACACCTGCACCAGAGCCACAGGTGTGTCCACCAGGACGTTCTCAGGCACTAATGCTGCTCCATCTCGGACGGGGATCCGTCCAATCTTCCTGATCTCTACCACTGGGACGTTGTCATTCTCATCCCGGACAGCCAGAACTACAGTGGTGCGGTCAGTGCGGGGCGGCTGACCCCGGTCTCTGGCTGTGACTGTGAACCTCAGCTGAGCCACCTCCTCTCTGTCAATCCTGTGAAGAACGCTCAGCCATCCGGTGGCCTCATCCAGCCGCAGCAGTCGCCTGACTGATTCAGTTGCAGCTCCAAAGACGTACTCCACCTGCCCGTTGACTCCTATGTCACGGTCTGATGCTCTCACCTGGAGGACAGGTGTACCTGGAGGTGCATTTTCTGCCATCTCTGCTTCATACGTGGACCTCTCAAACTGTGGACTGTTGTCGTTTACATCAGTGATTGACACCCGGAGCAGGGCTTGAGAGGAACGAGGTGGGTTCCCTCCATCTCGAACCCTGAGGACAAGCTCATATGAGTCCTTTTGCTCTCGATCCAATGTGCCCTTCACGATGAGCTGTGGTTGCTTTTCACCGTCTGGTATATCTGCCACTTGTAGTTCAAACACTGTGCTTCTAGCTCCTCCTACACTATCTCCACTTCTACCCCTTCGGTCCCCAAGGCCATCCACTCTAGTAATGGGGTTTCCTCCTGCTGTGCGCCTTGTTGAACTTGACCCAGCTGCGCCATCTTGGATCAGCTCATAGCGGTCTATACCATTCCGCCCAAAATCTCTGTCTGTAGCTGTGGGCAGCAGGTAGAGGGTTCCTATTGGACGATTCTCCTCCACTGAGAGCTGGAGCACAGGTGAGGGGAAGGAAGGTGTGTTGTCATTGATGTCTGTTATGACCACACGGCCTTCAAACAGGTCTACCCAGCTCTGCAGGGGTCCTATCACTGACACCTCAAAGTCCAAGAAACACTCATTTTCATCAAATATCATCTGACACTGTGGGAGCTTCTCCCTGTCGATGCGCCGTGGTCCTGTAGTCAGCTCACCTGTCACATTGTCAATCTTGAAGAACTCTGAGCCACTCTCCAGGGCGAAGGTGACATCCCCACTTCCTGTACCTGCCGTGAGGCCCAGGTCGGCGGCTACATTTCCTATCTTGACGTCAGGTGGGCCCTCCTCCGCTACCCGGTACCGAAGAGCTGAGTCGGCACCCGGTAGCTGAGTCAGCAGCTGCAGCACTAAGACCACGAGGCTGAGAGCCTGCGCCGCGGAGGAGTGCACTGCACCAAGCCTCTGCATGGCTTCCCTCTTCCTCACGCCTCTTTCCTCCAAGCTGTGTCTACCTCCGAGCTGTGGCTCGTCTTCCTTATAATTGCTGTTTTGTGGTCTGTTGTACCTCGCAGCGTGGGTGTTTGATTTATCCTTCCTTGCCTTCTTCTCCCTATCGCTCTCTCTGCGGACTGCCGCCTGAGGTCCGGAGAAAAGCTTCCGCACTCTTTCCGTACTTCACTTCAGCGGTGTGGGCTCCTTTCTTTTCTCTCCTCCTTCAGTGCTTGTTCACTTCAACTTTATAGTAATAATTTGGCAGTCTTGCTGGGCTCTTCAGGCCACGAAGATATCAAAAAATCCATCATGCAGTGCAAAAAAAAGAAACTAATTCATCAGGCTTTGATTAATCCACTTCACTTTTCCTCACTCCTTTCTTTCCACAGTTATTCCGTATAGTCACACAAGGACGCTTATCAGTTCATAATGCCATTTGTAAGTTCTTTTTATTCCAGTCACATTTGGGACACCGGCTTTTCTGGCGTTTTTCACAGTTAGAAACTGCAATGCAGCACAGCACAAAAGAGAGAGGGAGAGAAGAAAAACACAGCACGGCTCTCCGGACGGCAAGAAATTAACTCACATCCCCCAAAGAGGATTTAAAAAATCAGTCTGTTAAAAGTCTCTGGGATGACTGGATCTTTTCTTACCTTAAGATCCAGATGCTTTTTCCTCTATTTGATCTCTCCGCAGTGGAAGAAACGTGCCAAGCCGTCGGATTCCTTCACGTAAGTTATGAGGAGACAAGAGAGCTTTTCAGAGCGAGTTTCTCTGGTTTCTTCTCTCATACATCAGAAAATATGAGCTTCTGGATGGGCTAACAGGGAGATCCCAACTGCATCATCAGTTTAGCGTAATCCCGTGCAGCCTGTGTCCGGGATGGATGGACTGAGTGTAGATGCGTCTTTTTTCCAAGAGTCCCGCATTCTCTCTCACTCTCTCTCTCTCCTCCACATGCGCCTCCTCCTCCTCCTCCTCCTCTGGCTTTTTTTCCCTCTCACCTGCACTGCTTGGGACTAGTGCTGCTGCCGGTCTCCAACGATGCTGCAGTCTCTCTCTCGCTACTGCAACATTTTCCCCGGCCGCGTAACTCGATCGCTGAGCTGTAACGGGAGAGGCAGCAGAGGCGGTGTTAGGTCGCTGTACTCTGTGTGCGCGCTCGGAGTGTGTGTGCGTGCGTGTGTGTGAGTGTGTGTCGGTTGCCAGAGACAGACCTCACCTCCTCCTGTCATATAGGATGATTAAATGGCTTGGTGTCCCGGCTGCTGACAGCTCCTGGTGGGGGCGAAATATCTTTATTCACACATTCATATCATACAAAGGACAAAGGAAAGAGAGAGTGATCTGGCTTTCATGCAAGTCAGCCCCTGTGCTCTGTCACATTTCTGCTAGTGCAGCTTTTTTTGGCGGGGCAAGTGTGGAAGGCTTCATTCATTCTTTTCTGTACGAGGCAAAAATTGTCACATACTCTCTAACGTAGCCTAATGGGAAATTGCTGTGATAGTCATTAATAGCAATTCATGGTGTAGAGTAGAAGTGTCTAATGTTCCAACCTAATGGCTCTTTTGTACTTCACTGCACTGCAGCCAATATTTTGAGGAGCTTAAGCTTAAATAACAGAAAAGTAATTAGGCCCTTAAATACACCAAAGTCAGGTATTTATTGTTCTATATGCAAATGCTTTACAGCCCAAAGAGCCACGCGTCCAGTAGTTTCTTTGTCAGCAGTATCCTCCTCATACACACACGGACACACACACGCACTGCTGAGAGGATGTTGTCTCTCGGCGGACCGACCTGCTCTGAGAGAGGCGCATTGCAGCAGCGGTCTGCTGCTGCTATTGAACACTACCGGCGCTTCCAGGCTGCCGCTCTGCTCAAACCCCCGCTGCATTTCTAATTTGAAAGCCAGTCCGAGCGTTAGTAGGACCAACAGTTAACCGTGCACCCCCCATCAGCCTGGCAAGAAAGGAGGGAGTTCCCCCAACATAAATGTTATTGAGCGGCTGAGAGTCCTGTGCAGCAGCTATTAGTGAACACTTTATGGCTGGCTGAGAGTAAACAAAGACTGGCAAACTGCAGAGAGGGATCATATTTCTTATTTCCTCTCACTCTCTTTTATTTCCATCATTACTTTTTTTCTCTCCCACTCCTTTCCTCCTATCTCTCACTCTGCTGCACCAGCATAAACTTGCTTGTGCGCGCGAGCTTGTGGGCCCTCTCTGTGCTTAGCATTCCGGAGGTATCGTCACGCGCCCGCTTCGAGCGCACCCACGCCCTCTGTCGTTCGACCCACTCCAGCTTTTCCCCCTCCTTAAAATCAGTCCCGGGATTCGCCCCGCGGCCTGCTTAGGCGTGCAGTAGTATGGCAATGGGAGAAGAGAGGAGAAGAAAAGAGATAGGAAAAGAAAAGAAAACACAAGCCAAGGAGAGGAAAAGAGGGGAAACAGGAGAGAAGAGAGCCCAAGTCGACTAAAATGATGTATTTGGATAACTGTTTATGACTGCGCGTGTTTGTGTGTGCTGGTAGGGTCAGGTCAGTTCAATTTCAGTTCAGTTGTTCCAGGAAATTTAAGTCATATTTGACCTAATGAAAAAAGATCTTATAAAATCTGTTGGCTTGAGCATGCGGTTATATCCAACCCATTAAGATATAATTGAGTATGAATCCTCTTTCATCAGCAAATGAACAGCAGTTTCAATTTGCATATTGAATGAAATGTGGTGTGTGTCTATGTGTGTGTGTGTGTGTGTGTGTGTGTGTGTGTGTGTGTGTGTGTGTGTGTGTGTGTGTGTGCCTCCGTGCACATATGTGTGTTGTTGCTGAAAGCAGGATTTCCTTTGACATCCATTCTAGCCCCAAGGCCTAATCTACTGTTTGTGCCATCACAAAAGAGGATCACTGTGTCACCAGATCGTCCACGGGGATAAATGTAAAACTAATGCAAACAACCTTGACATCCATATTTCCTATTTAACTTAAATTGTCTTCCAGATGTCTAAATTAGTTTTGGCTTATTTCACGAGCTCCTGAAAGGCACAGGTCTTTGAATTTTTCCCTCTGTGGAAATGTTTATTCATCCACTTTTTGACTTTAAGGACACGGCACATTTCTGTATTTTGCTATTGTGAATCAATTTCATGGCCAATTGGCTGTCTCTTCTAACTATTCTACTTGCCCTCTTTGTAGCGCTTGGCAAGCCTTATAATTATAAATAAAAGTGTACCTTCATGAAAACAAATCACCAGATATAAAAATATTTTCTGTTGTTTTCAGTCAATACTTCCAAACTAAATCCTCCAGTTTATTCCACATTTAACACAACTCCATTCTGTAACTGCTGTTCTCTTTAGCCTCTAAATTTAACTTTGCGGGATGATCCATGTCATTTTAGAGCAAGAGGCTAGTTGAGGATTTCCCAAGTCATATACATAAGCAAAAAGCTCGGTCAAGACTTATTTTTAATAGAATTGCATTCTAATTCTACTGTTAAAACATCTTATCTCTACTTAAATATCCTGCATTACAACTTCAGTTTCAACTAACAACTTTCACTTTTGTACGTTACAAATTTAAATGTAATCACCTACAGTACAACTCCAGCTTGAATTTTGTACATTAGCACTTTGACCTTAAACCTATATTGCCAAAACATCCCATATCTGATGCATGACTTTCAAAGACCTATATCTCATCAAAATGATAAAAAAAAAATTCTTAAAAACCTGTAAGAATTCTTGGAAAATATCTTTGCCCCCTCTTTGAGGATCATCACACCACTACAAAAAGTCTGCTTTCATAAAATCATCCACACACTTTTTTGTATTCAGAGAAATAACTGCAAAGTTTCAAGAAGTTGTGGCAAGAATACCATTTTAACAATCACTCGTTTTTTAAAAACAAAATATTTTCTGCATCAAAAAATGCATATTTGCCAAAAACTTTACTGTAATGGTTGCCAAAACTGCACAAAGTGTCAAACATATTACAAAATACACACACACACACACACACACACACACACACACACACACACACATATATAAATATATATATATATATATATATATATATATATATATATATATATATATATATATATATATATATATAGTAAACAAAATGAAAAAGTAATATTTTTTTACAATTTTGTTCAAAGGGTCAATAAACAATGGACAGGCTTTTAAGGGTTAGTCTTGTACTATACAACTTCAGTCTGAGTCTCGTAGTTTATGACTTTAAACGTACTTAATTGGCGGAGTGGATTTGTCGCCTCTCAATCTAAAGGTCGGGTGTTCAATTCCAGCTTCACTGGCCAAAGTGTCCTTGAGCAAGACACTGAACCCACTGCTTCCACTGTTGGTCAGTTGTGTTTGAATGGGTGCAAATGTGTCAGTTGAAACTGATGGCTCCTCCTTAGAAATCCCTCTACCATCAGTGGGTGAATGTGGTATGATTGGGTAAATAAGACTAGGAGTGTAGAGCGCTTTGAGTGGTCCAAGAGACTCGAAAAGTGCTATATAAGTAATGGTCCCTTTACTATTTACCACTTAGATTACGACCTTGACTTTAATCTTGAACACTGCAAATTTAACTTTAATCGTGTATATTAAGACGTTGACTTTTATTTTGTTGTTCGACTTTATTCTAAAATGTTATTAATACATTTTTTTGTACTGTAGCTCTAACCTTGTTAATAAACTTGTAGATAGTTGAGTTTTTTAAACAGACTCCTTGTAGAGGCGAGTGGCGCATGTTGAGGAGAAGTGGTGCAAGGCAATGGATCTCACTGTCAACGCTATAACAGGAGGCACTCCACTAACATATAAGTATCTGTAATGATAACAGAGAGAACTAGAAAAAACTATTAATTTACAAAGGAAGGTCAACAGATTTCCATGTGAACAGTTACTGATCCACACTGCTAAAATGTTGGAGTTTGGCTTAAAAACAAAATTATTAAGGATTTAAAACTACTATTTGAGTCTTGGTATCTAAGTTACTCCTAACACTTGTGTAACATTGGTAGAGTTTTACTTTCAGTGCATATAATTTCATAACTGTTTAGTCTTTCACCTGAAGTTGTGGTAATTTTTCAGTCATTTGCTGAGTCAGCTGAAATAAGCTGAATTTTCAGGGGTTATTGAAAGAGCAGCATAACTGTAGGACTGACTCAAGACAAACTACAGCATCACTGTTCAAGATCACGATTACACACAACACAGTGCAGTAGCGTGACTCACAGATGTGCTTTTAATAGATCGAGAACAGTAGGAATCCATGGCTGGTGTAGTATATGATACACATAAAACAGCAGATTGATAGAGAAAAGGTACGGTGAGAGTTGAGTGAAAGCCTGCTACATTTTGATTTCACTGTGTATTATTTTTTGATTGATTCCACCCAGAATTCACTCCACAGCCTGAGGTCAAATGAAACTAAGCCAGCTCTTTCTCAGTTCACTCACCTACAGATATCCCAACCAGTGTTGCAATCTTTTTTTAAAAGACTGTGAAAAATGTTAAAAACCTATTCCTCACTGTTTGCCCTTCTGTCACCGTCATATTTTTGGACTGAATGGCAGCACAAATGGGCTATTGTTGCAAATTTGTCACGGATTGATGTCCATGTCTGTTTGAAAGCAGCCTCACACATCAGTTGAGCTCTTAGATTTGAGTGACAATCTACTGGACACTAATTGTGGTGAACTTTGGTTTTCGGAGCAGGAACAGTAATGATAAAACTGCTCATTAGATGCTTTCAACCACATTAGTCCTATCCACAGACAACTCTGCATCAAAGGTGTTAATGACTACGGATGTGTCACCGTGACCTCAGTGGTTATAACACCCTTCCACAGTCTTGTGTGAATCATGTAACAGACCACCTTTTGGACCCTCTGTATTTCACCTCCTACACAGACCAGCAGACACAAGCCCAGGGATATGTGGAAGAACCCAGGCTGGAGCTGGACTACAGCTCAGTGTTCACCGCTTTGATCCATGAACCGCCTCACACTAAGCTCCTCCGACTCACCAGGCCTCCCTCCACCTGTCATGGGATCAGCAGCTTACAGAAAAGGTAGGAGAAAGCAAATGAGCCTGGCAGAAGCCGAATCCAATATCCTGATGTGCAGGGTGGCTGGACACTGTGTGCGCTCTTCCACTGCTTGTCACACAAACGAACGTTTGCCCCTTCGAGGAATCCTTTGCTAACCTACTTAAGTTTGTAAGCAAGTAAAGCTTAATGGCTTCATCTGAGCTACTGTGTGAAGTCTACAGTCCAAGGGCAAGTTAAAATGTTTCGACAAGCCCACACGCAGAGCAAAATATGCTCACAAGAGTGGAGCTGAGGGTCAACTGGAGAGAAAGTGCCTCTTCAAATGCAGAGCAGGCTTTTCTGACCAGGGTGGCCAAACTGGGGCACAGACTATTGCAGGGGTGGCATCAAGTGTGTCTGCACACATACATTTAAAGCATTTATTTTCCTTTCTATCTCCATCAGTCATATCTAATTTGACTACCAACACAGAATGAAATGTTATATCTAAGTGTACCCTGTAAGAAATTTCAACATAAAAACTGTAATTTTCTAGCAGCAGGGAATTTAGCACTGTTATTTTACAGGAAGTTTGTGATTTTCTTCAACAGTTGAATACTGTGATCAATTTATGTTAAAAAAGATGGAAAATCTCAGTTAGTTATTTGTTATTAATTGTGTCAAAAATTGTATTTTGACACCATATTAATGCATTACCACAACATTTGTGAAAAACAATACATTGGTTAGTGTTATTTATTAATATTTTTCCTCTACCTAAAGGAAGTAGGAGATAAATAGAAGTAGCCCATGCATTGAACCTTGTGGAACTCCATAACCAAGCTGATGTGTGGAGAATACTTAGTGCTAACGTACACAAACTGAAACTGATCAGACACAATTTAAACCAAGCTGACGCTGTTTCTGTAATGCCAAGTAGTTGCTCTAATCTCTGTGACCAGATGAGACAATCACTTGTGTAAATCCTGGCAGCAAGATTGAACACTAGAGATAGGAGCAGTATTTGAAGTCATCAGTAGATCATTGGTACTTTCAGAGGTGCAGTCTTAGCACTGTGGTGATCTCTAAACCCTGACAGAGTATCTTAAATTAAACTAACGGTGTTGAATTGAATTGGATTGAATTGATTTATTCTGGTCATGTCAGCACACTTATAGAACATCACACATTGTCAATAGATGATCACATTGTACATGTCCGGAAGGGAAGACGGAAGAAGCAGAGCTTATCTAGTCCCGTCCCCATTTCCTCAATATTTAGTCGCCTCTTTTTCACATATCATCAGATTATTATAAATTTTGATTCCATTTTACAGAAGTATGACATATTCTTGATTGTCCTTTAGTGTCCATATTTGATCTTTAATGTCCAATTCTTTGTTCCACGTAAGGCATAATTCATGAGTGTCTTTTAAGGTTCCTTGATTTTTTTTTTCTTTCTTTCTTTCTTTTTTTTTGTTAAAGAAGTTGTGATGCTGATTGGTCGCTACTTTTTCTGGGACTTTAGAAAAAGTGAGGTTAGGCAAAGCTCTGTATCCTTGAGGATTTCAGGGTTGGCATTCATTTTTTGCTGTAGTAGTATGTAAGAAATAGAAGGAATGTTTACAAAGTTATACTTGCCAAAAAATGACAACATGGATCTAGAGATCATGATATAAGGTAGATTTTAAACTCTAAAAGTGATCTGTCTAGGGGTGTGGGAGGAACCAGTAGTTCAGGCCAAGGCTCATTCCAACGGAGATGAGAACTTCACAGAGGTTACAGGAGCATGGTGTGAGAACTTAGATAAAGTTAGTGGTTTGGTTTGGCTGAGCTGTAATGATTAAACTAAGTGATACTTTTAACCTGTTAGAGCTCAACACCTTGGTAAACATCAGATTGTAGGTATACGTAGTGCATTTTTTGCACTATTCTTCAAATTGGTGGACTGAATGAGTTTCTTAGTTTTCTCAGTTTTGGTTTAAACTGTTAATTAATACTTACAGATAAAACTTAATATTTTTAAACCATCAAATTATCCTTGTGTTACCAGAACGTAAACGCAGTGAGTGGCCAACTATAGGCTTATTTTGAAATAGCTATACTGCAGTACTTCTGAAAAGACTGTTTGATTGCACCACTTTATAGTCCTTACCAATCTGCTGTATGAATACACACAAAGAGAATTACTGAATAGACAGGAGCTCATGGCCTTCACTGAGACAGTGCTTTCATACTGGCCCCCCAGTTGCCAGTGCACTCGTTTTTTATGGTGAACAATAGAGGCACCATCAAGGTTGGTGTTGCTGAATGACTCAATAAGCTGGTCAAGAACACCAGCTCTGCTGAAGGCCTGGGTCCAGTTTGTCCCTGGTGGTAAGACTAGGGCTTTGGAAAAAATAAATAATAAGAAACCACTGCTCACTGACTCCTGTTTTATCTATGATGGTCACAGAAGGAACAAAGCTCCTCTGAAACACAGACCTTACTTTCTACTGTATATCAAGATGTATAGTTTATGCTAAATCCGTATTCACATGCAACACACAATTCAGCTTTTTTTTTTTTTTTTTTTATCAAGGTCCACGTGTGAATACCTGAATGTTCAGATCTTACCATACATTTTAATGTTCTTAGTTATAGATCTCTGCGTAGGTGTCAAAATAAGACAAACACATCAGTGTGTCGGGGTTTAATCACACCAGCAGACACTGCTTCAGAGGTGGGCTGTGTGAGGTGGTATGCCAATCAGCAGCTTTTGTCGGCTAGATGAGGCCTGCTAATCAGCAGTTTAATGCCTTTTGAAAGAGACATGAAACGTCTACTGTAACGGAGCTCAAAAGGGGGGCAAATCATTTGAGCTCTAACTGCAGCAGTATCAGTCAAACAATGTTAAAATATTTAAAAGGTCCAGGGGAAGAGTCTCCAAAATCGTGACAGGATATGCCAACACAGACAAACTGCAGTGACAAAGAAGAACAGCAGTCACACTCTGAAACAAACCATCAGGGATATGACACATATAAAGAAAGTAGCTCTTGGAAGATTTTCAAATGAGCTAAAAGAGGATCAAAATAAATCAAATTGAGGGTTGACAAATACAGCTAATTGTCCTGCAGTCTAATATTCCCAGCAGTAACAGAACTTTGTAACCTTGTTAAAATCTGTGTCTCTGTGAAGTTGTCTATATTTGTATACCCTGCATATGCTTGTAGAGAAAAGTTTTGGGGGTATAATTTCATCACTAAATTTCTGAATAGAATTTAAGGAGCTTGTGTGTGATCGATTTATTCAAACACTGCATTGTATGCTAAATATATTATTTCAATAGTAAGGAAAGAAATGCACCTATGTTCCTCTAACTTGCTAAAAACAAGATTTATGCATGTCAAAGGATTATCCAAAACTACAAAATCTTATGCTAAGCCTAGGGGAAAGCCTATTGATGGCATTTTAAAGTCAAATACTGTGATATTTATGGATACCAGATAAAATCATAGGTAAAGAGCATCATTTGACCGCACAGAGAGTGAGCTTTGCATCGATGCAACTACTAAAGTTTGCCTCACTTTCAGGATCCCAAAGTTTCAAATTCATCTCACTTATATTTCCTGCCTCCACTTTATGTGTTTCTGTTTTTTTTTGCTCCTTCTTGAGTTTATTCCACCATGCAGCAGCTTGTTGGCATTTTTCTGTTGTTTGTAAGCAGATAAAATTGACGAGAGAGCAAGTAAACCCAACACTGAGTCAATGAAGAACCGTGAATTGTCTTCCCCTCTGGTGTGGATGAGAATTAATTGAGTTCTGTCCAGCTATCTCAACTATTTTCTTTTTTTCAGCCTTGACATTTAACTGGCCCTGAGGGATCAGCCTTAGCTTTATATGGTATCATATCCTGTTCTATTTTGTTTTCATATGCATTATGTACTGTTTTCTACCCTCCTCTATCAATTAAGACTGAACTACATCTTGTCCTCTAGAGTCCACTTTGTATTTGTTGTTGTGCACTAACCCGCTGACAAGCTCTTATGCAAATGTCCCAATATGCCCCTTAATATTATAGGCTTGTTGTGTTTATATAACATCATACTGGCCTCACATTGCACTGTGGTGTTTACATCTTGGGCTATTTCTGATTGGCAAGCACAAGACAGCATCAGGTTCCTTAGTTACTGATATGCCCAGGGAGGAAGAAGAGAAACAGAGAAAGATGCAGGGGCGTGAGTTAGGTACTCCCTGGCTTGCCATCCGCTGTCAGAACTCAGAACTCTGATGCTGCATAATGTCTGGATAGGGTAGGTCTAAAAGTTGTGACTAAAGTGACAAGCTGCTGCCTTAAGTTTGGGTCTGAGAGTGTCTTCAGACTTGGGTTTTGTGCTGGGTCACAGCTAAGATAGTGGCTGTGCAAACACTTATCTAGTGCAAGTGGGTGTTTAGTCTAAACTTCTGATGCTGACACTTCCCAGTTCCCCGTTTTTTTCGAACACCAGCAAGGGGGAAAATTGTACTTTCATAAGCAACTGTTACTGGTCAGTTTTATTTTTCTGAGCACGTTTATGTCTTAAAATTTGCTTGTCACATTTCTTGAAATAGGAATGTCATAATGCAAGAAACTAAACAAGCATGCTTTTCTTACCCCATTGGCTGATTTTTTTCACTCTTTAAAAGCAATTCAGGCAACATTTTTGTCTTTTAAGTTCTTAAAATAAGACATTTTTCTGAAATTGTCAAGTGAATGTAGCTCATAATTGGTTTAATTAGACAGTTTCTAACCAAAACAATACAGAAAATATGCTTAGATTTCAACTTTTAGCATGCAACCTGACCAACGATAGACCAGTCACACTAGCTTTGTTTCCATTACACCTAGAATTGCACAAAATGTAAAAATCGCAACAAGAAATGGTAATGGAAACGCCATACTTTCGAAAAACCTCTCAAATTTTGATAAAAAGTTTTTACGCTCTCATGATGTGGTTTTTCAGAAGTTTTGATTTTAAAGTTTCTCGCAAAAGTGCAATGGAAACATCTTTTTCGCAAAATCGTCATATTTTCATCTCAACACACCTCCCTCACCTCCTTGTGCGTCCACAGCCACACAAACAGACTCTGGCAGGACGGCTGTGAGCGGCCCAGAGAGCAGCAGGAGGGAGGGGCGGAGGTCTGGGGCTGGAGATGATGATCTTCATTCAGTGTTTTGTTCGTGCCTGTTTTGAGTTAGCGTGATCACGGCCAACAGTTTGCGCAGTGAATAAAAACACTAATGTTCAAGAATCGGCATCATCATTAGTGCAGCGTCCAAATGGATATTGTGTTTTACTTTACTCAAGTTGTGCACAATTCTGGTCGTAATGGAACCACCGGCAAGGCGAAATTGTTCCTTATCGAAACTTCAGAAATATCGCTTTTATTTTGTGAAAAAGTATAATGGAAATGCAGTTACAGTTTGGTTAGATAGATAACCACAGGAGCAGGAAACTACTGCTCAGGGTTAGGATGTCTGGGTGAACTTGCTTTGACTGCTGCCTCAACAACCTGACCCAGGATAAGTTGAGGCAAATAGTTGGATGTTTATATTTGTATTGTTGCTTTTTTTTCTTTTTTTTTTTTTTTAACTTTTTTTCCCACTGCTTTTATTTGTTAATACAAACTGTGAGGGAAAATGTGTTTGAGCAGTGCCAAGCAACGACTTCTAGTCTAAAATACAGAAGTCTGTGCAGAAGTGCTAAAAACCTCAGTTCATCAAGTGGCTACAAACCAATTTAAAAAGCAGATTTTCTTAGCAAAAATAGAAATAAATTAGCAACTTCTTTGTGTATTGTGCCCTGTGGTATATATGGCAAAGTCTGCGATGATAGTTATTGGAAAAAAGGCAAGAAAGTACCTTGGGCCACTTAAAAAAAGTAGTAGAGTTGTGAAGATAAAAGTCAGCAAAAGTTTAGTTTTGAAGAAAGAATGAAATTCACCTTCAGTTATTGTCAATGTTTAGCTCATCTGGCAAAATGAAAAGAGTGTTTTTTTTCTGGATTTTGACTGAAAAATGAAGAAGCAAAATAAATACACTGGCATATTCTATTGAATATTTACAGATTTGTTATTTTTCATTTTTTACATTTCATCTAGGGCACCTTGATTTGTGTTGTGTTTATCATGTATAACAAAACAAACTACAACCTGTATAACCACATCAGAAATGATCTGCAGAGAGCCACTGACTAAATCTGAAGTGTCTCACACCAATGTGAGTGTTTATGCAGAGCTTTCCTTTGAGATTTATTGGCAGGAACGAGTACCTGCACACTCTCCAACAGTCCCCTGAGGGAATCTGCAGGTCAGGTGGGAGATGTAGTGCCTCTTATTTGGTCGAGTGTATCTGCCAAAGTTCTCATCACTGCCAACTCCTCATGGTATCTTGTAATGTAACAGATAAATGCAGAGTGGCATGACACCAAACCTGTTTGACTTTCTAACCCTCTACGGGGGAGTGTTTTTTGGCTATAAATAATACTCAGCAAACAGACACAAAAATAAGACTGGAGTCTCCTGCAGAGTCTGTCAAAGTTTATCTGCCTAAAAGAGATTACTAAATGTCAAATGTCTTTTAAACCAGGCGATCACATTACCTTTATCAGCTGAGAGGGCAGCAAAACAAAGATAAAAACAAACAGAATAAAAACACTTTCTGTGGGTGGAATAAGGTAGAAATTACATTATGTTGGCAAAAAAGTGTTTACTTCATGGCACTTTAATTACTGAATGCAGAACAATACTGTCCCTCTGGTTAGAGCCTGAATTGATTCTGTTTGGAGAACTGGCCCAACTCTTGCCTGCAACACCAACTCTCAGTGGTCACGGGACGGATAATGAGATTAATGGGAGGATTAACCTAAATATTTCTCTATTTTTTAAAACCTGCAATTACAGTTTTTTTCAGCCACCTCTGTGTAGTGGGAATATGCTCTGAACACAGCACTCACATATTATTTTCCTCTTTAATGATAAAATGATGAACTAGTTCATAAACAGAAGCCATTTTATGCAGAGATTAAGCTGTAATGTTGAAACCACTTCAGGTTCTCCAGTTTTGTTTTTAACTAACCAACTCTGGCCCTTTGCTGCCCAAGAGGGCTCTATTGCTGCTTCAGCTGCCTACTAAATGACCCCCAACCCGCCTTTGTGAAGCATTTACACAAAAAAGAAAGGTCCAACACCAGCTTTTAGCAGGCTGTGTAAAAGGAGCTACTTATAGGCTCTTTTAAACTCAGTGAGGAATCTATAGTTTTGGTTCCTCTGGTCCACTCGGGGCTTATTCAAAGAGAAAAGAAAACCCCAGGAGAGCCTCAAGATGCCTTTTTTAACAGCAGAATTTCACATGTCTAACGTTGAGTTAAAAATCAAGATCGATTGATCAAGTCTTAGAATTTTGTATAATTAGACTAAAGTGGGATGTGGCTGATTGGAATGACAGGTGGATGTATTGAAGGTGTTTGCCTGTAAGAAAAACTGTGGGGATGAGGCGACATCTGTTACTTTTAGAAGGATTGTGCTTCAAAGGGCAAAAATAAGGAAACTTATTTCTTTACAAATGAATAAAAACCATAAAGAAACTACTTACATTCATGGTGGAGGTAGCTACCTTTATCAATATTTCACCATCCAGGCTAAGTAGGATGACAACTGTGTTTCAGATTTAAAAAAAAAAAAAAACAAACCTTCTGGCTGTGTGTGACATAAAACTTCATTTTATCAGGATAAAAATACTCATATAGTTTTAAAAGAAGAAAAAAAGATCTCATCAATCACGCAGACTCGCTAGATTTTAAGAACAAGCCACTGGTTAGAAAAACAACAACCACAGACTGGTATTGGAAATGTTGAACAACAAATCTTACTTCAATAAAGCATAAAACAAATGCCAAAGAGGTGGGGCCTTTAGTTTCTTTGTAGAAAGCTACAGTTCCCACCTGTCAGTCAAGTCAGCTGTGCACTTGTATGGACAAAAGTTTAATCTTGATAACTTCAGAAATAACAAGTAAAAAAAAAAAATACCTGCCTTAGATAACGTGCTGACAGAGAATCAAACTATTTCGACCCAAGTTATTTTTTGGACCAAGCTATAAACATGTTCATTTTTGCTGTAAAAATAAAAGCATGTATATGCCAATTTTTAAATTGGAGTGCACACAGTTTTGGTTCTGCAGCCAGCCTCAAGAGGACTTTTAGTCTGGAGTATCTGCTAAAACGAAACTTCCAACACTGTTGAATAGTCTCTCTAAAATCCACTGCAATGTTCTGAATATTTTAACATACTCGAGCAAAATTCTGGACTGACATTATATAGGGAAGAGTTTTGCCAGCATATCACAGAAATAGCACAGAAAGCCTTTAGCTGACCTGCTGCTGTCCAAAATGAGGCCTCAGCTCTAGCTCTCTGAGGTGACTACCAACATTTGGCTTTGCATCCAGCTTGTAACATTACCGAGAAAGCAAGCTGTATGTGTTGTTTACTGTACAGTCTCCACCACCTTCACTGCCTTGTCTTGCTCTAAAGCTGCAGTGTACTACACAGTGTTCAGCTTGTGTGTGCGTGTTTGCCTGACAGGTAGTGTACGGTTGGCTGTAGAGCTTTGTTGTTTTTGCAAAACGTCTGTCCTGTGGAGCTGAAAACAGCTATGAAAGTATTGTATGAACAGAAACATATCGGCTCCTGAACAATGAACAGAAATCCTCCATAGCTATAAACTGAGAGGAATGGAGAGTCTGAATAGTTCTCTTTAGATCTATCTCTATGGCAACTCCCTTCATATAGGGACATATATATGGTCCCATCAAGAATCCCACTTTGTCTTGAATCTATGACTGGGCTGAAGGAGACTTTCTAGTTTCCTCATAACTTACCTGGCCACAGATATTTTGTGATACATTGTACAACTTACCTTTGTCTGGAAGAATTCAAGTGGACCTTGAGCTCACAACACTGCCTGGAGTTGGGGGCAGGCTGCTGTTTCCACCCACACTTGAATGAAAGGGGCCTGAAGTTTTATTCAGCCATGCAGTCTTATTCCAGCTCCTATAGGAGAAAACTGCTACTGTTATTCTGAAGCTTCACGAAGAAGGCATGTGTCTTCACGAAGAAGGCATGTGTCCGGATATAATGTTGGTACCATCTCTCACACACAACAACTAGTACTACCAGGTTATATTGGATTTCTCTTGATTCCCAGTTAGAAAAGAAGTTTCTCTGCTTTTTCCTTTGGCGCACTGAGTTTACCCTTACCTTTACCTACTGAAAACTTCAGCTCACAAAGGTGCCTACGTTTGTCTGCATTGAAAGCATGCCATTGACACTGTCAGAGCCACTCGTTATTTAGTCTGCTTGTATTTTTGCCCCTTTGAAACTAATGGCAACCTGAGGCCATGAGAAATGAAGCCCATATGGAAGTGCTAAAAACCACAGTTCTTTGAGTTTCTGCTGCAGAAAAACAACAAACTATACGTACCAAGCCAAGAAGGTGATTTTATTACCTAATTTTTCTATCAACACAGTCTGTACACTCTGTTCTCGGTCCCATCCTTCTCATAATCTATCTCCTCCCCCTTGGCCACATTCTCCGTAGATACAAGGTTATTTTTCACTGCTACGCAGATGACACCCAGCTCTACGTTGCCACCAAACCCACCTCCACCATCCCTCCCTCCTCCCTCCTCCCTCTGTGCCTGTCTACAGGAGATCAAATCATAGTTCACCTCCAACTTTCTGAACCTCAACAGTGACAGAAATGAGGTTCTCCTCATCGGCCCCGAATCCAAAAGCTAACAGTTTTAGTCTCACCACTGGCAATTCCTCTGTCTCCCCCTCCCCACAGGTCAAGAGTCTAGGTGTCATCCTTGATAGCACTCTGTCAGTCCACTCTCACATCAACAATGTCACACGGTCTGCGTACTCTCATCTCCACAACATCAACCACCTACGCTCCTCCCTCACCCCCAGCAGCACCACTATCCTGGTCCACTCACTCATTACTTCCTGTCTGGAGTTTTGCAACTCCCTTCTATCTGCTCCCCCTCAAGTCACTTCATAATATTGAACTTGTACAGAATGCTGCTGCCCGGGACACCGCATCCCACACGCTGGCTTTTGAAGTTTTGAAATTCTACTACTCACTTTTAAAGCCCTCCATAACCTCGCCCCTACGTACCTTAGTAATCTCCTCCTCATCAACCAACCTGCACTCTCAGATCTTCATCCTCCCTCAGCCTCAACATCTCCCCAGCCCACCTGACCACCATGGGGTCCAGAGCCTTCAGTCGTTCTGCTCCCCGTCTCTGCAACTCCCTCCCACCAGACATCTGTGGCATTGACTCATTGACTATTTCAAATCCCGCCTCAAAACCCATCTATTCTGCCTGGCCTACTCAACCTGACAGCCATTCATCTATCTTATCTTTTAAATCTATTTCTTTTAAACTTTTATCCATTTTTCTTCTTAACTTTTGTTGAAATGCTTTTACAGGTGATTTTTTAAAGTTATTTAAGTTATGAGTTTAGCCTATATGAGGGCATGGCTGACCTAACTAACAAACTGGCACCCTGTAGTTGTCTGCAAGGAGGCCAAAGGCCCACCTCCATGCCTCATCCAAACTAAAACAAAGCTGGGCTGAGTTCAACATTTCTATTGTATCACCTGCAATGGGGCCCACTCCAGAGGGCTGCATTGTGGATAACACTGCCACCAGTAAGTTGCAACTCAGAGCAAAAGAAACTTGAACCGTTTCATTTTGAATACTTAAAAAACCTTGGTAGAAATATAAGGTGCCTTCAAACATACCACATTTATATTCCAACTACACAGCAGAACTCCCTCTGTCATTGTCTGCAGGACCGCTATGATACTATACATTGTTGAATTCTGCTCATGTGAGCTTTGACAACATTGAACACACAGCCCATGTGCATTGCTTATTTTAAACTGTGAGATGTGTGTTTCTTTCAACGTCTGCTGTGCAAAGGCAGTGACAAGTGTTTTTGTGATGTTCAGTTTTTGAACCTTGCATCGAGTTGTTCAACAAGGTTGTGCAATACATGTGAGTTTATAACAACACACTATACTGTAGCTGCCTCAGTCAGAGTAACAACTGAGGAGCTGCTGACGGTTGTTGCATTCAACCACAAGCTGACAACTGGAAAATATAAGCAGACAAAGTGGATAAGAGGAGAGGAGATGAAGCATTGTGTGATATGATGACATGATATATGAAACACACTGACTTCAGGTAATAGTATTTAGAAAAACTTATATAAGACTAATCTTTAACCTTGGGAAGCATTCACTAATACAAGGCTTTGCATCAGGATGACACTTGATCTAGATCAGGGATCTCAAACTCGTGCCATGGAGGGCCAAGAGGCTGCAGGTTTTCTTTCCAACCAAAAACTCCACCAGCTGATTTCACTGATAAGTCCATGCTCTCTGCTTGAAGGTGAGGTAATAAGTGAAATCAGGTGGTGGAGTTTCTGGTTGGAAAGAAAACCTGCAGCCTCTTGGCCCTCCATGGCACGAGTTTGAGATCCCTGATCTAGATAAATAAGAGTGAACAACCTACCTTATCCTGACTTCACTGTCCCCTTTTTTTTCTACTAAATCTTATTGTGTTAACACTATAGACTGTAAAAAAAATGGACGTCCTCTTGCTTGTCTGAAAGTGAGGTCGCCACAAAAACTGCTCCCCCTGGTGGCTGGCTGCAGCATAGGTTAAAAAAATCCGGCCATCCAGTCATTCCAGATGGGCTGTGGTCAAACTTTAAAAATTAACACACCTTGTAGAAATGTTTCTTACGTCTGATTGTTGTAATTATTTGAAGACATCATTTGGATGCCTTGTATTCAAGTCCTCTTTTTTCTGAAAAGTTTCATTTTCATTAGTTATACAAGGTTAAAAAAGAGGCTTTACGTAACGTTTAATGATGATTGACAGCTGCTGTTCTAGTGTATTTTTTTCGGGGATTGTAAAATATGTCGGGAGGTAGAGTCAAGAGTTGATTAAACTCTCGAAAGAAAGAAAAATATATACTTTTGTCACCTGGCTCCACTCAGATTCTCCCAGAATCCCTCACAGTCTCTACTGTGCAGACTCTGGCTGCACAAATGCTGCAATGGCTGTGCCGGTGATGGGGGAATTTTGGCTTCAAAACCGTACAACGGTAAATGACGGAGCCGCGCTGTCCACTTTATATACAGTCTATGTTTAACATCTACTATAATCAATGCACCTAAGGCAGAAACACAAAAAACACTTTGCAGAGGAATTAAATGGCACAATATGATACAGTCATGGTGCATGCCAAACAGAAAAACATGGGTTAAAGGTTGGGTTACTCTTAATGGGACTATGGATCAACTGTTGTCAATAACAGCACTACCTAGAAAGTTTGATGGCACGGCTTCAATGAAGATCTGATATTTGCCCATTTCAAGAACAGGGATGTTGTTTTGGAAGTGCAGGTGTTATCAGTTGGCTCCATGTGTTTACCAGAACTTATGTCCCTGTGGAGTTACTCAGTTACAGTATTAAAATCACCTGGTCCAGCAAAAGGAACATATGGGAGTGAGGACTCATAAAGCACAACTCATTACGCGATTCAACTTTGATGATAACATCACAGATTTTATGGAAATCCTTCGGGAAGATACTGTTACAAAGGTATGTCTTAAAAAGCTTTTTTTTTTAGTTATTTTTTTAATAAGTAAATTCAATAATATAACATCAGCTTCTTGTAATACCAACAACGTCATCATCATAATGTGATGACTGTATAACTCCAGCTGTAAATGATTAGGCATCTTAGAATGAAGTCAAATAAAGTGTTGAGTTTAAGTACCACTAAATTATTTCGCTCATGACAAATTTTATTCATTTAAATTCGAAGGGCTGATTTATTTTCTCTGGCACCTTTATGTAAGCTTCGAGCTTTATTTTATCATTCTCAGGTATAATTATCGTGATGGTGTTTATACAGAGCTTTGTTGCTATTGGAAAGGACCTTTTCTTCCAGATGCTGTGCAAAAAAAAACCTCAAGATAGATTTTCCAATTTCTCTCGTGTTTTGGGAACAAATATGCCAGAAATCACATTACCAGTGTGAAGCAACTCAGTGCAATATATGCTGTGATTGTGGTTCATTGCAGCATAAATGTATTGGATCGGTGAAGCTGTTTAATGCACCTGGGAAAAAGACTGTCACACTGCAGAGGACAAAATTCAGAAGTGAGTTTGAACTCTGAAAGCGAGAGGGTGTTTTTATACTTTCCTCTTCTTCTCAGTCAGCCATTCTCACCCCTACACACTCACACATTCATGCACACATACATCCACCCACCCACCCACCCAAGCACACACTGTGTATCACGAAGCAGGAAGTGGGAAAAATGGCTTTTCTGACGCACACACAAAACAAACTTGGTTTCAAATATGTATACACAACATACATAATTGCATACATGCTATTCTTGTTTCCTTTTACTGTCTCTTCCTGTCCCTCTTTACTGAAGCCAAACATGCAAACCGGAACATGCTCTCTTTCACACACGCACACACACACACACAGATGCACAAACATACACTCGCTGCCTGCTGTTATAACTTTTTACTTTCCAGCTGTCAGCTCGGCGAGAAAGGTATAAGATTGGATAGGTCTTGAAAGTGCAGAGAGTACACAAAGCAGACTGGGGCACACATACACACACACCAAAGTCAGTTACTGCTTTATTTCCCCATGATCCTTCATCTCTGTGAATCCCTCGGCAAGGCTTCCCTCCCAGCCCTCGCGTAAGCTGTCTATAAAGATGTCTCCCTTTCTAATTTCATCCTTTCTCTGTCAAGACACTGAGAAATGTTTCACATATCTCTCGCCTTTTTACTCTCAAGCTTACATGTAAAGTATATTACAGCACTTGAGCCTCTTTAGAAAATATAAACAACTTAAGGAGGGCCATTTGCGTTCTTAGTGAAGAAAGAAAAGAAGGCCTTCAAGACGCAGAGGGAACTTGTGAGCATTATTAGGAAACTGATGAGTGTAACAGTGTTTCAGACCCACCTGCAACTTCAACATCACCTCTTTGTGAATGTAATTAACAACTTCTCAGATGAATGACTTTGTTTTAACAGTAAGATACTCATCAAGTAGTTCACTCTTTATATCCCGAAAAATCTACATGCACAAAATGATGCTGAGTCACAAGACTAGTGCTGTTTTACATGCAAGAAATTTGTAATTAGTTCATCCTTCAATATTTTGCACAACACCTCTCAGGTTTGAAAGAGTGAGCCAGCTTCTCCTGTAGAATAAAAACTAGTAATAGTTAAGGCGAATGTTTTTCAAAATTCTTACAAAAACAAGATAGACACAAGATAATTAGCTTCTCATTTTTAAACAATTAATTACCATAAAACATAGTTTACAGCAATCTTATTTATATTTGTACTATGACTTGCACAAAAAAACATTCATAAACACAATATAAACCGTCTCTTGCCAAAAGCAGCGGCTGCCTTAGTCTCAAACTCTCAATTCCCAAGTTGAATTGCTCTCCCAGCAGCACACCCTGAACGTCATCAGCTTTGGAAATGCTGACAGACTGAAAAACCAGCTGAGTCATTCTTAATGAAGATCAGGAAGCTTTCCCTCTTCCTCCTTTCCCTCCATCATCAGAATAACAAGCATGCTGGCACAGACAGCATAGGCTTACCCCACTGAAAATTTACTGCTACAGCACAAGCTGTCAAAAAGTTACAGACCGTTTGCAAATATCAGGCAAGACCAGAACTGATTTTAACTTTTCACACCTTGTCTTTATTTGTCAGAGCAGGTTTCCACTCAATCTGCATGCCAGTACTTGGTTTGCACTGTTCAAATCTCTGCACAAAGTGACCACAAATGTAAACAGAACAAAGACTCCTGTACCCAAACAGATTCAGACAACTCTGACTGTTCTGTATTAGATGTCAGATTTTTATTGTTTACTTTAGCCACAATCCTTTCAGGTAGGAAAAAGCTATGTACACTTGGCTTGGAGTGTCATATACTGACATCTGCCCAAAGCTGAACACAGTCATGAAACTACCTTGGAGATAAACCCTGAATTTCTGACATTGTGTAGAAACAACTAAATGTCATGAGAGCAACCAAGCACAGCACAGAAACTGAAGACTGTGGTTGTCAGGCTGCAAACATAAATCCTGGACAATGTTTTGAGAAAAGAATCTGACGTGCTTAGATCCTTGTGATGGAAATACAATTCTGAACCCTTTTATGGTGGTATGAATGCAGGTGAAAGGTGTCAGGGATGGTACAACTCGAAAATAAGCCAGTAAAATAACGAAAATGTGTTATTAATCTAAAATATATGTAAATAAGGTGGAGATTAATGAAGATGGTTGAGGATGCTTTGAATCCGTTTCAGTTTGACAGATCCTTATGAAAGAAGTCACTTCCCACTTGTCAGTGAGTTCATATTCAGTTCAGCTGGTGAAAGTGAAGACATCTGTGTCAGATCTTATAACTCAGGGTTTACTTTACAAATAAGTTATTCTGTTGGATTTCTGGTTGTTACTATGAGGAAGCAAACCAGCAGGACATACAACAAGGAAAACAGGTATTATGTTCACAGAACAACCTTACTCTTTGTTGATTTAACATTTTGTCCTTGTGTGTTCCTTTAATATATGTAAGCCCACCTTTCCTTGTGGTCTACTCTTCAAGGACACCAACACATGTCCTGAAGAATGGACTGCTCAATGAATGCTATGACAAAGGATCAAGGACACACGTTTAACTGAACCTTCTCCAAGAGTCAAAGAAGCACAGCTTTTCATCTTATTTCCCAGTTGCTTTTAGAGGAGATCCATAGAGAAACATCATCAACAAAAAAATAAAAGAATAAGTGGCATGAGCTTTTGGGCTGTTTACACACATACATCGCGTGGTATAATTGTTGCAGTGGCGATTGCTCTAAGACTGCAAGGAAAGTTCAGCTTCCCCTAAAATGTCCCCAAAAAAGTGGTGATATGTACTGCTGTGTGTACATTTCATTGACAAAATATGCGCTAGAATTTCTTCATCTTTTTTGTTCAGAATCAGCTACCTATCACAGGTAACTGGCTCCACCTCCTACTCATTCATCCCTGCAGCGTCTCGGCGCTTTAACACAGATGGGCGCTAAGCGTCTTCTGACTTCAGCGGGGAAGCGTAGAGTGGGTTGTTCCACTGTGGAAACTGGATGGTCATTGGATAAACGCTGGGCTTTGTCCCGCCCATTGGACACTCAGCATCTCTGGGAGTCTATGAGGCAGTGGGCTGGCCTGGACGCTGGGCTTCTGCATGATGATTAGATGATCTGTCTGAGACTGAATCCCTTTTTGATTGGAAGTGAAATGAGCCAGTCAGCGATCTTGAAGTATAACCCTCCACTGAAGCACCTTCTGAGTTTTACAGTCAGTTGTTCTGGACTGATCCGCAGGCTTTATCGATCCCCAGCAAGTTTACCTTTCTTAAAAACGTTGAGCGTTGTGTTTAATGTTTCTGTCTCTTTTCACCAATAAGCAGCTACAGCTACAGCTGCGGAGCTTCTCCCCTGTCAATCACACTTACAGCCTGTCGTAGTCTCACGTAGCAGCTCCAGCTGCTAGCAAGCTGGCACTGAGGGTAGAATTTACATTTAAATAAATAAACAAATTTATGATGTAGGCCGGAAGAAATGAGCTTCCCCTCCTTGAATGACCAACAGCCGCCACTGAATTGTTGATATATTCTTTGGTGGGGCCCATGTCAAGGCAATTTTGCTCCATCATCATACAGAATTGGCTAATGCTTCATCACTTTAAAGAAGGGGTATTATGCTTTCACATACTTTAAGTACTGACATAAAGCGAGAATGCTAGGTGTTCATACTAAATGTGTGCAGATTTTCAAACCCCTATATGTTCATATGCAGTCCAGATCCTCAAAACCGTCAGCAAACTGCTTAAAATTGGCAATTCATAAAAATACCACAAGGTCTTTACAGGATCTTATTGAGACTTGTTGAAATGATAAGGTCATCACATAATGATCTCTAATGAAGTGGGGTGGGCCTCAAACACCAAGGTCTGCTCATCGCTCTGGTAAGGGAAGGGGGTTGATGGAGTGGGGAGCTTTAGGCCTTGTACACAGGTAGCAGGATATTTTAAAACAAAAATTCCCTCCTCATTCATTTCTGTCCACACGCACCAGAAAAATCTGCTGATTAGTGCAACTCGAAGCATGCCAAACCCATGGCAGTGTATTTCAGACGTAATTCCAGCCAATCAGCGTTAGCCCCCATCATTTCACGGTGACCTTCCAAAACCAAAAACTCTGTTTCCCAGTGCCTACACTAAACCATGGAACTGGAGTTTTTCAAAATCTTCACTTTGGTCTGAGTTTTCAGAAAACATCATTCTTAGTGACATAAAACTGCAGTTTGATGTAGATGACAGGCCTAAACGTATAAAAATACATGCAGTTTCCCAGATACCAGGCTACCTGTGGACATGGCCTTAAAGAGGCTGGATTGAAAATTTTCTGCAACAGCAGTTTGTGGAAAAAAGGGATTTTTTTCTGAGCTGCAAATCATGTAAGACTACTACAAAGGCACCAGTGGGACAGTGAAAAGCCTTAAAAAAGGCACCTCTTTAAGTACAAATAAGGTAACATCAGCTAACATTACATGAGTATGCTAACTGCTAGCTTTGACAAAGACCAATCAACTACATTAAGAATGTTGGTGTTGCCAATCATAGTTTAAGTGAAAAGGCATACCCCTGGAAAGCAGGGCTCCTGCCTGTTTTGGTCTGCACTACCCGGCTTGCACATGCATCATTACTGTGCACAGAGCCAGGAAGATGTCAATCACGATGTATTCCGCTATGCCCCAACAGTTTTGAGAAATTGTCTGCACAGCAAAATGAGCTGTGTTTGAGCCAAGATTTCTAATGAATGTTTATTTTCACTCACAGTTTTATGTTCCTCCACTGAGGCGCCCATATTTGATATCATAGACACACTTTTTCTTTTTTCAAGCCACATTTTCCAGAGGCTTTAGATATAAACACCTGATACCGAGGCTGATTCCTAATGGCATAACGACATTTCTTTTAACCTCACTGCTACATTACTCCGGTGCCAATGATTGTGTTTACTGGAGTATTTTACCACAAAGGAAAAAAAGATGCTTTATCATGAGACTCTGAAGTCAAGGACACAACAACAAACAGCAGCCTTTCAGAGCATAAAGTACAGACAGAAACAGCAGAGATACAGTGGAAAGTCCCCTGCCAGAAAGAAATGATGCTGTTGTCTGATAAAGTGAGAGGAGAGACGAGTGAGTTGATGAAGGGAACAGATTAAGAGCGGTAATGAATGTGCTGTAATCTTGGCAGTGTTGATCTCATTATTTGTTTATTTCTCCTCACACCTGCCTAGACATGCCGTTCCACAATGTTTCCCCTCTTCATTAGTAAGGAGCCACTGCTGTGCACTAATGCATGTACTCGGCTGATGTTCATGTCCTGGGCGTTTGTCTAGTCTGTTTGTATGGACGACTCGTTGTTGTGTGTGTGCGCGTGTACATGTGTGTACATACTGGTATAATTTCTCCTTCTGATTAAGCTCCTGTGGTGAAGCAATACCTCCTGTGTCTCTGCGAACTCCCCCTGTTTTTGACCTTTCTGTCGAACATGTGCACACATGCACGTCACGTGCACGCATGTCCACATGAGCCCGTGATGGATGGTGTTATTACCTGAAGCTTTTAAGGGGCAGAAAGGTGCTTAAGAGAACAAACACACCCGACTGTTTGTGCTTTATCATCAGGAATTAGCACCCTGATACACACACATCAGCAGGAATAGACACACATACACGCACACGACACACAACATATGCAACTTTCTTTGAAACATTAGGATTTAGCAGAAGACAGTGTGTTCTCACCCAATTTTTGTTTTCAGCATTTTCTCTGCACACGTGCTCTCACCTGTGAAAATTATTCATTAATGATTTATTGAGACTCACACAAGCCGCCCATGCTTGAGAAGCTGAATTAAGCTTTGCATTTCTAACACAGCATTAACTACAGATAAACACACACACACACACACACACACACACACTCACACATAAATTTCTCCTGTGTTCATTATTGCAGTGTGGATCTGCATTAGGTCATTTGAGCACACAGGGTGACCTTGCTTTGTGGCTTGACAGAGTGAATACACAACCACAGAAGAAGAAAAGAAGTGTCCGTGGGTTGATCATGCTCCTGGTAAAGGTGATGATTCAAGATGCATATTCTTTTACAGACAGTCCACATGTCACTCCAGGCTGGCACTGTAGACATATTACTTTCACCCGTCTCTGTTTCTTACTTTCCCCCTTTCTGTCTCCCCCATCTCCATTTTTGCTGATTGCTTTGCACCATTAATATTTCATGCGTAATGTGGCTCTTTTGGATAGTGTGAGCATGTGTGTGTGTGCACCCCATGAGCCAGTATTTGTGCACGTGCATGCACATTCACACAAACACGGTGTGCATATGTGCTCACACACACACGCCTGTGTTAGTGTGTCTGTGCCGCAGTATCAAATTCTGCTCTCACAGCTGTCGGCTGGTCTCAGCTCGGTTGTGATCTGTCTGTCTACCTCTCAACCTTCAACCTCTCCTTCTGTTTCACTCACTGTCTTCCTTTCTTCCTCTAGTTTTTCATCTGTATGCTTTTGTTCTTGCACGCCTCTGCTGCTCTCTCTTTTCTTCTTCACTGCTTCCCAGATCCTTTTCTTCTGCATCATCTTCCTGCCGCACTCTCCCAATGCCCTCTCCATCCATTCCTCTGAGCTGCCCCATCGGCTTTGTTTTCTCTTATATTACTTTGAATCTCTTGTTTCCATCTGGCTGTTTGGCTACTCTTAGATTCTTGGCCAAAATTCACCAAACAAAGCTATAACGCTGCTTCAAGAGAGGTTATTGTTTTTCATTTAGAAAGACATAGCTGTGTGTATTGCATATATTAAATGCAATAGGGTTGCTAACAAATGTTCTTTTTCTGCAGTCTTGACATGAAACCAATTTCTCACAATTTGATCATGTCTTATTCTAGTGGCAACTTCTGGTGTTAAAAAATTAAGCCTATAAAGAAGTGGAAAAAAATCTTTTGTTTCTTTAAAGTCCCTTAGAGGCTAGCTGAAAAAGCTGTCCCATGTCCTGTGTTAAAATTTACTTAAGAAGATGGAGAAAAGTTGTAAAGTCACAAAAATTGAGCGACAAGAATGAAATGGTAATAAAACAAACAAAAAAAAAACAGTTAAATTAATTTTTAGAAACATAGTTGTAGGAAAAAAATGTTTTATATTGACCATAATAAATCTAAAGTTGTATGAGAAAAAAGAACAAAGTCATTATTGACCCATTGCTAAGTCCCACCCACAAACAGGATGAGCCAATCACAGTACATATTGCCATTCCCAAAGACTGCCATTCTCTGGCTGTTTGTCCACTGAAATGCAAGTCAGACAGAAAATCAATTATTGCTTGGTTTTATTAGGGTTTGCTGAGATTTTGATTTTAAAAAAGGTCAAATGTGTACATACCATTCAAACATGAGGCATCCTTGGAGGCTGGATAACAGGTAAAATTTTTATTTCCTAAGCCACAGCTCAACCTACAAAAGCGTCTTTTTTGGATGAGGTTGTGCTGTAGACAACATAATCTACTCAATGTAAATCAAATTAACAAGGGATTTCTACATTTTGTTAGGCAAGTCAACATCATGTTTGGGGCCACATATTGTCACTTTAACGAAAATAAATATAAAGTTACTTAAAACATCTCTTACATTAGCTAAAGTTAGCCTAATATTAGCTTGTAGCTGCACTTTGTTGGAAATTCATTTTGTTCAAGTTTTTGAACTTTATGATTGCACATCTTTAATGTCTGTGTCTTTAATGGGCTCTAGTTTAACTAAGGTTAATTTCTGGAACTTAGCTTTATTAACTCGTCTGTAATAGCAGAGACAACAAAGGTTAAAAACATTTCACTGAATGATTCAATGTAAACACTGTAACACCAAACTAACCGTAAGGCACTCTTGGTAAAGACGGTAAAAGGCTGTTGTATATATATATATATATATATATATATATTAATTCTGAGCCATAAACCTCAAACTCACTGGTGATAGTGATAATGATTGCAACAAGATGATGTTTATCATGTTTGCACTGGGACCTTTAAATTTTGGCTTGTAACTGAAGCTTTTTATCGACTTTCTCAACAATGAAATGCTTAAAATATCTACCTTATCTAGTAGTTTAGACACTTCTGGTGACTTCTAGATAATATATTATCCTTCAGTTTCCAAAAATTATCACAGGCCTCCGGCAAAATGTCTCCTGCTGTGACAACGGCCATAGCACCTTTCACTGAATGTCATTGTTTGTCTGAGTGAATGGAGGGGGGCGTGGCTTAGCCACAAGTCAACTGAACAAGAATAAAACTTGAAAGTTGCAGGATTAAAGTCATGAATTGAAATGACAAAGTCTGATTTTAACAAAACTCCAGGTATTATACTATAAGTCATAATGATGGGAAAATTTAAGCATCATTTGAAGTTTCAAAATTGTGAAATCCATCACCTTCTTTGCAAACCTAAACTGTAAAGTTTCAGGATTATCAGTGGGATAGGATCATCTATGCAACCTGAACCTATGTATGACTTATGACGATGATTAAAATGCTCCCCATAGTTTAGAGCATGCGACCGGCTGCTCTTCTGATAATCCCCTTTTGGCTCACTCAGGAGTGTGAATGAGTAGACACTTTGGTGCTTTGTAGGAGTTTACCACCTCACCTCCACCGTGAGTCAGACCTCAGTTGACTCAGCATTTCCAGTGTAGCTGCTGCTGTGAATTTGCTTATTAATAACCCCTTTTTTAGAAACCAATGAGGGACATCACCAAGACTTTGTCCATGTTTAATACTTTGAACAAAGCACTCAGACAGAAAATGATAGGATGTAAAATATTAGTTAAGAGAAGGCTGTGTTTGTTAAATTTATCATTTAGATTACACATTTACTGCAAAGAAATGTTAAGGGATGACATTACTTTTGATTCGAGAGGCTGCGTTGACATGTGTAGACGGATCCAAGTACAAATAGTGTGTTATAGTGATATATACAGTAATAGAAACCCTGAGTCATTGTCAGTCTTCTGTTATGGGCTGTTTAGTGTCAGTACTCCCAGTCCAATTCTTGATGGAGGTCTGTAAGCAGAGGCAGTGCTCAGGTGACAACTTCATATCATGCAGGACTGATAGGTAGGATCCAGTTTTTCTTCTTGAGTAAATTAAATGGAACGGGACTTTCGAAACAGTTTTGTGGTGCAGGAAGACATATGTGGAGCAGGTCAATTTTATATGCAAACTTCTCTCGGTAAAATGTTGCTTCAACTTGGAAAAGTTGAAAGGTTGGAACTGTTTTATATTTCCTGTCATAGAGCATACTTAAATGCCTCCTCAGGCAGCACTCTTAGCAAGTGTGTGCGCGTGTGTGTGTATGTGTGTGTGTGTGTGTGTGTGTGTGTGTGTGTGTGTGTGTGTGTGTGTGTGTGTGTGTGTGTGTGTGTGTGTGTGTGCTAAAAGCCTCCTGCTGATTACAGGCACACACTGTTCCCTGCAACTTAATGAAAAGAATCACTACTGACACACACTCTTTCCATTTATTACCCTTGTCTCTCATTATGGAATTTCCCTGCATGCGCTCCTGTCAGTAAGTGTGTGTGCTGCTGCTGATGTATATATACGTGTGTAGTTGTGTGTGTATGTGTATGAGATGTGTGTGTATGCATTAACTCTGACTCCAACGTGGGCCCAGGCGTGTGATTGGCTGCGGATGAGAGCTAAGGTTGGCACAGCAACATTTCCGCAGAAGGCCGTAAAGCAGTAGGCCTGGAGCGTAGGCAGCATCTGCCCCTCCACTGCTGCCAAGACACACACACTTACACACACACAACCGCACACACTTTCATGCATGAATTTGCATAAACACTCAGGCCGGGTGACATACATGTATTGACACACACTCGATAATTCACAATCTCTTATTTTGCCCCATTCCCTCCTGGTCCCTCACGCCAATCCCTCTTCTTTCCTGGCACTCATCCTGCATTCTCTTACTCCCCTGACCTCTACTCATCTCTTTTCCTCTATCGCTGCCACTGCTTTGTCCCCCATAAGCTGTTTCTCTCTGTCTCATATTCAATTGTTCAGCCCTCCACTCGATTTGTCTTTCTGTTAAGCCGTCCTTTCATATCAAACACTTTGAGGTAAACTGTTACTGTTCACTACTGGAGTGCTCGTTTTCCTCCTTTCCTGCCGCCCCTGAACTGCTACAGCAACACACACTCATTATAGGTCTGCCCCCTATAATGCACACACATGCATGGACACGGACATTTACCAAACACACACACACGCACACGCATAGAGTCACTGCTCTGCCACCCACGCTTGGCTTGTTGTGGCCAGGAGATTCTGTCATAACTCAAAGGCTGACCTTTCATAAGCCACTGCTCCAGACAGATGAATAGCCCTATAGCAGTGTGTCTTTGTGCTCAAGTGTGCGAGTGTAATGTGTGTCTGTGAGTTTGAAACTTTGATGGTTGTCATTGAGCATGCACATGTTATTGTTGGTGCACACGTGTATGTTTGTGTGCATTGAAGCGGGGCAGTTACTCAAAGCCTGTGGGTTTTTTTTTTTTTTTTTTTTAATGATTTGTGTGAGCATGTGTGTGTCTATGCTTACCTGTACATGTGTGTGTGTGAGTGGGTGTGTGTGTGTGTGTGAGTCAAAAGGGCCATGGCCTGGGTGGAGATCGAGAAAAGGGTGACTGAACAGTGCAGATAACAAGGATGTGTGAGAAAAATGTGAAGCAGTCCAGTGTTAAAGAAAAAAAGGAAAAGAAAGCCCTGCACTCTGCTCTTTGTGTTTGCGTGTGTTTGGTTTTTCTGGCTTTTGTGCATCATTTTAATGATTTAATTAATCGCCATAATAGGTTTCTAATTTATACACTCATATGGAATAGAGGCCTGAGAAGTGTGTGGGCTTGTTGGCTCAGAATTTGCAGAGCAATTTAAAGACAACCTCAATGTTCTTGGACGCCCTCTGGATATTTAACACAATATTGACAATCAATATGCATCACTGCTATTCCACTTTTTCAGCATCAAAGGAATCACAGCCTCCATCTTATTCTTGGTGTCTACCACATACTCTACACATGCATGTGTTCAGGAAAATGAATAAAATAATGATGCAGAAGACATCTAAATTTCATTGATGATGCATTGTTGGCATTTGAGATCAATGAACAGCAAAAGACCAAATTCATGGCACTAAATAGTGAAACTGTTTCATGTTAAGGAACAGCTTCTCTCTCAGCATGCTTGGATTCAAACCCATGGATGGAGACCCAGGCCATTCTTTCACACAAAACTGATGTAGTCCAGAGTTTCACAGTGGTAGGGACTGGGGATTGGGATTCAGACAGTAAATTGAAAAGATTTAAAAACATTACCCCATTTATATTACATTATGTGAACTATTTGCCCTGTTTTCTAGACTATTGTACGCACCTGAATATAAACTGCACCCCCCAAATTTAGAAAGAAAAAAAATTATACATAATAGGCTGCATTTGACTATAAGCCTTACGTTCTAACATGGGATATTTACACAGAAATAGGTCAGCTCTATGCTTGTGCCATTGCATTTTGTTCCCTAAAATATAAGAACAACAGACCTAGGCTAATATCTGGCTCCTTTTTCTATCACTGAAGCAATATTAATGCATGCCTGTGCAGATGCCAGATGAAACTCCCTGGAGAATTGTGTCAGAAAGCCATGTATAAAAGCCATTCAGGAGGACGCATCCCTTTTGTAGTCACAGCTTGGTCTTATCCTGGATGAGCATCCATTTCTATCTGTTTGCTCCCTCTGACCAAGTCCACAAGTGTAGAGTAAATTACCTTAAAATATTCTGCTGTAACTTTTCTAACCTGGATGCTGGATTACGGCTGTTAGAGTTTGTTAATTTGGTGTAAAATTACATTGTTAAATATTAAAGCTCAGGTCATGCATAGCTTTTTTTCTCATTTATGAAGATGTACATTAATGTATTTAAATGTAAAGCAAAAATAAGCTAAAGGGTGATATTGGGTGCAATATATATATATATATATATATATATATATATATATATATATATATATATATATATATATATATATATATATATATATATATATATATATATATATATATATATATATATATAGATTAGGCCTATATGTATTTTGTAGGCTAAAGATAAACCCCAAATTAGCATAATGACGAAATAACAATGTCCTAAATATTTACATTTGTTTAAAACAAAGCGCCCTACATGAAAATGAAACAAGTCTTTGTCTTTTTCTGTGGATTTGAAAAAAAACCCTAACGGCTGTGTACAGGTGAGCTCTGGCGGTACCATGCACTCTGACTGTGCGCTATGTCCACTTCCCATGTTTTTCCTCCTCACCGTGGGCTCTGTTTGTCTCTCTCTTTAAGAGATCATGAGAGATAATTGTGGTTGAATGAGTACAACCTAAAGGACGTCCCTCAGTGGCCGTAAAAATCTATGAACTAGCAGCACCGTTGTATTAGCTGCAGGGTTTAAAGCGTGGGGAAAAGGTAGGGACTTTTAGTCCAGAAACTACAGTATCATCACAGTTTTGTATGACGTGTTCATTTTAAGTGTGTTTTTTGAATTTGCCAAAGTTCCTTTTCTGATCTGTCTTAAACCCCAAACCAAGCAGCAGACTCTGGTCTTATGATGTGAAGCTAATGCAGAAATGCTCAAAACTGCAGTTCATTAAGTGTCCAGTTGAAGTTGGCTGCAGAAACACAGAAAACCCCATACAACTCAACTCAAAAGGCATTTGTACAGCAAAAATAAACATATTTCCAACCTTTTTATTGTTTTAGTCAGTTAACTTCTGAGTTTTGCCTATTTATCATAGCTGACTTGCCTCGTCCTAACTCGCACACAGCTAGGTTGATTTTACATTTTATACATTCTACTTTTAATATTCAAGGCAGAAAACAAGAAATTGAAAAGTACATTCAGAGCAAAAGTCAAAAAAGCAAATGAGTGTGTTCTTTTGGCTGTCTGCTGAAGCCTGAATAAAGCAACATGATGGCCCCTCAGGATTACGATCATGCTGCCAACTGTTGACTTAAGATTAATACAGAACCTTTTGAAAGGTTATCAACTAACATAACTTTAAAAACTGTTGTAACACTATGAATGTTATTTATAAACACACCCTGTCCATCAGAAATGTCTGTCTTAATCAAGTATTAACAGTGCCTCTTGTAAGAATATATAGCTTATATAGGCATGCTTTTATTAACAATATTATACAGATGTGCTTTACTAACTTTGTTGTAGGGATTTTATGGAGCACCACAAGTGAGTGACCACAAGTGAAGTTAATGCTCAAGCCCAATAACAAAAAGGATCTTTTGTGTGTGGGTAACTCTTATAATCCAAGTTATTAATTTACTTTTGTAGAGGTTGTAGAGGAATATGTTTCATTTAAAGCAATTAAGGAAGCTCTGTGTAAAAGTTTCCCTGCAGCCAATAAGAGAGGAGACAACACCTGCAGAACCAATGAGAAGACGACTCATCCTACATCGCTTAGAAAAAACTCTGTTAGTGACTAGATATCGGTGCTGAGATAGAGACAGGGTCAGTCTTCATGAACTGTCTCAGCAACGTGTAGACAGGAAATAAAGCTGCACCATAGATTTCTGCAAATGCATATTCTTGATATATTGTTCATAAATTTGTGTTTACGCCTCCTGATCCTTCCCCATCAACAAACTGCACGGAAAGAGGTGAGAGGAGGATGGAGTCAAATTAATAATAAATTTAAAGGTATTTTGGTGAGGCAGATAGCACCTCATTTCACCTCAACACTCTCCATAAATCAAAGATGCACGTTTTATTTTGCCCAGATATATGACTTACAAGGTCAAAAAACAACTTTGATTAGTGTGCAATAAACACATAGTAAGGAACACTGTTCAGTTTTACAACATGGTTGATAGTCTAGACCAAATAACATCCGAGTGAACTCATGGGAGCAGGTCAAGTTATTGATGCCAACTCAGTGAAGAAAAAGTAAAAGGGTTTTAGGCTCAAGAGGGACACATTGGACAGGTAATTATGTGAATCATGGAGAATTGTTTAAGAAATACAGTAAGAGCAGTGAGTTACAACAATTTGTGCCTCTTCATGCTAGCTTAAATGTGACACTTTATATGTTTATTGCAGAATTTAAACATGTTATCACATATTTCTCCCTTTACTGCAGGAACAGTTTGAGGTGTTGTGTGAACTGATGTAAACATCTAGAAACAAACGCTTGAATATTAATACAAACAGACTCAAAAACTCCTCACCGTATTACACTAAGAGCTTTCTGTCTGTCATCTTTTGCCTGGAAAAATTAAAAAGCAAGCTGGTGCCAAGAATTTGTCACCACTTGCAAAATAACAACAATATCTGTAGTAGAGAATTTAACTTTGGCTCTATTTTTCTGCAGAGGATTATGAGCCTAAATGTCTGCACCTGCCTGTTGTTACTGTAATTCTTGTGTTTTTCCCTCAAGCTTAACACACTTTTGTCTTTTTATCCTGCAGTTAGGGAGACAATGCAAGGGCAATCCTCCAAAACAATAATGCATCCAGAGTCTTGGGTTGACTAAATGCTGTTCTAAAGGAACGCATGGCCACACAACAACGCTTTCGAAGTGGAGTTTACCCTACTTCTGTCCCTATGATATCTACAAAAGCCATGGTAACAACGTTGCCATGACCACCTGGTTCTGCTGCCACACAAAGCACATATATAAGTAGTAGTGTCAAAAAGTGATTCAAAAGATCCCCTTTTTTCCCAAGGGCACACTGTGACTGTTGGCTTAACATATTCTCCTTTTTAGACTTTGTTTTGGGCCACATTGCATAAAAACCCTCGAACACATGTACACGCCCACACTCACCCACACAAACACGTACACAAAAAAACATATGCACAAACACACAACACACCCTGATAGACCGTCTGCTCATAAGTAGAGATAAATTATAGATCATGTTCCCACTCAGAGCTTGAGCTTCTGCCAGACAGAGTCCCTGACTGAGATACTGAAGCAGTGCAGCATCTAATCTTGATCAAAAGTGAGAAACCAAGTGTCACAGACCACATATAGATTGACATTCAAAGATTTACTCAGCTGACTTTTCTGAGAAAGTTGCTCTTCAAACTCAGAAAGAAAGTACATATATGGATGTATTGCTAGAGGTTCCCAGAGTTTGATTGATTGGCTCACTCTGTGGTTGATGTAAACTTTAGCTCACAAAGAAAAATCATTTCAATCTTTTTAACATTATAACTGAGTATGATATTATCCAGAGCAGACAGCGCTGTGCCTCTGTAAAGCATGTGACGCAACTCTGAAAGAGCAAGTGATAAGTGCCTTTTTTTTTCCAGGATGGAAATAGACCCCCCAAAAGTTTTTGCAGCCCTCTGGTTTTTCTCTATCTTGTAAGCTTTTAGGTATTGAAATATACATTAGGGGAGACCAACATTCAAGAGTTCAAAGCAGGGATTTTGTTTTGAACGTTTCATAAAAAATCACCATAAAACTAGAAGATCCATTTATTTTTCATGGTGACTTTCTTTGAAGCCCAGAGGGTTTTGCTCGACTGTTGAGGTTTTAATTTGTACAACATACTTTTCAGCACATAATCCTGGATGAGATATTTTTGGAGCTTGGGATTTATGACCTGTTCACATTTTATTTGATTTTCACATACAAAATGGAAAATACAGGTTGTAATAGGGGTCAAATACCTAGTGCTGATTGGTCAAGGCCCTATAAAAACAGTGATTAATTCTCAACAGCAAGCTGGCGTCTGTAAAAAGCCTCATGTCAGCACTACTTGAGCCTTATGCCCTGTTCCATCTGAAAATACCAAAACGCAGTGAAAAAATCTGCGTTTGCATGGAAAAGCGGAGGGACTGAAAACGCTGTAGTAAGCATGCCAGGCCTGTAGTCGGCGCTATAACTGTCTTGTCCAGAGGCCACTTTTGGGAGATCTCCACCCAAGAAGAGTTGAGCTGATCATCTGGTGTATTGGGGAATACTAAGTGCAAAAGTGGAGCAACAGATGTACATTTTGTTGAAAGACAGACAGCAGATCAGCAGATTGAGCAGCACAAGCACAACATGGTAGTCCGCAACTATCGAATCGATACTGTTGTCCTGTTGTATGTGCTTGCGTGAAGCAAAGTGTGACATCAGCGTTTCCACTGAAAACACAGGCTTACTGTTTTCACGGCAACAGTGACGGTAGCGTTTCTGAAAGATCCCACTCTAGTGGCCATTTTCAAAAGTTTGCATTTTGGGTCAGCTGAATCGCCGTTTCCGTGTAAACGCGAGGCTCAAACGCAACAAAAACTTTTGCGTTTAACCCTAAAACGGTCGTCGTGTAAACAGCGCCTTAAGCTGAAACACTTTGTTTTGGTCACTGTCTCTTTAAAGCTCCCTTCCCACACGGCCACTTACTTCTGATTTGTCAGATCTGTAAGAGCAAGACTGTAAAAACCATGTAAGAATGTCACCCGTCTGTTCCTGAAACCATGAAATGAAGCTAATCTGCGAATGCAGCCACATTTAATATGACCCCGGTTGTGAGTTTTGTGTCAAACAGCTACAGGGCGCCCGGCAGTCACGTGACCTGAGCTGTGTCTCTAATTGGACAATCAAACGATCTTAATCATTTCTAAACCGCTGAGTTAGAAAATAATTCACTCACCGTACAGTGTGCCGATAGTGAAATCAGTGTTTCAGACACAAGATGTTTTTTGAATCAGGCTGTATATATGCTTTAAAAATGCTACAAAACCCTGTTTTTAAGCCTGGGTATGTACATGACTTCCGGTCTTTCTGCAGCCAGCCTCAAGTGGATTCTTGATGAAAAGCAACTTTTAGCACTACCGCATAGGCTTCATTTTTACTAGCTGAATGTTGCTTCTTGGTAAGAAGTCTGTGATGTCATCCATTTTTTTTTTTTTAATCCTGAGCCTCTTGGGCTCATCATTGGCAGTGCCATAATAAAAAAAAGTTGATTCAACCCAGCATTGTTTGAGTTAGGATGAGGTAAAATGGCAGGCCATTTGCCTCTACCCAGGCAGATAGAGGGTGTCCGCTTGTCGTTAAAGCCAGTCATGTCCAAAACAAAACTCCTAGGTTTAACAGCTTGAGAAATGATGATTCATGAAAAAAATCATCCCCCGTTCAGCAGATGCTTCATGAATTGCAGTTTTTAACGCTGCCACATTGGCTTCATATTTTTGCCGCTAGGTTATATGCCTCTCTCTCGGCAAAGCAAAAACTTGTTAATGTCAATAAAAAATGACTAATAGTGATGAAATGTTGCCTCCAGAGTTCAACCCTGAGAATTTGGAGAGGGAAAATTCAACACAACAACACACAGCACAGGCTGTCTTGGTGTTCCTGTGCAAAATGTCAGAAAATGCTGACTGTGCCTTCAAATGTCTGCTGCTGTTGGGAAATCCCAAAAGCATGAAAGCTGGAATGATGCTAATTATGCTCAACTCAAACTATCTAACCGTATTATTTCCATACTCAGTAATTTATGACAACTTTTCTTTGTCTGTTGTTAGAAGCTGGGTTATAAGCAGGATACAATATATAGTGATCAGGTTTCTAATTTGAATGACCACATAGATACATGACCCCTTACATATGAGCATTTCCTCTCGTCTCTCATTCTAAGTCAATCAAAGTGTGGGTACAAAGCCAAACTACTACAATGAAAAATCATTGTATGCAAGTGGGCCTTAATTTTGCATTATTAAACTTTAATCTATCTTTTACCTGAGGTTAAGGGGGGTAATTACATATTTAAAACCATTCTGTTTAGTTTGTGAAACTGAAATACTTGCTTAATTATTTGCTGATATTCCTGCTGAATATATTATTTTACAAAAACCTTTGTCCTCATTAACGAATTATCATACTGCTTAGTCTGATACTTTTAAATTGAATCCAGCCATCCTTATCCAAATGTCTCCTCCTTTAGGGCATTGTATTTGTTTTTTTTTCCCTTTCTTTTAATAAAGCCTTGTCCTCCATTCCTTGATGAAAGTTCTGAGTCATGCAGTTATTTGTGAAATAGAAAGGAAAGACCCTCCAAACTCCACCAGGACATAATTCTTTGCTGCAGAAAATAAATCATGAGGCAAGGGCCGTGGATAAAGAAAAGAAGATGTGACAACACTTCATACCTCACAGGATCAATGCTCTGCCATCTTCCCTCTGTATCATTTCTGTATCATCTACTGAAGGCATTATAATTAAGACTTTGAAGCATCTAATTATTTTGCTGGAAGGGATCAGAAGGGCAGGTAGGCTGGCGTAACTGTTCATATTTCTAGTTAACTACTTGAGTTTGATGTTTTTCTGCACTGGGATCAAATATAACCATAAGAAGTTTGTAAAAAGTTTGACATGGCACATCTACTGTATCATATCTATGGCTTTGGTATTTATGGTATTGGTAAAATGGAGAGATGCTAATCAAGAATATGCTAAATTGTAACAAATATTCAACATTTTTCTGGAAGATGTTGAGCATCATGTCAAAATGTGGCTGCGATTAAAGGGAAAAGAAAAATATTAGTTTTTATTATTCATTTGTACCTTGGAGTCTTTGATTTCAAAGGCATGAAAAGACAACACACTGGTAGCTTTCTCTTTGTGCTTGTAGGAAAGGGACAACAGCTAAAAGAAACCACAGCAGTCACACAACTGCAGGCGAATCCAATCCCTGCCTCTCAATTTAGCAACAACAGAGAAAGAATACAGATAGAAAACAGAGGAGTTGCAGAAAAGTAACTTAATAACACAACCTGCTTCTGCGCTGGTCTCTCTACAGTGACTCTGCCTATGTGTGTGTGTGTGTGTGTGTGTGTGTGTGTGTGTGTATGTGTGTGTAAGCTGCTGACTCTGCAGAGCTTTACATTGACCAGTATTCTAATTATAGACTGCATGTGAGCTCCTGCTATGTGATTGTGTGTGTCCTGTCCTGAGTACCCTTCTAGTCCCCCAGAGGGTTTAAAAACAGGCATGTCTGTGTTCAGGACATACATGCACATGCAGGATTTTCTGTGTGTGTAGCGTGTTTTTGCTATGCAGCCTTTTTGATCCATGTGCATGTATGTCCACGTTTCTTTTCTGTATGTGCATGTGTCTCTGTGGAAATATGTAAGCTTCTTTGGAACAGACCCTTTTTATTTTTTATTTTTTGCTTATTGCTAATCCCCGTCTCTGGCCAAAAATACAGACTGCATCTTCTTTATCCAAGGGGACCTTAGGGAGGAGAGGAAGTAAGGAGGATGAAAGTATAGAATGGAAGTGAAGAGAGATAGGAAGAGACTTTAAGTACAAGGGACACGGAAGAGAGAGATGGGAGGAAGTAGGACTCTGGAGGGTCATTAAGGTGAAGCTCGCAGTAGAGGTGAGAAAAAGATAGAACGGAGAGGGAGTGAGTGACGCACACAGAGGGAGGAAAGTGGCAAGAGGAAGCACAGGGAAATATATAGAAAGATAGTTGCAGAGGTCGTCAGGCGGGATGTGCTGGAAATAACCAGTTTGAACAAAGCGTCTTCAGATGATTTCCAAAGGCAGGAGTGTAAGTATTGTTGTTCCAAAAGGCCATACTCAAAGGTTAGCCAAAAAAACCTGCTGCCAAAGAGAGGCCAGATGCGATACCAAAATATCATAGCACTTTTTCTCTTCTTACTGTAATTTATCAAAGGCAGTCATTGTGTTGCACTTGGGTGTTCACACAGAAAGCAAAGACAGTATTTGTGTGAAGACTGAAAAAAAGACAGCTTGAGATCAAAGCTTTAATCGCTCGCTTTCTCACCTCCTCTAAACGCAGCCAGTTGCAGTGTGAAGTGAAGTGGGTGTGCTTGTTGGTTTGCTGCTTTCAGAAAGTTGAAGATATTGTCTGTAAGATGTGTGTGTGTGTATTTAGATGTCGCCCAATGATGCATTCTGACAGCACTTTATGTTGCATTCAGACTGAAGCAAAATGGATTTGAGAGTTGACAACAATACACATAAAGTCAATATAGAAGTGAGTGAATGCACAGAAAAGACAACTTTTGGAGCGCAGGCATTGAAAATTTTGCAAAAGTTTTTCTTTTTATTCAACATTTACAGACCTATAATGTGAAATACACTATTTAACTGTTGTGATACTGAAAAGACACTTCTTTGGTTCTCTTAAGCATTGTTGGCAGTATTTCATCAGAGTCATGATTGTAGGTGACTTTTATAATCAAATTAGCAACTGTATTAAAAACCTTGGCCTTGCTTCTGTCTTGCTATTTGATCCAATTGGCTTCACAAACAGACCTCCCCACCATCTTAAAGCTATGGTCTACGATTTGGAAGCTTGGTAATTATTAATAACACACTTTATGAGGCTGTTATGGTCCAATGGTCTGATCTACCCAATGTAAAAAGCAAAAAAAATGAAGAAAATCCATTCAGCACATCAGCTGCAAAATGGCATAATAATTGATCAATCCGAACCGCCGTTTCCCTTATTTGGGGTTTGTGCGTGAGTCCATCTGATCCCCTGTCTCCCCTGCTCTGGACCGTCCCACCCATGGTCCCGCCTCGTCCTTCCCCACTACCCTTCTCATGTCAGCTAGCTGCTCAGCTCCTGAAGCTTCATGGAGCCGGAGAAGACCAAAACCAGGAAGCCGTTACTATTACCCCCCACAGCGAAGGGAAAATAACGAAAAAGTTTCGAGTAAAAGGCTGAAGCAAGGAAGAATTATAAGCGATACAGGTCCCAAGGGAGACCGAGGCCATGTCCACACGTAGCCCGGTATTTGGGAAACCGCATATATTTTTATACGTTTACACCTGTCGTCCACAAAAAAACGCAGCTTTACTTCACTAAAAACGATGAAAACTCCGGGCCAAGTGAAGATCTTGGAAAACTCCGCTTTCATGGTTTCGTGTGGACGCTGGTATACTGAGTTTTCAGTTCTCAAACATCACAGCTGAATGACGGGGGCTCATTCTGATTGGCTGGCATGGGTTTTACACCAGGAAAACATTGCCCACTTATGGGTTTGGTGTGCTTGGAGACGCACTCACAAGCGGACTTATTAGCTGCATGTGGACAGAAGTATTTTTTAAAACAAACGAGGGGGGAAATACTTGTTTTTGAAAATACTCGGCTACTAGTGGACATGGCCTGAATATTGGAGAAATGTACGACTGGTGGAAAAAGCTGCAGAGGGATTTGGGACTGAAGACTGACACTGAGACAGCCGAGTTTCTGTTGAACAGGTAATTACTTTGTTTACTACAGTGGGGAATGTCAGCTGAATAACTCTGGTTAGTCTATACTGAGCCTATACTGGCTAATGACTGAATGTTGCTGGTTGGAACATGTATGCTATGTCAACAGATTTTAGCACAAGTTAGCCACGCATCTTTAGCATTGTAAACTGAGCTGGTCAAGACATGCCGAGAAAGGTAAAGCCTCGCCCACAGTCGGCTCTGTTCCGATCAGCTGGCAGTGGCAACACAGGACCCGTTTGACCCCGCTAACTTATGGTTCTGATCTCACTGGTCCAATTGAAATAGCTACCACCACCGTGTGTCACAAGGGGGATCGTCGTGTTTGTTACATTTTCTGCCGGCTTCTTGGTCTGTCGGAGAGGGCGTGTTTGGCGAGGAGGGGGGATACGAGTAGGGGGGGCTGCGTTTTTCAAATGTGTCTCATCAGCGAAATCCGATAATGTTTAGTAACTTCCGATGTCTTCCCAATAGACTTCACTTCATAAAAACCTTGGACACTTTTCTGATAATCACAGTTAAGTTCAAGGAAGCATATTCAGCAGCTTTAAAATAATTATTTTGCCCGAGCTGACCTGAAAGCTTGTTTCCTAGCACTCGTCCCTCTCAGCTTGATCAGTTTGTTGATAATATCGCAGGTTCTTGGTGAGTTATTCCTGACCCAATCACTCCCTACAAACAGAAAGCCATTAAACAGAGACGAGTTCCGTGGTATAGCGCTCAAACTCATGAGCTGAAACAAATTGGAAAGACTATAGCGTCCCACTAATACAAACTAAGCTTGTTTACTTTAGCAAGATAGCCTTAATAAATATAGGAAGGCCCTGTGGTGTGCTCAAGCTGCTTATTACTCCTCTCTAATAGAAGATAATAAAAACAGCCAGGTTCCTTTTCAGCACTGTAGCCTGGCTGACAGACAAGTCATCGCTCCATCGAGCCATGTATTCTTTTTGCCCTCAGAGCAATGACTTTATGAGCTTGTTAAATGATCAAATAATAAAGATGAGAGACCAAATAAGTAACCTCTCACCATTTAGTGACTCTGAAACCATGGAAACTGCTTTTAAACTGAATGCCTTGCTGTATTTTTACCTATTTACCTGTTTCAAGAGCGAAGCAGAAGCATCTACCTGTCTATTGGATCCCATCTTAACCAAACTGTCTATCTATTAGTAAGCTCTTCTTGATACTGTATGATAATTATCTTCATTGATCAGCTCCAATCACTGATGTGCCCCAATCGTTTGAATTTGGGATAATGATGCCTCTTCTTAAAAACCTTACTCTTGATGTAGGCATATTAGCCAACTCTAGACCAATATCTAACCAGATTTTCTTTAATTTTCTGAACTCCTGGAGAAAAAGGCAACAAACCAGGGCCCGTATGCATGACAAGCTGTTAGTGGGGAAAACAGACCATTCGTACGAACGGCGTAAAAAAAATGATTAACGGTATGCATGAGCCAGGTTAACAGGCCAAAAGAGCATTAGATTTGATGCAGGTAGACCTCACATTACAGGTGCTAACATCAGGGTTACAGGGCCTGATCAGCTGTTTTAAGGCAGACATTGCATGATGTGTTACCGTTTGAGACAAAATATGTAAAGATAGTAGATAATCTTTTGGAAAGGTGGCAATGTGAAGCCATACAGCAAATTTAGATAGAGGAGACACAACATATTTCAGTGAACAGATGAGATAAGGGAGATAATTGAAGTCACTGTTACCACTCCCCAGTATTATAACTGTTTACCAGAGGTAGACATGCACAGTTTGGTTTTGTTTGATGGGGTTTTCCAGGAGGTTCCCCTTAATTATGACGTAATCTGCACCTGCGTCGCTTTCACAATGTAATTAGTTAACTGTCCGATTATTTTCAGTTGTGCATGCAGCTACAGCTGCAGCCAAACGGGCCATTCCATAACAGAACATTAGGACCAATGGTCCTATTTGTTTAATGACTGAACGTGCACACAGGTCCGGCTCTGTAACTTTCTTAACAGAAACAGTTTAGTTTAGGATTTTCACCCACCCCAGCACTGAGACTGTGTTACCAATGATCAGTTAGCCTCATACTGTAAAGAGATCAAGGGGACTACCTGGCATTACAAGAACCGCTTTAGTATGGTTGGGTATTGTTTCAACTGTATCAATTCTAGTTATGATTCTGAATATTTCTCTTGGGATTTCGTTGACATGATGCATTGCCATTAGTAATGTTAGTCAGCCCAAACTGATCTGTCAGATTGATCTCGGTCTGTTCATGGTAACAATACGTCCTCTGTATGGAGCTATTGTTATAACAATTTTTTTTGTTGTGTGTGTGTGTGTGTGTGTGTGTGTGTGTGTGTGTGTGTGTGTGTGTGTGTGTGTGTGTGTGTGTGTGTGTGTGTGTGTGTGTTTGTAGATGCACCCACAAGTATGTGAACTGATCCACAATGTACCCACAAATCCAAAAACATGTAGACTGATTTGAAAATAAATATCAAGTCTTAAATGGCTGAGAAGTCTAAGTGTGTTTGTCTACAAGACCTGAAACTACACACAAATCATCAGTTACAACTTCTCAATTGGCTGTCTGCGTACACCCTGTTTTTGCTTCAGTCCTGCCTGATCCTATGAGTGATCTGCAAATGCGTAGAGAAAATCCGTCTGTAACAGGCGGGTTAGTTTGTCCCGACCTCAGGCTCCCAGGCGCAGGCTGCCAGCTGGAGCTATTACTTTAGTACTGTGCCTCAGCCACTATGCATTCCACACCCTCTTTGGCTCTTTTGGATTATTTTGTGGAGGTAGACATTGTTGTCATTTTTTCCCCACAAAGATAAGCAATGAAAAACCAAAATTAAAAACTCCAACTTTTACTTATACCAGGCACTGAACAGTCCATAATCTTCGCTGCACCACACTAGCAGGACTGCAATCAGTCTACAGGTTTGTGAATCAATGCATGCATTTGCAAATTTGTGCACGCATTTGTAGATTTGAGCACACATTTGTGGGTTTGTGCACACATTTGTAAATATTTCACACATTTGCAAATCTGTGAACACATTTGTGAATCGGTTTATGCATTTGCAGATCAGTACACATACATGTAGATGCATTTACACACACACACACACACACACACACACACACACACACACACACACACACACACACACACACACACACACACACACACACACACACACACACACACACACACACACACACACACACAAATAATATTGCTACAATAATAACTCTATACCTCTGTTTGCACTTGGGTTAGTTGTGGAGTTCCACAAGGCTCAATGCTTGGACTTATCGTTTTCACCTTCAACTCTTCCTTGAAGGATTGTCTTGATAGTTATAACGATGGCAGGTCTTAATATAATCATATAACATCGTACAGTCCAGAGCTGTTTTCCTTGTGACATTGGCTAAGGATTGGCTCTATACAAATAAAGATTGATTGACTTGGAAAAAAAATCAAGTTAAAGTTGTGACAATAGATTCAATCTTGCCTGTCACATAAAGTAAAACAAAGCTGCAACCATACATTTATGGCCATCTAGCTGAAGCCATCATCTGTGCAGTTAAGACAAGCTGTCATATATGACAGAGGTCAGATCTGAGCAGTTTGTTCAAGAAACACCTCCAACTACCCCACTATTTCCAGGAAAGCTATCAACAAAGTATGCTTATCTATCTATCTATCTATCTATCTATCTATCTATCTATCTATCTATCTATCTATCTATCTATCTATCTATCTATCTATCTATCTATCTATCTATCTATCTGCTTTCCAGGAACAAGACAAAAGGAGTAGCAGGAACAAAGGAGCAGAAACAGAAGAACGATAAATAGTCCTGGTGTGGAGGAAAACTGTCACAGGCGAAAGCTGGGTTACTAAAGAGCACAAGTGCTTCCTCTCTCACTATGGAAACAAGGTTGGAGCTCTCTGAGTGTGACACATAGTTGGAAAAAAAAACTTTCAGAGGGTTGAGGGAGAAAAAAACAGGAGAGTGGAGAGAATAGCGCAGTGAGAGGGAGATGAAGGAGTTAAAGAGGAAAGGAGGGACAAGGAGAGAGGAGAGGAGAAGGGGACAGCCAAAGTGGGAAGCTAAAGAGAGAGGGAGATAAAAAAAAATGACACAATGTAAGGATTTTGGTGGAGAGAGGAGGGTGAGAAAGTTTGAAAGAGATCCGAGAGTGGAGGAGAGAAAGAACTGGAAAGTCAGAGAGAAAAAAGGAGGTGGAGAGGGAGAGAATCAGGCCATTCATCCAGGCCTCTAGAGACGGACGCAGTCTGAATTCAGGATAACTCATTCAAAAACGCCAACTCCACTTTGTCCCACAGCACCTCTGTCACTCTCTGCTATAGTTACCAAGTGGCTGGGACCCATCCAGAATACCTTAACACCATGACTGACAGCAATTTGCAGTATGTGACACCCCCCCACACACACACTCCTCTCCACTAACTCTCATGTAAATCCACACCACACTCCTCACACTGCGGTTTCCTCATGCCATGTTGTTCCTGTTTTAGGGCAATAAACATGATCAGAGGAACAACCTGGAAAGTCATGTTCGCAACTAATATGTAAGCTGATGGGGATTTTGACGATAAATAATACATACATGGGCTCATATATACACACAAACACTCAGCCTGCCTGAGGAAACATGCTGGAGTGTTGTCAAAACCGCACAATCTCCCCTCTCTTCCAGTAGAGAGTTTCCTTAACCCTGTCAGATAATTGGTCTCCGGGGAAACAATGCTGCTTAAAGCTAAAAGTTAAACCTTAATAAGGCTGTAAACACACACACATAAGTGTGAGAGTAAATGGTAGAGACGTATGCAAAACAGAGATACAAGCAGCTCGTACACGCAAACACAAGTACGAAACATTAATGTTAGCGTTCTCCCAATCAGGATGAAAGGTGATAAACGACAAAACAATGAAGGAACCAGTCAATCAGTTCCACTTTCAAGCGCAAAGACACCGACTCTGTCCAGGCTCTGCTCTGTTTCTCAACCAGGCATGAATGTTTCTCCTGTCTTTTCTGCAGTTTTCATGTTTCAGTAAGAAGCAGTGCATCCCAAAGGTGTTTTGGACCAAGCTCTCTCTTGGAGTGTGTGTCTCTGTGCACATGCGTTTCTGTGTCTATGCATGTAAGTCTGCATGACCTTGTCAGAACAGTTCCTATTTAATCATCTCGGGGAAATCTCAAACATTCCTTTAAAAAGTGAACATGAAAGGTAACCTTCTCTATTTTTACTTCCCATCTCTCTGCAGAGAACCAGGGAATTATCTTTTTCACTCTGCAAGGATCTTGTGAAAGGAGCATGAATAGGATGGAGAGAGGGGGGGAGAAGGGAAAAGAAAATGACACACTCACAGAGAGAGGAAGATGGGGACAAGGGAAAGTGAGAGTGAGTGGGTAGACAGAGGGGGAAAGTGATTGAAAGAGGAAGAGTGACAGAGCGACAGGATGTAAGTCAGAGAAAAGAGAATGTGAAGCACAAGGAAAAAGAAGAGGTATAAAACACTGAGGAAGAGGGGCTGGTGATGGAGCGTCGAAGCAAGACAAACATTTAGTTGAAAGAGGAATATAGCAGTCCCAAAGTGCAGAACCAGACGTCCGTTTAACAAGACACAGGCAGAAGCTATAATGAGCTAGTTACTGTCCACTGACCATATTCATACCGTGCCTATTTTCCTCTGATATCAAGCTCAGGGTGAAAAGCTTGAATGTGTTTATTGAATCCTAATACTTTCTAAACAACATACTTCATCACATGTTGGCTATTGTAAAATAGCAGCTTATGTTTGTATTTAGCTACACCTTTGCTAAACTAGCCTCTTCCCAGGATGCTAGCATAGATAAGAGAAATGTAAGCTGCCAACATTTCCATTATGTTTTTACAATGTGATAGGAAAAGTACAAGCAGACATCATGTTAGCTTGGAGGAAAGGCAATGCTTTCAATTTAGATGTTGTCATGTGATAAAAAAAAAAACATACAAATGCTACTTCTAATCCTAACACTGACTCTAACCCTACCACATTAGATATCCTGGAGCATGGCTAATATTTGCATTTAAGTGTTAATTGTCTGGATAAGGCAGTAAAGGGATGGGCAAGCTTAAGTTTCAAGGAGAAACATTTGGCCCATCAGATAACAGCTACTTTGACATCATAGGTGAAAAAATACATCCGCATAGCCTCTGTGATGTCGTCAATCTGTTGTCTTAGGGAAAGTTTTGAAGCCTATGGTGATTGGTACTGTTCTGAAACTCAATTAAACTTTGTTTGACATAGAAAGAGTTAAAAAAGGGAGCTGTAAGCCTCTTAGGGCCTGATCTACTGAGATCCCAAACAATGAGCGCTAAATTGCATGAACAATGGGTGTAAAAGTGGTGTAGACTGCCCTGTTAATGTGAGGATTTTTGTGCTACCAGCTCTTACCATGGAAAGTTTGGGTAACCAGAGTTGCAGTACACTAAAAATTAAGTTTGAAGCCATGGTGTTGGAGATCTTGGTTGAGGAGGCAAATAAACAAAGTCATGAAATCCTGCAGAAGAAATTTGGGAGGCCATCTGTGAAAAGGTGAATGCTGTGAGCAAAACAGACAATCTGCATATGAAAGAAGATGGTATGTTATCACATATTTTTTTCTGACAGTCCAAACATGTTGACATGGGCATGGGAGATTCTCTCTGTGCGTCGTCATTGCACTTATTGCCACAATAACTGCAGCCATATGTGCCAATTTGCACCTGCTTTTCACACGTGCTACATATAGACGCAAAGTTTCAGGTTAAATTAATCACATAGCAAGTGCTAAATGATAACATTAGCATCTCCTCATCTCAGTAATTTGTGTGTTATGATAATTTGCATATATTCTTCATATCCATTGTTTGTTCATATGTATTTCATTTTTGATAGCATAAAAAATATTAGTATTATAAAAAAAATGAAATAAGTCTCAAAATGAATAAAATGGAGCAGAAAGAAGAAAAAGTCTTATGGTATGTGCCTTTTCACTTACACAATGATTAAATAGACACCTGATCAGACAACCAAGAAAATAAGGCCAGCATGTATTTAGCTTTGCAAAATAAAAGATTTTTTTTTGCAGAATGACGACAAGCAAAACAACTCTTAAGTGCAAAATCACAAGTGCAAACTGAAGTCCAAATTTACATCAACAAAAGAAAAACAGAATAAAAAAACACTTTCTTGATATAAATGTTTATAGTGTTATTTTTTGTTTGTTTTATTTTGTATTTTTAATTGTTTATTTTTTCCCTTACAGGTGCAAGCTCAAGGTTCATGAAAGCAAACAAGCTAAATGGATGGCACGTACTACTTTGCTCATTTGACAGATGCAATCCTTGGTACACCTGGTTCAGTTTTGCACAGTTTTCAACAGTTTTGTGCCTGAGCACAATCAAGTTTGCACATTTTTTATAAAAACCCAAACCTTAAACCGATCAGGCCCTCAGTGTTCAATTGCTGCCTGTGAGTTGTGCTTCTAGTAATGCCAAAATCTAGAGATATTCTAAATTGCTGATTCTTTAAAAATTCTGTAAGCATTTTTACTCTTGCTGTAGAGATTGGCTTTTTTTGAATGGGTGTGCATGTTGCTCCCAGCACTCTGAGCCAGCCCCAAGTGGAGACTTGAGGAACTGCAGTTCAGCTTCATTTCTCACAGCTGGAGGTTGCAGTTTAGTTTCTTCCAAAACATGACCACAGAAATGTATGCTTCTCTTGCAATGTTGCATTTACTGAAATGAAGTTTTTATACATGCATAATCAAAGTCTAATCTCACAGGAAAATCATTTCCATGTAAATGTTGTAAAAAGTCATTTTTAAGTGAGGTGGAGATCTGGAGACAGCGGTTTAATGCTGACTTGATACATGAAGCAGTATGATTATGATATGCTGGTTTTCATAGATCCATGGTCCTGACACTTTCACACTTGCTTTCACACCATCAAAAAATATGTGTGAGAAGCATACACGCTCACACACACAGACACAGACACACTCACACACTAACCGGCTGCTCTCATCAGGCTTTATGTCTATCAGGCTCTCTTTCTTTTTTCTCATGCTCTCTGTCAGGGGCTAAGTGCTGGTGTTGGCTGAGCCTGAGGCGAGAGCAGGGAGACCTCACGTTTGGCTGGGCTGAAATATTTAAGGAAGCCATCCAAAGCTTGTTTCACTCAGTCAGGACCCAGTGGGTCAGTCCCATCAGAGACCAATTACAACTCCTGCTGATCCACGGATGAAAGGTTCCATCAAAGGAAACAATGCACAAAGACAGAGTGTGCACAAACACAGACACATACCAGGATTCACACACACACACACACACACACACACACACACACACACACACACACACACACACACACACACACACACACACACACACACACACACACACACACACACACACACACACACGTACATTTCTCTCTTTTTCTCTTCTTCTCTTTCTCTTCTTTTAACGAGCGCTGTCTGTGTGACTCTTGATCCTTATTTCTCTGTTTTTAACAAACACAATAATCCTTCTGTCTTTTACAGCTACACTAAATCCCAAAGGCGTCACAGTAACACTCTCAGGGACCCACATACCAAATGTTCTGCTCCCAAACAATATTTACCAAAAAAAATGCTCCTTGGTGAATTCTGAATAAACCAAGGACAGTGAGAGGTGAGCGGGTGCACTTTCACAAGCACACACACACACACATGCACACACACACACATGCTGCCTGTCTAGATGTGACTCACTCTGTCTGCACAGACACGCATGCACGCACATTATCTCCTCATTGTGACATGTAGACACACACACACACACACACACACACACACACACACACACACACACACACACACACACACACACACACACACACACACACCCTAAGAGCATAAATCATTCATAATGATCATTAAAAGGAGAGAGAAGGGGCATAGGTAGGTGGAATAAATCGCCTCCCGAGCACCCCTCCCTTAGTCACAGTGATGTGAACTGACAGGCCACCAGATAAGGAGCAATTACCCAGAGTCATCTGGGCCAGGGAGCATAAGGTAGTGACACACTCCTATTGAAACATACACACACATACACAGGTACAAACAGACACAACCACACATCCTGAGCTGCTCTGATACTGATACAAACTCTCTTTGAGAAAGACTGACACGTACAAACACAGTGACACAGATGATCCCCTCCTGCTCCCACACGCACCACTCTTACCTTGATTTATTCCTCTTTTGCTTCCTGGCTAGAGGGGGAAACCGTTCAGTCTCTCTCTGTCTTCCTTTTCGTAAGCCCCGGGGAGAAAAGGCACTTAAGATAACATAGACACGACACATGTTGAACTGCAACTCAGACATGGAAGCAGAGGCGATGGGGAACAAGAGAGCTATATTCAAACAAAGATAGAAATCTGGCTCTTGAGTGGCAAATAGAGACAGAACAGAGCCTGGAGGATGAGACTGGGTTGGGACCGTTAAGAAATCACTTGATAAACTTTATTCTAAATTCTACTCAATGGGAATCCTCTTTTTTCTCTATTTGAGTATTTCTCTCCTTTCAAAATGTCTGCAGAACAAAAATTGAAAAACCCTCCGAGGTAATAAATTATTTAGCCTTGAACGATAACACTTGATCTGTTTATCAATTTGGCAAGGGAGTGCATGTATTTATATTTAATTCCTTTTCAAATAACTTCTTTAATAAGCTTGGCACAACAGATGCAAGAGCGCAGTATCCATCTCTAATTTTAGGATATCCATTCCATTATCAATTTAGACTTGGCAGACTTCGAGCAATTAAGAGAAACTTTAGAGAGAACACAAGTGGATGCAATGTGGACGCATGCTGAAAGACAAAACAAGCCAAGCCATTGTTGTGTGAGAAGCACAGTCTGCTCGTTTTTAGAGGCTCCGCCAGGATCGAACCTTTTTTATTTTATTTTTTTAACACCCTCACCAACCTGACAGATTCTTTCTTTCCCATTCAGCACAGGAACGCCAGAGACTTCTTTAAGGTCAGTCCAAGTTGTGTCAGAATAAACTTTTCATCACCACAGGAATGTGTTATAAGATGATACCGACTGTTTGAGCAAAGAAGACCGGAGGGCACTGACGTCATTGCAAAAAAAGGCACAACCAGCGTGGACATCCTGTTCACAGAGTTGAGTGATTCATAACAGCTAAATTATTCTTTACCAAATCCTGTGTGAGGCTCATTAAACGCAGCCTTGGGGGCTTGAAACATCTGCAGCAGCTGTCAAAGAGTCCGTCACTGAAATAAGAAACAGACTCAAAAAATGTAAGCAAAGCGAAAGAGAAATGCTGCATGTCCTCGGAATAACAATACCGACGGGGTCAAAAGTTTGGAAAGAAAGCCAAAGAGAATCGGTCGTTCTAAGATTGATTTCTATTGATGGATAAAGGGAGTTTGTTGTTTGATTGTTGAAGATTTTTTTCCATTATACCTCACGGTCATTTTTGCTCAGACGATAAGAACTAAAATCTACAACATGGGTCTCATTGAGATAGATACTTAGCCAGGCCTTGTACACTCTCATGGCAATTTTATCCTGCTGCTATTTTCCTCTTTATTCCAATGGTCCTGCATGAGGTAGATAAAACGACAGCAAATTAAAGGACTTGACCCGAAGTGGTGAGTTAATCAAGACTGCAAAGAGCGATGCACAGGTGAGTCATCGCAGCAATTAAAAGCACTTTACCGCAGCTCTGAGGTTAGAGGAGTATCAGGTTGCACAGATCTGAATATATGCTCAAATTAGATGGCACAAATTAAGATATCATATGCAAAGTATTTTTGATTTCTCTGATGAAGTGTAAGGCATATTTACCTAACTACTTGAACTGGCATCGTCTTTGTGCAGCAATTTTTGCTTCAGTCTCTTACTGTCACTGTTATTTTCTGCTCTTTTCAGATAGTGTATAGAAGTGGAATCAGACCCAAACTTTCAATGAACTCACTCTTAAAACTTGGTTCTTCAGATATTTCTGAAACAGAGGACGCAGCTGTCATCTGTGCTGCTGGTTGGAGGTTGCATTTGGGGCCACAAGGAGAACTAAAAATAAAAGACGACATCAATGCAAAACAAAAGAGTCAATACTGTCTTGACAACACTCTCTGAACTGAGAAAGTCCAGTCAGAGAGTGGATTTACTTTTGAGTTGTTCATCTGAAATTAGATGTCAGAAACGGACATGTTTACTTTGTCTATCAGCGTGTCTTTCTCCCCGTTTCTCAGCTCCATCTCGTTCCTAATGCAGCCAAACCGAGGGGACAGAACAAACTCAGAACATGAACCAAAACATGTGCCTGCCCAGTGTGCGTTCACACGGTGCAGTGCTGCTGCCGCCGCTGAAGCGATGCTGTGGAGAAGATGATGTAGCCCTCGGGCTGCACACAGACGTCAGGCCGGGGTTGAGAACAGTAAATAGCAATGCTATTATTTAACAGACTGCAGAGTCAAACGCCGCTGCAATGTGTGACCTTTACATCGCTGGTGGGCTAATACAGAAATCAAGAGCAAGCAAGGGAGGTGGAGGAAAGGAACTGGGGGGAGTAGATGCACATATACTAACACACACACACACACACACATAAAGTCACATTCGCGCATACATTCACATTTAAAATCAAGCATTCATGCATGGGGATCCAATGTTATTAGTGATGCAGAAGATACTTACACGCACACTTCCTGACTGCTCCTGCTGAACTATGTTAGCACCATACACAAAAGAGGGCGTGTGTGAGTGCATGTTTGTGTGTGTATGCGTATGTGTGTGTGTGTGTGTTAAATCAGGCAATTCTGCAGTGAAAGTGACTGTCAGACCCGACTATTGCAGGGATGTGCTGATAGAGAGGTTTTAGAGCAGCAGACTACTGCCTAAGGCCTAGAAGAACTTGGGAAAAAAATGAGTGAGGTGAGGGGAGAAGAAGGGGGGCAAACGGTGGAAAGGAGGAAAAAGCAACAGAGATAAAGAAAACAGGAATGTGGCAGAAAATAAACAAGGTTATAGAAATAGGAAGGGAGGCAACTGAGCAAGGGATTTGAGTGAGGTGGGAACCAAGGTCAGTTCACTGAAGCACAGAGAGAGAAAGAGAGGGATAAGAGAGGAAAGAAAGGAGGGATAGACAGAGAAAGAGTGACAATGAAAGAGAAAGATGGAGAGGAAGGAAAGGAGGGCGGTGGAGAGTGAGACCTTTGCATGATAATTCATTCATTAGGAAAGACCTTGACCGAGAATTTTCTCTCTACATCCTGATCTCCTGACTCTGCTCCGCCACTTTCCCTCCCCTCTGTATCCATCCATCCATCCACCCCTCCTCCCACAGCCCCTTCTGCTTAGTTTTCTCTTTTTCTACCTCTTAACGTCACCATTCTCTCATTATAGAATCCCTAGTCAGCAAGTCGACGACATGGAGGCATGGGGAGAGAAAGAAGGAAGGGGGGAAAGGAAACAGGGAGAGACTATGACAAGCTGCTATCATGTGACTTCTTTTTATGCCTTCTTTCACCTTTTTTCTCCCAGCATACATGTCAAGTATCCTTCCTCTCCACTGTGGGTCCTCAGGGCCTTAAGCTTAAATGAGATAAATAAATCCTTCAAAGGGAAAAGAGAGAAGGGGGAAAGGGATTTTCTTTGGCAAACAAATGTGAAATCAATAAGGAGTACCCTTAGACACGTAGAGAGCGCCCCGGCTGCTGCATACAAAAGAAGAGCAAGGGGGATTTCTAGGCTCATAAAGTGGAAGAAAAATATGCTTTGAGTAAATAATTTACTTTAAGCAAGAAACTGATGACAACGGATCTCTTAGAGGCAAAGCAGATGACTCAGGCTTCGTGGTTTATTTAAAACTTTGTAAGGAAGAGGGTGTCACACACTGCCGTTACAAGGAAAGCTGGCCTGCATGAATCTGTCCCGTGTCTGAAGTAAAGCTTGCCCATGTAAGAAGAGAATAACAGAGGCTTAGATTTAAAGGGTTTTGAATACCAAACTCCATCCAGTGCTGCAGGCAGAGGACCAGAAAAAAGGTAAAATCTTCTTAAACAACTCAAACAGAGGATGATGAAACCAATCAAAACTAGAAAAGCAGAGAGCGTAGACCACCGCCAAGCATATTGTGATTGTAGTCCTACTTTAATGTTATACTCCCTTTCAGCAGGTTGTTGCAGGTTTGAACGATAATTTGTTTCCTGACAGTGTTGAAAATTATAATGACCCAGTTCATATTTCATATTCTGGTTCTTAGTATCCAGAATATTGCCAGGATCTGGATTGTTCATTCACATTCGTCAGAATTTATCATGACCTTGACTTGAATTGCTTTGCAAAGCAATCCGATTATCAGTTGTAGAGTGGTGAAAACTGCCCTGTCTCACAATGATCAAGAGTCTTTAAAAAAAATCCTGGATCCAGACTGTGATTCTGATCAGCTCCAAAATTTAATCACTTCTTCTTTATCCCATTTTGATAATTTCCTGAAAATTTCATCAAGATCCATTGGTTACTGTGTTGTTCACAGACAAACAGACAAACGTTCCCAAAAACATAACCTCCTTGGCGGAGGCAACGTCACATAATGCAAGATAACTTAAGTGCATTAACATCTATTTCAAATTGCACCAAAGTAACTCAATACAAAGCACTGCTATGAATAATGTGTCCTTCTCTCAGAGTCTCAGGCAAAGGAACAAGTTGTTCTGCAAACCAGAATCAGCAGACAATTCAAATGTGCTTAAGAGTTAAGGAAAAGTTTTAAACTTCCTGCTCTTTGTGGGAAATTGCAATGTGATTAAATGTTGCCGTGCTGACTTTGCTATTTGCAGAGCTGCAATAGTTGGCAGTAGGGTAAGCATAGTGGAATATTTCCTCCATTGTTCAGCCTTGAATTGTTTGGCTGGTATCTTTGCACACCAGAGGCATAGGAAGAACAGAGGTGCAAAGAAAGAAATGGAACAAAACAGAAAAGCCCTGATGACCATATGTGTCACCTGCAGCTTCGATGAGTGGAACTTAAAAACGACAGTGACTGTGTTTAAATGCAGCATCTGTTGGCAAACAGGGCAATTTTGAGTGTTGGGAGTGTTTTAGTTTTTCAGTTTGTGGTGTTGTCCGCCAGCATTTCAGCCGGCACTGAATGTTCGGAGGAAAGCAGGTGAAAAGCCTTGATGTTACTTCTATTTCAAGACATCTTCACCAGGATGAGGGTAACAACCAGCTCTTAGAAAACTCTGTTCTTGCTCCAAAAGTTGCAGACATGCCTGAAGCGAGTTGGTACACTGTAACACAAAGTACTCAAATTTAAAGCTTTGGTGTAATCAGACTTTTTTGGTGTGAAGGGACTTCATCCAACTGTCAACACCCTCTCCTGTGTGCTCTTTCTGTCTCTTCACATGTAATGGTTTCTCATGGCAATTTTTATTAGCAACATAAATCAAACATTACCTATAATGCTTGTGTCCTTGGTGGGGATGACATGACACTGCCTTGTCTGTTTCTGCCAGAGGGGGGATTGGATAGGAGCACGGTAATGCAGAGGAGCAGAAGTGCCTTGTTTTTGTGAGACACTGACGATTTCTTCTTCTTTTTGTAAAATATACGTTTTAGAAATAAGCATGCACTTTATTCTTCCTTTCATCCTATTCGCTTGGAATGTAGAGTTTCATACAGGTACACACACACAAACACACAAAAATAAAAAAAAATAAATAAAGAAAAAAGGGGGGAAAAAAATCCGCTTTAAGCACTGGTTACATTTTGGACTGTTAACAAAGACATCACGCAAAAATGAAAGTCCAGGATGGGAGTTTTATGTCCCTGACTGCTCGCTTTGTTTGGAGCCCTAATTTGTTGGCTGTTTTTCAGAGAAGCTATAGCTGGTAGAAAATAGCTGATGGATCCTGAGACTTGCAGTACAGCAGTCAGTCAGCAGGCAATCAATCAATCAGTCAGTCATTCAGTCAGTAAGACATTCTGAAGTGCTAATTAAGACATGTCACAAGGAATGAAATTGGACCTCAAGAACTACCCCACGATGGCACGTACCATTCCCTGTTCAGCTTTTGTGTTGAATTTACTGAAGTGCACCTTTTTGTTCACCTGTGTTCAAAACCCCCAAGGTTATTTAGTCTGAGTCTTGTCCTGGTTTCAGAGGCAGCACATCTTGAAGCCTTTCCTATTATGTGGATGAGTGCCCCACCGCTCAACCAACATTTCCCAGAAATTGTTGTTTCCCTTTGAGTGTGTTCCTGCTTGCATCCCATGGTCTTGGTTAAAATGCAAACCATTTTTTTTAAATTACTTTTTTCCCTTTTGTGCATCAAAACAAACTGAAAGTCTGCTTTGGTTCCCTTGCCTCTGTGTTTTCGTGGATAAAGCCTGGCTCCTAAATGAGATTCTGAGCATTGTCCAAATGATTAATGACTGGAAGTTATTGCCAAAAGTAAAGGAATTGCCAAAGAATGCTGCTGACCCTTTGACATTCTTGGCTTTTATTGCTAAGTGGAGGTGAAAATTTGATCACTGAGGTCAAGGAGGCAAAAAGTGTATATAACTTTCATGTAAAAGCCACTGTAGTGAGTCACCAGAACAAGCCCAGCTCTTACTTAAAGTACTCTAACATCCTACTACACTGCATCGGCCAAGACTTGTTTGAAGGGAATTACTTCTTCCTCCTTTCAGTGTCGGGAACAGATGCAAAGTGTGACACAAATACTTCCAGTTGAATTGAAGCAAAATGGGACTTGGCTGCCAGTGTTTGCACTTCCCCTGTCACCCTGACTTAAAATCCAACACCAAAATGAGGCAGCAGGTAACAAGTGTAATCGTCCATTCAAAGGCATATCAAATAAATATTACATGTCTCTCACTGCTGTAAAAGATGCAAGGTGGATTAGGGAACAACAGCTGGCAGCCTTAGGGGAGACTCAGAGAGAATAGACAGAGCAGCTTTTCACTTTTAAGAGCTTAAAAAAAAGGGCGTAAGTAGGGGAGTCCTCAGGCGAAGAAGAGCTGGGTTGACGACTAGAGTTTGAAGACAAGCCAGAGAGTCCCTCTGTGTTCTGTGCAATCACTGCAAAGGAGACGGAAAAACTGGGTTTCTTTGGAGTTTTGCTTTCAGGTATCGTGCTGGTGATGCAGCATGGCATAATTATGACAAAGCTGAGGTTATATTAGTGACATAATGAATACATACGCAGATTTTTTTCCTGCGTAAAAGATAAAATGGCACATGAGTACACAGAAATAAAACTAAAAGCCAGTCCACTGACCACTAACATAGAATAGAATAGAATAGAATAGAATAGAATAGAATAGAATAGAATAGAATAGAATAGAATAGAATAGAATAGAAAATACTGTGCTTTATCTCTGAGGGGAAATCCAGGAGTCACAGCAGCTATCAAGAGAACAAAAGTAAGAAAGTGTATAGAAATTGCAAAAAGGCCTATAACAAAATAGATGATGACAGCTTGTCCATCATTCTCCAGTCAACCAGCCTCCAACTCCACAGGGTCCAGGACTGAGCTTCTTCAGTAGTCTGTTCAGTCTCTGTCATGTCTGTGAATAGCATGATGCTACTCTGCCTCCTGGTATTCCCACTGTTGCTGGGTTAGCATGGCTTGCTTGTCCGTTTGATTGGAGACAGATGTTACGTTCCCCATAACGATGGATGGAAGGTAAGGTCAATGTCATCATTTCTTAGCTCACACCTGAGAACCAGCACGTCATCCTCACCTCCTTCTCCTCACTTTGTGAGAAAACATCAGGCCTTGCACTAGTTAACACTGACATGCTACAGGCTGCTAACAGCTAGTTTTACATGTAAACAATGCGGCCGTGGTTACATGTGAGATCTCCAGACAAACACAGGAGCAAAGATAGTAAAAATATCATTGAAGACACAACCTGTTTAGTGTCAATGACCAACAAATGAGCCATACAAAGTAATGATCCACTCCAAATGCAAAGATGACAAAAAAGACCCCAAAAAATTACAAGAGAGCTGCCACAATGGGGTGACACCTAGCAACAACAACAAAAAAAAAAGCAAGGTCTAGATAAAGAAATGGCTGATTGTTTAGTGAAATGGCAAACAAAATGCCTCCAGGGTGGCAGTGGTTAGTCCCCTCAGTGGCACACCATCATATATTTTTGTCTTTATTGGCACCAGAGACAAGCCAAATGGTGGTCACCAGTTTGAATCCTGGTTCAGGAAAGGTAGGCCTTTCTGTAGGAGTCTGCATGTTCTCCTAATTCATGAATGGGTCCTCCTTAGGTATTCCTCCCACTGTCCAAAAAAACATGCTCATCAGGTTAATTGATAATTCTTGATTGCCCGTAGGTATGAGTGTGCATGTGAAAATTAGAATAGAATTGAATAGAATAGAAAATACTTTATTTATCCCCGAGGGGAAATTCAGGAGTCACCTCAGCATTTAAGAAAACAAATGTAAGAAATAGTATAGACAGTGCAAAAAGGTCCATAAGAAATTAGATGACGACATCCCGTCCACCACTCGTTCACCACTCTCCAGCCCAGCCAGTCTCCACCTCCACAGGGTCCAGGAATGAGCTTCTTCAGCAGTCTGTTCAGTCTCTGTCTCCTGGATCCTGTCTGCCCACAGCAGGTGAAGCTCCTCCAATGTGGCCCTGGCGTCCGATGTCAGCTCCGTCAGCCACGTCCGTGAACAGCACGATGCCACTGGGTTAGCCCAGCTAGCTCGTCCTTCTTACTGGAGCTAGATCCCACGTTCCCAGCAACGATGGATGGAAGGACAGGTCCACGTCGTCACCTCCCAGCTCACATCCGAGAACCAGCACGTCGTCCTCACCTCCTCCTCCTCAGCTCGAGGGAAATCATCTAGCCCTACACTAGTTAGCATTGACATGCTACAGGCTACTAACAGCTAATTTCGCATGTAAACAATGCCGCCATGGTTACATGTAGGATCTCCAGACAAACACAGGAGAAAAGTAGTAAAAAATATCGCCGAGGTTTGGTGTCCATGACCGACAATGAATCATACAAAGTGATGATCCTCTCCAAATACAATGATTATGAAAGACGAAAAAAAATTACAAGAAATGGACAAAGACGAGAGGGCTGCTGCAACAGGCAGATACTTGGGCAGCGCCTAGCAACGGAAAGGGATATAGTTTATATAGGGATATAGCATCTGTGTCAGGCCTGTGATTGACTGGTGGCTAGTCCAGGGTGTACCTGCCCTTCACCATAAGACAGCTGAGATAGACTTCAGCCACTGAGACCCTGAACAGGATAAGTGATATAAGATGAATGAATGAATGAGACCACAACTATGGAAATGTGCTGCATATATAGAATACAGCAATGCTCAGCAAACAGTTATGAAGTCATTTAAACAGTGCTAATTAGAATATGTCTTTAAGGTTTTGCCACTTTTCAAAGTAGGGCCACTCTTCTTGCTGTCAGCTGATGACTTTAAAACACAGCTACAAAAACCCTCTCTAATGCTCTGAATGAAACTCTGAGTATCTCTTGAGAACCAGAAAGGAATGCCAAGGCAGACTGAAGTATATATAAGTGCTCCCTGATTATCTGGGAAAAAAAAAACCCTGCTACCTTTACTTTTGACCTTGGCTTTCTCAAAGAGCTGTTCCATCTTTATATCTAAGTGCTTGGATGTAATTTCATTGTTAAGTTGTTTTTTCTTTCAAATATTAGGTCAGGAATGGAACAACTTATCTTTCAAACTCACAAACTGGAGGCTCTCCATTAACTGTTGTGATTGAGCTCAAAGAAATAAGACTGTGAAGCAATTAGTCTGAGCATCTAAAGCACACACCTGCTATTTCTTCCTCTCTTAGCCTGCACGGCAATAAACCTTGGGAACTTTGATACTGTTTTTACTTGGCATTGACTGTTTGCAGCCCACTCAAAGGCTATTAGTGCAGCAGAGTTTGTTTTTTCCACCTCCCAGGTGAGACTATTTGTTTCCTACCTCTGCCTTTTCCCGCAACCACACCTACACCCTTTGCTGAGATAAATAACATGACCAAGGTTAACTCGTTTCATTAAATGGACACTGTTAAAAGGAGATGTAACAAGGGATTTGCTGTTTTATTTTGTCCTGGATCCACAGAAAGACTACACAGTAGAAAAGGAAGTTTTGACACGAGTTGCTTGAAGCGGGTGTAAAGAACTTTACTTGCTCAGCTACATTTAACTTCTCATGGGAAATTCCATTTTCATACCACGATGCCGAGGCCCACCATGCTGCTTTGAGGTGTTGGTCCTCAGGTTTGGATCAATATGGCTTATAATAGATCTGTTTGGGCAAGTTTCACACCGCAGTCTGTGCTCATCTTCATTCCACACCCTCAGCTCAAATAGCTTAACACAGGCTCAGGGAGAAAACAATGCATTTCTAACTCACCGGAGCCACTGCTTTCCGTGAGTTTATGAATTTTCCATCCCAGGATGTGCTTCACTAAACTGCCAGCCCACAGCAGAAGGTGGATGTCACATCTTTGAGATGGTGATACTCAGGTTATTGCCAGGTATTGTGGCCTAATTTCAAACAGCCGAGTTCCTCGAATGAACTCATTTTAACATCCTGATGAAAAATGAGTTCAACACTGCAGTATTGAGTTCTAGTGATGCTGAGTAAAGAATTGATTTCAGGGTGCATGTGAAAGAGGTTGGCAGGGTGTGGAAGCTCTACCCACACAAATTTATGAATCTTTATCACTACGCAATCAATAGCACTCTGGCAAAGCTGCGTGGTCTTGGAGAAGCTCTGTCTAGAAACCACAGACAGGTATTTTTTAAAACAGTTTTTTGTTTCATTTTGGTCAGTTTCTGGTTTTGGATCGGTTGTGTTCCGATGGATTGCATCAGCTCTTTTCAAACCCCAAATAGTTACTGCTAAAAGGAATCCCAAAGCTATTTCTGAGCCAAGTGATTCACAGTGTCAATCAATAACTTTTTCTAAGAAATGACAATCAAGTGTCAACCGAGGAAAATGGCTTCAGCTTTACTGCAAAGTGCAAATATTGATGGAGTTTTTGAGCTTCAAACCCACTTAAATTCTTCTATTCAAGCTCTTGCAGTGCTCAGCAATGAATATTGTTGTAACTTTCTTGTGAAGAAAGTAGCATGGATTCTGCTGAAGTGTACAGAGTTGAGCAGTATGAGGCGGTAGCTCTGTTGTGACTTTGAAGCATGTTTCAATTTACCCAGAACTGATGCCAAATCAGCCCTAATTGAGATACGAACTGCTCAAGAGATGAACACCAAGTTATCTAAATATTTGCGAGTTCTGAGCCATGCTGAGATTCTTTTTTTTAAAGCATTAAATGTTAATTGATCTTGATCTGGACTGATATGAAATGAACTGAATATGAATATGAAAAGTCTGTCTGGTTTTGCCTCATTCTGTGCTGCAAAGCAGGAACTGGGAAGCACTTCATGGTGCTAACTCAAACTAAAATGCCTTGAGGACAAAATGAGGGGAAGGGTGACAAAGAGGCTGAGGAAAGAAGCGGAAAAGATAAATGCAAGATCAAAACACACTGAATGCATGCATTATGGCATGTGCCCCGAGGGAGCTGTAGAAAATCGTACACACTCATGTAATCATGTGCTACACCACAAAGACAGCGCACACACGACAGAAAGCAGCATCTCATGCTATAATTGGCTGAGCACATTGACCTTGTTCAGTGCTTTGACTGTGTGTGTGCATGCATTTGAGTACTTATACAGGTTTCTAGGCAGGCTTGGACTCCAGCACGCAGGTCTCAGAATTTCTCCTCCAGCTGCGTAAGCATCTTTTTATTTCAACCATATTAAAATTATATGTGATGATGGATGGACCTCTAATAGATGAAGCCCCTGGGCTCTTACACCTTGTACATGTGTGTGCGTGTGTCTGCATGTGTATGCGTGTGTGCGTGTAGACATGAAGACAGAGTTCAGGAACAGGGGGGCTAAGAGATAGGGGTCAAAGTGAAAGTGGGCCTCCTGTCATTCCGGTGGCATAATGCATGATGGGGGATGGAAGAAAGCAGAGAAAAGGACGATGAGTGGAAAGAACAGATCCTCAAAGAACACACTTGTTCTTTCTGCACCTTACACACACCGTAGACTGCTGTACACACTAAAACAAAGGTATTTGCAGATAACCATTAATATACACAGCATGCACAAGTACCTACACACACATACACACCAGTTCCAAAAACACACATGCCTTTGGATGTAGAGTGCTGAGAGGAGAAATGCCCGCGGCGAGAGTTGTCCTATCTAATAACAGCCGAAAATGGAGAGAACAGCAGAGAAGCGCGAAAAGGAGGGAGAGGAAAAGGAGCAAAGTGCTGAATATGTATTTCGAACCAAACGTGGCCGGTCAGGCAAGCAGGCATGACGGCACAACATGCATGGACAACCATGCTAACACATTCCTTCGCACAAACACACACCAAAGCGTGTTCATGCACCCAAAAAGAAACAAAAATGTAGACACATACAAAGCAAATCCACACATATACAATGACAGTTGAAGGAATTGACGCCTGGGTGCTACTCCTCTTTGTTCTGAGCTCTGGGTTGTACAAAAACAGAAATATGGGCTGATATATTTTATATGCGGAGAGGAAAACACTCAGATACCCAGAGTGAAAACCTAGCATATCTCCAGGTTTGGATAATAAATAATGACTAACTGATGGTCTAAAACTTCCACAATAAACCTCTTCTCAGTGTGTTTACAAGAAAGATAAAAACGAAAAAATTCGGCAAACAGTTTTCTTTTAGAGAAAACAAGTCACGTCGAACTACTTCACTAGATGAGTAACATGCATGGAGGCTATTTTTCTGTACTGAAGATCCTGATGAATATTCTAACAACCACAACAAGGAACACAACGGATTGTTTGGCTCTGTGTTCTGTGTCAACACAGTTTCCAGTCTGTGTTATCCTGCATCTATTTCTCATCTGGCATCCAAGCAGCTAATTAGTAAGTAATGGTGCTGATTCCTCTCGATTATTATGTGTAGAGCTCTGTCTAACATCAAATCTGTACCGTTTCCCATTTGGAAATATCTTCACATTAGTCAGACCCAGTGAACCTGGGTATTTAGGACAATGGCTCATTTTGTTCATGCTTTGATGAAATGGGTGAATCAATATATTCCCTGGCTCACCGTTGCAGTGTGTCCTCATTCTCGGGTCAATTGGTAGAAATAATTTACAATTTTTATTTCTGCGTCTCAGACATAATGAAATATTAATGAGAGCAATAAACTGGGTGTAGCTATGACCTGGAATATTCCACAAAATTCTCTAAACAAAGCAACTTTTGAAGAGCCATACTGTAAACAAAACCCTTCACTTGATATATTCTGTTTGCATCAGCGATTCAAACAAGGGAGTCCAGTTAACAGCAAGTTAGAATTTATGTTAAGTGACGGTTTTCTTGCAGTAAAAACAGTCAGAGTAAAAACTATATCTGAGAGACAAAGCTTTACCGTGTTTTAAAGGTCCCATATTCTGCAACAATCACTTTATTAAGTCTTTAAGTGATATTTGTGGGTCTTTGGCTTTCCTCCCAGCCCACATAATGTAATATGTAATGACAAAACCTGTACTTAGTAGTGCTTGTGAATGTAAATTCCTGACCTAAAACGAGCTGTTTGGATTTTGGGGAATTGCCGACGTCAGCGAGTCCCTTTTTTGACCCATCAGGAGCAAGTTCGACCTGATTGGTCCACCGGAGCAGATACCCCCAAATCCTCTCCCCGCTGCGGGGAGGAGAATGCTAAAGTTGTAGAGCCATCACTGCTTTGTTTTTGGGTGTAAACAGCCACATAGTTCCATACACAAGCTTCCCATCTTGGAGGAAGATAAGACTGAGAGGCTAGAGTTCATTTATTAAGGAAATATGCCAGCTACACTCAGTAAAACTGTGCATGTGTGTGCTAGTCACTTCACGGCCGACTGCTTTTCCAACTTTGGACAGTACAACAGAGGGCTAGCGAATAGACTGGTCCTGAATCCAGGTGCATTACCAACCATCCGCCAACAAACCTCACACCCTGGAAATGTGAGTATTTTAAATGCTGTGTGCTGTGGAGCAGATGTAAAAGCTTTTCCTCAGTGTCCCCCCTGTCTCTGTGTTAGCTTCAGGATGCTAACTTTAGCTGCAGTTAGCCTGTTATTTTAGCTTGTAATGTTAAGGTAAACAAGCTTTGCTGTTTTCTAAACACTGTGCACTTGGAGCTCGTGGCACCGCTCTCAGTATCAGTGGTCGCTCATTTACATATGAAGGCCACGCCCACTAAATCAGACGGTTCTGAACAGAGAGGCTATGAGAGCCTGGAAACAATGCTGCTGTGCTTGATTTATTGGCTTTTTGGACCAAAACATGTTTCTACAATTTCATGAAGACATCAATGATCCATATTAAACTGCAGAAAAGAAGCATAATATGGGACTAATCTTGAGCAACTATTGAGGGCTCTGTTGTTTTCTTGCAAGAAAAGCTTCACGTGATGGACTGCTTGCACAGCTCCAAGCCAACCGGGTTATATATCTGCAGAGGTGCAAAGTTCAAAAGGGCTGGGTGAAGTTCAACATAGACTGGATGAAGTGGAAAAATAAATACATTCAGGTTGCATCTCTGGTCTCACTGCTGAAATAAAATATGAAAACTGCACAAAATAATGAAGACTTGGCTCCTCCAAGAAACTCTTTTGTTGACAGGATTGTGCAGAGCAGCACCACAAATCTGCATCCTGAGGCAGATGGTGACAGACCTTCAAAAAGTTAGTTTCATGGAGAGAAAAAAATAATGATAACAAATACATTTATTATAGCACTTCTGGTGATCACATAAACAGTTTTTGAAGCCATAACTTTGCTTCACCCCAACATGGGAGGGGAAATGTTTGCTTTGAATGCATTTCAAGAATAAAACATGAGCCACATTTTTTTTTAAATGCCAGAAAAAAATAACAGAGTCTAAAAATTAATGAGCCTTGGTCAGCTCATGCCTCTGGAATAAAAGCAGCATCCAGCTTTAACAGTGCAGCCTGATGTGTGCAGGGATGTGTGTGTGTATGTGGTTACTTTACAGCAGCGAGGTGTCATTTGCAACTGAATTTGGTGAAAGTAAACACAGTGGATGATCGTGTGCAATGGCACTGTGCTCTGGTGCAGCACTTCCTCAAATTAAAGAGCACAGATTATTAACTAAACTGTCCTGCTGTCTTTGGGGGCTTCTGGGATTTAATGAACTGAAGCAGAAGCTTTTGATACTTTTTAAATCAGCTGTAAAAAGAAAAAAATCACTGTAAGACTCTTTTCTATTAACTTTCTGAGACATGTTCCAGTCTTCCTGCTTTCACAATATTCAATTTGTAACATGCTGTACTGAAATGGAAGACATCTTCTATTATTTGGAAGGTTTTTAGGTGATTTCACTATAAAATGCTTCAATAGCCAGACTTTGGGTGGCAAGCCTGCAGAAGGACCTCCATGTACTCTCGGAGAAATGAGATGCTAATTCACATCGCTAAAACTGTTCTAAATTGTAGCTGTCCTGAACGCAAACACTTAAAGATCTTTTGAGGCTAAAGGTCATTTGGCATCAGTCTTTGGTAAAATTGCAATGTTTGTGTTGTTTCAGAGCCAAGCATGGTACTGTATCTGCCGCTACTTTGGTTGTAATAATGTTGTGTCTGCCATCAACAAAAGGGGAATTTTGTGCTGCCCTGTTATTTGACCTCACCAAAGCATTTGACATCACTGATGTTGGCTTTGATGACGTCTTTAAAAATTGTTTCATGACTATATGTTAAACAGGCAACAGTGTGTGAGTATTAGAAATGTTTGCCTTCCATATTTAGCTCTATCAAAGGGGGTCCCTCAGGGTTCAGTTTTGGGCCGTGTACTTTCACAATACTCATCGATGACATTACATCTGTTTTAGCCTGCACAGTGGTGCAACAGTTAGTGCTGCAGCCTCACAGCAAGAAGGTCACCGGTTTGATTCCCAGCTTTCTGTGTGGAGTTTGCATGTTTTCCCTGTGCATGCCTGGGTTCTCTCCGGGTACTCCAGCTTCCTCCCACAGCCCAAACACATGCTCATCAGGTTAATTGAACACTGTAAATTGTCCGTAGGTGTGATTGTGTGTGTGAAAGGTTGTCTGTCTATATGCGTCAGCCCTGTGATTGACTGGCAACCAGTCCAGGGTGTACCCCGCCTCTCGCCCAATGACAGCTGGGACAGGCTCCAGCCACCCGTGACCCTGAACAGGATAAGCAGTTGGGAAAATGAATGAATTACATCTGTTTTATCTCTTTTACACCCACAGTTCTCTATTATTTAGCTAACAATTGGCCACTGACATACTGCAACAAGGGCTTCACAAACTGCAAAATGCTTTCTTTAACCTGAAACTAATTTTAAACTCACACAAAACTAATGCTTTTTACCCAAATTCAGAAATATTGCTGATAGCACTACACTCATTACAACTCTGGAAGGTCACAATATGAAAAGAGTTGCTCTGTAACAATTCCCATTCAAATGTCACATGAATTCTCTTGTTATGAAATTAAGACAGAAATTAAGGTATTTATACAGACACAGAACTAATTTCTCAATTTCTTGTAGAAAAAAATTACTGAAGCCACTTTTTTGTTAGTTTTAGAATATGACGACATGATCTATATGGCATGTCACAGCTAGCTCGCTAGATCCGTTAGACTCAGGATACCTTTCTGCCTTAAGATTCATTTCTGTTGACAGTTCCTAATCTCATCACTACACCCTGTATGAAGAAGTGGGCTGGCCCTCATTATCAGTTGGATGAGACAGGCATTGGCTATTTTTCATTTATAAAGCTCTGTCTGAACATCTCCCATTGTATCTCACCTCTTTATTGAATGTGTACATTAGCCGCTGTCAGACTTGCTTAAATGACCAGATAATGCTTAAAGTTTCAAGAGTAAAAAGTAAAATGGGAGAAACATCTTTCAGCTTTTGTGCACCCCACAGCTGGAATACTGTGCAGCAAACACAAAAAGTAAGTTCAGTTATTAACATAGGACAGTTTCAAAACATGATAAGGAACCACTATTTACATGTTTGTAAATGTTTTTAAACCATACTCCACTTATTCTCAAGTATCTCAAGTATCTATTTATGTTTCTTTCTCCTTGCTAATTTAGTGTCTTGCATTTACTGATTTAATGCACTCTCGCAGAGCATGCTCTCAATTGCATCTTGGGATTCATCAAAGGTTGAATGAATGAATGTTATTCATATTCTGAACCAAAACGCAGTGAAAGATGTGATAACTATAACAACACGCTAATTACTGATAAGGCTGTCAGTGTCATGGCCACAATGTTTGTCATCGTGAAGGTTCTTACTAGCAGGAGTTGTGTACCATAGTCAAAGACCTGCTCTGGAATGAACCATAAACTAACGTCATATAAAATATGAAAGCAAAGTAGCTTCTTTTCAAAAGGAAAATCTTTTGTTTCTTATATAGCACAAAAAGTATGAAAATAAGAGTCTGATTGATTATTTCTTTCATGAACCAAACTTCCTTACCAATAAATCTTATAGCATTGAAAAGCCTATCTTATTCCCTTTTGGCACTTGTAAAGGACATGCATTTGTGGGATGAGCAGCAGAGCAGAGTATGGGGGTTGAGCCCATGAAAAAAAAAGCCATATTTTCTCTGTCAATGCCATTTATTGATTCTATTGAGGGTAGAAGTAAATAATCAAATAAAATCTGAAAGATGCCCACCTGAAGGAAATATTCCTCTAAAGTTAGAGGCTTCAGTACACTGGATTGATTGGTTTTCCACTAACTGTCCTTTGGATGATTTATTTGTCTAATGGCCTTTTGAAGATATGTCTGTGCCTCCCTCCTGCTGTGAAGGCTGTTTGCTTAATCACATGCAGTGAGGTGAGGGGGTACTGCTTGAACACGAGTGACGTCAGCTCACACCCTCTGTAAAGCGCAGATTACAGCCGCCCCACTGAGGCTTCACTTCTGATCCCGGCTCTCATCGAGTGCCACCAGCTCTTCAGAATTGTGAACTAGTTTGACAGAGAACTGTGTGCTGGTACATAACAGCAGGAGGCAGTATTTGAGAGATGTGCGATTTATGTGGAGGTATTCACTGCTGGAGGCTGTAATCTTGACACTTGTAAATATTTGTGAATAGAAAACTTGCAAATGGAATTGTAACAAGTGCAGTCTTTGGTTTTTGAAAAGGAAGTGTTTTTGCTGGGTGAGAAGTGTTTTTTCTGTCCTTCACTCTTCTTTTTTCCTTCTTGCTTTTGAAGTATGGAGTAAATATGTGGCTTGGCATAACTTTGTACTGATTAGTAAAGTTAAGGGTTGTTTCATGTGAATTTTACTTTGATGTTAAGGCTCAATCATTCAATTAAATGTGAAAAAGCTTTGAATTTGAACTTCTGATCCCAGCTAATGCTTGGAGCAGAAATGAGAGGGTACAAATTGACCATGTAAGATTTAAGCCCCATACAGGCCAGAGGAGTAATTCCTGGTGACTTCTCTCAGCAGAAAATCAGTATTGTCTTTGAAGATAGTACCTTATATCCTGAATTGCCAGAATAAAAACTCTGTTATATGATAATATTGGCTCCAGGTAACGTAAAAATTAAAGTCCTTATTTCTGCTGCACTGTTGTTTTAATGGACTTTTTGTTATGGGTGTTGGAAAAGTAACATTTTCTCTTAGACTTTATCAGCCTTTTTGCTTTCTTGTTGTTAAACTTCTTGTTTTGCTCTCTTCTTTACTGCTCTGTCTCCATTTTTGTCATGGGCAATCAGCTTTTGCACCCATGACCTCAGTAAGTGAAAGGCAATGAATGTATAGGCCAAAGGCTGTTTGTGCTGCAATTATATGTCTGTGAAGGTTCTCAGCCGTTTAGGTCATGATTATTCAAAATTTATTCCAAAATGCAAATGGACTTAGTTTTATTTATGAAAAAGTTTAAAACCTTCTCTGGTTTGATTAGATAAAACACAAAATGTCCTCAGGAACTTGAGCAAAGTCCAGTTGCTTTTTGGATGTAACTTTTAAGGTCTAGAGTAATAGATATGTAACAAGGGGGATTTGACAACAACTATGTATGTAGAGCAGGTATAACTCTTTTTTAAATGCTGATCATTTCATCTGTATTTGTCATTTTTGTTGTTGAAGAATGAGAACCTGTGATTGCATTTCGAGGCTCTCAAGCTCTGAGAGTTCTGACCTTTAGAGCCTTGTTAGCACAATAATAAAACCTCATAATTCACAGGTTATTGTGTTTCTTTTATACTGAGGTTTTGTTACCCTTATTAAAGGGTTCAACATAATTTGACTAAAACGGCTGAAATGACTGAGAATAATTACCTGTGACTTGGCCTTTGGCTTTTTCTTACCAGTTTACTCTCTACTGTAACACCGAAGCATACACAAGCAGCAAAAAGATTTTTACCTCCACCAGGGAGGTTATGTTTTTGGGAAAGTTTGTCTGTTTGTTTGTCTGTGAACAACATAACTCAAAAGGTAACAAATGGATCTTGATGAAATTTTCAGGAAATGATCAAAATGGGACAAGGAAGAAGTGAGTAAATTTTGGAGGTGATCCGGATCACCATCTGGATTCAGGACTTTTTTAAAGGATTCTTTATCATTGTGAGATAGGGCCGTTTTCACCATACGGGTATATAACGCCACGATAAATGGTCGGATTGCTTTGCAAAACAATACGAGACAAGGTCACCATAATCTCTGACAGATGTAAATGTATGATCCAGATCCTGGCAATATTCTGGATACTAAGATCTAAGATCTATACTAAGATATGTACTAGGTCATCATAATTTTCAGCACTGTCAGGTAACAAATTATTGTACAAACCTGCAACTAACACCAATTTGTAGCAGACAGTCTGCTGAAAGGGAGTATAACATTTAAGTAGGACTAAAGTGTTGTGTTTCAATCACAATATGCTTATCAGAGGTCTGCGCTCTTTGAGTGCTTTTCTAGTTTACAATATAACTATAACACAAAGCATTTTGGCCAGTATCTTTTCAGCTGAAGGTATAAGGATTTCACTGTCTAGAAAAAAGTGTTTCATCGATAACTGAGCAACTTGAAAAATTACCCCTGGACTCAAACTTTGATATTCATAGCTTGTATGAAACATAGCCAACAGGTTGACCAAGCACTGCATTTGAGATGAAGGGTGTCTTTGTATGGTTCAAGTGAAAACCCTGTCATCTCAAACACTAACTTTTTTTTTTATTTAGTCACAAACCAAAAAAATAACTAAACCATCGACTGGGCTATCATATCACGAACCAACATTGTTAGCAGGGAAACCAACAAAAAAAGGCTCATGTACTGTCAAGAGGGTAAAAATGTTTATTTCTAAGACAGACTAATCAATAAACTCAAAAGGAAGTTAAAGCAACTTACCTGAAATGATGACTAAGAGTCTGCCTCCAAATGTTTTCTGTTCTTGATTAATAAAGCCAAAGGTGGATAAAAAAATAAATAAATAAAAGCTCAAAAGCAGAACTTCACAGAGGATGATGGAACAACTATGGTTTTCAATGCAAAAGAGGGACCTCAGCTTGAAAACAACTCTTAAATCAGGATTGGGGCATGATCAAAGAATTTTTCAGCGTCTTTGTAATAAAGCAGATTGTAAGTTAAAGAAACACAATTCTTCAATTCTTTATTAATATTACAAATGAAGCTGCAGGGAGTATAACTAAGGGACCTGAGGAGTAGTACAACCAGAGTTCTAAAGAGAGATAACCACAAATGAGCAAAATAATTTTGATTATAAGTCCAAGGAATTTTAACTGGAAAAAGGACAACATGTTCTCTTTTTAATAGTTATTTTGTAGATTGAGTTCAGGATCTGAAATACAGATTTCAATTTAATTTCAATTTATTCAAGATAGCCCCTTGAGATGAAGCATCTTGTTTTCAGGGGGTCTGTCTCCAGGAGTAAGGACATAATTCAACCAAACTCTAAACTGCTTGTTTGTAATACTTCTAGTATGCTGGGGTCTCATAGCCCCCGAAACACAGCAGTAATACCTCCTATCTTTAAGGAGGGTAATAAAATCAGTTGTATTGATTACAGACCCTTAAGTATCCACCCAGGGATTTCTAAAACCACTTAATGAGTATGTTATGACCAAATAATGGCTCATTGTAACAATATTTGTTTCCAATGGTATCCTATGTAGTTTGGATTTAGGAGAGGTCATTCTACTGAGGCAGGAGTTTGTTTTGTTGAAAAAAGGAGCCTTTCTCTGAGTTTAAACAAAGCCTTTGATATATTTATTCATGAGATTCAATTATTCTTAATTGTCATGGTTTAATTATCTAATGATGGACTGACATAGACATGGAGTCACACTTAACTTGAGAAAAGAGTGTGCATGATTTAATGTCATATGCTCTAATTTTGAAGATTGTAATATCGAAGTTCTGCAGGGATCAATCCTCAGACCACCTTTGTTCAGTCTGTCTTAATGACGTGCCCTGATTTATTAACAGGAGCACGTTCAGACAGATGACAGTGGTTGACAATGGTTAATTAACATCAAACATCTTTCTTTGTTATGTAGATAGATTGTAGATTGTGTCTGGTGTATACGGTGATTAAATACAATAATTAACGAGTGATCAGGGACCACCATCACCAGTTAAACGGTGTGGCTCTACATGAACAGTGCTAAGGAGACCTGGGCATCTGCAAGAGGTGACTGCTCTGCTGAATCTAAGGGTGTATTCACACCTGGATCATTTGGGGCAGTTGTGCCAAAACAGTGGGCAGCCCCCCTGAAAGTCCGGTTCGTTTGGGCATATGTGAACACAGCTATCGCGCTCAGATGCGGGACAAAACAAGCGGGTGGAGATCGCCAAAAATAGGTGGCCTCAGCTCGCTTCCATTCAAGCCCTGTAGTGGTTCCTGTGCAGTGAGAACAAAACCGCCCCAGCAAACGGCGCAACTGACTCAAAACTGTGGCTCACACTGTAGTGAGGGGGGCAGTAATGAGCCAGGTTGAAAACTGCACAGTCAAAACAGTAAAAGAAGAATGAACAGAAGAATGAACAACGGCAGAATAAGAAGTAGAGAAGCCTGAAGAACAGAAAAAAATGAGTCATGGGCTCACGTGGAACAGCGAGGAAACAAAATGCCTCATTGAAAACAACTTAAAACATGGCTTAGCGCAAACTAAAAATGAGCAGCAACAGCCTTAAAGATGCTATGAGGAAGATCTTTTGTAATTGCACTCCCTTGCAACCTTCTGGCCTGGAGTCTTCACACACTGTCGTAAATTACTTATAGTGATGCATGTGTTGGTTTAAGAGTTAAATGGAGATTGGCTCAAAACACATTTCCTTTGTTCAAGACAACTGTTTACTGGATACAACACGCCGAGGTAAGGGACTTATCAGTACAGTTACGTGGCGCTACAATTTGAAACGTGACATCAAGCAAACGTGGTAGCAGATGGCTGTATGTTAGCACCGATGTATCTGTAGGCTAACGTGACGACCAATAAACACTGTCAGTTTGTAAGTGGTTTAGTAGCCATTTATATTTAGTTCAGCTAGCAGCCTGGCACTCTAGGACAAGTCCACAATGTGTAACGTTGGCAAATCCTGGTAAGCTGTGTCCTGCCAGTCATCTACCAAGCAGAGCTAAAATAACCTCACTCTTCATTTTATTGACAGACTCTCAAGTTTGAACAGACCACTGCAGAATAACTGCTGCATGTGGGTTGGAATGGACATTATCACAAACAGTTTAGCCCCTGTGTTATGGAGGCTAATTAGCCTTTAGCTTGGGCTGTATCACTCCTGTTTAGCTTTCTTCTGCTCTTCTGTCCTTTCTGCCTCCTGTGTCCACCATCACTACAAATGTAGTCACAGAAATCATTTTTGGCAGAGAAAAACACATATCTCTGTGCTTTATCTCTTCTTTCTACTAAACTTCAACAGGCAACATGGTGTGGTCATAGAGGCCCAGATGTGCCATAGCTCAATCTAGTCCTGGATGACCCCAACTGTAAGCTAAGGAGTAGCTATTTAAAATAATCTGTAACCAGTAATATTGGCGCTGATAATCTCATTTTAAAGTGTGGATTACAATCAGGCATATATCTAAAAGAGAGACTTTTTCAAGATCACTTTCAAACTCCTCGCAGCCCCTTTAAAAATGATTCAAATTGGTTTTTTTTCTTTTTATTGTTTTAGTTGTTTGAAAGTTGTCTTGCACTGTTTTATTGTATGTTTTTAGATCTCCTGTCCAGGGACCACAAATGTAAATTGGCTTTATTGCAAACTCTGGCTCAGAAGCTGTGTAGCGCTGTCAGATAAACTAATACACTAAAATACAGCATGATTGGAAGATAGATGTGGGATTTTAAAATACAAGATACCTTTTTGGCCATATTGTGGATCACTGACTGTGAAACAACACGTCGTGGTAAATCAAATGCAAAATGTTCAAAAGGTATGTTGGACAACTTCCCCTGAGTCACTCATCAAATTTCACAGCTCATTGTCTGGCAAGACTACTTTACCTTCCATGCTTGATGCCTGCAGGAGCACTTACATTGGTTTGATTCCCAAAGTAGGATTTATATAAGGTTGTATTCAGGAAATAAATGAAATCATGTGTGTGTGTGTGTGTGTGTGTGTGTGTGTGTGTGTGTGTGTGTGTGTGTGTGTGTGTGTGTGTGTGTGTGTGTGTGTGTGTGTGTGTGTGTGTGTGTGTGTGTGTGTGTGTGTGTGTGTATGTGTGTGTGTGTGTGTGTGTGTGTATGAGTTTTTGGATGTCTGTGTGTCTGTGAGGGCTACATGGTGTTTTTTGGATGTCTGTGGTATGCAAAGCAAAGATGAGAGGCAGAGGTGAGGCATGTTTTCCTTTCGGCTGTGGATCTTTTCCTTTAGGGGGATTCCCTCGGCACTACCCCACAACGAAGCCCTGAGGCCACATCGCACACATACACACACATGCAGCAAAAACAGCTAAGGCGCACAAACACATCAGGGTGCATAAATCTAAACATGCACACCACATGCCAGACATAAAAAAACACATTTTTTACCCAAAAGTATCATATTCTGTTTGGTGTTCTTGGTGTTATGATGATACAAAAACACATAACATGAAAGTCATGAAAGAGGAGAAAGCTGGTGTGCCACAACAGCAGAAAAAGGAAAGAAGAATAAATACATATTTGTGAGTCTGTCTAAAACAAGTGTAAACACAACTTTTGAGTGTGGCAGGTGGTTCCTCTTCATCGAGTCTGGTTCTGCTTGAGGGTTCTGCCTGCTAAAGGAAAGTGTTGTTTCTCCTGCCAACTACTACAAAACCCATCGAGTTGCTGCACCACTTTAGGAGGCTCAGTTTGTTTTGGGGGCTTTCTCGTCGGGAAAAAAAAGCTTTTAACTGTCTTCATTCGTGATAATTACCATTGTGCTCAGCAAAGTCCACAATGTACCGTTCCTCTGCAGCTCTATCTGCTACCATCTGTTTTCACCATGTGGAGTTTGGATTGCTGATAGCTTTCAGTACAGTAGTTGAGTTCAGCTTATGGAGTCAGTTTAGAAGTTGAGAAATACAAACACACAGTCCAAAAGTAGCACCCCACACACTGTATTTCTTTAACTCCATCCTTTATGACCCGACAAAGGAGCCTTGCCCCAGCATGACTCGCACACAATGAGTTAGTGCAATTTTTCAGTTACATTAGGTTGCATGCAGAAGGAGATGAGGCAATGGAAAACTTTCCTCTGCTTGTTATACTGGTATGTTAGCTGCATCAGTAAAAAGACACAGCTTACTTTCAAAATAAATAATTATAATAGTAACAAACTAGAAAAGCACTCAGAGAGTGCAGACCTCCACCAAGCATGTTGTGATTGTCGCGCAACACTTTGGTCTTACTTTAATGTTATGCTCCTTTTTCAGTGGACTGTCTGCTACTATTTGGTGTTAGTTGCAGGTTTGTACAATAATTTATTACCCAACAGTGTTGAAAATTATGATGACCCAGTACATATATTGGTATCAAGAATATTGACACACAATGTTATGCTCCTTTTTCAGTGGACTGTCTGCTACTATTTGGTGTTAGTTGCAGGTTTGTACAATAATTTATTACCCAACAGTGTTGAAAATTATGATGACCCAGTACATATATTGGTATCAAGAATATTGACAGGATCTGGGCTGTAGTTTTACATCTGTCAGAAATTATGGTGACCTTGCCTTGCATTGTTTTGCAAAGCAATCCTACCATTTATGGTGGAGTTATATACACAAATACTGAAAATGCCCCTACCTCACAATGATAAAGAATTCTTTTAAAAAAATCCTGGATTGAGACAGGGATCCGGATCACCTCCAATATTTAATCACTTTTTCCTTATCCCATTTTGAGCATTTCCTGAAAATTTCATCAAGAACTGTTCATGACTTTTTGAGTTATGCTGTTCACAGACAAACAAACAAACTCCCAAGAACATAACCTCCTTGGCATAAGTAAAAAGGTTGTGGTCGTGTTGCGTCTCATACAGAGAATTCTACATGACTTTCTCCTGAGGTATTAATCATATGTTTCTTTAATTAACATTATAGACCACTGTCTAGACCAGATCACAGTCATGAGACAATCTTTGTTATTATTCAGTGCTGTATCAATAAAACTGATCAATCTATTGACTTCTGGGCTCATGTCTGCTCATTGAGTTTCTACTTCACATAACAGCCTATTTGCTCTGCCAGAGGTGTTTTGTGACATTTAATCTGCTATGTAAGTGAAATATGTTCTGCATATGTAACATTAAAATTCTCTCTATATAATAGATGAGACATCAGCATTAAGGTGTGATATTTTGCTTCTTCATCTTGCCTCTGTAGCATAGACTCAGCGTCTTTGTAATAAAGAGAAGCTACAACATGTTTATGTTTGGGCTTTACTTTCTTTGTTTGGATGAGGCTAAACTAACAACCTTGAGACTGGGAACACAAAACAAAATTGTCATGTGTTGTATATTTTCTGTGTGTTCTTATTGTTGTATTTCTTCTTGATGATTTTTTTCTTTCTGGATTTCTCTTGTGTTTCTTGGCCTGTTTCCTCGGTTATTTGTTGTCTGCATGCTTGTTATGCATTGTCCTGTGCCCTGTGATTAGTCTTTGGTGTTTCCTGTTTTATGTTGTAGCTCTTGCTCCCTATGTAAGCGGTTAAGTTTTACCTTGTGCCCTTATGCGTTTCCCTTATCTTTGATTGCACCTCATTAGTTTCATCAGTGTCTCCTGCCACATCTGTGTCTTGTTACTTGTTATTATCCTGTATTTGTATTAAATCTGTGTTTTCTACTGTCTTTGTCCATTTAGTGTCAAATCCTCATGCCATATTATATCCTCATTGTGCTCCAGTGTTTTCCCCTTAAGTGATTTTGGATTGTTGGAGTTATGATAATATATATATATTTTTCAAATTCTGTCAATCAGTCTTTTCTGTTATCTACAATTGTTGCCCTTACCTTTACTATTTTTAGCTTATGACCTCTGCCATAATCTTTGAATTTCCCTTTAACCTTTTTGTTTCTACATCCTTTTTGTCATTAATTATACAGAATTAGATATTACTTTGATTGATTATGCTTATTTAATGAATATCAACATTTTTATAAGTCCTGTGTCACGTCCTACTCTGAAACACAAAGGTGTCAGCCGTTGTAATGTGTCTAGCTGGGGGGACAGATTGCCTGTGGGACTGAGTCTGCTGCCTAACAGCGTGGGGTTGACAGTGATGCAGTCCACAAATGGAAATAAGGAAGAGAAAAAGAAGCAAAAGAAGACAGAATAAGCTGATTGATTATCCTGAAGATTGGGATGAATGGTTGGGAGGTGTAGAGGTGGACACCCCTCTGTTTGTGAGTGTGAGTGTGTGCGTGTGTGTGTATGGAGGAGAGGACGGGCTGCTGGTTAGATAAATGACATGATATGTGACACTTTCAAATTTACAATTCTGACCCTTAACTCCCACTGCTCGTCTCCTCTTTGTAGAGTGACACACACAGACGCACACTCACGACACGCATGCATTGTAAATCAGGTTTGATCTGTCAGAGAAGCGTGTCTTTGCTGTCAGTTGCCTGCACTTGAGTGTCACATGAGTGTTTTGAGTGTCAAGGGACGAGACGACGTATATATATGTGTGTGTGTTGCGGGGTTGTGTGTGCAAGTTAGACTCCAATTGTTCTGTCACTATCAAGGCTTTCTCATTCTTTTAACAGCCTCATTGTCTCTTGTGTGTGTACAAAGGTGGTGCCCTGTGTGTCTCTGTCCCTCCAATTAGCAGCTGGTTTTCACACCTAAATTCAAATGTCTTGGGGAGTGTGTGTTTCTTGGCAAGAAGAAATTTAACTTGCAGTTGGATGAACTAGTGGAGCAGTTTTGAACTTCATTAGAGCTATCTGTCCTGAAATATCCTTTATTCAAAAAAAGTATGTGAATATCAAGTACACCTCTCTAAAAAAAGAGTGTTAGTCGCTCTGCTTACACATAGCATACCAAGCTAAAAGGTGTTCATAAAGTTCAGCTGATTTTTTACAGGAAGTAAATAAAAACACACAATATGCTACAATTACATTCATTGAAAGTTGAAGCATCATTGTTTCTAAACCTTATGGTTTAATTGTATATTTCTCTGTAACTTTTGGTATATTTGTTTTAATAAATGTAATATTATTGCTCATTGAACGTCAAGTGCTCCATACTTCAACTGCTAGCTTTTGCACATAACTTTCTTTTATGGAAAGGACAAAAAAGGTTTTAAAGAGCTAGTATTATGCTTCCCATGTTTGAAACATGAGCATAAAGTGATAATGCTGGATGTTCAGAATAAAGGTGAGCAAATTTTCAAATGCTACAAATGATTTTGGCATGGGCTCTTCAAGAAATCTTCTCGAGAGCTTCACAAGATCTTAATGAGACTAGCTAAAATTATGAGGTCATCCCATCAGGATCTCCTAATTGGTTCTTGATATATTTGAGAGGCTCAAACTCAAATGCAAAAGTCTGCCAATAGCCCTGCCCAGGACAGGCCTGCACACAGAGGGCTGGCCAATCAAAGGAAAGGCGGTTTGAGGAGTGGGAAGCCTTAAAGAGACAGCAGCTAAAACGCAGTCTTTCAGACAGGGGATGAAATAGGGGCTTTCTAAAACATAAGTGTGGAATAAAAAGGGATTTATTTACAACTATTTTTGCTGTAAGTCCTGTAAAGCTACTACAGGGGTACCAAAGGGACAGTATATAAAGCCTAAAAAGAACAATACCCCCTTTAAAGTAATACAAGTATAATCAAGCCTCTGCGAGGAGTTTTGAGTCAGCTTTAAAACCGTCCTAAAGTTAGCTCTGATGTCTCTACATGACTTACAAAAGCAAAACAGTCTAAAACACCAAGTTAGGGAGTTTTTTTTAGTTATTCCAAATCCCGTGCCTCTGTTGTGGGGTAGGTGTCAAAGCGCTTTTTAAAGTTTTTTTTACAGCAAAGATCTATGATATGTGAAAGGCTTTACTTTAAAAAACAGACAAAAAAAAGTGCCTCATCAGAGAACACTACGCCGCCATCCACAGGAAAAACTCAGTTTAGTGATTATCTTTATTCACACTAGTTGACAGAACCGACACTCAAACCAGAAGTCCCTCACAGGAGCTTTAAAAAGTATGATTTAGGACAATGATACAGTGGTTTGCATATACACTGAAGAGAATAAAATAACATCATACTTTGTTGAAAAAAAGCCCTGAGGTTAAAGGACCCTGCTATTTAATCTCTAAAATAACAACTGTGATGCTCTCTATCATGCTCTTTTATGCAATGATTTGCATTTCATGCAGATTAATTGCAAGCACAAATATTGAGAACTAACCCCAGGCTAGTTTGTAAAGTATAAGCTATTCACGCTGCAAAACTGTCTCACTTCTAGTTATCTTAACAGTTTTACATACAAATAAACCTGCTTTCACTTTTTGACCTTGAAGTGAACAATAACTGTCTCTGGTAAAGGAGATTTGTTTCTCCAGATATCCCTGAATAAATCTGTGCACCCTCACATAGCTGTATATCCTGCTGCAAGAAGAGAAGTAAAAGAGTAAAAAAGAGCCCTCATTTGTATTTAATGCACAGTCCCACTTTCTGAAAGACATTCCCTCCCATTTTTATACACACCACTATTTGACCCATTGGTTCTGGCGGCTCTTGTGGCTGTAGCTGCTTACTTGAGATGCATTTGCTGCCTTATCAAATGTTAAGATCACACCAATTACCCAGCACTGCTTCACTTGTTTGGGATTATTTATTATTGCCTCCAGCGCTTCCTTCCCTCCCTTTGGGGAAATTACTAAGAGTCACCATTAAGTACTGTCTACTTGTTGAGGAGTCTCTGCTGTCTTGGTAGCTATTGCCCTTTGTGCGACACCACTTTGACAGTACAGCCATGTAGTCAGCAAATCATTAAATCTGCACTTTAAGATTTTTCTGTTTCCCAATGTTCTTTTGTCCATGGTTTCAGCTACAACTGAACATTGCATCACCTATCTCTCTGTCTCTTTATTCAAAATTAGAAGCTGACACTTCCGCTAAAAGTAAAAAAGTGCAATAAATCATTCGACATTACTGACAACTGAAATACAGCATATTACTTTTTTTTAACACAAGGAGGCAATAATTTTTATATACACATTCATAAATATTATATTACTTCTGTTTTTATTATTATTATTATTATTGTGGGGGGTTCTCAGTTTCTACTACTTTAAGTTGCAGCACTTTTTCATCTGCAACTTATCAACTCGAGTCTGAGCTCTCTCCCAGACAGCTTGCTTTCAAAACTTTTCAACATTTTTTATATGATTTAAAATGCTGAAAAACAAAACAAAACAACAACAAATCAAAGACATGGCGTTCTTGAATTCATAACCTAAACCACCAAATCTGCCTTCAATTTTGACTTCTCAGGGCACTCAGATTGTGTACGTGTCTCACAGAAATCCTAGTCATTAAAGTAACAAATCTCTTTGTAACTCTTTATATTCAGCAGCTGGTGAGAAGATTAAAATTGAAACTGGATTTGTACTTCAGAATCAAATTCTGCTTTTCCTTCTTTGCCAAAAAGAGGCTGCTTCCTCCTATTTTAACATCTGTATTGGACTCAGGTGATGAGGGACTTTTTGGCCCCAATACCAATCCAGTGTTTCCCCTACAATTATACAGGGGGGCAGCCCGCCCCCACAGGAAGTCAAGTTAATTTTATTTTCTATGTAGTGTGAGATCACAGCAGAAACAAATTAGAGTTACCGCTCTCATAAATCAGGTCTATATCTTTTTTTTGTTTGTTTAATGGACCATATAGCCTCATTTTATTCATCTATTTTACGTGATCAGACATCGTCTCGTTCACATTTCTCCTCGTGTTCTGTCACCGGAGGAGGATTAAGGTACTCATGGGCTCCAAGGCTATTCTTTTTGTAAGCACACTCCGTATAGTGGACAGAGAGCCAGAAAACCACCACAAGGAACATCTCCACCAAGGCTATAACCCTAGGGAAAACACTGCAATCCCATTTTTCCTTGTTTAAAATCTGTCAATACAGATTCAGAGAGTAAAATTTAAAGTAAAACAGTTCTAAGAATCATAATCACTATCATGGGCTTCACAGTGGGGCAATGGTTAGAGCTACAGCCTCACAACAAGAGGGTCACTGGTTTGATTCCCAGCTTGGCCAGTGAGCCTTTCTGTGTGGAGTTTGCATGTTCTCCCTGTGCATGTGTGGGTTGTCTCAGGGTACTCCGACTTCCTCCCACAGTCTAAAAGCATGCTCATCAGGTTAATTGACCACTCTAAATTATATGTAGGTGTGAGTGTGTGCATGAATGGTTGTCTGTCTCTGTGTCAGCCCTGTGATTGACTGTAGACCAGTCCAGGGTGAACCCCGCCTCTTGCCCAATGACAGCTGGGATAGGCTCCAGCCACCCGCGACCCTGAACAGGATAAGTGGTTCAGAAAATGAATGAATGAATGAATAATCACTGAAATAAGCCTTGAGCTTATTCTATTATTATTATTATTATTATTCCAACTAGTTTGGTTGTAAAAATCTTATTTTTTTAAAGGTTGCCAGGGTGAGAACCCAGAATTCGCATGAGAGAGTGTGTTATTCATGTCAGCATAGTCCTGTTGTATGAGAGTTAGCTCTATTGCCACCGCCTTGCAAAACGATCATTGTGCAAATATTCTGGACTGTTTTCAGCATGATGGACTGTCCCGTGTTTGTATGTTTTCACCTTTTTGAACTGTATGTCCCTGAGGAGTTACTGCAAGATGCTGTAAAGCAGATGTTATTGCTGTGATGTGTCCGCCTATGCATGTGTCCTGTGGTAAAGCTATATAAAGCAAATCAACCATTTGTTATTTATTTATTTTTTCATCAAGTCTTTGAGGTTGGGTTTGTGTGAATTAGCTGATCAATGAAAAAAATGCCCTGATCGGCTGCCATCTGATGGTCAAAAGCAGGATTGGGACTTCCCTAATGGTAAACTCTTGTATATGCATGCCACTGCTCAGAGTGTACATGCTCCTGACTCTGTTTATGATGGGTCATTGATGTTTATCACTAACTTTTGAGCCCTCACTTGTCACTGTCTGCTGTATGAAGAGTATTCTTTGTCAACACGCAGGCTAAAAAAACTGGCACATTCAGACGAGGGCACAAACTTGTACTATTGTTTCCAGGACCTTTTCTGTCTGTCCGCTCCAAAGGTCATCACTGAGAGGGCTGAAAAGGTGTTTTAATGTGCTGCTTCTTTGATGTGGTAAAAACTATAAAAGAGCTGAAGCTAAATAAACTGAAGTTGCTAAGTGAGTTCAGGGTGATGTTTAACATTCTGAAGGCAGACACCATGCTGCAGGTATTCAGGAGTTTTAGATCATTTCTGTGTTTAAACACTTTGCAGATATTTATTTAGTGATGAGTATATATGGCTGCTCCTTTGTCTGAAACTTTCTGGACTGCCCATACCTTTCTTGGCCAGACCACTTGAAAAGGAGATTCCTAATCTCAATGAGTTGCTATCCTGGTTCAGTAAAGGTTAAATAAAAAATAAACTTGCCTCTCTGTAATTTGCTCCTCCCTTGTCTTCACCCTCTTGTCCTCATATCTTTCCTCCCTCTTATCTCTTCCTCGTCATTTTGTCCTCAAACCACCTATATCCTTGTTTCTCCTCTTCCCACCTCCTTCCCCTTTTTAATTTGAGCTCACATCTCATATCAGCTTTTCAAATCTGTCACTATTTTTTCTTTGTGTTAAACATTTATATCCCCTTTTCATTTTCAGTTCTGTCTCTTCTCTGACGGACAGACAGGAGAGCAAAGGCACAAAGCTTTGCTGTCATTTAGCGACAGAAGAACAGGTTATCATTCCTCGCCTACACACATGCCCGCACACGTTCACTTTTGATTCATGTCATCAATTATATCAATCACTTATTAAACAGCAAGTGTTATCTCAAGGCTTAATGACCAATTAACAATGAATGATTAACTGACAATTTGCAGCACGAAGTGAGGAGATTGGAAACGTAGGCAGACAAACTGAGTGCGACAAAAAGACACATGGAAATTTAAAAGGATTGATGCCTGTTGATCTGTTTAAGTGTGAGTGTTTCCAGATAGTACGCTTACACAGGTGTTCGCCTCTCAAACATACTTCCTGTATGTGTGCGCTCCTGCCTGAGTGTGACTGATTGAGCGAAATCTTAATCAGTTGTATTGGGTATGTGGCATCACCGTGCCTCCCCACCTTCACGGAGATTTATCATTCCCGCATTGTGAACGCTGTCACGTATTATCCAAAGCACGCCTGCTCCATTAATGGAGATGAGAGCGAGGACAGCTTTTCATGTCGTTAGGAAAACATGATACGACGGTGATTTAAGACTTCATTGGAGTTGTGCTTAATGCGTTCAAAACCCCACGTTGCACAAGTGCTACATAATCAAGAGACGGCATTACTTCCCGTGTTTCAAACTGAAGGAGGAAACTGACAGTTCCCAGATTTAAGGAGGCAAAGGTGGATTATTCAGCATGCAGTGGCACAGCCTAATTAACTTACTTTCTTTTGTTTTTCTATTCATCAGAGCCCTCTTTCTTCATTTATTTCAGCATACTCATACATGTTTAGACATCCAGCTGACAGCTAAGCAGCATGGGGTGGCCGCTGTAAAGGTTATTCCACCTCTGCAGGATTTGGTAATAATGTTCCAACAGCAGAAGTTGTGCAGTAAAAAGCGCCTTAAAAGGTCCTCTGTGATGGCTGAATTTGTGAGTACAACTTTATGCGTGGTTTGAGAAACTTAGCTGCAGTGGTGGTAGATCATTCGAATCACACTCTAATTGGCTAGAGCTGAGTTAAAAAACACTTTGATGCAGGATGTGAGTTTATTTTGCAAGTAGATGGAGCAGTGTAGCATTGTAATATTTGTGTGTGGCGCATATATTTACATATTCCTTCATGGATTAAGGATTGAGCTGAAATTGAGCCCAGGAGTTTCTGCCTCTGGTGAATTAAATTTGTTATGACACTTTTCCTGCTGTAGAAGGCTGAATTATCATGTGTGTACGCCTGCCCACTTGCACATTCAGCCTCAGAGACTCCCCTGGAAGCAACAACTCATTTTCAGTCCCTAAATACTCTGAAAGTAAGATAGACATGCCGTAGCACTTTACACACACACGTATCCACACAAAGAGACACCTCTATCTATCTGCAAGCAGGGCAGGTATGTGAGAACGGGAGTAGTGAGACACATCTCCCCTCGCTCTCTGCAGGAGATAACACACTCTCCTTTAGACTGTCTCAAGGACTCTAAAAAGTGAGACTGAGAGAACAACTCTGCTGCTAAAATGTGTCTGTAGTAGAAATCCATCTTGTGATTGCACAGTGAACAGAGAGGTTTAGATAAGGTACAAAGCAGCTAGCTGCTGTGGTAACTACACATATTTGTTGTGTCACGCTGAGGCTTAAGACTTAATTTGAAATTTCAAGCAGTATCCCGGCTTGTGCAACACTGCCTTAGTAGCAGCATCATACTGCTAATAGGGAACACTATATGCACCCACCCTTTTTTCTCTCAAAGGGGATGAATTTTAATGGCCCAGTTTCTGTTAAATAAGCAGCAGCCGCACCTGTAATACAGCACAAGTTATTTCTCTGGATGATGGGAGAGGGCAAAGGTTGGAAACGAGGGAGGACACTCAGTACTCGGCTAGTAGAGGTTCATGTGAGGACCCCAAGGCTGAGGATTTAACCACAATCTCTGCACACCACCACAGGTCTGGCTATTATGAAAAGGATTGACCGCTCTTCTTTCTCTCACAGGCCTCTACGCTGTACCTCTCAAATACATCTTTCTCCAAGGTCTTCAGCACACACGGCCAAACAGTCAGGGGCGCACACCTTTCTAAGCCACAGAAAGAGCAGACAATGACTAGGAGAGAACAGCTCCACTTTCACATCGAGTTTTCCAACGTTCAACACTCAGCTATGATGTGATTCCTGGAACCATCTATAAAAGTACCAACATAAAAATGTGCTTTGGTTGTTTTATGTTCTCCATAAACTGTGAGGTATAAAATTAAAGCTATGGAATTAAAAAGCCATTTTGTACTAATATTTCACTAGCTGTTCCAAAACAATTCGGCCACCCAGCTTTTAAAGTTTTAGAATCAACTAAACCTGTTCGTTAATGACTTTTAAATCCAGAAGAGTTTATATACCTGCTCCCTAACTGCGTTCTCCCTCCCCGTCATACTCAATAAAGACATTGAAGCCACACCAGTATGATGCATTTAAGTGATCACAGCTAATGAAAAAGGAGGAACTTCTCATCAACTTCTCATAGTTTTTCATTAAAAGTAGGGCTTCAAAACATCCCTGTTTTCCTCAATCTGTTGGATGAATAAATGATAGCTGTTTGCTGGCACCCTAATGGTAAATTTACTTCTAAAAGTAACACAAACATAATCTCTTTCTTGACCCCTTACTGTCTGAATAAAATGAATAAAATTAGATTGTTTTTATGTGCTTTTGCATTCATACAGATGTTAAATTAAGTGTAGATTGTAAATTTGAGTATAGTACACACAGTAGTTATAACTCAGTTATATTTTACGTAAATATAGACATGAGAAGTTCATCCCCCAACCAAGATATTGTGACATAGTGGATCTGATATGACCTTTGGTTAGTGTAGAATATGAATCAATAGGTAATAATGAGATACAAAGGTCATTTGTACAAAGGTTACATAGGTCACTGTTTCTTTGTTTTTCTTTTTCGTCATCTGCATTTGGGTAGATCATTATTTTGTTTGGCTCATTTGTTGGTTATGGACACCAAACTGGTTTTAACTTCAGTGATAATTTTACTATCTTTGCTCCTGTGTTTTTCTGTAGAGCCTGCATGTAACCATGGCTGCATTGTTTACATGTGAAATCATCTGTTAGCAGCCTGTAGCATGTCGATGCTAACTGGTGCAAGGCCTGATGTTTTCCCACAAGGTGAGGAGAAGGAGGTGAGGATGACGTGCTGGTTCTCAGGTGTGAGCTAAGAAGTGACGACATCAACCTGTCCTTCCATCCATCATTATTGGGAACGTAAGATCTATCTCCAATAAGATGGACGAGCTAGCTGTGCTAACCCAGAAACAGAGAGAATATCAGAAGGCAGAGTAGCATCCTGTTATTCAAAGACATGGCTATCAGAGCTAACACCAGACACCAACGCCACATTGGAAGAACTTCACCTGCTGTGAGCAGACAGGATCCAGGAGACAGAGATTGAAGGCCAAGCTGTCATAATCTATTTTCTTATGGAACTTTTTGCACTTTCTATATACTTTCTTTCTTTTGTTTTCTTGATTGCTGCTGTGACTCCTCCTAAATTCCCCCTCAGGGACACATATAGTGTTTTCTTTTCTATTCTATTCTATTCTATTCTATTCTATTCTATTCTATTCAGCTGCATCATGACCTGACAGGGTATGTCAGAAATATGCAACAACAGGCATCAAGGGGTTAAGGACAAACAAAGCTACATCAGCATTGTCATTTTATGTCTCCTAAAACTGGACAACTTCTCAGGATATATTAAAATTATCACCCAACACTGACTTTAGCAAAAGTCCATTCATCCTCCTCAGCTGTCACCACAGCAGATTCTTAGTCTGAGCTCACTCACTGTTGACAATACACTAAACATATTAGTTTGAGGTTTGAAAGTTGGTAAGTTGGTTTGACAAAAAAACTTCATCAAACTTTAAAACTATATAGAAATGTATTTTGTTACCTACACAACAAACAGTTTTAATACTGTATGTTTTGTGTCCACATATGAACCTGAGATGATTTGGTGCCAGCTTTGTGTTTACTGCCTCTAACCACTTTGTTTTAATGTAACAGCAGGTGGCTTCCCAATAGAAAAAGCTTTTTTTTTTTTTTTTTTTTTGCTCCACTGCTTTAATAGTACATGCATAATGTGTATACATTTATACATTTCTTGTTAGAATCATCTTTATGTTTAACTGCCAGATTTAGTTTATACTTCAGCAGATCAAAAGCAGGAGCAAATCCTTCCTGCATTAGTGCAGAGCAATTAACTAAAAACCTGGCAGTAGCACCCCTCCAAAATCTGCATATTTCATGAACCATGTCAAGCTCCACATTCCCTGGGAGATTATTTGATCCAAAATGAGTCCAAACACTTGGCTGCATTAAAGATCAGGCTGATTGAATTGATTTCCTCTTCTATAGCTTCATAGGCAGCAGGTACACTTGACTGTTTGTGCACACACAGCACACTGTCAGGTTCTGCAGAGTTCCTTCTTTACTATTCTGTCATCATTGTAAATTCAATGAGGAGAAAACCTAATGTTATTAGAGGATAAGAATCAATTTTTTGAAATTTCTGTATTGATCCAAAATCCTACAAGGTAGGAATATTAACAACCTGAATCAAATGCACTCCACCCTTGTTATTCCTGCCTTTGAAGATACAGTATTACCATCAGTCACCCATTAATTCTCAGCCTCCATCTCTCTAACAACTACAGTATCTGTATAAAGACTCATGCATGAATTCAATGAGATGAAATCTAAACACCTGAAGATATGAAGAAAAATACACACACAAGCACACACGCCTCCCGGCATGGATTCAATTGCCTCTGTGTTTGTAATTACGGCTCTGCAGGAAGCAAAATGGAGCACCTGGGTGCCCTGCAGTGGAATACACTCTGAATGAACTCTGTATGTTAAAACCGTTCTAATCTTGGAAATAAAGGTTGAAGTACTCTTGTGCCAGAATGCTTAAAATGTAATTCAAACACCAGAACAGGCTAAATTACAAATATTTAGGAAATGTTTCAAAGGTGGTATATTTTGGCTGTATAGATTGCAATAAAAATATACTGCAGAAATATACCAGTGTGCATTACAATCATGTGGTTTTAACTGTTACAGCTATTGTTTGCCTGTGTTCAAATACAAATTACTTGCAGAAGAAGAAAATCACCAAAACACCCCAAAAGTGTACCCACTGGTGTCTTTTACTGATATAAACAATAGTTTCTTATAATTACCATATACCAGAAGACTGTTGGGAAAAATATAGAAGTATAAAGTCTGTTAAGTCACACACTCACTGCAGTTATAGGACTCTTCTTTATCTTATACCCATTTGCCTTTTCACTTGAGGTTGAAATGGGTTTAATCACAACCACAGGCAATGACTTTCAGTTGGAAGTACTTTGCTGGTTTGTTTCCCTTGCTAATGTTTTGTACTTTCTCTCCATTGCAGTGTTACTGTGTGGGCAATGTGTGCATACTGCACTCTTTGTTTCTCAAGAAGCCAATTTATATCATTTGCAAACAGTGTGAAAAAAAAGAAGCCAAGAGCAGATAAAATGATTATTGCAATGTGATTATTTAGCAGGTAGGGAGCGATAAAGTGAAGAACGTTAATGAAGCAGGAGACACATTCAAGGGGGTGTTATTTCTACTCATATCCAAAAAAATCCCACGTGTGGTGCGTTTTCAAACACAAAATAAAGACATGCAAGTAGCATAGCATTGGCAACTGCAGTTAGTGGTTCTGGAGATATGAATACTAATGGTTTTAATAAAGTAGGTACAAGAACATAGTTACACAAAAGACATGTGATTGACACTGTGTTCTACCATAGCTCAGGTTTTCCAAACAGACAAAGACATAAGAACAGCTTTATTAATCTGACAGATGAAAGATAATGAGGCCTTTTCATATTTGCTTGATTGAAAATTTCTAGAAATTTCTCAGGAGTCTCAGGGGGGCTAGTCATGACATAAAAAAGGTGCTGTGGAAATCACAGTGTGATGACTGGTGAAGCACAAGTCTGAAGTAGTCATTTTTGCCTTCACATCAATGCTGATGATACAAACCAAAGAGTTAAAAGATAAAATGCTGGAGAGCAGAAAAGAATATGAAGCGGATTCATTACGTGCATGAAGATTGGGCTAGTCACACACTGGTTGCATTATATAAATAGTAGCCCTGCTGTCTACTTGCAGGTGGTGAATATTCCAAGAGCCTTTTATGCTGAATTTGCATATACCTGCCCCAGGAGGAAAAAAAAAAAGATAAAGTCAGGGTGAACATTTCATTCGTATGCAATCAGACATGGAGCCTTAGAAATCTCTGTACATTTTCAGAAATTTTGTGCAGTGAAAAAATATTCAGCATTTGGTTGTTTTTCTGCTTAGAGTACTGTTTGCATTTGACCCCTGGACTCTGCAGAGTTCACCAGCACTTGGACTCACTTAACTTTTATGGATGGTGATAGAAGGCCTCTGGTTTATGTTTTTTTCTCTTCAAAGGGGCTGTGAGGGGTTTCGAAGTAATCTTGAAAAAGCCTCCCTTCTAGAGATTTGCCTGATTGTACTCAACAATTTAAAATGACATTAGCAGCACCAATATAGGTCATTTTGAAATGCTACTTTGTTGCTTCCTGATCAGGTCCAGAAGGACTATATTGATTTATGGCACGTTAAAGTCTCTATGACAACACAACACCGGATGATAAAGTTAAGAAGTGAGAAGATAGATCTGGTATCTCTGCTTGAAAATGTTTTCTCGAATTCATTTTGTAGTGACGGTGGAGCACAGGAGCTTAACTGTCAGACAGAAAAAGGACAGAAAAGCAGAAGAAAGCTTAATTGGAGAGTGATAGAGCACATTCTAAAGTCTAAAAGGGTAGATGACTGGCAGAACATACCAAGCCAGGATTTACTAATGATACACAGGACATGTCTTAGAGCAGTGGTTTTCAAAGTCAGGGCCACGGCCCCCTGAGGAGCCACCAGGATGCACTAGGGAGGCCTCCGAAAATTGGAGGGAAGGGATAAAATACAAACTGTTTTTTTTTTAAATAAAAATTTGTCCTGAACATGTAACTCATAAAGTGCCATATTCGTTGGCTTCTGAAGTTTAAGGTTGTACCTAATCGCACCTCGTGTGACAGCTGCAACTTCGGCATGACAATGTCATGATCCATGTCCACCTGGTGGTTTGAGCCTGTTAATAAGCTATCTAAAAAACCGAATTCAACTTTGAGGCTCTTCCCCTGTCTTCTGACTACATGTGAGAAAAAAGTATCCCACCTTGGCTGACAAAGTCCTAAAATGCCTTCTCCCTTTTGCCACAACCCACTTGTGTAAGTCTGGCTTCTGTTTGTTAATGATTTCCTATTCTTAACAAAAGTAATAATTATTGAAAAGCGAAGAAAAGTTGGAAAAATTATCCTTAAAGTTGAAATTTCTTGACATATTTTGAAGCCTAGTCTGTTGGTTTCCAAAGGGGGCCCCTTGCCAGAAACAAATGCTGTTTTGGGGGGCCTTGGCAATGTAAAGTTTGGGAACCCCTGTCTTAGAGCACCAGGCTGTCACTAGCCCTACATATGGACGGCTACTGACACACATTAGAAACTTACATCTGCTTGTTGTAACGTTTAAAAACAACAGCGCTACATGTTTGTAGTGATAAATACCTCACCATGTTGCGTTTTACCTGGTAAAAAGTTGTCTTGAACAAAAAAAAAAGCTTCAAAACAAACACACCTGGTTAAAAGTCACATCTTCACGACTTTGTGCGTGAGGCTTCAGGCCAGAAGGTGGCGAGCCAGTCAAATTAAAACAGATTGTCCTCATAACATCTTTAAATAAAGGCACAGTCGTTAAAATAGGAAAAAGCTGATGTAGGAGAGAAAAGATTAAAATTAGAATTAAAGTTAATTAACAAGTAAAAAAAATTTGATGTAATTTTGTCATTGATATTTTTTTGTTTTGTTTTGGTTTTAGCTAAATGCACTGCAGTACTGGCAGACTGAGTGGCCTTCAGTTGCACAGACAACCGTCTCTGCTGTTGCAGGTCTGACTCCTCATTATCAAGTGTTGACAGATTTCATGTGACACGATCAAGGGGGCATGTCAGCGAGGCAGGTCTGTCTTCATTCGTTAACAGAATTCAAATTGGATTGGAGACTTATTACTCAGCTCTCCCTTGTGGACTGAGCAGTCACTCTCACATACTTGTGAGAACGTCTCTCTTCAGACGGACCTTTGAAAGTCCTCAGAGTGAAGACCCAGTCCTTGAAAGGCCTCTTGGCCTCCCGCTAAACTGAAAACAGTCAAGAGTGAACAGAATCACTTGTTTGTATATTGCTGTCTGTATGGCACTACAGGTTTGTTTGTTTGTGTTTGATTTTTTTCAAGATACATTTCCCGAGACGTGGACAAGTAGAAGGAGAGAAAGAAACCTGAAGGGTAGAGGGAGAGTGAACCTTAAGTTCAACTAAGGAGGAGAAGAAACCGCACAGCCCACAGTTGGAACTAATAAGCTCTGCACGGTACCTGTCTGTATGTATTTTTCACCTGAACAGCACTCCACTCAACCATGTCAACCTGAACATGGCTGAAATTTGTTTCCAGTCAAACGTTTTTCCCGTGAACACTTTTTGATTTTATTTTCTGTCAAACTCAATACAAGCATTTCTGTCAGCAACACACCTGCAGAAGAAATAAATACATGTGTGTGTGAGTGTGTGTGCGTGTGTGTGTGTGTGTAGAGTTATGAAAATACTGCACCTTTTTTTACTAACTTAGAAAAACTGCATGCCCTGCAGTTAGAAATACCATATTAAGATGCTCCATTAGTTTGTCACTGCTTGTGGCAGTACGTAGCAGAGGAGTGAGAGGTATAAACCGTTGGTAATTGAATATTGGGGTCCCAGTGGGAAGATGAAGGGTAGCCATGCTATTAGACAGAATTAGCCACCCTCTCCCACAGGAGCACACACGTTTAGACACTGTGTGCACACAAGTGGTTATAAATGTGGGTATGTGTCCAAAGGGCCACTTGGAGTCCATTTAAACTGCCATGCTAGTTTTGGCACACCGAAACCAATCAGGTTAAGAGAGCTAAATTTCATACCATGAACTTCATTTTGACATCCCTGCTCATGAGGGGCATATCAATAATTAATAAACATTCATTAATTATAGAATCAAGATTCCTTTGTTAGCATCAAACTCGATACCAGACAGGCACACAGCCAAAGGAAATTTTGAAGCATCTGGCTCAAGACACAAAAAAACAGCTATAAGAATAAATAAATCTATAACATGTCCAAGTATAAACATACTGCTTCTTCCTGGAGTCCACAGAGATCTCCTGTGTCTATGGACAAAGGATCTGGTTTCCATGTAAAGAGCCTGTGTGTGTGTGTGTGTTCGTCCATGTGCAAATAAAAAGGGTGGCAGGTGAGTTTAAGAGCAGAGAAAACATGAAATAAAAAGAGAGAGCTAAATGTCAGAGATAAATATAGAGATTAGTGGAGATAGAGGATGGAGTGTTGGAGGAAGGAAGGAAGGAGAGGCATGATGCCAAGACTCTTTGGCGGGAGGTAAATTATTGCGTCATTCAGGTTCAGTCAGGTGATTCCTCTGGCACCCGTATCAAATGGTTGCCAAACATTTTTGGACTTGAACGGCTTTCTTTTTGTTTATACTGGCACATTTGAAAGAAGTTGAAATTAGTTGTCTCTCACTTCCAATATTAAAAGCCTATAATTAGCTCTAGCAGACGGACGTTACAAGCTGTTGAGGACAGGGATGGATGGAGGGATTACGCATTTGGAGGGTAAGAATGCTTGAATAGAGATTTTCATGGATGTAGCAAGTGAATGGTCAATGTAGGAGAATTATTTTGTGAATAAAATGAATGAGTGGTGGGACATTTAAATTCATTAGAAAAATCAGTGAGTCATTATTTATTGGCTTTATAATTGTAGGGTTCTTTTTCTGAAGTTATATTTTTGGGCATTTGTGATTTTATAAGACATGACAGCTGAAGAGGGACTGGAAATGTGGGACGATGTGCAGATAATGCCGGAGGCCGGGAGTTGGACCGGCAACTGCTGTGACGAGGACTATATCCTCTGTATGCGTGGCGCTTAAACCACCTGGCCGACGGGGCCGTATCACTGGAGTTCTTCCAAATTTGTATTTATGCATAACCTACAGTTCAGTTGAATACATCCTCTTTTGATGTGCAATTCTGTAATATTCTTAAGAGGTGCAGCGTCTGGGGTGTCAGGGTAAGGCAGGACATGACATCAAAAGCCTTTTACAGAGGCCACAGTGTAGAGCTTTTAATATGATGGAAGGGAAATGTTGCATTCATGTGTCCTCAGATTAACCCAGTTCACAAGCTGAAAAGTTGTTTTTCTGAGAAGTGTGTTAAATGCTTTCAACAGAGTTTAACATTACTTAACTGTTTAATTGAAAAGGACACTTATAACTGTGAAGATATATGCCTATTTAAGACAGCTGACTTTTTTTTAAAGCAGAGTTAAATACCATCCAAGTGTTAAAGGTCCCACATTGTGCAAAAATCGCTATACTAAGTCTTTTAGTGAAATTTGTGGGTCTTTTGCTTTCCTCCCAGCCCACAAAATGTGATATATAATGACAAAACCTGTATTTAGTAGTGCTTGTGAATGTAAAATCCTGACCTGAAACGAGCTGTTTGGAATTTGGGGATTTGGGACTTCTGAAATTCCTTTTTTTGACCAATCAGGAGTAAGTCTGACACGATTGGTCCATCGGAGCAGATACCCCCAAACCCCCTCCCCGCTGCTGGAGAGAGGAGTGTGGCTGTTTTTGGCTGTAAACAGCCACATAGTTCCATGCACAAGCTTCCCATTTCGGAAGAAGACGAGACGAAGTGGCTAGAGTTCATTTATGAAGGAAATGTGCCAGCTACATTCAGTAAAACTGTGCATGTGTGTGCTAGTCACTTCACGGTTGACTGCTTTTCCAACTTTGGACAGTACAACAGAGGGCTAGAGAATAGACTGGTCCTGAATCCAGGCGCATTACCAACCATCCACCAACAAACCTCGAACCCTGGAAATGTGAGTTTTTTAAATGCTGTGTGCTGTGGAGCAGATGTAAGAGCTTTTCCTCAGTGTCCCCCCTTTCTCTGTGTTAGCTTCAGGATGCTAACTTTAGCTGCAGTTAGCCAGTTGTTTCAGCCCTAATGTTATAATAAACGAGCTTCGCTGTTTTCTTAACATTGTGCACTCGGAGCTTGTGGCGCCGCTCTCAGTGGCGTGGAAGAGCGGGGCGGTATCAGCGGTGGCTTACTTACATATGAAGGTCACGCCCACTAAATCAGACCGTTCTGAACAGAGGGGCTATGAGAGCCTGGAAACAATGCTGCTGTGCTTGATTTATTGGCTTTTTGGACCAAAACATGTTACTACCATTTCATGAAGACATCAATGATCCATATTAAACTGCAGAATAGGAGCATAATATGGGACCTTTAATGAGTAACTTTTCTAATGAGTCATGGTCACTCTCTGAGGATCAGTGGTGAAACCACATGACAAGAAAAGCAAAAAGCTGCTGTGTAATATGTTTATCAATTAAACCTTTCCTATATTCCTTTGTTGTTGTTTCCTTTGTTATTTTACAGTCTTCTACCTCCTGTCTCATGCCCTGTCTTCTAGTGTTTCCTTGTGTGTGTATTTTCATTTGTGTTACCAAAGCAGATAGTGTTTCCTGTTTTATTATGAAGTTCTTTCTCCCCATGTGTTTGGTTTAAGTCCATGTCCACACGTAGCCGGGTATTTGGGAAACTGCTTATATTTTTATACATTTTATGATGTTTTCTGAAAACCCTGGTCAAAGTGAAGAATTTCGAAAATTCTGGTTTCGTTCTGATTGGATGGCACAGGCTTTACGTCGGAAAAACACTACATATCATGGGTTTGGCATGCCTCAAGCCGCGCTCACCGACTGATTTACCCGCTGTGTGTGGATTAAAGAATTTTAAAGAACAAATGAAGGGGTGACATTAGTTTTTAAAAATACCCGGCTACGTGTGGACAAGGCCTCAGTATTGCCTTCTGTCCTTGTTTGTTTCCTTCCTCTTTGATTCCACCTCATTAGTTTCACCTGTGTCTCATGTCACACCTGTTCTACTCATTACTCGTTAGTCTCTGCGTTACCTCCTGTCCTTGTCTGATTGTTCTCATCTTTTCCAAGTGTCCAGTGTCCTTGTGTGGCTATTTGTGAAATGTACAGAGAGATTTTGTAAGTTTCCTTCCTTTTGGCTTTTGTTTAATAATAATTATTAATAAATGAATTTACTTTTTTGCACGCTGGGTCTGTTGCACAGACACATTAAAAACTACAAGTATACATAACAACTACCTCCAGAATTCAAACATCATACATTAGACATCTGCTGCAGATGATTCAGGATCCATTTAAAGGCGTCCACTGAGCACAAATGGACAGTTGTGCAAACATCTTTGCTGTTCTCATCGTGAAAATGATACCCATCTTTGGCCTGAGCTGTATTTATCATTTCCATTACTCCCTGCTCCTCTGGTTTGCGCCCGTAGCATGATACAAACATCATCATCCAGACCCTTGCTCATGGCAAATTTACCTGAACATCTCCTGCTGCATTCACACATCAGCTCACCATGACTGTGGTTAAATTTTACTTGGGGGTTTGTTGGAAATAGTCAGGATGAAGTAGAGGCAAACTTTGCTGTTTACCACACATGAAAAAACAGATTTTTACGCATGCCTGATCACAGCTTGTGCTGTACTTGATCTGTTGGCTGTTTTCAGTTTTACAAACAACACAGATGCATATGAGCCTCCTGAAGCTACACGCTATGTCTGGATGTAGTTAACCTTTATTGTACTGCTTTCCTCTGAAATATGTATTACATATTATCTGAGAGGTAATTAGCGTGCCCATACTCCCCTTTATTTCAACTTTAAACTTCATTAAAGCCATTTATCTGAGATACTGTGCAGGGGAAGTGTTTGAAACATTTCTGCTAAATGCTTTGCTTGATAAAGCATAAAAGCCTCCCATCATTTTATGAATCAAAAGTAGGCTAAACCAGTCAGAAGCACTAGAAGTGAGGAGAGGATTTGCATGAAAATCAACTCTGTCTCCCGCAGACACACTGTATTTGTAACTCAAGCAGACAGTATACAGTGTAGTATGGTAATGGGGCACTGGGACATAGTCAGTATCTGGCAGCTTAAGTTACGTTTCATTGTCCCTCTTGCCTTACTGTTTTTTTCTTTTTTCCCCCCTTTTTTCTTTATCTCTATCAGACAGAAAAGTTACTCGGATGACAAAGTGGAACATGAATAATCTACCAGAGGTTGAACAGAAATTTTTACCTGGCTCTACATCGTTTATAACTTTTATAATTTTTCACTGACATGAACCACGTTTCCACAGACATCTTTTAAGACCATCAGTGGGTGAATTTGAAAACATGGATTAACTCTCAGTAAATGGTGGAGGCCTTTGAGCAAACCTCATATTAGACCTGCATTAAAAAAGCAGTGCTATAATATCAGAAAGGTTGATTCAAGCAATGAAACAGAAATTAGCTTATGTATTTAAACCAAAAGCAGAAATCCTGACTGTGTGTTTGGGGAACTGTTGACTTGAGCCGCAACTCTTTGTTTAAAGGAACAAAAGACTTACTGTATAAGATTTTCTCCTCTTTGAATCCAAAGCTCTTCATGAAGACTACATTGGGATGAAGCAATGTTTCAATGATATATTTATTTTAAAAAGCTTCTCAGATGTACAAATACAGCTTTTGAGCTGCAGTTCTGTCAGAAGAGAGGCTGTGTGGAAACATCCACAAACAAGATGAAAGATGCACGACTTCAGTGTAGATGAACTGGATATGACTTCTGCTTGTTGCTGGCCCTTGTTATGAGTGTGATCATTGCAAACATATGTTTGGGTAATGGGGTTAGAGTTCTGAAATGTGACTAGATTTTGCAAAAAATGCTTTGTTAACATCTGTCGAAACATTTCCAATGTTACTTTAATTTAAACATCAGATTTAGTATATCTTCTCCTGTTTCTTGTAAGCATACAACTAATATATGATGTGAATGACAAGTTTGATGTTTAATCCAGTTATCCTCTGACTGATTAGTTTCTGTGCATCATCATAATTTGAAAATTAACAGTTGGGTTAAGATTTCTGATTTTCTTATAACAAATACCAATGCAGCTACATGTCAGGAGATACATATGTAAAGAAATTAAGTAGGGTTACTTTTATGTGTATGTATATATGCAGCTGAAAGTATGGAAATATGCACTTAAAGAAATCAAGAATTCAAAATGTGGTAATATGTGTATATTTGTATATAAACAGCTTATGATATATTGTAACCAATACATTATAAGAAGCATTTACTCTTGAGCAGACACTGAAGGCCTCAAATACACCAGATCTATCTGCAGTTCAGCTCCACTCCTTTTTGTGTTGATTGCGTTTTTCATCTCACACTGGCTGCGTGTTCAGTCCGACAAACCGCACCACTGACAGACAGCTGGGGTCACAAGACCAAGAAGTTCACACACTTCCCACTCCATTGATAAGTCTCTCTTCATTCATGTTGGGCTGTAAAACCTCAAACCAGTTGACTCCTGGTCTGGCTCTGCTCATGATGTCCGTTTGTTGTCGCAGTCAAGCTAAACATGAACTGATATTGACACGGTTTGTTTTGTTTTGAAAGTCACTGGGGTTTTTTCGGTAGTATCCGGCTGTGACTTCATGTCCCGCTCGATCTTCCCTACCCTGAATTTATGTGTCACAGACCCGCATCCATCAAAAACAGTATAGCCGCGTTTTCACCAAGCAGACCGGTTCAGTTCATCTTGGTATGGCGCACATTTTGTGGCGTTTCCACTGACTTATCCCAGGACACATCCCCAAAACCGAGACGAGCCGGCCTACTCTTTTGGGACTCTCATACTTCCGTATGGGTGCCAGACTGAACCAATCTGCTCTCGGAAGGTGGAGCTACACACTGCAGACCGTTGATTGGTCAAAAGAATCGTCACTTACCCCGACAGTAGCTGCATTTCTCCTGGCGGCACACAGACTTCTCTGAAACAAATCTTGATTTCACTTTGTATCAAAGGGCTACATGCCAATCACAGAGAGGATGAAGTGCTGCATGTCTTCCATCCGTGCTCTTTGTTTACTGTGTCGTGTTTTTCTTCTTTGTTGGATTTAATAGCAGGGTAAGCTGCTACAGCGTCACGCTATTGTTTAACAGCTGCGGCTTTCGGCATCAGGCTTACGCACCGCCTACCACGAGAGGGTACAGTTTGCTGTGGAGACGCAAACGGGATCAGGCTTAACTGTTCCAAACCGAGCCAAACCGTACTGAACCGACCCGAACTGCTTGGTGGAAACGCGGTTTATGGCTGCGTATTACCTGTGAACTGAAGGACCAGCCTCGTTTTGGGACTGTAACTGATTGACTTGAATGGAAACCTATCTGATCGCCGTAACAAAGGGGATATGGATCTAGTGTAATTGATTGATTGATTGATTGATTGACTGAAAATGTTTATTTTGAAAAATGTAAAAGAAAATAATAGGCAAGAAAAAAGATTGTCAGACAAACAGAAATTGGAACATAGAAACTTTGCACTTTTGGAAACAATCTAAAATGAAAACAAAAACAAATTGTTAAAATACCGATTTAACCTCTTTCACATTTTCAAATAGGAGCGTAAGGAAGTCAAACATGCCTTTCTAAACATGTGAACTTGTAGCACATGTGGAATACAACAAACAGTTGCAATTTTTTTATTTCTGTTTTGGTGAGTGATTGTATTTGTTTATGATGGCAATCTCTTTGGGTTTTTTCTCTTTTTACAAGTTCCAAAAGATAAAAAACATACAATTCAACTCAGTTCATACCAAACTGTAGGTATGTGATAGCACTTCTTGTGAAGCACACAAACAGTACTTTAAACCTTGAAAATCAAGGAGGGCCATTTGGAAGTTATTTTATATAAAAAAAATGTTGACATATAAAAGAAAAAGAAAAAGAGGAATCCTGAAATACTTTAGCCTTGACCAGTTAACGATTCTCCACTCAGACTCTTTACAGATGACATAGTGTTTTAACAGGAAGCCACATAAAGAGAAGCATGAATACATTTTACTAATACGGTTCGAGGAAAGTCATGCTCATTCACTGGATGAAACAATGCATGTACTTGAGAAATATAGTACTGAGTCTAAGACTTTACACCAAAGCCATACATCACCTTGCTCTGATACACATCTATGAATGGCTTCATAATAATGCTGCTGGAAACGGGCCAACTTTCTCTGCCGAGGCCATCGTTCTCTTATGAGAAACTGTGCTTTAGAGCCAATTCAA